>NC_087459.1:12062782-13404515 GCF_036321535.1 Camelus dromedarius | reverse complement strand
GGATGCATGGGCCCTTCTGTCTGACTGTTAGCTGGCTACTATGGTTGGTCTGGTGGGCTGTGACCGATCCCCAGTCTGGTTGGTTGCTAGGCCCTGCCTTGTGCAGAGGCTGCTGACTGCTTCTGGTGGGGCCAGGCCACAAGGCGGCTGGCTGCAGAGCCCCAGGCATACCAAGGCCAGTGCTGGCCCACTCGTGTGGAGCCAGGTCCCAGGGTGGCTGGTTGCAGCTCTGGTCACAAATCTGGTGCTGGCCTGCTGGTATGTAAGGCCAGTTCCTGACGGACTGGCTCTAGGGTCTGGGTTCTTCTGGAGCTGGTGCCAGCCTGCTGGTGGGTGGAACTGGGTCCTCAGGTCTCTGGCTGCAGGGCCCTGGGTGTCCTGGAGTTGGTGTCAGTCTGCTGTTGGGTGGGGCTGTGTGCCAATGGCTGGCTTGGGGGCCCTGAGGTTCTGAGGGCTAGTGCCAGCACACTGGTTGGGGGGCTGGGTCCTGGGGTGTCTAGAGGCTCGGACAGCCGTAAGGCAGCCAGCCTGCTGGTGGGTGGGGCTGTGTCTTCACCTGGCCAGCTGCTTGACCTGGGGCGTCCCAGTACTGGTGCTGACAGGCTGCTGGGCAGGGCTGGGTCCCAAGGCTGACAAGCTTGAGAGAGTACTCCAAAATGCTGCTTGCCAGCACCACTGTCCTTGTGGTGGAGAGACACCCAGCATGGCTGCTGCCAGCATCTGTATCCCCAGGGTGAGCTCCCGTTGCCTTCTCCTCCAGGAGCCTCTCCAAGATCAGCAGGTGGGTCTGACTCAGGCTCCTTTCAAATTACTGCTTCTGCATTAGATGTTTTGTGTGCCCCGTAAGAGTGGAGTCTCTATTTCCTACAGCTCTCTGGCTCTCCAGAAGGTAAGCCTGCTAGTCTTCAAAGCCCGATGTTCTGGGGCTCATCTTCCCAGTACAGGACCCCTGGGCTGGGGGGCCTGATGCGGGGCTCAGACACTGTGCTCCTTGGGAGAAGCTCTGCAGTTGTAAATCCTCCCATTTGTGGGTCACCCACTCGGGGGTGTGGGTCTTGACTGTACTGTGTCTCCCCCTTTCCTGCCCATTTCATTGTGATTCCTTCTTTATATCTTTAGTTGTAGAAGATCCTTTCCACATTATGTAATGCCCCTCTATCCCTATTAACTTTCCTTATTGTGAAATCTGCTCTGTTTGAAATTTGTATAGCTATTAACTATACAGCTATAATATACTAACTATATAAAACTATATCTCAAACTAGTTTGAGCAACAAGAGGATTTATTGGCTTCTGGGACTGGAATCCATAGGTAGCTAGTTTCAGGTATGGCTGGATCCAGGGGTCTAACAAATGCTATCAGGTTGGCTTCATTTTCTTCCTCTGTGGTAGCTTCCTGTCCAAGCAGACTTCTCGCCCTGGTGGTAAGATGATATCCTATAGCTCCAGCCTGGCCACCTCAAAAAAGTGAGCACCTTTTCCCAAAAGTCCTAGCAAAGTCCCAGGTCTCACTCTCGTTGGCCTGACTTGGGTCATGTGTTCATCCCTGAAGCAACTGCAGTGGTTTGGATTGGCCAGGGGTTAAATGTTCCCCACCCCAGAAACAGTGGGGAGTGAAGTTAGCCCCATTCCAAGTACGTAGATTGGCATTAGGAAGGGGGTATATTATTTCCTAGAGCCGCCATAAAACAAATGGCCACAAACTTGGTAGCTTAGAACAACAGAACTTTTATTCTCTCACAGTTCTGAAGCCAGAAGTCCAAAATCAAGGTGTCAGCAAGATTGGTTCCTCTTGAAGGAGAAACTATCCCATGCCTTTCTCCCAGCTTCTGCTGGGTGCTGGCCATCCTGGGCTTTCCTGGACGTGTTGTCCGTCACTCCAGTCTCTGCCTCTGTCTTCACATCATCTTCATCTCCATGTCTCTGTGTATCCTCTCCTCTTCTTGCAGGGACACTAGTCCTTGGATTTAGAACCCATCCTAAATCCAGAATGATTTCATCTCAAGCTCTTTGACTAAACACATCTACAGAGAGCCTATTTCCAAATAAGGTCACAGGTTCTGAGGTTCCTGGTGGAGATTAATTTGATGAGGGAGACACTGTTCAGTCCACTGCATGGTGGTTCCATCAAGAGATCATCGGGGTGGCCAACCATAAGACAGCCACCATGGGGCAGTCGGGGCGTCTCCAGCCCTTATGCTCTGACACCCTGTCTTCCCCAGCGATCGGGCTGTTTGCCTCCATGGCCACGGTACTCCTTGGTGGGATCCGGGCATCCAGCCTGCTCTTCCGGGGGCTCCTGTGGGACGTGGCACAGTCTCCCATCGGCTTCTTTGAGCGGACGCCCATCGGGAACCTACTGAACCGCTTCTCCAAGGAGACAGACACAGTAGATGTGGACATCCCAGACAAACTCCGGTCCTTACTGGTGTACGCCTTCGGACTCCTGGAAGTCAGCCTGGTGGTGATGGTGGCCACCCCGCTGGCTGTTGTGGCCATCTTGCCACTGCTGCTCCTCTATGCTGGGTTTCAGGTAAGGAGAGGTCGAGGAGGCTCCTGGGGTCACCTAAGCCAGTCCCCTGTCTCTGGGCAGGACTCAGTGTAAGGGGTTCTACCCAGCTGGAAACCTCGGGGCCGCCCCTAGAAGAATTCTCAGAAACAGATACACCAGTCTGTTTCTAACACTCACTCTTGTCTGTCTTCCATATGTTCACATCAAAGTTCTGACTATTTTGTCCTGCTGCTGCTGAAATCAGCTTCCTCTTCTCCAGTGATCAGGAAACCAGAAAGGCATTGCAAGCTCTCATAGACTGTTGTCTTAGGCTAGTCTCTTTCAGTTGCCAGAACCAGAGACCAACTTAAATTAGCTTCAACATGAGAACAGAATTTAATGACTTACATTCCTAGAGTGCCAGGGGGTCAGCTGTCACCAAGATCTTGTCCCTCTCTCCATATCTTCCCTCGGTGGTTCTCAAGGTGTGGTGTCAGACCGGCAGCAGCAGTTTCACGTGGGAGCTGGTGAGAACTGCACACTCTTGGGCCCCACCCAGGACCTACTGACTCACACCGTGGAGGCGGGGCCCAGAAATCTGGGGTCTAATGAACCCTCCAGGTGATTCTGATCCAGACTAATATTTAAGAACCACTGGCTCAGCTCTGCTTGGCCTAATTTTGCACATGCTCCCTTTGCAGGGGGACTGCTGTCCTCACGGCCTCCCACCTTAGCAACCCCAACGCAAAGCAGCCTTTTCTCCAACTCAGCATTCATACATCAGTCCTGGGGAAGATTCTGATTGGCCCTTCATGGGCACGTGTTCATCCCTGAGCTCTTATCTGTGACCGTGGGGATAGTGGGGCTGTGTCGTGTGACCACCTCCATGATCAGGTCCCACTATTGACTGCCAACCTCCCACCCCCACCAAGGAAATCAGAAGTAGAACAAACCATGGTAGCCAGGCAGAAACCATGGCCATCACTGCCCTCCACAACTGTCCCAAGTCTTCTCTATACCCTCCTGACCTGGGAGAGGGACTGCTTCTCTGTTCAGAGCTTTGGAGTCAGGCGGAGGTGGGTTTGAATCCACGCCCTGCCGCTTGCTCACTGCAGAGGCTTGAACCAGCTGCTTAATCCCTCTGAGTCTCTCACCTGTAAACTGTGAACGACACAAATACCCACCCCACAATGACTGAATACTGCATAACCCCTTGAGCAATGCAGGGGTTAGCCGACCCTCCTCAAAATCGAAAATCTGCTTATAAGTTGTGATTGGCTCTCTGTGTTCGCAGTCCCTCCATATCCACAGATTCAACAACTGTGGATCGGGTAGTATTTACTATTGAAAAAACTCCAGGCGTAAGTGGCCCCGTGCGGTTCAAACCCATGTTGTTCAAGAATCAACTGTCTTTGAAGAGAGCCTGGCACACAGCCTGGGAGTTTGGCAAAGGCAGATTCCTTTCTGCCTGCCAGCTGCACACAACTTCCAACCTCAAACCAAACAACATCATCTATTTGTGCACCACTGTGTTCCCAGCACCTGGCAGGTAACCCTCAAGTTAAGTGAATGAATTTGACTTGTGGCCAAGTGCCTTCCTTGCCCTTCGTGGCCTTGCTCCCACAGTGACTGGCCCTTCAGTGAAGCAGTTGCCCTTAGAGCTGAGAATAAGACTTTTACAGTAGATTAGTGGTTTCTCCATCCTGACTATATATTAGAATCACCGGAAGGAAAAATTCCAAGACCAAGCTGATGCCACCAGAGATTCTGATTTAATAGCTCTGGAGTGAGGCATTGGAAGTTTTGGAAGCTTCCAAGACAATTTTTTTTTTTTAATGTGGAACTCTGATTCTGCAAGGAAATTGGAGCCCAGAGTCGGGAAGCAGCTGGCCCACTGTCACACAGCAAGCGGTAACAGACCTCCCTATGCTTTTCAAACTCTCTCTGTGTGTCTGACTTCTCTGCTCCCCACTGTCCTACTTCAGAGCCTGTATGTGGCCAGCTCGTGTCAACTCAGACGCCTGGAGACAGCCAGATACTCCTTCGTGTGTTCCCACGTGGCAGAGACGTTCCAGGGCGGGGCAGTGGTCAGGGCTTTCCAGGCCCAGGGCCCCTTTGTGGCTCAGAATGATGCGCACGTGGATGAAAGCCAGAGAGTCTGTTTTCCGCGGCTGGTGGCTGACAGGTAAGAAGGAGGCAAGGGAGACCCTGTAATCCATGTGTGTCCCCAGAAAATGAGACCTAAGGTCATACTGTGTGGCCAGAGAGGTCAAGTGGCCTGCCCAGGGTCACACAGCAAATCAGGGATAAAGTGGAGTCTAGATCAATCCCTGGGTGCCTGTGGCTTGCGCTGGGAGCAGATGGAACGTGCCCTGGGGGTCCCCAATAGCAGGTGGGCAGGAGGTACAGGTGTCAGCAAAAGGGAAGAAGCCTCTGTTGCCTTGGTGACAAAGGAGCTACATAAGCATCGTCAGCTTCCTTCCAGTACTACGTAAAAATAAGAACACAAGCTCTGAGCACAGACAGGCACAGATGCAGATCCCAGCCCTGCAACTTATTAGCTGGTTGATCTTGGGCAAGTTGCCTAACCTCTCTGAGCCTCATTTGTCAAAGTGGGTTTGCACTCATGGTGTGGCTGTGAGGGTTAAACAAATACACTCACAGCTAATACTTGTAACATGCTTATCACATGCCCAGCACAGTCCTGAGCATCCTCCGTGCATTAATTTATTTAATCCTATGAACAACTCCATTGGGAAGAGACGCTTTTTATAGATGATGAATCTTAGGCACAGAGAGATTGAGGAACATGCCCAGGACCATACAGCAAATACATGGTGGATTTAGGATTTGAATCCAGGCAGTCTGGTGCCAGAGTGTGGAGAGGGTCAGGCACCCAGTAGGTGTGAATTCAATAAATGTGAATTCCTTCCTCCCTTCTGCCCAGGTCCCCTGCCAGCTGGGACTGTCAGCCCCTCTAGCTGTGTGCAGTGTCTCAACTCCATGTGCCTCTGGGTGACCTGCCCTTCCGCTTCCTGGGGTCCTAGCCTGGGAGCAGGGACCTTATGAACATTTAAAAGCACCCAGGTGTAGGGGCCAGTGATTGCTGCACCATATCTGGTGGGCATCTCTCATTTAGTCCTCTCAGCTGTAATGAGCCAAATGTTGCTTCATTCCACAGGTGGGTCAGCTGGGGTTTGGAGACGTGAAGGGACTCCCCCAGGGTCAGCCATCTAGGAAGTGGCAGACCTTCAGTCAAGCAGATGTGCCATCCAATCCCAGTGTTTGTCGCATGTGTGGACTTGGGCAAGCATCTAACCCTTCGGAGCCCCAGGGTCCTCATCAGTTGGGGACACAGTAGCCCCGTTGTGGGACTGTTAGGAGGACGAGGTGTTGTATACAGTGAAGCTCAGAGCTCTCTGAAGACAGGGATGTTTGTTTGTTTGGTTTGCGGCTGTGTCCCCAGCGTCTCCAGCATGCGTGGCATACAGTAGGTGCTTAATACACACCTGCTGAATGAGTGCACGAATGATTACGCCAATGAATGGTGGAGTAGGAATTCAATAGACTGGGCACATATTTTTTCATTCATTCAGTGTGTACTTGTTGAGCACCTACTGCATGCTAGGTCCAGTGCTGGGGACAGAGCCAAGAACGAGACACAGTTGCCGCCCTCGTGGAGCATATGATCTGCTGATGGAGGCCGATAGTCAAGACTGATTAAATAGTGTCATTCTAAAGAGAGAGAAAAGGGAGGAGCAGACCGGAAGGCCCTCTGCGGAGGTGATGCTTGAGCTGACTTGCGTGATGAGATGTTGGTCACCTGAAGATGGAAGTCAGGTTCAGACAGAGGGAACACAGGGGACGTGGCTGGGGACGTGGCTGGGCACAGCCTGGGGACAGATAAGCAACAGCGTGGCAGAGCTTTACTGGGGCACCTACTGTGTGCCAGGCCCTGAGCACAGACAGGACAGCATCAGCCTCTCCGACCCTCGGAGCTCAGGAGGGCCATGGGGTGTAGGGGAGACTATTGCTGGGACCCCGCGGACACTCAAGTCGTCACGCTGACCAGTCCTTGTGCCCAGAGAAGCAGGTCCTGCCGAGAGGCCCATGGTGACCCCGCTCTTACCTGCCTCCCCTTGCAGGTGGCTCGCTGCCAACCTGGAGCTCCTGGGGAATGGGCTGGTGTTCGCGGCCGCCCTGTGTGCGGTGCTGAGCAAGGCCCACCTCAGCGCCGGCCTCGTGGGCTTCTCTGTCTCCGCCGCCCTGCAGGTACTCCCGACACCCGCCTGGGCTCTGGGGCCTGGACAGAAGGAATACAGACCCCTGCTGGTGGGACCTTCAAAGACCTGTGTCCAAACTTCCAACCAGTGAGGAAAATACAGCTCTACAAGAGCCTTGGCCGGGCCTCGGGCAAGAATCTTCTTCCCTCTCGGGGCCTCAGTGTTCTCACCTGGAAAATGGGCAGAGGCCTTTCACTTCAGATGTTGTAAAGACTCGTTGAGATCAAGTATATAGTGTCCATTCCCAGTGCATTGTTAACTTTTTGTTAACTATTAATAATGACATTTAATGTCAGGTTATGATATCTATAAAGGAAATATATATATACACACACCTATGTACATAGCATTTGCTATGAATGAGGCATTGTTCTAAAAGTTTCATAAATATTAATCCAGCCCACAGCCCCATCAAGGGTACTATTATTGCTCTCATTTTATTACTGAGGCAGCTAAGCTTAAGGAAAAAGCAAGGAAGAGGATGGAGTGTGACTGGGGGGAGGGTGTTTTTCTATTACACGGCCCGGAAGGTCTCCCTGAGGAGGGGGCTTGTGGGCTGAGGCCTGAAGGAAGTGAGGGAGAGAGGAAGTGGTCCTGGCAGAAGGAACAGCAGGAGGAAAGGCCCTGGGATGGAGGGAGGGGCGTGCCTGGTGTGTTAGAGGAACAGCAAGGAGATGTTGTGGCTGGAGAGAGTGGGCAGGAAATGAGGTTGGCGGGGTGGGGGTGCAGGGGTGGAGCAGGCAGGGCAAGGGGGCCCCAGTGAGGAGCTTGGCATGGTTCCAAGTATGATGGGAAATCAATAGAGGGAAACCTCTCAAGAATGGAAGTCAGTGGGCTACAGTCCTGCTGGGTGTCCTTGGGAGGGCCATGCACCCTCTCTGATCCTGTCTCCCCACCTGTTTTAAGAAGGGATGGGAAAGCTGATGTCTGAGGGCTCCTTTCTGCTCTGCATACTCTGCATGCTGAAGGGAGAAAGAGGTCTTGGTGGCCTTGCTGGAGTCACCTGAGGTGTCTTCTCTTACCAGGTGACCCAGACGCTGCAGTGGGCTGTTCGCAGCTGGACAGACCTGGAGAGCAGCATCGTGTCAGTGGAGCGGCTGAAGGACTATGCCCAGATGCCCAAGGAGGTAATGGCCAGGAGATGGGGGCAGGGGGTGTGGCCCATCCAGGACTTACAGTGGAGGGCAGCAGACCCAGGTTGACATCTGCCATGGGCTTTGGAGCCCCCACCACTGTTGGCTGGAGTCACAGCCAAGGTGGCAGTAATGGTTAAGAGGGTAGAGTCTGGAACCAGGTCAAATCCTGGTTCCTCTACTACCTAGCTTGGGCAAGTCAGGTCAGCCCACAGTAAAGGACTTCATACGGTGTCTGGCACACCATAAACACTCAACACATATCCACTGCTCTAATTAGCCCCATTTTGCAGATGGGGAAACCAAGGCTCAAGGGAGTGGAGGGACCTGTTCAGGGTCACAGGAATAGCAAGCAGCATTGGTCTCCCCACTGCACAGACTTGCCCTTTTCACCAAGAAAAAGGAGAGTGTCTACCTCTCCTGGTGGAAGAGAGAGTATTATTTGACAGTTAATCATAAAAATAGATGAAGAGTAGCCAACACCATTATTATTTTCACGACACCAAATATTACATGTGTTTAGCCTTGCCATGTTCCATGTTCCATGTCCCATAATAATCCTGTAAAATAGCAGGAAATATGCCCATTTTACAGAAGAGGAAACTTGAGGCTCAGAGTGGTGGGCTATTTTATGAGAAGCCTGGAGAAAGACTCCTCTGACGCAGTGTCCTCTCCTGCCCCAGGCACCCTGGAGGCTGCCTGCCTGTGCGGCCCGGCCCCCCTGGCCTTGTGGAGGGCAGATCGAGTTCCGGAACTTTGGACTGAGATACCGACCCGAGCTCCCACTGGCCGTGCAGGGTGTGTCCTTCAAGATCCATGCAGGAGAGAAGGTGAGTGGCTCTCCCATAGCTGCCTTCTCATGGCGGCCAGGCCAGAGGGTGGCTGGAGAGGCCTCAGGACCATGGCCAGTCTGGGCATCACCCCAGGGCACCAGCCGCCTCCTCCGTGTCCCCGCCTCAGGTCCCCCAGTCTTCAGACCCACCACACCCTAAACTGAATTTATCATTTTTCCCAAACCTGCTCCCTTTTTGGTGAAACCCACGCACTTTGGTGTCTCAGATGAGGTGGCATCTCCCTAACTTTCTTCTTCCTTCTGTCTCTCATTAGTTGAGCACCTACTGTGTGCTGGGCCCAGTGCTGAATGTTCCATGTACATTATCCGGTTTCCTTGGGCTCACTTCCTGGCTTTGCCACGGGTGACCTTGGGCAAGTCACTGCATGCCTTGGTCTCAGTTTTCCCATCTGTAAGATGGGAATAATAATGTCACCCTCATAGAGCTGTTGTGAAGTTTAACTGGGTTAATACACAGAAAGGCCTGGAACAGTGCCTGGCACACAGCAAGTGCCACAGAAAAGGCCAGTGCTTTTATTCATTATTACTTGCATTTTTATTCTGACAACCCTAGTATCATCCCATTGACAGGTGCCTAGTCAGGCCAGTTCATCGAATCCCTCCCCACCCAGTGACACTTCCCCCTTGTCCTCCCCGCCACCTCTCCAGGCCCCCAACTGAGCCCCCAGCCTCCTGTTTCACCACTGCCAATCTGTTCTCCTATGATCTTGGTTTGAGCACGTCATTTACCTGCTCCAGACCTTCCTCCTCCTCTGAGCTTCCCACAGGGCAAAGCCCAAACTCCTGAGCTTGGCATTCAAGGCCCTACTCAGTTCTCCACTTCATTCATTGCCCTGCCTGGGCCTAGCCAACATCTGTGGAGCAGCTACCTCTGGGCCAGGTGCACACATGGTGCTGCCCTCAGGGAGCTTGCAGTCTGGCACTTGATGTGGGTCACCTGGAATCTTTCCCCTCTCTGAACTCCTACTCATCCTTCAAGATTCCACCCAATGTCCTCTCCTCCATGAAGCCTTCTCTGATTACCCCATTAACCCCCATCCCAGGCAACATGAACAGCACCTTCTTGCTTCCCTCCATTGCTGCAGGCCCAGAGCTTGATTACAGAGAGTGTTTGTTCATCACACTGTATTAAAATTAAGTTTACTCCATTGCAGTATTTCCCAGACCAGATGGTGAGCCTTTTGCGGCAAGGACTCCTTAATTTCTGTATTCCTGGTGCCTAAAAAAGCGCCTGTCATTCAATGGCATTCATTCATTTATTAATGAATTCGTTTATTTTCAGTCATCTATTAAACAAATAGTGTTGAACCCCCACCACATGTCGGACATTGAGAATGCAGCAGTAAAGATAAGGAAGGTTGAGGGGGGTGGATAAAAAGATGGGCAGACAGATGGAAGGATGGGGGGTGGATGGAAAGAAGAAAGAGGCATGGATGAAAGGATGAATGGATGAATAGGATGGGAGGTGGAGGGAAGGATGGGATGTGGAAGGAAGGATGGTGTGTGGAAGGAAGGATGCAGGGCAGATGGAAAGATGAGGGGATGGATGGAAGGAGGGTGAGTGAGGAGTGGATAGAAGGAAGGGGAACTAACAGGAGGATGGGACAGAAATAGAATGACATGACACAGGGATGAAAGGGAAGATGAAGGATGATGGAGGGGTGTGGATAGAAGGATGGAGGAGCAGGAGGTAGGGCAGGGGTATAGAAGGAAGGGTGGAGAGATGGATTGAAAGATGGGAGAGATGTGCTAGGATGAGGGGAAGATAGCAGAAGATGCACAGACAGAAAGTATTGGACTGATGAATGGATGCATGGACAGAAGGACAGATACAAGTAGAAGAATGGATACTCAAAGGATGATGAGTGGACGGATGGATCTTGGGTGCAGTGGAAACACCTAGCAGAGACATGCCCAGGAGCCCCCCAGGCTGTGGCCTGCCTTCTGGCCGTGCCTGGTCAGAATGGGCCTTGCCCTCCCCTCCCCTGGCAGGTGGGCATCGTTGGCAGGACAGGGGCCGGGAAGTCCTCCCTGGCCAGGGGCCTGCTGCGGCTCCTGGAGGCAGCTGAGGGTGGCATCTGGATCGACGGAGTCCCCATCGCCCAAGTGGGGCTGCACACACTGCGGTCCAGGATCACCGTCATCCCTCAGGTGAGGCCTGGGAAGGGTGGGCAGAGGTGGGAGGCCTGGCTGGGCCCGACTTTGACCCGCTGTCCCTCTTGGCCAGGACCCCGTCCTGTTCCCTGGCTCTCTGCGGACTAACCTCGACATGTTACACGAGCACACAGATGAGGCCATCTGGGCGGCCCTGGGGACGGTGCAGCTGAGAGCCCTGGTGGCTGGCCTGCCCGGCCAGCTGCACTACGAGTGTGCTGACCGAGGCGACGACCTGAGGTAGGGTGGCCCCACCCAAGCTGGGTCCTGTGAGGGCCTGGGGGGAGAGGTGGGTGTGGCCAAGGCTCCCCCCAAGGGTAATATGCCCTGGAAACCGCCTCCCCACATCAGATGATCAACTCCATTCTATTCATAATCACAGTACGGGTCCCCTCCCTGCTCAGCAGGTCCAAACTCCAACACGGGCTCTGAGTATCAGGCTGCTTTTTCCTAAGTTCGTTTCTAAATTTATTTGGTGGCAAAACCCAACCACTGCTGACCATGAGGCTATTTACAGGCTTTATTTATCTCGCTCAGCATTTATTTTGCTACAAAAATATTGTGTTTGATATTGGGTGCTAACCCCATGCTCCCTGGGGTTGTCAGGGAGCAACATATGGTGTGTGTCTTAAAAAACTTGAAAAGATTTTAGTAAAATACACATAACGTAAAATGTACCATCTTAACCAGTTATCAGTTCCGTAGCGTTGAGGTCATTCACATCACTGTGTAACAAATCTCCAGAACTTTTTCATTTTGCAAAAATCAAAACCCAAACCCTGTTGCCACTGAACAATGATTCTCTCTTCTCCCCACCCCGCCCCTAGCCCCTGGCAACCAACATTTCACTTTGTTTTTCTGGGTTTGAGCATTCTAGGTACCTCACTTAAGTGGAATATTATTATAGTATTTGTTTTTCTGTGACTGGCTTATGTCATGTAGCATAATGTCCTGCAGCTTCATCTGTAATGTAACGTGCCAGAATTTCCTCCTTTTTTAAGGCTGAATAACATTCCATTATGTGGTTAGACCACATTTTTCTTATCTGTTCATCCATAAATGGACACTTGGGTTGTTTCTACTTTTGGCTCTTGTGAATAGTGCTGCTGTAATCATAGAATACTTGCTAAAAATCAAGACATTCTGGATTCCAAAACTTACCGGACTCCAAAGGTATTAGGAAGAGGGACCGTGGGTTGTAATGGCACTGGAGGGGGAGCAGAGTTTGGTGACCAAGAGCACAGACAGGCTTCAAATCCAGGCTCCCCCACTTACCAGTTGTAGGACCTTGGACAAGTTACTTAATCTCCTGTGCCTCAGTTTCCTCATCTGTAAAATGGGAATGATAACTAGACCCTACCTACCTGTACAAGGATTCAATGAGTTACACTTTGTAAAGTTGCTGCAACAGTCCCTGGCATGTCAGAACTATTCACTTCAGTATTTTAATCCTCAAAGCTGCATTAAGCCCAGTTCAGAGAATCTGAGGTTTGAAAGATCTGCCGAGTCACCCAGCTCATAAGTGGAGAGGCTGGAGCAAAGCCCAGGCACCTGACACCTGCAGGACCACAGTAGGTCCTGGTTCCCAAGAGGGTTTACTCCGCGAGGCAGCTGAACGTGGCGGGAAACAGCCCCAAACTCCCTTGAGTCTCCAGGCTCTGGGAGCTGACTTACTGCATGACCTTGACCCTCAACTTCCTCATCTGTCATCAGAGAAAAAGGACTTAACTCTGTGACAAGCACACTTCTGAGTGCTTTTATATGATTTATCTTGTGTTCACAACCCAGTGAGGGAAGACTTACTAATACAGTGCCTACCTTTGTGGTCTTTGAGGTGAGTCAGTATTTACCCAGGTGCACAAGGATGTGTCTGGTACAAGGTGAAGACCAGAGCGTGAAATAGAAATAGCCATTCCACAGACGGGGAAACTGAGGCACAGAGGGTTTAAATGACTTGCCTAAAGTCACCCTGCTGAAAAATGGCAGGATAGGGACCCCCACCGGCTGTGTAGACTGGGATCCACATGTGTGGACATGCATGTATGCACCCCATCCCTAATTCTGGAGCTGCGGTGGGGACATGTTTGTGGGCAAATATCTGGCCTGACTCTCCCCCTGATTCCCAGCGTGGGCCAGAAGCAGCTCCTGTGTCTGGCACGTGCCCTTCTCCGGAAAACTCAGATCCTCATCCTGGATGAGGCCACGGCCGCTGTGGACCCGGGGACGGAGCGCCAGATGCAGGCCGCCCTGTGGAGCTGGTTTGCTCCCTGCACAGTGCTGCTCATTGCCCACCGCCTGCGCTCGGTGATGGACTGTGCCAGGTAAGCACCCCCACCGCCCCCATCACGCAGCCAGCCCCCAGGGCACCCCTGCAAGGCAGAGTAAGGCATCAGGGTTTAGAGCTGGTTTAGGTCATCAGGTACCCATTGTACAGGTGGCAAGACTGATGCCGGGAGAGGAAGGATGAGCCCGAGGACGTGTGCTCAGCAGATCCTTTAAACCTGGCCATCAGGGTCAGGAAGCTGCACAGGCCAGACTCACTCAGACCAGGCAGGCTGGGCATTCATGGTGGCTCAGTGCCTCGGCTGATGTCCAAAGAGCTGCCTGTCTCCCTCTCCCCCACAGGGTGCTGGTCATGGATGAGGGGCAGGTGGCCGAGAGTGGCAGCCCGGCCCAGCTGCTGGCCCAGAGGGGCCTGTTTTACAGGCTGGCACAGGAGTCAGGCCTGGTCTGAGCCTGGCCCCTTGCTCGGTCCTCCTCCCTCCACACCAACCTGCAGAGTCTACCAGGCCCTGAAGATGCGGTGACCCGGGTTATCAGTGGCCCTGTGAAACAGTCCAGAACCCTCTGCTCTCTAGGAGGAAGATGGCAGAGAAAGTGCCTCATCACCACAGGACCAGGAGGACACAGCAAACTCCTGGGTGGGCCTGATCAGGGCACATCCAGCCCCGTCCACCCCAGAGCCAAAGTCGACAGTGACCCTCTGTCCTGGCCACCTGCCAGACTTGCCTAGGGACCCCCAAAACCTGCCCTGCCCAGGCTCTACCACAGACCAATGAAATCAGAATCCCTGGGGCTGGGGCTGGACCAATGGTGTGTGTATCTTTTACAAATTAACCCTTTTGTTCTGATATGATTGTAGGTTGATAAGCAGTTGTAAAAAGTAATAATAATAATAACCCAGAGGGCTCTGTGTGTGCTCTTTACTCCCTTTCCCCTAGTAGTGACACCTTAAAAGATGATACTTCAGTGTCACATCCAGGAAGCTGACATGGGTACAATCCACTGATCCGGCTAAGATACCCCGGCTTTACTTAAACTCACTGTGTGTGACTGTGTGTGTGTGTGTGTGTGCGTGCTTGTGTGCGTTCTATGCAATTGCACCACACGTACAGGTTCCTGCACCCACCACCGCGGTCGGGATGCTGACCGCTTCCGTCTCCACGTGAGCCCCTCAAGTTGCCATGTTGTAACCATGCCCGCCCACCTCCCTCCCTGCCACCACTGGTGTGGTCTCCATCCCATATGATTCCAGCGTGCAGACAGGACTGAGAACTGCTGCTCCAACCCTTGTGTGTGAGCTTCAAGGACCGTCTTGTTGGAACAGATGGACAGGCCACAACCCACACTGGGGATGGGCCTCTCTGGGCACAAGCTCCCCCTCTCCCCCAGCATGCCGTTCAGTTCCAAAAGCAAGGTGAGAGGAGTCAGGCCTCCTGGTCGTGACTTGGGGGAGGGGAGGGGTGGGACATTTGCTCAGGATTTGGCACATTTTGTACATTCGTTTATTAAAGACCAAATTCTGGCTTCCTGGGGGAGCCCCAACAGGCGCCTGCAGATCTGCTGTTGAAAGGCAGAGGTCTGGCGGGTGGAGATCTGACACTTGATCCTGGGAAGGGCAGTGCGCTGTGTGCGCGGCTGCGGCCCGTTTCAGACAGCTGTCAGCATTCTAATAAAACCGGCTTAAGGCACCAGGAAAGAGGTGAAAGCCTAAAAGTAGCTGAGTCTGAGGTCACAGGGACAGCGCTGAAAAGGGCAGTGTGAGAAGTGAGACCAGCCCGTGGATCACGGCTCTGCCAGCCCAGCATTCTTCCCTGACCCCAGGCCACTGCTGCTGGGATGAGGCAAGTCAACACTCAGACAGGGTCAGAGCCCAGCTGGGCGCAAAGTAAGTGCTCAGTAATCATTTGCTGTTATTACCACTGTTATGTTTGTGGGCCTCCAAGAGGCAGCAGAGAAGGGTTTTTAGAAACCTCTTCACTACTGACATGTGGGTTGGATAATTCTGTGTGGGGCGTCCTGTGCACTGTAGGATGTCTGGCCGCCTCCCTGACCTCTACCCACTAGAAACCAGTAGCACCCTCTCCTCTCATGACAAAATATCTTCTCGGACACTGCTAGCTGGGAGTTAGGGACCCCTTGCCGTCAGTAATCCACCGATGCCTGGACAACAGCTGTGTTGGTGTGTCAGGTCTGTGGACACCCACCTACCTGCCAGGACGCAGGGCCCGCCTTGTCCCAGCCAGGTCATGAGGACTTTCTGATGGTCCCTCCTGACTTAGGGTTTTCAGCCCCAAGTAATCTAAATCTAGGCCCAATCACAGTTTCTACCTCCCTTTTCCAGGACGTGGCCAGAAGTTCATTGTGATGCCTTCAAAATGGGTTGGGGAGGGTCTGCTGGGAACACCCCCCCATCACGCACAAAATGCCATTGTTACTCATGATTTTGCTCCATTTTGCAGATGAGGAAACTGAGGCTCGGAGAGTGGACGTGACCTGGCAAGTTAAGTGGCAGAGCAGGGATCTGCTCTTGGGTCTGAAACAGCAGAGTCCAAATCATCTTGCACAGGGCATCTGTCCAACTGTGAAGCCCGGAGGGGACCAGACACGGCGCTTCTTGTGTCTCTTCCTGGAGCCACGTCACCTCCTGTCCCAGCAAAGTGACCGCAGGCAAAGGCAGCCGCAGCTGTGTGTTTGGCACACTCACTTGGGGTCATTCCAGGGCTACAAGAGCCTCCCTGAAGGAGGTATTTTGCCAGCAAGCAGCGTGTGGGCCACGGAGCCAGTGCCTGTGAGAGCCCGCTGACAAGGCTGCTGTCGCGCCCGCCGCACGGCTCCTTGGAGGCCAGCCTGCAGGGCCATCCAGGCCATTAATCCCGCTGCCGCAGCTCCTGCCAGGAGAGCCTGGCTGGCGGGTGGAGCAGTGAAGATGCAGGAAAGCCACATCCATTCCTCCCTTGGTCAGTGCCTCTCTCTGTAGGTCTGTAACCCTCACCCGTGTCCTGCTGGTCACTGCAAACACACAGCCCTGCTCTAAATGCCACGGTCACCCAGTTCATCCTTGCAGTCGGAGGGGGAGGTACGCCATCCTGCTTGCTCCTAGGACGCCTTGCTGAGGAAGGTACTATTGTTAGGCCCCTTTTACAGATGAGAAAACTGAGACAGAGCTTAAGTAAGTAGGGATGTGAATCCAGAGCCCACATCCTCCCAATGTGCACGCTGCCCCTGGAACATCAGCTCACTGACGAGGGCTGAATTCCACTCCAGCATCCCACCAGAAGGGAGGCTCCTCTCCTTCCTGAGCGAGGCGAGAGGTTTGCGCATCCGTGTTCGCTGTGCTTTCCTCAGCACCTGCCACAGCGCGTAGCCCGGACGAGGGCTCAGTAGATGCTGACTGTGTGACTGGACAGATGGCCAGATGGATGGACGGACATTGAATGTGTGACTGGTAACACCAGGTATGACGTGTCCTAAGAGCCAGGCACGTTTGGGAGCTTTACCCCTGATCTGTTTTCATCCTCACAGCCACCTGGCCAGGTAGATACGATGATCCAGCTGTTCCGCTGAGGAAGCTATGGCTCTGGAAGGGCAGGTTCTAGGGCCCCAGTGACCTCTTGGCTCATCCCGGATCAGAGAATGCAGTCACTGAGCACGTGCTGTGTGCTGTGCCCTAGAAGTGGGCACTCAGCACGGAATGAGATTAAAGCCCTGTTCTCACGCAGCTGCCATTGTCAAGCAAATGGAGAAGGGGGCAGGCAATGCTGACATCGGGGAAGAGGGAGGACCAAGGCAGGATGCGCCTGCACATCGGAACAGCAGCCAGGTGAGCAGGTGTGCGAGGCTGGGAGGCCTGAGTGGTGGCAGAAAGGGGAGCTGAGGACAGAGGCTGCAGGAGGCCAGGCTGGCGGCTACCCCGAGATGGGGACCACAGGAGTGCTGTGACGGAGGAGCCGCACAACCTGACATGTTTTCACAGGCTCACTGAGGCTGCTGGGTCGAGAACAGATTGGGGGGTTGGGGGGCTGGCTAGAGGCAGAAGCAGGGAAACCACTGGGTTGGCTGTCGTGGGGAAACGAGGGACACACGATGTGGCTGGGACCAGCGTGGCAGTGACGGGAGGGATGAGAAATGGTCAGATTCCAGGTGTCTTGGAGGAAGGCAGCCGAATTTGCTGTAGGACCCAGCATAGGGCGTGAGAATGAAGGACGGTGGACAGACTTGAATCCTGCCCTTGTCATCTGTTGGCTGTGTGACC
Source organism: Camelus dromedarius (assembly GCF_036321535.1). NCBI lineage: Eukaryota > Metazoa > Chordata > Mammalia > Artiodactyla > Camelidae > Camelus > Camelus dromedarius. The sequence goes on along the minus strand of NC_087459.1, from coordinate 13,387,066 downwards.
CTGGGCAAGTTAGTCTGTGTGCCTCAGTTGCCTCATCTGTAAAATGGGGCTGACCATACCTGCCTCTGGGCTTGTTGTGAAGATGAGCAGTGACGTATGTGTTACATGCGTGGGCCAGGTTGAGGTCTAAGACACAGACAGGCAAGGCAAACATGACCTGTGGCCAGAATTACCCTTGACAACCCCTTTGTATTAGGCAAGGCTAGGCTGTGTTGCAGGAACCAACTAGCCATAAACTCTTGGGAAATGAACACAAGGGTGTATTTCTCGCTTATATATTTCGTGATAAGCATCCAGTGCCTCTCTTGGGTCACTACCTTCTGTGCAGCGACAGAGGTCAGACTGTTCTGGTTTTATGACATCACCTCTCAGGGGCTGGCTTCTGAGTCACCACAGCAGGGGAGGGGAAGATGTGGGCAACTCACACCTGCTCCCCTGTGTCTCAAACCAGAAGTGACACAAGTCAGCCCCACCCGCAGCCTGCTGGCCAGAATCAGGCACGTGGCCCCACCAGACCACGGAGGCGGCCAGGGATGTCGGGATGCCTGAGGCAGGGAGCCCCCGCTGTGGTAACTGGTCTGAGTTTTGGATAGTGGAGGAGTGAGACAGGTACTGGAGTCTGCGTTTGAACTGGTGAGCATGGGCAGTGAGAAATGCCAGGATTTGGGGAGCACTCACCCCAGAAGCAGGCTCCAAGGACATGCTCAGGTGGAAGAGCCCTGCACAGCCAGTTCCCCCGTGAGGTTGTCCCCTGGTAGCCTTACCTGAGGGACTGGGAGCTGAAGGTACTCAGTGAAAAGAAGCTGCAAGGTTGTCACCATTAGAATGAGAAGCCTATGGCCGTGCCCAATGGGTAGGGAGCTGATTTCAGACGTGGGTGTGTTTCTGTCTCTGCGCCTGATCCTGAGGATTAAAATCCTGGGTCAGATCCTAAACAGGTGCACAACCTGGTATGTGCCTGTGGGCATGTCGTGGGGCAGCTGGATGCTCAGGAATGGAAAGCCCCAGGCAGGGGTTAAAGTTGATCTGCTTTATAAAAAGAAGGTGGGTGCAGCATTCACCCTGAAGTGGGTGGGGCCAGACTTCAGTGGAGGTGAGAGGTGGGCGGACCTGCGGACCTGCTCTTCCAGGTAAGTGCCTTAGTGCTGTGGGAGGGAAAGGGGGAAGTTGTGCACCTGCTCCATGCCAGGCCCTGGGCTCTGCGCTCTGCAGAGGCCTCCCCAGGGGACTCCGGACCAGAGAGGAATAGTGGGTGAGCCTGGAGTGGAGCTGCCTGTCCCACTAGGTCCCACTAGGTTCCCATTTCCAAGAGGTCCCGCTAGGAACAGTCCGTCTGTCAAGAAGAAAGAGTAGCAGCAGCAAAGAGGGGGCCTCATCCACACTCCTGGAGAGATGGTGGGAACCTCTGCTGATGCCCCAAAGAAAACACAACAGTCATTTAGAAAGAAATAAAATATTTTTTTTTACTGCAAATTATTTGCAAATGTTCACGTTTCCAGTGTTAAGTCATTACAAAAAGATCCCCAAGAAACACTTGGTTTATCTAATGTGAAAGAATGGTTTAACTTACAAAAAATAAATATATATTTCCACCTAAAGGAAAGATGCTTCTCTGGTTTGAAGTCAGCAATGTAATTCACACAGCGAGCATGACTCTTGGGGCAGCCGTGACCTCGTTTTGCTTTTCGGGTCACACTTTGGTCTCCAATCGAGGGACCTTAAGGACCCCACTTGCCCGTTTCCTTCCAGGAACACATGGACCAACCGCCAGACGCCGGCCAATCTGGCCCTTCCCTGGGATGCTGCTCCTTGGCCCAGTACTTCCTCCCAAGAAATTAACATCTTGAGACCACATTTCTCCCTGGAGCAGGTACTTTAAGAAAAAGGAAAAGAATAAGAAATCGCTGATATTCGTGAATAGGTTCGTTCTTGTCCTGGTAGAGACTCAGTAACTGTGTCAAGTCTTCCCCACTGCCACTAAGTAGAGGCCCTGGGTAAGAAACTGAAGTCTAAACTGAGATGACTCAGTGGCCTTTTTCCAGAAAGTACCCGGTGCTCTTGGCTTTGGCCGCTGCACAACCATGAGCAGGTCTTGTCTTTCGGGTCCCCGCAGAGTAAACCCGTTCTAGCCATGGGTAAAGAGGGAGGAAGGCAGGCAAGAAACCTGGGGTGGGTGAGGAGGGGAGAGGCCGAGCAGGGGAGTCGGCACTGAGAGAGACCTCCTGGGCCAGACCCCTGCCACGTCCAGGCCAGTCCTGTCAACAAGAAGCGCTAGGAGACAAAGCTGCTGCAGGCCTGTGGGGCAGGTCCGGGGGGGGGGGGGGCAGTGCTGGGATGTTGGTTCCCAGTGTCTGAGCACCTGGAAGACCAGATGGTTGGTGAGGCGAGTGTCAGTGGCCCTCAGGACACTGCCCAAGGGCGAGAATGAGCTTCATCAGACCCCTCACCTCCAGACTGCAGCCCCAAGGAAACAAAGCATCTGGGTAGAGCCAGGCGAGGACGGAGAGGAGCCAGGGACCAGGGAGCTTCTCAAAAGCTTGGAACCCACAGACTTCAGCTGGAGAGATCTGAGGCAGTTGGCTGGATTTGGTCACTAGCATATTTTACGCAGCCAATTTCTCTGGGAGTCTGGCGGCCAAAACCTCCCCATGGAGCACCAAGAGCACACGGCCCTCCCAGGGGCATGTCTGCGGGGTAACAGGCCAGGCTGCGTGTTCTGGGAGGACTGCATCTCTCTGTCTCTCCTGTTTCTTCATGGCCAATTCCAGGCAGGGGGCCAAATGGTGGCTGCTTTGTGTTTTGATTTTTTTTTTTTTTCTTTTTGGTTTCAGTCTATGAGAGGCTTGGGTTCCCAAGGATGCTGAGTCATCCCTGGCTGCTGGCACGTCAGCTCTGCAGTTCTGACCAGCTGCACCAGCTCCGCGGCTCACACCAAGCCAGCGTCTTTGGCCATGCTGTAGAAGATACCTTTCTGCTGCAGGAGGTCGGAGGGGGAGCCGCACTCCCGGATCTCGCCTTTGTCCAGGACGATCACCCTGCAACGGAGAAGATGCAGACTTGAGGGGTAGGCAAGGGGCTGGCACCTCACGCCCCAAGGGCCCACCTGGGCAAGTCCCTGCTTTGGGTCAGGCCCGTAACACCCTCTGCCTGGACTGTCCTTCCAAGGGGCTGCCCATCCTCAGTCCCAGTTCTCGTCAATGTCAGTGTCCTGCAGTGCAGCCCCAGAACTGTCTATCATCTTTCATACTTCCTTCCTGGCACAATGCGTTTTTATTTGTCACTGTGTTTATCGTCTGTCTCCTCACTCAGCCCTCAACTCATCTATGAGGTCCCTTAGGCAGGCTCCTAGTCTGACAGCTCGCCGCTGTGTCCCCAGGCCTGGAGCAGAGCTAGGAATGTGGCAGACACTCCACACAGATGTGTTGGTTGAAACATGAGTGCGTGGTGTCAGAAATACCTGGTACTACCTGGGACAAAGAGAGCTTCCACTAGCTGGGACTGTCACGAGGCATTAGGACAGTGTTGAGTGAATGAGGGGACCCCCAAGGCCCGGAGGCCTTCTGTGCCAGGGGCGTCACCTCGTGTAGTCCATGATGGTGTTGAGCCGGTGAGCGATGGTGAGGACGGTACAGTCATCAAACTGCGTGCGGATGGTGGACTGAATGAGGGCGTCCGTTTCCAGGTCCACGGCCGCTGTGGCCTCATCCAACACGAGGATCTTTGTCTTCCGCAGCAGGGCCCGGGCCAGGCACACAAGTTGGCGCTGCCCGACGCTGACCAGAAGGGAAAGACCAGGAGGCAGCGTCAAAACCACCCCTTCCTGACCTGAGAGCAGGGAGCAGAGCACTCTGCGCCCCACATCCGTGCCCTCGGCAGACATCACTAATCCCTCAGCCCGGTCTTCCTGCTGAGCTAGAAGCAGGCTCAGGTTCATTCTCAACGCAGGGCTCACAGGTAATGTCCAAAATATGTGACCAATTCAGCATAAGTAGTGACAGTTTGCAAAAATGACCCCATAGCCATGTCTTCTGGAGAGCCCTCACAGTGGACTCTGGACTCAATCACACGCCTTGCTTTGGCCAGTGGGATGCTGGCAAACAGAAGGCCAGAACTGGCTTGAAGTGGGTTTGCTCTCTCTGGCACCTCTGTCATCACCATGACGACACGCCTGGGCTGACCTGCTGGAGGAGGGACACGTGGAGCAGACCCTAATTGCCCCAGTAGAGGCCAATGAGATCAGCCTACAGCCCCCACCCACTTGAGTGAGCCAAGACTGACCGCCCCAGCATGGGAGGGGTCAGGCTCCTGTTGAACACACCTGAGGCCTGATGGTTGGTTGTCATGGCGATTGATAAAGGAACTAGGGCAGGACTGGGAGGATCCCTGCTGCACCAGGCATTAACAAACACTTCAGCTGCTGGATCACAGGTGGAGCCTGGGAGCTAGAGAGAAGGGCCAAGGCGGCTGGGGCAGTGGGTTGGGACGCGAGAGCTCAGAGCAGTGCTATTTACTGACAGGAAGAGGAGCCTTTCAAAAGTTTCACACCTGACAGCCACTCTCCTGAATGGACCTGGTGTAAGAAAGGAGGTGTGCTGGCTGTCCCAGTTACACCTCACGGTGAAAAGAGCCTGGACTGAAACCCATATTAGACATGGAAACGGAGGCCCCAAGAGGTTAGAGACAAACAAACAGCTCATCGGGCAGAGCTTGGCCTCAAACCCAGGTCTGACACAGACACAAAAGAACAAAATCTTTAACCATCCTGAGTGAGGTGGAACCCAGGGGACTTCGACCGGGCGCCACCCCCCCCAACCTTCCTCAGGTCCCCCCCACCCTGCCTACCTCAGGTTCTCCCCGCCTTCCGCGCACTCGTGGTTTAGCTTATCGGGAAGGGCTGACACGAAGCCCTTCAGGTGGGCCAGCTCCAGGGATGTCCAGACCTCTTCATCTGAGTACTGGCTGAAAGGGTCCAAGTTCATGCGGAGGGAACCCGAAAATAAAACGGGGTCCTGTTGGGAGGGAAGACGGCAGACGGTGAGGCAGAGGCCGCGGTGGACATGGGTGGGGCAGAGAGGTGGGATGTAAAATGTTCACGCCAGAATTGTTCAAAAGGGGGTTTCAGAGTTCCTCAGAATCATCATTTCTGAACTGTTAGTCATAGGGAAAAAAGTCTGGAGAACGTTGGGGTAAGTGACACAAAATAGATTTCTTTCTTAAGACTTCCCAGAGCCTTCAGTATGCAAATGTGTTGGGAGCCTTCTGGAAGGGAGATGCCACAAGGGCAATTCTTAACTGCAAGGTACTGTGGATTCCTCCCCGTCTCCTGCCTCCAAATTAGAATCTTAGAAGAAATTTTAGGCAAAACAACACTAACTAAAAGGAAACATGTTAAGGAATCACTACCTACAGGAATTAGTCTAGAAAATTTGTATTTCTCACCTAGCTCTTGGCAGAGGTAGTAAGATTCCTGTCTTACCAACAGCCGTGGGAGAAGCCAGTGTTAGATGCTCAGGAGGCTGCCTCCTGGGTGGCAGAGTGATGGAGTGCATGATACCTGCTTAATTCCCACTGTTATTTATATTCTAAGAGGTCAGTGGAGAAGAAACAGAGCCTAATTTCAGTAAAAAATAACAAAGTAGGAGCAAATGTACATTTGTCTTGAAAACACGTGTGCTTCGCGTTCAGTGTGCCCAGCTCCCCCCCGTCGGCCCCACCCCGGCCCCACCTGGGGGATGATGGTGATCTTGAAGCGGAGGTCGTGCAGGCCGATCCTGGCGATGTTGACGTTGTCAATGATGATCTCTCCTTCCGCAGACTCGTTGATCCGAAACAAGCCCAGGGTCAGGGATGACTTCCCGGCTCCTGTCCGCCCCACGATGCCAACCTGTGGGGCAGGAAGAGCCTGGGGTGAGGTGGCAGTGCTGGTATCTGGGGTGACCTCCTGCGCCACAGGCCCTTGTTTTAAGTACCTGCCTGGAGCAGTTCAGTCATCTGGTCAACCCACCTCCTACCACAGCAGCCGCCCAGAGACACTCCTATAAGGGCCGTTTGGCCAAGGGTCAAGAAGGACTCCCTTCTCTTTGCTGGCTCTTTTTTATAAGTTAGTTATTTTCAACTCAAGACAATATTAAGTAATAATCAGGTATTTCCCTCTCACTGTTTTTCAGTCCTTTGATGGTTAGGTTTTCATCCTGAGCTGTTGAAATAGGTCCAAGCAAATCCTCTTCCCATCCCAAATGAGTGAGCAAAAAGAGGTTATGGATGGGACCTTGTCTCCACTTATCCCCTCTTGAGGAAGCCAAGCTCCACCGTGCGTGGCCAAGGACTGGTGGCACTGACCGACACCCAGCTACAGCGCTCCCCTTCTCCTCTGGGCTCGGGGGAGGCAGGCTTCTTCCCCCCTCTGACAGCGACCTCACAGAGCAGAGTCTCACGACTTGACCTAAGCCATAAAGCCTCAGTGAGAACACCGCCCACTCTGTTCTTCCCCTTGTAAGTTAGAGCAATTCTCTCATGGGAACATTCTGAGCCTTGCAGTAAAAAGTTAAACAAATCCGTATGTTCAGAGATGAAAGGAACATTTTTCCCCTGGCAAATGGCCAGGAAGACCCTTGGTCTGATTCCTGAGGAGGGTTGGAGGGTCTCAGAACAAAGACGTCTTCCAGGAACAGGGATACGTTCCAAAATTCTGCCAGTTTCACACGGCCCTTGAGCCACCACTAGTGCTGCCGCCGCCTTTCTGTCCTAGGGATCGCCAACCCGAACGCCTGTGGGCTAAGTGGGCCCACGAATGGGGCAGGGAGCGACCGAGCGACCTGGGAGGCTCCTGTCTCCTCTAGGAAGACCCAGCGCTGCTAGGTGTTCTCATCTTTTAAGAAAAAGAAAATGTATTTTCACATAAAACATTCCAGATTTTTCAATATTTGCAAATGACTCAGGTTTTTTTTTTCGAAACGTATCTACTGTGGGCCTCATTTGTCCCTTGGGCTACCAGTCTGCAACCCTGTTGGGACACTCTCTGCGCATCTTTTACTTCCACAAGCCTCTCCCAAAAAGAACACTCCTCCCCTTGGTTTGGGGCAGGGGCAGACTGGGGAAACGAGGAAGCTGGTTTCATCCGCCCAGTTGTAACCTATGCCCGGCTGTGAACAGGTGGCGGAAAAGATGCACCCACCTTTTCCCCTCCTTCGATGGTGACGTTGATGTGCTTCAGAACCAAGTCCAGGTCCTCTCGGTAACGCAGGCCGTAGTCCCGGAATTCCACTCGGCCCACCTGGGGCCAGGCGCTGGGCGGAGCCATCTCCGGGATTTGCCAGGGAGCCTGCGATCACAGGGGATGGTGAGGTGGGAGGTAAGGATGTGAAGTCCTTCTCACGTGCCCCAGGGCTCTGTGTGAGCAGTCCTCAGGACTCCTCTGACCTCATGGCCCTCTTTCTTGCTCACTCTGCTACGACTTCTGCACACATCCTGCTCCTGGGTGTTTGCACTTGCAGAGTCCTCTGCTTGGAAGGCTCTTCCCCAGACTACCCTCTCAGCCTGCTCCCTCCCTCCTCTGCTGCAAATCTCAGGTCAATGTGTCCTCCCTCCTGGCCAGATGCCCCTCCATGCCCTCCCCTGCTCCACTCTCCTTCAGAGCACTCACCACCTCCTAGCATTTTAAGTATGTATGTATTTGTTTATGCTGTCACCCACATCAGTTGCAACATCCACTCTATGAGATAGGATCTCTTTGCTCACTTCTACATCCCAGGGCCTAGAGCAATAGTAGGTGCTCAAAAGATACTGACTGACTGAATCAGTGAATGAACTGTTTTCTCTAGATAAAACACAAAGGTACAGGTGAGCTGTTCCGACGGCTGCCAGGTCTGGAGGGCAACAGTAAAAGCAGCAGCTAATACTTAAAAATCATTCTATCACGTTACCTCATCTAATCCTCACTATAATCCCATGAGTTGGGTTCCTTCTTATCTCCAGTTTACACATGAGGAAACAAACACAGAGAGGGAAAGTAACTTGCTTGGGGTCACACAGCCCCTAGTTCTGAAAAGCTGCTTAGTACAGCTCATCATTTCTGAGGTCTACAACTGGATATGTTCTGGGACAGGCTCAGGGCCATCTTTGTGGAAAGAGAGGAATGGAGAGAACAATAAAATAGGACTTTTATTTTGATTTATTTTTTCTCCACCATAAACTTCTTAATTTTCCTCTGTTACAATGAACATATTTCCCTTTTATAATTTATGTATATAAATGAAGGGGACATGCTGCAAGAACACAGAGGGGGCTGGAGAGAAGTGGGTGGAACTTTCTAACTATAAATATGTATACTATATAAACATAAGCAAATACATATTTTTTAATAGTGGTAGCACTCTGGGTGATCCTTGTAATTTTCCAATATGCTCTTATTCTAAAAGTATGAGAATAAATAATTAAAAGTTGTAAAAACAAGCAAAATGTTTTAAAAAATAAATTGAATATTACATTTTAAATGGGTGAACTGCATGACATGTGAATTACATCTCAATAAATATTACAAAAAAGTAGATAAAAATCAATGCAGGGTGGGAAACTCCTGGTGTAATGTGCTCTTATGTCTACAGGGGGCGCTCACACCATTCTGACTAATGCTCTCTGATGACGTGAGATCTGGTTCACCCATCAACACATCATAGGACCTGGCATAGTTCACTTCTGTAAATCCTCAAGACAGAGTGTAGCCAGGGTCACCTTGGTCTCATTCCCAAGAGGTATTTCCTTGGAAGGCAGAAAGACAAACTCAAATCCTGGGTCTGCCATTTACTAGCCAAGTGATCTCAGGCAAGTAACTTAACCTCTCTGTGTCTGTTTCCTCACATGTAAAATAGGGATAATAATAGAATGTGAGTTATAAGACTGTGTAAAGAACAAATGAATTATTCTATACAAAATGTTTAGTACAGAGCCTGACAGCCCACAAGGGCATACTATGTACCCCTGTTATTATCAGTGGTGGTAGGGGGATGGGGGGATGGTTGTAGCAATAATGCCTGGAGATACCATCAGTATTATCACTACTATTGCTATTAGGAGATGGTGTGCAGGCAGAATAAGGCAGTTTTTATGGACAATGTGGCACCAAAGTCTGGAGACTTGGGTCCCATTCCCAGCTGTCCTACTGACCACATGTGACCTTAGCTCAGTCATTGTCCCTCCCTAGGTGCCCATTTCCTCCATCTATGAAATGGGGACTTAGGTTAAGTAATTGCAGGGTTTCCCAAACTTTCGTCAATTCCTTAGCAGTATCATGATTTTTGCAATATCCATGTACTGATTCTCTTGTTACTGACTTTTAATACTTTTAAGCAATTCCTTTGTATTTAATTTTTAGACTTAAAGAGGAAACTTGTATCATTCATTTTGCATAAGAGAAGCCCTCATCAAAATACATAACAAACAACAGAAGGTTATTTTTTGTCAGATAGAGGTTGCCTGTTGAAGGCACACAAGGTACAGCTCAGGGGATTCTTTTGGGTAAAGCCACACGGAAGATCAAGGGCAAAAGGTCAGGCCAGGGACCTGCCTTACCTCCTTCTCAGTTTCTGAATACTCCTTGAGTCGCTCCACAGCCACAATGTTGGTCTCCATCTCGGACGACATCCGAACGAGCCAGTTCAAGTATGCGGTGACCTGTGAGTGGAAGAGTCACATGGAGCTTCTAGAGTGAGCATGATTTATTGCATTTCATGGAATCATTATGGATTATGAAATATTTCAGGTAAGAAAGATGTAGAAAACAGCAACCTCACATACAGCCATCAGAGAGACTTACTACACTGCATGTCTTAAGCAAGTGCCACATTTCAAAATAATCTGCAGGCCACTAAAGTATTCAGAAAGGAAACAAGACGATATTTTGAACTAGATAATAGGAAAAAATCCACAATGTATCAAAATCTGGGAGATTCAGCTAAAGCAGTGCTTTGAGGGAAATTTATAGCACTAAAAATGCATTTCTCTTGTAGCTGGAGGCATCCTCTCAGGCTACGAAGGACTTTCCTTGGCTGATGGGGGGATCCTGGCTGCATGTCTAATTTCTCACTGCTCCAGTCATCACTGGGCTCGAAGACCTGCTCCTCAAACTTCACCTGGCCCCTTTCCTCTCCCTGTCACTTCCTCAGGGACCCAAAACAAAGGGTCCAAGAATGTGACAACTGGCTCCCCATCAAGAGAACTGGAAAACCCAGCTGAAAGCGCCCCCCTTACCTGCAGTGAGTAGGACACCGAGAGGCCCACCAAGCCAGCACTGAGGCTGTGCCGGGAGATCACGGCGAACAGGGCGGCAAACAGGACGATACAGTTGCCCACATACTCCAGCCGCACGGCCAGCCACCTGTGTGGAGACACGGGCAGATGGACAGACACATGCCCAGTGTCAGCATCTTGGAAACTTGGTTTCCAGCTCAAAGTGGGGCGCTTTGCTAACTGAAATAATTCCCTGATATCTCCCGTCAGGGGCCTTCTCTGTCCTGCTCAGGAGGCATGGGGAAAGAGGGCTGAAGGGACACAATTTCAGGAATTCTCATTAATCCGGCATCCCCAAGGGACTAAAACAGAGTTCTCCAGAAGTGACCTTCCCAGAAAGCTGAAGCCTGCCATTTGAAGAACCATTTTTTCCCCTCACTGAAACCTTTAAAATATACCCATGTGTGCATTAAAAAAAAAAAAAAAGATGTCCTGGAAAATTCCTAAATATTAAGAAGTCATCAACTGTAAGAAGCACCACTGACTTAAAAGAACCTTCTCTTGGCAGGAGAGGGGGAAGGGGAGTGAGAAATAAACCACCATTTTCAACGTAGTTAAGGGTTCCCAGATGCAGACCACCCTCATTTTAGAAATGTGAAAATGTTTTAAGTTATAAACATTTTTTTAAAATTGGTTTAAAGCTAACTTTTGTAAGATATCACATAGCATTAGGAATATTGTTTTACTGTTTCAAAATGTAAGCCATTCTAGGAAGCCAAGTATTATCAATCTTTTTTCCACTAGCGCCCTTAAGATCCATGTGACTGGTCTTCAGGACATGAGCTGCTCCCAGACACCAGCTTTTGACAAATGCCTTAAAAATTCTGCAGAAGGCAGGATCTCTCCACCCAGCCTTACACTTGTTGGGGTTACACTGTGCATGATGGGTGGATAATTGGTTCTGATGGGTCACTTCCAGGGTGCTGTTACCCCTTCCCAGAATTTTCTATCCCACCCCTCAAAAATTATATATCAGGATGTAAGCAAGTGAGGAGGATACTTTTCTAAATTCAATAAATAATTACCAACTTTTATCCCCTTTTTTGATAGATGCTCTTCAGCCATTCTTGAACCCCCAAATGGCAGTTTTGCATGGTTCAACCCAGTATTAGTAAATTGCTTCCACTACTCATCACACAGGGGTGGTGCGATGCGAAGCTCGGCACAGAAACACCCAACAGCCCAGTCCGCCAGGCCTGATGATCTTGTATCAAAGCTGAAGGATGGTATTTTCTGACTCTGGAGGAACTGCTTGTCCCTGCACTTCAATGCCCCTGGAGCTGTGTGCTGACCGTGCTTCCATCTGCTTTTAATGGTTACTTTGTCCTTTCCTCTCACCGAGTCTCACCGTCCTTCCCCAGAGGCCTCCGCTTGGCTGCACACCCTCCTCCAGGATGGGAGGCCTCCCTTCACCCCGCCCCGCCCCGCCCCCGGCCCCGCGTGCTCACCTGTTGGCCACGATGCTGGGGTAATAGGCCTTCTGGTTCTCGTCCACCTTCAGGTCACTCTGGCGGATGAAGCGCTCCTGCTCCTCAAAAGCGCGGATGACGCTGACCCCCAGCAAGGTCTCATTGAAGTGGGAATAGACTGGGGAGCGGCTGACCGACTCCAGGCGCTTCAGCTGCCGGGAGGAGGCCACGTAGAACCTCTGCAGGGGAAGAACGGATGCGGAGTTGGTGAGGGTCCCTCATCCCACCCTTTCCGGGGCTGCGCTGGAGAAAGTCCGGACGTAACCGAGGTCCGGGGAAAAAATGTTGGAGCTGGGCTGCTCTTAGGGGGTGTCCCGGCTCACCTGGTGAACCGCAGGCACGCGCCCACAACAATAACGACGGCGGCGGTGATGATAATAATAGCTGACACTCAAGTAGAGCCCTTCATCCTAGCACCGTTTCAAGTGCTTTCACATGTATCAGTTCATTTAATCCTCACCAAAAACCTGAGAAGTGCTCATTCCTATTTCACAATGAATAAACTAAGGCTAACCTCTTTCCTAAGGTCACATGGCTAGGTAGAGGCAGAGCTGGGATTCAAACCCCAACAGGCAGGCCACAGAGTGCTAACCTCTGCACCTGTGGGCTTACGGACCCGGCAGTGTGGTTTTAAGCACAGGTTTTGAGGACACCCAGACCTCAGCTCAATCCCTGACTCTGCCTGCCCCTGTGGACAGAGACCACATCTGTTCTGCTCTGGCCCTAACCCAGGCATTCAGCTTGTTAGAGATGGAACAAAAGCGAGCCGCCCGCTGGAAGCTTCAAGGAGCCATGATGGGCTGGGCTGGTAATCTGAAGACACCTCAGTGTCTCGGCCTCAGTTTCCTCATCTGTACAAAAAGACCTGCCAAAACTGAGGTTCCCTAATCCACACGTGAAGATGTAACATATCTGCAATTGCGTTATCAACAGCAGAGCTGGACAAGTGAACACAGGATGCTCAGGAACACAACCTCCCTGGACCTGCCCTGCGCTGGGTGCCCTGGGCCATTTCCATGGAGAGCACTAATAGAATGGGTGGCTCTTAATGGGGCCTCCAAGGTCAGCAACTTCTTTCTGGACAGCAGCTCACACAGTAATTTGAGCCACAAGTTGGGCAGTCTCCTGGGACCCCCAGAAACTCGGAAAACTAACCCAGGCAGTCTCAGAACAGTGGTTCTGCCAATCCCTGCACATTCTCAGAGGACATCTCTTCTCCAGCGGCTCCCACCGCCTTGAACGAAATCCAGGCCTCTTGGCCGGGCTTAAGGCCCCGTGGCATCCGTCCTCATCACCCTCTCCTGGGATCACCTCCACTCACTGGCTTGCTTTCATCCTGGATGGAAACTGTTCCAAAATGTTTTACCTGCTCAATTTATTCCACTTGTCATGTCCTCAGAATTTTTATTTCCCGTGAAAAGCTAACCTAAGACTTATTTTTGTTAAGGAATAATCTGATTGAAAAAAAAAATTATTACCTTTCCTTTGAAACTCTATTCCAGGAGACATACTCCACCCCATGGACTTACCTTACTCTTCCAGAGACCAAGGCAGTGCTTGGTGCTCATGAATAAAAAAAAAAACTGCTCGACAAACACCTGCCTGTGTCAGGCAGCAGGCTCAGAGCTTAGATGCTAAGATGTGTGGCCGGATGATTTTCACAGATGCCAAACAATTCCATGGGCAGAAGTGCCTTCTTCCAGCCACGTAGAAGCCCTACCAGAATTCCCCATCATCTTACCTCTTACATTCCTTTCTCTAAAAATGACTTGCTTTTAAGTTACAACAGTTAAGTAATGTTTCCATTTTTTAAAATTTTGGAGTGTTATAGGTAAGATTAGATAAACATTAAGTCCATGATCCTGAGACAAGCACTATTCAGATTTCAGTGTATATAACCTTTTAGATCTTTCCCTGAGGTGGGTGAGGAATATATACCTTTACAGACACACATCCTTAAAAGCTACTTTTTGAGATGTACCTCCACTGGAAAGTACACTAAATCTTTACAGCTTGATGAATTTCACATTAATCTACGCCTGCATACCCACTACCTGATCAAAATCTAGAATATTTTCAGCAGCCCAGAAAATTCTCTTTTGTTCTCACACAGTCAATACCCCTTAGAGCTACGATTCTGACTTCTATCACTATGTCCTCTCGCCTGTTTTTCAACTTCATAAAAACAGAAACACAGGAGAGGGTGTGGAGAAAAGGGAACCCACCTACATTGTTGGTGGGAATGCAAATTGGGGCAGCCGCTATGGAAAACAGTACAGCGTTTCCTTAAAAAACTAAAAATAGAGTTACCCTATGATCCAGCAATTCCACTCCTGATCATATATCTGGAAGAGATAGAAACTCTAATTCAAAAAGACACCTGCACCCCAATGTTCATAGCAGCACAATTTACAAGAGTCAAGACATGGAAGCAACCTAAATGAGCTTCGATAGATGACTGTATAAAGAAGATGTGGTATATATATATGCAATGGAATACTACTCAGCCATAAAAAAGAATGAAATAATGCTATTTGTAGCAACATGGATGGACCTGGAGATTATCATACTAAGTCAGACAGAGAAAGACAAATATATGATATCACTTATATGTGGAATCTAAAATATGATACAAATGAACTTATTTATAAAATAGAAATAGACACACAGATGTAGAAAACAAACTTATGGTTACCAAAGGAGAAAGGGGGGGAGGGATAAATGAGGAGTTTGGGGTCAACAGATACACACTACTATATATAAAACAGATAAACAACAAGGACCTAGCGTGTAGCACAGGGAACTGTATTCAATATCTTCTAATAAACCATAATGGAAAGGAATCTGAAAAAGGATATATATGTGTGTGTGTGTCTATATATACATATATATAATTGAATCACTATGCTGAACCCCTGAAACTAACACAACATTGTAAATCAACTACACTTCAATAAAAAATAAAATTATATTAATTAATTCTTCAATCCTAAAACAAAATAAAACAAACAAAAACCAACAACAACAACAAAAAAACAAAAACCAAACCAGAACCACACATGTGGACTCTTGTGTCTGGCTTCTTTTGATCAATACAGTATATGTGAGATTCACCTTTGTTGCGTTATCAGTAGTTCATTTCATTTTACTGCTGAGTTATTGTGTAAATACACAATGTATGTGTCCGTCCTCCTGTAATGGACCTTCGGGGATATTATGAATCAAGATGCCAAGAACACTCTAGTACTTTCTTTTCTTTTTTCTTTTTTGGCTTGATCTCTCATTACTTTTGCATAAACACTGAGGAATGAGACTTCTGGGTTATAGGACAAGTGTATATTTAGTTAAAAGCCATTAAAAAAATAAATTCTCCCATAACCTCAACCCTTAGAAAGGCAATGTTTTCATTTTTCTGCCTCCCTTTCCAGCTCTGCCCACACGCATTATGCATTTTGTCTTAGTTAAAATGACAGTGTCCCTACAACACAGTCCTTTGCTTGACTCATTTCCTTTGTTGTTTAAAAATAAAACTGCCAGTTTTGCAACAGTGTCTCAGTAATTATCCTGGTTGAAGGTACGTAACATTCCATCACAGGATCGCTCCATCGTGTGCTTAAGGTCCTGCTACTGGCAGATATCTAAGCTGCCACAAATGTTGCATTTGGCCTATTTTGTTCTTTTGGATTGGATCCTTCGGCAAACTTCCCAGCCAGGGTATGAACACAGATAACATTTTTGGCAAATGCAGCTGGATGACTTTCTCGAAAAGCTGGCACCAATTTAAAGAGAACACACTGAGGGGTCCGGGAACTGGACCTGCTCTGATTCCATCTGTCTGGTGTCATGCTCACCAATCTCTGGCCACAGTGTGGTGGGTTTGGGGGCTGGCTGACTGGACCCAGGCCTCCCGGAACCCACGTGAACCGGCCACACACACAAACCGGTGCGGTTTGACGTACGGAGCACCTTGTGCTTCCTCACTCTTATTTTGTGCTGCAGTCCTTACGCTCCAGTCTAAAGAGACGTCCCCCGCTGGCAATCCTGATGTAGTAACCGTTCGGGGACAGGGACGGGCTGTGTGGCACCGAGTTACCAGCATGAGCTTTGGGATCAGACGCAAGCTCACATTCCTAGCTCTGCCCCTCGGGCCTCCACATGCTCATCTGTCAACCTGGAAGCACCCCAGCTGATGATGACTCAGCTATCATATGCTCCCTCACCCTGTTCCCCTTCCTCAATCTTAATTTCCTGAAACACAGATGTGTTGGCTAGAGCTCCTACAGCCATCCTGGACCATGAGACCAACTTAAGAATGGAAAGCAAAGATGGCAAAACAAGAGCAACAACGAAAACCCAGTGAAAGAGTCTGGGATGTTAACAAACCCATGGCGCTCCCATATCCGCCCTGAATAGCCCACCTCGAGA
The DNA here is from genome assembly GCF_036321535.1 of Camelus dromedarius. Lineage (NCBI taxonomy): Eukaryota > Metazoa > Chordata > Mammalia > Artiodactyla > Camelidae > Camelus > Camelus dromedarius. Next base: position 13,370,888 of record NC_087459.1, on the reverse strand, counting down.
TTTCTAATACGAGAGAGAAAAGTGTCTTATTTAAGCTGTTATTCATGTCTCTGTTATCTGCCAGGGAACTGAGGACCTAAAGAATTTCAAGCTTAAAGAAATTTTAATAAAGATGTCTGTATGGCTATAGCTTATTTTCTTTTATAATTTACAGCTGGAAAAGACAAAAAAACAAGCAAATCCTTATTATTAGGGAAAAAGGACCTGTGGTTATTGCAAACTAAAAGCAGTCAACCCAGGTATTCAAAACTGACAGAAGCAAATCTAACCCTCCTCCAGCACATCCTCAACATGGGAGCAGAACACACAGTAGGACTCAGACCCCAGGACCCCAGGGCCCTACCTCGTACCTGGACGAAGAAGTAGATGAGGCCCAGGGGCGGGATGACGACGGCGGCGATGGGCGTGGCCAGCAGGATGACGATGCAGGCGCCGATGACGTTGAACAGGGAGCCCATGAACATCTTGATGACCTGCGGGATCATCGAGTCCACCGTGTCCAGCTCCTTGGAGAAGCGGTTCACCAGGTTCCCACTGGGGGTCCGCTCGAAGAAGCTCATGGGCGACCGCAGGACGTTATGCAGTAGGTCCAGGTGCAGGCGGCGGGAGGCGAAGATGCCCCCGATGGACACCGCCATGGAGTAGCCGAACACCGAGATCCCTACAAGCACTTGCGTTAAACTCCACCACGGGAGAGGGGCCAGGCTTGGGGCGGGGGCCAGTGGCCACGCAACCATGTGGACAAAGCAGCTTCTAATAATAACAATGGTGGCTGTTATTAATCGAGCACTTACCATGGGCAAAATACTATTAGCATTTTATGTGCATCTGATCCTGATGAGGACCCTGTGTAAGTTCTAGTGGTGCCATCTTACAGATAAGGAAACTGGAGCTCAGATGGGTGAATTCCTTTGCCCTCTATAGACCAGGCCGATCAGAAGCAGAGCTGCGGTTCCGATGCCAGCAGCCTGCTCCAGGGCCATGCTCTTGATCTGTATGCTGTCTCCTCTAGACCAGCAATGCAACCACAGAACTTTCTGTGATGATGCAAATGGTCTGCATCTGCACTGTCCAGTGTGGTACCAACTAGCTACCAGCATCCGTCACATGGCTGCTGCAAATGAATAACTGGTGTTTTAATTTTATTTAATTTCTAGGAACTGAAATTCAACTAGCCACATGTGGCCAGCAGTGACCACACTGAACAGTACAGCTCTAGAACAGACACTGCTGCTGTGTAAGCCCAGGTCAACATCACACCCTCTCTGTGCTCCACCTTCTCTACCACAATCCCTTGCCCTAGGAGGGGGTTTCAGGGACTGAGACATTTAAGAACCCCACGTCTGCTCTTCTGGTTTTTTTCAAAGATCATGAGACATTTATAGCCCCTCCAAACAACCCAGATAAGGGCACCCTGATCTGTTCAGAGAGGTGATTCCACAGGAATGGAGAGGCTTCTATCCAAGTCTCCTTAAAGAAGGAAGCCAAGAGGTAGGGTCTAGAAGGATGGACTCTGGGGTTGGCACTGGTAGGCTCTGGAGCCAAATCCTGTCTCTGCCACCCACCAGCCATGGGACCTTTCACAAGTCACTTAATTCTCCCTGCACTCTGTTTCCTCAACTGTAAAATGGGGACAATGATACTTATCTTGCAGCACTGCTGAATGTAAAGGGTCTACCTGGCAATGTGCCTGGGGCACAGAAGTGCTCAAAAACATCAAATGTATACATTTCTTGTATACATACATGCATCATAAAAACATCATTTTTATGAGCACATAAACACATAGTTCATGTACCGTGCAGCACATTAGCTAAGAGGCTGGGCTCTGAGCCATAATGCCTTGACCACTGTGAGCTCTGCCATGTGTGACTTTGGGCAAATTACTTAACCCCTCTGGGCCTCAGTTTCTGCATCTCTAAAATGGGGAAAGTAGTATATTAGCTCCTACCTCCTAAGATTGCTGCAAAAGTCAGATAAATTAAAACACCTAAAAGTGTTTAAAATGGAACTACATCAAGTTAAGTGCTCAGTAAACATCAGCTATTCCTATGACCTTCACGGGACCACAGAAAGGGCGTAGAGCAGGACTTCTCAACCCCCTCACTGTTAACACTTGGGACTGGATAATCCTGTTGTGGAGGCTGTGCTGTGCACCTCAGGACGTTTCACAACATCCTCGGCCTATAGATGCCAGGAGCACCCACTCCCACTCTGAAGCTGTGGCAACTCCAAGTATCTCTAGATGTTGCTGATTGTCCTCTGGGAGACAACACTGCCTGCGTTGTGAGCCACTAGTATAAACTAACTCCCACCTTTAGACAGCAGGTAAAAGTCCACAAATAAGACTTCACAGAAGCTCCTTCACCCTGAGAGCAACAAGGGGCAAGGGCCCTTGCTCACCAATGCTCCATGTGGCCTCTGATTCTCAACTTTCCTCATCTGCAAAATGGGCACATTCTGCTCCCCTCCCCACTGTCTCCTAGGATCATATGAAACAAAGCATTCGAGAAACATTCCTACAAATATCTGAGTGTCTTACGTGACAGCTACTATTCATGGGGGTTTGGCTTGGTCTGTGAGTCTACAAAACCCTGACAAGTGGGGGGACCCAATTCTCTAACAAGACATGGATGTGGATCCAAGTGCCAACATCAGGAGGCAGTGGGGAGGCCCACCTTGTGAAATGCCCAGGGCTCCATAGACGCTCAGTCGGACTTTCGTGTGCTCCTGGGTCCCGTTGACGATGGGATCATCAGTCCAGAGACTGAGCCAATAGTTAGATGCCAGGGCAGCAACGTGGTTACACAGGAAAAGGAAGATGCTCAGAAAGGAGATGAAAAGTCCGATCGCCTTCATGTAGTCCCAGTACACGGAGAGCTTGACCTGAGACCAGGGAGAGAGGGCATCTTACAGAACGCACCCACCAGCCACGCCCATCCAAGGCCAGGAACTACAACAGCTCCTGTGCTCACACCTCCGATCCCTCCCCCTTAGTTACTCGGCAAAGGAGTCAGCAGCAAAGGCACAGCCTCTGCCTTCACAGAGCTTCCAGGTGAGGGGCGAGACAGGCTCAGCAAATCGTTGCCCAGAAAAATGCATAATCCCAGAGAAGGGCTGGTACAAAATGCGGCAACCTGACCTAACCCAGGGTGGGGAGGTATCAGGGTGAGGAGCTTCTTCCTGAGGAAGGCACATCAAGGAGTTACTGAGGCAGGTGAAAATGGAAAACGGGCACCCCAGTCGGAGGGACCAGCATGTGCAAAGGATTCAAGGTAGGAGGGAGCCTGAAAGATGGCAGGGGTAGCTGGAGCAAGTTGAGGCTGGAGAATGGGTAGCAGCCAGACCACACAGGGCCTGGGAGATCCTGTCCAGGATTTCAATCTTTACGCCAGGACCATCAGAAAGCCATCAAACAGTCTGAAGAAAATGGGAAGGTGGGACATGTTGCCTAGCAACCAAGACCAAGTGTCACGTCTACCCCACGTCCTCTGATCACGCAATACGCCACTGCAACTGGCTTCTCAGTGTTTTGTGCCTGCTCAGCCTGTATGAAGTGATAGTCGGGGGCTTCTTTCATCCCTGTATTTCCTGTGGAGCCCAGCATGGGGGCTCCATCATTACGTGCAGCCGCGTGAAGGGTGGCTGAACACCAGAGACGGGGGCAATGTGCTTCAGGTCAGCCCCACGCCCACCCGTTAGGCATGGTTACAGCAAACTCCAGGCATCTTTCCCTGTGTGTGCTCCCTGTCACGTCAAGCCTCTCATGCTGCATTTTGGATTATAAACATCATCAGAGTTGCAGTCTGGCTGAAAGGAAGCAGGTGGAAGACCGGAGGTTCTTTTTCAAGTCTCTGTTCTTCAAATTGGAATACTGGAGAGGGGGTGTCAGAATAAAGAGCGTGCCTGTTTCACCATCTGGCTTCATCACGCAGCCGAGCTGCCTGCTGACCCTGGAGTTCCTCTGCAGGACTTGGGACTCCTCTTCCTGAGCAGACGAACGAGGTGGGTGTGGAGTCAGAAGTGATCAGGGTGGACTGAGCCCAGCTCCGCTCCTGTTCGGACTTTGGCAAGTTATAAGCCCCCCAGGTCTTGGTTTTGGTATGGAGAATGGGCAGGACCCATCTGCTCTGGGTGGTTGTGGGGCTTAAGTAAGGCCCTTCCCTCTCAAGTCATTTCTCTGGCTCCCTGGAAGGTCAGTGAGAGCAAGGGAGGGGGACACGCTATAGCCACCTCTGTCCCTGGCCCCGGGTGTGACCAACATGAGTGAAGAAGCAGGAAACAGAGGGCCTAGGAGATGCTGGATGAACTCAGGTAGGTCTGAGAGAACAGTGCCCTGACTTTGCCTGTTTCCCTTATCATTTTCCTGGAAAAATTACTTTGTTTTTCCTTATCTGTGTACTTATTTTTTTTACTTATTTTAAAAACTTCCATCCCCTATTTTTTTTTAAATATACCATTTTATTTTAAAAAATAAACTCTGGAATACTACCATAAACAGGAAATTACTGACACTCGCCCAAACTAGATGATCGTAAAAAAACATGATAAAACAAGAGCCTGAAACCTGCTCTCCTTGTTACAAAGAGAAGTTCCTGCCTGTTAGTACTATAGACTGAATATTTGTGTCTCCTCCCAAATTTTGAGTTGAAGTCCTACCCCTGTAATGTGACAATATCTGAGGTGGGGCCTCTGATAGGTGATTTGGTCACGAGGGTGGAGCCTCCGTAAATGGGACTGGTGCCCTCATGAGGGACCCCAGAGAGCTCTCTCACCCCTTCTGTCATGTGAGGACACAGGGAGAGGAGGGCTGTCTGTGAACCATGAAGATCTCACCAGCATGATTCTGCAGGCGCCTTGATCCTGGACTTGCCAGCATCCAGAACTATAAGCAATAAATGTAAGTTGCTTCTAAGCCACTCCCTCTGTGGTTGTCTGTTACAGCAGCCGAAACAGACTAAGACAGTTAGGGATTAAAGGCAAGCTAGCCCCAGCTGAGACTTTCTCACTAATGTACCAGGCACAACTCAGAGATACTGTGGGTAGGGTTCCAGACCACCACCACCAGGCGAATACTGCATTAAGGTGAGTCACACATATTTTTTGGTTTCCCAGGGCATATAAAAGTTATGTTACACTATACAGTAGACTATTAAGTGTGCAACAGCATTATGTCTAAAAAAACCAAAGCACACACCTTAATTTAAAAAATACTTCATTGCTAAAGAATGCTAACCACCATTTGAGACTTCAGTGAGTCACAGTAGTAACATCAAAGATCACAGATGACAAATATAACAACAATAAAAAAGACTGAAATATTGCAAGAACCTCCAAAACGTGACTCAGAGACACCAAGTGAGCAAATGAAAAGCTGTTGGAAAAGTGGTGCCAATGTTCAATGCAGGGTGGCTGTAAACCTTCAATTTGTAAAACAAAACCGCGTTATCTGCTAAGTGCAATAAAACAAAGCGCAATAAAACGAGGTCTGCCTGTGGTCACAAAGGCAAAAAAGAGAAATTAAAAAGGCAATGTAAAACAATTTTTTCTGACCACGTAATTAATGTTCTTCTGTGCTGAGTCTGTGACGACCTGAAACCATCTCACATACAACTGGACCCCGTGAGGTGGGAAGCCCTGGTTTAAAGCATCCAGGGCACCTACGGCTAACATGAGCCCCAGCTGCTCAAAGGAGGCGGCGGTCAGGAGAGCAGAGGCCACAGACGCCAGCCCTGGAGTCTGACGGCCGGGTTCCAACCCCAGGGCTGCCGCTCACCAGCTGCGCCCGGGGCAAGTCATTCGGGCCCTCCGGCCTGGTTTCTGGCACTTAAAACAGTACCTTTAGTGGCTCTGTTGGGGGAAGACATGAGCTAAGATGCACAAAGTACTCTGCACGGGCCTGGTACCCAGGGATGCCCAGCCGTGGCCCTCACCTGCCCTGTCTGAGCCTTGTCTGCCTCCATCAGCTTCCAGGTCTCCTCCTTGGCCCCGGCCTTCTGCAGCTCGGCGGTGCTGTTGTGGTGCCGGCCGACATCACCGCTGTAGGAGGAGGAGTTGCTGAGCTGTCTGGGGAAGCAAGGCACACAGGTGTTAGCTGGATGGAAGCCTCAGGCGGGGTCGGCAGCCCCTAAAGACCAAATTAGTTCACTCTTGACTTTACCCAGGCGGTCCAGAGAGGGGAAGGGTCTTGGCCCAGAGCCCCATGGAGGAACTGTTCCTTTATGCAGACTTTACTCAAAAACCTTTTTTGGCCCCACCAGTGCTCATTAGATTTATGCAGATCATGACAGATTATCACCCAGAGCTCTGTCCTCCCTGGGGCCGTCCCTTTCCCTGGGGAGAAGATGCGTGGGGAATGACATGGGGTGTGTGTGCACAGGAACAGCCCCTCTCTCACACAGCTCAGACCCACACGAACGCAGGGATGGGGTACGACTTCCACCTTGGTCATCGACTCTCTCTACTGCCTTCGTGGTTTGAACACCTCGAGGAAGCAAGCGTGGAGGTGGAGGGAGGTCCAGGGAGCTGGGAACTGAGGGCAGCGTCCAGGATGTGGCCAGTTAGGAACCGAGGAACTGAGTCCTGCCAACAGCCATGTGACCTTAGATGCGGATCCTTCTCCAGCCAAACCTTCAGATGAAACCCCAGCCTGGCTGACCCCTTGGTGACAGCCTGTGGGAGACCCTGAGCAGAGGATCCAGCTAAGCTGTGCCCGGACACACAGAAACTACATGTCCTGTATGTTTCTGCTCAGTCCACCTTGCCTCTCTCCTGCAAGCATCCCACGGTCACCTGCCTCCTCTCAGCTAATCCTGAGACTGATTATGCTGGCTGCCTGCCCAAACCACAGGAGTGCTTCCTTGACCCCTGCGTGACTCTGGGTGAGGCGCCTTTCTAAGCACTTACACTTACACTTAAACACACACACACACACACGCCGCATTCACCACCTTGACAGGTGCGCCAATAGAGAAGGAAGCATTTCCACCTCTCCCATATGACACAGAGCTGGGCCCAGGAGGGTACCGTGGGCAAGGCTCTGAGGGCCACAGCTACTCATGCCAATTTCCCTCCCAGCCGCACTTCTGTGAAATCCCCCCACCCCAAAAGAAGTAGCCCCAGGCAGCCCCAGCTGCGAGTGACAACTGAGTGGTGTTTACTGAGTGCTGATGGCGCAGGCACAGGTCTAAGGGCTTCACACGTTCTCTATCACTTAAGCCTTCCTATGACCCTGTGCGGTCAGTGCACCGAAGACCCCATTTGACAGCTGAGGAAACCGAGGCATGGAGAGGTTAAGCATGGAATGCCGCTCCCCCGAATACCCAATGATCTAAACCAAAGCAACCTCCTTTAAAGCACCGAAGTGTAGAACTTGGGCGCATCGGCTCAGACGCCGAGCTTGGGTTCAGACGCAAGCTTAGCTCCTCTCCAGCTGCAAGGTGAGAGCTCTCGGTCTGCTCGCCTGTGAAACGGGACAATGACAGTAACTGCCTCCAGGTTCGCAGACTGCACAGAGCCTGGTGCCGTGCCTGGTGCCGTGCCCGGCTCCTAACGGCGCACAGAACGCATTCTTAAAGCCCGAACATTCCAGGTCCCTCTGAGAGACGTGAGTGAAGAGCCGCACCACGTAGGGAGCTCGGGTGTCAGAAGTGCAGGTGGACAGTTAAGTCACGAGGCCCGTGCGAGACGTGCCACCTGGCAGGAATGGAACCAGGCTTCCCCTTTGGGCCTCTGCTCTCTGGGAAGTGAGGTGCCCCCAAGGGTTCGGGAGGGAAGGCAGGAGCTGAAGGCCTTTCTTGGTAGGTGGAGCCTCGCCGCGGGCACCCTCATCCCTTCCCTCTCCCTGCAGGCTGGGGCAGAAACGTGGAGCCGGGGGAAGAAGCCACAGGAGTGGTCTCCCTCCCTGCCTTACCTCAGCGGTTGCTTCCCCGCAGCATCTGTCACCAGCATGCCGTTCTCCACCTGCTTCACCTCCTTCCCGGGACCGCTGACGCCTGCTAAGCCTGGCAGGAGAGAAAGGGGGGCAGAATCGTGGTTTCGAGAGCTGGAACCAAATCCTGTCATTCCAGCGGGGAGACGGCACATGACCTGGCTGCCAGGAAGCTCAGAAAGCAAGACTTCTTTGCTGAGCCCCCAGACAGGCTCTCCGGCTGGGGTGCAGGAGCTATCGGGGCCAGCTCCCTTGGGGCAGGGATGGTGCTTTGCAACTGTCTTGAGGGCCCTGGGCCCCAGAAAGTGCCCTGTACCAGCAGTGACTGGTAAAATCCACTCTGCTAATGGTATCTCTGCTCCGTGAAGCTTGGCTAATGGTGCCAGGAGGCAGTGAACCATGCAGAGGAAAGGCCGCAGTCCTCTGTTCCCTAAGCATCCCAAGCAGGGGTGAAACTCAAAATAAGTAACAACTGGTTTTGACAAGGGCATCAGACACGGGAGACCCAGAGGCCCCCAGCAGGGCCAGGAGTTAACCCTTCGGTTGCCGGATCACAGGGAGGTTCTGAAGTCGGGGGCCCGGGGGCCCTGCTGGGGCAGTGGCTATTTCCCCAGTAATAAGGAACTATTTCAGGATTTCAGCAACTGATACAGCCACTGCCGGGCACATCAGCCAGACAGACATCTGCCCCAGTTCCAAGAAGCATCCATCCAGCATCAACAGTGATCACCGTCACCTTAGAGACAGTAGCTAATGTTTATTAAGTGTCAGCTGCTGAGCTGTTGAAATACATTATTTCCTTTAATTTTCCAACAACTCAGTGGTAATGTTTATTACCCCCCACTCTGCACTGATCTCCTCGCTCTCTGGTGCCAGGAGTGAGAGGGCACGAGAGAACAGCATTATGTAGGGCTCCAAGGGGCTGACCCCAGAGGAGGAGGGGGACACAGGAGAGAAGTTACGAGAAGGGAGAAATAGTAGCCAGCAGTGACCCTGGGAACATGCTGATGTGACATGAATTAAAGCAGAATCCAAGAAGGCAAGCTCTCTCAGGGGACAGCCACAGGAAGAAACAGAAGACAGGAAGGGAACCGGGGCTAGGGATCATTCCTGGGTGGATGGGAGGAGCTCTGAGCTGGTGACTCTCAATCTTGGCCATGGATGAATCACCTGGAGATGCCCTGTGTCCGGCCCTGGTCCTTGCAGTAACTCTGCCAGGGAGGCCAGGCCCCACATTGATAGCACAGTCAAGTAGCTGGGACCTATGGGAAATGTCCTCTCACTTCCTCACTGTGTGTACTATGGAAGCAATGAAACTTTCTGAGCCTCAGCTTCCACATCTGCAAAATGGGAATAACAACAGCACCTGCCCTCATTAGCCAGAGGATGAAATGAGGTGGTGCCCGAGGCTTGGTGAAGGGGACACCATTGTGGTGCTTACCATTATCTGCATTTTAAAATGTGCCCCACAGATAACTCTGGAACACAGCCAGGATGGAGAACCGCTGTTTTCAGTATTTCCTTTAACGTCAGCATCTTTTTTTTTTTAATTAAAAAAAAAGAACAAACAAAAAAGAGGGATAACAAGCAGGACTTCCCATGCAGCCACATGCAGGCAGTGCTGATACACATGCATGGCACTTGGGCCCAAGGCTGGCCTTGACCATCTTCCTCTGTGCAGGAATGGAGATGCTTTAAAACACTCCCAGTGGAGAGGGTACAGCTCAAGTGGCAGAGCACATGCTTAGCATGCATAAGGTCCTGGGTTCAATTCCCAGTACCTCCTCTAAAAATGAATAAATGAATCTAATTACCTTCCCCCACAAAAAACAAAAACAAAAACAAAAACAAAACAAAAAAACACTCCCAGAGACACTGGTCCTGTGGCAGGTGCTTCAGAGAGCCTTCTGCCCAGGTGTCCTCTGTAAGCCTCAGCCTCCTTCTCCTCCTCCTGCTTCCCACTCAGTGCAGGGCCCCACAGTGGCCTCCGTGGCTGCCTCCTCCTCTGCTCAACCCAATTACCCAACATGTGATACACCAACAAGGGCAGCTGGAAAATGCTCATCTTCAAAGGAGGGACCGAGAGTCCCAGGAGGAGAACGTGAGCATGTGTGGCGCACAACCCCGTGTGCCTTCTTTGCAAAGGATTTAGTCCCTCTCCGCACAGTCTCCCAGGCCTGTCTGACCAGGGGGGTGGGTGGCCAGACTCCCCAAGCTGAGGGGGAACCTGCCCAAGGTCAGCCCAACAGAACCCCTCCCCCAGGACTTTGAATCATCTATGGCCTCACAAGGACCAAAGATCTTTCCAACTGCTCTGTTCTAAAGGAGTCTTATGCCCAGAGTTCCCACTGCCCAAGTCCTGCTTGTCCAGCATTGCCTTTGATTTCTGAGCTCCCTAGTATCCTTCTGGAAACACCTTGTTCATGTGGCCAGAGTTGCCTTCTGTGGCTTCCAAAAGGGGCCTCTGTCTGGACCCTCAGCCACACACTGCTGGTCAAGGAAGACAGGAGAAATGGGTTCCCTCCAGGGGCCAGTTCACACTTTTCTGTCACTGGAGGGAGACAGAACAACCTTTCCTGCTGAAATTCTGCTAGAAGACATCCCTCCTCTGGGCACCCCACCACCTGCAGCTGCCCCATCAGATGCTCATCACTCTGAGCTGCCTTGGCCCGCCTGGGTCTGGGTCATGCCCAGGAGGTACCGGTGGGATGGTAGTAATCAAACTGTTCCCATTCACTGTCCATCTACTGCATGCCAGGCATTTCACAACCAGGATCTCCAAGGCCAGCTGGTCATGGTCATTTGACCTGTGAGACAGTAAGGCTTAGCCAAGGTCACTCAGCTGATCAGTGAGCACTCTGGAGATTCAGACTGTATCCCCAAGTGCCAACCACAAAGCCTGGTGCACACGAGGCACTTAATAAATGCTGGATGAACGGGGGAAGGGGGTGCAAATGCAGATGCTCAAGGGCCCCTTCCCAGGCATGCAGAAACAGGACAAGTCCACCTCCAGCCCCGTTCTGCAAGCATAGCCAACGCCAGCCCAGCCGTCACTGACCTTCCTCCTCCTCATTCACCACGCTGATGCCTGGGGATTCACAAGACCCGAGAAAGCGTTAAGAACCAAGGCAAAACTCCCAACCCTGAGCCCCCTGTTTAAATGCCCAGAGGGGACAGATGAACCGCTTCCCTTAAGGGTGAGGGGCAAGGACGGCTGACGGACCTGCTGCATGTACGCCAGTGTCCCCATCCCACACGTTCTGGATGGATCCCTGACGAGCACATTGCCTGGGGCCAGCTCCTTCTCTAAAAGCTGTAAGTGTTCACACAGAAAGACAGCTAGAAAAATGCAAACCGACCTTCTGTCTTTACACCTGTTTTCCCAGCAGTGGAGGGAGAGAGAGAAAACATTACAGCGTGCAGGGCAGGCATGCCAGCTGGGAGGCGGCACGGGCCTCTTGCCAGACCATAGATTCTGGTTTTTCAAGGACATGAGCACCTTGCCCTGAGCCAGCTCCACGTGGAGCTGAGAAAAAAGAAGAGGAGGTCACTTGGCTCAGATATCACCTTGAACCCTCCAGGCTGGGAGGACATGGAACCCTTCTAAGGGTTCTCCTAGCCCCCCAGGCTCGTCTTCATCACTGTGTTTAGCACCATGATGTCCTTGATTATTTAGTGTTTATCTCCCCCATCAGACTGTGAGCTCTTGAGAGCATGGCTTAGGTCTTATCTACTACTCTGCCCCCAGCGCCTGGAACACCAGATGGCCATGTGAGGTTGCACAGGATGTGCACTGCACAATCCAAGGGGCACCATTCCACACTGTGGCTCATGCACCAGACATCTCTGTGGCGCACAGTAGGCACTCTCTATACACCTGATGGGCAGATGGGTGGATTAACAAATGAACGACCAAGTGAGCAAGCAGAGCTGACCTTCCAAAGCCAGAAGGGGCAGGACATTGGCCACAGTGGTGTCACCCCATAGCCAGTACCTGCAAAGCTGGCTTCTAAACCAACCCTAAGGGAAATGGGTAAAATCAGCTCCTGTTTCTTTCTAATCTGGGATAGGTACGCAGCTGCATTAATGTCCAATGCTTATATAGGGCAGGCCTTAAACAGTCAAGGTGTAATTCATTCATTCACTTATTTAACACATTTTCTGAGTATCTTACTATGCACCAGGTACTATTCTCCATCCTGGAGAAACAGAGGTAACCAAAAGGCCCTCACGGAGCTTAAATTCCAAGGGAGAGAGAGAGATGATAAAGTAATAGATCCAGATTTACTGTCAGGCAGTGATAAGTGCTACAAAGAAAAATAAAACAGGGTATGGGAAAAAATAAATGATGCAGGGTTGGGGAGGGAGGATGCTGTAGAATAATTAAGAATTCTTTTTTATTTAAACAAAGACATGAAACTCGTAATCCAACGAGACTTCCTTGAGTGCTTCTAAGCACTGGGTATGGGGCTGTGGTGCTGCGGAGCCAGGCACCATCCCTGCTCTTAAACCACGTAAGCACCGCGGGGCTGTGTGTTCAGCCAGCCGCTGGCCCTCAAAGCTGGCACCTCGCAGGCTCGCTGTTTATTCTCAAGAAGGTTCTGGAACTCTGCCTGGGCCAGAGCCAGCAGGCCAGCCTCCCTTGAGGGAAGAATTCAAGTCACTGCTTTACAGTCAACGCCGGGTTTTTGACCAAAAACGGAATTGACCGGCTACATCACCCGACCCTATCCTCCCGCCTCGGCCCTGCAAGTTCTTCATACTCAAAAGGGGAAGAAATACGGACACTGAGGACAGCGGGGAGGAATGTGCTGTCTGTGTGATGGACTCTCCAGCTGCTGTTTGGTGTTTATGACAGATTTCCTGCAACACGGGGAAGCGCCTGTGACCCGACGTTAGGAAAAGAAAGAAAAAGAGAGACAGGAGAAAGGATGGCAAAAAAGTGCACCCTAGGGTCCTACTCTGCTCGAGGAACAAGTCCTGGACTAGGAAGACAGGTGGGAAAGAGGCCAGATGCCAACACAGGTGCCCTCTGGGCGGTGGGAGAGTGGAAGGATGTTCTTTTTGCTGATTCTTGGTGCTTTTCTATAGGTTCCAATTGTCTATAAGGAGCACATACTGATTTTACAATCAGGTAAAAATACAAAAATTCAGCAAAAATCGGAAAAAGGGAAAAACAATCAGTCACAAGGCTGAGAGATGGCAGGAGTAAGGTTCTGAAGAGCAGCCACACTGCTGGAATAAAGTTCTTTATCCCATCTTGACAAGGCAAGAACCTGGGGGGTGTGAAGCAGGGAGGGTTTCCCACCCTCGGCACCACTGCCATTGGGGGCTGGATGACTCTCTGCAGTGGGGGGGCGGAGGGGGCGTCCTGTGCATTGCAGGGAATTGAGCGGCATCCCTGGTCTCTCCCCACTAAATGCCAGAAGTGCACCCCCACCCTGCTAGGTATGACAACCACACATGTCTCCAGACACTGCCAAGGGTCCCTGGGAGGCACAAATGTTCCCCATTGAAAACCACAGTAAGTTTCAGGTTCCTAATAAAGAAACCAGAGAAAATAAAAATGTTCTATACCTTCCAGGTACAAAGGTTAATGAACTACTTTGTAAATCTCTTTGCCACCAAAACAAACCAAGAAGAAAAAAAAAAGACCCCTAGAAATAATATAATGAATATCCCTGGGGAAGGGTCAGTCTCTCACTACCCCAAGCCTAGCTCCTGCTGCACCTTCCCTCCCCATCCCAAAGAGAAAGAATCCCCTCAGACCGAACACTCACCCTTCAGCCTGGGTGTTCTAAAAGTGACCTGATTAATTCAACAAGGAAACAAAAGTTTCCCTTCAGAAGGAGCCAAAAATGTGGTTCAAACAAATCCAAGGTCACTGGCGCTTAAAGCTGGCTACAGCTGAGCAAGGCTGGACCCTGACGCCGGCCTTATCGCAGGGGCCCCTCCAGAGAGGTGGAAAGCACTGGGGGCAGGGGGACAGTTTGATTTCAGACCCCGAGACAGAGGACCTCTGTGCCCTGCCCAGCACGGGGCTGGGTGGCTGAATTGGGGAAGTGACCCCCCACATTGGTGCCAGGGTGGTGGGTAGCATTTTCACCACCAAATTAAGTGCTGAGGTGCACATACACACATAAAGATTTTTTTTTTTTAATTGGCAGCATTCCATATTCAGCACAAACTGCTGTGGATATGCTGGCGGCTGCTGAGGAAGGGGAGGGAAAAACCATTCCTCAGACCATGGTGGGTAAGTGATGGGGTGGGAGACGAGGCTGGCTAGGGGGTTGCCCTGTGCCAACAGGATTTAAGGACAGTCCCTGCCCTCTGGGAGTGTCAGCTATCTTGAGCTGGCAAAAGAAAATACTTCTCTTTAAAACCCGTAGAGTTCAGAGCAGCACTGCTCATAAAAAAGCGGAAACAGCTCGAATGCTCAGCAGCTGATGAATGGATCCACACAATGGAATATGATTCAACAATCAGAAGAAATGAAGTGCTGATACAAGCCCCCAGAGATGGACCTTGGACACATCACGCTGAGTGAAAGGAGCCAGTCACAAAAGACCTAATGGTACAGAATTCTGTTTATATGAAATGTCCAGAATGAGACAGAGCTATGCAGACAGAAAGCAGACTAGTGTGGTGATCATTTCAAAATGTACAGAAATCTCAAATCACTATGTTGTGTACTAGGAACTAACATAGTGTTGTAGGTCAATTACAAACAAACACAAACAAATAAATAAAAAAGAGATCAGGTTTGCGGTCACCAGGTGGAGCGGGGAGGGGGAACTGGATGAAGATAGCCGAAAGGTACAAACTGTCAGTTGTAAAAATAAGCACTAGGGACACAGCGTGCAACATACTACTATAATTAACACTGCTCTCTGTTACATATGAAAAGTTGTTAAGAGAGTAAATGCTGAGAGTTCTCATCACAAGGAAAAAAGTTTCTATTTCTTTTATTTTGTATCTGTATGAGATGATGGATGTTCACTAAACTTACTGCGGTCATTATCTCATGAGGTACGTAAGCCCAATCGTTGCTCTGTATACCTTAAACTTATACAGTGCCGTGTGTCAATTATATCTCAAAACAAAGAAAAAATAGTAGATTAGTGTTTGCCTAAGTCTTGCGGGGGCTGGGAGGAAATGGGGACTGACTGCCAGTGGAGATGAGGTTTCCTTGAGAGGGGACAAAAATGTTCTGAAACTGATCATGGTGATGGTTGCACAATGAAAATACTAGAATATTTTTTAAAATTCTGAATTGGGTGAACTGTATGCTGTGTGGATTATATCTCAACAATCCACTTATTAAAAACCACTAGGACTTCAGCAAACCCTAACCCAGAGGAAAGAACGTGCGAGTTCTCGCTGTGTCCTAGACAGGGAACCTTTCCCTCTCTGGCATTCAGTGGCTTCCCACTGCACTGAGAACAAAATCCAAACTCCTCACCCCAAAGGCCCTGCAGGGCGACCCCCTAGCCAACCTCGTCTCCCACCCCCGTCGCTTACCCACCATGGTCTGACCACAGTAGCCTCCTTTCTGTTCCTCAAACAGACTGATCTCATGCTGGGCTGAGGCCTGTGCAGTTGCTGTTCCCTGTGTCAGAACACTGTTCCCCTATCTTCTTGCTGGCTCCTCCCCAAACCAATGTCACGTCCCCAGAGAGGGCTTCCCTGACCCCCCCCCCCGCCTGAGTTGCCCAAACCCCCACCACTCTTCAGCCCTGCCACCCTACATGTTTTCCTTCGAGGCGCTTCGCGTTGGATGGAACCGTCTTAATCTGCTGATTGTTTACTGCCTTTCTCTCACACTGGGTTCTGAGCTCCACAAGGTGCGAGGGCAGGCTTTGCCTGTACCTTGTTCGCTTCTGTCTCCCCAAAACCCAGGACGGTAATGTTACAGGCTGAATCATATACCCTCCCAACCAATGAAATCCGTATGCTGAAGCCCTAACCTCCAGGACCTCAGAGTGTGACTATATTTGGATATGTGGTCTCTGCAGGTATAATTAATTCAGATGAAGTCACGAGGATGGGCCCCAGCCCTACATAAAAAGGGAGTTTTGGAGGCAGACACACCCCCAAGGAGACCACTGTGTGAAGATAAGCCCAGAGGCCTGGGCCAATGCTTCTGCAAGTCAAAGAACGCCAGAGATGGCCAGCACACCACTAGCAGCTAGGGGACAGGCATGAACCCTCATGGCCCTCAGAAGGGACCAACCCTACTGACACCTTGACCTCAGTCTCCCAGCCTCCAGAACTGGGAAACAACACATTTCTGTTGTTTAAGCGACTCAGTTTTTGTTACTTTGTTACAGCAACCCTAGAAAAATAATACAAGGCTTAACACATAGTAGGTGCTCAGTAAACACCTGTAATGACTAAATCAATGAATCCTTCTTAGTGATCGGCCCCAGTCACAAAGACAAGGACCTGCCCACCCCTGGCATAGAAAGGACAAGCCTCTTTAAGCCTCAGTTTCCTCACAACAATCCTACCTCCCTCATGGGAATGTGTTGAGAGGATTCAATAGGATAATGCCTGTAGAGGGCAGAAGCCCCGGGAAGTACTCAACAACCAGTCACTGCTGCTGTGTGTGTCTTCACATCACAGACACCTCGATGACGACTCTGCCCGTGGAAGTTGTGCAGCAAGGAAGCCCTGTAGCCCCTCCCTGGGGAACAGACTATCTGAGACCTGTTTGCGGACTAAGCATGTAACAAACACGCCCCAAAGGTTCTGAGTCTGTAATTAGCTCCTGGAAGAGGGAGATCGGGGTAGGACAGGTGATCTCTCTCTAGTTCCACTCTTTTTAGCAACAGCTGAAACCAAAGCAGAAGAGGCATCAGATGACCTCTCCCTGCTCCATGTTAACACAGGTCACAGCTCCGAGAACAAGGACCTGCAGAGGATCTGTTCCAGATGCTAATCTGACATAAACACAGGGCAGCCTGGCAAGGTTGCAAAGCAATCCCTGAATTTTAAACCAACTAATGAGACAACAGGATTTTTAGAAGTCTTACCCCACTTGCTTCAAATAAAGACAGGGTGAGGTCCCAGCCCAGGGTTCAAAGTGTGCCTCTGGGACCATTCCTGCTCTCCGAGTCCTGGCCTGGGAGGACAGAGCAGGCGTGGTGGCTGGAAGTGGGCAGGTCCACCTGGACCAGGCAGATGCCGGGCACATAGGGATGTGAGGGGGGCACTCTTCCCAGGGAAGTATTAACAGCAGCTGCATTCAGCACCATGTCAAAGGCTCCACGTAGTCGAGCACACTAAATCTACACTAAGTGCCAGGAGGTCGGTCCTGCGTCACCCTGGTTTATCAGTGACGGGCCTGGTAAGAGCAGCAGCTGGGATTCGGCCCCAGGTCCTGACAACATCCAGCCTGCACACTCAGCCACAATTCACCTCATGACCCTCAGATCTGTTCTGGATTATGGCACACAGCCATTGGCTTCTCACAGCCTCTGGGCAGCCAGGAGAGCTGTAATTATCACTATCTCCTTTTTTGCCACAAAGACCCTGAAACTCAACACGCCCAGGGCCACATCGCAGAAAAGCATAGGGACGTGCATCCAGTTCTGCTGACCCAGGCATGAAGCACTGGGACCCCCTCTCAATGCAGCCCTGAAAGGGTTCAGACAGCCCTTCCAGATGGTTCCTGAAGGGGCCTGATGTCCCACGAGTCCCAGGGCAGCTGGTGGGACCCTCCAGGAGACAACTGGGGCAGGACAGGGCACCACCTGCGCCCGGAGCCCCACGCGGCCGTACCCCTACCGTCGTCGGGCTGCTCCTGCTCCTGCTCGGCGCTGGCGTACGTGCGCAGGAACTCGGCGAAGGCCCCGTCCCGGGCCAGTAGCTCCTGGTAGGAGCCCATCTCAGAGATCTTGCCGCCGCTCATGACGATGATGACATCCACTTGGGGCAGGTAGCTGATACCGTGCGTGACCAGGATCCGTGTCTGCGGGCAAAGACCAGGCTGCTTCAGCGCACACATGCAAGAGGGACTCCCTCCACACCTGGACTTCAGATCTCAAGTCCAAGGCTGGACGCGCGCCTGGGATGCAAGCGCGCAGAAGCATCCCCATCCTGTGCGTGCTTTCACTCACAGTGCGGAGCTGGGGCAGGGGTCGGGGCAGGAGGGAGGGAAACAAAGACCCCTGCCCCAGATTCCAGGGTCAGGGCAGACATGACCAATGCATGTAAAACAGAGTGCTGGACGGCGAGCACATAGCAACAAAGGAGACAGGATACAGAGGGAGGGTGGTGCAGTTTTAACAAGGGTTGTGCAGGAAGTTATTTTTGAACAAAAATCTGTTCCAAATCTGGCCAAGCGTAGATGAATACAAGAATGACACTGCTGTAAAAAATGTGCACAGCAATGGCTTCATTTTTTCAACTTCCCCCTCCACCCCAAAAAGACTACAAAATTTGTGCATGTGTATATATTTTCTCTAACTGTCTGAAAGTTTGGGAGGATGTTCATCGAACTGTTTACACGAGTTGGCAAACTTTTTCTTAAATGGCCAAATGGTACATATTTTCAGCTTTACGGGCCCTCTGGTTGTTGCCAGCTCTGAAGGCAGCCGTACACAAGACATAAACAGATGGGCTGGCTGTGTTCCAATAAAGCTTTATTTACGAACGCTGATATTTAAATTGAATGCAATTTTCATGTCACGAAATATTATTTTTCTTCAGCTTTTTTTCAACCACTTAAAAATGTAAAGACCATTCTTAGCTGGTGGGCTGCACAAAAAAACAGGCAGCAGGCCAGATCTGCTGGCCCCTGCTTTTGAGGGAGGAGCTAGGGCTGCAGGATAAGGGAGAATCTTTTTCTTTTTTAACTTTACATATATTCTTATAGTCTCTGATTTTGTTACTATGGGCATCTATTACTTTGATAAAAACATCTTTTAATTAAAGATTACCTTTATACAGAATTTTTGTGGTGTGCATGGGGATGCTTGCAACAGATTAAGGGGCATGATGCTTAATATATATATTCATGATGTGATAACCCTATTAAAAAGCTCATACAGCAAAAAAGACTGGAAAGAAATACCAAAAAACCCTTAAGTGGTGGGATTACGCATAACTGCTTCCGTTTTCCTCTCAGTGTTCCGAATCTGCTACATCTTTAATGGGGGCAGGTGAGGAAAAGCCAGCACACCTTCCTGCCCTAGAATTCCCCTACACAAACAAACAAATAACAGAAGAGGAAAGGAACCAGTTCCTGTCATGTAAAGATATGGTGGCAGTTTTCCTGCTCAAACCTCTGTCCATCAGCCCACAGCCTCCTCGCTCACAGTGGATCTTGGGGTGGGACCTCCCTCTGCAAAGCCATCCCCATTATTTAAACAGGAAGAGAGGCTTCCTTAGGCCAAGTGGAGGCACTGACTTCCAGTGCCCAGGACGTCCACCTATAAAGACAGGAGCAAGAAGACTGTCCTGGGAAGGCTGCCAAGGGAAGGATTAGAAATATGTTCTCAAGTCCAATTAAGTAAAGGATTCTCAAAGGGGACACACATTGTGACTTGATCAAAGAATGAGGGCCAGACCCCAAGCCGTCCCTGCAGCAGGTACCTTGTTCTTCAGCAACCCCTTGGGGCCAATCACGTTCTCAAAGATGTGCTTTCCCACGTGGGCGTCCACAGCAGAGAGGGGATCGTCGAAGAGGTAGATGTCAGAGTCACAGTACACCGCCCGGGCCAGACTCACGCGTTGCTTCTGGCCCCCAGACAGGTTCACGCCCTGGGGAGAGACATGGCAGGAGAGTGGGTCTCCTGGGAAGCAGAGACAGGCAGAGGGGGAGACCTGCTTGGGATGCAGCAGACCGTGGCCAGAGGCCTCGGAGGGCTGCACCTGCCTCCCACTGATAGAGCAGGTGGAAAAAGCATGAGATTGTGCCTGCACCAACGGGAGTTCAAGTCCCGGTGCTCTGCACAGTCAGGAAAGGGGGGCTGGTGGCACCAAATGGTGCTGGCTACAGGAAAGGCTCCTGATCCTGGAGTCTGGTCCTTACTCTGCATCGCTCACTGGTGAAGCCACACAGTCGAGGCAGGCTGTGCCCTCAGGGTGTTGAAACCCAGCTTGCGTCCTGCACGAAGGGCACCACTTTCTAATCTCAATCAAGGCACGTGGACCACACAGCCCTCTTGCAACAGGTAAACCATCATCACTTCCACATCTGGCTGGAATCAAAATGGACACCCACTGCGCTAACTGCTCAGCCCCTCTCCCAAGGGATGCCCACTCTCTCCCTGCTCTGAGGTGGGGTCCTGGCAGCCAGGTTCATTTTGAGGGTCCCTCTGACCACAGCTTTTCGGTACGTGGCTAATACCAGACCTAAACTAAACCAATCATGTCCTCTCCCTCCAGAATTTGACACAGGGACCTAAACCAGGGAGAATGAGGAGTCTCCGAGTAGCAGAAACACTTGTGAAGAAAGGACAAAGTTGATGTGCAGAAAAACAGAGACAAAAGACAGAGGAGGAACCAGGCTGACTGTCCCGGCCCCCCTGAGCCCCCACCATATTCCAGCCTTTGGATTCCATGTGATGCATTTGTATCAAACTCAGTTCTTCCTGTGATTTTCTGTTTACACTAACTCAGGCTCCTTTGCTACATGAAAACCCCCCAAAGCCCTAATAATTTGTTTTCTCTTTCCAACGAGCTGCAGATTTTGCTCAAGTAAAAGAAATCACTCACCAACTAAGAAAGCCGGTGGAGCCAGTAGCTTGTAACTAAGAACAAAGGTGGGAAAGCTCTTCGGTGCTGCCATGGCAGTCACACCACCGCACCGCAAACCGCATAACCACCAGGGGGCGCGAGCACAAGCCAGCCAGGAAGGGGCTTGGGCTATGCCTCTCTGCGCCTCCTATTCCTCAACCATTTAACAGGATTAACAGTAAATCCCATCTCGTGAGCTTGCTGTAAGGACGAAATATGCATGAAATGTTTAGCACAGTGCTTGGTACATAGAAATTACTCAATAAATGTTAGCTATTGTATTATTGCTTCTACCATTATCACTGTTTTGAAAGGGACTGGGGACATGTGAACCTATGACACACCCCTTCCCTGTATAGTGTCTCTGGTCATGTGACTTTGCAGTCACATGACTACAAAGGTAGAGTGTACTTCCTGGTCCCTTGTCTTTGAGCTCAACCAAGTGATTGGCTTTGTGAGTGGAAAGGACAGTGTGTTTTAAGGAACACCATTTTTTTCTTGCTTCCCTTGGGCTTCTGCTGCTGCCATGAGAAGAGCTTCCCCCTCGGGAGCTGCTGCCCTATCACCTAGGCCCCAGCAAGGAGCTACATGGAGCTGACCTGAGCCAGCCTGCAGCCAGGTTCAGCTGACCCCAACATGGAGTAGAGCCACCCAACTGGGTTACCCAGTCACAGCCGACTCACACGTAAATCAGAGTAAGTGTTTAACATCGTAAGCCACTCAGATTTTTGTGGTTGTTTGTTACACAGCAATAGCTAACTGATACAGTGGCTGTGTTGAAGTCTACTGACCTTCTCACCAATCTCCGTCCGGTCCCCACTGGGCAGGATTTCCAGGTCTGGGAGGAGGGCACAGCCTTCTATCACAGCCTTATAATACCGTTCCTGAAGCTGGCGTCCAAAAAGGATATTTTCTCGGAGAGAAACATTCTGAATCCAGGCTTGCTGTGGGACGTAGGCTACTGAGCCCTAGGTGGCAAATGGAGAAGGCGGCAAGACAGACAGACTTGGTTAACATGACAGCAGCTGGACTACCCACCTACCTGCCAGGAGAGCCCTACTTCACAAGATCCTTTCATCACACCTGTGGTTTTAACAAAAAGGAAACTGATGCCCAAAGGACTGCGGACACCAGGGCTGGGATCAGAGCCCACACTAGGTCAATCACTGGCTCCAATACTGGGAGCTCAAGAGCTGAAATCCTCATTGATGAGATTACAGTTATGTATTTAGTAACAATTCACTGAATGCCTATAGGTACAAACACTGATTATTGTTATGATACATGCTAGGATGGAAAAATACTGAGACTTAAAAAAAAAGTCTTTTAAAAGGGGAGACTTAGTGTGGTACATCAGGGAAGGAGTCCTTGAGGAAATTTCCTTGATGAAATTTAAGCAAGGACTTCTGTATAAAACTGTCCATTTCTGAAGCTGTTGGTCTTTACTTCCACTAAGGTAAGGTGTCAAGAATGCCATGAGAATAAAGACTAGGGGGAGGGCATTTGTTTCATATATTTTAGCAACTGCAAAAAAAAATTTAAATGAGGACTAACAGGTGAGGATAAGCTGGCCTGATAAAGAGAAGGGAGAAGAGCATTTCAGGCCGAGGGAACAGCATGTGCAAAGGCCTGGAGAAGAGAAGAAATTGGCACGTCTGAGGAGCAGGAAGGCTGGTGTGACTGGAACACGGTGTGAGGGGAAGATGGGCAGGAGTGCACTGAGGGGCGGCAGGGGTGGCTCACACCGGCTGGTGGTCTTGGTGAGGAGCGTGGGCTCTACTGAAAGGGCAAAGGGGAGCCGTCGGAGATTCTTACATGAAGGAATTCTAGGAGGACAAGGCTGGGACTCCTAATCTTCATTCTCAGATAAATAAATTGCTCACGCCTAACTTGCAAGAGGCCAAGCTGTCACAAAGCCTCACTGTGGACCCCTCAGATAATTCAGACATGGTACGCACAGGCCCTACCAACTAAAATATTTGGGAAAAATAAACATTTTAGACTCATTTCTAGTATTCCCCTTATCAAGGCAAAAAAAAAACCAAACAAACACAAAAAACAAAAAACAAAACCAGTCACAAATAAATCTATAACCCCATCAAACCAAAAAGTCAGAGCAGCCTGACTTTTTAGAACCGTCAGCTCTACATTTAAAGGCTTTTTACTTTAAAACAGTGGTTTTCAACCAGGGGCAATTTTGCCCTCCAAGGGACATCTGACCATGTCAAGAGACCCTTTTGGTTGTCACAGATGGGGGTTGCTCCTGCCATCTAGTGAGTAGAGGTCAGCGATGCTGCTAAACATTATACAATGCACAAGGCAGCTCCCCCAACCCATGGCAGAGGGTTATCCGGCCTGAAATGTCAATGTGCTGTGGTTGTGCAAACCTGGGGTAAAGGAAACAGAACACAATGTGGATCCCGCCGTGATGCGGAATTTTCTTCCATTAACCGAGCACACATTGCCCGTTAATCTTACTTTGTAACATGTATTTGAAAGTAATGACAGATCATTTCTTAAAACAATGGCTAAATGTCATTAGTCTGGACCTGGCTTTTGAAATTAAAACTTTTTCTAAGACACACTAGGCTCAAGGGCATCACATAATCAGCAAAGAAAGGATTTTGCTCTGAAATAAAAACGGCACAAACCAGCATCCCCCAAAGTACCTTCCAGGAGACAGTCACTTTAGGGATGGAAGGAGTTGCTGCATGGACAACAAAGAGGTACAAAGTATGCCTGGGACACGCTGGATTAACCAAAGGTAAATACATTTCTTTCTCCCTGCAGGACTTCTCAGAGCCTTTATTTTATTATCATTTATTTTAAATCTCCAGAGGGAGGGAATCATAGAGTATGCACTATTCTCAAGCTTACCTGAGCCCAGGACTCTTTATTCCCCCAATATCCTGACAAAATGAGTTTGCTGCAAACCGTGCTCTAGGAAATGCTGGTGTCAATAAAACTCCGAGGAGAGAATCTGTCCCCCAGGGAAAGGCCGCATGGAGAAAGAGCTAAACGCAAAACAAGGCCCTGGATTCTGAAGGGACTCATCCGTTCCCTAAAGCAGCCTCTTAAACTCTCTCTTAAGGAATATTTTAACTTAGTTCAAAACACTCCTTATTTAAAAGCAATAAAACCACAGTATCTGTTTAGCCCCACATTAAGAACCCAATAAACACTCAGAATTTAAATAGTTCCCTTAAAAAGAATTCTCAAAGAAAATAGTCCAACAACATAATTCAAAAATTTCAAATTTTGTTACATTTATACAAAGAGATACACAGAGAATCACAGAGAGAAAGAACAAGCCAGAAGGACTCTTGCGTAAGGAGGCCACGAGACACGCACACTGCAGGGCGGAGATGAGGAGGGAATGAGAGGCAGCCGGCAGACGAGGGAGCATCTGTGTGTTTACTAAGTATTTATTGAGTGCCTACTGCGTACCAGGCACTATCCTAGGTGCTGAGACATGGCAGGGAATAACACCAAAATCCTGCTTTCTACAACACTGAGGAGAAAGAATGTCAAGAGACAGACAGACAGAATGAGAGGAGAGAGACTCACTGTTCCCACTTCATTAACAAGGTCGTCAAGAAAGAAACCAGCAGTGCCCTTGGCCTTCCCTCAGGCCGTCAGCTCCCCACACCCCTACCCAGGCCTCCTCCTACCTTGATAGCCACGTGTCCCTCCACTTTGTCCATCTCGGCCAAGAGCGCTGAGAGCAGAGACGACTTCCCACAGCCCACCTGGCCCACCACGGCCACCAGGGAACCTTCCGGAACGGAGAAGGTGATGCTGAAACGAAACGACACATCTGGGCTCAGCCACACCCCTGTCCGAACTAAGGCGGGCCGGGGGTGCCTGTGTGGAGAGAGAGACGGCAGGCAGGGCTGTCACGAGCCTTCAAGGTCTGGAAACTCCTCCCACCGTTTCTAAGATGAGCTTAGTTCAGTGAATGGTCTCAGAATCCTCCACCAATGAGGCCCACAACAGGTGCTGGGATGCACCTGCATCTTAGAAAAGGCTACGGGAGAGACCTGAGGGACCAGGGACCAAGCCATGATGAGTGGAGGCGATTAACTTTGCCTGGGGGCCTGATGCAGGTGCCCAGAGGAAGAGGACACTTCAAAACAAACTCTGGAGGAAGAGTGAGCAAGAACAAGCACACCCCAGACGCAGACACCTGGGAACAGCTTGAGGAAAGGCCCACGGATGTGAAGGCACAGACGAGATCGAGGTAGACATGCTGATGACACAGGATGAAGCAGGGAGAGTGAGACCAGTCCTGAAGAGGCGGGTGGGTGGTGGCCAGACCCAGCAGTGCCTCAAAGGACACGCTTTGCAGCTGGGAGCCACGCACGGGGCCTGACACAGGTGAGTCTGAGTTTCAGAAACGCGTCTCTACTGAAATCGCCCTTTGACAAATAACAGTAGGTGAAGTACAATAAATCGAACTCAGTGTTCTGCAGGCAAGACTGGCTGTCACAGGACAATGGACCATTGCCCACTGCGACCACTGCTGACAGCAAAATTGGAGCTGGGATTCTACCCACACAGGGGAGGCGGGCACGCCCAGGGCCTCCTCGGGTTCACTCACATTGGCTGCACTTTCCAACTGCAGCTACTATGATTTCAACATCCTATTATGCTGATGGATTTTGCTGCCATTGATTGTTTGATGCTTGTGAACCTGCTGTGTGGTCTCGCTGATTATTCTTCTGTTCTGTGCTGTGATGGGAATGGATCACGGGGCCAGAACAGAACAGGAAGCCTAGTGAGGCAACTCCTGCAATCGTCCAGGTGAGACAGGAATACGTTACAGGTTGACAAGAGAAGGTTCGGATGGAGAAATCTGAGGCGGATTCATGGGGCGGGGGATGGTGACTGTAACAAGAAGGCCTTGGAGATTGGAAGGACAGAGGGAAGGATGGGGACAGATAGAGGCTATTTAGTTGTGAAGCAGGGCAAGAGAGAAAAGCTAAAATTGAAGCATGCAGGAGTTAAGTCAGACATAAGGAAGAACTTCCTAAACGTGCAATCCCACCATGAATTTTCAAAGGACAGATTCTTTTCTCTAGAGTTTGTTCCCTCGCCTGTCCCCGCCTCCCAAGATAAAACAGCAATGATTTGCTATCCAGTAAAGGGATAATTGTTTAAGGCACTGGGGATAAATATGGCCCCTAAAAATGTCACCTCTGGCCCTGTGTTTGGGGGCCTCCTTAAGGAGGCCTCTAAAAGCCGCTGAGCAAGGCCTCCTGTCAAAAAGAAATTAGAGGCCCTTGACAAACTGCCCAGGAACTAGGTCAATTCCCTGGATGCTGTGATTTGGAAAAATAAGAAGTGGGTGGGTAGGGTCCCAGATGTGGAAATGGTAAGAAAGGGGGAGCCAGGCAGACAGGGGATCTTGGAGAGGACAGAGAACAAATCCATCCCAACAGCAAGTCTAAGCAGACAAGAATTCCTTTCAGCTGACCCAGCCTGCCTGCCACCAGGGGCAGCATCACAGCCTCAGACCTGGCTCGGCCAGTCAGTGTACTCCATCTCTCCTGGCCGGCGACTGGCTGAGGGAGGGGCACATGACGCACCCTGGCCGTGAGAGGCAAGAGGGCCTCCTGATGACGGAGGAGGCACACCTGGAGTGGATGGGGGACCTTTGGATCATGGGAGAAGACACCCGAGAAAGCAGCTGTACAGACTGAAGGGGAACAAGACAAGGTGGAGAGAGCCCTGATGGCACTGAGTCCCTTGATCACACTGTACCTGAAAGTGGACCTTCTCAGTTATGTGAACTAGAAATTTCCTTTTGTTGCCTAAGTCTATCTGTGCAAAGTTTCTGTTACTTATAATCCGAGGGAACCCTCGGAGCCAGATACGCTCTCACCTGCTCCTCCCTGAAGCCCAAGCAGGTATGACAGGACCTATTTTCCAGATGAGCCAAACTAGGCTCAGAAAGTGACCTATTCTTTGTCACACAGCTGGAGCATGGGAATTCAAACTCACGTTTGCCCACAGCCCCACAGCTCTCTCCACGTCCTGCTTACCCATGCAGCGTGGGAGGATCGTTCCTGGCCCATGTGAATGTGGCATTCTTCACAGTGATGCTGTTTGTGATCCCGGCTGAAAAGCACCAGAGATGACAAGTCAGGCAGAAATGAAGCCACGGCCTGAGAGTGAGCAACAGGCTCTTACTTTTTGTTCCTCCTAATGAAGTTGGTCAACCCCAGACACTAAACACTCAGACTAGGCATTATCTGGTTACATCAGTTACACTTTCTAAAGAAGACCCCCAACCAGCTGCTCTGAGGCAGCCTTAGACCCAGAAAGCAGAAGGAAACCCCAAGAGGGCTCTGTCTTGAAAGATAGGAGGTTGCATCATCTGGAAAGGCAAGGGGGGCCCCGGGGGCCTCCCTCACCCATCTTGGGAGGTTCTTGCAGCTCTGGTTGGGTGGGCCTAGCAGAGTCACAGGGCATAAGAAGCGGCCTCGTGAGGATGCCTGTCCATCAGGCTGGACTGGCCCCTGGCCCTCCCTACACCTTCGGGCCCTTCCTTTACATTCAAATCAGGGTCCTTTGGATTCCACAGCAGCCCGGTAACTCACTTCCCAGCATTCTCTCTGTCTCCCCCCTCCCTCCCGCCACCCTGCTCACATCACAGCACGTCAGTCTTTCTAAAGCACCAGTCATTCACGGTAAACAGCAGGGATGGGACAGGAAGTGGGAAATGGTGGCGGGGGAGGGGAGGGCGTTAAAGACAAAGTCTGCATTATGGGAGGGGCCGGGTGTGGGGGGAGCACTCTGTGACTGAGGTGTTTAGCACCTCTGCCTTCATCTTCTTCCCCTCCCCCGTATTTTCTTTTTACTTCATGCCCTTCACTTACAACAACTTTTTTTGACTCTTAGTTATAAGTCACCTTAAAACCACCTAAAGATGAGGGTGTTTTTAACTTGTCAAATGAAGAAATAAGTTCCCCTACCCATCAAAGACACAAAACCTGCAGACAGAGGAAGTTACTGGTTAACCTAACTTGATCTCCTCCTCTCCCATTGCCCGCCCCCCCAAAACAGAGAACAAGGAGGAAGTTGAAAGGTACTATTTAAGGAATTTAAGAAAAGCCACTTGAGTTGGTCAAGCTACAGACCGCAAGACTTGGCCCCAAGACTTGGCCCCGAGCTGCCAACGGGGGCCCTGCCTGGCACCCAGTGAGTGTAGATAAACATCTCAGTCTAACCGCCACCAGGGCAGGAAGGGGGCTGAGGCTGGACTGAAGCCCAGGGGTTTTCCAACATCACGTGACACTCACAGTGCGCTGTGAACAACTCCAGGAGCTCGAAACTTCCCTGGCTGCCTCAAATTTCAGCCCTGTGTCATGCAGGGAAATCCAATCCTGGCGTAGATGGCATGGGGGGGGGGGGTGTCTGTATACGTGTACGTGTGTGTGTGTGTGTGTGTGTGATAGAGAGACGGGGGTACAATTCAGTCCTCAGGACAGCAGAAACTGGACAACCACAGGTCAGCGACATGCAGCGAGCAGTGGTTCTCAGTCTGGAACGACTCTGCCCCGCAAGGGGCATCATGTCTTGAGACATTTTTAGTTGTCAAAACTGGGGGGTGGGGGTGGGTGCTATTGGCATCTAGTGGGTAGAGGTCAGGGAAGCCTGAAAATCATTTTGCTGCCACCTTCTTGTTGGAGAGCCACAGGTGGGTTACTTAACTTCCCTGTGCCACACTTTCCTCACCTGTAAAAACAGGACTGGTAAGAATGGGGCCAGCCTCATAGGGCTGTAATGAGGAGGGAATGGAGCAAAACAGACAGTCCTTAGAACAGTGATCGACACACAGTAGGTGTTCAGTACATCTCAGTGTGGAGACACTGCGGTGGGTGGGAGCACAAACTGCTGACTGGCTGTGGGTGTGAGTCTTGACTCTCCTTCCTACTGGCTGTGTGAGTTACTTGGGCGAGTTTCCTCATTTGCAGATGGGGGTTTCCGCAGCATCTCTCGGAGAGCTGCAGTGAGCTACGTATGGATGGGTGAGGACAGGACATGTATGGTGGGAATGTCATTTAAGCGAAAAGTGGTCACTACTGTCAGCACTATGAATGCTTTTTATTAAGTGCCTGGAGATACAGCCACAAGTAAAATCCCTGCTCAGGGGAGGTCTGCTGGGAAAGGACAAATTAATAAGCTACAAAATAAACAAACCTACCAATAAAAATCCATGTAACGCCCCGCCAAAGAAAGGCACCATGAGTTCCACTGCCCTCATGGGGAAACTGAGGCTCAGAGCAGGGAAGTGACCTGCCCAGGGATGCAAAGCTAGTGGGGATGCGGGGGGGGGGGGGGGGTCAATCTCCAAGGTCCTTGATTTGCCCATTCATCTACTCAGAGCAGGATCAAGGTCCAGGCCCCGGAACTTGGCCCTCAGGGGTGGGCCTCGCTCAGGGGGCCGCCTCTCAGCAAGAGAGCTAGACGACCCAAGGTCAAGTCTGCCATCCTGGGCAGCGCTAGGTAAGGCCCTGCAGTCGCCCACTCTCCCAGGACGCACCGTCTTTGATGGGCCGCCGCTGGATGCTGTCGGGCTCCAACTCCTCGTGGGACAGGAAAATCCTGAGGCGCTTGAGGGAGACACTTGCCTACACACAAAGCAATGACAGGCTGTGGTTATTTTTAAAAGTGTTTTTGCAAAACAGGCCGAGGATCACTTACAGTGGTTTTCCCTGGGTGTGCAGGGCCCACATCCTCCTTTCTTCTGAAGGCTCTGTACTTCCTACACTGAGCGGATGCCGCAGAATAAATGGGTTTGGGTTCTTTTTGTTTTGTTTAAAAGCCCACACCGGTATTAAAAAGGAGGGCAGAGGACTGTTCTAGCTGACAAGGGACTTAAGAAACAGCCAAAGACAATGGTTGCATTTAAGATAAACTTGCAACCAGGAGCTAAACGAGTCCTGGAGACTGAATGCACAGCACAGTGGTTACGGCCAATGATACTGGAGAAATAAACTTCAAAGTTGCTAAGAGACCACAGCTTAATGGCTCCCAACACAAAAAAGAAATGATAATCATAGGATGTAACAGATGTGTGACAGAGGCGTCCAGTGATAATGGCATCACAACATATTCACGTATCAAATCACCACGCTGTACACATTGAACACAACGTTTTATGTCAATTATAGTTCAGTAAAAAGAAATGTTTAAAAAGGCAAAGGTCCTGATTCAAACTATAAAGACTGTCAGACAATTTAGAAAATTTTAATATGGATTGGATATTATTTTAAGAGATAACCGTTAATTTTGTTAGGTACGGTAATGGTACTATAATTACGTAAAAAGAAATGCATGCTAAAGTACTTATGGGTGAAGTGTCAAGATGTCTGGGATTTGCTTTAAAATTCTTCGGCAAAGAAAGGAAGGAATGGAGGGAGGGAAGGAGAGAGGGAGGGAAGAAGACAGAAAAAAGATTAGATGAAGTAATTGTGGCAAAATGTTGAATCCGGGTGATGGGCACACATCATTACCATAATACTCTCCACTTCTGTGTACATTTGAAACTGTTCATAATAAGAAGGGGGTTTATGTGCTGGTTTATATTCATATTTTAACAAGCCTATGACCAGGGTTATACAACCAAATATTAAGGCTGACTTGTTCATGTGGTTAAAAATAGAGTTTTCAGGTCAAAGTGTGCAAGGCTAGGGAGAAGAATGTGCGACACACTGTCAGCAGGAAAGCGCAGGAGCTTCAGAGGGTGTAGGTGTGACTGAGCGGTCTCTTCTCCAGAATCACCTCTTGGAACTGGAGAATTCTAGGGCATTTGGGCCAAGGACCACGAGTGGGTTGCAAAATCAAGATAGGAGGTCAAGAGCCGAATTTTTGAAGAAAGAGGACAGGACAGGACAGGACAGGACAGGACAGGACAGGGCAGGGTGGAACAGACGCAATCAGAACAGAAGGGACCAGATGTCTCAGAAAGAATCTTGCAGATCCTGGGAAACCCTAGTTGCAACAACTTCTGTTTCACATACTCCAGGGTGAGTTCAAGAAGTTAAAGGTGTTTCTCAGTTCAGGGCAGGACCAAAAAGAGCCTGAAGCCAGCAGTCGGGGCCTCACCAAGCCCCCCACCCCGGCACAGTGGGAGGGGTAACGCAGAGGCGGCTGCTTCCAGGGGGGCTTCCATGCCCTTTTGCTTTGTTTCCCCAGACATCCCCTCCCTGAAGTCCCCCAGCCTCGCCTGTACCTGCACGATGCTGCTGATGACCATGGGGAGGATGTTCAGGGGAAAGCGGAGGATGTTGAACAAGGCCAAGGACACGAAGGCTTTCTGGGCATCCAGGATGTTGTTCTTGTCGACAGTCACGTAGACGGCAAACGTAGACAGGGCCACCTGCAAGCAGGACGCTGGGTCAGATTCACAGTCGCAGGAGTAGTTACAAGTCCCCCCGGGGCAGCGTGGTCCCCAGTCCTCCCCATCCCACCCCGTGAGCCGCAGGGGCCTATGACTGGCTGCTGGAGGCAGCAGAAACACCCGAGGCAGTGTCTAACACACAGCAGGCACTCACTAAACACTCAAACAATGAACTTGATAAATCAATGACCAGGAGCCCAAAGACCTGGCCTCTCCCACCAACTTTCTCTGGGCACACTGGACGGGCATTCTCGGGGTTCCTCAACACCACCAGGTGCAAGCTCACCTGCGGGCCTTTGTCCTTGCTGTTCCCTCTGCCAGAAACAACCTTCCCATCCAGATGGTTGCCTGGCAACTCTCTCTCCCCATTCCGAGAGGCTGCCCAACCCAGAACAGCCCCCTATAGCTCTCCATCCTTTTATCCCAGTTTATTTTTCTTCATAGCACCTACTTCTACCTTACGTTGTAAGATTTTGGTATTTACTGTCTGTCTCCTGCACTGAAACGTAAACTCCACAAAGGCAGGGACTTTGTTTTGTACACGGCTGTATCCTCAATGCCTAGAAGGACCCGGGGCACAAGGAACACTGAGACCTTGGGCATGTCACCTCCTCTCCCCGAGCGTCCACTGTCTCATCTGTGAAATGAGGGTAGAGGTGGAGGATTCGGCCACTGTTTAAATTTCCTTAGCTCAGAGTATATGGTTTTATACCCCCAGGAAAGGAACACTTTAAAAAAAAAAAAAGAAAGAAAGAAAATAAAGGTCCAAGGGTCTTCCAAAGGGCACTCCCCTCTCCACAAAGTCAGACCTGCCTTAAGCCCTGCAGTGGGTCCTGGGATTCTGCTACCTTGCCAACTGGAATTTGGGTTTGGTTGTTCTGAGACATCACCTCCCTCAACAGGAAAAAGGAAGGGGTCCCTGAATAATCTAGGGTTGCGCTGCTCTGCTCAGATCGGCTTGGGAGGGAAGTAAAAGATCAACAGGTGGCTCTCGGTGCCCCGTCCTCCTGCCAGTGAAGGCAGTGCCAGGTGTTGACAGGGGAGGCTGGTAACACCCCCAAGGTCACCTGGTCCACACTACCAAAGCCACCTGGAACACCTTGGACCCCGAGCAGATGGACAAAGGTCTCCACCTCCATGTTAGCCCCTGGGGAAATAAACTGCCCTGGGACCTTCTTTTTGAGCTCAAAGCAGATGGCCAGCCATCAGATCCTGGTGTGGCCAAGATTCTGGTGTGGCTGTGGTCCAGTGTATGTGCAGGGTCTCAGCTGCCTCACTTCTTTGTGACCCTTTAGAAGGCTGTATATCTTAAAAATTAAAACCATAAGCTCTGCCTGCTTATCTGCTGTGTGACTCTGGGCTGTGACATCACTTCACCTCTCCAAGCGAGCCTCTGTTTTCCCATCTATAAAATGGGGATCAGGATGCACACTGGCAGGGCTTCCGGCAGCAAGAAATCAGGCTCTCTATAAAGTGCTTAGCACCGTGCCCAGGGCACAGTAAAATGCAGTAGATGGCAGCTGTTTTATTTCTTGTGTCAGGACTCAGTCCAGACTCCCTGGACTATTTTTCCAAAGAATCAATTAACTGGGTCCCAAGAACGAAGCACTGGAAGCAGAGCTGGTTGCTGTTCTGGCTCTGACATTAACGACTGAGGTGACCGTGAGGTAAGGCACAGGAATTTTCCAGGCTCCGTGGCCAAGAGGGAGGTTAGGTGCTCAAAAAGCCACAGACACTTGATCCCTGGGATGGCTGCACATCCCAGTTCCCCTCTTCCAGGTAATGATGACACATTTGCCTCTCAACCAGAGGTTCTCTTCACTCAAAACTCTCTAAACACATCTACACAGAGGAATAGTATTCAGCCGTTAGAAGGAATGAAGGGCTGACACTCACTGTGACATGGATGAACCCTGAAAACAAGATGCTCAGTGAAACGAGACAGACAACAAAGGCCACACGTGTTACATGATTTCATTCCAAAATGAAATGTCCAGAATAGGCAAATCTACAGTAGGTTAGTGGGCGCTGAGGGCTAGGGTGATGGGAGGAATGGGGTGTGGGGAGTGACCACCGGTGAGTGCAGGGCTTCCTTCTGGGGCGGTGGAGATGTTCCGGGAACCAGACAGTGCGGATGGTTGTGCGACCTTGTGAATATACTAAACATCATTTAATTGTACACATAAAAATGGTGAATTGTATCTCACTAAAAATAATAAATCTCTTTTAAAAATCACCTCTCCAAAATCAGTCTATTCTACCTCTGTACAGAAGCCAAAGTCTTGACTCAGGCCCCAGGGCCCCCCAGATGTGTAAACGACCCTCCTCTGTACTCGTCGGACCTCCTCTCCTTCCACTCTCCCCGCCCCGTCCCTCTGTTCCAGCCCCATTGGCCCCTGTGGCTATTTCTGCGGGGCAGGCACAGTCCTGCCTCAGGGCCTTGGCACTCACTCTTCGCTGTCCCTGTTCGGCCCTCTCACCTCCCTCAGATTAAGATTCAAATGTCACCTTCACAGTTAAGCCTTTGAACATCCTACTTGAAAACTGTAAGCCTTCCCTATCGTTCTGACCAGAATCTTTTTTTTTTATAGAGTTTTTGACAGTTTAGTATATTATTTGATATATTTATTATGCTCATTGTTTACTGTCTGCAGCTCCCAGTTAGAATGAATGAACTCCCATGAGGGCATGGATTTCTGTCTGCAGTATTCACTGCTCTATCATCAGTGCCTAGGACAGCAGTGGGCCATGGCAGATACTTAGTAAACGTGGATGGGTGGGTAGATGGATGAATGGATGGGCCGATGGATGGGTGGGTGGGTGGGAGGGTGGATTTGCCCGAGGGCACAAAAGCATACACAGGGTATGTCTTCAGCAAAGGAGAAAACCAGGCCTCGGGCATCTCACCACCAGAATATACCAGCTCCCGTGGCCCAGCCGATGGGGTGGCTGCTGGCAGCATGGGAAGCAGAGGGAGCAACATCACGTGGCCCCTGCCAGAGCCACAGCTCCAGCTTCTCCAGGAAGTGGAGGGCACTCATTCACCCTTCAATTATTAACTGGGCACAGTGTGAGGCAGGTTTGGAGATTCTGAGACTCACGGGCTAGTGAAGAACAGGAATTATCCAGGTGTTTGGAAGAGTGTGGAGGTGGCTGGGGTTGCAGGTAGGGGGGAGCTGGAGTTTGCTGCAGCCTTACAATGGGTGAGGATCACAGATGCAAAAAAATCCCCACTAAGTGCTAACAGTGCCTCCACGCTGAGAAACGGGGCAAGTGACTGCACCATCTACCCCAGCCCAGCCTCAAAAACCTGACGTCTCTTCGTGTGGACATCTGTTCTTTCTGCCTGGCCAGCATCTATTTCTGTTGCTGGTAACAACATGGCAGTTTTCCCCTGCGGAGCTGAACCTCCCCCAGTCTCAGTCCCTGAGCTTCAGCCACAGATAAACTGCCCACACCCCACCCCAAGCTCCAACAGAAGCCACGTGACCCAGGCCTGGCCAATCCAAGCAGCTCGTCCCCCTGGCCCCAGTGGTTCAGGGACAAGCATGTGGCCAGCAAGATTCAATCTCTAGCTTTGGAGGAACTAATGGGAAAAGGGGGAATCTCTCCTTACAGTGGTTACTGAGATGACAGGAGGAACTGTAATTGCATGGTGAGCACCCATCTGACAAAGAAATCACCATGGAGAAAGCAGAGCTGAGGGACAAACAAGTTAATCCCAATACTATCTTTGGAACACCTAGATCCAGTCATGCCTGAAACCCCAGCTATGCTTAAAACCAGCACTTTCCTAGACTTTTCAGTTTTGTGACTCAAAAATCTCTTTCTTTTCTTCACTTTAGTGGATCTAAGTTAGGTTTCTGCCACTTGCAAGATAGTTTCTGACTAATGATACATTTACATCTTCATTCATTCAATCACTCCTCTACATAAACCTACTGAGTGTGTACCACCTGCCAAGTCTCCCTGTGTTACAGGGATACAGCAAAAAAAAAAAAAAAAAAAAAAGCAAGGTCCATGTATGTTCTGGTCAGCAGAGAACTGCACAACAGGTAATTGACATATGGAATGATAATTATTCTAAAGAAGGGGGATTCAAGACACATAGAAGGCAAGCAGCTCTCAAATCTTCCAAGACAGCAAATGCTAAATACTGACGGCTGCCTGAGGATGCTATTTTAGGAAAGTGCACTAAGTGGACATGAGGACATGATAAATGCCAGGCTCCATATTCCAGAAAAACAGCCCCATCAATCCCGCCATATGGCGTCCCCATTCTCGCCTGACCTCCCAGGGCCTCTGTCTTCTATCACACCTACCGGTGGGTAAACACCTCATCACCCTTGAAGCGCAGGAATTCACCAGTGGAAAGAACATGCAAACACCTTCCAAGGGAACCGAGGACCACATATTTTATCCTAATGTAGTCAGAGCCTTCGGTGTCTCGGCCAGGGCCAAGGTCCCCGACTGACCCCCCGGGCTCATCTGTTTCACGCCAAGCAGCTCAACCAACTCTGTCTCTGGAAGCCCATCATCGCCCAAAAACTGAGGGGCAAATTCAAGGTCAAGAAAAGCCAGTCCCACTCCCAAGCTCTTGCTGTGGCTTCCTAACTGAGGCCAGGGCAGGAGATGATGCCTGAACGGTTAGCAGTTCGGGTGACAAGCTGGAAACTGCAGGTTTTGCCAGAGGATCCAACGTGCAAAGCAGACGGTTATGGGGAAAGGCTCCCCCGTTCTAAGTGTAACACAACCCACGGACTGCACACCTTGTGGCCTGAGCCTACTGGCCACAGACCTTTTCCTATTTAAAGAAGTGCAATCCGAATGCCTTGGATTTCTGTGTGATTCGCTATCACTTGTGTACAAGTAAAGTAAACAAGAGAGCTGTATATGTTTAATTACATGTATTGCATATAGTCAGTGTCGTGCTGGTACAGATGCAGACTCTCTCTGGAAATACACAAAAGAAACTGGTACAGAGAAGGGAGCTAGGTGACGGGGGTCTGTGGAGGGTGGAAAGAGCAGTACCCCACTGCAGACCAGTGGCTCTAAACTAGGGGACATTTGACACTGTTTGGAGACATTTTTGACTGTGATGACTGGGAAGGTGAGGGGAGAGGTACCACTTGGCTTCTAGTGGGTCGAGGCCAGGGATGCTGCTAAACTTCCTGCAGTGCACAGGATGCCCCCCTCCCCAGAGAAACAACAAATTATTGGGTCCCAAATGTCAGTGGTGCTGGACTGAGAAACTCAGTTGTAGACCCCCTGAAACAGCTTTAACTATTTGCACCATGTGAATACATTACTGTTTTTAAAATAAAATGTACCATATATTTAGACTATTAACAGGTATATTTAACATGGAAACACTATTGGACAGTTTAAAGAAAATAACAGAACAAACACCCTCTGTAACTACTATCCAATCTTATATTTTCATTAAAAAAAAAACAACACCAGACAGAGTCGTTAAAGACATGGGGAAAGTCGGGGAGACTGAGTGTGAAAAGAATGAGATGGCAGACCCTTCCAGGCTGGAATGCTGGCGCACTGGGGCCGGAAGGGATCTTAGGGAACACAGAGTCCCAGAACAGCTAAGAGACGTCACTGCCTGAGCAACTCCAGGCAACTGGCAGCGGCCACCTGGAGGGCTGCTTGAGCCTAACTCTGCGGGAGGGAGCACCACGACTGCCCGGGGGAATGTCTCCAGGGGCATGGGAGTCGGGGGGAGGACAGGGCCTGCATGTGACATCCTTGTGGCCTAACCCCTCCATCTTCCATGCTCAGAACCTCAGACCCAGGGAGGCGAAACGACCGGCTTCAGGTCCAGGTCACACTGTGGGCTGGCAGCAGAATTCAGCAGGGGTCCTGACTCTCAGAAGAACACTCCACTCCACTAAGCCAGGGGTTGGCCAGCTATGGCCCGTGGCCCACCCGTCTGTGTCTGGGCCTGTGAGCTGAGACTGGACTTTACATTTTAAAATGAGTAAAATAATAATAATAATAATAATAATATTTCATGACAGATGAAGATTATATGAAATCCAAATTTCAGAGTCTGTAAATTAATTTTTTTTAATTTTTGTTGTTTGTTTTTTGGGCAGGGAGGTAATTAGGTTTACTTACTTATTTTTTTAATGGAGGTACTGGGGATTGAACCCAGGACCTCATGTATGCTAGGCATACGCTCTACCACTGAGCTATATACCCTCCCCCCGTAAAATACATAATTTTTATGGGAACACAGCCACACCCATCCATTCTGTGTTCTCCATAGCCGTGTCTGCACTACACCAGCAGACATGAGCGGCTGCAACAGAGATCCCAGGACCCAGAACACCTAAAACACTCACTAGTTGGTCTTATACAGAAAAAGGTTTGCTTACTCTTCCTTTTTCCAGGGTTTCTCAAACTTCCATGTGCATACTAATCACCTACAGAGAGACTGTTATAATTCAGGCTCTGCTTTAGCTGGTCTGGGGAAGGCCTGAGAGTCTGCATTTCTAATAAGCAACCCAGTGATGCCCATACTGCCCGTCCTTCGGCCCCACTCTTGGGTACCAGGGATCTTCTCCAGTGGTTCTCCAAGTGTGGAACCCGAACCAACTGCAACAGGGGCGCCTGGGAACACGTTAGAAATGCAAATACTCAGGGCTCACCCAGACCCAGCAGGGCTGACACTCTGGGTGAGGCCCAGCGAGCTGCGCTTTAACAAGCCCTCCAGGTCACCCTGGGGCTCACTCAAGTCTGAGCATCTCTGCTTCCCACCACCCATTCTTGTGCTCTAGGTAAGACTCTGGGAGACGTTAAGCTGAACCTGATAAAATCCAGTGTCAGAATAAACACTTCGATAAACGCTGAAAAGGCAGGAGTTTCCTTAAACATTCCACCTGCAACTCCACTGTGATGAAGCGGATGGCAGCCTAACAGAAAATTTTCTTATTTATGAAAATGTGTGGTTTTAGTCATAGAAACCTCAAGAATATATATTTGCCAACATAACTAAGAAGTAATAGCCATTATTAGCACAGCATTAAAAAAAAAAGAAAAAGAGTGACACAGTTAATACAAAGATAGAAAAAACAAACATGGCGGACATGATCTGAAGTCATCCTTAACCATTCCTTTTTTTTTAATTGTTTTATTGTTCTATTTATTTATTTATTTGGGGGAGTGTTATTAGGTTTATTTAGTTACTACTTTTAGTGGAGGTACTGGGGATTGAACTCAGGACTTTGTGCATGCTAGTCATGTACTCCACCACTGAGCTATACCCTCCTACCCCTAATCCTTAACCATTCTTAACTCTCAACTGTGCTTAAAAGGTTTCCACGGCCCATCTCTATATGGTCTCTTAGTTTGCAGCCAGCTTCGGAAAATAGTACCTTGCACCATTATCTTTAAACTTTCCAAAGTTGGCCGGCCAGGGATAGACCCATTAAAGTAAAGACGTGTTTCGGCACACTCAGTGCAGCATGGGTCACAACAGAAAAGAATAGGGACCAGCCTAAAAGGGCTAGCAGCGGGAGACGGGTTAAGTCAACTCTGGTGCAACACTAAGGGAGACGAAGCAGATATGAATGCATGACCTGAGACGGTATATATTACATCCCAAAAAGGCCTGGAACATCATGTAAGTATCATTCTACTTGAATATATTACAAATATTTTAAAAATATCTATATGTATATTTTTTTTTCCCGAAAAGGCATATAAAACTGTCACTCAGGAGGAAAGGGACAGGTAGAAGGGAGGACAATATCCTTTACATTTCACAACCTTCTGTATGGTTTGAATTTTTTTTCCCAATGAATGACGGGTACTTGTTGAGCACCTACTGTGTACTGTTTAAGTACAAGTATACAGCAGTGAACAGAAAAGACAAAAATCCTTGCCCTCCTGGACTCCTCAAAAGACTAAAAAGAGACTTACCATATGGCCCAGCAATCCCACTCTTGGGCATATATCCAGAGGGAACTCTAATTCCAAAAGACACCTGCACCCCAATGTTCATAGCAGCACTATTTACAATAGCCAAGACATGGAAACAACCTAATGTCCATAGACAGATGACTGGATAAAAAAGTTGTGGTATATTTCTACAATGGAATACTACTCAGCCATAAAAAATGATAAAAATAATGCCATTTGCAGCAACAAGAATGGCCGTGGAGATTGTCATCCTAAGTGAAGTAACCAGAAAGAGAAAGAAAAATACCATATGACATCACTCATATGTGGAATCTAAAAAAAAAAAAAAAAAAAAGAACTTACATATAAAACAGAAACTGACTCACATAGAATACAGACTTGTGGTTGCCAGGGGTGAGGGGGGTGGGAAGGGATAAACTGGGAGTTTCGAGATTTGCAGATACTGACTGCTATGCGCAAAACAGATAAACAAGTTTATACTGTATAGCACAGGGAAATATATTCAATATCTTGTAGTAGCTCATGGTGAAAAAGAATAAGAAAATGAATATATGTAAATTCATGTATGACTGAAGAATTGTGCTGTATACCAGAAATTGACACAACATCATAAACTGACTATACCTCAATTAAAAAAAAAAGATTAAATAAAAAAATTCCTTCCTTCCTGGAGCTGACCTTCTAATGGAAAGAGACAATTCATGAAATAAGTGACTCAGAGTGTGTCTGGCACTGTCACTCCAAGTGTGGCCCATGGGCCACTGCCAACCCACAGCCCATGACCAGCTGGCAGTAGATAAGGAGCTGACATCAGAATGAAACTCAGCTACAGCACCACGCACGCAATTTAGTTCATCAGACATTGTTTTTCTTAGCAAGACTTTCTCAATGAAGGAAGCAGAGAGCTGCGGCTTACATTCCGGCACAAATTTCTCATTTCTTCATGAACCTGTAACAGTTTCCTAAACTGGCTACTCTGCAAACCCCTGGGAGGGAAACTGTGAATGAAATAAAAGGCAGGGGTGGCAGTTTTAAAAAGGAGTAGTCGGAGAAGGCCTTGCTGAAATAGTGGCTTCTGAGCACTGTTCAGGCAGGACAACAAAGTAAAATATCAAAGGATGCGGGCCAGGATGGGTTTGGCTTCACTCACCAGGAAAGGTGTGCAGACCCAGGTGAAGGTCCCCACGGCGGCCAGGTAGGCAGATTTCTTCAGCACCTTCAGCTCCTCCTGCCTGATGGCCAGCACCTTGTCTTTGAATGCCAGCTCCCAGGCGTAAAGCTTTAGCACTTTGATCCCGTTGAGAATTTCATTCATCAGCTTAATCCGATTATCTTTGCTCTTCATGTGGGCCACCTTCAGAGAGGGGAGAACTCAACACCACACCTGGGGGACTGGCCGCCCAGTGCTGGCCCAGGCAGCAGACCACCCCTCAACGACCCCCTTAACTAAAAATGGGCCTCCCTGACGGGGAGAAAGCTGGCCCTCCACTCCCCACGAACCCGAGCTCTTGACCCACAGAGCACTCCAGAGGATCCCTTTATCAAGGGAAAAACCCGCTTTGAATCACGTTAAATCTGATGTCAGAGAAAACTCTTCTATTTAGAAGGGGGGACCAGAGGCAAGAAAAGCCCTGCCAGCATCCAGGGAGGAAAGGGCCCAGGCCCTATTCTGATCCAAACACAAGAGAGATGATACTGTTTGCCTCCGTTTTCTTATCTTCTTTACTGACTTGCAGCCAGTACGCGGTGAAAATGCCGAAATGTCTCTGTACCAGCCGGCACCAATTCCGACCACTGGGTGCCCACGCCACACGGCTGTTATTTTTACTGTCCTCTGGCATTTCCACATGGCACTTTTCTAAGCACTTCACATGCATTTAGTTATTTAAGGCTCATGAGAACAGTATCACTAAGTGGTGTGTTACTCCTGGGTCCCAGAGGACACTTTAGGCAACATGAGGTTGAAGGCTGTGACTGTTTCAGAGGCTCAGGGAAGCCGGCACAAGAAGATGAAGGGGACACAGCCCCCTGCC
This sequence comes from Camelus dromedarius, assembly GCF_036321535.1. NCBI lineage: Eukaryota > Metazoa > Chordata > Mammalia > Artiodactyla > Camelidae > Camelus > Camelus dromedarius. The sequence goes on along the minus strand of NC_087459.1, from coordinate 13,329,838 downwards.
CCCTTCCTTGTCTATCCTCCGCCCCCCCCTCCTCCCCACATCGAATTCCCACAGGCCCACGTCCTGGAACATCTCTCCTACAGCATCATCAGTGTGGCCAAGCTCTGTCGGCTGAAATTCCACAGGCACATCAGAAACAGCCATCAACAGGGGTGCAGAGAATTGAACTCCGGCCCATCTCTGCTATGGACCATTAGGCACGAGTTCAAGAGAATGAAGTCAGACTATATGGCACGCCACAGAGCAATCCCCTCAGCGTGGCGTCAAATGATACTATCGTGCTGCCAGACAGGACCGTCTGGGTAAGAATACACATGGTAACACCACCACAAAACACACATATACACACTGAGACTAACTCTACAGTCGGATCTCTATACAAACACACAGATCTAGAAGGATCTGTTTCAGTGTGTTCACTGTGGTTGAGAGGATTGAGAAAGGGACATTCCATTTTAATTCGCGTAATTTTGTTTTATTTGAAATTTTTGTTTATAATGAGAAGGCATTACTCTGTTACTTGGGTATTTAAAAACTTAAGAAATACAAAGTATCTCTGAAAATAAAGAGTCTGACACTGCGACCAGCCTAAGGTAAGGGGGGGGGGTGAGGGGGTGAGGGGAAAGATGGGTGATTTTTACTCAGCTCTTCAAAATACACACAGACACAAAGGAATACACTCATGGGAAATAAGGAACTTCCCGGAGGTTCAGAGTGATTTCGGTCACTGGCCCAGGAAGTCTAATTATTTCAGGAGCTCTCAACCCTGGCAGCCCCAGTATAATCACCTGGGAAGCTTTAAAAACTCCCCCTGCCCAGGTCCCACACACATTAAGGGAATCAGAATCCCGGGAAGGGGCCCAGGCATCAGCATTTGTTAAGCTCCCCCGGGGATTCCAACAGGGAGGCAAGGTTGAAACCCCCCAGGCCTGTGCAGAAGGAACGCAGCTAAAACCCAAGTGGAAAGGCCTCAGGCAGGGGCCCAGCTTGGAGCCTACCTGGTAGGTCTTGGTCTTCATGGCCATGACAGCATTCAGGGGAACCATGAGGATCATTACGGCCACCCCAGCCAGGACGGAGGGGCCCAGGTTCTACGGAAGGAACGAAAACAAAGGCCTTAGCACGGGGCTCCCACGGGCCGAGCCACCCCATGCGAGTTTGGGGCAGCCGTGTTACTTTTCAGGTTTATCCCTGAGCATCTCTTCGGGTCCCACAAACTCTTTAAGAACATTCAAGTCCATGATCCTTTATCTGAAACCCTGGGGATCAGCTTGAGTTCTGCAAATTTGAACTTAAGAATTTCAGGAAGGTAACAGGATGTTGAGCAGAAAATAGTTAACGCAGCCCGCCTGATGGTTTATCTTGTTCAAAGGCCCTTGGCTGGCGTCTGGGCACTTGGATTTTGGGAGGGTTCCCACTATTCTCAGGACTGATAAGAGTGACTCACTGAGCCTAAACTGTTCAGACAATATGGTTTATGCTGATTAATCCCAGAGGCTGCCGGTGTGACCAGCCCCCAGTAAAACCCCAGGAAGCCGGGTCTCTCTCGAGCTTCCCTGGCTGGTAACGTTCACACTTGTTGTCAAAACTGTCACACCCCTTTGCTGGGGAATTAAGTGCATCTTGCGTGACTCCACAGGGAGAGGACTTTCGGGAGCTTGTCCCTGGTTTTCGCCGGATGTTGCTAATCTCACTGTCATAAATGACAGGTGAGTCTTCCTAGTGAATCACCCACCTGGAGTGGTCTTGGGGACCTCGACACAGGTAGGTACAGTCATACATCACACCCTCATTGGTGCCTGGCAACAGCACTCCATAAGCAAACACAGATTTTTTTTCAGCAGCAAAAGAGGAATATTCCCACTGAGATGGATAATCAACATTATAAATCACACATCAGGTCAGCTTTTGCCACCAAATGTGTCAAGAAAAACTTTCACTATTATTTTACTTCAGAAACTGATGTCAAAAACACGTTTTAGAGATTGAGGCCTAATAAAGAGAACTCCCTAAATGATGTCAACAATATCAATATTCCACACATTTTTGACTATATGAATACAAATTCTGTTACTTGTGTAAGGGAATCAGAAAAATAAAATGTTACAGCAGGAGAGAAAAAACAAAAATGTTCAGTTTTCAGAGCTTTTTTGATTTGGGGACTCGTAGGTAAGAGGTTGCAAGACTGGTCCATTATCCCATTTGCAGATAAGGAAAGTGCACCCAGAGAGGTTAAGTGACCCTGGCCAGGACAAGATACAGACGGACATTTTTCAACTTCCAAGTCACACAAATGAGAGGAGACAGGATGAGAAGTTGGCCCAGCGCACATGTACTCAGTGGACACAGACAGACGGAACTAAGGTAAGAGTGTTGCAGTCCCTTCCAAGCAGCCACACTCGGGCGCTCCAGCCCGAATTCCCCCCAAAATGCTGCTTTTGCCCCTAATGGTTTCTGTGGTGTCTCTCTGCCCAGTGAGGATTAATCAACCTTTGAGAACGAAGGTGACTTTCACCAGCGATCTAAAACATTTGCAATCAGCTCTGACAGCAAGCAGCGGTCACGAAAAGATACCAAGCATGCCCGTGGACCGCGTCCTGCTCTATGAACGCTGCGTGAACTAATTTATTCAGCTGTCCCAACGTCACTATGATGAGGCTCCCCTGTTATCACCACTTTACAGATGAGGACATTGAGGCTTAGAGACGCTATCCTATGTTGTGTTCTTGATCACCAAACAGAGAAATTCTATCTTGGGTCTAAAGTAGTGGTTCCCAACCAGAGAGGAGTATTCCCCCAGGGGACATGTGGCAACGCCTGGAGACACTTGTCACAAGTGGTGGTGGGAGTGTGGGGGAGGGGAGGTGTAGTGTTATTGGTACCTAGTGGGTAGAGGCCAGGGATGTTGCTAAACCCCCTACAATGCACAGGACAGTTAGCCCAACAAAAAAGAATTACCCAGCCCCAGATACCAGTAACACATTCAGCAACTCTCATCTAAAACAAAGCAATTTTCTCAGCAGGTCACAAACCATCTCTGAAGGCAGCTCTAAAAGAAGTGTTCCATGACGGCACTTTCTAGGGAAGTGGATGCCCCAAGACGTCTCTCTGATGGAGGAAGTCCATTTAACTGAGGGGGGAAAAATTCAGTGGAAGAGGCAACTGTTATAGCCTTGAAATTTGGGTGGGATTTCATCCATCGTGAGAAAAGAGAAAAGGGAGTTCCTGGTGGAAGGAAAGGGATGTGCAAAGGCTCAGAGGTAGAAAAGAATAAGGCATGTATGAGGCTATGAGCATCTTTGCTCGTCATATTTATATTTTGGGAACTGCCCTTCCCCCACGTGGAAGGGCTGTCACTCCCACCTCCACACAATGAGAGAGAGCAAGGGACCCAGGCTGCCTAACCAGAGAACTCTGCCTCCTATTTCACAGTGATTTGTTCATGGATGTGAATAGGACTGTGTCAGGCCAATCAGATTGCTCCCTGGGACTCTGGCTGCGGCAAAGAGGAAAACAGTGTATTCTCTTTTCTTGGCACCACTATCCATAACGATGATATAAGCCCAGAGCTATGGAGCCATCTGAAGAAAGCCCATTGAGAAAGAAGTGAACTCAGAGAAACACAGGGCCAAGGAATGAGGAAAAAGCATGAGTCCTTGCAGCACTGTTTGAACTCCTGGATCCATCCATATCTGAAGCCAAACCCCTGGACTTTTCAGTTACGTTCACCCACAAAATTCTCTTTATTTGCTTAAGTTACTCTAAGATGGATTTCTACCCCCTACAACCAAGAGATTCTTGACCAACATAATCTGAGACTAGTGAATAAGTGAGTTTGGTTAGCATTTGGGAGGATACAGAGGGAGAAATACAATGTGAATGTTATAGGGTTGTTAACTGTATACACTGTCAAGAAGAAACAAATGCAAACAAATATCATGCCACCACAGAGAACATAACCCAACAACTGAAGAAAGGAACTGGCTGACAGGCCAGGAAATAAAATGTGAATGATGGCAAGAAACGCCAGTGCGCTATGCAGGTTCTTACCACTGACACAACACCCACTCCCCCGCCCCCACTGCCCACACATGGAGGTCCCTCCCCATGCGCCCCGGGAACGACGTCAAACACACACCAGCCACAGGAGGTAGAGGGCAAGGATGACTTGCAGAGGGGCTGACCAGATCATGTTAATGTACGTGGCCAGGTCCATGAACCTCTGGGCGTCCACGGACATGAGGTTGACGATCTCCCCGACGGTGGAGGATTTTCTGGCTGCGTTGGTGATCACCAGGGCCTGCGGGAGAGAGGAGAGGGAAGAGGGTGAGTGTGGCAGGTGACAGCCCTGGGCCCTCCCTCCAGGCCCATGTGGAGGAAGAAGACAGCTCAACAGTGGAAAGGCCACTGCTCTGCTCGCCTCTCCTGCCCGCTTATCTGCCTCCCCAGCTCATGTGTCTTGTCACAAAGCCCCTACTCTTATCGACAGCGCTCACTGCCTGTCCATCTTGAGCTCTTCGGTACGGAGGGGACCTCAGAGGTCGCCAAAACCAGGGCTTCACACACTTCACTTCCCTCCCCATCAGGGAGTCTGTTATGGTGCAGTTACTGACTCAGTAGGACTGGGGCAGGGCGTGGGACTCCGCATTTCTAACAAGCACCCAGGTGATGCTGGTCCCCAGATCAGGCTGAAGGACCAAGGTCTCGGCCATGGTTTCTCATCCTTGGTACTACTGACATTTGAGGCTGGACCGTTCTTTGAGGGGCTGTCTAGTGCACTGAAGGATGTTCAGCAGCGTCCCCAACCTCCATCCACTTGATGCCCTCACCCCCAATTATGACAACCAAACATGTCTGCAGACATTGCCAAACATCTCCTGGAGGGAAAATTCGCCCTGGTTTTTTAATGTGGTTTCATACTCTCACCTGGGGAGTTTTAGAACTACTGATGCCTGGGCCCCACCCTCAAGAGATCCTGACTTGACTGGTGGGGGTGCCGCCTGGGCCTCGGCAGATCCTGATGCGCTCCAGGTGAGTCTAACTCACAGAGAGGGCTGACAACCAATGATCAAGTCCATCTTTCCTGACAATCTGCTGGAGAGTCTCTTCCCAACGCACAGGGCCCAGAGGCTAAGAAACGAAGGGACCGAGGAGATAATCCAGTTCCTTTAAGGCTACCTGTGCACGGGTATCAGCTGAGTATTTATCATCCAGGGAACGTACCATCTGCTCAGTTCAGATGGAGTTAGAAAGTCAGAATATTCATACTCAGAATATTACTAGCAGAGCAAGGATCTGAACCTGGATCTCCCCAAATCACGTGCCACCGAAGAAATTCAATTACCCGCAGCAGACCCTGGGGGCTCACGGACATCGCACAGGCTCACCCCTGAAGTCAGCGTGGCTAAGGTCTCACGCCTGACTCTCCCGCCGTGCCACTGCTCCGGGGTGGCCCCGGGGACGAGCCAGCGCAGCCTTCACCCACCTTCCGGTAGACGGCCCCGATGACAGCGCTCTTGATGCGCATGCCGCTGACGAAGCAGATGTGGAAGTACTGGTGCAGCACGAGGGTCTGCAGGCAGGCGCTGACGAACAGCAGCGCCGTGTAAAAGTAGCCCTGCCAGTCCGGGGCCTTCTTGTCGTTCACGAAGTTGATGAGCAACCTGCAGGGCAGCGAGGACAGGGCCTGGCGTGACAAGCCTGCGACACATGTGCGGGGACAGGTTCCCTGGTTTCAGTGTTTTGACTTTCTCCCAGACTGGGCGTCACTGCTTCAGCTTTGTGAGTGGGAGCCCAGCCCACGTGGTGGCGACCGTGCGGGTGGCCCAGCACGCTCATCCAGGGTCATCACCCAAAAGTGACCAAGCAGGGAGCACAAGGGGCAGAGGTAAGAAGGGAAAGAGAATGAATGTGTGGTCCCAAAGAGAGAGACACAGAGAGAGAAGCAGAGAGAGGGGGAGGTGGGCATGCACGTAGGTAAACAGAGAGAGAGGTGACCTCCTTTCTGGTTTTTTGCAACTTTCATGCCATCTGACATTTCCTTGCTCTTGGTTTCCCAAGATAATCCTCTATCCTACCCCTTTGGCTTTAGGGGAACCTAGTCGGTTTCTGTTACTTGCAACCAGCGTGGCCTTGATTAAGATGGTTTTCTTAAAGCAAAGCACCAGGCAAAGCAGTTAGGGATGGAGAGCCCTAGCCGAGAGTGCCCCTCAACACTGGGTATGGCACGTGATCCGAAGGGAGGGGCAGGGGTGTTGCAAGGGGGAAGTCAAGGATGGGAAGAGGTGCCCAGCTATGACGGGGGAGGCCTTACTTCAAGATCTCCGGGCCGGCAAACATCATCAGGTCGTGCAGGGCCTTGAACAAGAAGCTCATGAGGAAATAGGGCCCGAAGGTCTTGTACAACACCTTGAACAGGGACGGGTCTCGCTCCTTCTGGGGGGACCTGACAATCAGAGCCTCGGCCTCCTCGTTCACATCCACCTTGGAGCTCCCTTTCAGCTTGGCGGGATCCTTGGAGGAGTACACGATCTTCACCGGCTGCCTGGAACACGAGAAGCAGCTGTGGGGTCTGCCAGGGAATCAGTCCATCCTCTGGGAGGCCTGGCCAAAGTGGACCATTCCGCACAGAAAGACAGCTGGACACAGTGCTTACGACCACAGACTCAGGATCCCAGTCTGCTCGGTAAACACAGACAAGTTCTTTAACCTCTCTAGGCCTTAGTTTCCTCACCTGTAAAATGGGGACGAAAGTAGGGCCTGCCTCCTACTTTTGTGAAAATTAAATGAGTTAAAAGAGGTGAAGGACAACCAAAATCGCCTTCCTGAATCAACATAATCTCTATCAGGATCCCAGCGGGCTCCTTCCTAGAAATGGACAAGCTAATCCTAAAACTCACGTGGAATCCAAAATAACCAAAACCATCTTGAAAAAGAAAAGCCAAGTTGGAGGATTCACATTTCCTGGTTTCAAAACTTACTAAAAAGCAATCGTAACCAAGACAGGCATAAGGATAGGCATATATAGGGACCAATGCAACAGAATTTAAATATCCAGAAATAAACCTAGTTGATGTTTGTCAAGGTTGTCACGACCATTCAATGGCACAAGAACAATCTTTTCCACAAACGGTGCTGGGAAATCACACAGCCACAGGCAGAGGAGTGAAGCTGGACCCTTGCCTCACACCGTATACAAAAATTAACTCGAAATGGGTGAAAGACCTAACATAGAGCTAAAACTCTAAAATTCTTAGAAGGCAACACAGGGGCAAATCTTTATGACCTTGGATTTAGCAATGGATTCTTAAATATGACACCAAAAGCAAAGGCAACAAAAGGAAAAAAAATTAATTGAAACTCATCAAAGATAAAAAAAAAAAAAACACTTCCGTGCTTCAAGAAGTGAAAAGACAACCCACAGAATGGGAGGAAATATTTGTAAATCAAAAATCTGATAAGGGACTTGTCACTAGAGCACATAAGGAGCTGTTACAACTCAATATGAAAAAGACAATCCAGTTTTAAAAGGCGCAGTGAAGACATGCGGGATGGTATGAGCACATGAAACTTATTCTTAGTCATCAGGGAAATGCAAATCAAAACCAAGATGAGATACTGCTTCACAAGCACTAGAATGGCTATCGTTAGAAAGTCCGATAACAACAAGATTTGCAAGGATGTTGAGAAATCAGAGCCCTTGTACAGGCGCCCGTGGAGTCCTCTCCCACTCAAAGAAGGAAATTACAGAAATGATGGAGAGTGACTGTGTCACTTCCAAGGCAAGGCTGCAGAAAGCACCATGGCTTCTTTCATGCCACAACACTGCACCATTCTCTCTGGGCAAAGCCAACTGCTGGGTGGTGGGGACACTCAACCAGAGACCTAGCTAAGCTAATAGCCAGCATGGTCTTGCCAACCATGTGCAGTGTGGAAGCAGATCCATAGTCCCAGTCAAGACTTCACATGACTGTAGTCCCGGCTGACATCCTGACTGCAACCATGACAGAATCCCGAGCCAGAACCACCCAGCTGGCCAGATCCCCCAGCCCAGAGACACTGTGTGAGACAGTAAATGTCCATGCTATGTAAAGCTGCTACGTTTTGGGGTAACTTGTTATGCAGTGACAGATGCAGCTTCCCTCTCCCAAAATGCAATCAAAGCAACATCCTCAAATGGTCAAACGTGGCCTCCATCCCTGAAATATACACCCAAGCTTTACCCCCACCCAAACCTAACATTCACAATTTGCAAAATTCTTCCATGGCATCAGCTCCCTGAATAGCACTCCCTCACGCAGGATTCCTGCCTCTCCCATCTATGCTGCATCTGACCGTCTGGACCAGCTGAAATGCCCTCCTGGAGACCACAGCCTCCCAACCTGCCCTGGCTCCCTCCTCTGACCCTACTCCAAACCGTGGGCACAGGTCTGGGCTCCGTCAAGTCCGTGTCCTTCCCCTCGGAGCTCCTCACCCCAGGAAAGGACCTGAAATATGGGACTCATCCTTGACCCCTTCTCCTCCATGCTCCCCAGGCCCAGTCAGGCACGTGTCCTGTCCTTCCCACCCCCGGGATGTGTGCAGTCATCCAGCCATGCTTTCCACCACCACAGCCTCTGACTCATGCTAGTGACCTTTGCTGCAGCCTCCTCACTGCTCCCTCTACTTCCCTCCACTCTCGCTGCCTGACAACCAATTCCCTGCACGGCAGCCGGGGGGCACCTTCCTAAAATGCATCATTCTCCTACTTGGACTCCACTGCTGGCCTCCCACCGCATCCAGAATAAAATCTAAACTCTGTGTGAAGTTGGAGAATTTCCCAGGGTTGCTGTATCCAACGAACACAAACTCAGTGGCTTAGAACAACACAAATTTAACATCTCAAGAGTTGTGAAGGCCAGAAATCTAAACTGAGTTCACAGGCTCCAGGGAAAAATCTGTTTCCAACTTTTCCAGCTTCTGGAAGCTGCCTACATGCCCGGGCACATGGCCTCCGCCTCCACCTTCAACGTCGGCCGCGTGGCATCGTCTCTCTGACTTCTAACGAGGCAGGTGACGATTTCAGCAGGCACACCCAAGTAACCCGGAATTGTCTCCCCGTCTCAAAACCCTGAACTTGATCATTAATCCTATCTGCAAAGTACCTCTGCCACGTGGCGTGACACACTCAGGTTCTGGGGATCAGGGTGTGGGCATCTTTTGGGGGAAATCATTTCTCATGATGTCAGTGTCACCGCACAAGGTCGCCCTGCTCATCTCCCCGACTTCCCCTGGAGCTGGGATTCTGGCGGGGACCTCGAGTAGGATTTTGTTCAGCACACACACATCCTCTCGGCAAGAAGGGCAGGGAGGCAGGGCAGGGAGAAGGGAGCGCCGCAGGCCCCTCCTGGTCCACTCCCTGCACTGCTTCCTAAGCTGGGCCCTGGCGCTGGGCCTGTGTGGGCTGCCGCTGAGCCAGGGCTGCTTTCTGTGGCCAGGAGATGGGTGGCCAAAGGGCCCGGGAGACGGTCTCAGGCAGACAGAGGAGGAAGGCTCAGGCATGGGTGGGAGAGGTCAAGAGCAGTGGAAGGGATGAGCTAAGGCCGAGTCAGGAAACAAAAAATACCAAGTGAACAAGAGGCCCCCTAGGGAGGAAGGCGCTCCTGGAGGGAGAAGAAGAAAGCAGGGCATGTGAATGGTCTGGCTGGGAGGGGAAAGGAAAGTTGGAGAGGGAAGGTCTGAGTCAGGAGAAAACTGCCCAAGACAGGGGAACAGAAAGGGGTGGGGAAGCTGGAGGCTGGGAAGGAAAAGGAACTTGCTCCCTCGTCTGGATTCCCATGTGAGCAAAGGTGCCCATCGATCTGTCTGCTGCGAACGCCCTGCTCTGGGCCAGGCACTGGGAAGAGCCCCGCCATGGAGCAGCCTGGTGGGAGAAGCAGATCAGCAGCGGTGACTTCACAAGCCTGTGTGAGGGGGGCTACCATAGGGGCTTCCTGGAGGAGGTGACATCCAAAACGAGACCTGCAGGATGAGGGAGCAGGTCCGCCTGGGGAAGGAAAGGGTGCTCCAGGCAGAAGGAATAGGATGAGCCGGCCTGGAGCTAAAGGATATTGAAAATAGGTGAGACAGCCTTCCAAGAACCTCAGGTGACCAGAGCAGAACAGAGAGAACAGACAGGGAGGGGCGTGAATCAACCAAAGGACAACGAGGAGCTCCTGCAGGCTTCGCTTGTCATTTGCTAAATGCGTAAGACCTTTAATGTTGCGGCAAAGGCAAAATCACAAGCTCAAAAAGGTCATAGCTCAATGAAAATTCTAAATTTTCTGGATGTACTCTGTGACTCATAATACCCGGTATAACATAGGAGGGCAGATGTGACCTACAATTGCAGAGAATGGGTTTTACAAACTTCACGCACATTTTCATCCTCCTTAGCACTCACAATATACAGGATAACACTTTGGGAAACCACAGGCGGGAGGGAGCGGCAACCACCTCCCCACCCAGGCCTCGGCACGGGAAGCATATAGTCCTGGCACGATTCTGACTGTGCTGCTTACAAAATATAAATGACTCAAAAACGTTCTTCCCCTTTTTGTTGTTGTTGGTGAGTGCTTTTTGTTTCTCAAAAACAGGCTGTCAAGGGGGTTTCTCGTTCTCTGATGGTCACAAAGACCGGGCCAGAGACCAGATCTTCTCTGCCACATAGAACCGTCCCAAAGGAAAAAGGTCCCACCAGACCGTCCATGCAGGTTAAGAGCCTGCCTAAAATCACCTACACCTAGAATTTAACTCCATCTTTGACATAAATCCACATATAGTGTGTACATTTTTTTTGCAACTTTAAATACACCTTGACTCTCTTCAGAAATGCAGCTATTGCACAAATTAAGTTTTGTTTGGAATTTTGCCAAGCATTAGTCACCACCTTGCAAAAACTTGTTCATGAGGGCAGCGATGGTTCTGGTCTCTAGAGCCACCAGATCAGGTAGGTTGGGATTTGCAGCTGCCGCGGGGAATTCTCCACTTAGGAACAAGCAGTGACTCTTCATTCTACATGCTAGCATGTGCCTGAACGTTTACACACAGAAATAAGTGGCATTTTATTATAAATCCTCCCCCCTTTTTAGTTTTCTGTTCAAGTCAAGCAAGAATATTATGCTGATTTTTTAAATTAGATACATGGGTGGGTTCCTTTTATATATCTCCTTAAAGTACAATAAAGGAGGTGCCACAGAATCTTTTGCTATTCAAGGGGGCAATGGGTCTGAAAGGTTGAGAACAGCTTAACATTTCTGAGGGGTTCGTTTTCTTTTGTTTTTTTTGTTTGCTATTTGCTATTTGCATTCCTTTATGAAATAGAGACTCTTAGGTAAAATGGTCACCTCTTCTCTGAACACTACTGCTTTTTTACACACAGCTTTACTGGCGTAACTGCTGTTACAATCAAGGGCACATATTTGAACTGTACAATTTGATGAGCTCTGACACACTTACACACCCACGAGACTATCAGGGAAACCAAGCTCACGAACACACCCATCACACCCACAGAGCTGTCCTGCCCTCTGCAATTTCTCCCTCCCATCTCTCTACCTCAGGCCACCACTGAGCTGACTCCCACCACTACAGATCTGCTTTCGTTTTCTGGAATTGTATATATGGAATCACTGAGTATGTGTTTCTGCTTGGCTTTGTTCACTCAGTGTAATTATTTCGAGACTTCTCCGTTGCTGAGTGTATCGACAGTTCAGCCCTTCGCCTTGCTCAGATGTGCTCCCTTGAAGGCTACGCCGTGATTTGCACTTGTTAATGGACACCTGGGTTGCTTCCAGCTTTGGCCAGCACACGTAACACTTCTATGCTACAAACACTCCGATACAGGTTGATGAACATGTATGTCTTCAGTTCTCCTGCGTATATGCCTAGGAGTAGAATGGCTGGGTGGTATCAGAACTGCTTAACTTTTTAAAAAAAACGCCCAACTCCTTTCCAAAGCCGCTAAACCATGTTTCAGTCACTCCAGCAGCAACCATGGTCCAAAATGGCCTTAACTTATGGGAGGCTGTACGCCAAGAAATTTCCACTCCATTTTGTTAAACTCAAAATCATTTGATGAGAACCAACGAAGCACTGGATTTTAAAACCCAGACGTGGTGGCAGGAGGAGCAGTTCAGACCCGACTCCTGAGAGGAGTCCCTCAGGGGTGAGGAGAGGAGCTGGCGGTGAGGGGAGTCCAGACCTGAGGCCAGGAAGCCAAGGCAGCCCCCCTGCCCAGGCCTCCATCACCTGCTCCCCGGGGGCACCCAGAGCACAGAGCACAGGACTCTCCCCATCAGCACCCATGCCCGTAAGGGGCACAGAGGCTGGCTCAGGCTCACATCTGCCTCTACTCTCGCCCCACGATCCACCTTCCCGAGGGCAGCCCAACTCTTGTTCTGAAGCAGAGCTCCGGACATGCCTCTGCCCTGCACAAAGCCCACCTCTGTCTTCTCACTGCATTTAGTACCACAGCCTTTGAGAGCCAGGCAACTCCTCCTCCCATTTTACCTCCTCCTGCTCTCCACATATCTCACTCCACTCAAGCATTACTGGCCCCCTGCTGCTCCAGATGCATGCCACACTCACTTCCACCGCAGGACCTTTGCACTAGCTGCTCCTATCAAACGGAAAGCCCTTTCCCACATTTGCACATGGCCCATTCCCTCCTTCAACACGAATCTCTGCTCAAATGGCATCTTCTCCGAGAGGCCACCCCTGACCGCCGTCCGTACCTGTATCAGTTCCCTCAGTCACTCTTGCCCTCATGCCCCCATTTTAACCTCCTCATCACACTCGCTCGCCAAAGTTTCTCAGCAGTGTATGCCTGACTCCCAACGTCCTGTGTCCCACATGGAATGTAAGTGGCACCAAACAAGAAGCCTGTTTTGTTCCACTCTCTGGAACCTCCAGGGTCTAAACAGCGCCCAGCACATCAGCAGGAACCACCTGTTGAACGAATCAGGGAAGGGCCAAGCCTGAGATGGAGCTCCACGTAGAAAGCTGGTCCTCTTCCCAGGAAGCCCTGTGGCCGGCCTCGCCCACATCTCCAGCACCCGCTCACTGGGTGAGCCCCAAGGGACGCCAGGGTGGGCAGCCCTGCCACCCACCATGGGGAAAAGACTGAGCCAAGTGGTCGGTGAGATTTGGGCAACTCAGGCTGAGAACGCAGTGTTCTCATCAGGAAGGATGCTGCAGGGCCAGGTCGAAGGGACCCGGAGGCCCCACCTCTGCCTGAGAACCTCCAGCTAGGTCATGGACCCCGGCTGCAGCCGCATGTGCACAGAACACCGGCCATCTCCTCACAACGTTCGGCCACAGAGGCTCAAGCTCAATCCGCCTCCCACGAGGCAACTTCTCTATCTATGCCACCCCGAATGGGCCACAGCACAGAGGCATTAAGTCTTTTGCTGGTGTCGTGGAGGCCAGCAGCACGGATGTCCCAAATTCCCACCCAGTGCCTGGGCCTGACTGAAGACCTGGAACTTGGGCGTTCCTGCAACGGGTGAGGAATCGGATCCCGAGCCTGGGCTTCGCTCCTGGAAGGCCGGCTGCTCTGTGGGGAGTCCTACACACCAGGCTGGCCCCCTCTTCAGCCGGCTATCAAAAGCGAATCACAGGCCCCACCCCATAAAGACAACAGGAGTAAAGACAGCCACCATCCACTGTCTCATCTGGCTCCTCTGGACACAGGATGCCTCTAAAGTCAATGACATGCCCTGGTTCAACTGGTAGCCGTTTTTCTTTCTCATTGGTGCAGAAAATAATGATGCATCACAAGGCTGATGACGTCTTAGACCTGATGAAATAAGGTATGTGCTGGGGAGGCCCTGGCCTGATTCCCAAAATAACCCGAAGACAGAGATCAAGAGGTGGCATGCAGCTTGCAGCGGGGGGTTGTCTGAAATCCCGGACACCAGGAGCGAATGAACCCTGACGTAACCCATGAATGCGCAGGTGATGACGATGTGCTAACGTCGGCTCACCGACTGGACCAATGTGCCCCTTGGGGGCGATGCTGACGCGGGGGAGGCTGTGCATGTGTCTCTGCACCTTCTCTGCTCAGGACCTCTGTGAAACCAAAACTGCTCTAAAAAGCAACGTCTACTGAAAAACAAAAATCCAGGAGCGTCAAAATCATCCTCGACTGGGGCTTCTCAGGCTGAATACCTCATGGAATAGCGGCCTTGGCGTACTGAACCCAAACACTTAAAACAGCAAGGGCACTCGAGATGCCGGGTGCTCAGGGAGGGGCAGAGAAAACGAGACTGGCTCCGGGAGGGCAGAGCTGCACACCCAGGCCCACACTCGCCGAGGGCGCGACTAAGAATCATTCACCCACTTGACATTTTTCCTTTTTCCTTCCCAAATCGCCTTGGTTACACGTCAGACTCTACCCCATTTTGCAGATGAGCAAACTGAGGCTTGCAGAAGTGAAGCCACCTCCTCGGAACGATGAAGCTAAGGAAGAGGTGGCACTGCCACCATTCCGGACCCCAGTGGAGGGAGGGAGGTGACCAGGTCGCCCTAGAGAGTTCTGGCTTCCCCGTGGCAGGAGGGCTGACACTCACTTTCTGGACTTGGCACATTCCTTCTTCCAGTTCTTCACCAAAACGGGCACGACTTCTTCTGAAGTGTCCTCCTTATTCAGGGACCAGAGGTCAGTGCTCTCCAGGGGCTGGCGGTAGCCCCGGACCATCATCCTGCAGCCGAGACACAAGAGGGGAGGAGATGAGCGTCGGGAGGAGGACAATGGCCCTCCCTACACATGCCTGCCAGCCCGCCCTCCCTGCCATGGCGGTCCGCTGTGAATGGAGGCAGCCCTGCACTCAGGAAAATCTGAATATGGATGGATGTTTGGGCACACTAACCATTACTGCTAATTCTGATAGGTCACGAGGAAAAACGGCCTCCTGTTTTAGAGATACATGCAGATGATTTAGGAGGAAAAATTTTTAAGGCTGATACAGCAAAGCGTTAACTATCGTCAAACTGAGTGATGAGTGTATTGAGGTTTATCAGACTAGCCTTTCTATGGTTTGAACTCTTTCATAATAAAAGAGTAAATCTAATACTTTTACTTCTTATTTGGAAAAATTTCAAAGTCAGAGAAAAATCGCAGGAATTGTACAAAGAATTCTGTTTACCCTTCACCGGGTTCACCAGTCAAACATGGCCACATGTGCTCAATCTGTCTCCACCTCTAAACACGCATGTATGTGAACTCATACAGGCAGACCGAGGCGAGACGGTG
Source organism: Camelus dromedarius (assembly GCF_036321535.1). Lineage (NCBI taxonomy): Eukaryota > Metazoa > Chordata > Mammalia > Artiodactyla > Camelidae > Camelus > Camelus dromedarius. Next base: position 13,314,567 of record NC_087459.1, on the reverse strand, counting down.
GGTTCTATTCCAGACGCCGCAATAAAGCGAGTCACAGGAATTTTCTAGTTTCCCACGTAAAAGTTATGTTTACACTTTCCTATAGTCTATTAAGTGTGCGACAGCATTATGTCTAAAAAGCAATACACAGAGCTTAACTTAAAAATACTTTATTTGCTAGAAAAAAATGCTAACCATCATCTGAGCCTTCAGCGAGTCACAGTAGTAACATCAAGGATCACAGGCCACCATAACAAATATAATAAAAACAAAGAAGCTTGAAGTACTGTGAGAATTACCAAAATGTGACACAGACACCGGAAGTGAGCAAACGCTGTTGGAAAAACAGTGCCAACAGATGTGCCTGACCCAGGGCACTGACAAACCTTTCGTTTGTACATAACGCGGTATCCGGGAAGCGTGAAAAAATGAACCATGCCTGGATCTTTTTTCCTGAACCATTTCAGAGGAGGCTGCAGACTCTACACCTCTTTACCCCTAAACCTGAGGGTGTATCTCCCTAAGAGAAAGGACATGCTCTGAAATAACCAGAGAACAATAACCCAAATCAGAATTGTGAGCCTGGCTGCCCTGCCCTGCAGCCCGTGTTCGGAGCGCACCAACTGTCCCAGCGATGTTCTTTAACAGTCATTAAAAAATAATTAAGAAAAATATTTAATTAAAAGAAAACATGTTTGTTAAAAGTTTATAAAGATGAGGAACAGTGCTTATGGGGGGAGGGGGAAGGGATTTAAATAATCCCCAGTAAGATGCTGACAATGTGCAGGAAAAAACCACCCAAGTGGAAGCAGGGTGAGACGGGCATGTCCTGAGCTGCAGACGGTGGCCTTCTCTGGTGCTTTGTTACTGTTGTTCTTTGCACACTTCTCTCACCCATTTTTCCTATGGTGCTCAAGCATCAATTTTTCTAATGGGGGGAAACAACACCAGTGATAATAATGACCCCTAGTGCAGCTCACAGCCGCCCAGGCTAAGCTGTCCACAGAGGCCCAAGACATTTAGGTCCATGAATTTATCACCTGAATGCGGGGACGGGGTCGGAGTCTTGGACCCCGGGCCCAGGGCAGGGCACATTCAGGACACAGCTCTGCCGGAAAGAGCGAGGGAGGGAGAGCAGGGACCCCAGTTGCACACTCATAGCCCAGCCCCCGCCCGCCATCTGGGGGCCAGGACTTACCCTGTGATCCACCAGAAGGTGATTCTGGAAAGGAAGGAGGCGCTGGATTCTGGGCAAGGGTTCTAGTGGAAAGAAGACACAGGGTGGGGAGCAAAAGGGAAATGGACAATTAAACTTCTCACCTATGCCCGCTCTCCCTCCCAGGAGACCAGCAGCCACTCTCACGCCACCAACTCGCACCCCGAAAGAATTCCTCTCCTGAGCCCCAGTGGCCTTGAAAGAAACACATGGCAGATCCTCCAGCTTCACCGGACAATCACTTCCTGCGTGTCTGCTGTGCACAGAAATGGTACAACACGTCCCATACCTGCCTTAGTCCCCACAGCCACGCGGTGAACCCGGTGCTCCTGCTGTCCCCGCTTTACTTCACTCGTCTGCTTACTCAGTAAATGTGCACTGAGCATCTGCAATGTGTCAGGCACTCTACATAGTACTAGCGTCATCTTACCTCCTCACAGAACCTTGAGTATGGAGTTACTACTGTTCCTACTTCATCTCTTCCATTCATTCATTCATTCATTCAACAAGTATTTTCTGAGCACGTACTTACTATGTGCCTACCACCTGTATACAGATCTGAGCAAATACACACAATCCTATTCCGGGATATTGATCATCATCATAATAATAATATACAACCTGCAAACACTCTCTGCTAGCTAGCTCTGTTTTAAGTGTTTAATCTTCATAACCATGCTACAAAGTAGGTAAAAACATTGTCCTCACTTTGTGGTTAAGAAACTGAACAGCAGAGAAATGAAAAGACCTGCCCGGGGTCCCACAGCTAGCAGCAGGGGAGACAATGTGAGCCCCAAAACATCAGGTACCTCATTGGGCTGATCTAGCTGACAGAGGTCAGGGAAGGCGTTCAAACTGGGGTCTGAAGAGTGAGGAGAGAATAAGTGAAAGGGTGAGGCAGGACAGTCCTAGCAGAGAGACGCATCCATGCAAAGGCCCTGTGGTAGAGGGGAACATTGCCGGCTCCCAGAACCAAGAAGAGGCCTGAGCAGTCCACACTGGAGGCCACATAAGGAATTTTGGTCTCCATCCCAAGGGCAACAGAAAGTCATCCACAGATTCTCAGCAAGCTTTCAAAGAACCTCTTTCCCAGAGCTCAGAGATGACCTTCAGTTCAACACCACACCAACAAGGAATGGATCAGCTGCACAGAGCCTCAGGGACTGCACACAAGGACTGGCTTGCAATGCCAATATGTTCAGGTCTAAATTCTGAAACACAAGTGTTAGTGAAGGTGGGGTCGCCAGGCAATGATGAGATCATTAGCTCAGGACACCTCTTAACGTTCCAGAATTGTACAGATGAGGCACTGGAGAACCCGATGAAAGAACACACTACACCCAAGTGGTTTTCCATCCAGCCTCGGAGCACGTGAAAAAAACCCTGTTTCTGCCTCACTTCCTTCCCTCATCCCGAGATTCTGACTTAGCTGGTTTGGGGTGGGCCCCAGCACTGAGTTTCTGTTTTTAACTCCCAGACTCTCCTTGGTAAAGTGGCTGCGCAAGAAATGTACAAGATAGTAAGTCCTGAACATCTTGTCACACCCGACAGGAGGCGGCTTGTTAAGGCTGCAGAAGCAACCAGAAGTGGCTCCCAAGAGCCCAGAAAGGGACAATATGAGCTGCGATACAGACGATAAGTCAAAAGGACTGAAGCACATCACATATGTTTAAAAACACAGGTTCATCTTGATACTGGAAAAGAAGGAAAGCCTCTTGGTATCACTGATGAAAGATGCTAATGAATCAAGCCGTTTTGAAAACAGAAAAGGGAAAGAAGCATTTGTCTATGATGCCCCAGGATGACCAAAGAGATGAGAAGTGTCTTTGCATAAAAATGGTCCAGCTAACAAATGAAGGAGGAATGCTATAATGTAAGAGGTTGTACCATTTTGCAACCACAATGGATTATTACAATGCTTAATGATATTAAAGGGTTGTTATCTATGTTTTTAGGCCACATAAGGTATCGCTGTTTCACTGCTTAAAATCCTTATCTCTGAGATATTATCACCATGGAAAATTGGAAAACTGGAAAGTTACAGGACTCTATAATATTTGTAACTTTTTGTGAGTCAAGTTATTTCAAAATAAAAAATTATTAAGAATTAAAAATTCCTTGTCTTTCAGAGGTACAGACTGGAATGTTAACATGCGATACAGGGTAAACAGTCCGTGGCAGTTCATTACACCATGCTGTACACTTCTGTCCACTTTCAAGTCTCAGTTTTCACATCTAGGAAATGGGAGCAATTAGTCCTACTGCTCAGCCTACTTCACAGGACTGCGAGGAGGGACAAGGGAAAGGAGATCCATGGGACTGTCTCGTGAGCTGGAATTTTTCCAACCTAAGGCAGGAACATTATTCCTGGAGGAGGCGGTGGCGTTTGCTCTGTTGGTTGGTTTTTTCTTCCGGGAGTGGGTGGGTTAACAGGGAATGGCAAATGCACTTCAACTGTAGCCCAGTTCCTACCCACTGTGAAAAGCTAAGGTGCTGGCAGAGAAGGGGACTGGGAGGGACACAGCTGGCAATGATTCATTTATTTCTTAAGCAAATACTGAGGGTGGACCTGCTTCTATGTCAGGAGGCAGCTAAGTACATCCAAGACAGAGATAACACACAAGACAGTGAGGTCTCCACCCCGTATCACCTCCCACCTTGTGGGAGACGGACAGTAAGCAAATCAAGATGCATACAAATATGTAACTATCCATGGTGAGAGCTGCAGCAACAACGAAACACAGGGTGCAGGGCTGGGGGTGGAAGGGGCAGGGGGAGCGGTGCAGGCGGTGCTCATGTGTGAACAACTTGGTTAGAGGAAGAGTTTGGATCCCAGCTCTGCCACTTACCAGCTGAGGGGCCTTGGCCAACTTACTTGGTGATGATGAGATTAAGTAAGATAAAGCCTGAGAAGTACTCAGAACGGCCCCTGGCACAGAGTAACAGCTCAAGCAGTGACACTAGCAGTAAGCTCAGCAGCAAGTCTGCTGTTTCCTGCAGACCATGACACACCAAGTGCTGTACCAGATGCTTCACATCAGGGCTGGCAAACGGAGGCCCACAGTCTGGCCGCTTGCAAAACAGTTTCCTCGGGCACAGCAATGCCCATTCATTTCCGTGTCGTCCACGTCGGCTTCGGGGCTACAGCAGCACAGCCGAGCAGCTGCGACAGACCACGTGGTCCACAAAGGCTAAAATATTTACTGTCTGCCTCTTTACAGAGAACGCTGCCTGCCCCCTGCTTAAGTCAGACCTCAAGATACCAAAGATGACAATTCTTAAGGGAAAGAGAAAGAAAAATACCTTATGATAGATAGCACTTGTATGTGGAATCTTAAAAAAAACAAAAAAGACAAATAACTTATTTACAAAACAGAAACAGACTCACAGACACAGAAAACAAACTTATGGTTACCAGTGGGGAAGAGGGTGGGAAGGGATAAATTGGGAGTTCGAGACTTGCAGATACTAAGTACTATATGTAAAATAAATAAACAAGGTCCTACTGTGCAGCACAGGGAACTATATTCAGTATCTTGTAGTAAATTCTGGTAAAAAAGAATATGAAAATGAATATATGTATGTTCCTATGTGACTGAAGCGTTGTGCTGTGCACCAGAAACTGGCACAACACTGTCAACTGACTTTACCTCAATAAAAATATACTTAAAAAAAAAAATTGAGAGAAACCAGAGCGCCAAGCGACGTCCTTTTGCCTCTAAATCCAGTCTTCTCTCAGTCTTGGCATCAACACAGAACTACCCCTTCACAAAGATGCCCAGCCGAGGGGGCGAGTCGGGGCTGAAGGGCAGCCCGCGCCTGTGCCGCGGGTGGGAGGGCAGTGCTGCGTCAGCCTAAGCGGGAAATTTCTCAAATTCACCTGCCCAGAGGGGGCGAGACGCCTTCTTCTAACCTGCACACAGGCCTGGTGTGAGTGCAGGGGTGTCAGGCTTACCCACACAGGGGCCTCACAAGACCTGGCATTCTTCAAAACCAGGCAACGCCAGCAGCGGTGGGTCAAGAATGAAGCAACCTAGACTTATCGTGATCATTTTGTAATGCATGGAAATAGCGAACCACCATGCTGTGCGCCTCAAACTGTGCTGCCGGTCAATGACACTTCAATTTAAAAAAAAAAAAAAGATGTAAACACAGTATTCTATTAGAGTCTGCAGGGAACAATGGTTACATTGTCCTAACAATGCCAGCACTAACTACTGACTATCATTTAAAGTACAATAAAATTTGGGGGAGAGGGGGAGGAAGGAGGAATTCCATCTTCATCTCTTTTAACATTTATAAATTTAAAAATTGCTTTTTTCTTTTCCTTTGATTCTATGTGTATGAAACAATAGATGTTATTAACTAAACCTACTGTGGTCATTGTTTCCCAACATGCGTAAATCAATCAAACACCTTAAATTTTACAGTGCCGTATGTCAATTATTTCTCAATAAAACTGGGAGGAAAAAAAAAATGAAGCAACCTGTTGGTGAATTCATTCCCTTTATACCTAACGGTACCCACATGGAGTCCTACCCCTGACACTGTGACCGATGATGGCCCACAGGGTGGGTAAAGACTAATCCTCACTCTGGCTAGTTAAAAATTCCAGCCCCGGTGACAAAATTCACCCTCCAGGTGCAGTAAGGTTGGATTAGCAGCACAAACATTTCAGTTTCTAACATGTACAACCCAAGAGCCTTCTCAAGTTGTCTCCCCAGTCCTCCACCCTTCTCTGGAATCAGACACAGATTTTCAGATTACTGGAAGTCACAGCGGGCAGACACGGGTCCTGTCACCGGCACCAGAAATGACATCAGTTTGGGAGCAAGGTTTCTGGGAGTCCCTATCTGATAGGAAAGGCCTTGTGTGATAACAGACAGAGTTCTGAAGTAGTCAAGAAATGATCATTAAAAAAGAAGGAAAAAAAAAAGGGAGGCGGCTGGACAAGGATCTGGGCAACATTCCATTCAACCAAAGCCGAGCAGAACTTGCTGGCATAATTCACGACGTGAAAAAGCCAGGGCTGCCAGTGTGGGGTTTCCGGGCCTGTGAGACTGGAATAGGGTAACTCCTGTCCCGGGAGGAAGGAGGTTCATTAACTGATCCCCCACTTCATTTAGAAAGGAGAATCATTCAGACGGGCCCTGGCTGCAGGAGGGGAAAGAGAACGAGGGAGATTAATGCAAACAGAGGGCTGCATTCCCTGGCAGCTATACCTGGCGCTGAGCGATGTGGCCAGAAATCATGAGGTTTAAACTAATTTGGTACAACAGCCCCAGGCACTGGTTCTTTCAGAAGGGCTCGTCCTTTACCTCGCACGGGGTCGGGGAGGGGCACTCTGAGGACCTTGGTCTGGGGCCCTGGGCTTTCTGGATTTTTCGTCAGGAATTCTCTGGGTCTCCACCCACCTTTTCTGGTTTTGATTCAGTTTTCTGCCAGTTACTCCGACTCAGCAAGCCAAAATGCCCAGCAGGAAGGGATGCCTGAGGCAGCAGCATGGCTAAGACCAGGGGTTGTCAAACACGGCCCCATAAGTGCCTGGGAAGTTGCTAGAAATGGAAATGCTTGGGCACCCCCAGACCTGCTGATTGAGAAGCCCAGCAATGACCTGTGTTCTAACAAGCCCTCCAGGTAATGCTGACACATGCTCAGATGTGAAGGGCTCACCCAGTAGAAGGGCTCTTGATCCAGCCTTGGGAACTTAGGCAAGACCCTTCACCACTCTGAACCTCGGTGTCCTCATCTATAAAATAGGGGGAGACTCACAGCCCCACCTTAAAGCAAACTCGGGTTGCTTTAAGGATTAAGTAAGTTAATTTTACGTATTAACACAAGGCTGCTATTATTATTATTCACTGGAACCACCTAAACACCCGACAATAAGAAATTCGTTGGTACAATTTGTAACACTGGTGTTTTCTTTTTTTGGCTCTGCCACTTACCAGCTGTGCAAACCTCCTCCGGGCACAGGACCACAATTTCTTCTACTGCAGCACATACCATGTGCACGTTGCCCTTTTCCCATGAACTTGTCCACTTTCTTAACCTGGTTTTCGATGATCTACTACACACCAGGTCACTGTCCACCCTAGCGCTCCTCTCAAGCTGCCTGGACCCCAGCAATGGCTTCCTAAGAGCCACCAGCCTCTCCATGTCCCATGTGTCCTCCTTTCAGCTAGAAGGATCCTCCAAAACATGTCCAACCTCAGTGTGTCACCCTACTACCCCAACTAGGCAGAGAAATCCTCCATCAGATCAAAATTCCAAATCCTTATGGTGACACCCAATTCCACCCTTGACCTTTCATTTGGTGTGACAGATATTTTTAGTCCTTGTCCACACATTTGGAATATTTTACTAAGAGCATTTCAAAACTCCAGAAAAGTTGAAAGACTTCCACAGCGAGTACCCATCCGCCCACCAGCTAGATTCTCCAAGTCAAAATTTTGCTAAACTTACTTTGTCACATATCTCTAGCCAACCAGCCGGTTAAGATTTTTGGTGCCTAAAATCGACTTTGAAATACATTAGTATCCTTCCCCCAGACACTTCATCGTGCAAATCATTAGCCAGAGCTCAGCATCTCTTTATTTATTTATTTATTTTTTAGAATGTGCTAAACTGGTGCTTTTCAGCCACCCAAGGATCTTGTTGACATGAGTCCCTGACTTGGCAGGACTCAGCAGGCCTGAGGTTCTGCATTTCTAATGAGCACCCAGGGAAGGTCAATGAGGCCAGTTCTAGGACCTGACTTTGAGAAGTGAGGGTCTACTACTTGCCACATTTGCCTTGAGCCAGCCTCACCCAGGCTCCCAAAGCCCAGCCAGGTCCAGGGCCTGATGCACAGGGGAGCAGCCCTGCCAGGGAAGCAGGGCCAGGACAGAGCTCTGAGTCACGCATCAGGCACAGGGCCAACTGGGGAGGACAGCGGCTCGGTGACTCAGCAGGGGGGACCGGGGAGCAGGCCAGCACTGCTAGCTTCCATGCAGGCCCCGCCTGACCCTGGGCTTGGCTGACCCCTCTCTCTGAGGACAGGCGATGTGTGACTGCTGCTCTGAGGATGGGAGAGTGACAGGAGCTGGACTCTCCCCGTCTCCCAGGCTCTGCTGTGATGTCCAACCCAAAGACGACGGGGAGACAGCAGAGAGAACACTTACGCTGTCCCCTTCCCCAGATAGCGGGCCTCAGTTCTGGGGTGCGAAGGGGGTGTAGCAAGCATTGACTCGAGCTTCAATCCCATTTTCAAGAAGGGGACACTGAGGTCCTCAAAGGAGGACTGAATTGCCCAAAGTCACGAATCTGAAAGTCCTGTAACCTGAGTCCCAACCTTCGTCAACTGTAATTAGAGTCATTGGTCTGTTGACCTGCATAACGGCTCTCTCCCAGCAAGACCACAACCTCTGGGGCCATGTGGTGGGCTGTGCTTTCCAAAGATGGCCAGGCAACGCTCTTCCTCCGTCTAGAGGTTGGGGGTCCATGTCCCTCAAGTCTTTGCAATCAGAAGATTTTGTAATTGCCTCAGTCCAGAGACGATGGCAGAAGTGACCCTGTGTGACTTCTGGGATTGGGTCCTGAAAAGTGACACAGCTTCTAAACCTGGGTCTCTCTCTAGGAACACTCATTCTCAGAGACCCCGAGTGAGAACCACCCAGCTGAGTCCTGCCAACACCCACGACCGTGAAACGTAATAATGAAGTTCTATTGCTATTTCCTGACACCGAATTCAGGGTGGTCTGTCATGGAGTAACACATAACCGAAGCAGGGCATGGACCACATTTTCCCACATACTGTGGTGTCCTCAGAACCAAGCACAGTATACAACCGGTGCTTAATAAATGTCTGCTGAAGGGATAAAGGGACCCAGGTGAAATGAGAGCCCAGGGTCTGCCCAACTCCAAAATGAGACTCTTCTCCCATCACCACGCTGCCTTCACCATCAGATTTCGTATGTGAATCAGGACCTAACAGCCCGACAACCTCTCCAAGCCTTGATTTCCACAAGAGAAAAAGAATGGCTGGGAGAAGAGTCAGAGACCTGGCCCCCAGTGGCCCCAGTCCAGCCAAGCAGGCCCCAGGAATCCAAAAAGCACAAAAGGAAGAGGAAGTCAGCTCTGTGAGTCACCCCCGTGCACACACACCCAGGAAAGAAGCGAGAGAGTTTTATGCAGATCCCAGAGAGGACCAGAACTCAGAAACTGCCAATTAAGCAGGCCGGTCCACTGGGAGAGGCTGCTTCTCAGGCCCCAGAGGGCAATCTCCACCCACGTGGGCCCATCTGCCTCTCCCAGCTCGGTTCGCCCTCACAGCACCCCAGGGTCTGCAGTCACTCAGGGAGGTGTGACTTGTTCGGTGTGATCCCTGGTTCCATAGAACAGCCTGGTGGCCACACTCCAAGGCCACACACCCCACCGACAAACACCAATAGCAGCAGATACAACAGCTGGAGACACCTGAGCCCCTCCTCTGTGCCAGGTGTGGGCTGGATCCCACAGGTGTCCAGGCATAGCCACTGCCCTTGTGAACATTATACACCAGCAAACACACACACATGCACACACACGAACACACAAATCCACACGTGTAGACACATCGACATGCAAACATGTGAACATAAATATGCATGTATGCACACACCCATGTGCGCACACACACATACACATACATATGCATGTATGAACACACACACACACTTTGCTAATTTCTCCAACCAGCTCCTTCCTGAGGGGAGATAGCAGACGGGGCCTCTCGGGACACACTCTAGGACACGGGTTCCCCCAGCACACGCTGGGAGTGTTAGCTGCCTCCTCCGAGCAATGCCCCGCAGGTCCTTTCATCACCCACAAAGGCAGCCTCAGCCTTTTGCTGAGGTTCAAGCCAAACCCAACAGAACCACAGCTGAAAACTGCTCCTACTGCAATTTCATCTGTTAGTAGCTAACTAACCATGAAAAAAGCATCAAATGAATGCTCCAAAGGATCCCTACCCCTCTCAGAATAAAGTCCGAACAGCTCACCCAGCCCACAGGCGACCGTCCCACCTCTCAGAGGCCATCCTGCAAGCCCTCTCCTGCCTCTCATGGCTCCAGCTGCAGTGGCCTTTCCTGCTGCTCCTGTGACATTCCAAGGAAGCTCTGCCCCAGGGCCTTTGCACTTGCCACCCCTCTGCCTAGAACCTCTTCCCCTGGGTATCTACTCAGCTGGCTCTTTCAGGTCTCTGCTCCAATGAGGTTTCCTTCTCTGACTGCTTCCCCAAACTGCACATGACCCCCAACCATCATCTCCACTTCCTTCCCCTGTTTTCTTCTTCTCAGCCTTTACCACCACCCGACTGATGTGATACATACCTGGGTCCTGAGTTACTGTCTGTGCACCCTTGACAACATAAGCTTCAAGTGGGCGAGAACTCAGCTTTATTCACTGCTACAGCCCTGTGCCAAGATCTCGGCCTGGCACTTGGCACTGGGTAGAGGTGGGGAGGGGAGAAGGGCAGGAAGGAGGAAAGAAAAGAGGATGGAGGGAGAAAGGAGAGAGGCGAGGGTGATACACCACTGTGTCCTCTTCCCTTCAATCTGTAGGAAGAGCAGCCACCCCCACACCGCCCACTGATGTCCTTCTGCACAGACAGATTTCCCTCAAACTGACAGAAGAGACCAAGGGTCTCAAATCCCTCCGGGGCTGGGCACACACCACAGACGAGGTAAGCAGCAGGGAGTGCTGGGGACTGTGTAGGCTGGGGCAATGCTCCTCAGCCCTGGTCAACTGCCGCCATGTGGGATGACAGCCCTAACGCTGCCAGAACTTCTCATTTTTCTAGAAAAGCTAGACACTTAGAATTTATGTAAAATTTCCTGATTTTCAAATGTGTGCTCACATCATCTAAAACCACTACACCTGCCAAACGAGAAAACCCACAGGCCTGCGAGACACAGCAGGTTCACAACTACACATCAGATTCCCTCCTTAAATCCCCACTGGCCACGTCAGGGGCTCAGGTTTTCCATCTGAGGATGATGTCACCTACCTCCAGGAGTCTGGGGAAGACAGAATGAGATCCTGGATGGAGGACATTGGCTCAAACCAACCCTAGCTGGCACTGTGTATTTCTCTCTTGCATACACACACATGGGCACACACACGTCTCTGTGATCACCCGTGACCACACTTACGGGGTCGTTGATGGTTTCGGAGAACAGGGGTGAGCGGTCTGAGAGACAGGACAACACGAGCTGGATCAGCACGAGGGAAAAGTAAATGTAGAAAGTGGTGTCTCGGAAGACGTCGACTTCGGCATCCTAAATGGGAGGGAGGGGAGGAGGAAGGAAAGATCACTTTCTGGAAGCAGCCTGCAGAGGCCGGGATAGCAGCCTGCAGAGGTGGGGGAGCAGCCTGCAGAGGCGGGGGTAGCAGCCTACAGAGGTGGGGAAACAGCCTACAGAGCCCAGGGAGCAGCCTGCAGAGGTGGGGGAGCAGCCTGCAGAGGCCGGGAGGACAGCCTGCAGAGGCGGGGGGAACAGCCTGCAGAGGCCGGGGGAACAGCCTACAGAGGTGGGGAAACAGCCTACAGAGCCCAGGGAGCAGCCTACAGAGCCCAGGGAGCAGCCTACAGAGGTGGGGGAGCAGCCTGCAGAGGCCGGGGGAACAGCCTACAGAGGTGGGGAAACAGCCTACAGAGCCCAGGGAGCAGCCTGCAGAGGCTGGGGGAGCAGCCTGCAGAGGTGGGGGAACAGCCTGCAGAGGCCAGGGGAGCAGCCTGCAGAGGTGGGGGAACAGCCTACAGAGCCCAGGGAGCAGCCTGCAGAAGGCCCACTCCCTCAGGCCACAGGCCGGATGACATGCTTTCCCCCCTGGCCCTCCTCCCCTGGGAAGTAACAGCATGGTCCACATTGCCTGGTCCACACTGCCTGGTGAGAGTGTCTGAGAAGGGGGAGGAGCCCCAGGCTAGAGAGTGAAACAGACCTACGTTGAAGGCCTGGCTCTGCTCATGCTGGCCATGGGACTTTGTCAACTTACATAACCTCAATGTGCCTCAGTTTCCCTATCTATAAACAGACCAGTGGTTCTCAATTGGGGTGATTTTTGCCTCCCAGGGAACATCTGGTAGTGTCTGGAGACATTTTTGTTCCGGGGGTGCTGGGAGGCAACTGCAGTCAGTGGATAGAGGCCAGGGATGCCCCTAAACGTCCCACAAAGCACAGGACAGCCCCCCACAACAAAGATGTCTCCAGCCCCACGTGTCAGTGCCGAGGCTGAGAAATTCTGTCAGGGTGATGGTGAGGAGTCAGTAAGATTATTCACAAAGATTCAGTCCCTGCCTGGCATGTGGAAAACACGAACTCAGTGGATGCTAGCTGCCATCACTGTTAAAGACAGTCTGAGCTGTGGGCGCTCCACAAACGTTCCATTTGCCTGACACCAGTTCCTGATTAGCTCGAAGGCAGCAGGGAACAAAAGAAGAGTCTGAAAGGTCAGAATTCCCAGGAGCAGCAGATGGTGGCCAACGGGAACCATTTCCCAGCCAGAGCAGCGGCTGAAGGCACCGGCGTAATGCAGGGGCAAGTCCAGGGCCCCTGGGGGAGCAGCCGCTCTGCAAACATTGCTCCCCGCCAGGCTCTGTTCCAGATGAAAGACACCTAGAGCCGACTGCCTCGCTGCTACCACTGACAGGCTCACAGGGAGGTGTGTGTCTGCCTGCGGCTCCTGCCCTGAGAGCTGCACAGTCACATGGGGCCCAAAGGAAAGAAGGTTCTAGAACAAAGGTTGTGTGAGGTAGGGAAATCCCTAGTGAAGAAGCCAGGCCCAAGTGTTATAGCCATCCCCTGGTTCCCATGGCAACACGTGATTTCCACACAAGCCAGAAGGAAGGAGCACCTCTCAGGGGCCGCTTAAGAAAAATGCACACCAAAGCCACCACTTACCTCTTTTAAGGCAGTCATGATTTTGGATCTCAGGATGGCGAGGGCACACAGTAGGGCTATAAGCCAGAAAGTTAGCATCACCCCTGAGGACTGGACCCCTCTCCTTCTCTCGATCTGAATTAAAAAGGTAGCAAGCAGCTGGAAGAGAGAAGCACACAACAGGAGTCGTCAGGAGAAGGCCAGGCCCCGAAGGCCCCCACGGTCCAGGGCTGGCAGATGAGAGGCCTGGAGGAGGGACCGCCCTCGGGGCAGTGGTACCAGAACCGCCTGGGGAGGATCTGGCTCCAGTTTCAGCTCTGCTCCTGCCTTGCTAGGGGACCCTGGTCAAGTCACCAAGCCTCTCTGAGCCTCTGCTGCCTCATATGCAAAACAGAGATAACAGTATCTAACTCGAGAGTTGTGGGAATTTAAGGAGACCATGGACAAACGCAGGACAGGCTGGAAAAGTCAGGGGAAAGCTCAGTTTACAACAGAGATCCAGCACACTGTTTCTTAAAGGACCAGGGAGTAAATATTGAAGGCTTTGTGGGCCACAGAGTTCCCGTGACAACTCCTTGAGCCTGCACTGCAGCGTGAAAGCAGCCTCACCCACTACATGGAAGAGTGGGCATGGCTGCGTGCCAATAAAACTTTATTTACAAAAACAGGCAGAGGGCTGACCTTGGACTTAGAGCAGGAAATCCAGCCCCGACACTGACTGGTTCCTCTGCCTTGGGCAGCAGTGGTGATGCTCTCCTTTATGGAGCTCCTGTTCCCTTCACCGTGTGGGAGGCATTCACACACACTAACTCAGGGCAACCTGGTGTCAGCCCCAGTTTGCAGATCAGGAAGCAAAGCTTACTAAACCTGCTGCGGTCACACACTGTCTTCAGGGAACTTCATTACAATGATGGTGGTGGAGGCCTGGGGATTTTACTTCATTCCTGATACCTGGAGCTTTGACTTCCACTGTACACGTGACTTAACGATCAGAGACAGAAAACAATGAAGCTGCTTTTCCTTGAAAGAAGGAAACGCCAAGGCCATTCCCCAGATACAGTCATGAGCCAGATTCCCGAGGAGCTACGGTCACCCACGGCACCTCCCCAGCTGCTCGAACCTGAAACACCCCGTCTGTCCGTCCCCCATCTCCCTCACTTCCACATCTAATCCATCAGCATCTCACACTGGCTCTGCCACCAAAGCCCATCCTTGGTCTCCCTGGATGCCAGTCTCCATCCCTTCATGCCAGGTGACCATTCTCCACTCAGAGACCACTGTCATCTCTTAAGTATCAGAGCCTGGCATGCCTCACCCTTGCTCAAAACCTTTCCCTTTAGAACTGCAGGTTTTAACCCAGGGTCTGAGGACAGGCTCTGGACAGAACCCAGGGGTCCGCAAACTTAGATGGGAAACAATTACAGCCTCACTTTCCCCCTTGGGGAATTATATCACCACCAAGAACAAGTGAAAGCAACAAGCCACAGCGGCATCAGCAGTGCCGGGGGCTCTGCCACCACTGGAATTGTATCTGAAAATAGACAGCTGAAGATGTCTCCCGCTGTCATGCACGGTCAGTCGCTATTCAGAAGTTAAGGAGGTGCCACACCTGCTGGTAGACCCTGATTTCAGACGCATTAATAAGAAAGCACATATATTTTTACTTTGTTTTTTGATCTGTTGTTAACTGTGATTAAAGATAATTGGTTCCCCAGCCCAAATGTCCTGCAACCAAAGAATGGATAAACAATGTGTGCTGAATCCATACAATCAAATACACTGGGCGACTTAAAAAAAAAAAAAAGATCTTCGGAACCACAGGAACTGAAAGGTCAGACTCCAAAGGCTCCAGCCCGCATGGCTCCACTCATGTGACGTTCTGGAAAAGGCAAAGCAACAGGAACAGAAAACACAGCAGTGGCTGCTGGGGAGGGGGTGGAGGGAGGGGCTGACTACACAGGGGCAGCGAGAGGGAACCCTTTGGGGCAATGGAGCTGTTCTGCATCCCAACGGTGGAGGCAGTAGTTACATGACAATATGTGTTGATCAAAACATGAAATTGCACAAAAAAAAAAAGTGAATTTAACTCTATGTAAATTAAACTGAAGTAAAAACACAAATGTATATCACAAAATCTTTATGTGTGTGTGTACGTGTGTGTGTGTGTAGTGTGATTGGTTTCCTATGTAATCCTATGTATTTTGTGATTTTAAAGACACTATTCTAAAAAGGAGACCCGACTGGCAAAGAAGAAAGGGGCCCATGGCATAAAAAAGGTTTAGAACCCAGCTTTGGAAATGAAAAACAAGACAAAACCCACTTACCCTGAAGCTCAAGGTCCTAAAAGGTCAGCCCTCTGCCCTCCCTGCCATCTAAACTCCCCTCCTCTCCTCCTCACTCTCTCTGTCCCAGCCACACAGGCTAACTCTCAATTTCTCCTTCCAACCCCAGGACTTTTGCACATGCTATTCTCTCCAACTGCATCATCTTCTGCCTCCAGCCTCTTTAACTATTTAACATCCTGCTGATCCTTTAGGTCTCAGCTCCATCATCCTTTCCTCCCTACCTCCAAGACTAAACCAAATTCACCTAACAGCCACATTTCTAGATTTTCACCGTGAGGTCTTCTCATTTCTAAACGCCAGTCACTACTTTTGGTCTCTGCAGTTCCGGCCCCTACTTACCATGGTGACACCCAAGAGGGTTGGGCTGACCAGAAACACTGGGGCCAGGAGCTTGCCCATACTTCTTTCCCAGAAAGAGTAGAAGAGGTCTGCCCAGCAGACGATCCATAGCAAAAATCCCAAGGCCTGGAAGAGAAGTACAGACATATCTTACAACGGACAGCCCTGGGATTTCCCCCTGCAGCCCTGCAAAACGCTCAGCCTCGGGGGGGAACCAGGCAGCCCCTAAGCCATCAGCTGTGGTCTTCAGATACAGCGTGTATCCTCAGAAACATAGACAAGTCCTAGGTAGGGTGAGCCACCACCTGGGCCATCACATTCTGGTCTGTATCCTCTCCCACACCCCAGGCACGACTTCATCTGTTTGGTCACTGTTCTCCCCAGAGCGTAAAAACTCACATCTCTGGCTTACCTATATCTGCAGCCCTAGCAGCCTGCACAGGGCCCCTCACACGATGACCATTTATTCAGTAACATTCATCCAACCAAAGTTTACTGGGGGTCTACCATGAGCCACATACTTTCCAAGGTGCCAAGGACACAACAGTGCATAAAACAGACAAAAAAAAGTCCCTGCCTTCATGGAGCTGAGATTCTAGTGAAAGGAAACAGGCAAGAAACAAAGTGAAAAACGCGTAATTTAATACCAGAGAGGTTAAGTGATATGAGAAGAAACAAAAGAGGTGAGACAGAGTGGTCAGAGAAGGCCTCTCCCATCAGGTGACATCTGAGTAAGGAGCTAGAAGTGACTATTTGAGGCAAAGAACAAGTTAGGCAGAGGGAACAGCAAGTGCAAAGGTCCTGAGGTAGCAACACATTCAGTAGGTTTATGGCTGCTGTGGCATGAGCCATGGATGTGGTAGGGGATGGCTGCAGAGGAGCCTGAAGCCAGACTAAGGTGGGCCACTGAGAGGACTTCCCAATTTGATTCCCCATGATGAGAAGCTACTAGAGGGTTTGCAAGGAAGGCACGGACAAAATCTGACTTACATTTTAAAGCGAAATGTTGTTCCCCAAGCAAAGTATAAAGTGTTCCCACAGATCTAAGAGGAAGACGTCAGATGGAGTTGAGAGGGAAGTAGAAACTATGCTGAGGTTGGCTCGAACTGTGGTATGAAGGAGGCAAGTCTGGGTGATGGTACTTTACGCAAGGGGACAGCTTCAGTTAATTTAAGTTTTCCTGTTTGCCAAAGGCTTACAGAAATAAATCTTGGGGAACGGGGATTTAAAAGAACTGACACACATGCTAGGTCAAGAGGAGAAAGCAGAATGAGGAGCAGGATATATACACGCTCTTCTTGGGTCTCCCCCAGAAAGCTCACCCTTAACTCGGGGAAACCAGTGCCTGCGTGGTGGAGAACCTGACACACTGAGAAGCTGATCAAAATGAAGCCGATCGGCGAGGGGCAGATGGATACCACACGGCCTCAGATGTAACCCAGGGAAGGACCCCCACATTTTCTTTTGTAGTTTTCCAGCCAGACAGGCATTACCTGAATCTAACCTTGAAGAAATAATCACCCCAAAGCCAGAGCTGAGGCGCTGATTCTAAATGAACTGGCCCACATTCTCCAGACTTGACAGTGTCATAAAACACAAATGAAAGGTGAAAAGAGCTTCCAAAATAACAAAAGAATACAGAGACAGTGTGACCAAATGCAATGTGTGACCCTGAACTGGGGGAGGGGGAGGGGATGCTAGAAAGGACAGCATCGGGACAACTGACAAAACTGGAATGTAGACAGTAGGTTTGTTTGGGTTTTTTTAAGTGTTGCGTCCATGTTAAATTTCCTGAAAATAACTGGACTGTTGTCCCATAAGAGAGTACCTCTTGTTTTGAGAAAAGATACACTGAAGGAACAGGGAGGGGTAAAGGGGAGTGGGGGATGCTGGCTGTTCTCAAATGATCCAGAAAAAATTAATAATGTGTATATGGAGAAAGCAAAAGACAGGAACAATATTAAAATGTTAAATGTGGCAAAGTGTTAAAAATTGATGACTATGAGTAATGGGTATACAGGGCTGGGGGAGTTCTTGCAACTTTTCTGTAGTTTGAAACTACTTCAAGATAAAAACTCTTTTTTGAAGTAAAAAGACATCCTTGGTCAGGTAGGAAGACCTCCGGATAATCTCTTGAGATAGATCCGATCATCCTCACTGTAAGGATGGAGAAACTGAGGCTCGGGGAGGTTAAGAAATTTGCTCAAGGATGCAAAAAAAAAAAAAAAATTTGCTCATGGGGAAAAAAAAACCTTTTTTTCTATTTCTTTAATTTTCTATCTACATGAGATCGTAGGTGTTAACCAAACTAACTGTGCTAATCATTTCATGATAGACTAAGTCAAATCATTATGCTGTGCACTTGTACTTACACAGTGCAGTATGCTATTATACCTCAATAAAACTGGGGAAAAAAAGAAATGTGCTCGAGGTCACACAGCGAGGAAGTGGCAGAGCCAATATCTGAGCCCATGTCTGAATTCAGCGCCCCAGCCTTTTCCTACATTGTAATTCTGTCTCCTAGAATAAGGAACTCAGGGCCAATTAAGTTGAAGAAACGCGTCAGTTTTCACACCCCCACCCCGCTTTGATCAAATCCCACGTGACTCACAGTTTTGGCTTTGTTGAGATGTGTCATCTGGATGTAGCCCCGGTCATGGTGGGAGAGATAGAAGAAGTAGAAGGGGAAGCAGGCCCAGAGGTAAAAGCAAGGCACCCACACGAGGACCGTGTTCTGAAAGCACTTGGTGAAGTCGGGGTTGCTGGTGTTCCACGTGACATTCCACTCCTGCGGACAAAGACACAGGCACGGGGTCAACGGGGAGCCCCAGAGAGGGGTGAGGGGCTCGTGTGGAGCTCAAAACTAGCCTCCGAGGGGTTGCACAACACCGAGGCCCTCTCGGGCAGAACATGCAAACTAGAAAGTTTAGCAACCAGAAAGACTACGAACAAGGAGTGAGGAATGAAGGTAAGTCTCATCTCACCTAAAAGACAAGTTCCTAGGACCTGTGGCAAGTTCCATGGCTGTACGAAAGATGGAGACTGCCACTTCAAGGAAAGGTATTCTGTAAACTGAAGAGTCCCTTAGTCACATAAATCATTCCTACTTTACGATCTTGTACATTAAGAGCTTTCTGATATTCCTCTTCATTACCATCACCATGATCCCCATCATCACCACCATTAATGCCATCACCATCACCACTATCTCGATCACTTCCATCAGCACCATCAGCATCGTCATCGCGGTCATCATAATCACCACCATCTTCATCAGCAGCGTCAGCACCACCATCATTACCATCTTCAGCAGCAGCATCACCACCATCACCACCACCACCATCATCATCTTCAGCAGCAGCATCACCACCATCACCACCACCACCATCTTCATCATAATCATCAGCACCAGCACCAGCACCACCACCATTAGAAGCAGCAGCATGAATAATACCCAGATTGCAGTTACACGTTCTAGGCTCTATTCTAAGTTCTTTATATGGATTTTCTCCTTTAATTCTATAATTACTTTATCAGACCTTTGTCAGGAGAGAAAACTGAGGCACAGAGAGGTTCAGTGATTTGTTATCTCACGGTTGGTAAGATCCGGAGCCAAATTCAACTCAGGCAATTTGGTTCTGGAGTTCCAACATTTAACTAGTAAAACAAATTTGTTTTACTTTTATTTTTTAAGAAACCACCCGCATTTCATTAGAGACATGATGAACCTATACATAAATAGGTCAGGTATATCTGCCCAAGAATAAACTTCAACTAGCCCTTAAGCCTTCTGTAACAGAAAAACGTATTTCAAGCTCTGATCTGACCACTGACTCATTATTCTACTTTAGGGAAAGTTACTACCCTATCCTGGGGTTGCAACTTCCTATCTCAACCATAATCAGGTGGGAAAAAATTGGAGGTCTGAAATTGGTAGCCCCCAGGCCAATTTGGCCCACAGATGGGTTTGTTGTTATTGTTGCTGGTGTTTTAAGCATGCTTAAAAAAAAAATCCTAAGTTAGCTGCCAACACTTAAAATCAGGAAATTTCATATAAAAATTTGGATATCTGGTTACTAAAAAAAAAAATCAGAAAATCTGGCAGGACTGGGTCCATATCTGTGCTTCACAACCATTAAGAAGAGCTAAGGAGTAGCCAGTCTTTGGATAAGGTCCATGAGTTCCAGCTGGCCATCCTCATGCAGCCCACTATCCCCCGCCACCTCCCCACCCACCCTCCAGATACCTCCAGACAGCTCTGATCCCAACAGCCCTCCCACAATCAGATAAGTGAGACCACCAAGGAACTCTGAGGAACCTGGATTCTTACAACTCCATGCAAGCTTTTTAAAAACATCAAAGAACGTTGAAGAAGAGAAAGTGATGGAAACAAGCAGAACATTTCACTTAAAGATACGTTTGACCACTGAGCAAAATGTATGTTCTGAGCTTTCCCAAAAAGAGACAGTTGTGCACGACAGTGTGAATATACTTCACGCTAGTGAAGCATACGCTGTAAAATAACCATTTGAGATGGTTAAAAAAGAAAGAATTTGACTTTTAAAAAGAGATAGAAAGAGAAAAGACCAACGTATTGAATAAGCAAGTACCCAAACTGGTTCTTCAGAGGTATAATTATGCTATGATATACGTGGTTATTTTTCCAGAACCAAGAACAAGGAATCATTGAAAAGCAAACTTCAAAAGGTCAACACACACAAAGGGATTTAGCTAAGAAACTTCTAGACACAAAGAAACCCTAAAAAAGGACAGAGGTCACGCCTCTGTGGACTTGGGCATTTGGAAGACAGCCCTGGAAATAATAATCTGATCGTGGAGAAGAGCGGTTTTATACCAAAGACTAATTATTTTAGCTGGTTTCACGCGGCATGTAATTCTTAACGTGATGGTGCAAAGGAGGATTAAAACTGTTGGTGGTGATGATTACAGACAGAAAAGTTTCTGAGCAGTTGCCAGAGAAAGCCCATTCCAAAGAAAGCTGCCTTTCCAGTAAGAAAACCATGCTGGCACTTAATAAATGCAGTTGTGCGTACAAGAAGCTCCATTCGCGCTTGAGACATTTCACTAACCTGATTCCCATCTGCACTTCTGCAATCGCTTCCTAATCATTCCCTGCTTCCAGCACCGCCCCGCCCCCTGGTTTAGTCTTCCCCACTGCAGCCAAATTTAGCTCATCTATCCACACATCTCTCCATGTTAGGTACGCCATACTACCCACCCATCCGTGAACTCATCCACGCATCAACTCATCCACCCACCCACCCACCCACCCACATACGCCTCACTCTTTGTACTAATCTACTTTTAATAGGTAACACATTCATGGGCTAAAACTTTTCCAAACTGCACAAAATGGTAAACTGTGAAAAATCAGTCCTCCTCCCTGAACCCGCAGCACCTCCTACCCCACAGGCAAAACTACCACTGCTTACACCTGGTGTGTGCTTCCAAATGCAGCTTCTCTATTTTGTCTCCCCACAAGGTACCATAATACATCCCTGTTCCGTACCTTGCTTCTTTTTACTTAACTAATATTAGAAAATGATCTCTATCAGTGCCCCTCGATCTACTTTTATTCTTGATAGTTTTGTTTTATTTCTTTTGAACAAAGGGTGCAAGTGACGAGTCACCTTCCAATCCTGGTCCCTAACCCCCTCTAAGTTCCTCTCTCTAGAGGCGACAGCATTGATTCCGGAAAATATCTTATGCATATATAACAAAAATTAGTACGTATTTTCTGTTATCAAATGGAAAGCAGAATACTCCACATCTTGTTCTGTACCCTCCTCTCTCCTCTTAATAACAGGTCTTTACAGATCATCCTCACTGCACACAGACAGCTTCCTCATTTTTTGTTCCAGCTGCTTTGTATTCCATCGTATGGATAGACTTGACTTTATTTAACCAGTCTCCTGCTGACTGTGCATCGGGCTGGTCTCATAAACAATGTAGCAGTGAATAAATAACTTAGTGAATGCCTCATTTCATATCAGGCAGGCATATTTCTAAGATAATTTCCTAGAAGTGGACCTGCTGGATCAAAGGGTACATGCACTTAAAATGTAAACAGACACTGTCTCCAAATGGGTACCATCAGTTTACACTCCACCTAACAAGGTACAAGGGTAACTACTTCCCAAGCCACAGTATATTTCAAGCTTTTGATCTCTACCAATCTGATAGTGGAAAATATCTTCCTTCTCTATGATGAATGAAACTGAAAGAGAAAGAAAAATACCATCTGATATCACTCATATGTGAAATCTAAAAAAAAAAAAAAAAAAAACAAACGAACTTATTTACAAAACAGAAACAGACTCACAGACATAGAAAACAAACTTTTGGTTACCAGGGGGAAGTTGGTGGGAAGGGATAAGTTGGGAGTTTGAGATGTACAGATACTGACTGGTATATATAAAATAGATGAACAAGTTTATACTGTATAGCACAGGGAACTATATTCAATACCTTGTAGTAGCTTACAGTGAAAAAGAACATGAAAACGAATATATGTATATTCATGTATGACTGAAGCATTGTGCTGTACACCAGAAATTGGCACAACATTGTAAACTGACTATACTTCAATAAAAAAAAAATACAAAAAAAAAAAAGGAAGATCTTCCCATTTTCTGTGTTTAAAATCAGTCAGGTTCTCCTCCTTAGAGGAAACATCACTGACTTAAACACTTGTGTTAATAAATGGGGCAGATCTTATCCTCTCCCCTGGGTAACAACCTCCAACAGCTCCCAAACATCTTTAAGAGCCTATGCTTGCTGTGTTTATGAGGCGTTCCACATTCAAACCCCATCTGTTTCTTCTACAATTTCTCCCACCCTGTTCCCCAATGTATCAACTCAGCTATTCACTCAAAGGAGCATTTATCAAGCATGTGTCAGGCATTGCTAAAGGCACTGGAGATTCAGTAGGGCCATGATCCCTGCTTTTAAGGCATTCCCCAACTGCTGGTCAAATAAATGGTCCTTTGGGATACGTCTTGCTGGATGCTCTCTTTGCATTGTCGTTCCACAGTAACAAACTCCTATTCATCCTTCAAAACCCAACTTAGATACTTCCTTTAAAAAGCCTTCGTCTTCACTCCCTAAAACATCAGACCCCACCATACTGCAATGATTTTCTTACATATCTGTCAATACCTATCCTGCAAGGACCACGCAAGGAACAACCTCAGTGCCAGGACTGTACGGTATTTACTTTTACTCCTCTCCTCCTCACCCAGCAGGTACCCAGAGGTTACTGAGTAAATGAATGGCCCAAACCATGCCTCCCTTCCCCAGCATTATTTTCTGTTTTTTTGTTTGTTTGTTTTAATCCATCCATGTAGAACCTGGCTGTAACTCAGCTTTCTTGTCCAGTGGATATGGATTGAAATTCAGGCCTTGACCTTGTGGAAGCTGGGCAGGTCACTTAACTTCTCCAAGCCTCAGTCTCCTCACCAGTGTGGTAAGGAAAACACATGGACCTGGGAGGAAATACTAACTGAGATGATGAGTGAGAGGAGCTTTGCCCAGGCTGGCACGGTCTAGAGATGGGAAGTGGAAGCGGTAGCTCTGAGTCCCAGACACCAGTAATTAATAATAATACCCCCAGCACCACCCAGCCTCAGGAAGCTTACAGGACAAAAAAAGCTCAAGTTAGGAAGCGAGCAAGAGGAAATCGGGGAGCATCCAAGGACAGGGAGCCTAGGGGACGGAGAGGTTGGAGAAATGCTTAGCAAAGGAAGGGGTTTATTCTTCAGAAGGCAGCTTCCTGCTCAAGGCCAGATGGTCACCCTGACTGAGAGAGCAGAAAGGGAGGGAGGCGGAAGGGAGGTGGAGCATGAAAAGAGGAAACCTGATTGTGATTGTGAACTTTCACTGCTGCAGAAAGCAGGCCGTTCCCACTGCCTGCCCTCCACTGCCTCGGCCGCTGCCCCTACCACCCGCCAACAGTGGCCCTGACCACACCTGTCGCAGCAGTGACGGTAACAGGGTCAGGGGCCTCCTGCGTGTCCCTCACTGGCTGGGACTTTCAAGAATCCTCTGTCCAAGAAGACCCCTTGACCACCCCTGCAGACAGGCCCCCTCTATTTGGGGTTTCTAGGGGAAAGAGGGAATGCTGAGAGCCGCTAGAAGGCTTAAAGAAGGGCAACACACTGAGACTGCCTGTTAGTTGGTGTCCCCAACCCCAGAGGCAACAGCTGCCCCCAGTCTTCCTCCCCAAGGACTCTGCCTCCTAATACAGGGAACTCTGGAAATCAAGCTGGTTGGACCGCTGCTCCCTGATTCTGTGAACAGAGCTTCAATCGGCCCAGCTGCTGGGAAAGGAAATTCAGCTCAGGGAGACGTGACTCGGGCAACAGTCACCAGCGCTGGCCCAGGCTCTGCACTTTCCAGGAACCTGGCCCAAGGAAATCTTAGAGAAAAGCCATCCCCCAAGTCCCCCGACCAAGGCTTCTCTTTACAAGACACCGTCATCACCCTATAATGCACCCCTGCCCCCAGCCCTGACATTCGAGGATCTGGGGAACAAGTCCAAGTCCGCCTGGCCCATGAGCTTTGGGAGTCCATAAATTTTCTACTGTGTGATGTCATCTCGTACTGTTCTCTCTCTCTGCGGAATAACGGCAACCAACACGTTCTGAGCACTGATGGGCCAGGCCCATCACTCAGCCCTCAGGAGAAGAGGCACTGCTGTTATCCACATTTCACAGATGAGGAAACCAAGGCACCAGGAGATAAGACACCTTCCCAAAGGCTATGCTGCAGTGGGTGTATATTGTCCAAACTCTATACATATTTTCCCTTCTCCGGCAACAACCCCTGGGGCTCTTGTTCATAAACAAATCCTCTAATCTCAGCCACACACTTGGGGCAAAGCTCTAGGGATAGGTCCTTAGCGTCAGCCAATCAGCAGCTTCCTTTACCCAGGTGCCGGTGATTAGTTCTAGAACAGACACTTGATCCAAGTCAATACAAACACTGCAAAGACACACATTGTCCTGTCCCCAGTGACGCAGGATGAGGATGTGGGGTTTACAGGAGTCTCAGCCATTTATAGAGGAAGGACCAAGAGCTGTGAGGAGAAAAGAAAGGTACCACCAGGGGAAGTGTGATAATGAAGCTGACACAGTAAAAGGCAGAGATGAAGAAACTGGTGCTTCATGTTCTTGTGGGCTTCTGGGTCAAGCTTCACCTGCAGACCACCTTCCCACTGGACTTCTCCAATAAATTCACTATTTACACAAATCTAAAATAAATTTGCTCTCACTTACAATACAAGCATCCTAGTAATACAACTTCTCATCCACTGTGGCAACCTTTATACAACAATACGATTCAGAATTTGACATGAATGAATTTAGGGTCCAGATACACCATTACTATTAGCACATTCCTGGGTAGGTCATTGTTCTTCTCTGGGAGTCAAATAGCCCACCAGCAAAACGGAGTTACTGCCAACTCCTCCCCAGGGGATGATAAAAGCCCAAATAAACGTTAATTATTACTATTATTTATATCCTCTTTCGGAACCCACTCCTTTTCTCCATCATCCCCACCCCATTCCCCAAAAGCGTATCTGTCCCCTCGTCCCTTTTCTTACAGGTCCAGTTTTCTTCTCTGTTTGCTGTGCAACCTGAGACAATTTACTTATCCTCTCTGAGCCTCATCTATTACTATGGCTAAGCATACCTATCTCCTCAAGCTATTCTAAAGGTTAAATTACATACACATAGTGTCCAGCTCAGTGTCATATATTAATACTCAATAAAAAGCTATTGTCAGTAACCTTAATTCTTACATCAGTAATAAAAATAAAGCTTAGAGCACTATGCTTTCAATACAAAAATCTTAGCTACTGATAATACCACTACCTTTAACTGAGCACCAACTATGTGCACTAAATACGAATTCACTCATTTAATTTTCATGATCACACAGAAGGGAGGCTCTATATTGATCCCCATTTGGTAATGAGGAAATTGAGACACAGAGAAGTCGCAAAACTTGCCTAAGATCACACAGCTTGTAAGGGATGAGGCTGGGGCTCAAACCTAGAAAGCCTGACTACTGAGCCACCCCACTCCCAAGGCTGACTCCCCGTGATGGGCAATATATGAATTTTCACAGGGTTTTCTGCAGGGCATGTCTTCACCCACAGGGAACCTGGGCCAAGAGGAAGATTTGAGTCCTCAAAATGCCATCAAGTTCAGAACCAAATAACCTGTACTAGTTTCCTATGGCTGCTGTTACAAATTACCATAAATTTCATGGCATAAAACACAGATTTTTTTTTTTATCATATAGCTCTAGAGGACAGAAATCTGAAATGGGTCTCACTGGGCTAAGACCAAGGTGCTGTCAGGGCAGCACTCCTTCTGAAGACTCTCAGGGAGAACCCACTTTCTCACCTTTTACAGCTTCTAGAAGCCCCCCACATTCCTGGCTCACGGCCCCTTCTTCTCCTTTGAAGCCAGCAGCATCGGGCCAAGTCCTCGCGCTGCCACCTCTCTAGTCCTCTCTTCTGTCTCCCTCTACCCTGGTGATTAGCTCAAGCCGACCCAGATAACCCAAGACTATGCCCCGTGCCCAGGGTCAGCCCATGAGCTGCCATGGTTCTACCTGCAATCTTCATTCCTTCGGCCACGGAGCCGTTAACACATTCATGGGTTCAGGGGATTAGGCCATGGACATCTCTGGGGAGTCCACTGTTCCGCCTTCCATGCCCTCAGGTTTATTCAGGTCCACCCCAACATCCTACGCTCCTCCAGGGGCACCACTGCTCCCCTCAGCTGCGTCAGATTCAGAAGCCACCACAGTCCTGCCAGGCTCAGGCAGGAAGTGGCCAAGGACAGGGAACTCAGTGGTGCTTGTCGCGGGAGCGCCCGAGCACCAGGTGTCCCCTCGGCCAGGGGCCAGGGTCTCCGTGGTGCTGCTCCTACTGTCCCTGCATGGCCGACATAGCTTCTGGAGGGACATTTCGCTGGGGCCTGCGAGGACAAGGGAAATGGCCCTGCCAGGGACTGGGCTGGCCGACTGCAAGACGGGAAGGAGGCTGCAGAGAAGAGCATGGACTGACAACAGGCAGGGGATGCGGTTATAAACTTGAACTGCTGCTGGCATCACTGGCGTCCCGGGAGCAGAGTTGCCCTGAGGGTGTTTAGTGACGCGACCTGTTGTGTACTGGGTGGTTCTCCTGGGGCCTGAGCATCGGTTTTCCAATTCAGGTGTCCCAACTTCCAACCATAGGGTTTCCGTGGCCCAGCGGACAACTATTTATCATGAGATTCCTACATGCCAATACCATTTGGAGGTAAAAAAAAGTTTCCATTCTCACAGTTTCATTCTATCACAAGAGGCAGGTACTAAATAAATAACTATGTGTGTGTCTAGGCAACAAACGCCCTGAAGAAGAATACAGGGGACAGAGGATCACGGTGGGCACCGGCTGCTATTTTTGTATCAAGTGGACAGAAAACGTCTTTGCACCAAGATGACCTTGGAGCACAGACGTAAACAAAATGAAGAAATGTGTGCTACCTTCTTCCATCTACCACGAGAGTGATGGCTGGTTAAGTTTCTTAGAAGCAAGTAACAGGACTGATCTAAGCACTTCACACCCCAAACAACTCTGGGAGGCAGGCTTACAATTAAACCCATTTTACAGATAAAGAAACTGAGGCCGGGGCACATAGCCTGCCAGCGATATACACAGCCAGGAATTTGAACCCCAGCGCAGAGATCTCTACATACACAGAAAAATGTCCCGTTTGCATCTATCATATGTGTCTTCTACTGTTCCTGTTTAAAATCAGAATGGAAGGGTTTACAGATGCTTGTCTGGGCAGGGAAATTTTCTTAGCAGGAGACAAGAATAACAAAAGCTAACATTTTTGTTAACATGGAGAGCGATTATCTCCAGGGGTTAGGGTGAGAGGAAGGTAATTACTAGTTTTTGTTTTATTATCTTTTGTACAGTTTGATATTTTTTTCCTCTGTGTATATTACCTCTAAAAAAATAACAATAATGAGACTTGCTCACACGTTAAACAAATAAACAGCAGCAGCAGGAATATAAGAGTAGAAATTTCTAAATGCTGAGCTGGGAATAAAGAGAAAGCACGTATTTATCAGATGCCTATCAAACAGCCAGACTTGCCACACCAGGCCCCATGCTGAGTGTTTTCCAAGCATGAGTCCATTTAAACCTCCCAACAGGCTTACAAAGTCAGGACTGTGGAAACTCCCCCTTTTCAGGCCAGGACTCTGAGGCCCAGAGTTTACAGAATGGGCTCAGGCTCCCATAGCCAGGAAGAAGTAGAGTGGGGATTTGAACCCACAGAGAGTCTGACACTGAGTTCTTAGCTCCTGGGCTCCACCACCTCTCAACCAGGTGCTTGGAACGTGAAGGGCTCTGCAAGGTCAATGGCCTCACCGTCCAGCCTATGGCAGCTTGGAAGGCAACGCTGTCCTCAGGCCTTTGGGATCCCACGCCCGTGTGCACAGTATGGAGAAGCAGTGTGCTGACTCAGAAATCTCCTACAACTCCCTCTACCCAATGTGAGCAGCACAGGGTGACAGTTAGGAACACATGGCTCAAGGTCTGGATTCTAACCTCCTCCAGATCACAGATACGTGCCTGAAAAAAGGGGTTTCTCAAGCTCAGCATCTGGGGCTAGAACATTCCTTGTTTTGAGGGGCTGGGATGTGCACTGAAGGATGTTCAGCAGCATCCCTGACCTCCGTGCAATCGAAGCCAGTAGCACACATCAGGTTTAATCCTCACCAACAACCCTGGGAGGTAGGTACTATAATCAAACCCATTTTACAGAATAAGAAAATGAGGTCACATAACCTGCAAGTGGCGTACACGGCCAGCTGTGACAATTAAAGTATCTACAGAGATTGCCAACTGTCCCCCTGGGGGGCAAAACTGCCCCAACTCCCCTAATGTAGTGGTCTTGCCAGGCCTTGGTTTCTTTCTCTTTTTTTCCTGAACTGAAGGATAGTTGATTTACAATGTTGTGTTAGTTTCTGCTGTACAGCGAAGTGATTCAGTTATTTATATATACATATTCTTTTTCATTATAGGTTATTACAAGATACTGAATACAGTTGCCTGTGCTCTACAGTAGGACCTTGTTGTTTATCTGTCCTATATATAGAAGTTTGTATCTGCTAATCCCAAACTCCCAATTTATCCCTTCCCCCTACTTTCCCCTTGGATAACCAGAAGTTTGTCTTCTGAGTCTGAGTCTTTCTGTTTTGTAAATAAGTTCACTTGCGTCACTTTTTAGATTCCACATATAAGTGATATCATAGGATATTTGCCTTTCTCTGTCTAACTTCACTTAGTATGACAATCTCTAGGTCTATCAGGCCTCAGTTTCTCCATCTGTGAAATCAGACTAATTCCAGGACCCACCTACTGTAGAATGACCAGGAGGGTTAAATGAGAGGACCCAAAATGTTCCAGATTCAGTTCTTGGCCAAGAGACTAAACAACAAACACAAGTGTAAGGTTTCATTCATTCATTCACTCATTCATTCCATTATACAACAAATATGTACTGAGTACCTACTCTGTGCCAAGCTCTGGGCTAACCATGGGGATCTGGGGATAAGTCAGACACAGACCAGCCCCCTTAAGACTCACAGTCCATTAACAGTATAAGGTCGCAAATCAAAACATAACTACAAAGGGCAACACTTGCTATGAAGGGGAAGGGTGTTGGGACAGCAAGTATCAGGGTGAGGGTCTGGGAAGGGGATGTTTCAGCAGGGTGGAGGGGTCGGAAGCATCCGGCCGTGCAAAGATCGGGAAGGCGGGGAAATGCACAAGGCACGGGGAAGAGACCCACGTGCCCGCCCACCTTTTCATAAATGGAGATGTAAGAGAGGGAGGGAGAGAGAGAAAGGAAAAAGGAAATAAATAAAATGAATACAAACAGCAACAGCTACAAAGAGTGGAGACCCTGGACCCATTGGGTCTGGGTTTGAACCCAGTCATCGCTGCTCACTTGGCTCTTGACCTTCAGAAAATGAGCTCATCCCTCCCACCCTGGCCCCTCATCTGGAAAACAGGACTAACAGTGCACGCTACTACGCAGAGTGTGGGGTGCGCGCTTAGCCTGCCCTCCCGGCCACAGGGGCTGGAACCAGGAGGGTATATCGATCAGCTCAGCAACCCTGGCCACGGACGGCACAGGGTGCAAACCCAGGGGGCTGAAATTCAGGCTAGTAATAGCGATAACAGAAACAATAAGACGGCAGCCTGACTGTAATGCCAGGCACTGTGCTCCAGGTTTAAGGTGCATCGCTCCATTTCATCACCATAGCAATCATCACCCTGTGAGGTAGGTTCTGTCTTACTTTGCAGAGAGGGAGTCAGGCAAACGGAGGTGAGAAGGCTTGCTGTAAGGTACCTGGGCGGTGCCTGGTGGCCCCTGGATTCAAACCCAGAGAGGCTGGTTCCAGAGCCTGGGGAAGCTCCTCAGCAAAGGGAAGGAAGGAGATGTGCAGGACACAACGGAAGACTGGGCCCACCATGGAGGGGTGGAGGCGGAGGTGGGGGTGACAGGCCATATTCAGAACTCAGCTGCCAGATCCAGACAAGCGGGCAGCTCTGAAGCAAAGGGAAGAGAGAAAAAACGCTGGGTGGCCTGAGTTAGGTCAGGGGACCTGCTGGGCTCCTGGACATTAATCCTGTTTACAGAGACAGCAGGGGGCCTCCACTGCCCTACACGGTCCTGAAAGAGATCCTGGGCAAGGTCTGAGGCCACCCGCCCCGACCCAGGACACAGCATTAGGGCGGCCGTCCAGGCACGGCGGTGGCATGGTGGGAGAGGGGCCGGTGCCAGCATCACGCTGCGGGCTGGACCTTGGCCCTCCCTCCCTCTCTGACTCACCAGAGCTAAGAATAAAGCCCAGAAACGTGGGGGGAGGGGCAGGGCAGCATCCAGGCCTCACCCCCAGGGGTCCAGGCGAGATCCCCGAACTCTCACCAAACCTTCACACCTAAGTTGCAGAACTGAACACTGGCGAGAAAGAGACGGGAGTGACGGACAAGACGAAGACTCGGGCCCAAGCAGGACTTGCAGCGCTGAGAAGCAAACTGCCAGGACTGCCCATCACAGGTGTCTGCGTGTCAGCAGCGGGCAGCCTGCTCCGACCTGCCTTGACCCCAACGCTCCCCACCACGCGGCCTCTCACCGGGGCCCTTCCCCAAAAAGCACACACTTGTCCTCGCATTCTCAGTCCAGCCCTGACCACTCTGCCAAGTTCATCTCCAGCCACTTCTCCTCTTACCAGACTCTGGAGCTTCCCCAAATCCTCCATTTGGTCACATTCCAGGGACATGTGAGGGGTCAGGCATGCACCAAGCACAGGAACATGGCCGGGGACACAGAAGTCAATAAGAAAGGCAGCATCTGTCTACACACGGAGCCCCCCACTTCTAGGTGCTGAGGACCCAGCGGTGAACAGCAGGACAAAGGGCTTGCCCTCCCAGAGCTGACTGTCTGATGAGAGGAGGCAGTCAACTAGAGGAAATACATACACACGCAAACTATATATTAAATAAAATATACTGTGTGTGTGTGTGATGATAAAAAGGACTCAGAAAAGGGGGAAGGCTGAGAAGGCTTGCTGAGAAGGTGTATTTGAGTATCAAATTCTTGAAGGGTACGAGGGAGTAAGCCAATTGGCTATCTTGGAGAAGAGTGCTCCAAGCAGCAGAAACAGCAAGTGCAAAGGCCCTGAGGCAGGAATATGTCTGACATCTGGGAGCAATAACAGATGGCAATATGACTCAAGAGTAATGGGAGGTAAAGTTAGGGAGGAAGGTGGGAGACAGGGAAGGATACATTGTGTAGAACCCACAGGCCATTGCTGGGACTCTGACCCTCACTCAGAGTGACATGCAGACTGTGGATATGATATGCCATCATCCACTTTGTGTTTTCAGATACTGGTTCTCAACCAGAGGCAAGTTTTCCCCCAGGGGACAGCTTGACAAGGCTTGGATTCATTTTTGGTGTCACTGTTGGAGTAGCGCTGGGGGTTGTGCTATGGATATTTTGCATAGGACAGCCCCCCAACAGAGGATTACTCAGCCCCAAATGTCAATACTGTTGAGGCAGAAACCCTGTTTTAATAGAATCCCTGCCCTTACTAAGTTTAGAGACCATATTCCCCAAACACACCCTTTATCAGGCAGATGGAGGTGCAGTTTCTCACCATGTGACACTGGGCAAGCAACCAACCCTCAGTTTCCACATCTGTAAAGTGGGAATAAGAATGAAATGACGTAAACATGCACTTACTTAAGCATGAGCTTGAGCACAAAGGAAGCATCAACAAACATCACTGTTACCATTGTTATTACTGCCATGCCCTTGCTATGTCCCTTCTACATTTCCAGCCTCACCGAATGATTCTTTCATCCAGCAAAGATGTTCTGAGCTCCTACAATGTGCCAGGAACTGTTCTGGCCAGAGCCCCACAAATATCCACACCACAGTCGCCAGAATGAGTGAGGATGCTACCTTACGTGGCAAAAGGGACTTTGCAGACACGATCAAGTTGAGGACCTTGAGATGGGAGATTATCCAGGTGGGCCCCAGGGACTCACAAGGAAATTACAAGGTAAAAGAGGGAGGCAGGAGGGATGGAGTCAGAGGAGGAGATGTGATGACAAAAGCAGAGGTCAGAGTGATGCAGGACCACGAGTCAAGCAATGCAGGTGGCCTCTAGAAGCTGGAAAAGGGAAGGAAGTGGGTTCTCCCTGAGAGCCTCCAGAAGGCAGGCCAGCACTGTATTTTGGCCTTCTGACCTCCCGAACTATAAGAGAATAAATCTGTGTTGCTTTAAGCCAAACGTTTGCATTGATTTGTGACAGCAGCCACAGAAAACTCATAGAGCAGAAAGCTGGCAGGAGACAAGGGCTGGTGGTACCCCCAGCGAGCTGACCCTCCCCAGGACTCCGCAGCCCCCACCTCACCTGCCCTAGCCCTTCGCCCTGCTCTGAGTCAAACTCAGCCCCACAGCACCTGCTCCATGAGGTCCTGGGTCCTGCTGGCCCAGGGCGCTTCTAACACCTTCCGGAAGGATGGCTTACATCCCTGTCTCCCCTACAGGGGAGCTGCTTAGAATGACAGGAGCTGGGAACAGCAGAAAATATTCATTCATTTTTAAGTTTCACGTAATAGGCAACATATGACTCAAATTTAAATATGTGTGAAATACGTGTGCGTATATATATGTGTATATATATGTATATATGCACACATACATAAAGGCAAACAGTAAAACATTACTCTGCCTCCCTCTTCCCCATAAGCACGTCCCCTCTGCACAGTTCCCACTGCCTGCCACTTGGGTGGCTGCCAAGCTTTTGCTATTCCAAACAATGATACAATGACAGAATGAATTCCCTTAGAAATTACTCCTTAAGCCAAAGAAAACACGAACAGCCCAACCCAAAGACCAACACGGCTTCACTTAATTGCTCGTAAGCTCCACGGGCGGAAAACAAGGTGGCCCAGGTTAAGTGTGATAACCTGGAGATACTCAATGAGAATCCCAAAGCTAAAGATAAACGCTGACCCAGTAATTCCTATGGAAATGCAGTCTTTAAAACATGACGAAATACACACGAGGGAAATGAAATCCGTCTCGAAGAGCTATCTGCACCCCGTGTTCACTGCAGCATTAGTTACAACAGCCAAGACAAGGAAACAGCTAAATGCCCATCAAAGGATTAATGGGTAAAGAAAATGTGACACACACACGCACACATACATACACATAATGAAACATTATTCAGCCACAAATAAAAGAAATCCTGCCATTGGTGACAACACAGACGAACCTTGAGGGCACTGGGCTGAGTGAAATGTCAGAGAGAGAAAGACAAACAGTTCCATGCTGTCATTTATATGTGGAATCTAAAAACTCAGAGAAACAGAGAGTCAAGTGGTGGTTGCCAGGGGCTGGGGGAAATGGGGAGATGTTGGTCAGAGGGTACAAACTTTCAGCTATAAGACAAGTAAGTTCTGGGGACCTAATGTACAGTATGGTGATGACAGTTAATAACACTGTATTGTATACTTGAAAACTGTTAAGAAGGTAGGTCTTAAAAATTATCACCATAAAATGAAAACAAAAAAGGTAATAAATGTGAGGGAATGAAGGTGTTAACTAACCAATCGTGTCAATCATTTCACAATAAACACGTATATCAAATGATCACGCTGCACAGCTTAAACTTAGATATGTTGTATGTCAAAACTATCTCAGTAAAGGTGGGAGGAATCAGTAAATAAAGGAGCATGTAATTCTTGGAGGTTTACAGCTCTATAAATATTATATAATGCTTAATTTATAACAAAATAAAATATATCACCTACACCTTCAGTGTCCAATACAGGAATCCTAGCCTTCTGGGGCTATTCAGCCCTTAAGATGAAGCAAGGCCAAATTGAGATGGGCTGTCAAACACACACCAGATTTGAAAGACTTAGTACAAAAAAGAAAAAAAAAATACATGTTGAAATGATAATATTTTGCATACACTGGGTTAAATAAAATACATTATTACAATCATTTCACCTTTTTTTAAAATTGAGGTATAGTTCATTTACAACATAGTGTCAGTTTCTGGTGTACAGCAAAGTGATTCAGTTATATATATATTCTTTTTTATTACAAAACTTGAATATAGTTCCCTGTGCTATACAGCAGGACATTGTTGTTCATCTATTCTGTATACAGTAGTTAGTATGTGCTAATCCCAAACTCCCAATTTATCCCTCCGCCCTCTTTCCCCTTTGGTAACCATAAGTTTGTTTTCTATGTTTGTGAGTCTCTTTCTGTTTTGTAAATATGTTCATTTGTGTCATTTTTTTAAGATTCCACATATAAGTGATATATGTCTTTCTCTGTCTGACTTACTTCACTTAGTATGATAATCTCTATTTCCACCCATGTTGCTGCAAATGGCATTATTTCATTCTTTTTTATGGCTGAGTAGTATTCCATTGTGCATATATAGACCACAACTTCTTTATCCATTCATCTGTTGATGGACATTTAGGTTGTTTCCATGTCTTGGCTATTGCAAATAGTGCTGCTGTGAACATTGGGGTGCAGGTATCTTTTTGAATTGGAGTTTTCCCTGGATATGTGCCCAGGAGTGGGTCTGCTGGATCATATGGTAACTGTATTTTTAGTTTTTTAAGGACTCTCCACACTGTTTTCCATAGAGGCTGCCCCAAATTACATTCCCACCAACAGTATAGAAGGGTTCCCTTTTCTTCACACCCTCTCCACCTCACCTTTTTTTTTTTTTTAACGTAGCTACCAGACAATTAAAATTCCATATGTGGCCTGTGTTATATTTCTATTGGGCAGTGCTCAGTAAGCCACTGAAAAGTAGAGAAACCATCAAGGAAATGAGATCACATGGGTTTGGTAGAATAAGACATAGTCACGACCTTTGACAAATACAAAATCATTTTGAATTATAATTTGAAATAATGTAAGAAAAAAGTGATGCACCACTAGAAGATATGTGACTGATTTGATTCATTCCATACCTGAAGAATGTTTATTCCATCCCAGTCTCCTAACAGGTCACTCAATCCCCCTCTAGTCCACACAGCAATCAAGGGGATAACAACCCCAATCCCATCATTCTGCCTAAAACCCCTCACCACAGCCTCTGGGTCTAGCCCTAGCTCACTGTTCATGGACCACCCTATGCCTCAGGGCCTTTGCACAGCCAGTTCTCTTGCTCATAGCCCTTCTCCCCTCACTGCCCTGTCTTCAACTCAGAGGCATCCTTCAATTCTCAGCTGAAACACCCCTTCCTCAGGAAGGCCTGCCCAACTCCCCAAGCCCTGCTCAAACACATCAAATCCCACATTTAACTACCTCATGGAACACTATGTGTCCTGTAGGACACTCACCACACTGTCATTAAATACTTCTTTCAGATATTATTTGTTTCTCAGTGTTTGTATATCATCTTATTTAATACTTTACATTACACTAGTTATAGAATATGCAATACAGTATATAATACATTATGTTTAATATACGACTAAGACGAACCAATATGAACTGCCATTTGCATAGTCCAGGGGCTGGCAAACTACAACCCACGTGCCAAACCTGGCCCACCACTGGCTTCTGTACAGCCCCCGAACTAGGAATGGATTTCACTATTTTTTTAATTTAAAATATAAAAACAACAATTTACCTTTACCAAGGGTGTGGCTCAATTCTGCCTCTTGGCCTGCAAAGCCTAAAATATTTATAACTTGGCCCTTTATAGAAAAAGTTTGCCAACTCCAGATGTAGATCAAGAATTACTGAATGCCAGCAATTTCTGATGGTTCCATCTAAAGCTAATAATTTAAGACATTATGTTTTCTGCATCCCTCTCTCCCCCTAAATGGTCAGTTCGGCGAGGGCAGTGAATGCCCAGGTTTGGTTCCTCGATGTACATCACTCCGACTCGCTGCAGCTGCAGCTCCTGGCACGTGACAGGCACCCGGTAAGCACCTGTGGAATCTACGTGCTGACACTGGAATAAGTCTCAGCAAGCTGTACACTGGATGCAGCCAACACTTGTGATCCCACCAGGCACACGCCCCGCTGGGTCTTAAGGACACAGAAATGAATAAATGGAATGATGGAATGTTCCAAAATTGACTGTGGTGATGGATGCACAGCTCTGTGACTATACTAAAAGCTGCCTAGTTGTACATTTTAAATGGGCAAATTACACGGCATATGAATCGTATCTCAATAAAGCTGTAAAAAAAAGATGAATAAGACCCACAGTCATTTTGACTGTGTGAAATCTTCACCCTACATATGCTGTCTTTAGAAACCTAACACCCTTCAAAAAATTTAATAAACAAACATAGACCCCACTTTATCACCTCAGTAAGAGGCTACATCTAGACAGGACTCATTTGCACTTGTTAAAAAAATGTTAATGCGATGTCTTTTCCCATTGCTATCTTGGTTGGAACTAGATTATCTGTTCCCTTAACCGAAGGTTTTTCACCTTTGGCACCAGAGACATTGTGGGCCATTTAATTCTCTATTGTGAGACTGTTCTGTGCATTGTGGGGTGTCTGGCAGCATCCCTGGGCTCCACCCACTAGAAGCCAGAAACACCTTCTTTTCAGCCCCTAGTCATGACAACAGAAATGTCTCTAGATGTTGTCAATGTCCCCTAGAGGCAAAACTGCCCCAGTTTTGATCCACTGCCCTAACAGTTTTTCCATCTGGCCTCACTCCTGCCACCAATACCCAGCGACACTAAAGACCTGTCCCCCTGCCCATCCGTTCACCTTACACATTTACTAAGCCCCACTTTGTAACAGGCGAGAACCACACACATCCACATCAGTATCCTGCCTTTAAGAAGCTTAGAACTTTGTGCAGAGGGTACGACAGGTACATAAATGGTTAAGAGAGTTTGAAAGCACCAAGTCATCGAAGACAGACACATAAATGGCAAGACACATCCAGAAAAAAGAGAAGGGTTAATTTACAAACTGAACGGGAAGAAAACTCCACTTTCTCGTCCACGTGGCAAGGATAATACCTGTTTTTCAGTCATTGGGAAGACTAAATGCACGCATTACATTATTTCATCTTCACCCCAACCCTGTGAAGTTGGAACTATTATTCTCATTTTGCAGAGGATGCAACCAAGGCACAGAGAGGTAAAGGAACTTGCCCAAGGCGGCACATCCTTGTGGCCAAAGTAGACTTCAATGCAGGCAGGCTGGCTCCCTGCTGCAGGTCCTGCTTCCCTGAGAAAGTATGCACGTGACGAAGGATGGGTGCCATGACTACTCTATTAGTGGAAGTTACCGTCACTGTTGTTATTTCCACATGGGAACACAGAGCAGGCTTCTTGAAATAGGTAAAATCCAAGGGGAGGGGGCAAGACTCGCCAATGTGGAGATGGGCGGGAACGGCCCTCTAATAGGGGAACACAGCAGGACGGATGGCTGTCGCTGGACAAGCTTAGGGCATGTGTCAAGAAGTGGAACAAAGTGCCAGGAGGGGACTGGGTCACAAACAGCGCTGGGAGGACAGGCCAGAGCTTGACTGAGTTAAGCAAAGCTAAGTGGAGCATCACTCAGGATTCCCACCAGGAAAAGTGCTGCATCACCCACACGCTGCAACAGCTCCGAGGAATTGTGAAACCGAGAGGGAAGATTTCCGCCTTCTCATTCTCTTCTCTTGAATAAGAACAAAGAACAGGAAACTGGGAAAGTCACTCTCATCCTCAAAAGAAATCCTCCAGAAACACCATCTTGGTCACCCGCCCCAGAGCCTTCCAACCCAAGGAGTGTCCCAGCTCGCCCATCATCCCCAGGTCTCCCCACACCGAACTGAAATCTGAACTCTGTGCTCCCCTGTCCGCACCAGGCGGCGTCACAGTGCACACTGCCCGGGAGCAGGCACTGCTGAAGGGAGGACCACGACCTGGTGGTCAAAACCACAAGCTTTGGAGGAGGCGGCCTAGGCCTGAATCCTATCAGCACTGCTTCCAGGCTGTGTGGCCTTGGGGAAAACACTCTACCTCTCTGATGTGGAGCCGCTCACCTCTCATTGGACTATTAATACTCAGTGTTAAGGGAGGGGGTGGCCACTGGGTGGTTGAGCTTGCTGCTGCTACTTCCACCAAATTACTGTTGTCGTCATCACTGCTGGAGTGAGTACAAGAGCTCATAAAGGCCCCCACTGGAATGCTAAAGCCCCCCCTGGAGACATTCTCTCATCTGTCTGGCTCCAGGCTTAGCCAGAGTCATTTGGCACAGTGTATTGGAAAGACTCCACTCTGGCCCACCGGAGTCCTCCTACCACGCCACTGACCTGGAAGCACTCACAACAGCTACTGTCAAACAGGCTACTATGGTGACAACTGGGGAAACTCCATTCACAGCAGAAGTGGTGCCACCCTTGAGAGCCTAGACTCTGGGCCAAACAGCTGGGATCTCATCCCAGCTCTGCTACATATGAGCTGGGTGATCTTGGGCAAGTCACAACCTCTGCAGGACTCAGATTCCCCATCTGTAAAACGGGGGTGATGATAGCAGTCTATTAGCCTTATAGAGTTGTTTCGAGGATTAAATGGAAAGTGTTTTGTACAGTGCCTGGGACCAGTGAGCACCACGAGTGTTAGTTATTATCATCAGTCTCACTGGGTCCTGTGAGGCACGGTCATGCCCCCACTTCAGCCACGATCCTCTCCCCCAATCTCTGATGCTCCAGCCGTGATGGCCTCCTCAGTGTTCTCCAATCTCACCCACCTTTTCCCTACCGCGGGGCCTCCCACCAGCTGTTCCAGATTTGGAATGCTGTTGGCCTAGCCAGCTCCTTCTCATCCTTCCTGTGACGCTGGAGGAGAGGCCTACCCGTCTAAAGTGCTCCCTCCCCCATTCTTCACTAGAACCAAATCCTGTGTGTTTCCTTCAGCGCCCCCTCTGTTTATGGGGCACCAGGGGTTATTGTCCAGACTCGAGCCAGACAGCCTGGGTTTGAATTCAGCCCTGCCATCTACCAGCTGGCTGCCTTCGCCTCTCTCTGTCCTCATTTCCCCATCAGTCCCTACTCCACAAGTGTCGGGGTGAAATCATTAGCACTTATACAGAGCTTAGAACATCCCTGGAGCTTAGGGAAGGCCCTGCAAGTCTGCACTACCAAGTGCTTCCCTGTTGAGGTCTAAGTGTCTCTTTCCTCTTACCTATAACCTCCCCAAAGCAGCATCCTGTCTTTTTAATTTAGTCACACAGAGGAGATGCTCATTAAAGACTCGTTCAACAAATGGAAGGAGGGGTGAATACATCTATCTGCAAAGCAACCCAGAAATGGACAAAGAAAAGCCTGAGACTCTGTCCCCGTCTGTGACCCAACAATCCTAGTTATGGGCACAGGTCCAAAGGAAATAACTCAAACAGCAAGCAAAGGAGCGACTTTCTCATGCAGGGCCGGTCACAGTGACAACCAGGAAGCTCTCAGACACGCAAGAGCCAAGCAAACAGCAGTAGGGGTTCCTGCTGAAAATGACCCAGCTGTCATGAACCACCCCCAGCCCTGGAGAGGCCACCAGGAGAGAGGGGCAGGCACTGGCCACCTGGGAATACGCCCTCTGATGAGGGGTTTTAACCCACACGTGAAAGCAGACCAAGAACAAGAGCAGGGACACAGTCTACCTATGAGCTGTGGTTAAGGGTTTAGGGGAGATCCCAACTCAGGGGAACAGCCGGTGCTGTGGGCAGGGGATGTGGAAGGGGAGGTCTTTTTTTCCCAGGAGATGTTTAGATACCCTCATAGCAAGTCCTTAAAGAGACCCGGGCAGTCTCAACCTGTCTGATCTCTAAAAGAAACCTACGGGGAGACAGGGCCTATGACGACTCTCCATTTCACAGATGCGGAAACTGAGGCACAGGATAAAAAGGCTTCCTGGCCTGGCCCCAGGAGGCTGTGTTACCCAGAAGACCAGAAGTTAACTGTGGTTAAGTCAGGGGCCAACCTACGGGCCTACGCAGCTGTCCAGTACTTTTTCCACTTTGGCCTCCTCCCAGATCCTCAGATTTCTCTTTGGACCAGAGCGGGGACTGCTGTGTAAAAATAATGATGATGATGAAGATGGTCATAGCGGCCACAGAGCAATGGTACTGGTAACAGCACTTTACAGTAACAGGGCAAGCACCTTCCCTGTATATTTACTCACTGAATTTTACCACTCTGTCCGGTGGGCACTACCATTATCCTCATTTTGCACACATGAGAACCCGAAGGCACAGAGAGGTAAAGTCACTTGACCGAGGTCACACAGCTGGCAAGCAGTAGAATCAGGATCTGAACACAGGCTACTCTCTGACTCCCTGTGAGGCTATTTTCCTCTGCACCTTCACTACTGGCCTCCATGAGACAGGGAGGCTCAGGTTCCACTTGCCACATTGTGTCCCCAGCACTTGGCATCAGACTTTCAGCAACAGGAGGATTAATACACAGAAGAGGGAGGGACTAGGAACTTTCGTCATGCTGCATTAATTCTAAGGCCTGTGTTTCTTCACACAATCATAGATCTGTGTCTCTCAGTCAATGTATCCTACCACCTCTGCCAGCCACATTTACACCGCCCATTAGCATCTCTTAAGTTAGGATGCATGTCACAACGGCCGGCCTCTTGGATTTGATGAGATGCGGTGGGCCTCTTTCAGACTGGCCTCTTCTCTAATCTTACTGCACCATGAAAGATGGCAAGAGGCTTTTTACTAAGTTTCCAGAATCAAGAAGAAAAATGAAAACTGCCCTTATTTCTTAGTCAAGCTAACCCTAGGAGAGAGGCAATCACCACCCCCGCCCGCCTCCTCACTACCGCTCCACAACAACTCAATTAACTTTAATGGAGTTGGGGTGGAGGGATGAGTGTAATTGTCAAGCTACCTGACCAGGCCACCTCGGGCAAAACTACCAGCAGCCTGATCTGATAATCTCCATCTGCCAGCTGCCTTCTTGTCTCCACAGTTCCTTCCCCAGGCCCTTGCCCAGGCCATGTTGTTTTTGCCAAACCCAGGCAGAGAGGACGCAAAAAAATCTCCTACTCAACTAAGTTCGTACAACCCTTTCCGAAGAGCCGTGGTTTCTGCGTGGCCCCACAAGAGAAATCCTCTCTGCGGGCACAGTTTCTTTCTGAAACACGCACTCAGATAGGATTTGCCTGGCAAAAGGGTTCTTATTTTAACGACTTCCGGGTCCGTAAGCTGCCTAATTTCTACAAGGCACCGGGGGAGGAGCAACATCTTGAATTCACATGTCAACTGTTTCTCAGGTTTACTGGAGATCTGATATGAGCTGTGGGAACAGGCCTGAAAAGTACAAGCAGCCACAGATGTAAAGTGTTCCTGATACACAGTCTCCCAAGGAGAAAACAGAACTGCACGGAGAGTGTTGAGTGACTAACAAATCCTGGACTTGTCCAAAATATGGCAGCACGTGGTCTGAGTCTGGGCGAGGGTTTCTCAACCTTCATACTATTGACATTTGGGTCCCAATCATTCTTTGTTATTGGGGGCCTCCCTGTGCTTTGTATAATGTCAGCAGCATCCCTGGCCTCTACCCATTAGATGCCAGTGGCACTTTCCCTCCAGTTGTGACAAACAAAAATGTTTCCAGATGCTGACAAATGTCCCCTGGGGGCAAAATACCTGGGGTTGAGAACCACTGATCTAGGCAGTTTGCAGAGTATCCTATTTTCTCATTTTAGTAGTGACATATTTAATAGCTATTAGGCGAATACAAAAACCTGTGACTTCATAAAATTCTAAAGTGATATGAACATTCCTTTTGGGATAAATTTTTTTAGGTTTTAAAAAAAAAGTGAACTTATTTAAAGAAAAGTGTTTAATAAATGTGGTAGACACAACTGGCAAGATTACTCAATAGCCTTTCCCAGCTCCCTTGTCTCTTACTGCCTCCCACTCAAGAAGCAT
Source organism: Camelus dromedarius (assembly GCF_036321535.1). Classification (NCBI taxonomy): domain Eukaryota; kingdom Metazoa; phylum Chordata; class Mammalia; order Artiodactyla; family Camelidae; genus Camelus; species Camelus dromedarius. Next base: position 13,272,233 of record NC_087459.1, on the reverse strand, counting down.
AAAACCAAAGGCTCGTTTCCTTTGCCTCCCTTGTAGCTGGAGGTGGTCATGTGATCCAGCTCTAGTCAAGGAGACATGAGACGTCTACAGTGCCAGAAGGGCTTTGGGGGAAGATTTTTACTTTCCTGAATAGAAAGAGATAGCTGAGGCTGGTGTGGTCCTTCTCTATTCCTACCTTGAACCTAGATGTGATGGTTAGAGCTGTAGCAGCCATTTTGGGGCCTTGAGGGAAAGACAGAGAAAATGGTGTCAGCCCTAACACCAATGGGTCGCTAATCCAATGCCAGCAAGCGCCAGAGGTACTGGACCTCCTGATACATAAAAAAATAAATACTTTTATGTTTAGGCTACTGGAGTTATGATTTCTGTTTCTTGCTGCCAAATGTGATCCTAACGGGTATGAAGTGAGATATAAATGTCAAAATCATGAAGACTACACACAAATGACTGAGGGTGAGACAGTGTCGGGAAGAGGACAGGCTCTGAGGTCAAACTGGAGGGTCTGAATACTATCACATCCCTAGCTGTGTGAACATGGGCAAGTTTAACTGTGCCTCAGTTTCCCCATCAAAAAGGGATAAGAGCATGTACCCAGCATTACTGTGAGCCTAAAAAATGTACATAGAGAGAAGGCTTAGCCCACTACTTGACATAGAGTAATCTTTGATGCATGCTATTTTCTTTACAAAAATAAGCTTACCAAAGTCACATAGCAAAACAGAGATAAGGACTAGAACTGATTTAGCTGGGTTATTTGCAACACTTAGAAAGGAAACTGCCTTTAAGGATTGTATTTGAAATACCGCTGCCTTGGAGCTAATGGCTAAGTGAGGAGAGGGAAAAGCAAGCAACCAAGACTTCCCAGAGGATCCAAGTCTAGAAGTCCAGACCACCCCGTTCTCTCCCAGCTCTAGCCACACTAGCCTTCCTTGTTAAACTGGAGCTTCTGTGCACACTTTTCCCACTGCCTAGAACACTTTTACCTTCTGCTTTTGCCTATGTAATAAACTGATAGTTGTACCCCAATATCCATTCTTCCTTAACCCCTAGTGACACAATCTTCAGCTGCGTACAAGTCTGTCCAGAAAGGAAACTACATTTCTCAGACTCTCTTGCAGCTACATGTGGTCATGAGACTAGTCACTGGCCAATGGGTTATGAACAGAAGTGATGTGAGTGACCTCTGGGTTGCACCCTTCTGCCCCTTTGGCTCTGGCTGGAATGTGGGTGTGGAGGTGCACCATCCTGATCACAATGAGGGCAGCACCTGGGGACAGCAGAGCAGCATGATGGGAGGAGCCTGGGCACCTGACACCCTCAGGGACAGAGCTGCCACACTAAGCTGGGATTTTTACACCAGAGAGAAATTACCTTCTATCTTAAGCCACTGTTTTGGGGGGGTCTTTGCCACAACAACCAAACCTATATCCTCATATAGGCTCTCCTTTCTTTCGATCAATCAGATCATACCCCTCCCTCTTTCGCCCCCCACCACACTCCCTGAGCACAGAGCTCCCCTTCACAGCACTTCACGGCTATGATTTTCCAGTCATTTGTTCAACCTCCTCACAAGACTGGAAGCTCAAGGATGGCCGGGAGTTCTGCTCTGCACATCTTTGGATTCCCAGTATCAAATTCAGGGCAAGGATTTTCAGCAGACCCTCAGAGAACGTCGACTGAAATGGGGCCAGACCACAGGGCCAATGGGCAAGAGCTCTGTCCTCTGAGTGCAATCCAAGGGTCTGGGGCACTGACCCTCAGAGGTTCTGTCTCCTGCAAGGGGCACCCAAGAGGCTGGAAGACCTGTCCATCCAACACCCACACAACCTTGCTTCACATTTTCCCCAGATTCTCCTTATACAGAAGTTAAAAAACAAGGCTATCCTACTGCCTGGAGAGGGAACAATTATTAGCAAATTACTTAATTAGGTTCATGTTGACATTTCATCTTCCAGTAAATATGTTAATTAAAAATGGATCAAATCCAAGACGCACAGTAAATGAAAACTAAAATAAAGAATACGTTTTCATGAAATTCCTGCTTTTAAAAAATACCTTAGGGGGAGGGTATAGCTCAAGTGGTAGAGCACATGCTTGGCATGCATGAGGTCCTGGGTTCAATTCCCAGGACCTCCTCTAAGAATAAATAAGTAAACCTAATTACCCCCCCAAAAAAAATCTAAAAAATACCTTATACTTAGGATATGCAGAGAAAAGAGACTGAAAATTAAAATGCTAACAAGAGGTGATCTCTAGAAGAGTGTTAATTATGGAGGATTTTCACATTTTACCATACTCATTCCTGTACTGTTTCATTTTATACTGTACCTCTTGTAATACAAGACAAAGAAGAGAATAAGAGAAAAGAAAAAAGTCCCTTTAAGAAATTCAATCACTACCATGTTTATAGTAACAGAAAACCTGGAACTTCCCAAGTATGCATGCATCTGTCAGCAGCTTTCAGAGCTGTCATTGCCCACCTTCACTCATATGTCATGGATTTAGGTAGTTAAGCAAGTCCTCTTAATCCTAAACTACAAAGAAAATCTGCAGAATGAATTTCCCCACCCAACAGTGCAACTTCAGAGCTGGCAGCTGATACCCCAGCATGCCTCAGCCAGACCCAGACATCCTACAGACACCCTATAACAACTGGGTGAATTAGTCTGAATCCTCAGATGCTGGGGACCAGTGTCTGAATCCCTGGGGTCAGGCTGGGCTCCGTCCTGATTCTACGAAGGTCCGCATAGGCTCAGAGGATGTAAGATGATAAACCAGAAGAGAATCGCCACACCAGAAATCCCCACTGCCCTGTCCCCAACTGTCCACCACTGTCTGGCCTCCTTCAGAACCGCAGCTAGGGCCTGCTGAGCTTTGCTAAGCATCCTCTAGATCTTGCCTCTTTTCTTCCCCACAGCTCCACAAGATCCATGGCATGATCATCATCCCCACTTTACGGATGAGGACACTGAGGCTCCCAGAAGTTAAGTAACTGGCCCAAGGTCGCACACTGAGAACTCACAGGACCTATTTTCGAACCCAGGCTCCTGAACCTGGTCTCTTGACCCCAGCCATACACATCCCCATGCCTGCAGCGGCCAATGCTCGTATTCTCACCACCACTGCCAACTCATACCGTCTTTGGGAATAAAGAGGGTTTGACCCAGGGGGTGAGCCCTTTCTCCAACCCCTCCCCACCAAACATGCAAGTGAGCCTGGAAATGGGCCAGCCCTGCCCCCAGCACCAAGTGTGAACCTTGGGATCTCGGTGGACCGAAGTAACAGGGAAAAAAAAAAAAAATGAAGGGGCCCATTACACTGCAACTGCAGTCCTCAGAGTCTAATCTACCACATGTCTCTTCTCCTTGACCCTGGGTTAGTGAAATTAATGATTTTGAGGAAGAAGCCTTATCAAAGGGCTCCTAGATAACCTAACTAAATTATAACTTCCAGGTCACCTTGCCCAGCACCCTGCAGCTCCAACTTTCCACTGGCCTCCCGGCTTGTAAGGGTAATCAGAGGGACTAGGCACTGCCTTTCATCAGCTCTTAATAATAATAAAAACAACAACAAAAATGATGGGCACTCTGAGAGACCCTGCTAGAACTGAGCCAACACTTTTTTAAAAAACAAGCAAGGCTGTAGCTAGGACAAAACGTTTTCAAATGATTTGAGATATTCCCTCTACTCCTAAGAATATGCTGTAAGGAAATAAGTCAACCGGCACAAGCTATATGACATTCATTACAAGGTTTTCTTTAAAAGGAACAAAAAGAAGGGGGAAAACAGCAACCTAAATGCCAAACCACAGGCAATGATTAAGTAAATTACAGTCCACCAATACAGGAACTATTATTGCTTGGACATTTAAAGGTGTAATTACAAAAGTTGTGCAGGAACATGGGAAAATTCTTACAAGAATAAATGAAAACGTGGGATAGAAAATGGTACACACTTTCCAAGTGCAACCTTGCAAGACCACATAAGAACCTGGACAAGAATCAGATGTTAATACACCAACAAAAAATCCACGCTGGTTTGTAAGTGAAAGGAGCAATATACAGAACGTAATTTAGAATATGAACCTATTTGGGGAGGAAAAAAAGATACCCATTCTCATTTTCTGCCCACCTGATGGAAACATATGCGCAACACACACGACAGACAAAGGGGCAAGATTCCCAACATACCGAGACCTCTGTAAATGAACAGGAAAAAGCAAACCAGAGTAAAGATGCACAAAAAAGATCACGGAAAGAAAGACGTGCACAGAAAACTGTGAAACCACCAGGGAATATGTCGTAGCATGTTCAGCTTCTAACTTCTAAGGGAAATGCAGGTGAAAATAAGATATATCTTTTATCCATCAAATTAACAGAAATTTGGCCATGTCCCCGGCCGGGAAAGATTCAGAGAAATGGGAGTTTTCACTCCGTCGCTAAGAATGGACTTGCTACAATCTTTCTCAAAAATAACCAGCCAATACCCATTAAAAATTAAAATTTACATAATTTGAACCCGTGTACAAGGATGTTTACTGGAGCATTGTTTACAGAAACAAAAAAAAAATGGGAAATAACACAAGTGACATTATTAATTGGGAAACAGCTGAACAAATTACAGCAAATTTTTAACTTTGAATATTATATAACTTGCTAAAAAAATTACTAGTGACATTCTAGGTATCACCATGTACCAAATGTTAAGAAAAAATAATAAGCAGAGTAATGGTTATAACATAATCCATTTTATTTTTAAACATATTATTTATGTTTAGAAACGTTTCTATGATTACAGAGAAAGAACTGGAAGAATACTTTAGTTACCGGTTAGAGACAGAGCTAACACTTTATTTAAATATCTTGGTGGTGTTTTGTCACAAGGAGTGTCACTTTGGGAACCAGAAAACTGTACAATTAAACCAGAAGGTTTATGTGTAAAAAATAAATCAGAGTTGTATTAGCATGGTGGGATTTTAAGTAAAACTTTTACATGTTGTTAAACTGTTGGCATAAAAGAACTTCTTAAACAGAGAAGAATGTGTAAACTTAAACTTATTTCTTTATAAAATTGGACCAAAACCAAGCACTGTCTGGACCGTAAGGTTTAACTCTGCTGGGCAAAACCCTCTCATACACAGGGAAGCAATGTGGGACTGGTCAATTCCCAGCTTAACCAATGCCCTCAAATGCCAAGCACACACAGCAGGTGCTTAATAAATGCTGGTGAGTCCATTCATGGGAATATAAACTACAGCTGCCGCTTGACATAAGAACTATCAGATTTCAAAATGCACCTATCCCCCAACCCGGCAATTTCTCATGGGGGATTTACTCTGCTAGTCACTTACACCTACTGGCACAGAGCGCAAAGAGGCGGCGGGGTTCTTCACGCAGAAAACTGGAACCAACCACCCCAAGGGTAACCGAGGGGGGACTGGGTGAATACACGGCACGGTCACGTAATGGAAGAACGCACGGCTTGTAATGAAGTATTATTTCCTTTTTCTTTCAATTTGCAAGGACTTAGCATGGAAAGAAAATCCACGCTGGTTTGTAAGTGAAAGGAGCAAGATACAGAACGTAATTTAGAATATGAACCTATTTGGGGAGGAAAAAAAGATACCCATTCTCATTTTCTGCCCACCTTCCCCCCCCACCCCCGCCCATTCCCTCTCACTCTTCAGACATATTTGCATATGCTCGGACTTTTTCTAGAAGGGCAAGTAAGAAACTACCACCAATGGCGTCTTCTGTGAACACAGCACCGGTAGGGGAAGTACTGAAATTTTTACTTTCCCTGTATATTCTTCTAGAATATAGCTTTATTCTAGAATTTTAAAACATTTTTTCAAAAAGTTTTTAACAAGATACTTTTTTAAAAGAGCACAAGTGAAAAAGTTACCATGCAAGAGCTTCCAGATCAATTCAACATCTAGTTTTAAAAGAGTTTTCTAGCGATCTATAGAAAGTCATCTTAATCACGCAGGAAAGCATTTCAAGATCTTAACAGGTCATGAAAAGCCTTTGGAGGGAAATTAAGAGCAGTGGGGAAACCCAACTTGATCGGACTCTGAATGGTGCAGCTACCGTTCTGAAACAGATGAGACTTAAAAATAGAAACTTTTTTTTTAAAAACCTGAGTCTCAAACATAAATGGATCAGAAGCTGATGACTATCACTCTATTTCCTCTCCGAGCTGCAGTAAGCTTCCTAGTTGGAGTTTCCAGGCCCTTATTATTACCACAAGCCATTTTATTAGTGCTTTCTGTGTTTTTGCAGATGCTCCAGGCAAGACTTTCATGACACAGGCTCTCCAGTTCCTTTGACCACCCCAAGCACCTCAGGGCCTCCGTACTTGCTGTTCCCTCTATCTGGTACTCCCTTCCTCCAGCCCGTTGCAGCCAGCTTTGCCATTCCAGTCATAGGTCAAATGTCATCCCCTCCGAAAGGCCTTCCCTAGACATACTCCTATCACAGCTTGCACCCCAGTTCTTCCCAGTTCACGGCTTGATCATGCCTGTATCCGAAGGGTCTAGAACAGTGCCAGAAGCACAGAGTAGATGCTCAATTAATAATAAAAGATTGACTAAGTGAAAGAGTGAGAAACGGTTGTGGGAAGAACAAGAGAATGAACCCAGTGTTTAAAGAGCACGCTGAAGTTCTCTGTGCTGGGAAAACTTAGGCACTTGATAAATGCTCTCCAGAAAGGAAGGCATTCCCACACAGATAGTTACCCAAGAGGCCAATAAAAGGTAAACTGAGGTTCTCAAAGAGACAACACACTGGGATGGAATGGAAAAGCCCCATAAAGCCTCAATTACTACCTGAGGGTACTGGATGCCACCCTCTCTGGTCATCCAGACCCAGCTTCCGGAACCTGGCAACCTCCCCCAGCAGATGAACCCCGTAATTATACCAAGGGGACACTTAAGTGTACTCTTGACTTTGTAATTGTCCACCTATCCTGGGGCAGTTTCAGATGAAGGAGCAATGCTTCAAAGCTAACCTCTAAAAACAGGCATTTCACCCTGGATTCAACCCTCACACACACTCCCCGCAACCAGAATGGATTAGGGGAGAAAAGCCCAGCCCATGATGGAAAGAGGCAAACAGCATGGAAACAGCTGCAACTTCCTTCTCTGCCTAATTGGAGTTTAACCTCTTCACCGTCTCATTAAGCTTCTCCAAGGCAACCCCAATAAGCCAATTATGTGAGAAGTTCAAGTCTCAAAACTCTTTGGAAAATGCAAAAGTCTTGCCCAGATTTCTCCTCCAGATTCCTCCACACCAGCGGCTCTAGGACTCTGCCACCCAGGGGAACTTCAGCGCCGTCTGGAGACATTTTTGTTGCCAAAACAGGGGGAGAAGCTACTGGGTTAGAGACCAGAGATGCTACTGACAGTCCGCAATGCACTGGGCAGACCCCACAAGATGTCCAGAGCCAGAGCGGCCAGGCTAAGAAACTGCTCCACCCCTCCCATCCCTCCCTGACACTGGCTTCCTCAGCCTGGGAGAGGTAAGGAGAGGTTCCCCACCCCCATCAGAGGGGACGCTGCCCCAGTTTCCATGCCAGGTTGGGGGAAGCACTCACCTCAGGATGTTCAAGTCCTTGTCATTATCCCAACCCATGTTATTAGCACTTCATTTCTTTTTGCCAAATGTTCGGGCAAGTTTTTATGGCTAGAGTTTTACCGATCATTAAGGTCTGATAAAATGCAGACCTTACCCCACCATGAAAATCTGGAGCCAACATCCAAACCAGACACCTGCCTTAAGTTCTCCGGGCATCCATAATGAGTGCACCCATCCCCCTCCTGCCCACAGGACCGAGCCAGACTCGCAGCATCAAACTAGTGAGTGAGCCAGATCAGCCCCAGTCACTTAACCAAAAGTTTGCGCTTCAAAGCAGAAGCCAATGCAAATGCCTACATAGGTGCCAGGTGGGTTCCACCAGGGAGAGAAGCAGACGAGGTGAGAAAGCACGATGAAAAAAGGCAATGGACACGGGGCCTTAGAATTAAGGCTGCAATAAGTGGGCGGGGGATTGTGGCAACCTGGAGCGAGCAGGCCTGTTCTGGAGGGACAGCCCCAGCCGACCACTGCCATGTAAAACTGCAGGCCCTCATGCTATCAACTCTTCTGATTTTGCCAAAGTCAGAAATCTAGATTTTTCTGTGAAACCTTCCAATCGGTAAATAGTAGCAATTACAGTAATTCATAATTAAAAGAAAGCCAAACCAGCATATTAAGGGGCTAGATCTAACCTCCCACACCCATGGAACCCGTCCCTCAGACACTGAAATTCAAATGTTAATTGTGCCTACCCTGTGCAAGGCACTGAGTCCTAGGGACAGACAGACAAGACTCAGTTCTGACCCTTGCAAGATAAAATATAAGCAGGCAGATGTGGAAGCTGGAAAGCTCACTCTACCTGAGTATTCAATGCTGACTGGTGAGTGACTATTTCATCCTTAGAGGGCTCCGGAAAGAGGCTTCAACTTGGCTCATAAGTCATTCCAAAGCTTCATATCATTTGTTCACTGAACATTTACTGAGCATCTATGTTCCAGGCACTGTTCCAGGTGCTGGGATTAAGGCCATGAAAACAAACACAGGCAAGAACCCCTGCCCCTGTGACACTGATCTTTTGGTGGGAGTTTAGAGAGCAGACAACATAAACAAAAGATTTGGTGTATTAGATGGCAGTAAGTGGTGTGGGATAGGGGTGGGGTGGGGGAAGGACTGGGAGGACAAGAAAGTGGCAGGGAGTCAGGAAAAGGCTGCCTGAGATGACACCTAAACAAGGATTGAAAGGTGCAGGAGCATTCTGGGCAGGGGAAACAGTAAGTGCAAAGGCCCCGAGGCAGCCTGGTAGACAGCGTGTCTGAAGCGGAGGGAGACAGAAAGTAGCAGGCGATGTGGTCAGAGAGGTGATGGGGCCAGATGCTATCAGGCCTTACAGGCTACCTTAAGCCCTCTGCCTTTTACCCTGAGGAAAGCGGGGAGTCACTACAAGGTTTTAAGCAGAAGGAGGAGAGGATCTGACCTGTGTCTTTAACAGGATCCTGCTGGCTGCTGGGTTGAGCCTAGACAGTAGCAGTCAAGGAGGACAGCAGGGAGAGCACTGAGGTGGGAATGTTCAAACGCAGGATGGAGCTGATGGTGGCTCTGGACAGAGAGGCAGCTGGGGAGGCTTGTGAGAAGCAGGAAGATTTGAAACATTTTGAAGGAATGGGCAACAGGATTTGCTGACAGAGCAGATGTGAAATGGGAGGGAAAGAGGGGAGTCAGGGAAGATGTGGGGTTGTGGCCTGAGCCTCTGAGGACAGGGCTCCCATCAACCAAGAGGGGGAGTGCTGGTGGGGAGGGCTCCAAGTTCTGTGCGGGATTCAGTAAGTTGGAGACACCCATGAGACACCCAGGTGGAGACACCGGTTCCAAAAAGTTGAGAACACGAACGGAAAGAGATTTTTTCATCCACCACCGAGTTCCAGAGGTGAGGCTCCCTCAAGACTATCACAGTCAGAGCTGGTCCCCTGGGGGAAGGAGATCACGGTTCCTTGTAAGCCAAAAGGGGCCGCTGGGGCTTCCTTCTTGCAAGGCCGGAGCGCAGCCTGGGAACCCTGGACTAGCCTTTGCCCCGCCTTGTCCTCTCTGAGTCCCTTTTCTCCTCCCAAAGCCATTTATTTACCTTGTCACACTGCCATTCTGGGCCTGAATCAACATCCATGAAGCAGGGTGAGCAGAGGGGAGGACCCCATCAGTTCCAGGGTCCCTTTGGCTCTACTCCACAGGGAGAGGGGGGAGACTGGAAGGAGGGGTGGGTGTAAAGGAGAAGAGAGGAAGGGGGATGAAGGCAAAGTGATGAATCCAAAATCCAGTGAAAAACTTGGGAGAATGGACGGCTCTTCACAGATTGTTGTGAAGCCAAAAGGAGCTATTACAGCAGGAATTAGACCAACTCCAAGGCCAGACATTACCCCAAGAGGAACTTCTACTAGCTTCTTCTCCCACCCTTTGGCAGCTAATTCGAATACTTCAGGGGTTACTGAGTTGGAGGATGGCTGGTAAGCAGGATGCCATGAACCATGACACGGATCTGCCACTTCCATCCACTCCCAGCAGCAGCAGTAGGTACAAAAATTAACTGGAGAATTCCAGTTAGTGGACCGCATACATGGACTGAGCGCTAACTATATACCCAGCGGCAGCATTCCAAGCACCTGATAAGGATTCGCTTGGTACCGTGTTATCACCGCCATTATCCACAAGGGGAAACTGAGGTATGGAGGGAAAAAGTAAGTCGCCCAAGCTGCAGAGCCAGGATCTGAACTCCAGGAATGTGAGCACTTGCTCAGAGCCACCATTCTACTCTACTGCTTACCAACTTATCATTTACTTTAGGACATTTTCTGATTTTTCTATGCCGGACATGCAACGTATTAAAAAACAAATATTTTCTTAAAAATTAACTCGCAAGGGGAGGCCCAAGCCCACTCTCCTAACCATCATTCAAACATCAGCCACAAAACAGCCTTTCCTACCTGCCCCATGCCAGCCACCTCCAATAAAGAAAGCAAGCCAAGCGCTGGTCAACTCAGCCCCTATTTTCCATTTAGATAATGAAGGTCCTCTTGGTTTTCCATCCTGGAGTATTTGTCTGAGTGAAGGCAGTAAGTCAGCCGAACCCTCATCACAGGTTCCTCCCCATCCTGGTTGTTCTGGACATTTCCTGGGGCTGAGAGGCAGGCAAAGGCCCAGGAACAAAGCTCTGATAAGAGTCTCAGGTGGGCTAGTCGCCCAGATTTCTAAACACATGACCTTAGTTAAGGGAGGAACCCGGCATGAGTGGGTGGGTGGCCCAATCCCATGCCCTAGTGGAAGAAAAAATGTGTCCACAGGAAGGACAAGCAACTCGAAACATACAACGTCATCTTTGGAGAGGATAATAATAAGGATTGCTTAAATCTGTGCAGGGCATGGGCTGAGCCACTGGCACAGATGAATTCACTTACTCTTCTCAACAAATAAGAGACTGGGACCTTGGCGGGGGTAGGGGGGCTCCTCCTATTTTACAGATTAGGAAACTGACGCCCAGAGAGGCATATTGGCTTGTCCAAGGTCACACAGTTATCTAATGGCTGGGAGCCCAGTCTCTCTTGCCCTTGAGTGTACGCCCTGGAAAACACATTAGTCGCTTGCTTTCTATTCTATTTGGTTTCTCCTGCTACCTGGAAATTCTCATGTCCCAGCTGCCTGCTCTTTAACTCTGGTTCCAGGGCACCTCCGAAAACTGGGACATCTGGCAAGTCCAGAAATCCAGAGGGAGGAGGGGCAGAGGAAAGCCTGCAAGACCAAGGACTGGGTAAGATGGAAGAGCCTGCAGCGGCGAAGGCCAAACACCTGGCAATTTCTGTATAAGTCCTTGAGAGGAGAAAAAACAACTGGTTTCCCCCAGATGAGCTTCTTCAGCTGACTAAACAGAGGACACTCCCAAACCCATTCAACTTTGGAAAACTGAAAACCTGGTTAGCCATCAACTGCCAGCTGCCATCAACAAAATACAACCCAGTGCAAAATCTAATTTATGGTCGCCTATTTTTTCCCCTCTGTAATTTACAAGAAGAAAAAAAACAAGGAAATACATCAGGGTTCACAGCAACACTAAACCAGATTCCCCATCTGATTTTTTGCAGAAATCATCTTGTTGTTGTTACACCTGGTATGGGGAGCAAGGACTCCTCAGATTTTCCTCTCTGCTAAGTAGAATCCTACTTTGCAAATAGTCTGCCCTCCAATCATTCCTGGACCCTGAATGCAAAGCATCTGTACTATTTCCAGCCCCAGAGTAAATCTCAGATCCCACTGGCCTGAAAATGTAAGACGTACCCAGATATGTTTGGTTGCTCTATCAAGTAATACCGCCAAAAAATAAAGCTTTCCCATGGGGCCCTCAAGGATGACTTTTCAACACTTCAAATGCAGTCTGCAAGGAGAGGACCACAAAACAGAACAAGATATTTTCGGATGCTAATCACTGCCTCCAAAGAACCCATGATGTTTCTCTCTCCTGATTCTTAAATAAAGTGGAAAAACTATCCTTTCCAGATTTGCATACCGTGTTTACCAATTACTCAAGACGGTAGGACACAGAATTGCTTCCTGTAACAGAGGCAAATCGCATTAGAGGGAAATTAAAGACCAAGACACTGGGGATTAAACCAGAGAGTGGACGGCAGGGACCCAGCCACGCTCAGCATAGAACATTTAGAAGAAACCGTGCCAGGGGATAAAACCCAAAGCGGGACCCCACAGAGAGAAGCCTCAAATTACAGGGGTGGAACGGCACGCCCACCGCTACCAGGATCCTGGGCATCCTCAGCTGTACCCCAAACCAGACCCTAGGCTCACGCAAGACAGGGCAGGGTTGAGTAGCCCTACCTTCTTTCCTGGCTGTACCCCAAACTTTGCTGATTCTCCCCTGTTCCCCCAAACTCCCCTCAAAGTAATTAAGCAGAAACAAAGTATAAGGTGACAAAAACACGTAAGCAGGAGAGTAATGTGGATGGAAAATAACTGGGGAGAGGCAAACCTCAACCCAGTCACTTGGAAGCCCCTTTCTATAGCCTGACCCCCTCCCCCGCTCAGTCCTTTGGTAACCGAGAGTTTGTGAAGGGGGGCCTCAACCTACAGAGGAAATGGGGGAACTTAAGCAGGGAGACACTCCCTTATCTCTGGAGTCCCCTTCCCTGGGAGGTTATTTTTAGTTGGAACGGGAACCCCAAAATAGAAAGGGTTTTTTTTCTATTTTGAGCCCCCTCTTTTCAGCCTCCTCTCCCAGGCTCTGGCCCCTCACCTTTCCCCAGAAGCCCCAAAGCCCGGCACAAGCAATCCCTCCCCAACGCCCTGCCTCCCGGGAACCGAGTCACCCAAGTTTTCCCCCATCAATTACACCCCCGAAGGGGCTGGCCGCGGGCGGGGTGGAAAGCGGATCCTCCAGGCCGGCTGCAGAGCCGGGAGCGCGGCGCTCGGGGCGGCAGGGTGCCTGGGGCTGCGGGCCCGGCCCGCCCAGCACGGCGCTTCCCCTCCGCCGGCCGGCCTCCCCGCCCGCCGACCGCCCTCCCTCCCGCTACCAGCCGCCAGCCCCACGCGGCTCGGGCGGCCGCCGAGCACGTACCCAGAAGGGGTCGGAGCCATCTACGCTGCAGAAGCCGCGGAGCGCCATGCGGCCGGCTCAGGCACGGCGGGCAGCGGCGGGCGGACGGGCCCGGCTGCTGGTGGCGGCGGCGGCGGCGGCGGCGGCGGCGAGGGCGGGAGGCAGCGGCGGAGGGAGCCGGGGCCGCAACGCCGCCTGGTTGGCCAGCGCGTCACGGGGATGCGGCGGCCCCGCCCCGCGCGGCCCCGCCCCGCTCACCTCGCCGGGCGGGCGAGGGCGGCGTGGGGAGGCTGCACCCGTGCGGCTTCGATCCCGTGGCCCCGGACACTACCCACCCACCCCATAGAAGCCCCGGGGAAGGCCGCTCCAGATGCTTCCAGGACCTTTCTGTCCAGGCCCTGCCACCAGTTTTCAAATCCTGCTGTAACAACGACGACGACAGCAACAATAATAATAATGAGCAGGGGGAAATAACATGAACTCCTCCCGCTATGAGCCCGGAGAGTGTCAGACACCTTAGCTGTGTCCTCATCGGACTTCACGATTATGACTCCCTTTTCGTGGAGGAAGAAAACAAGAGGCAGAGAGGTTGAGTGGCTTCTCCAGGGTCACTGGGCTTACCCAGCCTGCAGAGCTGATGCAAGAACAGCAGGAGACGGATACTCTTACTAATCTACCCTTTACAGATAGAGAAACTGAGGCTCAGAGAGGTGAAGCTACTTGCCCAAGGTCACACAGCTGGCAAGCAGCTGAAGTGGGATTCAAACCCATGCCCACTCTGACTTGGAACACTCATGGCCTGAGGGCCCCCATCTCCATCCCAAACAGCTGTGGCATTTTCTCAATCTTCTTTGCAGCACTGGGGAAATGGCCAGGTTATTGATCTTAACCTCTGAGATAAAGAAACTGAGGCCTAGAGATGTAGTAATAATTAAGAGGAACACACAGTCATGGTGCTTCCGAAGGCTGAGTTCTTAGCAATGTACATGTATTAACTTGTGTAATACCCACCGAAACCCCAAGAAGTGAGTACTACTATTATCCCCATCTTCAGTTGAGAAGCCTGAGGCGCAGTGAGGCAGAGTAACTTGTCAGGGATTATATAGACAGTAAGTGGCTGAAATAAACTTTGAAGCCCAGTATACTGGTTGGGAAGAGAGGACTTTATTATAACGCTAACCATTTTGCCATATTGCCTCAGAACTGTTTAATGCACAGGCAGCCAGTGACAGAGAAACTGGGGCTGGCATCTAGGAGCCGAAGCTTTGTTCCTTCTCTCCTCCTGAATCCCCTGCCTAATGTGTGGTTTTTATTATACTCACACCAGCTGCACCAAATAAAACAGGAACAGTGATTGAATCTGAGACCCCTCCAAATGACCTAGGGAGGGAGGGTGGGGGAATAGGATTGTTTCCTGTGACTTTTTTATTGGCCTAGGTTCCCCTAAGGGTGAGTCAGTTTTTATGAGATAATTACTTTCAGGTGATAATGATCTTTGGTCTGTTGCTTTGACATGTATATATTTTATAAATACTTACTGAGCATTTACTATATACCAAATCTTGCTGAGACAAAGATGCTCCTATGGAGGTTAAATTGTTGGGGTTTCTTGTGGGGGGTTTTAATTTTTTTTTATGGTAGAGGAACTGGTTAATCAAATAATCACTTTTTTTTTTTTAAGGATATTTACAGCTGTGATAAAAGCTAGGAAGAAAACATGGGAGTAAGAGGGTTTAAAAGGGTCCTGGTCTATGGGCAGTGGAAGTCAGAGAAGGCTTCCTGGAGGAAGAGTCTTTTGAGCTGAGATACAAGTGATGAGTCTGCGCTGTGTTCTGTGGTGAAGAAAACAGCTTATGGAAAACTATGAAGCAGGACAGAGCGAATCCCTGGAGGAACCTGAAGATAGTGTGGGTGGCAGGAATTCAAAGGAGAAGCAGAAGGGACTCATCAGGGCAGAAGGAATCAGAAGGGGCAGAGCATTCAGGATGTTGTTGGCCAAGGAAGGGATTTCAGCTTGGCCCCAAGAGCAGTGGGGAGCCAGTGATGGGTTTTAAGCTGGGTAAGAGACCCTCAGATTTCTTTCCATTTTTATCCAAATTCTTTATTCATCCATTCTTTCAACAAAGACTCACTGAGCAAACATATGAAAAGGTGCCCTACATCATTAGTCATCAGGGAATGCAAATAAAACCCCAGCAAAATGCCATTACACACCAACCAGAATGAACGACAAATGAAAACGCCAAGTTTTGGCAAAGATGTGAAACAACTCAAACTCACATCCTGTCAGCAGAAGTGTACATTGATTCAACCACTTTGGAAAAAAGTTTGGCGATTTGTGTTGAAGCTAAATGTACAACTTTACGATGACACAGCAATTCCACTCCTTTCCAAGAGAAAGGGATGCTCACGTCCATCAAAAGACGTCTACCAAAAATGTTCAGAACAGCTTTATTCAAATTGCCAAAAACTAGAAGCAACCTGACTGCGCATCAGTGGTTGAAAGGATGAATAAATTGTGGCATATTCACACAACAGAATATGACACAGCAAAAAAAAAAAAAAAAAAAGAGAGAGAGAGAGAGAGTCAAACTGCTAATATGTGTAACAATATGGACAAATCTCACAACACAGAACAAGAAGCAAGAGAAGCCAAACACAAGAGTACGTTTTTGATGATCCCATTTAGATGCAGTTCAAGCACAGGCAAAACTAATAGATGTTGATCGAAGTCAGAATAATGGTTACCTTTAGGGTGTGTGATTAGGACAGGGTACAAAGGAGCCTGATGGAGAGCTGGAAATGTTCTATAACTTGACCTGGTGGAAGTTACATGATTTACACACACACACATTTTAAAACTCATTGACCTGGGCACTTAAGGTTGCTATACTTTGCACTAAAAAAGTTATACCTTATACGAAAATTTAAAATAGAAAATAAATAAAGAAAATAAAAACTATTTATTGGGGCCACCCATGTGCCAGACACTCTATTAGATGCTATAGACACAGCAGTGAGCAAAACAAAGCTCTCTGCTTTCGTGAGAAGGAAGCAGATGACAGACCAAACAAATGAGGATACTGGTTTTCCAGGAGCCAAAACTGAGGGTGAGAGGGATGAGGTAACTTGCCCATCATCCCACAGCTGGGATGTGGCAGAAAAGAAACCCAGTCCTGCTCTTAACCACCATGCCCTCCCTGCACTTCTTTTTCAGCCACAGACTCAAAAGTCCTTTCTTCCCCTCTCTCCAAGCCCCTTCCTTCCTATCTGAGGCTCCAATACAGTAACAGATACCCTCAGACCCAGTGACTCTGGGCCCTGGGCCAAACCCACCCAAGGAGGACAAACAAAATTAATTGATGGTGAAAATGCAGGATCTGGATTTCAAGCATCAGCAGTCCTGGTAGACCATGAGTTGAGTGAATCATATACCAAGAATGACAGAGAGATCCTTTTCACTTTTCCCTGGAATCAAAGCACCCTGCCTGTTCACTTATTTCACAGAACTTTTCCCCAATCTGTAATCATCTAATTATTTCTTTGCCCCATATAGGCCTCCCCAGCCATACTGGAAGGTTCCAGCTACTGTACTGGTCTCTCATATGGACTGCTGTACCAGCCTCCTCCCCAGCCTCCCTGCGCCTGTCTCTCCTGACTGCAGTTAAGGCTCAACATAGCAACCGGAGGGGCCCTATTAAAGCAAGGAAGTGATACCACTGCATAAAGCACCCCCCGGCCTCCCTTTGTGCTAAATATAAAATCCCACCAGCTGTGATCCAGCAATTCCATTTCTGGATATACACCCAAAAGAAGTGAAAGCAGGAACTTGGAGATATTTGCACGCCTGTTTTCACAGTAACATTATTCACAATAGCCAAGAGGTGGAAGCAACTCAAGTGTCAGTCAACAGATGAATAGATAAACAAAACATGGTCTACACATGCAATGGAATATTATTCAGCCTTAAAAAGGAGAGAAATTTTGACACGTGCTGTAAGGGTGAACCTTGAAGTCATTATGCTAAGTGAAATAAGATAGTCATAAAAGGAGAGAGATTGGGCTCACTTATGTGAAATTCGCAGAGTAGTCAAATTCTTAGAGGTAGAAAGTGGAATGGGGGTTGCCAGGAGGGAGAGGAGAGATGGGGAGTTAGAGTTTAATAGGTATAGAGTTTCCATTTGGAAATACAGAAAAGTTCAGGAGCTGGATGGTGGTGATGGTTGTAATATGGGTATACTTAATGCCATAGAATTGTACACTGAAGAATGCTCAAGATGGTCAATTTTCTGTTGTATTCATTTTATCACAGTTTAAAAAAGTAAGAATAAAGGGAGCAAGATAGACTGGTTTTTAAAAAAAAATCCTACCAGGCCCTCTGTGACCTGGTCCTTGCCCATCCCAGTGTCCCCTTGCACCCCTTTGTCCTCAGTCGCTGGGCTGCTGCAGCCACAGAGAGCTTGCTGTTCCTTGAACACACCAAGCTCATCCCACCTCCTCCAGATCTCTCCCCCTGCTGATCCCTCTGCCTGGAACCCTCGGCCTCTGGATCTTCAAGTAGCCTGGGGTCCCCTCTCTCCTGGGTCACAGCTCAAATACCATCTCCTTAGAGAGGCTTCGCTACTTAATTGACCCTGAGTAGCCACCCCCCTCCACATCTCACCCCTGCTCTTTGATTTACAGCACGTAACACTATCTGAAATTTGTTTTTTGTTTTGAAAGCATTTTTTTCTTTTTTTTAATTGAATTATAGTTGGTTTGCAATGTTGTGTGAATATCCAGTGTACAGCATAGTGATTCAGTTATCCATATATATATATATATTCTTTTTCATTATAGGTTATTACAAGATATTGAATGTAATTCTCTGTGCTATACAGTAGGACCTTGTTGTTGAAAAATTTTAATTGACTCTCTTTTCTCCTAGAATAAGAGCGTGACCTTATCTTCCTTTATGAATTCAATCAGCAAATATTTATTGTCAGGCAGTATTCTTGGCAGGAGTTGGTAAGCCACCACCTGTTTTTATACTGCCTGTTTTAATAAAAAAAGTTTTATTGGAACACAGTCCCACACATTCTTTTTTTTTTTTTTTTAATGGCTGTTTTTTTTTGCTGCAACCTCAGAGCTGGGTAGTTGCAACAAAGAGCATAAAGCCTAAAATGTTTACTGTCTGGCTCTTTACGTGAAACATTTTACTGACTTCTGGTCTAGGAGTTTGGGCTACATCGAGTGCAAAACATACTAAAATTGCCGGCCCCCACCATGGAGCCTAGATTCTGGTGGGAGAGAGACGGAGATTTAGACATTTCCAAGATAAATAGGACAGAGTTTAATATGACTTAGGATAGTTAAATGCTAAGAAGAAAAATGTAGAGTATGAGTCAGGAGGTTGGGTATTTAGACTGAGTGATCAGGGAAGACCTAGCCAAGGAGGTGGGATTTAAGTAAAGGTTTGAAAGGAAAGTGGATCAAATGCCTGGGCTGAGGCGTGACAGCCAAGCTTGGGGAACAACCGAGGACCCAGTAGGGTTGGAGTAGAGATGAGGCCAGTTTGCAGAGGGACACGTAGGGCCCAGCAAGGACTTGGGTTATCCTTGGAGTGAAGCAGGAGCTGGCGTGACTTGATTTTATCAGCATCACTCTGGCTACTGAGTGGAGAATAGACTGTGGACAAGAATGTCACTGGACATATTAGTAAACTAAGGGTGTTGAGGCCATCAAGCCAACAGCCGCTGCAGCTTCGTGCACCCTGAGGGGATTCAGGTTGGAGAAAAGCAAGATACTGGTTCTAAGGGGTTAAGGTGCCTGTCGAAGGAATGATTTCAGTGAGCCCAGACTCTTGCATCTTCCCATACACAGAAAAGCGCTAAATTCATTAACTTGAGCTGTCTGGCTTTCCTTAATTAACAGTAACCTTTTGATGTTCCCGCTATCTGGTTTTTGTCGCAAAACCTCCTGTATATCCTGGCTCCTTCCTCACCTCTTTGAAGCAGTCTCCTAGAGCAATGTGAGGCGGCCTCCTAGGCTGAAGTCCTTTGAAAATCCACCAAATAAAACGTAATTCTCAACTTTTAGGTTGTGCGTTTTTTGGGTTTTTTTTTTTCAGTTGACAAGACTGTGGGCTTGCGTAGAGGGGGCGGAAGCAGGGATAGCAGTTGGGATGCTGGGTTTGATAGGCTCAATGTGAAACAGGTCTGTAAGTTAACATCAGCCTGGACTGCCAAGTGGACGCAGGGTCGTGTTTTTCTGAAACAGAGTTAAATAATTGTGGACTGTTGTGCTCGGAAAGCCTTTACCTAAATCTCCGTACCTGTATTGAAAATCAAGGCAGCTTCTCAGTTTCCATGTGACAGATCTTCTGGGTGAGACAAAGGTATTTCATTGGTACTCATTTAATTTCAAACTGGAAAATTTCTGTAATTATAGAGAACAAAGTTTCTCAGAGAAAGAGGTCACTATGACACCTTGCAGCTGGGAGTGTCCTTGGAAGAAATATTATTTCCTGTTACCTTTGCAACCAGCTTTATTGTGTCTGTTACCCCGGTTTTTCTCTCTTAGTCCGATCCAATTTTTACCTTCTCACAATTAAGAATCATGTACTACATTTAGTGGTTTTGTCTCTTAAGTGCCTTTTAATCTAGAACAGTCCCCACTCCTTTTTTTTTTTTTCCTTAATATCATTGTCTTGTTGAAGATACCAAGCCAATTATACTGTAGAATGTCCCACATTCTGGATTTCTTTTTTCTTGTTTCTTCGTTGGCATGGTTCAATTTGTTCCTCTGTCCCCTGTATTTTCTGTAAACTTTAGATCTAAAGGCTTGATTGGAATCAACTTAGTAAACATTCTTCTCAGAATAGGTGCTATTGGGTGAGGGGGGATTAACTGCAAAGGAGAATGAGGGAACTTTCTGAAATGATGGAAATTTTCTACATTGTCTTAAGTGTAGTGGAAATTACATAGATGTATACTTGTCAGAATTCATCAAAGTAGATACTTCAAGTGGGTGCATTTTATTAAACTATACCTATATAAAAATGTATCTTGTATGAAATGATGTCTCAGTAGGAGGAGAAACAGAATCTGTTTAGGTCTCAGCTTCTATATGTGCTGTCTGCTAAAACTAATATACCTGAGAAACTGCCTGCATCCAGGGGGTTCCCATCTTCACAACTGTCCTTCCTCAATGTCGCAAAAGCAAGGCAATGCTTCTCACTCATCTTCAAACTTACTAAGGTGTATTGTGCTGTGATGTAGAATCCTGGACACCAAACAAAAGCGTAGAGATAATAGTATGTGATTAGGAAAGAGAACGACCCTAAGGACTGGATAATAAATCGTTTTCCAGTTCAGATGATTTCCTATTTGCTTCCAACCAATATAAAAGAGGCACTGTGAGACTTGTCAGATAACAGAGTATTACGAATAATTTCTGATAATGACTCATAATGTGATGTGTGGCAAATTACTTAGTTCAAACATGTGTGACCTTGAGTTACTTAGCTGCGATAAAATTTCCATTCCAGTCTTCTGTTTATGTGAAAAACATTTCTCAGTGTTTACTTTATAAAAGCAAAGGGAAAAAAATTGGAATAGCTCATTTTCTAAACTGTGTCCCATTCCAGCAATTAATAATACTCATTCACAGACAGATGAACCTAAAAAAAAGATAACCAGCCCATCCATTTTATTAAAAGACTCATTTAAAATAAGACATACTTTTCATTATATAACAGTTACTGATCATAATGTGATATATTTATGTTGTTTTGATCAATTATATTCGAATAATAATTGTGATAATTCAGATAATTTTTTTAACATTCAGAGTCTTATGAACACAAGATAATTTTCAAAATTAGGGTCTTAGGGAAATGGGACTTTAAAATATATCTATATTATATATATAACTTAACATAAACATTTTTGTCACAGAGAAGTATGATCTAGTGATTAATTTTTTTAAAAACTGTAAGTATATTATATTAGAATAGAAATCTGTGAGAGCAATGGAATGGAAATACAAATTCAAAGAGAAAAAAGAGTAAAATAAAATTTCCAACAAGTTAAGAACTTGTTCTTTTTTTTCTTACAGAATTTTTCATTTATTTCTATGATGCTGTGTGATTATGCCTACGGATTTTTTAATGAAAGATGGTAGATAAATTTAAAAGTGTGAAGTAAAAATTATTCTAAAATATCAATATTTACAATAACTGGGAAATTAAGACTCTGCAATGATTTAAACTTATGATAAACAGAATTTAGGTGTCAACTGAAATTTGTTCAAGGGGCACAGAGTTCTTAGAAATTCTTTAAGGAGAAACACAAATCAAATACTTGAAGATCACTAAACAAGACATTTTGTCCATCTGTGGAGCAGTAACCATGTGCAGGCAAAATGTTTGAGATCAAGACTGACAGGTCCCTGATCTTACGAAGATAATATCTAGTAAGTAATAAACAAATATCAACAAAGGAAGAAAAATAGGATTTGATACTTTGAAGAGCACAATAAATATAATAGACTGTCCCTTGAGTGAAGGTGGGAGTCGGGGAGGGATGGGTTTATCAAGGTAAGTCTCACAGGAGAAGTGACATTTGAACTGAGACCTGAATGGTCAGGGTATCAGCAATTCTGGGAAAGAGAGATTCAGGCTGAGGAAACAGCAAGTGCAAAGATCCTGTGGCAGAAACAAACTTGGTCTGTTCCAGGAATAGAAAGAAGATGCTTGTGACTAGAGCAGGGTGAGCCAGGGGGCAGTGCAGAAAAGGTAGGTTGGAGCCTTGTAGGCTGTGCTGTGGAGTCTGAATTTTATTCTAAAGATAGTAGGAATCCCTTAGAACAGAGTTTCTCAACTTCTGCCCTATTGACATTTGGTCCAGATAATTCTTTCTTGTAGGGGTTGTCCTGAGCATTGTAGGATGCTGGACAGCATTCCTGTGCTCTACTGACTAGATGCCAGTAGCCCCCCATCACTGCACTCCCCATTGTGACAACCAAAAATGTCTCCAGACATTACAAATATCCTCCGGCAGCAGCGGATGGGGAAGGGGTCCCTATAATGGGAAACTTCACAGCCACCAGAAATGGTTATGCTGGTCTATAGCTGATGAACAGGAAAGCGCTCATGACCCCAGTGAATCATGGCATATTGAACATATTTTATCTCTGCTCCCTCCCATAACCTCCCTGAAATGACCACCAAGGAGTAACAAAGGTTTAAATTAATGAGAAAAAGGAGAATGGGAGGGGAAAAAACATCAGGTGAAGAATGCCAACAAAATTTCAGAAGATGGAGAACAGGTGGTAAATGAACATGGCGATGGAAGCAAGCAGAACTAAGCTAATCCCCACTGTAAGAGCCAGAGGAGTCCAAGAAACTAACTGAACACGCCTGTTACATATGGCGGCTGTGACAAGTTGGGACTGAAAGCTGAAGGACGGTGTAGAAGTCGGCATAAGGATTCTTCCCACCCTATGGAGCAGTCGGCTCTATCCTTCCCAGCCAAAGAATAAGACAGGATGTTTTAGAGAGTCTGGATTTGGGAAGGGGCATAGTAGATGACAGTGTGAGTCATGAAACAGAAAACAGGTGGATGAAGTGAGAGGGTACCTAGGAATGGTGAGAATCCCAAGCTCTCATCCCCACTTGGCTCCCACAGTGATGACAGGCTTCAACCTCTGAGATAGTCAACACAGGCTCAGTTATGCTGCAGTAATGAAAATCCCTAAATCTCATCGTTTAAAACAATCAAAGTGTGTTATTCACTCAGCTTTCATCCCCTTATGGGTGATTATATTCACTCAGTCTCTTGGAGCAGCCATGATCTTAAGGTGGACAATCCCCATGCCAAGGGGAAAAGAGAGGTTCAGAGTCCAGCTTGGAGTAATATGTCTTTTTTTTTTTTTGTATGAAATTCATATAACATAAAATTCACCATTTCAAAATAGACATTTCACTGGTATTTAGTACATTCACAATGTTGTGTAACCAGCAACTCTATTTGATTTCAGATCATTGTCATCACCCTAAAAGGACACCCATACTCATAAGCAGCCTTTCCCCAGACCCCTTTCCCACTGCCTCTGCATCCATCCATCTGAATTCTGTCTCTATGGATTAACTTATTCTGGATTATTTCATATACAGCTAATCCTTGTTATATGTGGAGTCCGTATCTCTGAATTTGCCTTTCTAAATAAGTGTTAATTTATTTGTACTTTCAAAGTCAATACTTGTGACACTTTCGTGGTCACTGGTGGTAGTAAATAGAACAGAAAAAAATTTGAGTTGCTCAACATGCATATTCCCAGCTGAGGCTGAAGGAGGCAACACTCTTCTTGTTCCAGCTCTCATACTGTAAACGAGCTTTCATGGTATATTTGATGCCACATTTTGCATTTTTGTGGTTTTTGTTTGTGATTTCCCTACTTAAAATGGCCCCAAGTATAGTGCTGACGTGCTGTCTAGTGTTCTAGGCCAGCTTTGTTCAGGCATGAATAATAGTGCTGTTGGCCGTGACTTCAATGTTAATAAACAAACAATACATATTAAATAAGATTTCTTTAAACAGAAATACATATACATCAAGGTCATGTATTGATTGGTTCATATAAATGTGACCAGCAGTTCACAGGAACTGTATTCCCCCAGGAGCAATGGTTCACTGTTAACCAATTCAGTGTTCCCAGTGATGTTGCGGAAAATAACTACCATGAATGATGAAGATCATCAAATAAATGGAATCACCTACTATGTGACCTTTTGTCTGGCTTCTTTCACTTGGCATAATGTGTTTGAGTTTCATCTGCTTTGTAGTATGTATCTGCACTACATTCCTTTCAATGGCTGAATAATATTTCATTGTATGGATATGTCATACATTGTTTATCCATTCATTTGGACTGTTTCCATCTTTTGGCTATTGTGAATAGTGCCTCTGTCAACACATGTGTACACGCAATTTTTTGAATACCGGTCTTCAAGTATATATATAAAATACATATATATATATATATATATATATGTATACACACACACACACACACACACACACATACATACATACCTAGGAGTGGAATTGCTGGGTCATGTGGTAATTCTGTGTTTAAGTTTTTGAGGAACCACTGTTTTCCACAGCAGCTGAAACATTTTACATTCCCATCAACAATATTTCAGGGTTCCAATTTCTCCAACACTTGCTATTTTCTGGATTTTTGATTGTAGCTATCTTAGTGGGTGTATTTATATTTCTGTGATGGCTAATGCTGTTGAACATTTTATTATGTGTTTACTGGCCATTGATTCTTCTTTGGAGGGATGTCTAATCAAGTCCTTTGTCTATGTTTTGGTTGGGTTATTTGCCTTTTCATTGTTGAGTTGTAAGAGTTCTTATATGGTCTGGATACTAGACCTTTATCAGATAAATAATCTGCAGATATTTTCTCCCATTCTGTAGGTTTCCTTTTCACTTTCTTGATAATGTCCTTTGAGGCACAAAAGTTTTTAATTTGATGAAGTCCAACTTGTCTATCTTTCTGTTGTTGCTTATGCTTTTGTTGTCATATCAAAGAATTCATTGGCAAACCCCGAATCATGTTTTCTTCTAAGAGTTTTATAGTTTTAGCTGCTATATTTAGGTCAATGACCAATTTTGAGTTAATTTTCGTGTATGGCATGAGGGAAGGGTCCAACTCCATTCTTTTGCACATGCCTATCCATTTGTCCCAGGGCCATTTGTTAAAAAGACTGTCCCTTCCCCCAATGAATGGTCTTGGCATCCTTGTCAAAAATCAGTTGGCCATAGATTTATGGGTTTATTTCTGGATTCTCAGCTGTATTCAATTGGTGTGTATGTCTATGCTTATCTTAGTACTACATGGTTTTGATTACTGCAGCTTTGTGGTGTTTTAAAATTAGGAAGTGTGAGTACTCTTTGTTCTTCTTTTTCAAGGGTTTTGTTTTTTGTTTTTTGTCTTGTTTTGTTTTGTTTTGTTTGGCCATTCAGGGTCCTTTGCAATTCCCTGCGAGGATTGGCTTTTCCATTTACGCAAAAAAGACCATTGGGATGATCATAGGGATCACACTGGTGTGGATTGCACCAGGTAACGGTGCCATCTCACTGATAGTAAGTCTTCCAATCCATGAACATGGGATGTTTTCCCATTTATTTAGGTCTTCTTTAATTTCCTTCAGCAATGTTTCATAGTTTTCAGTTTTTACAAGTCTTAAACCTCTTTGGTTGAATTTATTCCTAAGTATTTTATTCTTTTTGATGCTATTGCAAATGAAATTGTTGTCTTAATTTTCTTTTCAGATTGTTCATTGCTGGGACACACATTATTTTCATTCATACCTCATGGGTTAAAACTACTGACATGGTCCAATCCAACCTCAAGGGACTGGGTGTAGTTGCAAGGAGAGAGACAGAAATATTTTCTGAACAACCCCAATGACTACCAAAACCTTCAAGGAGGAGATTGCAGAATTCTTCTCTAGAAAACTGAGTAGCCCAAGAGAAAGACCTACAGACTGACGTTTGGAGCTCTCCAATGATGTGGCTGGGTCTCTCACATCTCCCTACAATAGATCTTACCAGTCTATAAACCTCTCTTCATAGCAGAGCTTTCCAGAAACTTTCAGTGACTCACTAAAATACAAACAGGCAGCCAGACTCCAGTCACCTGGAGAGAAAAGCTTTTATTATGAAAGACAACTCCCAAACAATTAGGAAAAGGGAATTTGGAGACACATTGACAATGAAAGAAATGAAGTAAACTTCTAAAAAACTGCCATAAACATCTTAGAGAGATAGGAGATGATAATAATTGATACACAGCACTGTATAAATTTAAGGTGTAAAAAACAGGATATCTTTTAAAAGGACTATCTAGGGAACAATAAAAATGAAGCTCTTGGAAATCAAGAGATTGAGAAGTAAAAAATGTTCAGTGAAACAAAGGGAAGAAAAAATTGAGGAAATGCTCCAAGGAAAAGAGGAAATAGAGAACATAAGAAGATCACAACAGAAGGTCCAACATCTGAATAATAAGAATTTGAGAGAAATAAAACTGGGAAAACAAAGGACAGAAAATTATCAAGAAAATACTAGAAAAAAAATATTTTCAGAACTGATGGACATGATAAGTTTTTAGCATGGTATACTACGATATTTAGGGTGAAATGTCATGATCTCTGTAACTTACTTCAAAATATTTCAGCAAACCACAATGAGATACCACATTATACGGACCGGAATGGCTATAATAAAAAAAGATGTCAGAAACAGATGTGGGTTCTGGTTTGTCTTTGTTTTTTCCAATTCACATCTAGTTTTTTTTTCTTCCCCCAACTGCTGGCCTTACTGATCTCCAGCAACTTTGGCTCATTGAATTCTCCACCAGCTTCCACAATTTTATAAGATTTAATCTCAATAATAAATCCCTTATTAGGAGTGGTAAGGACTCATAAAGGTTGTTTACCTGATCAAACCCTAACTGATACAAGTATGGTACTAATTCCCTGAGGAAAGGTGGCTGTATCTGCAGAGATGCTACTGTGAGCACAGAATGTCTCTGAAAAGGCCTCACCAGCCACTAGTAACAGATGTTTGGACGGAGGGGTTTCGAGGTCCAGCAGCAGGGAGGCTCTTCACCTATTAGTTTGTTTGCAATTTTTTTTTTTTTGCCTTGTGCATGTATACATTTTTAAAACACATACTAATGGCAAAATATAACATGCATCCAGAAAAAGTGCATACTATATGTACACTATGCAGTGGTATCTCATTGTGATTTCAATTTGCATTTCCCTGATTACAAATGAAGCAGAGCAGTTTTTTGTATGTTTATTGGCCAAATGGATTTCTTCCTTTTTGCAAGGCCTCTTAAAGTCTTTTGCCATTTTTGCATCAACTGTCTTTTTCTTAATGATTTGAAGGAGCTCTGTTGGGTCTAGGTATAAATGCTTTGCTGTTTATATTTCAAGTATCTTCTATTACTCTGTGGGGTTTTCTTTAACTCTGTTTTGAAGAGGTTTCTTTTGATGAAATGTGTATTTCTTCTTGGTATACTCTGAGTGTTTGTGTCCCCTACAAATTCATGTGTTGAAATCCTAATCCCCGATGTGATGGTATTAAGAAGTGGAGACTTTGGAAGATGATTAGGTCATGAGGGCAGAGCCCTCATGAGGGAGATTAATACCTTTATATAAGGGACTCCAGAGAGCTCCCTTGTCCCCTTCCACCACGTGAGGCCACAGCAAGAAGGCACCAGCTACCAGCCAGGAATAGGACCCTCCCCAGAACGTGACCAGGCTGACACTTTGATCCTAAGCTTCCCAGCCTCCAGCACTGTGAGAAATTTACTTCTGCTGTTTACAAGCCGCCTGGTCTGTGGTATTTTGTTACAGCAGCCTGAGCAGATTAAGACACCTCTTTTCTCGAAGTAAATGCCATGCATTGACCAGCTCTCTCACAGCCCTTTGTGGGCAAGCTGAGAAAGTGCAGGCCCAATGTTCGTGTTACTTGCGTTCAGAAGAGTTTGAATCAGCAAACCCCACAGGCGCTGATAAACAGGTCTGTGCAGAAACTTTGTTGAGCGTTACATTCTGTTGTTTGCAGTCCTTTGTGATCATCATTTATTAAGTTACAAAGATCCAGGCCCTGTGTATGCTACAAACTTTATATACTTGGCCTATTTTCACTTTTTCACTCCTCCCAGTAACCGGAACCCAAGTATCCATCAGTTGCAAAAGGCACAGTGCCTAAGGCCGCAATACTTCGGAGGTCCTGGGAAAAAACATTTGGGGGGGTGTCATTAGGTTTATTTATTTATTTATTCTAATGGAAGTACCAGACATTGAACCCAGGACCTCATGCGTGCTAAGCATGCACTCTACCACTGAGCTATACCCTCCCTCCTGAAAATGTTTTAATTCTTTAAAAATCAGAAGAAAAATAAATATAACTCTGCCTTTATTATATTCATCTTACATCAACACAATCATAAAATATATATAGTTCTAGATTTTTTTTATTGAAGTATAGTCAGCTTATAATGTATCAATTTCTAGTGTACATCATAATAGTTCAGTCATACATATACATACATATATTGGTTTTCATGTTCTCTTTCACTGTAGGTTACTACAAGACACTAAATACGATTCCCTGTGCTATACAGTATAAACTTGTTGCTTATCTATTTTATATAGTTTTAGATTTTTTTTTTAATGGAAGAAGGTGGCCTAGCCAGCAACCCTACAAGGTGGACACTATTGTTATACAGTTTATTCAAGGGAGAAAACCAAAATCTGAGAAGTGACTTGGCCAAGGTCAGACACCTGTAAAATACAGGAGCAGGGACTTGAATGCACCCCTGGGAACCCTGCAGTGCTGATGCTTGGCCACTAAGTTAAAGGGCCCCAGGGCAACACCTTCGTATCCAGGGGTTGTGTCTGGCTGGAGTAGGGAAGGTTTACCCTTGAAGGAAAACACTTAGAGGAGATTCGATACAGTCTTCAAATATTTTAAGGGCTGTCACGTGGAAAAAGGATTAGCCCGGTTTTGTATGGCTCCGGTGAACAGAGCTGGGTTAGGTGGGGTGGGGTTTCAGGAAAGCAGATTTTTTTTCTTTTTCTTTTTAATTGAAGTATCATCGATTTACAGTGTTGTGTTAGTTTCTGGGGTACAGCATAGTGATTCAGTTATACACATACTTACATTCCTTTTCATATTATTTTTCATTATGGATTATTACAAGCTATTGAATATAGTTCCCTGTGCTATACAGTAAGATCTTCTTGTTTATCTATTTTATGTGTAGTAATTAGTACCTGCAAATCCCAAACTCCCAATTTATCCCTCCACCCTCCTCCTTTCCCCTGGTAACTATAAGTTTGTTTTCTATGTCTGTGAGTCTGTTTCTGTTTTGTTTGTAAGTTCATTTGTGTCTTATTTTTTTTTTAGAATCCATACATAAGTGATATCATATGGTATTTTTCTTTTTCTTTCTGGCTTACTTCACTTAGAATGATGATCTCCAGGTCCATCCATGTTGCAGCAAATGGCATTATTTTATTCTTTTTTATGGCTGAGTAGATTCCATTGTATAAATATACCACATCTTCTTTATCCAATCATCTGCTGGTGGACATTTAGGTTACTTCCATGTATTGGCTATTGTCAATAGTGTTGCTATGAACATTGGGGTGCATGTATCTTTTCCAATTAGAGTTCCTTCCGGATATATGCCAAGGAGTGGGGTTGCTGGATCATACAGTAAGTCAGTCTTCAGTTTTTTTGAGAAATCTCCATACTGTTTGCAGGAAATTAAATTGTTGACCCAGTCACTTATTAGTGGCAATTTATCCTGCAAACCAGAGAAACAAAGTTTCTGTCTCTGACAAGAGAAAAAAAATCAAAACAAGGCTGTATTGGAGAGGATTACTGCCTTGGGAAGGGAGTTAGACAAGAACAAGATGAAATTTATGTCCCTTTAACATTAAGATTCTACACTTGCAAATATTAGTTCAGCAAGTGTAGAATTTCACCAATCTTCATCGAGCCCTCATGCACTATTAGTGGGAGTATAAATGGATAGTCCTTTTGGAAGAGCTATTAGCAGGGTCTATTAACATTTAGACTGTTCATATCTTTTGACTTAGCAATTCTATGTGCAAGAATCTATCCTATAATGTAAGTGACAACTATGCAAAGATACGCATCAAGGATGTTCACCACCGTGTGTTTATAATAGCCAAAGGCTGGTCACAACCTAGGTGTCCATCAGAGGAGACTGGTTAAATGATTCAAACATCACACATCCTGTTAATGATCCAGGCTCTGTTGGAGGCCCTAGGGATCCCTAAATGAACGTAAATGACAAAGACTCCCACCCTTGTGGATTTCCCCCTTGTGGAGAGTGGGGGGATTATCAGACAGTAAATAAACATACTGGATAAGTAAATCAAACAGCAGGTGGTGAGGACTGTGTTACAAACTTGGGAATGTGGGGTGGAGGTGCGGGCGGGTTGCAATATTAAGTAAGGTGTTCAGGGTGGGCCTCACTGAAAAGGTCACATTAGAGAAAGACTCGATGCTCCGTAGGACACCTTCCACTTCGGCTGAAGTTCCCTGGGAGACACCTTTGAAGGGGCTGGCGTCCAACAGACCCTGAAGGACAGTAGCTATTGTTTACTCCGGTCCCTGGAATTGAAAAGAGCCCATAGAATGTTTATCTAAGAAGATGCCTAGAAGTTTGCAAATGAGGAGAGGGAGGGCTTGGGCTCTGATGACTATTTTACCTGCCTTCCCAGAAAGGAGTCAAAACATCTCTTTGAAGGGGAAGGTTTCTGCCGTGTGTCTTGTTGACCTGCCCGCCATTGTAGCAATCCATCATCCCACTGTGTTTCTTTCCATCAGTTTCACTGTGTGAGGGAGGCTCCCCAGCTTCCTTGTCCTTGATAAAGCCCCAGAGGCATTAATGAAGCCATTGTTGTGGTAAGGTCTCCCCCTAAACAAGAGACTACTCACCAGAAGCTCCTTAAACCCTGGGAGTTGGTCCCTGTCAATGCATTTATTCTGAGTCTTGGCAACAGACAGATGGGAGGTACCAAAGGGATTTGTTGCTTTCCCTGACTCCAAGCAGGCCTTAGCTAATTCTTTCTAAAAGTGGCTCTGGGCTCTTTAGGGTAACAGGTATCTAATGGAATCTGCTCTGGTTTAGATGTTACCTGAAGTAGAGAAAGGGGCTCCTTCAGGGGGAGAAGAGACAAATAGACTTCTATACAAACCTAGAAATAAGTACCCCAAGAGAGATGAATGAAGTCCCAACGTGGGGGGGGGGGTGCGATAAGGAACATCTTCACTGGCACCAAGGATGCTGCTGGTGGGACTGGAAGAGACACAGCTCTAGTTTTGACACAGAGAAATGGGGGATGGTATCCCAGGCAGAGGGCACAGCAAAGAAAACTACACGGAAGCAGCTAACAATGGAGCATATTCAAGCTGTTCTAAGTAGTTCCTTTTGTCTGGAGCATAATGATAAAGAAAAGAATAAATAATAGTAAAAACCAACATTCATTGTATACCCACTGTATGCCTGGCAGCGTTTGAAACTGTTTCTACTCTATCTAATCCTCACAACAATTCTTTAAGAAAATATATTAATATCCCAACTCTACAGGTGAGGAAACAGAGGCAGGGATAAGTTAATAACTGGCCTATTGTGGCTGAGGGGTTTGTAATACACACACCACCACCACCAATGATAATAACCGCATATTATCAAATGCCATGGATTGATCACCAAGCACTTTCCTGGGCATTGGCCATACCACCTCCTTGCATCCAACCCTCAGACTATCCAGGTAAAGAAATTGAGGCTTGGGGAGAGTGAGTGCCCAGCTCAAAACCATGGAACAGGTTTATGGGTAGAGCCATGATGGAAATCCAGAACCAAATTCCAAATCGTGGTTCTTAACTACTCTGGCAACAGATGAAGATGTATTTTGTGTATATCCATTTGGCAACTGGAATTTGGAGGGAAAGGAGACAGAAGCCTTAATTCCAATGAGAAGAGTAGTTCCCAACCTTTCTGTGCATCAGAATCTTTGAGGAAAGTGTATTGAAGTAAAGATTCCTGGAGAGTCTGAGTCAGCAGATTTGGGGTGGAGTTCTGAGATCATATTTTTAACAAATATAATCCTAACTTCCACTTTATGGGCAGCATAGAAATGTGGCTAATGGATTCTGGAATCAGATAGTCTGGCTTTAAATTCCAGCCCCTTTTCTTATCAGCTGTGTGTCCTGGGAAACCTCTCTGTAACCCAGTTTTCTCGTGCACAAACTGGAGATGATAATAATACTTATTATTTAGAGTTGCTGTGAAGATTAAGTGCGTACTTTCATGTAACATGGTTACATCTGTATACAACACAGTCGGTATTCAATAAGCATTCACTGTTCAGCAATAATGATGGTGGTAATGGGCAGCCAAGTTTGGGAATTACTGAGTTAAGAGCCTGTAGAAATGATGTAAGCTAGCATTTCCCAAATTGTGTAGCTGTCTTCTGATATGAGAGATAAGAATTTTCTTATCATGTGGATTTATCAATGGACTATTTATTAAATTATAAGAGATGTTTTTATTCTTAGGAAATACAAAGTGAAGTCTTTAGATGCAAAGGGGCATAATGTATGCAACTTACTCTCAAATGGTTCAGCAACAGTTGTAGATAGATATAGATGTAAGATATATTATTATATCTGAGACATTTCAGAGTATACATTGAGGACATATGTATATATTATATATATTAGAGAGAGAGAGAGAGAAAGAGAGAGATTGACAGAAAGAGAGAGCACAGGAGAAGAGAATGTAAGAAAATGTTAACATGAATATATCTAGGTCATATATATTGGGAAGCTCATTGTGCTGTTTTTGCAATGTTCCCATAAAGTGAATTAACTTTCAAAATCTAAAACAAGAAAAGAATATCTGTTTCTTAAAAATCACATTGGCTTATTAAAGTTTCTGAGAAGTTCTCTAATAAATAAATTTGCATCCCCCAGTGCTCCCTGAATTTGTTTATCCTAAGAATCTGTTTCTTCTTTGTTACCTGTAATTCCAGACAACATGTTAGGCATAGTCTAACATGATAGAAGTGGGAATAAAAGAGAGAAAGGATACAAAAGATGCAGTAAAGTACAAACCACAACACTAGGCACATTGAGTCATGAAGTTGGGCTTTGGTCACAGGGAGGGTGATGGAGCTGTAGAATAAATTCACCTCCTCTGATGGATAAGAGTAAGAGCAGGTGGAGAAGTCATTAAGTTTTGCTTTAGGTACCTTTAGGACATGCAAGTAGAGACTCTGAGCAGACAGTTGTAAGCATGTTCTGGAAATGGAGAGAGAAGTCAGCTTTCATTCTGGGAATTTGATAGAGTTAACAGTAGAAGTCAAGTGATGGGTGAGATCTTTGAAAGATAGAGGTATAATGGACAGTTGTCATTTTTTCCAACTCAGCATCCACTCTCTCTGCTTCAACAACATCTTAGTTTTCTTTTGTTGAGCTATCTACTCCTCAATGGGAACATTCTTAATGAGAGTGTCAATCAAAATGCCTTCCCTCTCTGGCCAAGGAGTGGGCATGTGAACCAACCTGGCCAATTAGACTCTTTCTTCAAGAAATTTGAGTATTGAGTAAAGTGACATCATTTCCAAAACTTTGGATTCAATTTATTCCAACATCATTGCCCTGTAAAGATTCTGCAGGCACATTACGTATGTTGTATCATCTTGCCAAAAATGTTTAACCTGGATCTAATTATGAGGAAACAATGAGACAAATAGCAAGTGGGACATTCTATTAGACATTTGACCTAGGCTCTTCTAAAAAGTCAATGTCACTGACTTTAAAAAAAAAAAAGTGGAGGAACTATTCTGGACTGAAAGAGATGAAAAAGATACAACAACTAAATGTAACAAATAGCCTTGATTGAATCCTTAACTGAGAAACAAAACAAAAGCCAATTGTAAAAAACAAACATCCAGAATATCTAGACAAAGCCTTTAAGTCAACTATTTTAACTGCTCAGAGAACTAAAGGAAACCATGACAAAGAACTAAAGAAAATCATAAAAGCAATATCTTACCAAATAGACTGTATCAGTAAAGAAACAGAAATTGTTAAAAGGAACCAAACAGAAATTCTAGTGTCAAAAAGTAAAATAACCGAAATGAAAATTCAGTAGCATGGTTCAAAGGAGATTTGAGCAGAACTGATGAATTTGAACATAGCTAAATTGAGATCACGCCACTTGAGGAACAGTAAAAAAATGAAGAAAAATGAGCAGAGACTAAAAGACTTGTGAGGGAACATCAAGTGTACCAAAAAACACATAATAGGAGTCCCAACAGGAAAGGAGAGAGAGAAAGAAGCAGAAAAATTATTGAAGAAATAATGGTCCAGAAACTTTCAATTTTGATGAAAGTTGTGCATCTAAACCTTCGAGAAGCTCAATGAAACCCGAAATAGGATAAACTCAAAGATATCCACTTTGAGACACATTATAATCAAACTGTTGAAAGACAATGAGAATCCTGAAATCAGCAAGAGAGAAGCAACTCATTGCACACAAGGGATCCCTGATAAGGTTAGCAGCTGATTTCTCATCAAAAACCATGGAGACCAGAAGGCAGTGGAATGACCTATCAAAGTTCTGGAAGAAGAAAACTATCAGCCAAGAATTTTAAAACCAGCAAAAAATCCATCCTTCAAAATTAAAGGAGAAATTAAGACATTCCCAGGTAAACAAAAACTGGGAGCGATCATTGATGGTAGACTTGACCTACAATAAATGTTGAAGAGAGTTTTTCACACTGAAATGAAAGGACACTAGACAGCAATTCAAATCTACATGGAAAATGAATAACACTGGTAAAGGTAACTATATAGGTAAGTATAAAATTCAGTATTCACGTCATTACATAGATATGCTACATCTTCTTTATCCATTCATCTATTGATGTACACTTAGGATGCTTCCATGTCTTGGCAATTATAAACAATGTTGCTGTTAATAGTGGGGCGTATGTACCTTTTTGAATTAATGTTTTTGTGGGTTTTTTTGGCTATATACCCAAGAGTGGAATTGCTGGGCTATATGGTGGTTCTATTTTTAGGTTTTTGAGAAACCTCCATATTATTTTACATAGTGGCTGCACCAATTTACATTCCTACCAACAGTGTACAAGGGTTTCCTTTTCTCTACATCCTTGCCAACATTTTTTGTGTTCTTTTTTGATGACAGCCATTCTGACAGGTGTGAGATAGTGTCTCACTGTGACATTATCTCACTGATATTAGTGATGCTGAGCAACTTTTCATGTTGGCCATCTGCATTTCCTCTTTTGGAAAAACGTCTATTCAGTTCTTCTGCCCATATTTTAAATGGGTTGATTGTTTGCTTTATAATTGAAGTACAATTGATTTAAAATGTAAAACAAACAAACAAGCAAACAAACTGTATGCATCCCTTTAAAAAAGTCAGCATTCATGTATTTTTGGTTTTTTACTCCTCTTTTTTCCTATGTGATTTAAAGGAAACAACATAAAACAGTAATTACAAATCTATATTGATGGGCACACAATGTATAAAGATGTAATTTGTGACAGGAACAACACAAAAGGAATAATGGAGCTCAAATGGAATAACAGAAGTACAATTTTTGTATAATATTGAAGCTATGTTGGCATTAATTCTAACTAGATTGTTGTAAGTTAAGTGCTAATTATAATTTCCAAGGAACCACTAAGAAAATAACTGAGACATATATAGCAAAAGAGAATCAGTACCAATCCTCTTAAGCTCTCTCAAGAAATAGAAGAGAGGGTAATACTACCTAATTCATTCTATGAGGTCAGTGTTACCCTGATACCACAGCCAGACAAAAACATCACAAGAAAACTACAGACCAATATCCCTTATGGATATAGATGCAAAAATCCTCAACAAAATACTAGCACATTGACTCCAGCTGCATATACATTATACATTATGATCAAATGAGATTTATCCCAGGAATGCAAACGTGATTCAACATTTAAAAAAATCAATGTCACACACCAAATTAATAGAACAAAGGGTGAGGGGAACCACAGCTCAACTGATGAAAAAAAAAAGCATTTGGTAAAATCTAACACCCATTTTAGGCTGAAAATACTCAACAACTGGGACTAAAAGGGAACTTTTTCATCCTATGCAGTGATAAAAGACTTAAAGCTTTCCCCTCAAGATCAGGAACAAGACAAGGATGTCTGTATTTGCTACCTCTATTCAACATTGTACTTGAATGTTTTTAAATATAGATTTTATTATTATTCAGGTATGGTGAGGCTAACAGATCAGGAGATGACTGCCATTGAAAAGATAGTTTATTACACCCTCAGACCTCAAGAGAAGGGAGCATGCCACACCGGGGTCGGGGTGGAAACAGGAAAACACTGGTGTTTGTCAGGAGGTAGAGATATAAGGGTAAAATGTGGACAAGAGATTTTATTGGAACTTCAAAGGGAAGGAATGGGAAACGTAGGACAGGCAGGTTCAGGACTGGCTAGTCCGAATAATTTCAGTAACCTCTGGGGTTTAAGGGCTGCCCTGAGTTGTCTCATACCTGGCCTTAAGAATTAGAAAACATTGATGCAAGAAATTAAAGAAGACCCAAATGAATAGAAAAATATCATGTCTCTATGGATTGGAAGACAAAAGCAACCCACAGATTTAATGCCATCCCTATCAAAATCCCAGTGTCCTTTTTTTACAATCATGGTAAAGCCAAACCTAAAATGTATATGGTATTGCAAGGGACTATGAAAGGTCAAAGTGATACTGGAAAAGAACAAAGCAGGAAGACTCATGATTTGTGATACAAAATTTACTAAGAGCTACAATAACTAAACATTGTGGTACTGGCATAAATACAGACATATAGATCAATTAAATTGATTACATCAATGAAATTGAAATTAAAAAGGAGTTGAGAGTCTGGAAATAAACCCATACATCTATGATCAATTGATTTTTGACAAGAGTGCCAAGACCATTTATTGGGGGAAAGAATAATCTCTTCAACAAATAGTCCTGAAGCAACTGGATATTCACATGCAAAAGAAGGAAGTTGGACCCTGAGCTCACATCATATACAAAAATTAACTCAAAGCAGATTAACTACCCAAATACAAGAATGAAAAACTGTAAAATACTTGGAAGAAAACCTAGTGGCAAATCTTCGTGATCTTGGAATTGGCAGTGGTTTCTTAAATATGGCATCAAATGCAGAATAACAAAAATAGGTCAATTAGACTTCATCAAAAGTAAAAACATTTGTGCATCAAAGGATATTATCAAAAGGATGAAAAGACAATCCCCAGAACAGGAGAAAATATTTGCAAATCGCATATTTGACAAAGCTCTAGGATCCAGAATATGTAAACAAACAAGCAAACAAACAAAAACCAAACAAACAAAAAAACTTTTACAACTCAACAACAGAAAAACAAAGCACTCAATTCAAAAATGAGCCAAGGATTTGAATAGACATTTCTCCAAAGAACATATTAAAATGGCCAACAAGAACATGAAAAGAGCCTCAACACCATTAATTACTAGGAAAATGGAAATAAAAAACCATAATGAAATGCCATTTCACAGACACTAGAATGACTATAATAAAATAAATGGAGGAGAAGATGGTGGAGTAGAGGGACTGACAGCTTGCCCTCTCCCACGAATACACAAGAATTACATCTACAGACCCACTGAATCGCACAGAACACCTACTGAACTTCAGAAGAGTGTCTCTTGCTTCGAAATACAGGAGGATTCCTCACAAAAACTGGTAGGAGAAAAAAGAAAAAATAAATAAAAAGAGGAAAGAAATTGGTGTAGGACAGGTCCTGTGGCGAGGGAGTGGCAAAGGAAGAAAGGCACATTCACATTGGGACATGCCCTCTCTAGCCGGGAGGTTAGCAGGGACAGAAGTGGAGCTTCTGAAGCTTGGGAGAGAAAGTGGCAGCCGCTTGGCAGACAGAGCTAAGAGAAACTGGCACCGAGGGTCCCTGAGATCCCCAGCCCTAGTCTCTAGCCGGCAAGGAGGGGCCAGGACTGGCTGCTGGAGCCTGGGGAGAGGGCTGAGGTCCACTGCACAGAGGCAGCCTCAGAGGACTGGAGAGTGGTGTGAGCTGTGGCAGGGAGTGTGTCCAGAACAGAACAGCCTGGGACCCCCATAAAAAAAGCACCACTGCTGGTGTTCATGGGCAGGGGGTGGGGGGGGAGGGGTGGGGGGAGAAGGGAGCCAAAGCTGTTGACTCTGCTTGGCTCCATTGTTGGTGCATTCTCGCAAGAAGAGAGATGAGGCTTGCTCATATCCATCACATCACTGCTGCCCAGGCTCCAGGGCAGAGGCAGGGATGAAACTTGAATCCTTATCCAGGGGCCCTGCACCTTCACAGGCAGGACGGAGATTTGCTTACAAGGGGGTGGATCTGTTCCACTGGTGCCTTTGTGGAACCACACTTCTGGGATGAACAGGCAGTGAGCAGAGTTCTGGCTCACAGTGGGGGCCAGCACAGGTACAGCATTTAAAACAGGCCAGCATACAATACCATACCCAGAGACGGGGCTGGGGTCTGTGCTGACTCCGTGGCGCACCACAGATTCAGGTGTGTGACTGCATGGTCACTACGGTGGCTCCTAGCACCTGACGTTGGTGGATCTGCACTGGTAGTTCTGCGGGTGGAGAACCTGTGGGACACCAGAGTGGGTGGCTGGCATTCCCACAGCTAAGGCGGGGACAGAGGCAACGTCAACAAAGCGTGTTTTGTAAGCCCAGATAACTAGTGACAGATAACACCACAGAGGGCGCTGCCCAGTGGACATCTCCTATAGAGGTATACTCAGCAACTCTTCTTCCCAGCTGAAATGTTCCAAACCCACCTACCACTATAGAAATGGCCTGCAGAGGAAACTCTCATCCATTACCACTCACCACCATTTGCATGTGCTGACCTTAATTTGCATGCATTGACCTTCATTTGCAGGCCCCACAGGAAAAAGTACACTGTGCATTTCCAAACAGAAAGTGCAACTACTTTACCAACCCAAAGGAAGAATTTCTCCTTGCTCAGCAACAGCCCAGCCAATGAGAAGCCACCACCACCCTGAACTCCTACTTTCCTCCAATGAAATTTCATTTAGAACAGCCCCTCCCAACTCCCTTCTTTTCCCTATAAAAGCAGGCTCCTTTCCTTTGTTCTCTGGTCATGCATGCAGTTTGCCATAGATTGCATGTCTGGAACTGCAGTTCTTTGCTGTTCCAAATAAACCCATTTTGCTGGTAAAACTGGCTGCTTTTAGGTTAACAGTGTCATTCTCAGTGAATCTCTTCTCACTCAGAGTCAGAGATGAAACCCAGCACTTCAGCTAGATCCTGCCTAGCAACCCCCAGAAAAAGAGTGTATCCCTTGTCCATTAGCTCCAGGGATGTCTTGGGTTTGAGTCTCATTGGCCCTGCTTGGGTCACATGACCGTTCCTGAACCAATCGCTGAGGCTGGTGGGGGCACGTGGAATGTCCTAAATGGTGAGAAGTGGGTCTTATGTCCACTCCTGCAGCCCCACTGAAAGGAGCAGTTGAGGGGAATAAACGGTCTCCCAATGGTAAGTTAGGCTACTGTCTATTCTGGTAGAATGGACAAGGGAAGCTGAGAAGAAAGAACAGACATTTAAAGCACACGATAGACAAGGTCCTGCACGATCAGCCTCTTCAGATTCATTTTGTGTCTATCCTTCTCTCTGCCCCTGTTACTTGGACTTGCTTTTACTTCCTCAAATGTGCCCATTGTTCCACCTCAGGACCTTTCTACATGCTGTTCCATGTTCCTAGATGCTGTTCCACCACTGTGCCTAGTGAACACTGACTTATCTTTCAGCTTTCAGGTCAAACATCACTTTCTCAGGGAAGCTGTGGTAGTTATTTTCCAAATATGACTGCAGTTATATCTCCCAAGGCACACACTCTTCTTACAAGTTAACTTTAACACTCTGCCCATTGAGAAGTGTGGTCTGTGTTCCCTTCCGTTGAATCCAGGTGAGGTTGAGATGACCATCAACCTGGCATTATGTGCCTTTAAAGCTAGGTCATAAAAGGTGAAAAGCTTCTGCCTGATTCTCTGGGGACACTCAGTCTTAGAACTCAGCTACCATGCCATGAGGAAACCCAAGCAGCCCATACAATGGCCCTGATGGAAGGAACTAGGATCCCTGGCCCAAAGCCCTGGCTGAATTCCTAGCTGGCAACCAATTTGCCAGCCAGGTGAGTGAGTCATCCTCAGGAGAATCCTCCAGAACCTTGACAATATTAAGTGACAGAAGCTGACACAGAAGGCCACATTTATATGAAATGTCCAGAATGTGAAAATCCACAGAAACAGAAAGTAAATTAGTGGTTACTTGGGGCTTGGGAGAGGGAAGCATGA
This sequence comes from Camelus dromedarius, assembly GCF_036321535.1. Lineage (NCBI taxonomy): Eukaryota > Metazoa > Chordata > Mammalia > Artiodactyla > Camelidae > Camelus > Camelus dromedarius. The sequence continues at coordinate 13,232,030 of NC_087459.1, read as the reverse complement.
GGAAGTGAATGCTTATGTAGTCACTATAGGATTTCTTTTTAAGGAAATGAAAACATCCTGGAATTAAGTAGCGATGATGCTTGCACAACCTTGTGAATATACCAAAAAACAAAAACAAAAAACAAAAAAACCCCACTCAACTGTATACTTTGAAATGCCACATTTTATAGTGTGCAGATTTTTAAAATTTTATTTTTTATGGAAGTGTAGTTGAGTTACAATGTTAGCTTCAAGTGTACAGTAAAGCAATTCAGTTATATATTATAGTATGTGAATTATATTTTTAAAAAAGAGTGAATTCTCCAATCCCAGTCAGACTGCCCCAGCTGATGTTATGTGGAGCCCAAACTTGCTGTCCAGGTTGGATTCTGCCCAAATTGCAGATTTGTGGGCAAAAATAAATGACTGTTGTTATTTTAAGACACTGGGATTTGGGAGAGTTTGTTACAGAAGCTTTCCCTAACCACTTCCCCAGTTTAGGATGTGGCCCCTGTTGTCTCTGTATTTTTTTTTTTAATTATAGCATTTACTCTGTTTGTAATCAAGTATTTGATTAGTCACTGTCTTCCCCCCTGGCCGTCGTGCTCTGGCACTGTGTTTAACAAAGGCCAGTTCCCAGCAGTGTGTGTACCCACAGTGTTTGAGAACTCTGCGGCAGGTATGGAAGTGGATGGAAAGCTGGGAGAACTGGCATTGTGGGACACAGGTGGGCAGGAAGATAAGGACTGCTTGATGCCCCTCTCCTATCTGGACACCAATGTGATACTGATGTGTTTCTCCATTGTCAGTCCTGATAAAGGGACATTTACTGGGAAACATCAGACATTCATCAGAAAATATCCCAGAAAAATAGACTCCAGAAGTCAAGCATTTCTGTCCCAAAGTACCCATTTATCCTGCTTGGGCAAAGAAGGATGTTTGGAATGATGAGTGCAGAAGGTGGGAGATGAGCCAAGATAAAGCAGGAGCCGGGAAAACTAGAGAAAGCATCAGATGGTTTGAATGGTCAGGTCTCTGCCCAGCTGTCTGACCTTGGGCAGGTCACTGCCTCCTGAAGCCTTGATTTCCTTATCTCATCTTTACATCAGGATAGCAGTAATACTTAGCTCTTGGGATAAGGTGAAGATTAAACTGAATGATACATGCAAAATGTGTTTGACACAGTGTCTACTAAGAGCTGAGTTTTTTAAAAAGAAAAACAAAAACAAACAAAAAAAAACAAGAGCCACTCCTGTTTTCAGGATTGTGCCCAGTGCAGCAATATTGCAAATAAAGACAGTAGCTGTTTTCCTCCTTAAGAAATCCAGAAAGAATTTGAATTCTCTTAGGATTCAGACCTATTCTTTTGACTCAGCAGCTTAGATTTGGTTGCGATAGTCTCAGGGGCCATGAATGGCTTATGTGCAGGCATGTCACATTTTCAAAAGTTGCCTGGACTTGTCTGTTGAGGAGATACTGTTCCTATAAAGTAATTGCCTCCAATTTGTAAAATTCCATCAATGCATTCCCCGCCTTATTCTCCAGACAGCCTCTCCTGCAGCTCCTAAGAAAAGGCAAGCCAACTTAGGAGGGAGGGGACTAAATCTTTTTTAAAAAAATATTTTTACTGAAGTAAAATCAGTTTACAATGTTGTGTCAGTTTCTGGTGTACAGCACAATACTACAGTCACATAAGAACATACATATATTCGTTTTCATATTCTTTTTCACCATAAGTTACTACAAGATATTGTATATGGTTCCCTGTGCTATACAGTATGAACTTGTTGTTTATCTATTTACATATACTAGTTAGCATTTGTAAATCTCCAACTCCGTTTATCCCTTCCCACCCTCTTCTTCTCCTGGCAACCCTAAGTTTGTTTTCTATGTCTGTGAGTCTGTTTCTCTTTTGTAAAAGGTTCATCTTTTTTTTTGTTGTTAGATTCCACATATAAGTGATATCATGTGGTATTTTTCTTTTTCTTTCTGGCTTACTTCACTTAGAATGACATTCTCCAGGCTCATCCATGTTGCTGCAAATGGCATTATTTTATTCTTTTTTATGGCTGAGTAGTATCCCATTGTATAAATATACCACAACTTCTTTATCCAGTCATCTGTTAATGGACATTTAGGTTGTTTCCATGTCTTGGCTATTGTCAATAGTGCTGCTGTGTTGGGGTGCATGTGTCTTTTTGAAGTAAGGTTGGTAAGGGACTTACTGAATTTTTTTGCACTCAACCTGCAGCTTTTGTCCAATTGGGATCCTCTGATAGAACACATCAGCAGGTATCACCTCAAGAATTCCTTATCCTTAATACTCTCAGTAAACAAAGCACTGAATGAATTTATTGCTCATCCTTCCAAGTGACTTGTTGAAAGTGGCATGAGAATATCATTGTATCTGGCAGATCCATTTTAATCCTCTAAAGGACTGACATTAATATCCACTACCCACTCCCATCCTCCTGAAAATCCCATTTTAAAGTCTCCCTCATGGCAAATTTCCAATGTGAGAACTATGTACATGCTACCGTGGAGAAATCGGGACCTCTGATCTCTGTGGGTTCCATTTTCTCAGTCCCTGTAGAGGAAAAAGGCTGGGTTGCGACCCTGCTCCACCACGCATAGTCCAATTACTCTGGGTCAGTTATTTCTCTGAGTGTCAGTTTCATTTGTGAGATGAGCTGCCTTTCAGGACTTCTTTCATTCAGTCATTCTACAAATATTTGTTCTACCAGAGAGGAGCAAGGTAGGCAAGGTTTCTGTCCTGCAAAGCAGTCTGGCGTGGGCACCAGATGTGAAACAGAGAGTCACAGTGCTGTTTTGTGGTGGTGCAGGTTGGGGGAATTCTGACGAGTTCTGAGGATGGCTGTAGTTTAACATTCCTGTGCTCTCCAGGTGCAATGCAGGAAACGCCCAGGGCTCTGGAATCACTGAGTGATGAGTCACCAGTGAGCCTGGAAAAGGTAGGTGACCAAGGGCAATCTGATCTATCACACATCTCTGGAACTGAGTGGCAGGTTCCCTGCAAAGCCAACTGTGAGAGTTAGAATATTAGGAAGTTTATTAGGGAGGGCTCTTGGGATCAACACTCAGGGAGAAGGATTGGGAGAGGGGAGGAGGAAGCCTGACTGCTATGCAGTCCTGGAAAGTCCTCAGCTTACCCCTCCGGAAGGTCTGAAATTTGTGGGGATCTCAAGGAATTGTCCCAAGCTGAGGTGAGGTGACTGAACCTTTACATTCCAGCATGGACCAGGCATTGGAAGTTGTCTGCCCCGCAAAGGGGGCATGACTTTGGTCCCTGGATTGGGGGAATGGGCGTGGTGCATCTCTATGTGGAAGCCTTCTCCTATCTATATATGCCTCCCTTTTTTCAGCGCCTCCCACTCCCAAAATATATCTGAGAAGAGAAGCCTCTTCTAGCCAGAGAAGGTTTAGGAAGAAATAAGTTATCAACTGACACCTGAAGAATGAGTGGAAATTAACTAGGAAGGGAGAGAGAGCAGGAGGGAGCTTCCAGGTGGCGGGAAGGGCATATGCAAAGGCCCAGTGGTAAGAGAGCGGAGGACAGGAGAGAAATGCCTCTTGTTTCAGGATAACTGATAATAGTTGAGCAGGGGTCATTGGACTTGAGATCTTCCTAATTCTGCCATTTACTTAGAAATTACCTAAACTCTCTCATCCCCAGTTTTTCTGCCAATGGGGGTGATACCTGCCTCCCAGTTGCTTTTAGGATGATGTGAAATAACCCGCACACAGTAAGGGCTTCATAAACGTTAGGTGCTCTGTTTATTATTACTGGCTATTGCTCAGAAAATAATAGTCAGTTTGTTAATATCCCTTGCCTAGAAAAATCACTGGAACAAGTAGTCAGGAGTTAGCAAATTTTCCTTAAAGGATCAGATTAAGTATTTTAAGCTTGTGGACCATGTGGTCTCTGTTACCATTACTCAACTCTTGTTGTGTGAAAGCAGCCACAGACAGTACATTCTAAAGTGGCAATGGCTATGTCCTAGTGATGCAGGAAAAACGGATGTGGGGCATGAGGAGGGCTGTGTCTCAGATCTCGGTTGAGCCCCTGGATGTGCCCTGCCAAGTGTGGGTCCTTGGCTTCACGCAGGAAAGAATTCAAGTGTGAGCCACAGTTTAGTAAAGGTAGATGTATTTAGAGAGATACATACTACATAGAATGTAGTCTGTTTCAAAGGCAAGAGAAAGGCCACCAGGTGTGGGGGTTGGGTGCGCAGGTTAAAATAAAAGTAGGTACACACTCTGCAGACAGAGTGAGGGCCATCTCCAAGGAGGAGGGAGCAAGAAAGGCGGCCATGCGACACCATGTTGCCAGTTTTTATGCTAATATAAAATTATAATTTAATATATAAAACTTTATATACTAATAAGTAGAAGCACCAGTCTACCCTGGGGAAGGGGCTGGGATCCCCAGGAACTTGGCCATTTCCCACTCTTTGACCTTTTGTGGCTAGCCTTGGGGCTGTCATGGCGCCTGTGGGCATGTTATTTACCATTCTAATATGTTACAATGAGCATATAATGAAGCTCAAGGTCTACTGGAACACAAATCTCCCACCATCTTGAGCCTCAAGGCCTACTGGGGGTTGAATCTTTCACCATCCTGTTGTTAATCGTTGTGTTATTCCTTGAATGGCTGTGCCCTGTCCCCTTCCTGTCTCACTGGTAAGGCTTTATTTACAGAAGCAGGTAGCCAAACCCCAAAACCAGATTGTTAAAACACCAAAACAAGTCTCTGGTTCAAGAAGGCATTTCAGGTTCCTTTTCTGTGCACCCTTTCTCCCCTGGCTTGAAATGTTCTCTGTGCACCTCAGTTACATATATCTGAATTGACAGACAATATTTCATAGACAATATTGCACAAAAAGTGAGATGCAACAATAAAATTCCTTTTTGACATCATAAGAGATCATGAGTTTAGATTCCATGAAGTTCAAGACCTGCCTTTTATTGCACTTGAGATGATCAGTTGCAATGATCTTGTCGAGAAACAAGTTCATCATTGTGAGGATGAGGAACTGTGCAAGAACTCTGCCTTTACTTCAATTGTCCTAGCTTGGTTTAATCCGAAAAGCAAAATCTGAGTCAAGAACTTAATTTGGAAATAATTTTGTCGGGGGAAGAATTCTGAGAAACTGGAGTCGGGGAACTGTGACAGTGAACTTGAAAAGAAGGTGAAACCAGTGCAATGGTGAGTTATTGAGCTGGTTATTGCTCTGGGCAAAAAGGACTCAATCTCACTGGAGGCCTTCTAAGGAACTATGTAGAACAGGTCTCAGAAATGTCCACGTGAAGGACCTACTGTATAGCACAAAGAAGTATATTCAACTTCTTGTAATATGAAATAATGGAAAAGAATCTGAAAACATATGTGTATGTATGTATATAACTGAATCGCTTTGCTGTACACCTGAAACTAACATTGTAAATCAACTTCAATAAAAAAATAAATAAATAAAATGTCCACCTGAGGCACGGATTATCCACTGGCTCCCGCTGGTCGAGGGAGGTGTTAATTCCGTTACATTTCAAGAAGTGAGTAGGTCAAGGTTCTTAATGTGGTCAAGGGAGGGCTACAAGTTTCACCTGCACACAGCTGGTTGTGCACAGTAATGAATGCACATAATTGAAAATTTAAATTGAAACTGGTCTATGGATTGAAAAATCTCTCTCTCTCTGACCACTGACTCCTTGTCATCCAATCTTCCTCCCTAGGAACAATTTTGGTTTGTATTTTCTTATATATCTTTTCAGAGGGATGCCATGTATAGATGATACTGAAACAGGTTTGTTTGCCTGATGTGCAATAAGCCAAACGCCGAGGTGCCGAGGTTTGCAGCAAAGAAAGGGTTTATTCACAAGGCAGCCAAGTGAGTAGATGAGGGAACAAGTCTCAGATCTGTCTCCTGAAGGCAAGGGGCTTGAGATATTTATGGGAAAAAGAAGTGGGGGAAAGGTGATTGGAGGTAAGGAAAACGTGAGGTAATCACTGTTTTGCAGAGACATATCAGTTACATGCTTCTTCATGGAATGAATGTATGTTAAAAAAAATGGAGGTGATCTGAGGGTGGAGTTTTTACCCTCTTGTTACCGAGTCCAAACTCATTTTGCTCGCCACATCATAGGCCAATAAATCAGGAGACGAGGTGTTGGGGCAAGGAATAATGACTTTATTCAGAAAGCCAGCAGACCAAGAAGATGGCAGACTAATGTCCTGGAGAACCATCCTAAGTCAGAATTCAGGCTCCTTTTATACTGAAAAGAGGAGGAGGTGTGGTTGATTGTTGCAAACTTCTTGGTGTGGGGAATCCTTTATTCTTGCAGCTGTCCACGTAGGTCAGGTCGTGGTGCTCCTGCAGACCTCCAACAAGACAAATATTATTTTCTATTCTGCAACTTTTTATCTATCTATGAATGGGAAACTGTTATACTCTTAAAGGGCGGAGCCTTGAGAATCTAGCTATTCTGTATATTTCTGGCTATAGGCAACATTCTTTTACAAAAGGTGCAGAATCAGCATGACTAAGCACAGGAAACAGTGCACAGGTTTAGAGCCAAAGGAACATATCTAATATGGAATCAGCTTTGTTCTTCCCTGTTATACTCTGACATCAAAAGGTGATTCATCAGACACCTGCAAAGGCCCGGTTTTAGGGTGAGTGCTCCCAGGCTGTCTTAGCCGGATTAAGCTTGAACTAGACACAGCTGACTCCAAGTTCCTGGAAAACAATATCTTATTGTTTAGGCTTCTAGAAGTTTTCTGAGTATGCAATTTGCAACAAAATAATTAAGGCATACTTGCTCAGTGAATGTGGGCTACAAGCAGAGGGTTTTTTCTTAAGCACGTGGTAAGACAAGCTCAAGAATGTCTGTTACCAGTTTCTGTTAATCCTGAGGCACAGTTTCATGATGATTTTTTTTTAACTCCATGGAGCATGGTTTCATAGGCAAATACTTAGTATTTCCCCTTTCTTTAAATCACTGGTGACAGACTACACACTTTCTATTGGACCATGCTTTTAAAAATTTCTATCTATACATCTTCCTGATAATTACATATACATGTGTAGAGCTTCTTCTTGGAAAGACGGTGTATTATTTCATTTATGACTGTGCCTTAATTTACTTTACCAATCTCCCTATTAATGATATGTGTATTTCCAGTAATTTTTAAAAAGTCAAGTTGATTGAGGTATACATGCAGTAGTGTACAGCTCTATGAATTTTGATAAACATATACAAACATGTAGTCTCAAGCAAGAGGTGGAACAGTTCCATCACTCCAAAAATCTAGCAGTTGCATCTTTATACATAGTTCTCTTCATTCATCCCCAGCTCCTAGCAACCACGGATCTGCTTTCTGTCCTTTTTCTGAAGGGACTTTGCCTTTTGCAGAATGTCATATAAATGGAATTATACAGGATGTGGCCTTTGAGCCTTGTTACCTTCACTAAGCACAATAAATTTGAGATTCATCCACATTGTTGTGCATATCAGTGTTTGGTTAGTTTTTATTACTGAGTGATAGTCCACAGTACAGGTATACCATAGCTAGCTTATATCCATTGACCAGTTGGAAGTCATTGGGTTATTTCCAGTTGGGACAATTATGAATAAATCTACTATTATTGCATACTGGTTTTCGTTTGGACATTAGTTTTTATTTCTCTTGGGTCAATACCTCGGAGTGGGAATATGGGGTTGTATAAGTGCCTGTTTGACTTGATAAGTAGTTGTCAAACTGATTTCCAAAGTGACGATACTACTTTGTTTTTCCACCAGCAAATTATACAAACTCACCAGCATTTGGTATTGTCATTGTCACTTGTTTTAATTTCAGCCATTCTGTTAGGTATATAAAGATTTTGTCTACAATGAATATTCTCATACACATATTCTTTGTTATTAGGTGTGAGTGTAACTGAAAGATACATTCTTAGAACTAGAATTGCTGAGTCAAAGGGTGGGAAAGGTTGATTATATATTGCCAAATAGCCTTTTGAGAAGGTGGGGCTAGTTTACTTGCCAGCAGCTGGGTATGGTAATATTTGTTTCCCCACATCCTTTTCAACATAGTGTACTACCCAGTTTTATTGCATCATTACATCTTTAAATGAAATTTCACCTTAGGTGATTACCCTTTGAGTATCTATCTCACAGGGTTGTTAATGAGGACACAATGTAAAGCTTTTAGAGCAGTGCCTGCCACACAGAGTGGCAGTGGCTATTAGTTATTATATGATTACCACTATTCATCATTATTATTTGCCTCTCTCTGAGTTCCTCAGTATATTCAAAAATGCTTTCCTCTGATGAGCTCAAACATTCTACCTACTGAGTTTAATTAATCTTTATAAATCTCTTCAGATACTGGCCAGGATTTCAGGCACTGTGGGTTTTACAGAACAGGGAAGTGTGACAGGATAGGACCTTTCTAAGGTTACAGAACAGATCTGTGACCCGCAAGGTCAAAATCAATCTAGTCTGGAACAGGAATAGAGTCCTCTAGGTTACAATGGCTTTTAACATTTTTTGGACTGCCACTCACCTTAAAAAATACATCAGGAACCAGAACACACGTATATACCAAAGACAAAAGTTTGAAAAACAATACTTCTATGTTTTCTATTTGTTCCATTCCATTTCGTTGAAAGTATATTCATTGGGACATACTAATAAATAGATGGGATGAGACTAGTAGTTTAAAGGGCACTGTTCTAGGTCACAGATGTTGGACTTCCTGGCAATACAACTGGAATTATAGAACCTCACACCCAGTTTCAGGTACATTATTCCCACGTTCATTTTTCTCCAATTCCTTGAGATACTAGAGCATATTCGTTCATCAATTATTTTCACAATCGTTCTTGGATTCTTTATGTGTACTGCCCAGTATTAAGCACCGGTGGAGAGAAGAGGCTTTGAAGAGCAAAAGGCCTAGATTCAAATCTCACCTCCACCATTTACTGGTGATCTTAGTAAAGCCTCTTCAGTCTTCAAAGACTCAGTTTCTTCCTTTGTGAAATGGAGTAATAGAGAAATCAAGGAACTAACGTGTGTAGAGCACTTAGCCCAGTGTTAGCTCAGTAAGTACTTAACACAGTGGTTCTCAAGGTGTGATCCCCAGACCAGCAGCATCAGCATCATCTGGTAACTTGTTAGAAATGCAGTTCTCGGACCTCACCCCGGATTCTCTGCATGGGAAATTCCACGGGTGGGGCCCAGCAATCTGTTCTAACAAGACTTCCAGGTGATTCTGATGCATGCTCAAGTTTGAGAACCATAGGCTTAACACATGGTAACTGTTAACATTTAGTACTTGAGGCTGCAGAGACGAGCAGCGGGCAGATCATGAAAGGATTAGTAGGCTAAAAGTAAGCCCTAGGGGTGCCCGCAGAACTTGCAGTAATGTTCCGACTTGTCTCAGTCCCTCAGCAGGGCCGGCCCAGAGCACTCGCTGATTGGTGGGGTCTCTTGGGGGCCGTCACCAGTCACCCAACCGCGGAGAGCGTAAACTGAGAGGGGCGGAACTAAAAGACAGAGAACTGCGCGCCTATTGGCTACAGACCACGCCGCGCACAGAACTGCGCATGCGCACGACCGAGGCCCGCCCCTGGCGGCCGTTGAAAAATGGCGAGTGTCGCAGAGCTGAAGGCTGGTGAGTGCAAGTGGGAGGCTTGTCGGGTGAAATTCATCGGCCTTCAGCCTGTGAAAAGGATAGGACGAAAGGAGGGCGCGCCCAACACTAGAGTCAGCCTTTTCGTGGGTCGTTCGGCGGTGCCAGGGCCTGAGGAGCGTCTGGCAGGAGTGGCGGCCGCAGCGCGGGGGCCTTGCAGGGATGTGGTTGCCCAGGGGCAATTGTTAAACCGGCTTTGAGCTGAAGGAGTCGTCCCAGGATCCGCAGGTACCTGAGAGGTCTACAGTCCTGCACCTTGGGGCTCTGGCGCATCTTTCTGGACCCCGTGAAGGTCGAGGCCTTGGGCCGGGCCTTTCCCTCCGGGCTGATGGTTACAGTACCTAAACAACCGTTGTTGGTGTTCCGCACGGTCCTAAACCGTTTGCTTGGTTATCTTACTGAATCCTTACAACAACCTGCGAGTAGGTCCCGATTTTCTATCTGGAAAAACTGGAGCTAGAAGGGTGTCTGGCCATTCTCCTGTTTTCTTAGGAGAAGTTCCATAAAGGTTCGAGCCCTACAACCTGAGAACATTTGTACACCTCTCGTTTTTGACTCAGGTGTCCAGACAAGTAATAGTAACTGTAATTATTCGTGATCTCAACTTATGTGTCAGGCACGGCCCAACCCCGTGTTATGTAATTAATTCCATGTAACAGCCCTTTGCCCATTTCATAGATTAGGGAATTTGAGGCGCTGAGAAGTGAAGCAGCTCGCCCAAAGTAATCTAGCGAAAGGCAGAGTATGAGGACCTAGAAATGCTGCGCGAGGTCTGCAGGTCTTAGTTACCGAGTGACACTGGTGCCCGGCTAGTAAAACCAGTTCCAGTTTTCCAAGAACGTATGCTCTAAATCAGTAATTCTTAGAGATTTGGCGGGGAGAATATGATTTGAGAATATGATTCAGTAACTATTGATATAAGTGTATGTTTGCGGCTGTGGCCTGGCAGTCATTAAAAAGGCATACCTTTGTCCAAAAGGACAGACTTCACATGAATGGGTGAACCCTTTCCCCAGGAAACACAGATCACCTGTAATACTGCGCGCAGCTTCTGAGGACTTAAAGATACTTTGGGCTGTAAGCCAGGTTAAGAACCTCTTTCAGAAGAAGTTATGGTACAGTGTTTTAATAAGCATGGTAATAGAGGGGAGGTCCGGGTGTTATGGAACCTTAGAACCCTCTGGGGAATAGGGGTGTCTTACACAGATGTAAAGAGCCCTTTATGTTTTTTCTGCATTCCCCAGGTCTGAATGTGCTTAGTGTTCAAGAGAAGCTCAATGAAAATGTTTGCCAATTATCTTACCTTATATGGGCTTTTACCTTTGGAAGCACTTTCACCTTATGTTTTCCCACCTAGATTCTGCCCCTAAGAGAGAGAACTCATTATGTTGGAGAAAGTAACTGAGGCAGGGGTTGGTGATCCACCACTGAAGTAGTGATGCGACATAGACAAGTTTCCTAACTCCAGCTTCATTAATTCTCATTTCTCTGCTGAGTTTGAGGCTGTGCTATGTGCAAATACGTTGTACGTGGGGAAAAAAAATCTCTCCATCTAATTTCCAAAGGTGGAATTAGGGAATAGGGATTTGGTTATGATCCCAACATGATAAAGCTGTATTGTCCTTTTAGGGCCTATTACACAGTCTGATTGGGTGATAACTACACAATAACTACTCTTAACATACCTGCAAAAAAGGGTAGAGGGGATGATCTAAATGTAAAGGGCAAGAAAGGTTAAAGTCTGGTCTAGATAATGTCCCCTTAATCATGTGACCAAGGTTTTGTTGTTGATTATCAAAGCTTAAAAAATTTTAAGAATATGAAAATGAATATATGTATGTATATGCATGACTGGAAAATTGTGCTGTACACCAAAGTTGACACATCGACTGTAACTTCAATTAAAAAAACTGACTGTACTTCAATTTTGAAAAATTATAAAAAAAATTTTATGTCCATGCCTACATGAATACGCTCCATGGACTCCCTTTATAAATTTTCATTACTGTGGTATACTTATTTGACACAATACAGTATTCAACTGTATTTATTATACCAAGAATACACAGCACAGTATTATAAGGCCCCTAGGTAGCATTTATTGAGCACTTACTCTTTTCTAGGCACTATGGGTGAAATGTGTTGATTCTCTGGAGTTGTTATTTAGCCATTAGGGACAACTTGAGGGAAAAAAAAGGTTCCAGACCACTGCAAGGAATGATGCCAATTCGGCCCTATCCATATTAGCATTTATAGCTAAATCTCATTATAACTACTGGTATTTGTAATAACGACCCTTGCTCATCAAGAAGTTAGATTACATTCAGCATATATATCTCTGTTTCCTCAAGAGAAAGTTACGTGTTGGATTTCTAACTAGGCTTACAATTTCAAAATCTTACTGTTTTGAGTAATTAACTCATAATTGTCTTTAGAAACACACACAAACCCCAAAATAAAAACTCACCTTTTTGTTTACAATGGGCCATTTCTTAAGGGTTCTGGATATCAATTTTTATACAGAAGACAGGACATAGTCCTTCTTTTTTGGAGTATACTTGTCATCTTTAATCATCTACTTTCTGGACCAAAGGTTTTTAGTGACATATGGAACCTGTCTGCAGTGATAACCACTCTTGAAAAGATACAAGACATGGGGAGATAAGTTCAGGTCCCAGTGAACTAAGTATAATTCTATCCCCCTGTTTTTCCTCACTAAAGAATGTGTATCAAATTATAGCTTCCTGACAGTGGTGGTATTGGGAGGATAAACTTGCATTTGCTTAAATACACTAAGATAGTAAATCATTTCAACTTGGGAACTTTATTTTTTACTACAAATATGGTTTGTGGTAGCTAATGTGATTGTTTAGTTTGTCACAGCGTATAGATTCGAAGCTGCTGTAATGCCATTTACCTTTTAAACATTTTTCTTCAAAGTATGCCTAAGAATGACAAAATGTATTCTATAACTGAAGCATTAATGTTTTACATTTAACAGTTTTAAAGGATACCTTGGAAAAAAGAGGAGTATTAGGGCATTTAAAAGCAAGGATTCGAGCTGAAGTGTTCAATGCCCTAGATGATGAAAGTGAACCCCGACCATCACTGTCACATGAAAACCTTCTAATTAATGAATTAATTCGGGAATATTTGGAATTTAACAAGTATAAGTATACAGCATCTGTCCTCATAGCAGGTAAGAGGTTATTTACTGTTAATCACCTGAGATGAAATCTGACTCTTCCCTTCCCCCAATTCTCCGAAAGTGTTTAGCCTAGAAATCTAATTCCATAACCAAACAGTGTCATCTGGGACATGACTGGACCGTAGAAATCACATGACCTCTTTCTGTGGCTTGAACAAGTGCTCATGAGGCTTATTGTGTTGTTACAAAGGAAAACAGATACCAAAATAAACACTTAAACTAGGTGCGTACTTTGAAAAATCATCCATAATTCCTGATACTGAAAATAAGCAGTTGTTTATATTTTATCCTATTTGCTGCCAGTCTTTTTTTCTATGTATATGCTTTAAGAATACACATACACAGGTTTAATATGTATATTCTTTATTTTAAAAAAATTGGAGATAAAGCCTCAAAATATTAGTACTATGATGATTAGCCATATATACAAATGTATGTAAAAGTGTGGTATTTAAAAAGGGTTAGATAATCTATAGAAATTTTGAATCACTATGTTATACACCTGAAACTAATATAAAATTGTGAATCAACTGTACCTCAAAAAAAAAAAAAAGGAAAAAAGGGATTAGGAAGGTAAACTCCAAAATCATTCTAGTGATCAGAGGGAGAGAAATGGTATTAGGGGGAGGGGGTCGGCAGTTAAACAGAAATTTACTTTATCTGTTGAATTTTATTTCTTAAGAAAGAAAGCAAAAGAACTGGAAGGACATGCTCAGTAATCAGGACCAGCGTTACCTCTGGGCTGGGGGGAGATGAGGTTGGGAGGATAAGCAAAACCTCCTATGTCATTGGATTCCTTGCTTAAGGTTAAAATGTGCTTTAAGATGATTTTGTGCCTCAGAGATATGCCTTATCTCAGTATCTTCACTTTCTTCAGTTTGTTATAGATGGCTATACAATACCGTTAAGACTCAGAAAAGAAGAATATGAAAATATTATCAATTAGGTGTCTTGGATTTGCGCTTACCTAGAGTAAAATGCAGTGACAGCAGTCAAGTTTCAGCAGTGTCCTGGATTTAAAAAAAAAAAAAGCTGAGGTATACTTAACATATAATATACTTTACCATTTTTAGTATGGAGTTCTATAGATTTTTGCCAAATTCATACAGTTGTGTAACCACCACAATCACAATCATGATATAGAACATTTCCATCACCTCAAAAAATTCCCTGTGCCCTTCTGTAGACAACTCCTTTGCCAACCCCCAAACTCCTAGCAACCTCTGATCTGTTGTTTTCTGTACCTGTCATTTGCCTTTTCCAGCATGTCATGAAGGTGAAACCAGACAGAGTGCAGTGTTTTGAATCTGCTTCCTTTCACTTTGCATGACACATTTGAGACTACGCTGTGTTGTTTTCTCCCCCTCCAAATAGCATTCCATTGTAGATTGTGTCAATTTATCTATTATCAGTTGATGGACATTTGGGTTGTTTCTAGTTTTTGGCCATTGTGAGTCAAGCTGCCATAAACATTCATTTACAAGTTTTGTCTCAATGTTGTTTTCATTTCTCTTGGGTAAAGAGCTAAGAGTGGGATTGCTGGGTTGTGTATGGAAAGTGTACAGCAGCCTTTATAAGTGGATGTACCTTTTCACTCTCCTACCAGTAAAGTATGAGTGTTCCAGTTGCCCTGTATCCTTGCCAGCACTTCATATTAGTGTTCATTTAACTTTGGAATTAGTGCCCCCAAATGGATATCAGTGCTGTCATGTATTTAATTTATAAGCATCTTAGAAAATAGGACTTCTAAAGTCTAGTACATAAAAACAGTATTTTCCCACCTCAAAATTGTGAGATTTAAAAAGTAAATTTATGTTAAACTGTATGAAGTTATGCATTTAACAAACTAGATGTCTTGAAAGTCGTAAACTCACGTCCAGTTGGATCTACCCTGGTGTGCCATCATCATTCTTCCAAAATCTGAAACACGTGTATACCTGATAAGTGTGGTTCTTATCAATGTCTGTTTACTTTTTAGATTAGTAAAAACTTGGTGTTTTATGATTTCCCCCCAGAATCTGGTCAACCTGTAGTTCCACTGGACAGACAATTTCTCATCCATGAACTAAATGCATTTGAAGAATCAAAGGATAATACAATGTAAGACTTTTTTAAAAAATAAGTTTTAAAATATGGTTCTTTTGTAGTCATAATTGCATAGCGGTGGTTTTATTTCATTTTAATTCAGCAGGTATTTATTTGGGTACGGTGTGGGTCTAGCACTGTACCACATCCAAGGTGTGTGGTGGTGAGTAAGTGAAGACGAGGCTTCTCCTGTCTGGAGCTAAAGTGCCAGTGATTCCAGAGGACCGAGCACCCTTGCTTCACTCTACGGTCACACCTCTTGGCTTCTTGATCCATCCTTTTGCTTTTTGTCTGAGGCTTGGCTCCATCGGTCGTTTTCTTCCTCACATTTAATTCTTCTCACTGCTTCCTTCACTTCAAGTTAGGAATGTACTCAAATCTCCCCTCTCCAAAAAGACCCTTTGAGGTCCTTTTTACCACTGAACTTAGTGGAAGTCAGCCCTCTGTTTTCATTTTGTTATCCCCTTTCGCCCTCCCTGTGTTTTAAATTCTCCCCTCACCATTTATTCCAAAACTATGCTCTTGAAAAAGTGACCACTTTCTGGTAGTTTCTTAGTTCTTTTCCTACTTGAGTGTTTCTTAAACTTTTTCCAGAGGATCCCTGAGTGACAAAAAAAAAAAATCAAATCTAGGCGGCCTGGGAACATAGTCAAAGCAGCCTTCCCCTAGCAGGAAATCTCTCTGAAGTCTTATGTTTTCTCTTTCTAAAGGTTTTTTGAATTTTTTCATTCTACTTCATGGTATAGTTGTTTGTTTTACCATAAAAATGTTTTAAATGACATACCAATTAAATTGAGCTCTCCCTCAAATCTTTGTGTAAAATTAGTGCTCCGGGATCATATGCCGCCTTTATCCTGTACTTTATACCAAGCCCCTAGCACAAAGAGTGTGTCTATATGTATTTCCAGTTTGAGAAGCTCAGTTTTACTTGTGTTTCTGCAGCATTTTTTAATATTGACTACTCTTCCTTAAAACACTTTTTGTTGTATGTCTTTTATGACCCTTTACTTGTCTTGGGTTTTTTTTGTCTCCCTAATAGTCATCTCAGTTTCTTCATTGGCTCCTTTAGGGTTCCTTTAAATTGTGGGCACTCTCCAAATTTTGTCCTTAACTTTTCCTCTGGGCCCCCTGCCCACTTTTCTAAGTATTCTTGAGTCTTTAATGATGCCTCCATGCTGGTGACTCTGCTTTAAGTCTGGCAGATCTCCTGAATCGTGGGCCCACATTTTTGCTGGCATCTTAAACTCAGTGTGTCCAAAAATTAAATCCGTTATTTTCATCTCTTCAGCCTCCCCCTGGTCGCTTCTTCCTATAACCATCCAGGTCTTAACTCAGAGTTCACTTACACTTTTGGCTTGTTCTCATTTCTCCACTGACCACTTGCGAGTCCCTTTAATTCTCCCTCTGCAGTAGCTCCTGTAGGTCCTCACCGCCCTGCACTGTGCTGTTGAGGAGCTGTCCGTCCATTTCTCTCCAGTCACCCTCTTTCCCAGCATCTGCATCACACTGCCAACTGTTTGCTTTCTAAAAGACACTGCTTTGTTTAAAAACATTCTCATTAAAGAGTTTTCAGATTTTAAAAAGCAATATGGTACATACACCAAACACCAGGTGTATGTGCCAGTGGGAGCCTGAAGTAGCACTCAGAGTCACATTAATATTTTTCAGTGAAATTTAAGATTTTTCACACAAAGTAGGATAAAGTATATAATAGCTTTGTTAGGTCAAGCCATGCCACCAAATAAGTTAGTACCAAATTTATGAAGAAAATTATTTTTCAGAGTTTTTGTTTTTTTCAAAATTGCAAATAAGGCATTGTGAAGCTGTACTTTAAAAAATTATTTTTTTTAACTTGTGTTTTTTTTAAGAAAAGAAACCATAATTTCATGAAGTTGTGGGTTCAATGTGCTAGTTATGTATTTTCTAATAACAGTAAAAATATCTAAATCTTGAAAACTTTAAATCTTAAGTAAATTTTATTGTAAATTTTGAAAATAAACTTATTTTTTAATTTAAAAATCTTTGGCCAGTTAACACTTTGGGAAACATTGGTTTAAAGTATACAAAGAGACCTATTTTATATTCCTAGATGATGCTTTTATAAGATCTGAGGCATCTTATTATGTAAAGAAACTTACTCTTTTGGTTTCTTTGTTGTATGGAAAATTGCTTTTGTATGCAATTAGTTATTTATTGCTATATAGCAGATTACCCCAGAATTTGGTGGTTTAAAACAACATTTATTATCTGTGGTGAGGAATCTGGGAGTGGCTTCTATGGCTGATCTGGCTCAGCCTTACTCATGGATGGCCAGGTTTGCAGCCATCTGAAGGCTTGGCTGGGGCTGGAGGACCTGTTCCTGTGTGGCTTACTCACGTGGCTGTTTGTAGAAGGCCTCAGTTATTAACCACATGTGCCTTTCCATGGGAGAGCTTGAGTGTCCTCATGACATGGCCACTGACTTTCCCCAGCGAGAATGACCAAGAGAGAAGACCAGGAGGAAGCCGCAGAGCCTTGACCTAGTCTCTGAAGTTGCAAGTGCTGTGACTTAATGCCTTCCTCAGTTCATTAGAAGTGAGTTCAGCTCACACTCAAGAGGAGGGCAGTTAGACTCTACCTTTTGTAGGGGAAGAATGTCATCTTTTTTTCTTCTTTTTAAAAATAATAGCTTTATTGAGATGTAATTCACATACTATAACATTCACTCTTTTAAGGTGTACAGTTCTCTGTGTGTTTTTTTTTTCAGTATATTCACAATTGTGCAACCATCACGGCTACTAATTTTGTTAAATTTTTTTTCATTTATGTATGTATTTTACAATATAATTTTTTTTAAACTGAAGTATAGTTGATGTACAATATTATATGTTACAGGTATACAATATAGTGATTCACAAATTTTTAAAGGTTGTACTCTATTTGTAGTTACTATAAAATACTGGCTACATTCCCCATGTAGTACAGTACATCCTTGTAGCTTATTTTATATCTGATAGTTGTACCTCTTAAGGAAGGATGTCATACTTTAAACCATCCTACCTGCTAATACGTGGATAGATATCTCAAGAAGACCAACCCATTAAATTGTTATTTTCAACTGTGAAATTGGAAACAAGGGAAAATCTCTCGTTATTGTCATCGGAGCAGCTTCCATTTGGGCAAGGCCACTAATATGCATCTCCAGGCAGCACACTGTAAGGGAAAGACTGTGCAGCTTGGGGTTCAAGTGTTACAAATTTGTTTACTGTCTAAGCGATCTTAGCAAATCCTCTGTGAGCTGTGGTTTTCTCATTTGTAAATTGGGGATGATGGTTACGACATCACAAGGTGAGCATAAAAGGAAGAGAGGGAAGAGTGTTTTATAAACTGTCGAGTAGCTTTTTGAAACTAGTTCTTCCCTGACTCCTGTATAGCTTGCCATTTACCACATATACTATTTAATATGTGCCAGGCATAGTTCTAAACACTTAACATTTATTAACTCATTTGGTCCATAACTGCCCGATGAGGTAGGGACTACGCTTGTCCTCATTTATAGAGGAGGAAACATTTATGAGGCTGGGGATGTTAAGAATCTTACTGAGCTCAAGTGGCAGGGTCAGAATTTGAACCCAGGCAAGGATTTGTTAATCCAACAAGTGTTTATTGAATAGTTGTTTTGTACTGGAAAATCTTACACTGAACTTTGGAGTTTAAAGGCTGAATTCCTATGCATTGATTGAAATTGTCTTTCAGTTTAGATGAAGTTTAAGTTGTTAACATGTTTTCTTTGAGTCTTAAAATTGTCTTTAGAGTTAAATGGTACTCTTGAATTTAAAAAAAGCAGTCATCCACTGCTCATGTGGATAATGACCATGCAGCTTTTTTTAAGTCGTGAATTACTTGGCTAGTTTGGTGTCAGAGGCTATCTTTTTTAAAAGTAGATGTTTTTAAGCTTTTCCTATTTGTGCAAATTTAATTGATTTTGATTTTCTTCCTGCTATAGACCACTTTTGTATGGGATTTTAGCTCATTTCTTGCATGGAACTAAGAATGACATCCAAAGTACATTTCTGAAAGGCTCTTCACTTCAGCCTCCAAACCCAAATCTTGGCAGACAACTGAGTGGAAGAAGGCAAATGGGTATGAGTTTTCTGAGCATTATCATTTAGCTCTCAGAAGTATATTTTCTTCCATTTTGCTTTGGAGTAGTTTTTCATGAGATTTTGAGTCATAGTTTAATTTCATTTATATCTAATATAGTTAGCCTGTGTTTTTTTTATCCTTGAAAAAACAAAGTGCTTTTTGGCAAGAGAATCTTGGAAGGGGCAGGGGATGACTGGACAAAATTCTTAGATATAATTTCTAAAAAGAAGTATTGAAAAACTTGATTTACACATAGATTTGTACTCTTTGGAGCAGCTTAGATCCTTAGAGTGAAGAAAGCTTTTTATCAAGTTATTTTTTTCCCCTCTGAGACTGAAAAAAGGCAAGATCGTTGAATATGGATAGAGAAGTCACAGGTTTATGTGTCCTTTGCATTTTCAGGAGTCTTTTTTTTGCAGGAGGAATACTCTTTGTGGTAGTGTTGTAGTATCTACAAATAACAGATTCTTGGGAGAACAGCTCATACTTCTTTCCAGAGGGCTCGCTCTTGCAGTGAGCTTTCAGTCATTTTGATTATATCAGCAATAGGACCTCAATTTGATAATCTGAATTGAATGGTTCCAACTTACGGTAGAGAGTTGAGCTCTCTTTTTAAGGACAGTCATTGGCAGCTGATTATCAGAGCAAATATAAATCTTGAATGTTGAAATAAACTTTTAAGAAACATCTAAAATACAAATTGTCTTCTGTAGTTTTCCTAAACTGCCATGAGCAATATTGATCATGTTAAATATTTGCTTTGTCTCTTTAAAATCGGAAAGCAAAATATATGTGAATCAGCGTGATCTCTTTGAGGTTAGTTCTGACTTTACTAGGAGTTACCCTTCTATATATCTTAGAATTCTGAGTTGATGGAACAATGGAAAAGAAATTCCCGTCTACTTATTTTAAAATTGAGAAAACCAAGCCTAAGAGGTTCACTGACCGATCTAAAGCCTGTAGCTGATCATTTTTAGCAGAGTCAGGACCCTTGATTGCCATTCCTGTGCACTTTTCCACTTAAAGAACATGGAGTTTTCCTAGTTCCCTTTTCAAGTTTTGGTAAGGAAGTGTCACTAGTGCCTGTTATTTGGCAAGTGCTTAAAAAGCAAAACAAAACACACAGTACATGAGTAAATCTCTAAACATCAAAATATAATGTGAAATTCCCTTGAACCTCCTCCCTCCTTGTCTTTCCCTAAATCCTTGATTTCCCTGCCCTCTGCAGAAGGTAGCACTGTTAGCTGCTTGGTGGGTGTCCTTCAGGAGTCATTTGTACATATTCAAATGTATATGCAGTTTCTGTACATACTATCCTACAGTTTGCGTTTTTCACTTGTTTTATCAATTTATGTAGATCTGCTTCTACCTCATTCTTAACTTTTTGTAGTATTCCATAGTACTACTGCTAATCCCTCTTTACTGATGTACTTCTGTGTATTTAAAATTTTTTTTGCTTTTATAGTATTGCAGGGTAGCATTTCTTCTTTGTCCACACAAGTATTTCTCTTATGTGGATGCCTAGAAGTAGAATTGCTGGTTTAAAATATATGCATATTAAAAAAGATAAAAGATAGATATACAAAAATAGTAGATATTGTCTAATTCCCCTCCAAAAAGGCTTTACCAGTTCATATGCTTACCAAGAATGTATGATAATACCAGTTTCTCTATTTAATCATCACCAGTGGATGTTGTACGCATTAATATGTGTTAACAGAGCAACCCCATGGTGTTGGTATTTTTAATTCTAATGGGGTGGCCTGGGGTGGGCTGGGATAGGGAGTGCTGGAGAGGATGTGGGAGTTCTGGGTTACTTTGGTTCCTCTCTGTATAAAGTGCCAGGGACATCAAAGAGTCGAGTTCAAGTCAGTAAAGCTTTGGGTACCTATTCTGCAGAAGGCGTGGAAAGGAGGCTGACTGCACTAAAAGTAGAACAGTGATGTTGCAAATTATTTTTCATGATCATCAAAAATGTTCTTGGCACACAGGAACCTCTTTGTGCAATGACTCGTGAAGAATTGTTAGCCCCAAATTGCACTGTGTTCCAGTACACATTTAGGCATTCCATTTACTTTCTTAACTCCAACCTATTGTTTGAAGGATACATATGTTTTATTTGACAACACTGAGAAGGTTATAAAGATATTAAAATAATTATTCTTCAGATTATAATACCTTCTCTCTATACAAACTCATACAGCCAAAATATAAAACACTAAAATTAAATTCCCTTTTATTTGAAAATAAGTCCAAAGCATGCCAATATGAAAGCACTTCTTTTTATCAAAGCTCTCAAAGTGCAGGGGTAAAAATGAAGAGGTTTTATATAGTAGGCACACTCATCTTTGAAATGGTGGCCATTAATGCTGCTGATATTAATGCTTGTGATACTGAATGCAAGGTAGTTTTTGCTGCAAATAAAAGCCTAGATATTTTATAATAGAGAAAATCATTCTCAGCTCAACTTTATTGCACATCTATGACATATATGGATAACATACTTCACGTTTTAATGACATTTTTCTAGAAAACCTAAAATAGTTTTCGCCTTAAGGATATGTTCATCTTGTTTTTCCAACGAAATTGCCTAAAACTGAGGGAGGTAGGTTTTCATCTGTGATCCAGACCTGTGGCAGTATGAGCACTTTACTTTACTTACGAGGACGATCAGCTGCTCTGGACTAACAAGACTGTGTGAGTCCATCAGGTGGTCCTCAGAATTAGCAAACCGGTGTGCATTTTTGGTGCTAAAATTGCTTATTTCCAACAACTTGTCTAAATGTGTATTCTTTGTGTCCTGTTACCAAAATGGTCCTTAAGAAGGTTTTGGTTTTTTTTAGTTGTAGAAAGTGTTTGGGGAACTGGTGGTGGTGGTGTTGGGGGTCATGTTTTCTTAGGAATTTACTTTGTCGCATTTTTGTTGCATTTGGATTTTAAGTCTCTAGGTTCTTTTGTGAACACTTCTGCCTTCTACCCTCTCCCCTAAGACAAAAGAAATGAGGCAGAAGTGACTAGGGCCCCCTCTTTATTATTCTGGAGCGCAGTGTGTGGTCCCAGGGGCTCTGGTCTCCTATGAACCCTCGTGGAGCTTTCTTACTTTGTTTTTGGCTGAAGAACATATTTTACACTTTCTTGGATGGTTTTCTGATTTTGGTGGGAAGATGTAAACCGTGCTAACTTTTCTTCTTGCCACAAGAGGGTGCTGCTGGGGGGGATTTCTATTTGAAGAAAAACTTTTTTTTCTCTTTAGATGAGCTTTGGCATCCCTCAAAATACTAACTGAACACGCAGTACTTTCTTGTGAAAGCCATCCCTTACATATAGTGTAAGGGAAGCTTGTAGCCACTTTTGTGTGAGTCTACTCCAGGGTGTGAATAGAGTCCAAGTACTAAACATTTCTGGTTTCTTCAATAGTGTTTAAAAAATACCTTTTTTCCCCATTGTCCTAAGCCATCTAAAGAACTCACACAATATTAAATATATGACATCCCCAAATCTGTGTAGATGAGTCTGCCTCCTGGCCGCTCTGACTTGGGGTGAGTACTGACATTCGTTTCTGCTAATTGCAGGTGACCACCTGCGACAGGAGAAGGGGAGGAGGATGGATGCTGAAGATCCACATGCTTCTTCCGCGATGAAGAGATGACATTTCCATCTGGGGCATCTTTTATCTTGAACTTGTGTGTATTAAGTAACTTATTTATTCTCCCAACATCACCAGAATTCATCACTAATATTTGTACCATGTAGAAATGTGAGTTTCTGCAAAACCTGTATTCCCTCGTGTTTTACTGCATTTGTGAATAAAAGCTAACTCTGTCATCTAGCTTACCGGATTTGACTTGAAAGAAATGCATTGTTTTTAGGAAAAATTTAAAGTTCCCTTAATTTGTGAGAAATGAAAGGGTTTTTTAGTACTTTATAAATTCTTCTAAAAAATTTCAGGTCTTTATAGCCATATGCTCTTTATGTTCTTTACCATGTTCTTTACCATGACACATTAATTAAATTTTCTTCAGGCTGGAATTATGTGGATATATAGGAAAATTCA
Source organism: Camelus dromedarius (assembly GCF_036321535.1). Taxonomy (NCBI): domain Eukaryota; kingdom Metazoa; phylum Chordata; class Mammalia; order Artiodactyla; family Camelidae; genus Camelus; species Camelus dromedarius. The sequence goes on along the minus strand of NC_087459.1, from coordinate 13,208,867 downwards.
TTCATGTTTTTAAAAACATTTAAAAGAATACTAGAGCCAGAAAAAACTATAATTCCTATAAAGTTTGTTTTTTACAGGGGGTTTGGGGGGGGACTAGTTGTTTTTCAGATAACCATTTATAATTAGGTTAAATATCTGACTTACTATCTAAAGCCAAACTTTTTAAACTAGGTAACAATGTACTTTTTCTTTCCTTAGACCATTTTGGCTTCTCCTGGGAGATTTAATTAAAAGGTAGGGGGGAAATAATTCTTTCAGTTTTGCTGTAAGTAAAACAAAGAGTTTATTACATGAAGAATGTGGAATAAGCGTGAAGAGACAGGCTTTAGGAAAAACACCAGAAAGTACCTTTTAAAATATGTCATTGTTTAACCTCCACGTGGCCTTCACTCGTGCAATTACAAGATGAGCTCTGAAAGTCTTAGTAATGTCGATTTTTATTCCTGGGATAGAAAAATAGTAAGAGTACTACCTCTGAAATGCTACTTTGATATTTATTGACATTTTTATAATATGGAGTCTTCAAACTGATTTCATGGAAAACAACAAACTATTATAGTAGACAGAGCGTGCTTGGCAAAAGTCATAAGGTATGTTCAGACCAAAACGGCATGGGCGCCTGTACGCTGACAACGTTTAGCTTAAACGTTTTCCACGGGGAAAGTGGTAAGGGCTGTAGTTGGCAGAATGGGCATTCTTTCCAGGGTATTCCTTCCGTGCTGCTTTTGGAAATTATTGAAACTTTTGATTTTATTTTTTGGTGCTAGTCAGGGTTCAGTCCTTACAGATCAACCAAGAATTTTTATCTAAATGTAGAAAATTATTAAAGAAATCTCCTTAAACCATACTTTACAAGTCAAAGGATTTTGAGAGGCCCTATTTCTGGGCTAAAAATTACATATATAGATGTAGAAGTATTATTATAAGGGCTCACTTCCATTTTTTAAATGAAATCTATAGTATCTGATTACAATTATGAATTACATTGTGATATATGTGGAAATATAAATATCTGAATTCTTCTCAGAGGATTTGGTTTACATCCAAGGATGTTGGCAGTGGACACTTAAGTTTTACCTCAGGAATTGCAATAATGCAGGGCTAGATTAAGAAAAAAAATGATGGAGTTTATCATTTTGGATACTGATATAAAATCATCAAAATAGAAGCTAAATAGAATTGTCACATGTAGTCCATAGTGCTTTTGTACACATTATTCCGTAACTTGTTTGTACCTGGGCAACTTTTATACTTTCAGTGTATCGTTTAATAAAAATAAAAGAAAAAAGCAATTCACCTTTGTGCAAAGGGTGTTCCTGAGACTGTTCTGTCATTAAGAGGTGTACCCTGGGACCAGAAGAATGTTCTCTAGGCCTTCTGTTGGGATCTCCAGCAGCCTGGTTGTTGGAGGGTGTAGAGTGAGGTTGAGGGAGGGGAGCGTTTCCTGATGGACGCGTACTTGGCATTAGCCATTCGCCCTGGGACAGTTACTCTTAACAGGGTGGCAGTGGGCGGGGGCGATGGTGTTACTCGCTGAGAGGACCCTATCATAGCATGTAGGGCCACATGTGGTTTGAAAAAGCACATTCAGTCTTACATTTTTATATTTGGAAAAATGAAAACCACCTAATTTCAAAGTACTCACTATAATACTTTTATGATTATCCACAAAGGAGGACTTGGGTTCTTAAAAAGTTGAGAAAATCTGCTCTAGAAATTTCTAAACACAGGATTTTTGAACAGTGTCAATTTATATTCTAGTAGTTTAATAAACAGTTGCATGAGCTGAAACACTTAAACTCAAGGAAGGAAAGACAAATATAAATATAAAGAATCCATCATACTATTCTCATAAACTAAACTAGTACATCACTGCTGGTGGTTTTCATGGGGTTGTTGGGAAAAGTGATCCTCCAAAATGCAGGAGAAGTTTTAGGAGAAAACTTGAATTTATAAAAAAATAGGATGGAAATTAGACCTGGAAAGAGATGTAGGAAACGTAGACATTTAAAACTTTGGCAATATAAAAATTTATAACAGGAGCAGAGGTGGCTTTTGAAGATGATAAATTTAAGCTTAGCATACATGTTTGCTTAGAATAAACTAATAGCTTTATAATTATGTGCAAGAACATATTTGTGTATGACTCGCATGCCTGTATGATTATGTAAAATTTGATGTGTTCTTTTAACCTAAAGCCAAGTGTACGTGAAGGATTTAACGTTTGTGAGAATACGCCTTTAAAGGCATTTAGGACAATGCTTCCCAGCCACTTGGCATTTCATTTTTGTAACGAATGTTCTGCAAGGATTGTGTAATCTTCATAAAGTTTTTAAAAATGAAAGTGTGGTAAAATTACCTTTTAAAAATACTTTTTTTAACATTTAAAATTTTATTTATTTATTTATTGGTGGGGGAGGTAATTAGGTTTATTTATTTAGTTATTTGATGGAAATACTGAGAATTGAACCTAGGACCTTGTGCATGTTAAGCATATGCTCTACCACTGAGCTATATCATCCCCCCATGACTTTATTTTTTAAAGCAGTTTTAGGTTCACAGCAAAATAAAGTGTGAAGTACAGAGTTCCCACGTACCCCCTGGCACCACACAGTCACAGGCTCCCCCATTATCAGCATGCCTCCCCAGAGAGGTACATTAGTTACAGTGGATGAACCTACACTGACACATCATTATTACTCAAAGTCCATAGTTTACATTAGGGTTCACTCTTGGTGGTGTACATTTTGTGAGTTTGAACAAATGTATAGTGACATTTATCCACCATTACAGTGTCACACAGTAATTTCACTGCCCTAAAAAATCCTTTGTGTTCCATCTGTTCATCCCTCCTTCTCTTCTGACTTCTGATCTTTTTACTGTCTCCATAGTCTAGCCTTTTCCAGAATGTCATATAGTTGGACTCATACGGTCTATGGCCTTTTCATATTGGTTTCTTTCACTTAGTAATATGCATTTTAAGTTTTCTGCATGTCTTTTCATGGCTTGATAACCCATTTCTTTTTAGCGCTAAATAGTATTTCATCTTCTGAATGTACCACAGTTTATTTATCCATTCACCCCCTTAGAAGGATGTCTTGGTTGCTTCCAAGTCTTGGCAATCAGTGATTAAAGCTGCTCTAAATAAACACCTGCGTGCAGGTTTTAGTATGGCCGTGGGTTTTCAGCTCATTTCAGTACATCCCAAGGATCATGAGTTGCTGGGTCATATTGTAAGAATATGTTAACTTTTGTTAGAAACTGTAGAAGTACTTTTATTGAGAATTTTAGGACCCTTCCTGATAAAGGTAGAAGATCCAGAGTTACCAAGACACCAGAGCTGGAAACTGGTGATAAAGAAAAGAGCATTGCAGGTTACTGTGCAATTCGGTCTTGTACTTGGAGCGGCACGGGAGCCATGATGAGTGAAAGAAGTGCTTTTGTACAAGAGAGGTGGAGCTGAACCGTGTTTGTGGTCAGGAGAGAGGGCCCTTTACTCACAAGGAGGCAGAGTCCTGGGCAGATGTTGAGCTGGATGACCTGAGTGCTGATGCACTTTTAAATAATTACAACCCACGTGCAGGGAGCCGTATTTGGACCCACCCAATCTTTGATGTTATTAAAAACTGCAGGGAGTCATGCTTTGCAGCTTTTTGAACCTAGTAGCTAAAATCAAAGCTATTTGATTAAAAAAAAAAAAGAGAGAGAAATTTCCCTGCTGCCATCTTGTTCCATGAGTTCATGGAAACTCCCATTATACAGCACCTCCCAGAAGACATGCCAAGGAAACTTACTCGATGGCCCTTAGTCATAGTACCGTCTTTTTTAAAGTAACTGTCTTTTCCCTCTTTAACTGACTTTGAGCCATGAGAAATAAAATGGAGACGTCTGATTTAATTATTGTAACAATGCACCTTTGAAGATTCAAACATCTGAGTTTCTGCATTGGACGGATATTTATTGAATGACTGTTATGTGCACATACTGTCCCTGAGTACTTCTAGAGTGTGCCAGGAAGGTATGAAGCACTTTATGTAAGGCCTTCCCACGTTGAGGCAAAGATTCTGACCATCTGTGCTTTCCTTTGAGAAAACAGGCTCAGAGAGGTTCATGACAATCCCATGGCTGCCTGGCTGGTGCTTAGCAGATGATGAGTTCAAAACCTCGGACTTCTCATTTATTTACCATGGTTTCCATCACACAGGTGGGGTTGGAGTTCCTGCTCCACCATTAACTAGCTGGGCTAACTTGGCTGGTTATTTCACTCACCAAACCTGGTTTCTCCACAGCAAAATAGGAAAAAAAAAGTTTTAAGTCCCTACCTCATAGGGTTGTTATAAGGATTAGGTGAGATAATGAATGCAGTGCGATTCACTGTTATAAAGCCTTCATTTGTTAGAATTACTCTCTTTTAAAAGTTACCAAGTTCTTTAAAGAACCAAATGCAACCCTCTGGAATGTCAGTGTCAATGCCTCTGGAAAAATGCCAGTTTTTAGTCTGAGGCCAGCAAGTTCAACACTGACAGCCGGCTCTGGATTATCTTTCCAGGATGGGAAGGTGATGATCAACTTCAGTTTTTCCCCCTTCCTCTTCTCTGCTCCACATCAGCTCTGTACTAACGCAGGGACAGTTTCCACTCCTTTTACAGTGTAGACATGAAAAGGCATGTGGGGAAGCAGCCCATTCATCACTTTCGGAAGAACTTTACCCCTGACGTCCCAGCCTGCTGAATGCTGGCTGTTCTTGACTCTCTGACTTAGGCCCACTGAGAGGTAGGGAGCTGGGCCTGGTTGTTTTCAGGAGTGAAAACCCGGTGAGATGTTGGAGGGATGAGGAGGGGACCGAGAGGGTCTGACATACAGAACTCTGCAGAGGGGACCAGCAGCCTGCAGGCCAACACTGGGCAGGACAGTCTCTTACCATATGTCCCCAAGGCCTGGTGCAACTCTGTTTGGTGCCATGTTTGTTGAGAATAATAGCAGCTGACATGAAACAGTGTGCTGTATTCCTTTTACATGGGTCATCTTGAGGACTGTTTCCAAACATCTGGGAAGTGAGGTGAATGATGTTCTCCCCATTTTACAGGTAGGGAGACTGAGACACAGACAGTTACTTGCTCATAGTCAAACAGCTAGAAAACAGCACTGACAGATTCAAAGTTATATATCTTACCTCAAGGCTACTTCTGGGCATTTCCCTTTAACATCTCTGAAGTGAATCATGGCAAGGGTGGGCTGTAGACCCAATGAGGGCTGGGGCAAACCTCTTCACTCCTCCCGGACCTCAGTTTTCTCACCTGCAAAATGGGGGTATTAGTAAAGGCCCTACCTTCACGCGAACTGGTGGCCAGGGGAGGGTTCGTTGGGAAAGATTTGGACAAACAAGAGCCTGGTAAGGGTCTTCCAATTCCTTTAACCCTCTCTGCAAACCTCTGGCTGGAAGCAGCTGGGACCCACGTGGGACTGGGGAGAGCTGCCCCCTTCTGGCTCTGCCGCCAGCAAAAGGGGTCCCCTTCCCACCCCGCTGGCCTTGGATGCCGCCCCCCCAACCCCCGCGGGGCTCCGGGAGGCCGCTCGGCACCATATTTAGTCAGGGGGAGCGGGCAGCCCCAGGCTGGTATGCGGCACTGGGAATTCCTGCAGGAAGGAGCCTGCGCCTGTCCTTTTTGGGTTGTCTCCCGCCCAGCGCCCCCCGCCCACCCGCCGCGCCTAGGGAGGGAGGACCGGACCGGGAACCTCGGAGTTGGTCCAGGAGGGGAGCGGGGCGCCCCGGCTGCTCGCGGGTCCCCGGCCTGGCCCAGGGCCAGCCCACCGCTGCGGCTTCCTTTTATGGCCTGTGTGCGTGCGAGTGACAGAGAGGAGAGAGGCCGGGGAGAGAGCTAGAGAGGGAGGGAGATCTGGAGCCAGAGATACAGGGATCAGAGACAGAGAGATATAGAGACAGTAAGAGACAGCGTTGTTCCGAATGTCAGAGACATACAGAGTGGTAGAAAAAAGGCAGAACAAGACAGAAATGGTGATGGAGATACACTGTCAGACACACGTAAGGCCCATAGGGAGGGACCCAGGGGTAAGGGAGTGGTACTAAGAGGGAAAGAGACAGGGAGGAAACTTAGGAGCAGTTTTTTCATGGGCAAGAATTTTTTGGGGGTGGGGAGGAGCAGGTGAAGGGAACTTTCAAGACCTGGGTGGCACTCACATTCTCTTTGCATGTGACATGCACCTTGCAAATTACATAATAATCACTCACACAAAAACACACTTTTCAGCTTCGGACACTGAGGCTCTGAGAAGGGAAATGACTTGCTTGAGGTCCCGCAGCCAGCGAATGGCGCGCCCCAGGGCCTGAAGTCACAACAATTGGGCCTTTTTTTTTTTTTTTTTTTGCTTGTGGGTGGAGTGGGGACGCCAACTTGGGAAAAGTAAAAACTTCCCCTTCCCGCACGATTCCCAGCAGTCGAGGGCTCCTGCCTTGTACTTTGCAAAGTTCAAAAAATCCCCTTTCCCTACCCTTCACGCAGCACGGCCGGCCCCTTTCCAGGCAGTGGGGGAGGGCGGTGAATAAAATGGGGAGCGGGGAGAGGAGGTTTGGTCAACTCTGACCCCCACCCCAGTTCCTCCCTTGCGGCGGAAGCGGTTAAAGCCCGTGCGGCTGAAACTGACTCAAGGAAGAAATTCTCAGGCATCCGCTATAGACGCTCGCCGCTTGACCCCTTTCTCGAGGGACCCAGAGTCTCGGTGACTGCCCCGCAGCCGGGGTTAGACACCGACCCCGAACGTCTCTGCCGACTGCACCGTGCCCAGGAGCCTTGCGGCCCCTCGCGCCCCTCTTCGGGTGCGTCCCTTGCCGGGCGCCGCCGCAGGTGCGCCCAAGCCCTGGACCAAAGCTGCGCTTCTCCGACCCTGCAGGGGGCGCTGTGGAGGGAGCAGCGCGGGACTCATCCCTACTCCTCCCGCCTCAGCCGCCTCCCCTTTCCCACCCGCGGGCAGCTGTGGGTCTATAAAGAGAGGCCTCCGAGGCGAGCGGGGAGATTTGGATGCCCCGGCCTGGGAGGTGTGCCAGATCTGAGTTCTCTGCCCAGTTTCTTCTCTGCTCTGCCCCCAGTTGGAGATTTGTAAGTATGTGGTCCTGGTTGGGGAAGGGGAATTGAGTAGAGAGTTTAAGGGTCCTACAGGGCAACATACAGGAGCTGGGGAGCAGTGACACGCATCTGTTGTCATCCTCTTAAGGACTATGGGGAGGGGCTGGGGGTTCACAATTTTCATTTCTCTCTGTCCAGTCATCCTAGATTTTCCCCAAACTAGTATCTCCTAAGGTAGCCAATGATAAGTACCACCTTAGGGGTACTTATTAAAGATAAGGCCTGAGCCCAACTCCAGTTACCCTAGAATCTCCAGAAAAACCATACTGTATGTGTATATGAGTCCCAGCTGATCCTTTTTATGAGACAAACCTGGGAGATGTACTGCCTTAGAAATCTCAGCTGTCCAGCTTCCGCAGTCAGGCTTCTAACTTACTCAGGGCACAAAAAGAGTGCAGCTGAACTTCACTGAAAAGTCATTTCATATCACTCAAAGTAGGCAAAGTATGACTCCGAGTGGAGCTGGAAGCGTTGCTTAGTTCTGTTAATGCATTAAATCAGTTAAAAACACATGGGCAGAAAAGGGAGTGTTTTTCATCAGTCTAGAGGATGCGCTGTTGATAACCCTGGAGTGATAATGCTGATTATGATCCAGTTCATTTATTACAGCCTGAGTTTCTTCCAGACGCACCTCCCTCCAAATTTAAAAAAAAATCTCATCCAGGTTGACCCCAGGGGCTTCAAATACTCAGATACCAAGGTCTGTGTTTGCTTACTAAAGCCTGTAGGTGTGTTAGATAAGATGGGGCTGGGATTTCCTGCAGAGCATCCAGTGCACGTGTTACTCTTGCGTCCCACAAAGTGGGCAAAGTGAGAGAAAGTGGCTGCTGCCTGTTTTAAGTTCTCTTTGCACAGAGAGCTAGCTGGTGGGGGTTTGTCTGCTTGAGCAAAGACACTGTTCAAAGCCATACTTATCAAGAGGTAAGAGTAAATATTTAGAAACCCCAAGAAAGGAAGCATTTAAGACAGCATTAAGATTAATGTTAGATTAAATTGCAAACTGGCCTTTTTATACAGAGAGGAAGCTTGAAGACGCTGAGCTGAAAGTCATTCGATGGCAGTGTGTGAAATAGGATATTGAAGGTCCATGGAAGGAAATGCAGTCTTTCTTTGGTGCTTTCTCATTGAGAAAAGCTATCATTGATGGAGCATTTCTGTGCCAAGCACGGTAGCAGTGTTTGACTTAATTGATCTCATTTAATCATCACAACATTTTAAGGAAGGCGTTATGATGCCTGTTTAGTATAAAAGGCAGCTGAAACACAGAGAGGGTAAGTAATTTACCCTATGTCACACAGCTAGCAGGTGGTGGAACCCATTCCTGATGACAGTTCTATACCCTTGATCCCACTGTCTTTTTTCTTTATGATGAACAAAAGCTCTGTTGGAATCAGGTTTCTGGTGGGATCAGATGCGTCCAGTCAGGCAAGTGTTTATCATCTCCTCTTTGAAGAAAACATAAACTGACCTTTTGCAAATTTAAAATAAAATGCACTGCTTGTCCCCTGGTGGCTTGGTAATCTAGTTGGCCCAATGGTCTTAGGTGGGCTGCTGTCTGGGGAGTCCAAAATGTGAACTAACCTGGCCTTCCTTGAGAAGCTCCTGGGGCTTGTAAACACCATGTATTTTATTATCATGTCTGAAAGAGACGTGTTATTCCGTACAAGGTATTTGTTATGGATTTGTTATCATGACTTTTCTGTGCGAGGGCTGAGATTGAGGCAAACATGCCCATTTATGGTAGCGTTTTCCATGAGGCCATCCCTGGCCCCCTCACAAATTAACCTTGTATTACAGCTTTGTTGGTCCTGTCTCTGGGGATTTCTCTGCCCGTGTCCTCCCCATTTGGAAACAAGGAGGGAAGTCCAGAGGAGAAGATATTTGCGAGGAAAGGGAGATTACCTTCGCCTGCTCCCTCTTGTTTGGAAGTCTTATTTTGGGGATGGAAAAGTTGTCTTCTACTTTCCTCAGTGCATCGAGTCCAAGCAGGTGGATTTTGTACTGTAGGCTCAACCATGTGATGCTAAAATCCAATACACGTTAGATTTTTCTGGAAAACCACATCCAATTTTAAATCCACCAGAATCCTAGCATGCCACAGACAAATTTAGAAATCATCCATGTTGGTTTTCCCAAACCTCAGTTTTCCCATTTGTAAAATGGGGCTAATGAGACTAGCTAACGTCAGTCGAGCGCTTTTGCTGGACAACAGGCTGAATCCCTTATGGGCATCATGTTACTAAGTTTTCACAACAATACTTTGGAGCAGATACTGTTATTATCAGCCCTGTTTTACAAATGTGGAGTCAGAATAACTTGCTCAAGTTAGCTCGACTAGCCAATGAGGAAGAGAGAATTCTACCAACCCAGCTCTTTCTAACTGCAGAGCCTTAGGGATTGCCCTGGTGGGAGGATTCAGTGCGACCATGCCACTGAAGGGTTTAGCACAGTGCCTGCCCCTGGGGAACTTCAGAGGGTGGTTATTTATAACATAGATGATCAGAGACCTTAAGGATCTTGCTCAGGGTAGCCCAGCTGATACTTGGCAGAACCAGGAACTTGGTGTAGACTTTCGGTAAAAGAGAAACTTGCCCTTAATTTTCTTTTTGTGTACTCTCTTTTCATAAACTCAGTTCCTATTTGGGTAAATAAAGGTGGTAATTAGAATCTTCTTCCACTCTAACATAGCCTCATTTCTTCCCCTGTGTCAGGAACAGGACAGCTTCCAGGTATCTCGGCCCATTTGTGATTCATTTAGGGTCTCGAAGACATCCTTTAAGAGTTCACATGGGAGTGGGAGGAGCTGTTTCGTTTCCAGGATGGCCTCTTTACTCCCTGGGGTCTCTTCCTTCCACCCCTGACCTTTAAACACATTTAACCACAGCCTCGCTGTAGGGGAAGAGCTGAGTTTGGAGAAGGCCTAGGGGGAATTTGAAGGAACTTTTGGTTTTGTTGAAGTATAGTTGACTTTGAAGGAACTTTTGAAAGGGATCAAATGATGGAGGAAGAAGCTAGCGCTGCCCATTGTTCCTAAAGGGGGACATTGGGCATCTTTGACTTGAATCAGGGGCTCAGGAGGAACAGCCCCCATCAAAGTCCCTAAGAAAGGGCCACAGGGCTCACCTCCTGCTCCCTCATGCACGCTTCAACTTCCTCACCTGCACTGATGAAGCCCGCAGCAAATGACTCAGGATCTCAGGAGCAGTGTGTCTGAGACCACTGGGGGTCGTTACAGCCATTCCCCGGGCTCCAGGTTAAGTACCTGACCCTCTTCCTCCTCCCCTGCCTCTCTACTCCTCCTCATCTCTAGAAAAAATCATGGTTAATGTATTCTTGTGCATCTTTCCAAAACTTTTCTATGTCAAATCTCTTTTTTACACAAATACTGGCATTCTGTAAATTAGGTGTTTTTCCCACTTATTCACATATCTTCAGCATCTTTCTGTATCAGCACATTTTGCTGTTTTCCTTCTTATCATCTGCATAACACTCTATTATATGGAAGTACAGCATCTTATTGAAACATACCAGCTTCACTCCATCATTTATTATAAACAGGGCTTCAGGGAAGATCTTTGTGTATCTATTTATGTCTGATTATATATGAGTTTATCTGTAGGATAAATTCCCAGCAATGCAATTGCTAAGTTTAAGAGCATGCACGTTAAAAATGGATAGATATTGCTACGTACTCCTTTAAAGGCGTTGTGCATTTAAACTACTAATGGTCACATAGGAGGCTGCATTTATCTTAAGCTTTGCTAGGCCAGAGTTGTAAGATACAAAATGCAATGGGGCTTCTAGGGCCAGAAATGGCCAGTTCTCTCTCAATCCTCAAAGCATCCTCCGTGGGAGCCACCCTTCCTCTTGCTAACCAAGTTCTCTATAATTTAGCTTTACTAGTTAAAAGAACTTCCTTTGGAAATTACTTTAAAAACAATTAGTATTCAAATGAGTTAGGCAGATATCATAAAGGGGTTCAGTTGGTGGGGGAGCAGGAATTGGGGTAGCCCACACCAGGAAGTGAAAACAAGGAAGAGACTTTCTGCTCAGAGTAGATCAGGTGTCAGACAGATCTGGGTTCAAATCTTGGCTCCAATGTTTCCAAGTGATGACCTTTACCTTCGTTTACTTTCCAGGATCTCTGCAGTCTTATAGGAATAATAAATAATGCCCACCTCACCGAACACTTAGGAGAAACAGTGAGATGGTGTATATGATAAATTGCCTGGCCCGATACCCCATGAATAGGAAGGGCCCAGTGATTACAGTGTCTATTATTAATAACAGATTTGGAGTCCTGACTGCCTCATGGGGACACTTTGGGGCCCGGAGAATTGGTGCATCTGGGGAGCCCAGTCCCCACCCTCTGCTTCCCTGTCCACATTGGCTCCTCCCACACGTGGGCCAGGCCTTGAACAAGTTTCTCCACTGCAGAGGTCCTGCCAGCTGGTGGCTTGTGTTCAAGGTCAGGCCCAGAAGGTTTTCTTTCTGCCTGCATGGCATTTGAAATGAGCGGTGGTTTAACTTTAGGAGCAGGTGTTTTGTACCTAAACACAGACTTTTGAGTCTGTTGACAATCTGGCAGTGCAGGGTCCACATTCTCACTCGGTGACCACAGGGGGACTTTGGAAGGCGCCACCCTCTCTGAGCAGGACGAGAGGGCTCTGCCCAGCCACCTCCATACATAGCAATGTAGGGCTCACTCTACATTGCTCACCTGACCCTGGAGACAGTTGGCTTGGTGTCTCTGGTCTAAAATCTTGAGCTGGTGGCTTGGCAGGAAAATACTGAGGGGAGCTGTTGGCCAGGTCTGATGATGTGCAAATCCTAAACTGGGCTCTGGGGTATTCCTTTTTCATTAATACAGAAGCAGAAGGGGCAAGATCTTTTACCACCGAGTTCCTCTGGGGAAAATAAAACCGATGCTAAAACAAGCTAAAATAGCTCAACATTCTCAGTTGGTCCAACTTCAACCCTTTGATCCGGAATCACAGATGCCATAAGATGTTAGAACTAGCCAGCCCTCCATATTTTTTCCCCCAGTGAAAAACATGCAAGGCCCAGAGAGGGAGAGTGATTTGCCCAGAGTCACCCAGCAAGTTTGGAGCAGAACTGGGACTTTTGACCCTTTTAATGAATAGATTGTTTGTACTCAAAGAATGAAGCCGTGTGTTGTTGGTGAGGAAGCCAGGATGTGTGCAGGGCTGACACACTGGGCTGGGTCAGATAGCTAATGATAACAGTGGCAGAGTCCTTTGCTTTCATCAAAACATTTGAGAGCAGCCGTTGATCTTGAACTGGACTTAGTATCCATCAGTCCTGTGTAATGACGCTGAAGGTGTCCTTCCAGCTCTCAGAGCTGGTGCAGGGCGTCAGCCGGGGGGCTGGTGGAGGGGGAGGGCTTGAGAGGAAGAAACCAGGTGTTTGGGGAGTCTCCTTGACGTCTGGCATCTGGGCATCTGTCTCTGGTCTGCTCTGATGTGCCCACACTCCACCCATGGGACCTTCTACGGTTGGCATTCCAGGTTAGGACAGGTTAGGGACAATTTTGCCCTCCAGGGGACATCTGGCAGTATCTGGAGGCATTTTTGGTTGTCATGTCTTGGGGGGAGGATGTGCTACTAGCCTCTTTTGGGTAGAGACCAGAAGTGCTGCTAATTGTCCTGCAATGCACAGGACAGCCCCTTGCTGCCTGCACTCCCCCGCCCCACCATCTTGCCAGCCCCAAATGTCAATAGTTCCGAGGTCGAGAAATGCAGCTCTAAATTAAGGACCATAGCAGGAAGCTGCAGGCCAAGTTTTCCTTCCATTTGGTACATAGAGAATTCCATCTCTGGGACTGCTCTCTGCTCACTGCTGCAATCTTGCAAACTGCTTTTCCTTTCTCACTGTGCCTCACCTAATGCCTGACCTGACACTTTTTGCCTGGTTGTCCACTACCTCAAATTTTGAAAACTCAAGACTCTGTGTGCATGCCCAGGCAAGTCCATATAGCAGTACAACCAAATTACCTGGAGCCTTCAAGGTGCCAAAGACTGATCCAGGATGAGTCCTGTGTGTGCTTGAATTTCTTTCCATTCTCTCCCTATTTCAAAGAAGGAGGACAAAGGAGAAAAGATCACTTTGAAAATAATCTTTATGCAGATTCCACCATAACTAGCTGTGCTACAATAGGCAAGTTACTTAACCTCTCTGTGCTTCAGTTTCCTCATCTGTAAACCAGAGGTAAAAGTGCTTCTCATAGCGTTTTTGAGGGGATTGAATGAGATAATAGCTGGCACTCGATAAGATTGAGCAGATTATGATTATTGATATTAGTAATATTGGTTTGTGAGGCTCACTGCATTTTCTCAAAGGCAAATCTCTGGGGTTTAATCAGTGTTTGGTGAGAAAGAGGTCTGTGCCTAAATGCTTTGAAAAGCCGTGGGTTCAAAGGGGTTCAATAGCTTTCAGATTTCAGGACCTTGAATATCCTCTTGAGAGCTCTCCCTCTCGATGGTGGGGAGGGAATGTGTAGCACTTTTCAAATGGAGTTGACAGCAGCATCGATTTTTGAAGCGTCTCAATCTCCATGAGTCCTGCCCCACTCCCACCCTGAATATTTCGAGGGATTGGGGTTCCAAGGAGCACATTCTGGGAAATGGCATTTAGAGTGAAGCCAAGTTCTCCTTCTCTTTTCCTCCTCCTTTTCTTTTCTTTTCTTTTTTTTTTTTTTTTTTTTGACCAAAGTAGATTTCACACATCGTGACTGTCAGAGATCTCAAAGCCACTGGAAGCCGACCAGCCTCTCTCTCCCTTTTTTGGACAGAGACCAAATCTTTGTGCTTGATCTTGTTTGTATTTTTGAGCCCTAGATTAGACAGGAATCCTGGAAGTGGGGATTCTTGTGTCTTTTTTTTTTTTTTTTTTTTTTTTTTTTTTACTGTTGTACCTTTTGCTCTTTTTCTGTCTTTAAGGGTGACTCACAACATTGTAAGTAGGAAGAGCCCACTTGGTTGTCAAGCAGCTCGAAACAAAACACTTTTCCCAACCCTCTTGGGTATAATTGGCTACTATTTAAAAACTTTTCACTGATTGTACTTAATATTACTGAACTGCACAATCAGGTGGTTAAGGTGGTCAATTTTATGATGTGTCTTCTACCATCATTAAAGATAAAAGGAAAACAGAAAAGAAACTGAAATTTTTCATTGAAATGTACTTTGTATCAGAAAAATACACATCCCTGGGGGTAGGCAGCGTGATGAATTTCCACAAAATGAGCACACTCATGTCACTGGCGCTCAGACTAAGAAGCATTAGCCCCACAAGTCCCCCCCGTGCCCTACCCTTCCATGACAACATACGACATGTGTCACCACAGCTCAGTTTTACCTGGTTTTGAGCCTCACACATAGGCATACCTTGTTTTACTGTGCTTCACGGATCCTGTGTTTTGTTTTTGTTTTTGTTTTTGTTTTTGTTTTACAACTTGAAGGTTTGTAGCAAACCTTGACTGTCTTTTGATGCCATTTCCCCAACAACGTTTGCTCGCTTCATGTCTCTGTGACACATTTTGGTAATTCTTGCAATATTTAAAGCTCTTTTGATTACGCTATTTGTTATGGTGGTTGATCTTTGATGTTGCTACTATGACTCACTGAAGGCTCAGATGATGGCTAGCATTTTTTAGCAATCAAAGTGTGTATCTGTTTTTTAGACATAATGCTATTGCACACTTCATATAGTGTAAATATAACTTTTATATGCATTGGGAAATCACTATTGCGATGGTCTGGATCCCAGCCCCCAGTGTCTCCCAGGTCTACCTGTAAACAGAATCCACAGTATGTCCCTATTGTGTCTGCCTTCTTTCACACGAGTGTGTTTGTGAGATTTGTTCTTGTCATGATGTGGAGTTGTAGTTCACTTAATCTGATTTGGGTCCCATTTTGAATGTTTATTATGTGCCAGTCACTGTGCTCGGTACCTTAAAGGGCTGGTTCATTGATTGCAGATACTCCACCGAGTTTCTGATAAGCCCATCCAACTTGTGTGGGAGGCAGAAGAGCACAGGCTTTGAATCAGACCTGGGTTGGGATGCCAGCTCTGCTGCTTTTTAGCTGTGTGACCTCAGGCAGGTTCCTTCACCTCTCTGAACTTCAGTTTCCATATCTGTAAGGTGGAGCTGACTGTCAAACCCAACTCCTAAGGCTGTGGTGGTGTCACGTGATCCCCGACGTGAAGGGGTTAGCCCCAGGCCTGTGAGGGGGCCACGAGTGTTACCTATCATTATTCAGCAAGCTTCGCGCTGCGTATGACTTACCACCGAACGGGAGATGGCATGATATTGACATTGCTTACAAGTAGAAGATCATTTTATAAATTTTATATAGGAATATATTTCCTTTTAAGGAAAATGTCAAACATGCAAAAGTAGACAACAGTTTAACCCCTCTCAGGTACCCCAACCTCAGCAATTAACAACACCTGCACCAGTCTTGTCTCCCCTGACCCTACACCCTCCCTACTCCCTCGCCCCAGCCCCACATTGTCTCCCTGCCTTGATTATTCTGAGATAAACCTCAGGTTTATTATGTCATCTTTTAAGTACTTCGCAATACCTCCAAAAGGAAAAGACTCTCTAAATAGACGAAATCACAGTACTATTTTCACACCAGAGAATTTAACAAATTCCCTAATATAAAACACATTGCGTCGGTGCTCACATTTCCCTGGTTAGCTCATCAATTTTTCTTTTTGGAGGGATTGGCAGGTAAAATTTTATTTGTCTGACAATTACAATTGCTCAAAGCTTTCCAGGTAAAGGGTGGCTTTTTGAAACTGCAAAATACACCTTTATTTCTGACTTGCTCTGTGTGTGGACGTGCGTGTTGGTGGGTGGGGGAAAGAGGGTTCTTTTCTTGCCTCTACTTTTGTCTTTTACTGTGTTTGTTAGAACTAATTCATTATGGAAATTTTCAAACATACGCAAAAATACAGAGAACAGTATGATGCACCCCTGGGTACCTATCATTCATCTTTGATAATTATCATCACTTGAGGCCAATCATTTTCCCTCCACCCACCTCCCATTTCTCTTATGCATCTCAAGTCTTTTCTGATCTATAGGTTTCCCTCCTATAGACGCAGAGATTTCATCCACTTTGGCCCCCGACCCCCACCCCCTTTCCCTTTTTGTAAGAATATTTTATCGGTGGTGGTGGCACTTCTAAGGCATCCATCTAAGCGCATGATGTCAGATTCACTTTCTTTTGCAATGTTAAGGTTAATTAGTGGGTGTGTCAGCCGATCCATCCACTCACTGAGTGTGGACCCCAGACCAGCATCCTCAGCATCCCCTGGGAACTTGTCAGAACTGCAGATCCTTAGGTTCATCCCAGACCTACTGACTCAGAAGCTCTGGGGTGAGTTCAGCCATCTGTGATTTCACAGCCCCCAGGAGAAGCTGAGGCACCAGGAAGTTTGAGGACCACTGGTCTGCTGTTTCAGCAGTACTGATAGTCATTGCCGAGACTCATTATTTTATTCAGAGTTGCAAAACTGCTACATTCTTCTTTCATCATTTCTTCTACATTTAGTGGCTGGAATTCTAAGCAGAAGGTAGTATTTTTTTTTTTAACGCAGTGGAAGTGGGATGAAGGGAGGATGCTGTTGGACTCATTATGTCCCAAAAGAAATTCAGTAACAATTTTAAAACGCAGGAAATGTGATCGTTAAATCTGGGATGGTATACGTTCTCTACAATCCTTTAGTTCACTTTTTTGAATAACTGAAGTGATTATTCAGAATTAGGGAATGATTTGCTCATTTTTCCATCTTTTTTTTTTCTTTCGAATGAGCTGCTAGATCAGGTCTCCCAGGAGAAACAACCATCCCTTCTGAACAAATCAGTTTCTGATTCTTATTACTGTTATTTTTACTCTGGAAGAGGAGAGCGGGAGTAATGACCCTCGACCCTCTGATTTTTGCCTTGTGAGGTCTGCATGTCAGAATTGGCTGACCAGCTCCAGGGGCCCTTTGATGGGATATGGGGGTTACTACATGTCCGTGGGATTTAAGGCCCAAGCATGGGGATTATTTTGGTTAAGTCAGAGGAGCTGTGAACTGAGTAGGGACATCAACCACACAGTATGTCCTGGTGGCTATACATCCTAATTCAGCCAGCACCTTAGTTCTTTGGAGCATAGCAGCAGTGGGTAGGGGAGGAGAGATGGGGTGGGTTGCAGGAGCTGGGTGAGAGCAGGTGTGACCTGGGCAGATCATGCAGACATGATCAGAGGGTCTGGAATGGACCAGCAGACAGACCTATAGTTTGCTGTCTCAGCACCTTGCTCATGGACACATCTAGACAACACGATGGTGAATCTGTCACAAATGGGCTCCCCACATTGAGAGGACTTTTAATGACTTGATATTTTATATAAAGGCAGACTTCTTGTCAATTATTCAGTGACCCTGAGAAACAATTTGTAGAAAGGCAGAGTCAATGTTTTCATTTCCCCTCTTTCTTTACCAGTTTTCAAAATAATGTGTTGGTCCCCTAGCCTCTTACAAGGATGATCTGTGAATTTTAAAAAAATTATGTGCTCATGGATTTAAACACAATCATCTTTCAACCCTTGTATTTTTCTTACTGAAGTTCAAACTGTCCCACATTTGACCAAATAAATCATAGTTTAATATTTTAGTGCGTCATTTGTTAGACTTTAAAAAAATACACACATATATAAAATTATAGGAAAGATTCTATTATAAATATTTTAATCATCTTTATTGACATATAATCTATATACAGTAAAACTCACCAATTTTTTCAAAAATTCACTGATCTTTCACAACTGTACACAGCCATGTAATCACCACCATAATCAGAATATAGAACATTTTCATCACCTCAAATGTTCCTCTGTGCCTCTTGGTGAGTTCCCTTCCCGTCCACTGGCAGCTACTGATCTGCTATTTTATTGTGTAGTTTGTTCCTTTTTATTGCTTAGTATTCCATTTTTACATATTGTTTTTAATCTGTAGGTATATTGTAAATACCTTTGCATGGTCAAAAGTCACCTATGATTCCATTTATATGCCATGCAAGAAAAGCCAAATCTATAGAGACAGATGGCAGATTAGTGGTTGCCGGGGGTTGGGGGCGGGGTGGGAATAGGGAATGACTGTGGACCAGCATGAAGAAATCCTTTTTGAGGTGATGAGCATGTTCCAAAATTTATCACGATGATGACCGTACAACTCTAAATTTACAAAAAAAAAAAAAATCATTGAATTGTGTATTTACAGTGGGAGAATTTTAAAGGATGCAAATCACAAATAAATATGTTAAGATGAAAAGGAAAGATCTTTGTGTGGCATAAATAGCAGTGTAGCTCAAAGTTTTGGTAGACTTCTAGCATTCTGTTGCCGGGGTGTTCTACAGTTTAACAAGGCACTCACTGAAGGCCATTCAGGTTGCTTACAGGTTTTGCTGTTCCAAACAGCACTGCAGTGCACCCTCTTACACATCTGTTAGCACTTGTCTGTCTCCTTAAGCTACATTGCTAGATGTGGAAATGCAGGTCAGGGTGTGTGCATGAATTCTAGGGCTTTTCCACCCATAAGGGCGATGTATGCAAAGGCCCAGCCCCTACACTCTTGACAATACTGGATTTCACCAGTAGTTTTCATCTTCGCCAAGCTATAGGTGAAGAGCGACATCTCATTGCTTTAACTTGCATTTCTTCTTTTACTAGTGAGGCTGAGCATCTTTTTTTTTTTTAACATTTTTTATTGATTTATAATCATTTTACAATGTTGTGTCAAATTCCAGTGTTCAGCACAATTTTTCAGTTATTCATGGACATATACACACTCATTGTCACATTTTTTCTCTGTGAGTTATCATAACATTTTGTGTATATTTCCCTGTGCTATACAGTGTAGTCTGTTCTACAATTTTGAAATCCCAGTCTATCCCTTCCCACCCTCCACCCCACTGGTAACCACAAGTCTGTATTCTCTGTCTGTGAGTCTATTTCTGTCCTTTATTTACGCTTTGTTTTTGTTTGTTTGTTTGTTTGTTTTTTGAGCATCTTTTTCTTATTGACTATTTGAAGGTCTTTTAAAGGTACCTATTTTTGTTGATCATTAATTTAGTAAAAGTTATAAAACTATAATATAATAAGAACATAATAGAAAGTACATCGATGTCCAGAGTAGCATTATTCACAATAGCTAGAATGTGGAAGTAACCCAGATGTCCATCAAAGGATGAATGGATAAACCAAATGTCATATATCCATACAGCGGAGTATTATTCAGCCTTAAAAAGGGAAGGAAGTTCTGATTCATGCTACGACATGGGAAAACCTTGAGGACATTACGTTAAGTGAAATAAGCCAGTGACAAGAGGATAAATACTGTATTATTTCACTGATATGACGTTCCTAGAGTAGTGAAATTCATAGAGACAGAAAGTAGAGGGAAGAGGCAATAGGAAATGAGTGTTTAATGGTGTTCAGCTTGGCAAGATGGAAAGAGTTCTGGAGCTGGGTGGTGGTGATGGTTGCACAACAATATGAATGTACTTAATGTCAACGTAGACTAAAAAAATGAATAAAGTAGTAAATTTTGTGTTATATATGTTTTACCACATAAAAAGATTGGGAAAAAACCCATAAAAAGTAAAAAATCCCTTCATAACTGTACTCGATAAGTGCATATTTCTCCAGTTATTTTTCTATATGGATTCTGTTTTTAAATTGTTTTTGTTTTTGTTTTGGGGGGAGGTAATTAGGTTTTTTTGTTTACTTATTTATTTTAATGGAGGTGCTGGGGATTGAACCTAGGACCTTACACATACTAAGCATACACTCTACCACTAAGCTATACCCTCTCCCCTTATATGAATTCTAAATATTTTTTAAATTAAAAATGGGTTATTATAACTCCTGTTTTACAATCTCCCCTGTATTTCATTTTTTAAAAAAAGTTTTATTGAGATATAATTTACATACCGTATAGTTCATCCATTTAAATGGTACAGTGGAATGACTTTTAGCATTGAGTTGTGCACCCACCTCTGTAATACATTCTAGAACATTTTCATTACCCCCAAAAGGAGCGCTGTGCCCCTTTGCTGTCACTTTCATCTTCTCCCAGCTGTTGGCAACCACTACTCTACCTCCTGTCTCTGTGGGTTTGTCTATTCTGGACATTTGATAGAAGTGAAATCCTAGAATATGTGGCCCTTTCTGGCTGGATTCTTTCACTTAACGTAGTGTTTTCAAGATTCATTAATGCTGCAGCACATATCAGTATGCCATTCCTTTTTAATGGCTGAATAGTATTCTATTATATGGATAGGCCACATTTTATTTATCCGTTCATCTGTTGATGGACATTTGGGTTTTTTCTTTTTTTTACACTTTTTGGCTATTAAGAAGAATGCTTTTATGAACATTCAGCTACAAGTTTTTGTGTGAAGGTATGTTTTCATTTCTCTTGGGTATATACCTAGTAATGAAATTGTTAGATCATATGATAACTTAACCATTTGAGGACCTCTCCTTGCCTTTTTACAGTAATTTATAAGACTTGAATATCTTCCTCACATGTAGATGCACTTGTATCTTAACCCCCGGATGGCATTTCATTGTACGAAAATATGATTTACGTATTCACGGCATGTCAATGGACAGTAGGCAATGATGCAGATCCTCTCCTAAGGGCCTTTGGGTTGTTTCCATTTTTTGACAGCATAAATCATCCTGCAGGAAACACCCTTGTGCTTTTTGGGATGTTTCTGCAGACTGAGTTCCCAGACATGACAAGGTGAGGGTTTTATCTGTTTTTAGGGCTTGATTTTGGCCCAATTCTGACCCTATTGCCTTATTCCACAGGGGACCAACCAGGCACCATGGCACAGAAGGGCCAGCTCAGTGACGATGAGAAGTTCCTCTTTGTGGACAAAAACTTCATCAACAACCCAGTGGCCCAGGCTGACTGGGCTGCCAAGAGGCTGGTCTGGGTCCCTTCAGAGAAGCAGGGCTTTGAGGCAGCCAGCATCAAGGAGGAGAAGGGGGATGAGGTGATCGTGGAGCTGGTGGAGAATGGCAAGAAGGTCACGGTCGGCAAAGATGACATCCAGAAGATGAACCCGCCCAAGTTCTCCAAGGTGGAGGACATGGCAGAACTGACTTGTCTCAATGAAGCCTCTGTGCTACACAATCTGAGGGAGAGGTACTTCTCAGGACTCATATATGTGAGTATCGTGGGGCAGCTGGTCACTTCGTTCTGGCCTCCTGTGTCTCTAAAGGAAGGGAGGGGTTTAGAGATGTTGTCGGGGTGCAGGTTGGGAGGCTGAAATTTTCACTGAAGGAGGCTGCATGGTGAGATGTAATCATTCTGACCTGGGTTCACATCTCATCCTGCCCTACCAGTTCTGTGACATTAAACAGGTGATTTCACCTCTTGAAGCCTCAGTTTTCCCATCTGCAAAATGGGAACAATCACCCTCCCCACATAAGGGAGGTGCAAAGATTTCATGTGATCACATGGGCAGGGCACCAAGGCACGTGGCAAACACCCAACAGATTTCAATGAAGTAATTCCCTGTTCTTCCTCCAATAAAGAAGAGCTCTCAACCCCCTTGGGAAGGCTGGCCCATCCTGGCAACCAAGTAGGTAGGAGACATGAAGATCTTGGCTAGTTTTGGTGGGGGCCTTCCCTTCCTAGGTTGGAGCTGGACTCTTCTGGGTGGACTGTGCAGATCAGAATGGACTAAAGCCTCACTGTCCAATAAGGTAGCCACTGGCCACAGGTGGCTAAATTTAGATAGAAATCAATTAAAAATCAATACTTGAAAATCGATCAGTTGCACCTGCCACGTGTCAAGTGCCCAACAGCCTCCTGTGGCTAGTTGGCTGCTGCACTGGACAGCACGGGGGTAGAACGTTTCCATCGTTGCAGAAAGTTCTATCGGACAGCCTGGACTAGACGATGTGAGGAAGTGTAGCTCAGGGTACAGGTTCCTTGTGGGGTGGACCATCTCCGCAGATGTAGAGGGACATGGTAGCCCCATGAAACCAGATTGGTGGGCAGAGGATCCCCCAACCCAGACTTTGTCCATCTTGCCTCTCAGAGAGGGCCTGTTAATCCCTTGGGCGAGTTACCTAATTTCTCTGAAATTTTACTTCCTTTTCTGTAAAATGAACACAAGAATGGTACCAGCCTCACAGAGTGGGCTGCTCTGCAAAGAAAGCACTGGGCATGCTTCCTGGCACGTTGTAGAAGCTCAACAGGCTTGGTGTTGTTTTCATTGGTTTTGTTGCTGTTGTGTTCATTTTTGTAATTACCAGACAGATGTTCTTGGCTCCTTTGCAAACCTGTGGCAACAGTCACCTCCATCTTTAGGCCCTTCTAGTCCTGCCATGTTTTGTCACGTGAAAATTACAAAACCCCCTTGTCATCTCTAAAAATGTCCTGCAGATTTTTTTTTCCTAATTAGGAAAATAAAGCATATTCATTCCAAGAAGTGAATAAATTTTGGAAAACTCAGAAAAGCACAGCAAACAACCAAAAATCAGTCCTCCCCCAGACATAATAGCTGATAAGATGCTGGTGCCTTCTCCACATCCTTCTTTGTAAGAATGGTGCCTGTTTGCATATTTCAAAGCCAGTGCCCACAGGCTGGGGACCTGCTCTTTTTTCCACACACAAGTCAATGCTGAGCTTCCCTATTGCTCAGTCATAACCCCAAATGCCTGTTTAAGGGCTTGGGAATCTATCCCATGGATGAACCATAAATAATTACCCATTCTTCTTATGGATAATTCAGAGGAGGGTTACAGTAGCTTTTTTATAAGAGCCAAGGGGGCACGGGGGAGCCACTCATAATTATATAAATGCCTCCTCTTTATCTCATTTAATCAACACAACATCCATTGAATTCACTATGCCTGTCCCATCTTACAGATAAGCAAACTGAGGCTCAGAGTGCTAAAGACCATCCTTTCTAACTAATCAGGGGAAGTCTTTTTTGTCCACACTACTCCTTGTATGGAAACATTATCTACCAGGGGCTGTTGGTACAGAATGGATGTTTCTAAGGACACCAGTCTATGGGAAGCCAGAGGGGAACCTGGGCTCTGTAGGTCTCCTGTCTAAGATAAGTCATTTCCATCCAGGGAGGTCAAGGAAGGGCATAGGTATGAATCTTGCTTGCTGTCCCCTGACACAGTTGTTTGAGCCCAAAATAGAAATCAGGAAAAATGAGGGTCTTATGAAGGTCCCAATACCCAGAATATCTTCTGACAGCAGATTAAAAAATGAATCAAAGCTTCAAATTCCTGCTATGCTTCTCTGGACAGATTAGATAAAAAGCCTTTCAGCCTTGTGACCATGCGCCTACTCCTATCTTGTTCCTTTCTGGTCAATTTAATCGCTTAAATAGAAACCGTTGTCCGTGACAGAGGAGATAAAGGAGGAAAGGGGTGAGGGTGAGGGGTACAGAGAGTTACTCGTCCAGCGCGTGATGGCAGAAGGCATGGCCCTTGTTACAGGTGGGCGGCAGGTGATGCCCAGGCAGCCGGCCGTGCCCGGCTTTGCCCTTGGTAAAGGAGAGACCTTTCCCCTCCATCCTGCAAGGCTCATCTCAGACAATGCGCTTTTGCTTAGGTCTTGGAAGATGTCTTGTCTTCTTGGATCTAGGCAACATAGAAGGCTGAGGGTCCTGTCTCCTAATCTCAGAGATGCAGGTTCTTGCCTGAGCTGCCACAGATCATCCGTGGCACAGATGGGGGCACACATGTGGCTCTGATTCCTGGTCCAGCCTTCCTGTGCTCTTCTGGAGTTTTGCATGACCACCTAGCAGTCTGCTCTGTCACTGGTGTTTGGCTGGGGGATGGGACAAGGATTTCAGGCAGAGGGAGCTCAGTGAAGGTGTGGGTTTTGCCTCTACTGGCTCCTGTCCCAAGTCCTTCCCAGCCCATTTTGTCCTTTACAATGACAAATGATGACAATGATGAGAGCAAAGCTCACATCCCACCCTGCACATGAGATGACTTGCCTGGGAAGGGACCAGATCACACACTGGCTTGTCTGCCTGTTAAGTGCCCTTGGCTCTCCTGCCTCCTTCTCTGTGGGATGCTGAGTCACAGGGCCTGGTCCTCGCCCTGAGACTGCTTGATAATTGAGAGGAGGAAGGTAAGACATGCTTGAGCTATATGCAGATCAGGACACAGATTCTAAAACGATGACTGCATGAAGACACGGTGGTGTATACACCATACACTGTGATAGCTCAGCTTTAAAACAGAAGGAAATCCTGCCCTTTGTGACAACGTGGGTGAACCTGGAGGACGTTATGCTGAGTGAAATAAGCCAGTCACAGAGGGACACACCCTGCAGGATCCCATTTACGTGATGTATCTCAAACAGGCAAACTCAAGAGAGTGAAATGGTGGTTGCTATGGGCTGAGGGAAAGGGAAATGGGGAATCGCTAACCAGTGGGCATAAAGGCTCAGTTCTGCAGGGTGAATCTGCTCTAGAGCTCTGCTGTACAACTTTGTGCCTGCGGGCAGCAATACCGTATTGTACACTTAGAAACTGGTTAAGCAGTGGGGGAGGGGATAGCTCAGTGGAAGAGCATATGCTTAGCAAGCACGAGGTCCTAGGTTCAATCCCCAGTCCCTCCATTAAAAAGAAAGAAATAAAAACCCAATTACCTCCCCCCTAAATAAAATAATAAATTTAAAAGAAATTTTTTTAAAAAATGGTTAAGCAGGTAGATCTCAAGTTAAGTGTTCTTACCCAAAGAGAATTTTTTTTTCCTAAAACGCAGGGTTCTGAACTCAGCACCTGTGAAAGGGTACTAGGGTGCAGCCCTCTGAAGCTTAAGAAACTTTGTGCATATGTACCTGTTTTTCTGGGTATAGGGTCTTAGCTTTCATCAGACTCAAAGCAGCATGATGACCCCCACAACAGTAATGATGGCAGCTGCCGGTCACTTCGACTGTATCATCACCGGCTTCTGCTGATACATTATTATTGTCACTACTGTTCTTTTCTTTGTGTAAGGGAGATATATGATCATTTAGCCCTATTTTTACAGATAAAGAACCTGGGACTTAGAAAACTTAAATAACTTGATGAGAAGTAGCTGGGTCTCAAACCCAGGAAGGCTGGCCCTAGGACCAGTGCCTTTAACTGCTGCCTCCCTGAATCTTTCCAATGATCCTATGACACAGAGGCTAGTACCCCTTTTAGAGAGTAGGACACTGAGGCTCAGATGTGTTCAGTCTCTATTGCTGGAGGTGGGCAGAACTGGGATTCATAGATGGTCTGTCTGCCTTCGGGGCAGGGCTGACTTTCTATGATGGTAAAGGACCTAGGGTACCAGGAGGCTTGGAGCAAGACATGATGGGTGTGGGCTGGGGCAGGTGGCGGTGGAGCCACAGGCACCATTCGCTTTGGGTTGGACAAGCTTGAAGTGCACAGAAGGAGGGAACCTAAATTTAAGTTATGATTTCTTTTTTGTTGTTGTTATGATTTCTTGAGCACCTACTAGGTGCTAAGCCAGAGACTGCAAAGCTTTTGGCTCAGAGTGAGTTATTTTTTTTTAAAAAAATGAGTTAGTTTGATATATCTCCCTGCCCCCAACAACCACCAAAGAAAATAAAGAAAATCTCACTTTCTGGCATTGCTTGAAAAAGCAGAGGACCTGGCACCCCTGGACCCAGGTTGCCAGGTCACTGTCCCTGTTAGATGGTCTGTGTGCACTGTTTTTCCACAGGCCCTACCACTCCCTTTTGTCTCCTAGACCATAGAGCTGAGTGTTGTTGACCGTTGATCACACCTGGCTGACTGGAGGTTCCTCTTTACTGAGCTGTGAGCTGACTGTTTAGATCTTTCAAGTTGTTACCGCTTCAAAGAACTTCCCCAATAATACAAGGCTATCCATGCAAAGACCACAAGAGGCTATTTAAAAATAAGCATTGTGTCTCACCTACTTGGTTCCTATAGACAGTGGGACCTTTCACCCGTGTGCTAAACCTCTGGGATTGACCCAGAGCCCAGGTGGATGGACCCTCCTGTTCATTGGGTCCCCAAGCCCAAATTCCCCACCCATGAACCCAAAAGGACATTTTCCTGCTTCATTGATTTCACTGTTGCAGGCAGGCTAGGGGCAAGGAGAGGCCCTCCTTCCAAATTCCAGTGGATGGTAGTGTTTTCATCATCGGTACCAGTTGGTCCTAGCCTTCTCCACGAGTGTCTGCCCAGGGAGGCTGGAAGCAGGCTGTGCGCAGAGGCCTTCTGGGCATCAGAATGTCCTGGAGGGTGGGGGAAAAAAGTGTAATTTTGCATTACTGGGCCTTGGAAAGTGGAAAGAGAGCACAGCTGGAGGCTCCCCTTTATTGAGCTGTGAGCTAACTATTTAGATCTTTCAAGTTGTTTTTGCTTCAAAGAACTTCCCCAATAATACGAGGTTATCCATGCAGAGACCACAAGAGAATATTTAGAAATAAGCATACATCATGCCCTGTGGCTTTTTCTTATGTCTGTTCATAACTATCTAAGTCAGACTCAAAACATTTTTTGACTGGACAACACATGTAAATGTTAAATAAAATAGTATATAAGTGTATTTAGAACTTTCTCTTTCATCCCCATCCCTCATCTTCTGATTCCCCTCCTTAGAGAAACTGTTCACCAGTTCCTTATTCCTTCCAGCAATATTTTATACATATACAGGCAAATATATGTATATTTGTATGTATATATTCTTTTTAAGGGCAGCAGACCATGATAATTGAGGCGGTCCCCCATTGATGGATATTTAGGTTGTTTCTAGTCCTCTTTGCCATTAAAATCAAGGCTACAGCAGATCTCATTCTTGGTGGACCCGGTCTGTCTTTGGGGTAGATGTTCAGAAATGACACGGCACTGGTGAAGGAAGCATGGTTATCCATCATTTTATAGGTGGGGAGGAAGAGGCTCCGGGGTTGGGCGCCTGGCAAAAGTCACACAGGCAATGAGGGCAAAATTGAGGTCCAACCCTGGATGCTGTGACTTAAAGCCTGCTTCTCTTTCACCTTCCCCCACTGTTCCTCATTTCTGCCGAAGGCCATGGGAGCTCAGGGCGCCACGGCTGACCATATAAAGTGCTGGGGAAAAACTGAAGTTGCTTCCTAATACGGTCACAAGAGGGAAACCCTGTGCCTGCAGCTGGGACCTGCTGGTGGCACAGGGCTGTGAGATGCCGGCTGGGACACGGGAGGCAGAGATGTTGAAACCTCTGAACTTGACCAGCTGGAGAGGGGCTTCTGAGGGCAGGGAGGCAGAAACACAGCCAAGTGCAGGTGGGCTGGGTCAAGTGAAATCGACTAAGATGGAGCGATGGGGAGTGATCGTCCAGATTCTGAGGCCCAGATGCTGCATGGGGCATGCTGCTGCCTGCCCATCTTTCCTCTCGGGCCGTTGTGCCCTGGCTGATGTACTGAACTGGACAGAGGTCAGATCTGCCTGGAAGCATGGATTAAGTGCTTGCTGTGTGCATCGCACCAGGAGGTGTCCTAGGCAAATAGGAAGAAGCTGGTAATGGAGGTGGGAGAGCCATGCCTGCCTGCCTTCCTTTATTTGTTTTATTCAGCAAATGTGTACTGAGTGTCTGCCACGTGCCTGGCCCTGTGCTGGATGCTGGAGATACGATGGTGTGCAGCTGGCAGGCCAGGAGGTGACATTTAGACGAAGCCTGGAAAGAGCAGACAGAAATGGCTCTGGGAAGATTGGGGAAGGTGTTCCAGGGAGAGGGAACAGCACATGTGAAGTTGCCAAGGTGACAAGGTTTTCATCATCATGAAACAAAGGGAGCATGGGATAGTCACTCGCATTATTGAGCCCCTGCTACGTACCAGGCTCTGTGCTAAATGCTTCACGAGTGCTATCTCACAGCAGACCAATGAAGGAGCTCTGTTATACCTGCCCATTCTGCAGATGAGGATAACTGAGGCTGAGAGGCTAGGAGACTTGTCCAGGATCACATAGCCAAGAAGTAGCAGAATGAGAGTTAAAACAAGTCCCTGGTACTCAATTCTGTACCCTTAACCACTGCCCTTTACTGCCTCCAGGTCCCTGGAGGGGGTGGTTTGGGCTGTAAATGACACATTCTAAAAAGGATGTGGCAGCCTGGCAAGAGCTGGAGGTGGAGTTGAGGCCTGAAGAAGAGGTAGGGCTTAGTTGACCTTCATGCAAACCCTCAGTCATTTATTGGGCACTCACTCTGTGGGGGCCCCGAGCTGGGGACCAGGACACAGATGAACAGGACACACAGGCCCTGCCCTGGAACAGCTTTGCCACCTCTTCAGTGAACGTCCACTGAGCACCTAGTATGTGCTGCCCAGTGCAAGGCCCTGGGCCACAGAGATGAAGGCAGCACTGCCCCTGCTCCAGGGAAGCTTTGCAATTAACTGACCACTCAGGCATTCAGTGAGCACCCACTGTATACCTGAGCTGATTAACACCTTCTTATCTGACAAGACTCATAAGAGGGAGTACCTCCCCCTGAAGTTTCTCTGAGCAACCCCCATGTGAGTTAGGGCCCTCTCTTCCTTGCTCTCATAATCCACTGGGCTCCATCCTTGTTCTTATGATGTTATTTTTAAACATCCTTGTCTTCTATCTGTGGGCTTTCTGAAGGCAGGGGTGATCGTTGATTTATTTATCTCTAGCATCAAGCACAACCTGGTATACAGTAGGTGCTCAATAAGCGGCAGATGGATGTTTAGATAGATCTCATGCTGACCTCATTCCTGCCCTTTTGGGGGAGTGGTGAGAACCTGGGCGATTATACCCTCTCCCTAACCAGTTCCGTCCCTTTTGAGGAATACCGTTCTCCCCCGGACCTGGCCCAGCTCACGTCATCATTGTCCCTTAGTGATGGAGCTTCTGAAGGGAGCCTCCCACTCTCCAACCAGCTGCCACTGTGACCAAAAGCCCCCTTGTGGGCAGGATCTTGTGTGTTTTATCTTCTACTGTAACCCCAAAGTCTTGTGCTGTGTCTAGGACACACATTGAATGGATGAATGAAGGCATAAGTGAATGAACAAATGGTTGACTGTTTCTGTTTCTTTAGCACGAGCATAGGTCCACAGCCTAAGGGACAGTGCTCACTCCTGGGAGTGGGCCAAGAGGGGCTCGGTGCTGCCAGGGTCTTGCTGGGTGACTTTGGTCCAGTTGCTTAATGTCTTTGGGGTTCGCTTCGCCCTGAGTGTAACCCAGAGATGGAATATCTGCTCCTCCTCCTTTAGTCACTTCTCGGGGGAGCTGGAGGGAAGACATGCTTCGTGGCCATCAGAGCTTCAGGCAACACTGATGTTATCATTTGGAAAAGCAGTTCCTGTGGGACAGGTTGGAGCCTGTCTGCCGAGCTGTGGCCTCAGCCCGTGGGAAAGGCGGGTGTACAGTAAGGGGCAGTAATCACCAGGACGGCGCCCGGCACCGCGGGCTGTGCGAGCGCCTTCACGCCCCTTCCCTGTTCAGATCGTTTTCAGATGCTCCTCTGCACTCGGTAGGGCAGGACAATGATTTTTTTAAGTGTGGTAAGATCCCTGTAACATAACATTCAGCATTTTAACTAGTTTAAAGGAAAAAATTCAGCGGTGTTTAGCACATTCACAGCGCAGTGCAGCTGTCACCACTATCTAGCTCGGGAACACGTTTATAACTCCGAAAAGAAGCCTGTCCCAATTAGCCATCACTCCCCCTTCCCGTGTCTCTCCAGTCCCTGGAAACCAGAGACTGTTTTCTGTCTCTATGGATTTGCCTGTTCTGGACATTTCATATAAATGGAACCATATGATATGTGACCTTCTGTGTCTGACTTCTTTCATTCAACATAATGTTTTCAAGGTTCATCCATGGTGTAATGGGTCAGTACCACTCCTATTTAAGGATGGATGTGTTTATCCCCATGTCACGGACCAGGGAGTATGTGTTTTGTTCATGGTTGAGAGGGTGAGGTCTGGGGTAAGCAGTTGTGATTGTAGTTCCAAATGTCCTCTGCTCTGTGTGACCTGATGGCAAGTGCATCGAGCCTCGGTTTTCTCACCTGTCAAATGGGCAGTGGGGAAATCATAGTCACAGGGCAGACGTGAGGACTAAATAAGAAGGCATCTGTGCAGTGCTTAGCTCAGTGGCTAGTGCATCATAGGTGCTCCAGAAGCGGTAGCTATTACTTAAGCCTGTGAGGTTCAGGGAGGTGAAGTGACAGCGAGTGGGAGTGGAGCTGGGATGTGAACCCAGAACTGTTTAAAACCACACAGTTATAAAATATAATACTCAGGTGCCCTAGAAATCCAGTCTTGCTCCTTGCTCCTCTTCCCCTATACCTGGAATCAGTGATGCCAAGGGGTTCCCAGTAGGACTCTGAAACTCAGTTTCCCCATGTCTAAAATGAGAATCTGAGTGCATCTGTCTAGCAGTGCTGCCATGAGGATGCAGTGAAAAAATGCGCACAGTGGTGCTCGGACAATGCAAGCATTGTGGGTGTTCTCATGACCAGACCTTATGGCCTCGCTGTCCGAGCTGGCCTCCCCGCCATGTTCCGGAAGTAAGCTTGGTTCTCTGTTTGGCAGACGTACTCTGGCCTCTTCTGCGTGGTGGTGAACCCCTACAAGCAGCTGCCCATCTACTCGGAGAAGATCATCGACATGTACAAGGGCAAGAAGCGGCACGAGATGCCGCCCCACATCTATGCCATCGCCGACACGGCCTACCGGAGCATGCTGCAAGGTGAGCCCCCCGCCGGCGCAGGGGTCGCCTCCGCCAGGGAGTCCACCCGGGCTGCTTCCTGACAGAGCGCTGGCTCTGCCCAGGCCCCTCCTGTCCTGCCTGCCTGCAGTTCTCGCCAAGAATGTGGAGTTTGGCAGGCGATGTTGGGTGACAGGAGGGCTGTGACTGAAAAAGGGAAAAAGCAAGCTGAACATCTGTGCTTGCGGCCCGGGAGGGTGAGGGAGGGTGAGGGAGGGCGAGGGAGGGCAGACAGCTTGGGCAAATACGGGCATGGGCCCACTCCAGCTCCTGCTCCGGAGTTCTCCATCCCTCCGGCTGCCCGAGGGCCTGGCCAGGCCAGCTGTCTGGAAAATGGGAGGATGCCCTCACCTCAGAAGGGAAGAGGGTGGGGAACAGCCCCAGGGCTGAGCCAACCAGATCTGGATTTGCAGCCAATTGTCACCCCCTGTGGGCTCCTGTGCAAATGTCCTCTCCAGCCTCAGTTTCCTCATCTGTGAAAAGGGGGTGATAGGATCCAGCTCAGAGCTTGTTGTCAAGATTGTAATGCAGGCTTTTCCACACTGAAGATTTTTGCATATTACCTCCTAGTTTATGTATTATGTATTATTATTATTATTATCATCATCATTTTTTGTGTGTGTGTGTTTGAGGGAGGGAAGCAATTCGGATTTATTTATGTATTTATTTGCTTACTTCCTTACTTCCTTTTAATGGAGGTACTGGGGGGTCAAGCCCAGAACCTCGTACATGCTGAGCACGTGCTCTACCACTGAGCTATACACCCTCTATAGTATTATTATTATTACTATCATTAATAACTTTTTATGGAGGTAGAACATACATGCAGTAGAATGCAAAAAGTGTACAAATTTAGTGTCCAGACTAAAATTAATGTTTACAGATGTCTACAGTCATATAATCGACCACCCAGACCAAAATGTGAAATATTTCCAAAAAGTTCTCTCCTGCCTCTTCCCTGTCAATACCTCCTCAACACCCCCGAGAAGTAACTGCTGTTCTGACCTGTCACCAGCAGTTAGTTTTGTCTGTTCTTAAACTTCATATAAACTACATGGTCATAGTATTTACTTAATATTTTTCTTATGAGCTTCCCTCCACCCCCAAATTTACTTCAGAGCAAGCAAAGCACAGCAGTAAATACACTATTTTAGTTGAGAGCATGAATTCTAAAGCAGGGCTGCTGGTGTTCAAATTCCAGGTCTGCCACTCACCAGCTTTGTGACCTTGAACAGGCTACTTGAACGCTCTCTGCCAAGGTTTCCTCATTTGTGAAAGAGGATTATAATACACGTGACCTAACACATAGAGCTGATGTGAGGATTAAATGAACTATTGCATATAAAGTGGTTAGAATGGTGCCAAGTACTTAATGAAAACTCACTAAGTCTGGGCTGTTATCCTCCTCATCATGTACAAAACCAGATATTGGACATGGCAACTATACATAACAATTAAAATAAAATTTATTCGCCTGGGTGGCACCTAAAATCACTCCCCTACCCTTTAGGGCACATGGAATTGGAGTATTCACTGTGTTTCATGTAATGCCTGGTTTGGCAAAAGCTTGAAAAGTAGAAGTTTGCTACTGTAGGGCTGCTTCTCAGCCTCAATTTCAATAGGACTTTGGGTCCAGGCACACATCCCCTTCAACACAAACTCACACATTCTCTCTTTTTTAATCTTCAGCCCCGTTCTGTGAGGTAGGGTCAATGTTACTGCCTCCACTTTACAACAGAGGCAAATGAGTCTTTGAAAGTGCCTGGAAACCAAGTGGGGCTTATCCCAGGAACGCAAAGCTGGTTCAATAGTCCAGGAAACCAATCAATATAACGGTCTAAAGAGGGGGAAAAAGCATGATCATATCAGTTGATACAGAAAAAGCATTTGACAAAATGCAATATCTATCCATGGTAAAAAAAAAAAACAAAACAACTCTCAGGAATGATGCAGGAATAGACCTGCATCAACCTGATAAAAGACATTTACAAAAAAAATCTGCATCTAACATGATGCTTAAGAGTGGAAGTCTGAGTGCTTTTCACTAACATAAATAACAAGGTAAGGATGTCCAATTTTACCACCATTATTCAATATTGTACTGGAGGTCCTAACTAGTGCAATAAGGCAAGACAAAGAAACTGGGGCATCTTTAAATTGTGAGTTTTTTCCCATTCAAGAACCTTGGTTCTCTGTCAGGAAATCCCTTATCCTCCAGAGTTAAGCCCTTGCTTTTCTCATCAAATGTTTTGGGTACATAATAAAAAGGACAGCATCCATCTCAGTACCATAAATCTTTGGGGAGGCATGATGAGATTTTCTTTCCTGTAAATGGGTCTGGTCTTGAGATGCAGGATTCCTGTCCTTACCCTTGAAAAGGGCTTTGGCAGTTTTAAAGTTGTGCACAATTATGTGATTCTTAGGTGAGAACAGTCTGGAGGTTGTGAACCAGCAGCTGGCAGGCTGGATCCAGCCTTCAGATAAGTTTGGTTTGGTCCACGTGGGGTTTTAAGGATTCTTAAATTAGTTGCCAACTTTTAAAAATTGGGAGATTGTACATAAAAATCCAGACTTCTAGGTTATTTTGAAAGTATTGGAACATCTGGCAACACGTGATCCTATCTGTCAGCTGCCCTTTTAGAGGAGATATGAGTTGTCCAGTTCCCCAGTCCTTACCCCTCCTGGTGCATTTGTTTGTGTTAACTGCCCAGGCCCTGTGTTTGACTTTGCAGTCCCTGAAATAGCCACCTCCAAGAGCGTTCTGAGTTAGGAATTGAGAGGAACCCAGTCCTGGAAGCTTCTGAGGGCAGGGATCTAGGTGTGCCTGGGAGATGTACCTCCACAGGTTGAGGGGCTCAGGTAGAAGTCCCCCAAGTTACTGACAGGGTTACATACTTGCCTACAAGTATGATTCAAGGTGGACCACTCCAGACACGGGATTACCATTAACTCCAAAAACCAGCAGATGAAGCCTTGCAAGGAGGATTGTGGAGATACAATCTCAGGTTGTAAAGTGATGACTCTTGGATTTAGATATATGTATTTGTAAAAAAAAAAAAAAATCCTTTGTGGTCTCCCTTGTTGGAAAAGTATAAAATGGTGGTTCACACACCTCTTTGGGAAGCTGAACATCACAAAGTTACAGTGTTCATTCATTTAGGGTGCTTTTGGTTGCAAGAATCAGCAACCCATTAAAGTGGCCAACAGGAGTTTATTACCTCACATAACAAGTAGTTTGGAGTTTGAGTTTGATGATTTCAGGGTTAGTTAATTCAGCCACTCAAAAACAGACTTCTTTTGAGATTTTCTGGGCTGTTTCCTCACAGTCACAAGATGACAGCTGTAGCTCCAGACATCACATCCTCATGTGATAATATCCAAAAGCATGGAGGAAGTCGAGGGTTAGGTTTTTTTCTCCTCTGTCTCTTTTTTATCATAGAGAAAAACCTTTTCCAGACACTCCTCAGCAGGTATCCCTTATGTTTGGTCACTTGCTAATCTCTAAACCAATCATTAGGAAAGGGGTTTAGGACATTCATGATTGGTTTGGACTAATTCTGGTTCCTTCCTGGACCTGAGGGAGCTCCCACTAAGCAAATTTTATCTGAATACCAGAATGAAAGAAAATTCTGTTAGCAAAGGAGAAAGGGGGGAGTAAGTGGTAAGCCACAGTGTATATGTGTCATTTAGAAAAACTTTAATCTTGTGGTAGAGCACATGCTTAGCATGCAGTAAGTCCTGGGTTCAATCCCTAGTACCTCCTTTAAAAATAAATAAATAAATGTAATCACCCCCCAAAAAAAACCCCTAAAAAATACCCAAACTTTAATCTCATATATTCATTCTAGACATATTAAAACATACATTTAAGCAAAACAGAACATACCAGCACCCATAATTCTGTCACCCAGAGATCACCACCATTAACGTTTTGCAAACTGAGCTAGATGGCATGAAATGAAGGAGGTTTTGACTATCTGAAAATAATTGGTTCCAGAAAAAAAAAATCACTTAAAACAGGGATCCAGGTTTCACTGTGGATAGTAAAGGGGGAAAAAGAGTTTTGACTGGACTTGAAAAAATGACATTGCAAATTATGAACATAAGCTTATTTTATTTTACATGTATTTGGGGATTTTATGGTGATTACAACTGGATGCTAATTCTTAGACTAAGTATAAAATTAATTAAGGGTTTTTTTTTTTTGCCTTAACTTTTTGGGGACAAAATCATGTGAGAGCATAACATACCATTCTTTATGTCATGCTTGATTTCTGTGGTGTGGGATCAGAGGATAATTTTTGCAGACTTACTGAAGGGATGACCACTTTTGCCAAGAGCTTCTTTTACTTATTTGGTGTTTAACAGTCTTTCCTGTTGTGTTATCTTTCATGATGACTCTCAGATTTTTGGTTGTGAATTGATCTGATTTTTTTGTGGCCTTTTGGAGTTCACTGTCTTGTGACTCTCTGCACCTTCAGGGAAAGTCAGTGATTTTGCAGAGTTGCCACTTTGTTTTGTGTTTGTATCATGATGGTGGATGTTGACACCCAATAATTGGCAAGGTGAAGGCTTTGAGTTGATGAGCAGCAGTGGTGCAGACCAGGGAAGGATGTTTTAGTGAGGTCTGAATTTCCTAAATATTAGTCAACTTATTGAGGAATATTTTTATGTTGTGGTAACTTTTGCCTCCATAGATAACTTTCCAACCATGAGTATTATATGTCAGTGTCTAAAGGAATTCTTTATTACTTTTTTGCATTTTTAGTTTTTATTTTTATTAAAGGTATATGTGAAGGTGGTTTGGAGTCAATTCTTCAAGGCTTGTTTAGAAAAATAGCCCTCCTTTGCTGTCTCCCTAATTTCCCCTTCTCCAGAGGTAACCATTATCAACTCTTTCAACTGACTTTTTGATATTCTGTAATTGCTAAAAGAAAAAAACTTAATTAAGTTGCTGATATGTTAAATATTTTTCTCAGTTTTAGGTATGACTTACTGACTTCATGGAAGATGAGGATTAACTCACTCACTCTCTTGCTTTCCCCCTATGACCTCCTCCCAAAATACATGCACAAACACCCCACCTCATAGACTCCCAATATTGTTCTGTATTAACTTTGATGAAGTCTGTATTCAGAGTTTACCTTATTATGACTGTGTAAATGCTATTCACGGCTGAGCTCTGCACTGTCTTATGATTACTTTTCCTGTACCATCCTTTCTTTTCCCTGGAGTTAGTAATTGCCTTTCTTTTTTCCAACTTGGTATTCTATGTACTTAATCACTAATCTACCCTAAGTTCTCCTTCTTAATATGTTAATCTCTTTTTAGTATGTCTAGATATGTGGTGAGGGTCCTATTTATATCCTGTCCTTGAAGGTAATTGCTTCTGGAGCCTTCTGATCTGCCCTGGCTACTGTCTATGACTGGAGCTGACATTTGGGATCTTGCTTATCATCCTTGGAATTCCCTTCAATGCTCTCATGGTGGATTCCTTGTTTCCTAGTTTCCATATCTTCCTCTTCTTTGATTTACTCCCCTGTTTAAACAGAGCATTTTCTCTAGTGGCTTCTCAAGAAAGGACGTATATGAGGCAAATTGAGATCTTGCATATCTGAAAGACTTTATGATTCTCTAATATTTAAGGGATAGTTTAGCTGGGTTTAAGATTTTAGGCAAGAAATAGTTTTCTTTCAGAATTTTTAAGATATTACTTCATTGCCTTCAAGCTTCAGTTTTATTTTTGAGAAGGTAAAAGCCAGTCTGATTCTTGATCCTTTGTATGTGACCAATTCCACCCCCACCTCCTTCTCTGGAAGCTTTTCTTGAACTTTTCTTTATCCCCCTGCTCATGATAGTGGTTTTTCTTTTTTTTCCCCACCAATTGTGCTGGGGACTTAGTGCATCTTCATAATCTACAAACTTACGTCCTTAAATTCTGGGAAATTTTTGTGAATTATGTCCTTGATGAATTCTTTCTGTTTGTATTCTCTGTTCTGTTTTTTTTTTTCCAGGAGTTTTCTTATTTCTATAATGGAATTCCTAGATTGTTCCTATGATTTTCATCTCTTTTGCTTGTCTTTTTCTCCTTATATTTTTTATTTTCTGGGCCATTACCTTGACTTTTTCTTATAACCCTTCCATTGAGCTTTCTTTTTTTAAATTTTATTTTTCATATGAATTTTAGAATTAGCATCTCTGATTCTAATGTTATTTTTTTCCATTGAGTTTTCAGTTTCTGCTATCATTAAAAAAATTTTTTTCTGCGAGTTCTGTTTTGTTTCCTGAATGTTTCTTATAGTATTCTTTCCCCAAGGATGTGATGTCCTTTTTCTTGTAGGATATTTATCCACGCATAGGTCTCTGTTTCCTCCAAGAAGCATATTTTTCCTATTTATTTGTTTTGATTTCTGTCTGTCTTTAGTGGTTTTCTTCAGATGCCTGGTGATTCTTGGCTGTCCATTCATCTGGGAAGTTTTAGTACGTGGGCATCAGAAAGTTGACGGGAGCTCCGTGCCTGCAGGAGGAGCTTGCTGATGATGAGCTTAGCTATAAGATGATGGAGTTGGGCTGCTCCTTTGGGGCACTTCTGATGTATCTTTCAGTGTTTTTCTTGGGCTGGTGAGATTCTTCAGAGAAGATTTGTGCAATCTTCTGCCTGGAAGATAAAGTTCTATCTACCATCACTTTGAGGGTCTAGTTGAGAAGAGGCTTAAGGGATTCAAACTGTGCGATAAAACTTGCATGTTATCTTCCTGCTTTCATTATGGCCCCTGGTGTCCCCCAAGACAGACATCCTATATTTCTCCCTTTCCAGAAAATAAATCTACCCTCCTTCTCTGGCCTGTGGGTAGGGCAGTCACTTGGCTGCTAGGGGTGTAGAAGTTACCTGGAGTATCTAGCGGCTTCTCAAGCAGACATTCAACCAACCCTTACGTTTTTCTGTCTTCCACTCTCTTCCTGAGGCCCCTGGGGCTGCCAGTTACTGAGCTGGAGGCCGTGAATCAGGTTGCCGCTCAGCTGTCCCCACCGCCAGCTTAGACTTCTCTCCCGGGACTGTCATCCCCTGTCCTGTTTGCTGGCTTCCCAGGTTGTGTGGCTGTCATTTCCTCTCCTGTCCATTTGAACTGCTTCATGTGTTTTTGAAAAATCCCATTCCTGTCATTTCAGTAAGTTTTGGGGAGGGAGGAGCACTAAATGCTCATGTTTGGCCCACTGTCTTTCAATGGACATTCTCGCACACCTATTCTGAAGAAGCGGTAATGATGACAGTGGATTTTTGTTGCCTGCTTCCTGTGTGCACAAGGATTTACAGGAATATTCTCACAAATCCTCACCACAGACTCACAAGGTGGACAGGATCAGATTAGGACCTTTAAAATTAAGCCCTGAAACTATCATGGCGCCGGCATATGTAATCCAGAATAAAAACAATACTAAACTATACAGTAAGGAAAGCCAACAAAGTTTTTATTCTTCCCATTACATTTACCTTGATAGTTTTTAAGAAATAGCAGATGTTGACTCCTTTAAAAACGGTCTTTATTTTTCCCTCCCTCCCTTCCTTCGTGTGTGGGCATGTGCTCAGGGGCCAATGTATACGTGACTGGTTGGATCATTCAGCACTGGAGGCAGGTGCTATTATTAGTCCCATTTTATTGCTGGGGAAACTGAGGCTCAGGGAGGTGAAGAACTTGACACAGAAGTGTCAGAGTGGATTTGAACTTGGTGTATCGGATTCCAAAGTTCAAGGCTTTCCTGTCCAGGGGGAGGCACTGAGATGCTGCATGGGCCCCCTCCTGCTCTGGAGAAGGCTGTTGGCTCCTGCAGGGCTGTCTTCTTGCATCTCAGGGGGTTAGTGTTGAAGTCCCAGCACTTCGGAAGCGGAGTTAGTGACTTCAGTAAATTAACATGATGAGTGTGGGGGAAGCATCACCAAAGCTTTCCTGACCAAAGCCACTTTGGATCTCCTGTCTCCCCAGCGTGGGTCCCTGGGGTCGGGGAGAGGTGTGAAAGGCAGGTGAGATTTCATGTGCGGTCTAGAGGAGCCGTCAGGATCTGTCACCCTGTGCATGAGAGCGACTGGAAGTGTCCTGTCCTCACCTAATTAGCACCAAACGGCCACTCTCAGGAAATTAAAAAAGAAACAACAGCCGCAGACCTTTATCAGCTCGGGCCCTTGGCTGAACCCTCTCCCAGCTGCAGGGAAATCTGGGAAGTGGAACGACCCAGACTCCACTCTCTGCTTTGCAAGTTCCCACACTCGGTCTGAACCCTCCGTCCATGGCTGGCAGGCCCTGAGGGGCTGGCTCGTGCTCACCCAGGCTGCTCTGTAAACTCAGCAGGGACAGGAGGGGCAGTGATGGGCTCTGGGCTCCATGCCCCGTGGATCCCACGTCGCTCAGTCCTCACCGGTCCCCTGCAGGGCAGCCTCCCTGTTTGACAGACTGAAGAAATGGAGGCTCAGAACACCACGTGGGTTGACCCCAGAGCTAAGTGTCAAACTTGGCGATGTCACCTTTGGCCACCCTTGAAACGTTTTTTTGTCCCTCTGAGACATCACAGTAGACGGCATAGGGCTCTTACTCCCATTTAACAGATGAGGAAACAGGACCCAAAAGGCTAATGACGTGGCTTAGGGCTTATAATTAGAAAGGGTTGAACGTGGCCCGACACCCTGTCCTCCTGGGACAGAATCACTGCCATCTGTGACCACTTCACTGGCTCACCGTTGTAGAGGACAGTGATGATGGCAGTTGCGGTGGCAATAAAGACAAAAATAATAAGAGTTACTGAGCTCTCGAATGGGCCTCGGGTGCTTCTCAGCTCTTGGTGTACCCAGCCTCAGGTCATCATTTTCAAAGCCTTGGAAGGCATGGGTTTTTATCCCTATCCTCCTGGTTGGGAAGCAGATGCTCTGAGTTGCCCAGGAGGTGGAGCCCAAAGTAATTCCAGGTGCTTTTGCTCCAGAAACTGTGTTCCTACTACACGGCCCCAGAGAAGGGGCCGGCTGGCGATTCTCTGCCTCTTGGAGACTTTGCTGCTGCTCTCAGCTCTGCGTCTGGCCCGGCAGGGTGAGCGCTGATGGCGCTGCATCCTTCTGGCCTCATCTTCACTGACGCTTTGGGAGGAGCTGGTTGGCCCTCTTGAGTTATCCTGAGGAGATCACGTTCTTTGGCAGGAAATGGGGGAAAAGGATCATCTGATTCCAAGGAGCCTTTTCTGGACGGCCCACAGTGTCTTGGATGCATGAGAGCTAAGGCTTTCAATAAGCAGTAAATACTGAGCTGAAGTAGCAAGCGTGCTTGAGAGGGTGGATTTGGGAAGTGCTGGTTGACATTGGGTGACGTGTTCTCGTGGAATATGCGTGCTCCAGCCTCACCCCTGTCTCGCCCTCCCAGCCCCAAGAGATTTGGGCTCCTCCTCGTTTCCTTTTTCATCTGGAATTGTTGACTGAGGCCCCACCATGGAGGCACCCACGGTGGGTGGGGCACAGTCTACTGGAGGTGGGGTGCAGATGTAAATCAGAGCATCCCTCAAGTACATGTGCTATGTGGGGGAGGTCCAGAGAGCTGTGAGGTGGACCCTAGGGACCTGGCCTGGGAGGGCAGCAGAGGCCTCCTTGCAAGGTGACACGTGGGCTTAACAAGGAGTTGGTGAGATCCATGAGGCTGTGGGGCTGGAGTTGAGAGAAGGAGGGAGAGAGTGGAGGCGGGAGCTGAGGCCCAGGAGGCCACCGGGAGAACGCTGGCTTCCTGTACCCTGGCCCTCTTAGCTGGCCAGTTCTGCTATTCATGGTGCCAGTGCTTCATGTGGGTCTGGAAAATTCCTGCTGGAGTCCAGCACAAGCTGTCAGTGCTTACCCAGAATCTCTTCCTACCTACTTTGTTGGGGGAGGAGGCTGGGGAGAGAAAGGCCTGGTTTAGAGCATCACCCTTGAGCTGGCTTTGGATCCCAGCTCCACCCACGTGCCCACTTCTCTGCATCTCAGTTTCCTTCTCTGTCCCATGAGGGTGGCACCTACCCTGGCTGTTGTGCGGATTGGTTTGGACAGCGCCTGGGGAGAAGGGTGCTGGGCAGGGCAAATGTAGGGCGTGAGCTGTCACCTGGCCAGGCCCAGGGTGGAGGCCCAGCACTGACGTTCACCTTGGGTCTGGAACCTTCCGGCGTCCACCTTCGTGGGTGGCTTTAGGGAGGGAACCGCCTTTCTGCACGCGGTGGAGGCCTTTCTGCGGGGATGTGGACCTGGCCACCTTCCTCTCGCCAGGTCCCACAGCAGCCTGGCACTGGAGGGAGGGCGGGAAGCAGCTAGCCCGGGGCCGCTCTCAGCCCCAGCTTGGTTTTCTCCTTTTATGGTCAGCCTGCAGGCCGCTGGCTCCCCAGCCAGAAACTGTGAGCTCGTGTTGGGATCAGGCCGAAATAGCTGGTCTGCGGGGAGCTGGGCGTCTCCCGGGAGTCTCAGGCCTGCTGCAGGGGAGGCAGCGGGGAGCCCTTTATCTCACCAGGAAGCTCCCCCGCACACTCGTGATGGCATCCATGGCCAGACCCTGAGGCCCGGGAGACAGAGGGGAGAGAGGCACGTTTAGGGCTGGGGTGTGGGTGAGGCGGACCCCAGGGCTCCGGGCTGGGCGGCTCAGCGGGTAGAGGTGGTGCTGGGATGTGGGGCCCAGCCCGGCCTTCTCCGTTTCCGTTCTATGCTCTTTTCCCACCTACTGTGGCCCAGGTCCTCTGTTTGGGATGCTTTGTCTCCTTGAGGGCTTCTCCGCCTGGGGATTCCTACACATCCTCCTCCATGCGGCCGGCTCAGTTGTCACCTTGGCTGCTAAGATGTCCATCTCCCTCTCAGGAGCCTCAAAACCAGCTCTACCTTCTGCAGTGCTTTGCGTAGAGACCTGTTGTGCATTTGTCCACCTCAGATCTTTGCCTGTCTCACCCCAGCACTGGATGGTAAGCCTCTCAAAAGCAAAGACTAAGTAGGTCTTAGGAACTTGTGTTCCCAGTGCCTGGTGCATAGCTGGGGCTCTGGACTTCTTTGCTGTGGGAATACGTGAACACAGAACTAAGTGTTTAGCATTGCTTCCATCTGAATTGCCTTCTGAGATTGACAGAGAGAAATTGATTGGCTGAGATTAATTCAAGTCAACAGGTATTTCCTGAATACCTACTGTATGTCAAACATTGCTCCTGGCACTAGGATCAGGCCCAGCCCTTGACCCTTAGGAAATCCTGGGCTAGGAAGAGAAATGTTAAAGGCAGTTTTGTAACTGTTGGAAAATGAATAAATCTGTGTGAAGTTTATGGAATCAGATCTCTTGATTCAGAGATGGTGTAAAATTAACATTGTTTCTTTAAAAAGCTTTATCATGGTATAATTTAGATACCATAAATCCATTTTAAGTGTACAATTCACTGGTTATTGGTGAATTTACAAGGTTATGCAGCCATCACCACAATCTAAGTTTTTGTTCTTATTACCCCAAAAAAGAAATCCTGTGCTCACTTGTGCCCTGTTATAGTCATTCCCCGTTCCTACTCCCAATTCCATCGCATCACTAGTCTACTTTCTGTCTCAATAGATTTGTCTATTCTGGGCATTTAGTATAAGAGAATTTTCTTCCATCTGCTGAAAGATTGTTCTAATGAATATACAAGTATACAAGTCTTTTATCCCCTGAAAGATTGTTGTAATAAATATACAAGACCAATGTGAATGGTTCTCCCTTAAAGTTATGCAGTGTACAACTCATACCACTGTCCATGGCAGCCCTGAAGAGGACATACAGTAGAAAGGCTCCCAACTTAGCTTGAGGGAGGTATGGAGTTAGAGAAAGAATCATAGAGGAGATGACTCTCAAAATGAAATTTCAAGAATGAATTAGGACATATAACCCAAAGAACTGAAAACAGGTACTCAAACAACAACTTGTACTTGAATGTTCATAGCAGCATCATTCACAATAGCCAAAAGGTAGAAATAAACCAAATGTCCATCAATGGGTCTATCCATACAATGGAGTATTATTCAGCCATAAAAAATGAAATTTGATACATGTTACAATGGGGGATAA
Source organism: Camelus dromedarius (assembly GCF_036321535.1). Lineage (NCBI taxonomy): Eukaryota > Metazoa > Chordata > Mammalia > Artiodactyla > Camelidae > Camelus > Camelus dromedarius. The sequence goes on along the minus strand of NC_087459.1, from coordinate 13,165,854 downwards.
CCTCAAAAACATCATGCTAAGTGAAAGAAGCCAGACCGCAAAGGCCATGTGTTATACAATCATGTTTGTGTGAAATGTCCAGAATAGGTAAATCCATAGAGACAGAAAGCAGATCAGTGGTTGCCAGGAGTTATGGGGAGTCAGGAAGGAGAGTGTTGAACGGGTACAGCGTTTTATTTGGAGCTGGTAAGAATGTTTTGGAACCAGATAGAGGTGTCAGTTGCATGACATTGTGAAAGTACTACATGCCACTGAATTGTTCACTTTTATGTGGTTAAATTTATGTTGTGTGAATTTTACTCAATGGGGAAAAAAAGAGAAATAATGGATTAGGCAAGTGAAGAAGTGGTGGAGACGGTGCTCAGGGCAGAAGAAAAAGTATGTGCAAAGCCTGGAGGGATAACTGCTCTGTCCTCTCAGAGGACTGTGCTGTCTGGTGTCAGACATGAACTCAGGGAAGGGATCGGCTAGAAGGCCCCAGGAAGTCGGTCTCCTGGCCGCCTCACGGGTCAGCCAGCAGTACCCACGCCGAGTCATTCTGCCCACAACCCAGCAGGGCTCAGTTAGCTTCCCACGCTTGGAGGCGGTGTGTTTCCTATGGGAACGTCCCAGGCCAGACGTCCCTTGGCAGCCGCCAGCACAGAGCTCCCCTGCCCCCTGGCAGTGGCTCCCTCTCCTGGGGACCTGTGAGGAAAAGCCTCAGGATGGGCATCTGACCCTATAAATCTCTGTGCTCTGGGTGCAGGCTTCCAAGGCTGCTAGGAAAGCCTGCCTCTCTTCCTGAAGCAGATGGATGGAGATAGCCCGTCCATCTGTCAGTCTCAAAATCACTCCTTAAAATAGTGGATGCTCTGGGCCAGCCCCAGCGGGTTCTCTCGCTGCCCAGGTTCTGACTACGGGACGCTGCTTCCTCCATCCCTCGCGCCTCTGCCCCTTCCTGAATCCATTTTTAACTGATTCCCTATGTTGCTCTCTTCCCCAGCCGACTTCTCCCTCTGGGAGGACATTGGAGGCACAGGCATCCATAGTCCCTCAATTCCAGTCCCAGGAGCTGGTGGCTGTGCCAACACACTTCCCTCCACGCATTTCTCTGGCTGTCGGCTTCTGTCTCTCTCCCAAATGTACTGGGGAGAGGAAAGTTTTATTGTTTTTATTGTTTTTATCCTGGAAGGATGTGTCACCATTGCACAATCATCTGAGCAAGGGAAAACAAAGGCCTTTGGAGTCATGCAGACCTGGGTTCGAGTCCCCACACAAATTTGGTGACTTAAAACAACAGGAATTTTTTCTCTCACAGCTCTGGAAACCAGAGGTCTGAAATCAAGGTGTTGGCATGGGTGGTTCCTCCTGGAGTCTCTAGGGGAGACTCCGGACCAGGCCCCTCTCCTGGCTTCAAGTGGCTGTCATCGGTTCTTAGTGTCCTTGGCTTGTAGACACATCAGTTCAATCTCTGCCTCCTTCTCCACGTGGCCTTCTTCCTGTGCCTCTGATCGCCCTCTCCTGTCTCATTAGTGAGGACACTGGCCATTGAGTTAGGTGTCATCCTGAAGCTGGGATGATCTCACTTACAGATCCTTAATTACATCCCCAAGACCCTAATTCTGAATAAGGTTGCCTTCTGAGTTTCTGAGTGGACGTTTCTCTGGGGGCCATGGGTCAGCGCACTGCGGTGACCTCGGGCAAGTCACCTCAGTTTGCTGTACTTCCCTCATCTGTAGAGTGAGGGTGGGGCCAGTGCCCAGGTCAAGGGGCCGAGGTGGGAGCTGAGCGGGTCACCACACCCAGGCGCTCAGGGCGGGCCCGAGGCGTGGTGAGTGCTCGGAGGTGGGGGCTGCTGGGGGCACTGCGGGCGCGCAGCTCCTCCTTTCTTCTCGTTCCTAAGCTTTATGGTCATAATGGTTTCCTCAAGAGCAATAAAGATTATCTTTACATTGGTTTTTTGGCAAGATGAGGGGACCGTTACACATACTCATAGCACAGACATAAGCAGGACGGAAGTGGGTGGAATGAAAGTAGGTCTCTCCCGTGTCCTGGTTCTCAGTCCCTTGGACCCTCTCCTCAGGGACAACCAGTGTTGGCTGTGTCAAGGGTAGCTTGACAATATATACAACATACGCAAGTATTTGAAGATGGATGTGTGTGTGTGTGTGTGTACCTATACATATGTATATATGCACTTGTGTGCATGTCTGTTTGTGTGAAAATACATCCCTCTTTTTAAAACATAAACACTCTATCGTCTAGCCTTTTATTTTTTAGCTTAGTGTATCTCAGATTGTTCTGCATCCGTCCGTGAAGATCTGCCTGGTTCTTTTAATGGCTGATTCTGTGGCCAGGTCGTACCAGGTTTTAAATACCAGAATGTGGTTAATGAGTCTTCAGTTGATGGACCCGTAACGTGGATTCCTTTCTGGTCTTTCGCTTTTGCTGATATTTTTGCGGTGACCAACTTGAGTGTCTGTCCTTGGGCACATGTGTGGGTGTTTCTGATGTGGATGTTTCTCGAGGGTGGTAAAGCAGCCAGGAATGGGAGCAGAAATTGGGGGATGTAGGGAATCAGTAAGCTGGAATGGAAGGTGGGACTTTGTGGTGATGGAGGGTTCTGATGCCGAAGGAGGGCACCCCCTCTCTCTGTCCTGTTTGTTCCTGTGTCCCTTTTCCCTGCAAGGGCCTCCCCTCCTTTGGTCCTCAGCTCAGAGGTCAGACTTGCCTGAGTGAAGCCTCCCCCGACCCCCTGAACATGCCTCCTGTGGGCAGCTGTGGCCAGTGCTGCCAGCTCAAGGTGAGGGTGAGGAAGAGGAATTAAATGGCTTTTCCACCTTTTGTCCTGAGGATCTGGCTCAACCAGGGAACCAGAATTTCCATCTGTTACCTGAGGGAAAGGAGAGAGATTGATTGGAGGTGGGCATAGGATCCATGGAACTTGTCCAGTCATCTCACTCATCTTATCCTGGGGTGGACCAGATCTTCTTTATGTAATGTAGGTCTCCCTCCCACCTCCAGATATGGTCATTACTGCCCTCTCTGGCCCCCATTGATGATAGGGATGGTCTTCTCCAGTCCCATCCATCTGCCCGTCCGTTCATCCATCCATCCATCCTCCCTCCAATCCTTCCATCTATCCTCCTATCCATCCATCCATCCATCCTCCCATCCTCCCATCCATCCATCCTCCCATCCATCCACCCACCCATCCATCCATCCAATAAATATAACTGAGCACCAACTATACACCAGGTACTTGAGATACAACGTTAAACAAAACCGACAAGCCCACTCTTCCCCAGTAAAGTTTGCTTCCTAGTGCAGGGAGACAAACACATGAGGTCATTCCAGATGGGTCTAGTGGTGTGAAGGAAATAAACAAATTGCCTGAGTGCCCAGAGGTTGTGGCATGCATCCCTGTGGACAGAGAGTTAGAAAAGCCCTCTCTGGAAGTGGAAGCCCCTGAGATGACGGGAAGGCATCACCCTTGGCAAGAACTGGGGAGAGAGGTCTTCCCAGGCAAAGGCCCTGGACGAGAAGAGTGTGTTCTCTGTGGGAAGCAGGTGCCTGTGTAGGAGCTGAGTAGGGATAACGAGAGAAGGGTGCCAATGAGGCGGCTGGGTGGAAGAGCTCATGGTCCATGGTGGGGAGATTCGGGGCCACGGGGACTCCCCAGCTGGTTTTGGCCAGGGTGTGGCTGATCCAACTGTTTTAAGAAGATTCTTCTACTACAATGCAATGCCACCTAATTGTGAAGGTAGATGCCACTCCAATGGAGAGGAAGTCTTGGCTAGTGTTAAAGGCTCACCCTAAAATTTCACAATTAGCAAGCACATTGTGCTGCACTTGGTGATTGGTGTCATTTTTTCTTTAAAGAGCTAGGTACATAGTCAGAAGATACTAACTCAGTTTAGAAGTGATCAGTAACATCTGCTTAATCATGTTTAATCTCACGGTGCCCTCAGCATCCATCAGGGTTCTCCGGTGGTAAGCAACAGAGACCTTAACTAGGAAAGGAATTTGTGGAGGAGTATTGGGGAGCTCACAGATGGGGTGGGATGAGTGGGAGCCAGCCTCAGGAGATGTCAGAAATTGGGGTTGCTTGAGTTTTGGAGGCAGGAAGTGAGGCCCCCTCAGGGCTCTGCCCACCCTGCTGTGCTTTCCTGTCCTTGATCCAGCTCAGAGTTTTAGCTCAGAGAATCTGATTGAGGTAGCCTGGGAAACGTTGTTGCCTCTTGGCTGGAAAGCTTGTGGGTCAGTCCTACCAAGACTGTACATGGTGGCAGGGTCGGAGCAGGGGACGAGTCTCCTTTAGGAACACAGGATGCTCTTCCGGGAAGAAGAGGGAATTAATGGTGGTTTGTCAAACCAAAAATAGTCACTACCCCATATTCCAGTTAAAGAAACTGAGGCATGGAGAGGTTAAGAATACTCACCGGAGGCCACAGAGCTGGGAAGTGGCCAAGTGGAACCCCAGTCTGTCTGGATCCAAAGTCTGTATCCAAATCTAGGCAGAGTGGGTCTCCTGGGAACCTCCCAGACCTGGTGGGGCTGGGATGCTCACTGCCTCCTGAATGAGTCAGACTCCAGCATCTTTCTGGGGCTGCCTCTGGGACTTTGGGGTAGGAAGAAGTATCTAAAAGAGCCCTGCTGCCCTCTCGGGCTTGGCTTGTCCTTGTACCCTGGGCAATGAGCCCAGCTGGCCCCTTGTCGCCCCTGGTGGGGCCAGCATGTAGGGGCTTAAATGGGAGGTCCAGGAGGCACCATGTTCAGACCCTCAGCTCAGAGTTAACTCTAACTCATGGCTCTTCTTCTCTTTCTGTTCTCAGATCGGGAGGACCAGTCCATTCTCTGCACGTAAGTGAAGCTGCTTTTTCTTCTATTTTTCTGGAGTTGCAATCCAACCTATCAAAGGAAAAAGTCCTTGAGAACAGAGCTGTGTGATTCGTTGGCCATTCCATGCACCCCACCCTGCACCTGGCACAGTGTAGGTGCTCACTGAATATTTGTTGAACAGATGTTCTGCGGAGGCAGGCATCTCTGGTGCCGTCTTATTCTACACTGCCTCCCTTTTTAAAACTAGCATTTATTGAGCACTTACTGTGTGCCAGGCCCTGAACTAGATATTTTACAGACAGGATTGCATCTAAAGTGCATTAACAGCTCTGTGAAGGTAGATGCCACCTCCATTGGAGAGGAAGTCTTGGCTTGTATTAAACGGTCCCCCGAAAACGTCACAATTTGCAACCACGTTGTGCTGCCCTTGGTGATCGGTGTCATTTTTCTTTGAAGAGCTGGGTACATAGTCAGAAGATATTAACTCAGTTTAGAATCATTCAGAGAATTTTCAGTATTCAGGGAAACCCCTCATGTGGTGGAAGAACACAGGCATCCCTTGGAGATATTGTGGGCTTGGTTCCAGCCACTGCAAGGAAGCGAGTAACGCAATCCAGTGAGTCACACGAGTTTTTTGGCTTCCCAGTGCATAGAATAGTTATGCTTACACCATACTGTAGTCTAGTAAGTGTGCAATAGCATTGTGTCTTAAAAAAAAACAATGGACACACCTTAATTAAAAAATGCCTTATTGCTAAAAAGTGCTGTCATCTGTCCCTTCGGCAAGCTGTAATCTTTTAGCAATAGTAGCATCAAAGATCCCTGATCACAGATCATCTTGACAAACATAATAATAATGAAAAAGTTTGAAATATTGCAAGAATTACAAAAATGTGATGCAGAGACACAAAGAGAGCAAATGCCGTTGGAAAAATGGCCCCAATAGACTTGCTTGACACAGGGTTGCCACAAACCTTCAATTTGTAAAAAAAGCACAATATCTGTGAAATGCAGTAAAGCAAAGTGCAATAAAATGAGGTCTGCCTGCAGTCGACCCCCAAAGAGCTCCGCCTCCTAGTCACCAGAACCTGTGAATATGTCAGGGGATGTGGCAGAGGGGAATGAAGGTTGCAGTGGCATTAAGGTTGCTAATCAGTTGACCTTAGAATAGAGAGAGGATCCTAGATTATCCAGGTTGGCCGAGTGTAACCACAGGGTCCTTACAAGTGAAAGAGGGAGGCAGAGGAGGAGTTGGAGGGGGGGGTGCAATATGAGAAGAATTTGACCCACCATTGCTGACTCTGAAGATGGAGGAAGCCGAACGTGAGAACAGTTTCTAGAAGCTGGAAAAGGCAAGGACATGAACTCTCCCCTAGCGCTCCCGGAAAGAAACACAGCTCAGCTGACACCTTGGTTTTAGCCTAGTATGATCCGTGTCAGACTTCTGCCCTCCAGAGCTGTAAGATCATCACTTCGTGTTGTTTTAAGCCACTAAATTTGTGTAATTTGTTACAGCAGCAGTGGGAAACTAATACACCCTCCATCCTTCCTTCCTTCTTAACCCCTGTTCCTACCCCTAACGTTAGCAAACAGCTCGGCTGGTTATGGCCAACGTGAGTTGTGTGTGTCAGGGGTGGTCATGGCCGTTATAGGTCGGGTTCGGCACTGGGGTCTCAAACTGTGCATGTAGCTTAGGAGAAACCAATCACCTGATCTAGTGCAGGTGAGGGGACCACCATCCACCCAATGAATGTGTTCCAGAGTGAGGAGAGAACAGACATCGGACTCCGCCCAGCCCTCCGCTGGGCTCGTTCCCCTGTGCCCTGACGGCGTGAGCATCTTGCCTCACCGAGCACGCTCCCTCTCCTGTGTTGTCCGTATCGTACACTCGGGATCCCCGCGTCTAGTTGGCATGTATACATAGAGGCTGCTTTGGAGGGACGTTGCGTACAGTCCCAGGTGTGTTGCTTTTAGGATGTTTTAAGGAATTTTTTCAATTTTACCTTTCTGTGAATTTGTTGACTTACACACGGGTGGTCCCCAGCCTCCATATCAAATGTGACTCCACTTCTCTGTGGGTCTAGGTTCATCCATTTAAGTGTGGCCTCGGGGTTGTCCATCAAGCATGTCACTGAAAGGCTGTTTAGGGTGGGGTTTGTTAAAAGCCAGACTATCCAGGTTTCAATCCTGGCTCTGCCTTTTACTAGCTTGTAGCTTCAGGTACGGAATTTAACCTCTTCATGGCTCCACATTCTCACAATAAAGTAGGGAAATGGGGATGATAATAATGGTACTTAATTCATAGAGTTGTGAGGTTTAAATGAATACTTATGTGTATAAGGATAAGTATATGTGTGTATATATCTGTATATACACACACATACTCATTTATATATATATAATGTATACAGATATATATGTACACACATACTCATATATATGGCTAAGATGTACATCTGACTAAGAACCAAGCCCTGTAAGCTAGATATTCGTATGTCATGACTAACATGTGTCCTGGCAGAGGAGAGATAAGAACCCACTGCTCAAGTCTAGTCACCTCATTTTTATAGAGGAGGAAATCAGAGAGGTTGTGAGATTTTCCCAGAGGCACACAGCAAGTTTTTGTCCACCTGGAGCTAAATTTCTCAAGGCCAGTTGGAGGGCTCAACCTTATCTGTTGGCTTTCATAAATGAGGCGGCCACAGCCCCACCGGCCCCTGTCCCACCGTGGACTGTGGACATTGGAGTGAGGAATGGCTGACATCTTTTGTATTTAGTGCATCGGTTTGGAGGAAATGGTTTGCAGCCCGTCCACACTGGCTCAGCCACTTATGGGGTAAGAGCTGATACCTGAGTAATGAGAGGGAGTCAGTCCCAGGGAGAATTTGGGGGAGATTCAGGTCGGGGAACAGCAAGGGCAAAGGCCCTCAGGTGGGAACCACTTGTGTTTTGAGGGGCAGGGACGGTCCAAGGGGCTGGTGCACAGGAGGAAGGTAGAGGGTAGGAGGAAGTGGTTGGCGACACTGTCATGTAGAGCCTTGCAGGCAGGGGTGAGCGTTTGGACAGGAGGTAGCACAGATCTTTCTGATCATTCAGGGAGGCCAGCATGCCGCTTGGGGACAGACACTGATGTTCTCAGAGTCTGGGAGGCCTGAGAGTCACCTGGAAACAGTGCTCCTCCCCTGCACCCCGGCTTGGGTTGCTTGGACTCAGCAGCAGGAGATGCAAGTGTTGGGTGGTTCTCCTGTCCAGGGGAGGCGACTCAGGCCAACAGATGCCTTCCGTCATTCTCCCCTGGGGCCAGCACTGACTCTTGGAGAACCGCAGGCTTCCCAGGGGTCTGCCTTGTGTGCTTCACCATGGCCTGTGTCTGCTCCCAACCAGGCCTGCTGCTTCGACCCCACCTCCTCTTATCCCTTCCACCTTGTTTATGAAAAAGAAGAAATACTTTCTGGCAAAGGCCCGCAGGATTTTTAAAGGTGTTTTTGATAACAGAGCACAATGTCAAAGGGGTGCAGTAACCTCAGGAGAGCAGCAGCTGTGGTTTGCTGGCGAGGCCGTGGAGGCACAGATCTTGGTTTGCTTTCCCACATTGCTGCATACTAGCTGTCTGTTCTTGGGCAAGTTGGTTAAGCCTCCAAGCCTCAGTCTCCTCATCTGTAGAATGGGGATATTGGTTGTACCCATTTCCCAGGGTTGTTGGGAGAATTGAAGGAGCCATGTAAGGGGGAACTGAACACAGCTTTGGCACAGAAGGGGTACCTGTAATAATCCCCTAGGTTTCTGACCCGTCGGTGCAGGCCCTGTGGTAGGAAAACTTCTGAGGTTACCTGGCGGCTACAGGGGTTAATAAGAAGCCCCCACCCCAGTCTTGGCTCCAGAGCAGCCTGGGCTGGGAGTAAGCCCACCCTGGGGTCAGGGTCCTCAGACTGTTTGCCGGCTCTCCTGGCTGAGGAATTAAAGTGATGGGGGCATTTAGGTCCCTTTCGCTCCTAAGCAATGCTGTGACAGCACTTGGAAGCCCTAGCAAGGTGACACAAGGACATTTTGGCTCCAGGACAGACCAGGTTTTCATTTTGGAGGTGGTTGGTGTCCGAGACAGAAAAGGACAGAGTCCTGGTCTCAGCTCTGCCATATTCTCCTGAGATGCCCTACAGAAAGCCACTTATGCTTTCTGAGCCTCAGTTTCTTCATCTATAAAATGGACAACTGCACCTGCCTCACAGGGAAGTTGTGAGGAATGAGTGAGTGAATTCATAAAAAGCACTTAGCACGGTGCCTGATGATGTGTTAATGCTCAGTGAACATAGTTGTTATAAGTTATATTTGAAACTTCCACTCAGCCCTCAGCCATGCTAAGTGAAACCAAGGAAGAAAGTATGGGGTAACAATGCATAGTAGCTATTAATACTGGCTTCTGTTAAACTATGATTATTTTATCTTAATGCATTTTTAGGCATGGCCAGTGAATCTACAGCTGGCTGTTTAGAGGTAATCATTTTATCCCCAGACCAGGATCTACACGTGCAAATGCCCAGAAGAACCTGGCAGGTAATAGAAAGAAGTGAAGTGGGCCAGGAGTGGCAATAGGGAGTGGTGGAGACTGTGGCAAATTGGGAAGTACACATCTATTTAAGGGAGCAGCTGTGATTCTGCCACAGACAACTTATCCCATGGGAGAATGTTGACCCAGTGTTACTAGAGTTGCTTGGGTTTGTCCCTCCCCAATAGAAGCCAGAACTCTGGATTTCATAAATGCAATGGTTGCATTCTCCTTGGTTTTTCTACCCAGCAGTATATCTTAAAGTGCATTCTGTCTGATCATATATAGATCAATGTCCCTCCTTGTAGTGGCTGGAAATGCTGTATTTTATTTAACCAACCCCTGTTGATCAAAATTTTGGTTGTTTTCACACTTAAAAAAACATGTAACTATACATAAAGATATAAATATGTACACATGCACAATTGAACATCATTATTCACTGATTTAATATTTGCAGATTTACCTACTGGTAAAATTTATTCGTAACCCCTCATCGAATACTCATGGGGCTTTCGTGGTCACTTTAGGCCATGTACAGTGCTAAAATCTGGGTCACCAGACACACATGTTTTCAGCTGGGAGGGAACAAGCTGACATTCAACCTCCTTGTTTTAGCTTGGACTGTAAATAAGTGTCCTCTTTGTGGATTATTTAGTGCCACGCTTTTTGCATTTTTTGTACCTTTTTTTGTTTGTTTGTTTAGTGATTCCACTGTTTAAAATGGCCCCGAAGCATAGTGCGGAAGTGCTGTCTAGCTTTCCTAAGCACAGATGTCTCGGATGTGCCTCATGGAGAAAATACATGTATCAGATAAGCTTCCCCCAGACCTGAGGTCCACTGCTGTCATCCATGAGTTCAATGCTAATGAATCAACAATATATATTAATTCAAGTGTCATTAAACAGAAATACACGTAAAACAAAGTGATTCTACTGTGATTGGTTGATGAAAATGTTGGGACCAGAAGCTGGAAGGAACCTATCCATGTATTTCCCCCGGGAGCAATGATGGTTCAGTGATCACTAATTCAGTGTCTGCAGCGACTTTACAGAACATAACCACTGTGAACAAGTGACTGTGTGTGTGTATCACGCACATATACACACCCAAACGTATATATTTTTAACTTCTAACTGGTATTTAACATTTCCTTCCATTAAAAACAATGTCTATACGTCAATCAAAAAAAGAAGAAAAAGTTAACAAATCCCATTATTCACAGACTTATTGACAGTATTAACAGATAGTAACAATAACCACTTTGTTTCTAGACTTTTGTGACTGCAACTTTCCCTGCACGTTTAGAGTTGTGAATGACAGGTTCTGAGTTCAGGTGCTAAGGAATTCTAATTGCTGTAGTCTTGAAAACGGAGTCTCTTATCTGCTTTTCAGAAGCATTTTCTAGCTTTTTTCTCCCAAATATTTTTTTACAGCAAACTCCATAAGGTCAGGAGGACAGATTCTGGCAACAAATACTTACTTTGTGCCAACTGGCACCAGGCAGGTGCTAGGCCTGGGAGTCCTGGTGGTGAACCAGATAAATAGGAATTTCAGGTGGCGATGGGTGCTGGGAAGACAATGAAATGCAGAGAGAAGGTCTGTAAAAATCGTAATAAGTTTGGGGCTGAGATGTATATACACACATATACATAGAAAACTGGGAAACACTAAAACAAGAAAATTATTAATTCTAGGGGAATTAAATATTAATTCTAGGGGAATTTTATGGGAAATCAACATTTGATGCTCAAGGATGATCCGGAATGAGTGATATAGTGCTGTTTAGGTGTGTGGATATAAATGCTAATACAATCTGACAACTTGGTTTCCTAGTCTTTTCTGGTGTCCAGGGGCCACTGACATTCCTTGACTTATGGCCTTTCTCTCCATCTTCAAAGCCAGCATTATAGCATCTTCTAATCTCTATCTCTGCCCCCCAACCCCACCTCCCTCTTATAAGGACTCTTGTGATTGTACTGGGTCCCCAGGATGATCCCAGATAATTATCCCATCTCTGGATCTTTACCTTAAAAAGTCTCTTTTCCCCTATAAGGCATTCACTGATTCCTGAGATTAGGATGTGGGCATCTTTAGGGGGTGACGCATGAGATCAGAGAGAGGTGGGTGGGGTCTTCTAGGCCCTGCGGAGGAGTTTGAACTTTAATCTAAAATGGACAGGAAAGCGCTGAAACATTTCAGCCAGAGGTTGGCAAACTCTGACCCATGGGCCAAACTTGTCTATTCTTTTTTTTATTGGAATATAGCCACACCCATGTGTTTACACATTTGCTTTTGTGCTGTAAAGGCAGAGCTGAGTAGTTAGGACTACTCAGTAGTTAGTAGTTAGGACAGAATTCAAAACCCACCAAGCCTAAAATATTTACTATCTTTCCCTTTACAGAAATGGTTTGCTGACTCCTGGCTTAAACAATGGAAAAATGTTACATTTTAGTGATAGTATGAATATTGAAGATACTGATATAAACAGAATATATGAGCATTAGGGGAGAAATGGTTGTAAAAGTAACAGTAGCTAACATTTTTGTGTACCTGGCATTGTTCTAAGTGTTTTATATATCCACTCATTTAATCCTCATAGCAATCATAGAAGTGCTTTTATTATACCCACTTTATAAATAAGGAAACTGAGGCACAAAAGTAGTTAAATGATTTGCCCATGGTCGTATACAGGTAACTGGCAGAGCAGGGATTTGAACTCAGACAGTCTGGCCCTGAAGCCCATTAGTGCTGTTCTGCTGATTGATGCTGCTGGGGGCAAAGGCACTGCTTTTGCCTGAGGAGTTGGAGGTAGTATTCAAAATAGAGGCAGTGCTTAACTGGGCTTTGCTGGATGAATAGGAGTTGGACAGTACAAATGCCAGAGGACTTTGCTGGCTTCAGGGGTGGGAATCACATGAGGACTGAACAACTCTTGAGATTCAGAGACAGTTTGGCTTTGCTACCAAGGGTAGACCACAGGCTGAAATGGACTCGGAAGCGGTGTTCAACCCTGGGAGCCAGGACCAGCTAAATGATTTGTAAACTTATGCAAAATGAAAATGCTGAACCTCTTGTACAAAGATTATGAAGAATTCCAAGGTAGCAATTTCAGAGCATTAAATCAAGCACAGGGCCCTCCCACGGGCCACACCCACGAAGTTCGCCCTGCTGGGGGCTGAGGGACTAAGCAGCCAATGGGTAGCTCCTTCCAGGCTCTGGGGCTGGACTAATTAAAAGGACTTGGCAGTGGGATAATTACAAGGTCAGGAGGCCATACATGGTCATGAGTCCAGATCTTTCCCTGGTATGAGGGAGCTGGGCACCAAGCCCCTAAGAAACAGGACAGAGGTTTAAGGTGCTCAGACTAGGAAGACATCTTCATCCCCAGAGTCTGGGGGTCAGAAAAGCAAAGATATTAATTTTCTGAAGCAGCCCTGGGCACATCAATCTGCAGACGCCCATGATCCTGGAGCTTGGGTTGTTTTCTTTGGCTGAACATCCCAGGACAATTTATTTTTATCAATAAAGCTTGGAAACAGTTGGGCCAAGCAGCCACGGGAGGAGAAGCAGATTCCCAGAGTTTGCGTCCCACTTCCCCCCCCTTGCAAAATGGTCATGCCTGTGTCTCTGCGGTGAAAGGGAGGAGGTGGGAGAGGCGGAAGGCAGAGGTAGAAAGTGAGGAAATCACTGTGGGAAAGGAGAGGGGCTGTGGTGATTCAGGGACGCTGTGTGCACTGCTGTCCTACTGTTGGCTTGGACCTGAATGGGCCAGCTATGTAGATGATTTCCCATACTCAGATTTTCTCTTCTTGCTCTGAGAAGAACCTGGCCTCTTCAGTTTGGGGTAATGTCTAGCAAGTGTTTAGATATTAGCCTGATTGAAGTAATTCATACTAAGGTGTGATTGACCAAGTGGCTTGGTTCATTGGTTCCTGGTCACATTTTCAAAAAGCCTATTAAGGCAAGTGAAGACTCCCAGTATACATGCAAGAAGTCTTTGATGGAGTGGGGTCAGACTTTGCTCTGTCTTTTCTGTATTTCATCCCTTTTCTCACTTTAAAAAATAAAAGGGCAATGGGCAGATCATGGGCTCTGGCATTAAGCAGACTCACATTCAAACCTCACTCCTCCATTTCCTATCTGTGTGATAGAGGAGCAGTTGTGACCTAGAACACTTTACTTCAACTTCTCTGAGCCTCAGTTTCCCCATGTGGGTAATGGGGATAATGAATGGGTCCTTCATTAGTTTGTTGGATTAAATGAAAAGACTTGTAAGCCCAATAGCCTGGAGTAGCCCTTCAACACGTATCATTTCTTTTTCCCCATTCCCTTTCTCTGGCCTTAGAAAGCAAGTTCCTAGAGGCTTGGGCCTGTGCCACGGAAGGGCTCGGCAAAATGTCGTAGAGAGTCCTGATTGCGTTGGAACCAGAGACCTGGTTTTAATGCTGAATGTGCCCTTGCCTCACTGTGTGACCCAGGGCAAGTTGCTTACCCATTCTGGGCCAAACTTCCTCTTCGTAATAACATGAAAGTGTTATGTGCTACCTTCAGGATTGAGGGAGGGGAGGTAAAGGAGATCATACATGTGAAACAACTAGCACAGGGTTTCTGCTCCCTTTGAAAAGTCAGTTCTCTCCTTAAAATTAAAAAAAAAATTATTTTTGGACTCAATTTTCCCCCCTCAAGAAAATGAGGATAATGCCTCCACAGCTCCCATTTCATAAAGTGCTTCTGAGGACACGTGAAATAATGTGACCATTGGGAATAAGGACCATTAGGAAGAGGGAGAGGACAGTGTTAGCATCATCATGAGATGCAGTGAGACATTTCAGCCTTCTTGGAGATCAGACACCGTTTCTGGATGGATTGGGCCTAGCAATTCAGGGCACATGTTCCTTTTCCTTCCTCCTTGCCTTCTTTCTTACTCTCTTTCTCTCTCTTGCTCTCTTTCTTTCTTCCACGAGCCAAGTTATTAATGGGCCCTTGGGAGAGCAAATTAATTTCTTTATTTCCTAATTAGGAAAAAGGGCAAGCTCTGCACTTGCACTGGTGGCACGGGTTCAGCGTGGAGAACCTTGAACCGACCTCGGGGTGGACACATTCAGACTTTTAAAAAAATTATTGCATTTCAGAAAATTCAGTGAGCTCAGCAAATGAGAGTCTAGGCGAAGGAAAGAAAAACAAACAAAAACAAGCAAAAAGAAAATTAGAGGGGAGGACAAGAAGGGTGGAAAGATTTGGTTGAGGTCATCTTTCCTTTCACTAAAAATAGTGGGAGTTAGAGGCAGTGACTGGAACCCTTGGATAAAGCAAGTCCACCAAAATATCTCCAGTGGCCAAGAGAGGTAGCTGGTTCAAGAAGGCTGTTTTGGTAAAAAAAAAAAAAAAAAAAAAAAAATCCACCACTTATATTCTAGGAGTACTTTTTTGATAAGACAAACTATGCCCTACTGATCTAAACTTACCAGTCATTTACACTTTAGCATGAATTACTTCAATCAGGTTTACCCTTGGACACTTGACAAGATCATTAGCTACCCAGCTGGCAATTAGTGTGGGGTTCTTCAGAGGATAAAGGGCTTATGTCTGCTCAGTGGCTGATGGGATAATCAGTCCTTCTCCTCCTCCTTTTCCTTCCTCTTTTTTGTAAAGGGGATCTTCTAAAACTTTTACCTTAGATCCTGGTACTCTGAGAAGTACTTATGTCCTTCCTGGAAGGCAGCTTCTTGCCTGATTTTTCCATCTCTAACGACTAATAATGTCCTTAAGGTAGATAATCTGTATGATGTCATCTGTATGATACTATAATAGTGGCTACATGTCATTAGACATCTGTCAAAACACATAGGATGTATAACACCAAGAGTAAACTATGGGCTTTGGGTGATGATGCATCAGTGTGTGTTCATCGATTGTAGCAAATGGACCACACTGTTAAGGGGTGTTGATGGTGGGGGAGGCTGTGCAGGGAGAAGGGGCAGGGGGATATAGGAACTCTGTGCACTTCTGCTTAATTTTGCTGTGAACCTAAAACTGCTCTAAAGAAACAAAGTGTTTTTTAAGCAGACAGTTCTAAATAAACCTAAGTTTGGACCTTGGAAGGAAAACTCAGGTTTTCTCTTTTATTCCTTTCATCAGCTTCCTTTCCTGCATCCTCTCGGGAGGAGTAGATTGAGATACTGGAGCAGGGTTTGAAGCCCAGCCCAGCTCTCTACCAGTGGTGTGACCTTGAGCAAGTCTCCTCCCTTCTGGGAGCCTCAGTTTCCCCATCTGACAAATGGCCCGGAGTTGTGGAAAGGTGCTCACAGAGCACCTGTGTGGGCTTATTTCTGGTGAGTCACTGTTCCCATGTCTTTCAGAGGCGAGTCTGGAGCCGGGAAAACCGAAAACACCAAGAAAGTCATCCAGTACCTGGCCATGGTGGCCTCCTCCCACAAAGGCAAGAAGGACACCAGTATCACGGTGAGTGGCAGCTCTGGTTCCGTGGCCATGCCTTAGCAGATGGGCCTCCGGGCTCGTGGGCTGACTAAGGTAGAGACAGCACCGGTGAGAAGGCCAGGACTCAGTGTTTCACTGTGTTTCACTGTCCCTCCTCTGACAGCTCACTGCAGGAGTCTTTTTCTACCCAGGCGGGCCTGTTTGAGTCTGGGCGATTCCTTGCCTTAGCCAGGATCATCATCCTGAGGGGTTCTGTTCTGTGAAATGGGAGGAATCCTGATTTACATCAAGGCTTCTCAGTGTGGTACCGTTGTCATTTTGGACTGGGTAATTCTCTGTTGTGGGGCTGTCTGATGCATTGCAGGAGTTTTAGCAGCATCCCTGGCCTCTCCCCACTAGATGCTGACAGCAGCCCCTCCCCTAGTTATGACATCCAAAAGTGTCTCTAGACATTGCCAGGTGTCCTCTGGGGGGCACAGTCACCCCTGCTTGAGAAGCATTGCTTGAACTGAATCTTCGTAAATTCCCAAGTGTTGAGACACACCTGTCATTCCTCCACATGTCCCTTCAACTGGGGCCCCTGGGGATGGGAACATTGGTATCCACGTATAGGCTCTGGTCCAGTGTCCTTGACTGAGCACCCACTGTGTGCCAGGCATTGCCAGGAAGGGGCCCAGCAGTGAGTCTGAGACGCTGTCATTCTAGTCACTGAGCTTCCAGTGATGGTGACACACTTCCCATGATGACACAGTTTGATTAAGGGCTTAGAAGGAAAAGACGAGTAGTTTTCTAGAATCATCCCTTCTTGGGTCCATCCCTCTCTTCCTCCTCCATCTTAGCCCTGCTTCGTCTGTCCCAGAGGAGGGGACAGGCAACAGGGCTGTGTGAAGGACTTGCCAGCGCCTCTGTCTGCAGGTCCAGGGCTGGGAGGATGGCAGAGTAGGGGCCTGAAGATGGCTTGGCATGTCATCGGTTCCTGCCATTCTGGGTCTTGCTTCCAGGGCTCAGAGGCGACGCAGGAGGAGTCATGGAGACCAGCTTGTCTGGAGACTCTCAGAGATTGGGGGTGGGCATGGGTTGTAGCTTTGGAACCTTTGTCCCTCAGACAGATGCAGAAAACCCATGGTCTGGCATTTCCGGACTGTCTGTGGCACGGTGTATAAGAACAAATCGCCCCAAAGTTTACATGGCAGAATAGTAAAAATATGAAATAAGAATACCTAATAATAATCACTGATTTTTATCAAGCTGGACACTTTTTTCTCTGCGTGTGAGGACACATCTCAGACAGCATCTCTCCGGATACGGCTTTAAAAGAGTGCGCCTTGGCCCCAGCAATGACAGAAACCTTTTTTTTTTTTTTTTTTTTAATATTTTGTTTTGTTTTGTTTTAAACTTGAAGGTGGTAATTAAGTTTGTTTGTTTATTTAGATAGAGGTACTGGGGATTGAACCCAGGACTGCACTCTACCACTGAGCTATACCCTCCCCCCATAAAAACCTTTGAAATGTCTGAGTCGCCAAGAAATTAGAAAGGAAAGCAAGTGAAACAGAGAGAAAGGAAACCGAATCAAGGAAAAGTTGCTGCTTTCCAAGTTGGAGAATCTTGGAGAATCCAAGCTGTCTGGATCAGGGTGGGAGGGGGGGTTGAAATCATATATTCTCCAGACCTCAATGTATGCGGGACCGAAATAACACTGCCGTTTGTTTTATACTGTATTGTTCAACCACAGCAAGGCCCATCTTTTGCCTACGTGAGTAACTGAGAGTGTTTTCCTGGTGTGTACGGGAGGCACGGAGTGTGTGTAGATCTGCATGCTCCAGTTGCACCCACCGAGTCCCGTAGCTGATGGTAGAATGGACTAGACCCCTGAGTTTCACCACCCGGACCAGCGAACACACTGAAATACTGTCCCTCGGGTGTCTGATGCCGGCGCGGGGCATGGGGGCGCGTTTGCCCACCCGCAGGAATGGAACCCCCAGGGTTGTCCTCCAGCCTGGAGTGGATTTCTCCAGCTCAAAATGAATCCCCTTACCCTTCCCACCAACGCGCCCACCGCCGGTACCCCTGACTGAAAGGCCCTAGAGATGTCTGTCCTGTCTGATGGAGCCTTTTAGGACCTTCCGGCCCTAAAGCTTCCCTGGCTTGATTGACAGTCGGTTAATGACACTGCTGTGGCATGCCTCCCCCTCCTCCCTGCCATTATCCCTAAATCTCTCCCCCGAGCCCTGTCCCCTGTGCACTCATGTGTCCCGTGCATGTGTGTGCAGTGTGTGTCTGTCTTTGCATGCCGGTTGCTTGACCCAAGGCTCCAGAAACAGGGAGTCTTGGGGTTCACGATGCCCTAGCTTTGGTGGCACGGTAAGGCCCCAGCTATGCGACACACAACCAGGCCCTGCTCAAACCCCTGCATATGTGGACTCATCTCTAACGCAGAGCTTGGGGGCGGCTGGCATATGGGTCCCAGCCTGGAAGAGACCCTCAGATCAAGGGATCCTAGTGTGTGCTAGGATCACCCCTAATCCATCTTAGTTAGACGTGGGCAGCACTGTCAGGAATGGATCAGAAGGAGAATCAGTCTTCTCATTTGAGATCTGCTCCTATGTGACCTTGGCCAAGTCACTTAACTTCTCTGGACCACTGTCTCATCTTCCATAAAATGAGTGGTTTGGACCAGATCTCCATATTTAAAGCTCTCCTGAAAATGACCTTCTGGCTCCACCAGCTGGAACTCCCATTCTAGAAAGGGAACCTTTTTCTGGGGCTATTCGGACCCCAAGTTCTGTTGACAGAAGCGACCCCTTTAGTCTTCTTCTCGCTGGTCAAGCAAATCCCATTGCTCTCATTGTAAATTTCCACAAGTCCCCATTACGGGGGTTCCTCTTGTGGCCGGCATTTTCACAGAAATGACACTTCTCTTTCCTCTTCTTTGGGAGCTATGAAGGAGGAGGGCCTATGAATAAATAAACACATGAATTGGTGGTGGCTTCCTGTTCTGTGCCTTTAGGGACAGACACCCGCGATGCCCTCCTGGTGCAGGGAGAAAGCCACGTGCTCCCTTTTTCCCTTCTAGAACCCTTCCCAGCTTCTTTTTAGCCCGGCCCAGCCGCCCTGGCAGAGGGCAGGGAAATCAGCAAAGAGAACAGAAGAAATCCCTCAGAACCGAACACTCCCCAGGGGCGGCCTGGAGGAGGAGTTGGGCAGGGGAGCCGCTGGGCCAGTCTGCAGCTGCCACGTTGTGGGGCTAGGCAGAGAGCAGCTCATTGCTTTCCCGGCATGATTTACCTCATTGGTCCTTTCCCGCCACGATTAATCACGTGACCGCATTTGCGCACAGGAGCCCCCTCAGAGGGGGCAGGTGGGCTGTGTACGGTCTCAGCTGCATTTAACCTAATGAATGGAGCTCAGGCAACCTGCTTTGAAGCTTTGTTCTGCAGTCAGTTCGAAGTATTTCCGGTGGGTTTTGCACATTCCTTACTTATCTTTCATAGAAGACTTCAGAAAATTAGTCCTGAGAAAAGAAAAACTGCAACAAGATTGCACTAAAACCATCAGAAGGATTGTAATGGTTTAGGCTTGAGGAAGGCTGCTTGTCAAACATAAGCAGCAGTAGGACTGCCATGTACAGCAGGGCAGGTCGTGCACTGCACAACTCCAGGGAGCATCATGCACTATGATGTAAATGACATCCTGGTGTTGCGCAGTGCCAGAGTTCTGGGTGGCAATGATATCGCATAGATGAGCAGGCTGTCTCTAGGGAAAAGTGGCCTTCCTAGGGAACAGATGTCCTGGCTCTAAGAAAGCTCAGTTGTTTCTCTTCTGAAATCCTCCAGTAAATCTGGACATTAGCCTTGGCGTCTGAGAGCGGATAGGTGATAGAATAGGAAAGAACCTATGGGTTAAGGGCAGAGTTTTGTGACAACTTGCATCCAGGGCAGAACTGTCAGTGCCTGCATCACTTCTCCCATAACTCGATGTGGATGAATTTTAGGGTGAGCTGGAAAAGCAGCTTCTACAAGCAAATCCCATTCTGGAGGCTTTTGGCAATGCCAAGACAGTCAAGAACGACAACTCCTCACGATTTGTAAGTAGCAAAGCCATGTGGGTTTTCTGGAAAAGTCTTGGGTCATTCTGGAAAAGTCTGGTGTCAGCTCCTCCTGAGTGTGTGTGTGTGTGTGTGTGTGTGTGTGTGTGTGTGTGTGTAGGGGATGTCTGAGGCTGAAGGGGTAGAGCTGTGCAGCACCACAGCATTTTACACTGTTGCCTTCAGTCCTGTTTTGACCTTACAAGTCTGCAAGCGCTCCAGACACCCACTCCCTCATTCACTCATTCACTATTCATTCAACAAATATTCATTGAACACCTGCTGTATACTCAGACATATTTGACATTCATAATTTATTCAGTTCGTATTGACTGAGCACCTAGTAGGGGCTAGATACTTACATGCAATATTTATTTATTCAGCAAAACACGAATTGAGCACCTACTATGTACCAGGCACATGCAACTTTCAACATTTACTAAGTGCCTACTGTATACAATCATTCTGGTAGGCATTTTTATGCACACTGTTCTCTCTTGCTTTTTTCATTTGCTTCATTCATTTTATTAAGCACATACTGTATACTAGACCCTGAACTAGGTTGACAGGATCACAGCGAATAGTTCTGACTTCACAAAGCTTGTGGTCTAGTTGGGGAGCCAACAGTAAATGAGACAGAGTTGACACTTCTCCACACAGGTTTTGCCAGGCTCCAGGGACCTCCCCTTCCTCACCTGAGCCTAACAGGGACGAGACAGCCCCGAAAGTGGGTGGTTGATGGCACAGACAAAAATTATTTTGTTGCACAAAAGAAGGGGGCTGCTCCATAGGACAGTCAGAAAGGTATCTTAATGAAGAAACTCAGACGGAAGACTGCATCTGAATTCCAGTAGTGAGGGGTCCCCTGCTGATATGTGGGAGACCCTCTGAACTGTCAATCACTGGAGGGGACCCTGTGAAAAACCCTTCATGGGCACCTCTGCTCCGCCCACGTAGAGCTGCCCTACTGGGTGTACCCGTGTCCTGCGTCTTCACCCACCCCCAGCCCCGTCAACCCCAGGACCCACTTCTAACAAATAACCATACAGTGTCCCCTTTCCTTTCCTGAAATCAGAATCATAGATAACATCACCTACTATACACATCGGATTAGAAAAACCCCAGTGTGATGCCCTAGCTATAATATGAAGGAGAAACAAAACAAAACAATTCATAATTAAAATGTGCATTTCAGCATATCAGTGCTCAGACCAGACCACATATGAAGACACAATGAACTAGTTAGATGTTTGCATTTATACCTGGAGTCACTGTGACCTTGACAGGCACAAAGGCAGATTGAGACAAGGAGGATTCGTCTGGGGACTGAGGCCATGGGTGAGATTTTCCAGAATGATGACATACTCTTGGGAAAGCTCTGAACCAAAGAACAATTTGCTCTAGGTTTACACAAATGTGATATTCTTATATCAGAACAACACTTAACCTTTTTTGTGTGTGTTTTTTTAATCTAAAACACCATTAGGTCTAGGCTCAGCTAATTACAAACTGGTTTTTCACCTCCGTGAGTATCCTAGGGGGCATTTGAAAGTCGGAGGGGATGTGGCTAGTGCTTGGTGTCTGGGACTCTCCTGGTCGTTGCAGGACGCCCAGCATCCTTGGCCCCTGTCCATGAAGAGCAGTAGCTGCCACCATCATGTGACAGCCCAACAGTCCTTCCCCCTTTCCAAAATCCTCATGGTGGCTGTGCTGCCTCCACTGAGAAACACTGCATTTGTCTGTTGCAATCCAGTGCAAAGTTTCTGACATGTCAGCAAATGACAGCAAATTCAAAGTTAACCCCTAACAATGTCCTCTGCTCACTGATGCCTTCTGCCTTCTTGGGAGGGGGAGAGGGCTGGCACCCAGGACCAGCAGGTTCCTCTGCTGCAGCTTCAATGACTGTCATTGTCCCAAATTATTCTACTGTCAAACTTCCTGATGGAAAAAGAGTGAGGGTTTTGTCGAGGCCTGAGGGAACCTAGGGGAAGTTGCCTCCCACTGCGTACATCATGGGTTGTGGGTGGTGGTGGTGGTAAGGTTGTGATGCTTTGCCAGCTATTAAGAAAGTAGGAAAAGGGCCGGTGCTGCCAGGTGCTGGACCTGACTGTCCTTGGTTCTGTGGTTCGGCTGAGGCAGAGGGCAGGTGGATTGACATCTTCCCCAGGTGGAGAGATGTGATGGTCCCCTGGTCCCTGGGGCTGAGGGCATGGCCCAGACCTCCTGGCAGAGCCCCGTCTGCAGGGCCTGCGTGGATAGCACAGCACCCTGGCATTACTGTTCATACTCACCTGCCCTAAAGGGGAGGTTTAATTTGCAGCTGGATGACCTTGGGCCTGATGGATCATGGAGGCCCAGGATGTTTCTGGGCAGGAGGGCAGGGAGGGAGCCCTCCAGCCACTCGATGTGGCAAAACATGCCTTCTACTTATGGCTCTAACTCTTACGAGCACCATCATATGGAGCAGGTTCCACTAGCTCGCTCAGCCTTGGTTTTCCCACCTTTAAAATGGGGAGAGCTATGATGCACCGAGGGTCATTGCAAGAGCAAGTGAAATTGACTTGTGAAAGTGTTTTCTAAGTTCCCCCGTAAGACCCTCAATCATCCCAGCTTAGCAGGTGCTGACCTGTGAGGCTCGAGCGTTCGCAAGAACCTCTCTCTGGTTTTTTCTTTTTCCCCTGAATGTTCCCTGACTTCTTCCTCCCCATTTGCCTGCTGCATGGGGGTGAGGGGCCGAGGCTGGGAACCCACTGTGAGCTGTGTTTTCCTGTCGGCAGGGCAAATTCATCCGCATCAACTTCGATGTCACGGGTTACATCGTGGGAGCCAACATTGAGACATGTATCCTTTGCTGAACCTGGGCCACATGGGACCCTGACCCCGCGCCCCACCAACCTCCTGCCCAGCACTTGAGGGGCTCCAAGAAAGGCATAAGAGCCATGCCACCCCTCTCTCCCCAGGCTCTTGGGTGCCATCCAGAATAAATCTTCCTTGGGGTTGTTTACCCTGAACAGCAAGCCTTCTAGTGTGGTGGTCCCTGGATTTGGGGACTGCAAGCAGCCTCCGTTTGATTCTGGGTGGACCTCTCCCTAGCTCAGTGACCTTGGGCCAGTTACTCAACCTCTCTGAGCCTCATTAGTGAAATGGGGATGGTAATAGTACCTGCCTCATAGAGGTATTGTGAGAATAAAATAAATTAATTTACATAAAGTGCTTAGAACCATGACAGAGGAAGGGCTGGTTGAGTATTGGCTATCGTGAGATCTCGGCTTCATCCTTATTAATCCAGAGTCCAAGCCCAAATGCCAGACCCCTTGTCCTTCTTAGAAACAGAGCAGCTCCAGCCCACAGCCAGAACATCAGTGGAACCAGAACTTTCCCAGAGAAACAGCCTGCGTTTGGTAAAGCAAACAGGAAGCTGTTCCTGTAAGTCTAAAGAATCAGAATTCCACCAGCCCACCCGTGACCGTATGTGCCCCTTAGCATCCCCGGGGCGGGGCTCAGGGCATGGCTGGGGCCACCTGACCACGCACCATCCCCACCTCCTAGGGCTGGGCCAGGATTAAATGAGATACAGCAAAATACACCAATATTCTCCTATGGGGGGTAAAGAGACCATAGATAGTCTTGTGTGGGCTCGGAACAGATATCACCACCGAGTTCTGACTTTTAGAAGTTTCTGGATTTTGGAATTGCAGATGAGGGTTTGTGGGCTTGTGTTATGAAGCCTTGAGGAGAGAAATGAGTCTGTATGACCTGACATGAGAGAGCGGGGGGAGGACACAGTCTAATCCAGTGGATTTGGGGACACAGAGGAGAAGTGATCATTCATTCTTCAGCCGTTAGGGTTTTGCTGATTTTGTTATAGTCAAATAGAACCTGCTTCTTACATGGGAAATCCACCTGGTACAACAGCCCAGCCACCCCCGGGCCCTTCCTATCATCCCCAAGCCCCATGGTCTCTATACCACTGACCCCCCAAGGTCAGAACAGCTCTCCTGAGATTAATTAGTGGAGTCTGTTTACAGTCTCCTGAGGCTAGTTGGCTGGTCAGCTGGGTCAAGGTCACTCAGCCAGCCGGGGCTGGTATCCAGCTCTGCGAAGCCCAGCCCCTTGGCTGGTGTGTTTTTAGCCACCACGGACACTTGGCTTGGCCACTTCCTAGCTGTGTGCTCCTAGGAAATTAGCCTTCTCCGAGCTCCCCTGAGCCTCAGTTCCCCTACATTGAAAATGCAAATATTTGCACTTAGTCCCTAGGATAGTTTATGAGGTTGAAAGGAGACAATGCATGTCAAACCTTTAGCACAGGGATTAATAAATCATAGAGGATGTAATTATTTTTACTCTGTTATCTAAAGACAGGGGTGGGGAGGGTATAGCTCAGTAGTAGAGTGCATGCTTAGCACATACAAGGTCCTGGGTTCAATCCCTAGCACCTCCATTAAAAAATAATAAACTTAATTACCCCCCCAAATTTAAAAAGTAATAAAATAAAAAATAATGTAAAAAATAAAGACAGCTCACTCTACAGAAGTGGGGTTGGTGAGGTTGTTGGGAAAACATCTCATTCCGTGCCCCTCCCATGAGTCTTGGACCCTGGAATCCTTTGACTCCTGTCTTTTTATGATTTTTCTTTTCCCTCTGTTCCCCTCACTTCTCTCTGGTACTGGGGCCCACCAGCAGCACCCAGTGGTCTCATTTTGGGTCAGTGAGCCAGAACTGGAAGGTCAAATCACATGGATCAGGCATGGATGGGTTGACCCTGCCCCTGCAATCAGACTCTCCAGAACTCTCCAGGGAGCCTCTCCCGGGTCCTGGAGATGTCCCCCTCCAGCAGCTGGTGTGACAGGGTTTGGGGAGGAATACATGTGATATCCCCGGAATTCTTAACTCCTCCCATCCCAGATCTGCTAGAAAAGTCCCGTGCGATTCGCCAAGCCAGAGACGAGAGGACGTTCCACATCTTTTACTATCTGATAGCTGGAGCCAAGGAGAAAATGAGAAGTAAGTGATGAGCAAGGACATGTGTTGGGAGATTTCAGCCCTCCCTTTCATCATGATCCAGGGTTAATCAGTCGGCTATTAAAACAGGGTCCGAGATCCTGCCGGAGAAACAGCTGTATCGCTGGGCAGCAGATGTTCCCCCTCTCTTTTCAGTGAGTGAGGGTGGCTTCTGTTCAGTCATTTTTGTTTACCGAGCACCTACTGTGTGACATAGTAGACATCAAGTTTAGTTAGGCGTTGGGTAATTAATCAAGCCCAATTAGACACAATCTGTGCCTTCTAGAAAGAAAGACGCTTGCCATATTTCTACATCAATGAGATGCATTCTGACTTTATCAGGAATTTAGAAGACCAGTGGAACTAAGCACTTTTCATTGTACCTGTTTTGAAAGCAACTTTGAAGTGGCTGTTTTGTAGGACAGGGGTCAACTACACTTTTATGTGAAGAACCAGATAGTAAGTCTTTTAGTGTCTGTCACACTATCCATCTCTGCCCTTGTAATGCAGAAGCAGCCGTAGGCAATGCCTCAGCAATGGGCATGGCTATATATTACAATGGAATTTTATTCACAATAATAGGAAGAGACTGTGTGCTGTAGTTTGCTGACCTCTGTGGTAGGAAAAATATTTTTTCCCATGAAAACAATATACTGTATACCAGATTCCAATAGGAAATTCTATATTCTAGGCATGCAGGAGAGTTACTCTATTAACTCTTGAAAAAATATACAAATCAGAGCTGAAAAAAAGAGTATACCAGTAAATCCAGGTACATAGTGTGGTCTACATCCCAGTAATACGTTTAAGTCCTAAATTTTAAGAGGACAATGCAAAATTTGCTTCCCATGAGTTTTGTGACCCAGGGTTAGTTATTTTGCATAGAAAATTACCAAAAGTATGTGTGGGCTGGTATCTTGGCTGAGATGAGGTGCGAAGCAATGATGTACCACTAGGGGGAGGCAGCGTTCATTATTTAATCTTGATGCGTGGCAATTTGGGATAAAAACAGGGAGGCTGAATGGATGTTACACAGTAGCAAATACGTAAATTAGCAGTTATAGTGCAGACACTATGGGGTGGCCCAGAGAGAAATGTTTATATTTCTCTTCCATCTATTTGGCACCAAAGTCAACAGGTCGTTTGTTTAGTAACTTGGATTCCGGTTTTGTGCTCTGGTTTTAGTCTTCCAGAAATCAAGCAAAGATAAGGCTAACAACTAAAATTCCTAGGAACCATGTGTATGCATGATGACAGATCTGGGAAGAGGTTTGGCCTTTAGGCCGAATCAATCTTTTTAAATGTATCCATGGTCTGGATAATGAAATCTTGGCAAAGCCTCAGATCCTTGTGACTTTAATCAGGCATTTCAGTTAATCCAAAGGCTTGAGTTAATTAGTGTCTTGGGTCAATTTAACCTTGGATTTATCAAGTAGCTTCCAAGTGGCTTGACCCATAAAAGACCTTTGTTTAAAAAGAAAAGCATCTTGCTGACTTCCCTCCAAAAGAATAATCAAATCCAGCCTAATTAAAGATTGACCTGGAAGAGGACACTTGATGTTTTAGAGTGTCATAAAAACCAAGAGTACAAGAAAAAGAGAGGCAGTTTTATAAATTTAGGTGAGAAAGGGCTGAATAACAACAAAGGAATGTAACCACAGAATTCACCTTTACAGAGAACAATATTTTATAGATGTAATAAACAAGGAGTTGACAAATGCTTATGCTAAAGGGTCAGATAGTACATACTTTAAGCTTTGGGCATCATGTGGTTTCTGTTGCAGGTATTCATCTCTGGCTGCCATGTAGTCTGAAAGCAGCCGTAGAAAATAGACAAGGAAATGGGAGTGGCTGTGTTTCAATAAAGTTTCATTTGCAGAAACAACCAGCAGACCAGATTTGCCAATCCCTGATATAAACCTTATCTGTTGATTCAACCAGAAATAGTTGGAAGGGAGGGTGGATGGTATAAGAGCACTAGGACCTTTTCCACCGTAGCAGGAAGTCACTGGGTAATATCTAATTTTGCCATATGCAGAAATGGCCATTAATATGATATATAAACATAATATAATATATAATAAGCCTTTTTTATGGAGTGATAATGGGAACGTCAAGAAGAAACAGCAAAAAGTGATAAAAGCAGTTATTGCAGGGTAAGGTAGGAATTGGAGAAAGGCTAGGACAGGTAATGGTGTTTTTATTTTAAACCTTTGGGTTGTCATTGGTTTTAAAAATCCATTTGCATGTACAATTTTGATAAAAGTTTAAAAATTTATTTATAATAAATTTATAAATAAAGATTGATTTCGCTTTTTAGAGAGCTTTGTTCCTGAAGGCAGGGTACCTTTGGGCAATTGAGATAAAGGCATCCCTTCCTCTAGGCAGATACAAAGTCATGTCAGGGGTCATGGTTTAGCAAGTGGAGCCAAGGCTGGAGTTCAGCTGCCAGGTACCCTGGGGCAGTGCACAACCTGCACCACTGTTTGAGGCAGGTGTTGGCCTCTGTGTGATGAAGCAGAAGGAAGGTTTTAAACTATCCAAGTCTTGGGAAAAGGAAAGAAATTATAATGAGCCAGAACCTTTACCAGGCTCCTGTCTCAGGCTCACAGTAGACGTGTGCCTTCCTGACATCACCCCATCTTCCTCTCCTTCTAGACGACTTGCTTTTGGAAGGCTTCAGCAACTACACATTCCTCTCCAATGGCTTTGTGCCCATCCCGGCTGCCCAGGATGATGAGATGTTCCATGAAACTGTGGAGGCCATGGCAATCATGGGCTTCACTGAAGAGGAGCAGCTGTGTAAGTCTTCCTACCTTGCAGAGACCTAGGTTCCTGCTCTTGGTACCACTGGAATCAGTTAGGGATTCTTCTCTGGTCAGGACAGATTTCTGCTCTCTGAATTTCCTATGCCTGCAAAAAAAAAAAAAAAAAAAAAAAAAGAAAAGAAAAGAAAAAAAGAAAGAAAGAGGATAAGAAAGAAAATTAATATTACTTTAGGTGCTTTATTCATGTTCTAGAAAGATGGCTGCATGAGATGGGACTCTTTCAGTTATCAGTGACCCAAACTGGCTTAAGCAAAAAAGAAAATGATTTACTCATAGAGCTGAAAAATTCAGAGATGCTAGTTTCAGGAACAGCAAGTTCTAAGGACTCCAAGGATGTCTTTAGGACCTGGTCTCTCAACAACATTGTCTTTAAGTAGGCAACAGTTTCTTGACAAC
Source organism: Camelus dromedarius (assembly GCF_036321535.1). Classification (NCBI taxonomy): domain Eukaryota; kingdom Metazoa; phylum Chordata; class Mammalia; order Artiodactyla; family Camelidae; genus Camelus; species Camelus dromedarius. The sequence continues at coordinate 13,137,740 of NC_087459.1, read as the reverse complement.
AAAATAGTTGCTGTGGCGCCAGCCCTTACATCCACTGAGTTTCTGTCCAGCAGAAAAGGGCAGAGTGAATTCCCTACATGAGTCCCTGAATAGAGTCTCATTGCCTAGGCTGACGTGCATATTCCTAAGCTACTACTCACAATGAGCCAGAGTTGTAGAAAGCTCTCTGTCTCTACGTTATGGTCTCTATTCCATTCTTGGAGCTGGAGATAAAGAGGTTGTTGGCCTCATCAAGAGCATGTGGGCAGAGGGCCAGAGGAGTAATTGAGGCAGTGCGTTTACTTGGATTCTTCCTGGAAAGGCAGTTCTGGTGATAGACCAGTATTGATCAATATCATCAACCAATGACCAGGAAACACATTTGGTCCTGAGAACAGGAAAGCTTATAGAGATATTCCTGGTTTCCATACTGTGCTTCAAGGCACACTTTTCCTTCTGGGTTAGATGTCCCTTAGTGTTCAAGGTTAATCTTTTCTGGGAACACCAGGACAGGATTGTGGAAATTTTCCCTTTCTTCCCATGCCTGCACCCCTTTGGAGTCCCAGAATAAGGGTTACGATAGTCAAAATGCAGTGTGTAAGGAAGGGCAGCTCCTCCCAAGATAACTTGGGGCCCACAAAAAGAAGGCTCCATGGGTCAGATGACAAATGGGAGGTGTTTGTGGATTTTGGCCAAGATCTTTCTTCAGAATCCAATGCTAACATCATCCCTTCCTGAATTACATTGGCTCTCTAAGAGTGATTCATTTTATTTGGAATGTGAGTCAGTTTTACTTCTAATCTTTGCTTTTAAAAACATGGCAATTAATGATTAGGTACTTGCCGTGGGCCAGGTATTTGCTAAATCCCCTTTTTAAAAAATGTACCAGGATATCCAATTTTATTTAAATAATAAAAAAAGAACAAACTGAAGTAGTAATTGATAGAAGATTTATTCAATTATTATTTGATCTTATGAAAGAAAGTGGAGTTTTTAAAATCGTTTTAGAAAAAAGTTGCCTTATGTGGAAATGCTTCTAATGTATTTAAAGTGAAGCTATCAGGTGAAAAAAACAATATGCTAAGTGCTTTATGTGCATTATTTAATATCCCAACAGCCCTATGAGGTGGCTGTGGTTACCCCAATTTGCAGATGAGGAAGCTGAGTCACAGAGAAGTAAAGAAACTTACCCAAGGACACACAGCAAGTTGCAGATGGAGTTGGGATTCACTCTCGGGTCTCATGGAATCCCAAGCCCCACTTTATGATTCACTGTGCTGTTTTTGTTTGTAGGAAGATGGGTTTTGTTCCTTAAACTTTAAAAAAAAAAATCTATGTCAGAACCAAGGTATGGAAACCAAAGTTAGAGGAAGCCCACAATGTTCTGCAACGTGGACTTAACATCCCTGGGTGATAAATGATGCAGACACCCACTGTGAGGCGGCGTTCCCTTCTCCAATCCCTGTCAGTTCTGATGATGATTTTCAAAGAGAAGAGCAGTTTGGTACCTACTAGGTCTTCAGCCCCTTCCTGGCATTTGCTAATCTTCCTTTTAACCAGAGAGCAGACCCCAGGCCCAGCACTTTGGGCAGGCCCCAGGATCTTGCTAGAATTTGATAATATGATTTATTTTTCTTATATTTATTTTGATAGTTGCCACCTGTTTGTGGCAAGGGAAGCTGACTTTTCACCTAAGATAGTTTCCTATTAAAGTAAATCCTAGGAAAGATAAGTGAATGTAAAGAAAAATGTTGAGTAAATGATAGAGCAGATGGTACACATATAGAACAAGCATTAAGATAAGGGTGTATACATGACTGACGCCCATGGGACACGGACTTAGACCAATATGTATACAGATCCTGGTTATAAATCTAGGGCTACTCCCGACCATCCCCAAAGAGGCCAAATGAAAATGGGGGCCACCCTTGCCATCTGGGTAGCCCCCTCCAGGTTGCCACTTTGCTGTCCACTAGATCTTCTAGGTGGCTCATCTCTTGCAATCTGGGAGTGGTGAGCATTCTTTTGTCATTTGTGTGACCCTGTTATCTATACCGGAAAGTGCAAACTGACAGTGCCCACAGGAGAGACTGGCCTCCATAGCTGTTAAAGTTGTTTTAAATTGAAACATGGGTAGATTTCACAAAAATCTCTTTCCATCATCTTTGGAAAAAGAAATCTGACAGCTATGGGCTTGCTTCTCCTGTGGCCATGATTGGAGTAGCAACTGTCCCCCTTCATGCTGATTTGTGGCCCCCATGAGTCCCCATGGTCCCCACCAGTCTGCTTTGTTCGTTTAGACTAGCGGTTCCTAACCAAGGGACGGGTGGTCTCCGTGGGACACTTGGCTATGTCTGGAGACATTTTTGGTGGTCCCAACTTGGGAGAGGGTAGCACTACTGCCATCTAGTGGTTGGAGATCAGAGATGCTGCTAAACATCCTACCATGATGCACAGGGCACCCCCACAGCAAAGAACTATCTGGGCCAAAATTTCACTAGTTTCACTGCTTACCAGGGATCTGCAGGCATTTCTGCAATCCCTAGTTTACAGTTTAAGAACTTACAGTTTAAGAACTGTGAATATTGCCCTTGGCAGTTTACAAAACCCCTTTCATAGATGTTATTATTGAAGAAACTGCTTCAGCTGTGTTCAGAAGCTTTGTTCATTTTGTGGAGAGGGTTTCTGCAGTGGGACCATATGGCTATGAGGTCAGCAGGTAGGCCTTTTTCCTCCTGAGCTGGGCCAGGATCCCTAAGGTGTGAGAACAGATGTTGTAAAGGGCTATCACCCCTCGTTTGGCCTGAGGAATCAGAGAAGGCTGGAATCTCTAGCTTTGTTCCTGGAACACAGTGGTTTGTTCTTGGAAATCCTCGTTGATTTGTACCTGAGTTTTTCTAAAGCCAAGCATTTGCTCTAATCAGTCTTCTCTCCATCCATCCAACCATTCAGTCATCTGTCTACCCATCCTCCATCTGTATGTTCATCAAGCCATTGATCAATCTATCCATCCATTATCTATCGATTCATTGATCCATCCATCCCTCATCCATTTTCCTTCCTTCCATCCAACCACCATCCATCCATCCATCCAGCATCCATCCATCAAACATCCATTCATCCATCCTCCATCAGTCTTCCCTCCCTCCCCATATGCGTCTGGACACTGGAGTAGGCTTTGGGAACACAAAGATGTTAGGACAGTCCCCCACTCCTCAGGAACTCATGGTCTTGTGCGAATTTCAGACTCAGAAACTATTTTGATAGTGACATGGGCTGAGTCAGAGGGTTCCAACGATCTGGCAACACCGTGTTTTGTCTGGAGATACCTTGACAACAAGTGGGGAAAAAAAATTCCCCCTTTTTCATCCAAACAATCTCACATACCCAGCCAGAGTATGTTAAGAAGCACAGGGTTTAGTTTTGCCTTTAAATAGCTTTTGTTGACATGTGTTTACATTTAGAAAATTGTGTGTAAGTTCAATGAATTTTTATAGACTGAACACACCTGTGAGACTCGCGCCCATTTTAACTAAGAGAACAGGAACACCACCAGCCCCTATGAAGCTCCCTCATGTTCCTTCTAGTAGCTTCTCCCAGTCAAGGCTAACCACCATCCTGACTTCTAACCGCATAGTTTTGCCTACTTTTGAACTTCCTGCAAATGGACTTACATGGGATGTTCTCGTTTGCATTTGGAGTCTTTTGTTCAGCATTTGTGTTTGTGAAATACAGCAATTTTGTTGTTTGTAGTTGTAAATCGTTCAGTCTCCTTGCTGTGTAGAAGGGGTTGACAAACATTTTCTATAAAGGGTCAAATAGTAAATATTTTAGCCTGGTTGGGCCCATACGATCTCCATGGCAACTCTTGAACTCTGCTGTTTAGCACGCCAACAGCTGTAGGTATTATGGAGGTGAGTAAGCATGGCTGTGTTCCAATAAAACTTTATTTATAATGGCAGGCAGTGGGCCAGATTTGGTCCACAGGCTACAGTTTGCCAACCCCGGCTGTATAGTGTTCCATTACAGTGCAAGGTTTTTAGCAACCGTCCAAACATATTCTGCTCCCCTGGTCCAGTTTTCTCCCCTCTTTGCTGGAAATTGGGGTAGTTTGACTTTATTCTAAAAACGCTGACCTGAGTCTCTTTAGGGGAAGGATGTAGATTGGCTCTGGGTCCTCAGTAACTTTTTCTTTCTTTCTTTCTTTTTTCTCAGTGGTTTTTAGACTCCAAACCTTGATATTGACATCTGTGTCTTATCTGTCCTTCTCTCCTCATTTCAGCCATATTGAGGGTGGTGTCATCTGTCCTGCAGCTTGGAAATATTGTCTTCAAAAAGGAAAGAAACACAGACCAGGCTTCCATGCCAGATAACACAGGTATGTGCTGCTTTTTCGTAGTAACTGAAGACTTTGGTGATGGAACGGAAGGTCACGTTGTCTTTGATTATATTTCTGGATGAGGGTATCTGGGGCATTAGCAAGAACTAGTCTAGGTTATTATCACTTCATTCTCTCTTTTTCCAAACTTTTCACTGTTGAAGATCCTACATGGAAAGTTCCTGAGTCAGAGTGTGAGGGGACAAGGCTAAGTTTGGGATCAGATCAGAAAGGATCCTTAGGGAGTGTCTCGTCTAAAAACCCCAGACACATTTGCTTTGTTAAACAAATATTTTTGTTTCTGACACCTGCTATATGCCAGGCACTGGGATATAGTAAGAGATAAGATAGGACCCGTCCCATTTCTTGTAGCGCATACAGTCTTGTTGGGGCGACAGACCTTAAGTTTCCCTGCACACGGGGTTGTCAGAGAAAATGCAGGGTGCCCAGTGAAATGTGAATTTCAGATAAACACTTTTGATTTTAAGTATGTTCTAGGCAATATTGGGGACATAATTATACTAAAGAAAAAATCTTCGTGATTTATCTGAAATTCAAGTTTCACTGGGCATCCTGTATATTTTTCCTAAATCTGACAGCCCTGCCTGCAAATAAGCAGTGTTTTGTGTTTTGAGAAGATTGCCTGGCTACCAAGGTTGGCAGCTGAGCCAGAAGGATGACTTAGGTTCCCAACTTGCTCAGCTGTGGCCTCAACACCCCGCACCCCCTTCCAGGAGGTACATAGGGTTGCTTTTCCAAGCTCCATTACATAGTCAATTGTTTCTCATGAGTTACCCTCCCAAATACGGTGAGTTAAAGGAATCCTCACTCTCACGAGAGACCTTCAGGGAAAGAGAAACCAAAAGAGCACCGTTGCAGAGAGATGGACCAAAAAAAAAAAATCCTAAAACGACACCATTAACCATCCATCTCACCCATCCTAACCATCAAGTGTTACTAGTCTTCACATCAGGGGAGCAGCTAATGGTGGATTTTTTTTTTTTGAGAAAGAGCTTTTAAATGCAGAAATTCATTAATACAATAAGAACTCATGTGTCCACCGTTCAGAAGTGACATTTGTGAATCTTTTCTAGTACTTCTTTGTCTTTAAAGTGAAACAGACACGGTATAGATAACCTTGACACCTCCCCTTCTCCCAGCTGGTCCCTTTCTTCACCCTGAACCTCCTGGCAACCACAGCTGTTCCTTACCTCGTGCCCAGCCTGTCTCATTTTTATACTTTCACGCACATGTATCTGAACGATATAGAGTGTTGCTTTGTGAGTGTGTTTTTAATATACATGAATCATATCACACGATATGTACATCATTCTGCAACTCGTTTGTTTTTGGTTTTTTTACTCTAAACTCACCGCTGTCTAGGTCCATGTTTCTGAACAATAGCACCCCCTAGCGTAACAGCCCAAAATGTCTCCAGACGTTGCCCATGACCCATGGGGGCAAAATCATCCCCAGTTGAGAACCACGGGTCTAGAGAGAAAGAAAAAGCAGTCATTCCTTTAATTGCCATTTTGGTATTCTACCTTATAAAAGCTTTGCTCCTGTATTCGTGGACATTTAAATTGTTTCCAAATTTTCCCACTACACATGCTGTAATATATATCTTGGAATGGCGGGACAGATGCTTATTGAGTTTAACTATCTGTCAAGCACTTTACATACCTACTTCATTTAATCCCATTGACAACCCAACAAGGTACCAAATGGCTGATCCTTTCTGCAAGCAGGACTCTGGAAAGTTAAGTACTTTTTCCAAAATCATATGGCTAAGAAGTGAGAAGGGAGCAAGGGCTTGAACCTGGTTCTGACTCTAAGCCCACGTGGGGCTTACCTCTATCCCACCCCCGTCACTGCCTCTTAGCAAAACACTGGGGGTCAGTTGCTAACGACATCAGTTTTTAAGACTCTTTCATGCTGTGTTCACTATCATCTCACCAAGGAAAAAAACCAATGTATACATAGGGCACAAATATCCCATGTGATGTGCCTTCTTTTCCAAGCCTTCTCTTTTGTGATCCACTTAATATGCTTCTTTTCTCCATCCAGCTGCTCAGAAAGTTTGCCACCTCATGGGAATTAATGTGACGGATTTCACCAGATCCATCCTGACCCCACGTATCAAAGTTGGACGGGATGTGGTACAGAAAGCTCAGACAAAAGAGCAGGTAATGATGGGTTTGCCACTTATTCCTGCAGAATCTTCCATCCATCTACTCATCCATCCATCTATCCATGCAACCATTCATCCATCCACCCATCCATCCATTCACCCATCTATTAACCATCCATCCACCCATCCGTCTTCCTATCCATTCATCCATTGTCCATCCACCCATCCATCCATTATCCATCTATTATCCACCCATTCATCCATGCATCCATGCATGCATGCAACATCCATCCATCCTTGTATCCCTCACCTATCCAATACTAGAATATTCAAAGTCCCACATTAGGTTTTGAAGATACAGTCCTGAACAAGAAGAGCAGAGCACTTCTGAGCTCATCTTGATCTCTTAGTTGAAGTTACAAGGTCTGACCTAAGAGATTTATCTTTGAAAATGACTGTGTACCCTTCCAGGCAGGACTGACCCCACCCTCTAAATGATCCCTGGATGGAGCAGGCTCCACTCTGTTCCAGGTCCCTCTGACAGGAAGTGGTTACTTATCCACAGGGTCATTCCTTAGGTCTTACCACTCTTTCCCTTATTGCTGGTTGTAGAGCTGATCGAATTTTCTTTTTTGTTTGTTTATCTTTTAAGGACTGATTTTAGGTAGGGGGAGAATAAAAATCCGAGCCACTACCCAGGCTCATGTGAAAACACAGCTCATTGGGAATAACCGTGACCCCTCTACTCTCCCCTGCAGGCAGACTTTGCCGTAGAGGCTCTGGCCAAGGCCACTTATGAGCGCCTTTTCCGCTGGATACTCACCCGTGTGAACAAAGCCCTAGACAAGACCCACCGGCAAGGGGCTTCGTTCCTGGGGATCCTGGACATTGCTGGATTTGAGATCTTTGAGGTACAGCTTGGTGGGAACACGACAGACATGGTCTTATTTCTCTGGGATGAAGTTTCCACTTGGGGAAATCATTATTTTGGAGAAAAGCAGGCAGCTACTATAGGGTGGGAGGCTGTCTAGTTAAGGTGAAATCCTTGAGGGTGTAAGAGGCAGAAATCTAACAGGGAATGCACTGGTTTGTGAAACTGAGAAGGCCAGAGGTACAGCTGGATCCAACAGGCAGGACCTGATCTCCTGCTATCTCCCTCTCTCTACCTTGGCTCTGTCTTAAGCAGGGTCTCCCCTCTTTGGCAAGATGGCTGCCATTGCTCCAGGTGGCCTCTCAGCAACCCAGGCAGTTCCAACCAGTTCCAACTCTTTCCAACTGTCCCACCCAACATCTTTCAACTGAGTCTTATTGATTCTTCTCTGAGCTGGGCCACATGGTCACCTCAGAGCCAAGCACTGTTTTAGGGTCTTTCAGTACTTCCTGGAGTGTAAACATGGCTACTGTATCCCACTCCCCCGGGTTGGAGGGGAGTTCTCAGTGAAAGGGAAGACATTGAAATTGACAGATATTCCAAAACATATCTACTCTGGAATTACTCCCTCTCTGAGCCTCAATTTCTACATCTGCTAAATGGGAGTGATGAAATACTTTATACGGTTATTCTATCCATAAATCTGTGCAGATGAAGATAAGCATCCTTAAAACCATGTGTGTAGGGGGCCACATGACCTGAGAATAAGTAACTTTTGCCAGCCCTCGTGAACTTGGGACAGCCTTCGTTGGGGCCTGAGTCCTCTCTGGGTACTGAAATGGCAGGACAGGCTCGTGCATGGGGCTGTCTCCGGCATGGAGCTCCCCTCGGGGCCCCAAGTCCTCTGACTTCACACTGTGATGCTCACGGGGCCTCCCCCGGTGTCGTGTGCTCAGGTGAACTCGTTCGAGCAGCTGTGCATCAACTACACCAACGAGAAGCTGCAGCAGCTCTTCAACCACACCATGTTCATCCTGGAGCAGGAGGAGTACCAGCGCGAGGGCATCGAGTGGAACTTCATTGACTTCGGGCTGGACCTGCAGCCCTGCATCGAGCTCATTGAGCGGCCGGTGAGGCCCTACACCACACTCGCATGCGTGTGTGGCCTCTTCCAGCCAGCACGCGGACCCCGGGCTCTCTCCGTGTATGCATGGCTTCCCCCATCACCGAGTCCTGCAAGGCTGTAACCTGAATCTTTGTGAACTTAATCACACTGTCCCTTAACCCACATTTTCACAGCAAAGGCATTTCTTGCTTATTCCCCCTCTCCCCTCCTTGCCCTGCCCTTTCCCTTTTCCTCTCTCTCAGTCATTCACTCGCAAAGGCAGAGATCTTTGTTTTATTCACGGACCTAGCCCAAACTCCTAGAACCACGAACCGAGTAGGCACACAGTAAATAATTGTGGATGACCATTTACTGAGCACCTACTATGTGCCCTGCCCTCTCATCTGGCTCAGTGAATGAGCTGGATGTGGTCCCTGCCATCCTGGAGGACCAGACAATGAAAACAAACAAACAAACGAGGCAACTAAAACCCCTATGAGGCCAACTGGGAGAATGGTTTAGGGATGGCTGCTTTGAACAGAATAATCGGAAAGGTTCCTCTGATCTGAGTCCAGAAAGTGAAGACCATTCCAGCAGAGCAAATGGCACGTGCAGATTTGGTGGTTCTCCTAACCCCTTAGTTTAGACTGTCTCAGCCACGGGGAAGCACTTTACAAAAAGGAACCCTGGGGTGAATTTCCGTGCAAAGGATCCCATTGCTTTGCCAGAAGTGTGAAATCTTTGTGATGTTGTATGTGTATCGCCCACTAGGGGGCAGCAGCAAGCGTGTTCTGATTTTGGTGCTGGCCCTTCCATCCCTAGTGCTGGTCCACTGGACACAAAATATTTTGAGAATAGATTGCGGGGTGGGGGAGTGGAGGGCATAAGTCCATCTTTATATGTAGGCAGATACGGTAATGGAGCCTATGCATGTGTTTGGGTGGCCAGCTCTTCCTGGCAAGCCTGAAGTTTGGGCATCATTGCCATGATCTGCCCTGCTTTCTTCCACAGAACAACCCTCCAGGCGTGCTGGCCCTGCTGGACGAAGAGTGCTGGTTCCCCAAAGCCACAGACAAGTCCTTTGTGGAGAAGCTGTGCTCGGAGCAGGGCAACCACCCCAAGTTCCAGAAGCCCAAGCAGCTCAAGGACAAAACTGAGTTCTCCATTATCCACTATGCTGGGAAGGTACCAGCCAAATGTCCCAGGGGCTTCTCTGTCGCAGGGGACCCAGGCAGGATGCTCAGAGTAGGAGCACCTTGGGAGTGGCAGAACCCAAAGACAACTGGTATAAATCAAATCCCAGCCAAGTCTTACATATGATTTGTCTAAGCATCAGTAAGGGACAGGATTTAGGTATAAACATATAATAGAGAAGCTAATATATATAATACATGTATATTAGAGATATATAATATATAATAGAGAGGCTAGTATATATATATAAATACGTTTATATTAGAAATGTAATATAATAAGCTAATATATATGTTTACATTAAATACATACATGAGATATATAATGTATAATGTAACGGTATGTATTATATATGTAATAGCCTCTCTAATATATTCCAGCCATGGTGGCCAGGCAGTTCTTTCTTGTATAGACTCTAAATCCTTCCTACTACAAGTTAAACCCAGCAGGAAGGGCCAATTGGAATGGGATGATCAATAAACCCACTTTGGGATCCAACAAGAATCTTTTATCCTGGCCTTGGGTTTGCCATTGCCAGCCTGGGCCACCCATGGAAATCTACAATGTCATCTTCATCATCATCATTTTCACCGTCATTTTCATCATCATCATGTCCTAGCTCTTCATGTACAGGACCTTCCCCTATGGCTCCTGGATAATGTAGAAAAGACATAGCTTACTCTGCTTTGCAGAATCTTAGACTCCCCGGTATCTCCACTGGATCATGGGAGCAGGCAATGCCCTAAACCAGGTGTTGGCAAACTACAGCCCAGGTGCCAAACCTGGCCCACAGCCTGTTTTTGTAAATAAAGTTTTATTGGCACACACACAGCCCCACGCATTTGCTTGCATAATATCTATGGCTGGTTTTTCACTCTAACGGTGGAGGTGAGTAGTTGTGGCAGAATCTGTGTGGCCTGCAAAGCTGAAAATATTTATTATCTGGGCCTTTTGCCAGAAAAATATTCCAGCTCCTACCCAGTATTCAAGGGAGTATAAGTCCCCTCAAGCACATAGCAGTAACCTTTTCCCTCCAGTTTACAAGTGTTTCTTTTTTTCTCCACTCCTTAGATCAGGCCTGGCCATCAACATAACAACCCTCATTCCATGATAACCCTCCAGAGCTATTTTATCAGTTCCTTCCATTTCATAGTCACAATAGTAAAATTAAAAAGAGGTCCCCAAATTTAATTTAAAAGCCAGATTGTTGTCAAGCCTTCGCTGGATGAGAGGAGAACTTTGGGTGCCAGGGGAGGGCATTGGCTACCAGCAAAGCTCTGTGCCTTTTGGAACGTGCAGGCATTGTGCCGGGCTCCGGAGAAAGGAGGCCACCAAAGGAGGCTTACTAGGAGAAGGCAAGGATAGAGAGGAGGCCTTCCCAGCAATGGTCACCATTGGCTGATGCCCTGCTGTGCGCAGGGCCTGTAGAAGTCTTGATCTGTTGATCTCCTCATTGGTGTTTGTGGGTTTCCATCATGGCAGCTATACTATTTCCTCTCTGACCTCAGAAGATCCGGAGGGAAACGGGAGGACTGGGCCCCTGCCCTCCCTTAGTTCATAACTGAAGCAGGAGCACCTGACCGGTGGGATGGTCCTTGGCAGGTGGACTACAATGCGAGCGCCTGGCTGACCAAGAACATGGACCCGCTGAATGACAACGTGACTTCCCTCCTCAACGCCTCCTCGGACAAGTTTATGGCTGACCTGTGGAAGGACGGTAAGGCCCTGCCCCCTGGAGCAGGAGGACCGGACCGAACACCCGGAGTCCTCTGGCCCCATCCAGCTGATCCCATACCTGCTCCCAGGATGGGTGGGGAGAGGGCAGTGTTGGCAGGTGCTGGACACACTCAACCACTTCCTGAGCCCTCCAGCCCCACACCTGGACCCCAGGGAATAGGTCCTGAGTCAGGGCTCAGGCAGTGATGGAGGACATGTCACATCATAGGAGGCATGTTGAGTCAGGGCGCCCCCTTCTGGAGTCAGAAAGCAATAACTGCATTCTCATCTCTGCCACATACCAGCCGTGTGATCTTGGACAAGTCACTTGACTTCCTTAAGCTTCTCTGTTCTCATTGGTAAAACCAGGAAAAAAAAAAAAAACCCCACCACCCCCAGGATTATTGTGAGGGTGAAATTAGATCAGTGGGGCCAGGCTTGAGCATGGACCAGGATCCCCTGGAGGGCTTGTTAGTAAATTCAGGTGATCCCCGGGCCCCATCACCAGAAGCTCTGATTCAGCAGGTCAGGACGGGGCCTGATAATCTGTATTTCTCACCAGTTTCCGGTGGTGCTGATGCTGCTGGTCTGGGGACCACACTTTGTTTCCCTTTGAGAATCAGAGACTAAATAATCCAGGCGAAGTGCTTGGCACCTGCCGGGCCCACAGTAAGGACTTAGTGCGCATCGGCTGCCGTGAGGACTGTCACGGGTGGTGGGCCCTGCTGCCTTGTTCCTGGACCTCAGTGCTCACAGCAGATTTCACTCTTGACACAGAGCCTCAGGCTTGCAGGACTGGCTGCCCTTGCTTTAGGCCTGGGGGTCAGTTCTGCCAGTGTTTACTGACTGCCAGTCACGTTCCAGGCCCTGGGATGGGGGGGGCAGGGGGTCTGTGTTTTGTTCACATCTGTATGCCCAAGGCCTGGCACACAGTAGGCTCTCAATAAATATTTGGTGGTGAATGAAAGACTGAAGGCAGGCGGGGAGTGCTTTACACACCTTACTCGCCTATTCCTGCCCTAGGAGGTAGATGCCGTTATCACCTCCATGTCGTAGATGGAGAAACAGAGGCGCAAAGTGGCGCCAGGGCCATTGGCAAGAGCAGGATTCACTCCCTGGTCTCTGTGACAACGTCAGGGGGCAGTTGTTCTTTCTGTCACTCGGGAGCTGGACCTCCCAAATAGATAATACTTGGAAAGCATCCCCGCTACGCCTCCCTTTACTGATTACTGGAGGGAAGGTGTTGGCTGGCAGAGGAAAGAACTGGGGACCATGCCCACGAGAGGAAGCAAGCGATCTGCGGTCTGGTCCCCTGGCCTATCATGGGAGTGCAGAGCCCCTGGGTGGGCCAGAGGCTGACGCCACCCTTCACGTGCCCACAGTGGACCGCATCGTGGGGCTGGACCAGATGGCCAAGATGACGGAGAGCTCGCTGCCCAGCTCCTCCAAGACCAAGAAGGGCATGTTCCGCACGGTGGGGCAGCTGTACAAAGAGCAGCTGGGGAAGCTGATGACCACGCTGCGCAACACCACCCCCAACTTCGTGCGCTGCATCATCCCCAACCACGAGAAGAGGGTGAGGCTGCCCGCCTGGCCCCTCAGGTGGTCAGAACGTCCCCCCGGGGCCTCAGCAGGGTCTGCGGGGAAAGGAAGGCTGGCTTGGGCAGAGGGGCAGGAGGAAAGCCCGCCCTCACCCCGAGGGCTCCATCTGACATGGGTGTGAATTGTCCATTTCCCATCCTGGAGGCAAGGGAGAATGCATCCAGAGTCTTGGAGCCCTGGAGCGGCTGCACAGGGTATCACTCATCTATTCATTATTCCAGCTGATATTTACCGAGCTCCACCTGTGCCAGGGGCATGGCATACAGTGCTGGATAAACTGTAGTCCTTGCCTGCAGGTTTCTTACAGTCTAGGGCAAGAATGCTTAGCCGGGGGCAGTCTTCTGTCCTCCCTCCCACTGAAGGGGAAACCTGGCCATGTCTGGAGATGTTTTTAACTGGGAAGGGCTATTACTAGTACCCAGTGCATAGAAGCCAGGGATGCTGCTAAACATCCTACAGGGCACAGGGTGGCCCCCACAGCAGAGAATTATCCAGCCCAAGAGGTCAGTAGTGCTGAGGTTGTGGGAGATCCATTGGGAGAAGCAGACACATGAGCTGAGAACCGTGATGTAATGCGGTAAATTACAAGAACACAAGACTGAGGGCTCCCAGGGCTCAGAGATGGCTTCTTAGAGAATGTGAACTTGGTGAAGCAGAGGGCAGGGTGGGGAGGGCGTCCTAGGCTGAAGGTCCAGTATAAGCAAAAGCATGGAGGTGAGAAATGAAGGGTCTGGGCAAAGAACCGCTAGTTAGGTGGTTCCATGCTGATGTGTGAGGCAGGGATTGGGGAGAGAGGAGGCTGAGTTGGCAGGCAGGGGCTAGATCATGGAGTTCTCCTTGGGTTGACCAGAGCTTGACCTCCCTTCTGTAGGATGCCACTGGGGGATTTTAAAAGGGATATGTCATGATCAGATCTACATTTTAGAAATTGAGGGGGTGGGGGAGGGGCAGGGTGGGGTGGGAAGGCAGTTGGAGGCTGTTGTGGTTGTCTGGGCAGAAGATGGTGATGAGTGGGTGGCAGTGAGGATGGTGGTGGAGAGAAGTGAGTGGATTGGGAGACATTTAGGAGGTAAGAGCCATAGAGCGGGTGATGGACAGGGAGTGAGGGAGAGAGGGAGGGAGGTGATCAGGAGGAAGCCCCAGGTGATGTTAGGGCCACCAAGTACGAGAGATGGCATCTGAACCCTCTCATCTGTTGCTCCCCTGTGACCTGGCAAGGTGGGCCATCCAGGCCTGAGATTCGGGGCTTACTGCTCCCCAAGACTCCAGCTGCCCACCCAATGTCTTTTCCACCTTTGCAGTCTGGCAAGCTAGATGCCTTTCTGGTGCTGGAGCAGCTGCGGTGCAACGGGGTCTTGGAAGGCATCCGAATCTGCCGGCAGGGCTTCCCCAACAGGATTGTCTTCCAGGAGTTCCGCCAACGGTGAGCGCACTGGGGCCCAGGCACAGGAGGGATGGGGTGGGGCCAGGGGTGAGCAGGCTGGGCGGAGGGACAGATGGACGACAGAGATGATCTCAATCGGTGACTTCTGCCCTGTGTCTCAAGCTACGAGATCCTGGCTGCCAACGCCATCCCCAAAGGCTTCATGGACGGGAAGCAGGCCTGCATCCTGATGGTGAGCCCAGCCCAGCCCCTCCCAGCCTCTGGCGGCACTGCCAGCAGCTGCTCTGGGTGGGACTCTCCTTAACCCCCAGCCAAATGGCTTAACCAAGATGGAACCTCTTATCCTCTTTCCTTCTGCAGATCAAAGCCCTAGAACTCGACCCCAACTTGTACAGGATTGGGCAGAGCAAAATCTTCTTCCGAACCGGGGTCCTGGCCCACCTGGAAGAGGAACGAGACTTAAAGATCACCGATGTCATCATGGCTTTCCAGGCGATGTGTCGTGGCTACCTGGCCAGAAAGTAAACACCCAAACCTTTGCCTCCCCACGAACACAGACCAGAAACACACAATTTCAGGGAGCTTTCTGGCCGCATGTTCTGACTCCCTGATTCTAAGAGGCATCACTGTGATTGAATGGCAGCCTTTTCTTGAGGGGGAAGAGATGCTACCACTTTAAATACATGCACTAGTTATAAGGGCAGGACAGGAAGGAGTTAAGGCCATGGGCTCTGGAAATTTAGACCTAGGTTCTTGTCCTGGTTCCTCTATTTATTTGCTGAAGAACCTCGGGCAAGCTACTCTACCTCTCTGAGCCTTCGGAAAATGAGCATAATCCTTTCTGCCTCATAAAGTTGTATGAGGGGGTCAGTGAAATCCTACGTGGAAAGGGTTGACAACAGTGCCTGGTTATCCCGTCAGAAGTGTGAGGATATGATAACGTATCTGAAGAAAGAATATTTGGCCGTATCTATATCCCCACATCCAAGTGGGATTCATGAGGCAAGGTCTTGGAAGACTTGGTGCCTCCTCTGCTTTGGGAAGTCTGGGGGCTGGGTGAGGGCTAGGGTCCCTCGGTGAAGGTCACACCCCAGTCAGGACTGTGGGGGCTGGTGGAGTAGCTCTCTGTCCAGGGCATGTGTTATCAGGAGGTATGGACCACAAGCCCATCTGCAAAGCCCTGACTGTGTCAAGCTGATTCTTTGCCAAGTAGACCCCAAATGGTCAAGGCCAGAGCTGAAGAGCTCTTAGTCCAGGGGTAGACCTGGCCTGTAAAGTTCTCATTGCCACTCCTCCCACTTCCATACTTAACTAGGGCAATTTTATTCTTCAGGTTTACTCAACGTCCAAGGTGGTAGCCACACAGAGGCAAAAGGGTGGGGCTCACTGTTCTGTGGTTTTTCAACCCCAATAGCCCTTAAACGGGAAGGGTGCTGGTCCTGTGTCAGGTTTGGGAGTTTAAAATCCACCTGAGGAAAGGCTTGGTTGTCAGGCACCCAGCCTTGGGGAAGATGTGGCTCAGCTGGTGGTGTGTAGGGTGCCTCTAAGGAAGGGGGTAGCATAGATTGATTTCCGGACCACAGATCTGAATCCAGGGCATTTGTCCACTGAGAAAGGCTCTGGCCTGCAGATGATATCCTGGTACTGATGCTCAGAGCTTCCCGAAGAATCTGAGCTGGAGAAGCTGGAGAGAATGGGGGAGGTCCTTGCGCTAGTCGCAAAATCACCAGCCAAACAGACGCATACCGCTTTCAGCAGCTGCTGGACGGGGTGCTGTGAGAGCACAGTGAGCTCTGTGTGGCCGACCAGGACCAGGTCTTCTCACAGCTCCCTCTTTCCTCTCCCCAGGGCCTTTGCCAAGAGGCAGCAGCAGCTGACGGCCATGAAGGTGATTCAGAGGAACTGTGCTGCCTACCTCAAGCTGCGGAACTGGCAGTGGTGGCGGCTCTTCACCAAAGTGAGTGCCTTTACCCCCCATCCCGTCTTGGGTCTTCCCTGGTACGCTGCAGATGTGGGCCTGGAGATGGTTGACAGCAGGTGTGCAACTGAGGATTCAAACCAGACCTCGCCTGCTGGCCATTTTCCAGGCCCGAGAAGGGCGCCCCCCTCTTTGGGATATGGATGACAGCCATGACCTTAACACGGATCCAGAGCCTTCCCATCTCTACCAGGACCCCTCCTGTTGCCCATTCACACCCTACCCACTTCCTTCCATAGCCCCTGGCAAGCACTCATCTTCTCCATTTCTATAATTTTTGTCATCTCAAGAATGTTATATACATGGGGTCACCCAGTATGTTACGTTTTGAGATGGGCTCTGTCCCCAAAGCATCCTTCTCTGGATATCCCTCCATCCAGCTTGTTGTGTGTACCCCTTGTTCATTTCTCTAGGTGTAACTTGTTCTTGCAGCGTTGCTGGCTGCCCTGAGCCAGCTGCACAAAGATGTGCTCTGTTGGGATAGACACCACCTCCTCTTAGGTGCCCCGCAGTGTGTACACCGGCACAACTTTACATTTTTATTGAGCAACTCTTTACTGAGTGCCCACTGTGCACCAGGCGCATTTGTGGTGCTGGGGATACCCTGGCCTCCTGAATATTCTAGCTGAGGGGGGGATCAGATAATAGGTGATCACAGGAACCGGTACCTCATGGCAGACGAGGGTAAGTGCAGGAAGGAAGGCACAGTGTGTTTGCCAGGGGTTCCCTAGTGCCAGGCGGGGCTTGAACACGAAGAGTTAGGAGTCAGCCGGGTGAAGAGCAGGGAGGGGAAGCTGCTTTTTGGAAATGTGCATCTCCACCGACCCAACTTCTGGAAAGCTCTCCTAAGAAAACCATCAGAAATCTTTAAAAATCAAGAAGTAAGGGCATTCTCTGTGCCTTATTTACAACAGTAAAATTTCAACACACAGCCCTGGCGGACTGATGAAGGATGGCTCATCTGCCAATGGGATACTTTTCAAGTGTTAAAAATGATGGTTAGCTAAAGATCAAGTTGTAAAAACGACGGAACACCATGGGTGTGATGATTATCTTACTGTTTTTGGTAATAACAGCAGCACGAAACACCGGGCAGCATGATCTCAGGTATATTTTTTTAAGGTGTAGGAAAAAAGGCTAGAAGGGAATGCTGGCCAATAATGACTTTGGGGAGGTAGGGTGTGGGGGATTTTTTTTTCTTTTCTTTTCTCTTTGGAAGAAACCTATCGGCTTGTCAGCAGTGGTGCTTTCTCAGGACAGGACTAAATTGAGGGAGGGGAGACTTTCTCCTTTCACTTTGCACTTTTCCGTGGTTCTAATTTAGGATTTCTCAACCTCGGTGCTGTGGGTATCTGGAGATGGATAATGCTGTGTTGTGGGGGCTGTCGAGTGCATTCTAAAATTTTAGTAGCATCCCTGGCCTTTATCCACTAGATGCCAGGAACATCCCCCACCCCAGTCATTACAGCTAAAACTGTCCCCAGAAATTGCCAAATGTCCCCTTAGGGGCTGCGGGGTTGGGTAAAATTGTCCCTGGCTGAGAATCACTGATGTCATTTATGACAAGAGTATATCCCTTGTGCCATGAAAACAAGTGATGGGCTGATCCCGTGTGTGCAGGTGAAGCCCCTGCTGCAGGTGACAAGGCAGGAGGAGGAGATGCAGGCCAAGGAGGATGAGCTGCAGAAGACCAAGGAGCGGCAGCTGAAGGCAGAGAGCGAGCTCAAGGAGCTGGAGCAGAAACACTCACAGGTAGCAGGCCGGGGGCATGGCTGGGGCTGTGGAGGCCTGGACGCCTGCTCCTGTGGGGCTCACTGGCCGTCTCCCCACCCTCGATGTGCAGCTGGCCGAGGAGAAGAACCTGCTGCAGGAGCAGCTGCAGGCAGAGACGGAGCTGTACGCGGAGGCCGAGGAGATGCGGGTCCGGCTGGCGGCCAAGAAGCAGGAGCTGGAGGAGATCCTGCATGAGATGGAGGCCCGCCTGGAGGAGGAGGAAGACCGGGGCCAGCAGCTGCAGGCAGAAAGGAAGAAGATGGCCCAGCAGATGCTGGTAAGGCATTGCAGAGGCTGCCCTTGGTGGAGACCAAATCATTTGGCCCTCACAGCTGGCCTGTGAGGTGCATCTGATGATATGTGTTCCCACCAGACAGAGAAAGAGACTAAGGCTTGGAGAGGAATGGCCATCTGCCCACTCTATTCTCCTGCCCTGCCTTTCATGTGCAAATACCTTTTCTCACAATAGCAACCCTGTGTGAGGCGTAATTGAGTTAGTAAGCCATTGTTGCAGAACAGAGCACCCCAGGACTTAGCAGCTTGGAATAATAAACATTTATCTCACACAGTTATGCATTTGAGAGTGGCTTAGCTGGGTGGTTCTGGCTTAGAGCCTCTCAGAATGTCACAGTCAGAATGTCGGCTGGGGCTGCAGTTATCTGAAGGCTTGACTGGGGCTGGAGCACCCATGTCCCAGTGGCTCACTCACATGGCTGTTGGCAGGAGGCCTCCTCAGTTCCTCACTCTGTGGGCTTCTCCATGGGGCTGCTTGAGTGCCCTCACAGCATGGTGGCTGGCTTCCCCTGGATGGAGTGAATCAAGAGAGAGAACAGGGGAGAACGCCCAATGCCTTTTACAGCCTGATGTCTGACTTACACTCCATCACTTCCTCTTGATTTTATTTGTTAGGAGCAAGACACTAAGTCTGGCTGACACTCAAAGGGAGAAGAATTAGGCTCCACCTCTTGCAGGGACGAATATCAAAGAACTTGTGGACATATTTTAAAACCACCATGGTATCTACTGTCCCCATTTAACAGATAAGGAGACTGAGGTTCCCTGAAGCAAAGTGGCTCACTCAAACCTTTTATTTCCAATGAAAGGAGATTGCAGAGCCCTGGGGGACATCAGGTCCTGCCTCTGGATCAGTTGGTCCCCAGAGCTCCAGGAGAGTGACTTTGTTTTAAGGAAGGCTGTGATTCTTTTCCTTCCTCCCACAAAAGGACCTGGAAGAACAGCTGGAGGAAGAGGAAGCTGCAAGGCAAAAGCTACAACTTGAGAAGGTCACGGCTGAGGCCAAGATCAAGAAACTGGAGGATGATATCCTGGTCATGGACGATCAGAACAATAAACTGTCAAAAGTGAGCGGGGGTTGAACACCTTTGTTAAAATGGCAGGCTCATCAGGGCTGAGGACTCCAGATACTTTCCCTTTTTTTAGCCAGATACAAGGTACCGAAGGCTGAGCAAATGGTTACCTCTGGCATTAATGTGGTGGCCTCGTGACTGCTGTCTGGATGCAGGTGTGCCGTGGAGAGGGTCCCTGGTGGTCCCACCAGCACCAGGGCTGCCACAGAGCAAATCTCATAAACACCATGACCAATGGAACCCCCAAGTTGTGCAAAGGCAGGCAGGCTAGGTGCCTGAGATTCAGGGGTCACTCCCACATTCTCACAGACCACTTTCACTTAGCAATAGGGGGACCAGCTGTCTTGGGACTGAGGGATTTCTGGGATGTGGGACTTTCAGCCCCCAAACCAGAAAAATCCCAGTGCAAACCAGAATGAGTAGGTCACCCTAGTCAGTAACCTCTAAGCAGCCCCAGTGAGGGCAGGCTACCTTTAGTCCTTTGAGCTGGATGTCAGCTGTGCACCGACTGTGAGCCAGGCCCTGTGTCTGAGGAGGACAGTGTCCTCTTGGGGCTTATATTCTAGTGAAAAAGCAAGTAGGAAATCATACACACAACCATTAATTGCCATTGTGATCAGGGTTCTGAAGGAGGTGTTCACCATCTTTTAAGAGCAGAGCACTAGGGGATGGAGGTGGGGGATTCACAGAAGGCTTCCTGGAGGAAGTGACATTTAAGTGGAACCTGAAGAGTGAGGGGCAGTTAAAGGGAGATGGGGTGGAGGCACATCCCAGGCAGATAGTCCCATCTGTGCAAGAGCCCCGAGGTGCGGAGGAGCCAGCCTGTGTGTAGGAAAGAGGGCCTGGGACATGAATGCCAGAGGTGGGGAGTGGCCAATCTTTGGGGATTATTATTGTTAAGAAACTTCTCTTTTCCCATTTAAATGGGAATAATATGGGTTTTCCTTTCAACTGTTGATTTGGAAATTACTAACAGTGAAATGTAGAACCTGAAGAAAAGGAAAAAACGAACAATATTTCTTTTTCTTTCCCCCCATAAAGGAGCGAAAACTTCTTGAAGAGAGGATTAGTGACTTAACAACAAATCTTGCAGAAGAGGAAGAAAAAGCCAAAAATCTTACGAAGCTGAAAAACAAGCACGAATCTATGATTTCAGAACTGGAAGGTAGAACGGCTACCCAGGGAGACTTTGAGTGGATATTTTAAAACTGGGAAAATCAGAGAGGAAATTTAAAAACAGCAGGTTATTGCAAGAGAGGGCCAACCCTGTCCAGGCTGCCACTCATCCTTGGTGAACACACACATTAATTCTAGAAGGTGCCTGTCACCAGGACTGACTTTCCTTCCACAAGACAGTGGCGTGAGCGGGTCAGTTACCAGCGAGTGTGTATGTGTGTGTGTGTGAGTTTCATGTTTGTGAATTTCCTTGTGTGAAATGCCTGAGGGAAAGGCTGGTCCTCCAGGGCTCTTTCTGGTAGTGTCCACCTCCTGAAGGGCCCTGGCTTTGTCGTAGTGCGGCTGAAGAAGGAGGAGAAGAGCCGGCAGGAGCTGGAGAAGCTGAAACGGAAGATGGACGGTGAGGCCAGCGACTTACACGAGCAGATCGCAGAGCTGCAGGCACAGATCGCCGAGCTCAAGATGCAGCTGGCCAAGAAGGAGGAGGAGCTGCAGGCGGCCCTGAGCAGGTAGAGGCGGGCAAGGCCTGTCCTGTGTGTTCACATGCCCCGAGGGTCCCTGCTGATGGGCAGGGGGACCCCAGTCTTCCTCCTCCTCCAGGCAGGCCTCCATCTCCTGCGAGGTGGCCTGGCCTGCTGGCACCTCCAGAACCTCTGCTTTGATTTTCTTTTCTTCCCTCCAAACTCATCCTCTCTGCTCCCCTGCTCCCAGCATGTCTGCCTCTTGGGTGCCCAGCCTTTGTTGTCTATACCCTGGTTCCGGATTCCTGGTTGCACACAGAGTTAGTTCCATTAGCATATTAAACACCATGTGTCTGAGGCTGGGAGGTCCCTCCTATCCCCGCCCCCTCTGTCTAAGGTCCCTCTTTTTGTGAATGCCAGTCTCCTCCCTAGTGTCTGCCCACTTCTCTTCCCTGCACAGTGTGCAGCAGCCCTCGGATTCGGGCCGTCCTGTGAGATGTGCCCCACACCTGTTCCTCTGTGCCCTTCTTCTCCCAGCTCTTAGCTGGGCTCACTCTAAGGGCCTCCCCCTGGGGCTACTGCAACAGCAACTAATGGTTATTTACTTGCTCACCGTATGCTAAGCTCTCTTCAAGCAGTATCTTTGCAGACACCTGGCCAGGTGTCTGCTGTTACCTCCACTCACTGAGGTGGGAGGCAAAGGGACAGTGACAGTCACCCGGCTTTTAAGAGGTAGAGCTGGGATTCGCTTCCTGATTGATCTCCTGGCCAGCTCTCTCAGCCCATTTGTGCCACATGCCAGTGCTCAGGTGATGGACCAAAGACATCACTCAAGTTGTGAACGTGCTCAGAAAACTTTGCTGGCTTGTGCAGGAAAAGCCAGGTTCCTCAGCCTGGCCCTCACAGCCACCCGCCCTCCACAGTCTGACCCTAACCTAACCGCTTAGCTTCCTCCCTTGCTGCTGCCCATTCACAAGTACAGTAAATATAAGAGCCGGCCTTGCCTCACCCTGCAGAGTTCCACCTTGTACCGTCCCTCATACCAATCCCTTTCCATCCATTGTGGACAAAACCGGAGGCAGCCCCACCATGGTCAGGAGGGAGCTCCCTTCCGTGACATTCAGGCAGTGCCTCCCCCATCCACTCTGACCCACAGTCACTCCCTCCCCTGGTTTTAACATCCCCCCAAGCAGTGTCTGGCCAAACGCTTTGCATGCAACAGAACTCAAGACACTGAGCAAACTGAAGAAGGAATGAACCAGTAGTTGCCAGGGAAGAATGATTGTCTAGCATTCAGAAAGCATCTATTAGGCTCCTACTGTGGACAAGGCACTCTGCTAGTCTAGGACCAGTGCCTTGCATTGTGTCTCTCTGTCTCTGCCTCTCTCTGTCTCTGCCTCTCTCTTTCTCACACATACACACACTTACATGCCTGTGCAACATGTCTTGCTTTTTTACATCAGACCTTGGAACTCGCGTCCTACATAAATCTCCAAGCAGTCCAGCCTAGCAAGGAGTCTGCCATGTGTCTTGGGACACAGTTGAACATGTTTTCACATCTATGGAACACAAATGGCTGGTTCCAGAAAACCAGTTTTGGCCACATTGCGGGATGCACTGTAGGGGGCCCGGGACCCCAGGGTCTTAATTCTAGCGACCTGTCTCTGGCAGGCTTGACGATGAGATCGCTCAGAAGAACAACGCCCTGAAGAAGATTCGCGAGCTGGAGGGTCACATCTCCGACCTCCAGGAGGACTTGGACTCAGAACGGGCCGCGAGGAACAAGGCTGAGAAGCAGAAACGGGACCTGGGGGAGGAGCTGGAGGCGCTGAAGACAGAGCTGGAGGACACGCTGGACAGCACGGCCACCCAACAGGAGCTCAGGTGAGAGGGTGGCCCTGCTGTCCCGCCGCACCGAAGGGATGGATGGTGGAGAAGGAGCAAACCTGAGCAAATCCTGAGTCACAGGGTTCTTCAGGCCCGACATGTACTGTCCTGATTGCGTTTGGCTTTAACTCATAGAAGCGTGTTTATTTTCAATCTTATTTTGCATCATAACAGGAGGACATATTCAATAAAAATGATTTGGAAACTATAGAGTTAGATACTAAAAACATCACCCGCAGTCCCACCACAGTTGACATTCTGGGGAATTTCATTCCTGACTTTTTCCTGTGTGTACTTAGTGTGCATAATAAGTAAATCCCCAACATCCAGTCTCCAATTGTGTGTGAATAACTTGTGTTAAATTTTTAAAATAATATTGAACAGATGGCTCTTTGATTGGAGAGTCACTGCTGGCTGGTGGACAGACAATAGCAACCAAAAACCCAAACCAAAACAAAACCCACCACAAAAAAATGGGTCTCCTGCCAGATAATGAATGCTGCCTTTAGTGAAATAGGTCATTTATTCATTCAACAAATACACCAATGTATTTTGAGAGCGCCCTGTGTCAAGTACTGTGCTAGCATTGGAATTTATTTCCCACATTTCGGGTTTCGGCTGTATCACTTACCTGGGCCTAGAAGCCAGCACAGTATCCTGCTCCCTTCCCTCTGGCCCAGTGCAGGGGCTCTGAGTCAGACTATCTGGGTTCAAATTCTTGCTCTGTCACACAATGGTTTTAACACCTTGGGCAAGCTGCTTACTCTTTCTTAGCCTTCGTTTTCTCATCTGTAAAATGGAAATAACAATATACTTGCCTCTTAGGGTCGCTCTGAATATTTATATGAGATGGTATATACCCAGAACTTAGGCCAGGGCCTGGCATATAGTGCATGCTCGGCAAATAAGAGCTAACGTTCATATGTGCAGAAAATTTTGCAATTCGCTTTGCAAACCTTCCATTATCATTTGTTGGATTTTGTGTATTTGTTTGCTGGTCCTGGGAGATTCTGGACAGGTAGCAATGCTCCTCGTTTTGCAGCTGAGGAGATTCCAGGTCCAGGGAGGGTAGGTCACTCACCGAGAACACACAGCCAGGGAGGGGGTGGTGATGGAGACTTCAGGGTCCTGGGAAAGCTCTCGTTCTCTGTGCAGCACTGTCTGAGGTGAACTGCCGTCTCCCCCTGCTGCCACCTACTGTGCTCTTCCCACCCAGAGCCAAGAGGGAGCAGGAGGTGACGATGCTGAAGAAGGCCCTGGACGAGGAGACGCGGTCCCATGAGGCCCAGGTGCAGGAGATGAGGCAGAAGCACACACAGGTTGTGGAGGAGCTCACTGAGCAGCTGGAGCAGTTCAAGAGGGTGAGTTGCAACGCCTTTTTTGTGATAACAAAATAAAAAGAGCAATATGTCAACAGCTTCAAAGAACTACATATCAGGGACCTTACTAAGACCAATTACGAGCTATAATGTCTCTAAGGAGTGATGGCAGCCTGCATTTATTAAGTGCTTACTGCACACTGTCGAGTCATCTTTACAACCACCCTATGGGATAGGGACAAGCCCATTTTACACACGAAGAAACTGAGGTCCAGAGCACCTAGAGGTCACACAGCTAGTCAGTCTTTCTTTGGAAAGAGCTGCTCGCACCACCAGCTGACAGCATCCGTTTCTGACCTGCGCAAAGCAGGAGCGGGCTGGGAAGGCCGGCCCACCATCTCAGGAGCACTGAAAAGGAGGGCTGTCTGTGTTTTACCTCTGAGCACTTTTCAGATTGTTGGGGAAAACTGGTGACATCATTCCTACCTTGGCTTCCTTTACACATGGGTAGTTTTGTCACTGTTCTGGAAAAAAGGGTTTAGGGGAGTCCAGATCCCATGAGGTCCCCCAGGGTCCTTGCTTATCCGCATGCACTGCTACCCTAAGAGGCACTTTGTCCCTGTCCGAGGTCCCAGCAGTGCTTAGTCATGCCTGGGACAGAGGAATGGCATCTGAGGCTGCCTGGGCACTGCACAGCACCTTCCTGGGGGCTGAGGAGGAGCCGAATGCTGTTTCCTCTGCTCTTGGGACCCACACGCTTCTCTCTTGCTTGTTTCTGCCTCCCTACAGCCCTGGGAGAAGCCTCCTCCTTTTGCATGCTTTTTCCCAAAACATGGTTTTTTTCTTAGGGAAACACACGTGCCTACAGTAGCTGGTTAGGTAAAATAACTTCCTCTTAACTTTCACAGAAAGAGCAGTGTACATTTGATGATTAATGTGATGGGCAGTAGGGAGTGGTGGTGACTGGGGCCAAGTGGAGCCTGACTGCCCCATTTACAGGGCCAGCTGCTACGCAGGTCCAGCTGATTGTTGCCTTGGAGGAGGGAAAGACCCCTGTTTCCAGATCTTTAGTTTGTTTTTTGAAAGTCAGAATTATTGAGGTGCATGCAGTAAAATTCAGCAATTTTCAGTGTATAGGTCAATGAATTTTGACAAATGTATTCATTAGGGTAACCACCACCCAGTCTTGATATGGAACATGAGATTTTCTAAAAAAGAAGCCTGGGAATCCAGATTTTTATGTGATGTTTCTTTATTAAAGTGTTAGAAGGCACTGCATGGATCAAACAGAACATGATGGCAGGTTGGCTGTAGCCCAGGGGATGCCAGTTTGTAACTTCTGAGCTTTCAGAAAACAGAATCCAAAAAGTCTCACTGGTGATTATGTGTCCCTTCCCTGAGGTGGGGAGCACAGGTCCCCAGACCTACCCCGAGGGAGGGAAAGGAAAGAGGAAGACTCCCCAACAACGTAGGTCCGTATCTTAAAACGCTCTCCCAGCCACAGCTATAATGCCTTCTTCCCTCCCCCCTGTTTCTCTGGCCAGGCCAAGGCCAACCTGGAAAAGAACAAGCAGACGCTGGAGAAGGAGAATGCGGACCTGTCCGGGGAGCTGCGGGTCCTGAGCCAGGCCAAGCAGGAGGTGGAGCACAAGAAGAAGAAGCTGGAGGTGCAGCTGCAGGAGCTGCAGTCCAAGTGCAGCGACGGGGAGCGGGCCCGGGCTGAGCTCAACGACAAGGTCCACAAGCTGCAGGTGAGGCGGGTGTCGCTGGGACCGACCCTGGGAGGGACGGAGCTCCTCCAGCCAACCGAAGCCTCTTGCGCTGCAGAGCCAGTCTGTTTCCTCTAGTTACATTCCACGGGGAGATGAGATGGTTGCCCTGTTCAATTTAATATTTCAAAACCCTCATCTGTTCATTCAATGAGTATTTGAATGCCTGCTGTATGCCAGGCACTGTGTTTAATCCTGAGATACAATGTAAGGAAGAAGACAGACCCTGTGCCTGCCCTAGGAAGACTCCAGCCTAGGGGAGAGAAAGACATTAATAACCACACAAATGAATGTCAAATGATGCTGGAAAGGGGAGGCTAATCCAATAAATGTAAATATATGGGGGCCTGGCCTGCAGGAGGAGGAATCAGGAAAGGCTTTCCTAAGATGGACATGTAGTCTGACAGATAAGTAGAAGTCTATCTACTTACAGGCAGAGGGAACAGCATGTGCAAAGGCTCAGTGGTATGTGGGAAATTAGAAGCGATCATGTAAGGCAAGCAGAGCTACAGCGTCAAGTTGGGAAGGGAAGTGTGGCACAAAATGGGACTGGGGAGGTAGGTTATGGCCAGAGGACAGAGGGCCTTCAAGGCCCTATTTCTGGTCTCTACTCTGAGTGATGGGAAACCACTGATGGGTTTTAAGCTGAAGAATGATGTGGCCTGTTTGTCTTTGGTTTTAATTAGCTTTGAATAGCCAAATGTGTCTTTCCTTTCACGGAATATTTTTGATAAATATTTAATGTGTTTACAGCCTGGGATGAGGGACAGGGAAGCATTAAGTATGAATTTCTCACATCCAGGTGAGCGCAGGGGTTTTGCTATCCCAGTACAAGCAATGTCCCGGAGGAGTGGGGTCACGATCATTGATATCCTCATTGTAAATGGGAAGTGAGCACGGATGGTGAGCTAGTATCTCCAGAAGGAATTGCTCAGAGATACCAGGGCCTGCAGTAAAAGGCAGAGAAAGGCAGAGGGCTTTTACCTTTAGTGTCTGAGTCTTCGGTTTTGCCATAAGGGTCAGTGAAAGGGCGAAGAGTAGGGGTGAGGAAGAGGGGTGGTAGGGGTGGGGCCCTTGGAAGTGGAGGTAACACCTGCAACCTCTTCTCTAGCTTTAGAGGCAGATATGTCTGGACCATCTCTCAGTGTCTGGACCCTCAGACCTGCTGCTTCATCTCCCCACCTCGGGAGGGATCAGGGCCCAGTCAATAGAGCCTAGGGCTCTAACCGGGTCTTAGAAGCAGAGTTTACAGCCAGGATTTGCAACTTGAGTGACTGTGACCCAGCCCTCTAGCTCAGGGATACTTCTCAATCAGTGGATACCCCAAGGCCCGTCATATGAGTTAAAAGGGCTCTTCCTACTTAACGAGGGTCCTGTTCTAGAGGTCCCGACTAACGGCAGTCTCTCGGCACCCTCAGAATGAAGTGGAGAGTGTCACGGGGATGCTCAACGAGGCGGAGGGGAAGGCCATCAAGCTGGCCAAGGACGTGGCGTCCCTGGGGTCCCAGCTCCAGGACACCCAGGTGGGTATCATGCCATGTCATCGAGTGGCACCTGGGGTACGACCTTCTTGGGGGTGGGTCCCTGGGACTTCCGCGCGTGTCCTTTTCGTAGGAGCTGCTGCAGGAAGAAACCCGGCAGAAGCTCAACGTGTCCACCAAGCTGCGCCAGCTGGAGGATGAGAGGAACAGCCTGCAGGACCAGCTGGATGAGGAGATGGAGGCCAAGCAGAACCTGGAGCGCCACATCTCAACTCTGAATATCCAGGTGCTGGCTGCGTGTCCTCGCTTCTCTGGGCCTGAGCCCTTAAGGGTAGCCTGGGGGCTCTGGTGTGATGACGGGTGAGCGCTGGCGCCAGTGTGCTTGGCTCGCCGGCTTCCCCTGATGTTGCATTTCTTCAACCTTCAGGAGAGTGATTCTCAGGGTGCAGGGGGTAGGGATGGGACTCCCTCACCGCCCTCCTCTCACCCCACCCTGGACACTGCCATTTCAGCTCTCCGATTCGAAGAAGAAGCTGCAGGACTTTGCCAGCACTGTGGAATCCCTGGAAGAGGGCAAGAAGAGGTTCCAGAAGGAAATCGAGGGCCTCACCCAGCAGTACGAAGAGAAGGCAGCTGCTTATGACAAACTGGAAAAGACCAAGAACAGGCTTCAGCAGGAGCTGGACGACCTGGTCGTCGATTTGGACAACCAGCGGCAACTGGTGTCCAACCTGGAAAAGAAGCAGAAGAAGTTTGATCAGGTAGGGGCTGGGGGGCCCTCCGCTCAGTTCACAGACACTGACTGGGGCGCGGGGGGTGGGTCTGCAAAGCAGCCGGTGTGGCTGCTGTGGGTCAGCATCCCCTCCCTGCTCCAGCGGGGGGCGATGGAGGGCTGGCCTGCTTTGGGTGAGACAGGAGGGCTCCTGGGTCAGAATGGGGAGCGCGGCAGGGCCTCGACAGCTGTGACCTTCCAGGTCCCACCACCCCGAGGACCATCCAGAAACCCAGTCATGCAGTGCTTTCTAGCCCAGATCAGAAACAAGGCTTATTAATTTCATTCACTTAACAAGCATTTATTGAGTGCCTACTGAGAATTCCATTTAGCGTCTACCCTTTGAATACCATTTTCCCCTAACATTTTGTTACAAAGAATTTTGAGCCCACAGCAAAGCTGAATGCCTTGTACAGGGAACACCTGTATCCCCATCACCTGGGTTCGATCACGAACATTGCACCATACAGACTTTATCACACATTTATTTGTAAGGGTGAACTGTCCCTGTCACCTGCATCTCACCTTTTGGATGCATTCCAAAGCAAATTAGACATCTGCTCACTTGCCCCTTGATCCCTCAGCATTGCACATTAACTACGGTTCATTAAAATTTTTTTATATAGATTTCATTCTTTGAACTTTTCGGGGGGAGAGGGGACAATTAGCTTATTTATTTATTAAATGGAGGTACTGGAGATTGAACCCAGGACCTCATGCATGCTAAGCATGTGCTCTACCACTGAGCTGTACCCTCCCCCTGCATTCATTTTTAAAAATAATTTTTCTCCCTTTGAGGTAAAATTCCCTACAATGAAATGCATACATTTTAAGTGTACACTCACTGAGTTCTGATAAATACATACACCTGTATGACCCAGACTCCTCTAAATACCAACTTTTCAGGTATTTACTCAGATTTAATAAATATGATTTGGTTTACAAGTGACTCAGGTAGGGGAGGACATAGCTCAGTGGTAGAGCATGTGCTTAGCATGCAAGAGGCCTGGGTTCAATCTCCGGTAACGCCCTTAAAAAAAACAAAACAAGTGACTTGGGATTTATTCCAAAAATCAATTTTGGGATTGTACTCTGAGGCCCAATGCCTGGGGTGTGGGGGCTCAGTGCCCCTCCCGGACTGGACTCAGTGCCGGGCTTCCGTCACCCATCCCTCCTCTGCGCTGGAGGCTTGTCCTCACTGCTCCTAATCTGCTGCTTCATTATCTGGTCGAGGGCCTGACGTTGCTTTTTTCTTTTCCTGTCACATCCAGTGGAGAGTGTGTTGACTGCTGTCTGGGAGTCCCTGTTATTTACCTGTCTTTGCTGAATTCAGGCCGTCTGGGTTTTGGATGTGACCACATATACTTTGTCTCTCTGAAGATGAGATTAACGCCTACCGCACTCATAGGGCACTTCTGTGAGGGAGCTACTGTGGCCGTGAAACAACAGAGGAATAACTGGCCTCTGGCAGGATTAAATGTCACTCTGATCTCAGTCGCAGTACGTTCTAACCAACGTTAGTGATTTCAAAGCACAAAGATGCAGCAGATGCTGGCTCTGCATTAGGGTGACCTAGAAGTTGGTGAGGACTATTGTAAACTGTTTCCACAGACTTACTTCCACCTGCACCAGGATGCATTCAGTGGCTCCTTCCCCGTGTTTGCAGTTAAATGCAGCCAACCCTCGGGCAGGCCTAGAGCTCACCTCTGGGTCTTCTGCTGTGTTGCAGTTGTTAGCCGAGGAGAAAACCATCTCTTCCAAATATGCGGATGAAAGGGACAGAGCCGAGGCGGAAGCCAGGGAGAAGGAAACCAAGGCCTTGTCCCTGGCGCGGGCCCTGGAGGAGGCCTTGGAAGCCAAAGAGGAACTCGAGAGGACCAACAAGATGCTCAAAGCCGAGATGGAGGATCTGGTTAGCTCCAAGGATGATGTGGGCAAGAACGTAAGTCGCTCTTCTTCGTCTCTGCTTGTCCAGGTTTCCCCCACCCGCCCTCTCTGCTGTTTTTCAGTCCATG
Source organism: Camelus dromedarius (assembly GCF_036321535.1). NCBI lineage: Eukaryota > Metazoa > Chordata > Mammalia > Artiodactyla > Camelidae > Camelus > Camelus dromedarius. The sequence continues at coordinate 13,107,382 of NC_087459.1, read as the reverse complement.
GTCGGGGAGGGGGTGGTTGGCTCTGTGCCTTTTTCACGATAAGCAACCATCAGGAACTGAAGGCACCCTCAGGCTGGTGCAAAGACAGAGCCTGGCTGCCAACAGCACTTGGTGTGGGGCAGGTGGGGTGGGGATCTGAGTCAAGGTTCTGAGGAAGGCTCTGGTCTGGACTCCTGGTCACACATCCTGTGGGTGGCAAAAGCCATCTCCTTGACCTTGATGAACTGCCTGTCACTGGGGTGGCTGGGCCATCCTCACAAAGTCAACCCTCATGTAAACAAGGTCCATGAGCTGGAGAAGTCCAAGAGGGCCCTGGAAACCCAGATGGAGGAGATGAAGACCCAGCTGGAAGAGCTAGAGGACGAGCTGCAGGCCACAGAGGACGCCAAGCTGCGGCTCGAGGTCAACATGCAGGCCCTCAAGGGCCAGTTCGAGCGAGATCTCCAGGCCCGGGATGAGCAGAATGAAGAAAAGAGGAGGCAGCTCCAGAGGCAGGTAATCCATCTGGGGGGTGGAAGGGTGGGGGGAAGGGGACATGGGGCGGCCTGCTTCCTTCCTTCCACCGCCACTTCCTGGAGACTCTGATTTCTCACCTGTGAGTACGGGATGAGAAACCCACCTCGCAGGTGGTTGTGCTCACCTGGGCGCTGGGTCAAGGCTGCGGCAGGGGGAAGGGCTCCGAGGGGCGGTCCTGCCCCCCAGCACACGTCCCTCTCCTCGCTCAGCTTCACGAGTACGAGACGGAACTGGAAAACGAGAGAAAGCAGCGTGCCCTGGCAGCTGCGGCCAAGAAGAAGCTGGAGGTGGATCTGAAAGACCTGGAGCTGCAGGCCGACTCGGCCATCAAGGGGAGGGAGGAAGCCATCAAGCAGCTTCGAAAACTGCAGGTGGGTGATGCCCTGAGAGCGCGGTGAGGGAAGTCGGGTCAGCAGCAGGCCTCCCTTGGTCGCTGCTGCCTGTTCTACACCATTTAGCTTTTGGTGGCTGTTTCCAGCCCTGGGTGGGGCACTGTCATCAGGCATTTGGCCGCAGCCCTCAGGTCACGTCACCATGCCTTAGGTCGGCTGAGCCCAGCTAGAATGGTGCCCCCAAGCAGCCACCTGGCCACCTGAGGCTGAGGGCTCTGTGGTTACGTGGGAAATCCCAGGTGTTGGTACAGAAAGGCAATCTGAGCAGCAGGTCTCAGTAAGGACCTCCTGGCTTGTCCCTCCTGTTGACTCACGCAGGCTCAGATGAAGGACTTCCAGAGAGAGCTGGAAGACGCCCGTGCCTCCAGGGAGGAGATCTTTGCCACGGCCAAAGAGAACGAGAAGAAAGCCAAGAGCTTGGAAGCAGAGCTCATGCAGTTGCAGGAGGTGAAGACTTCTCCTGGCTCTGAGAGCCCTGGTGGGGAGACTGTGGTAGCAGCCCTGGGCACCCAGGCTTGTGCACCCTAGTCCAGCATCCCACATGGGTGGACCCCGTAGTGAGGGCAGGGAGAGACACGGGGTTTTCTCCATGATGTATCTGCAGGCCTCCCCCTGGGCTCAGAGGAGGCAGAGCCACTGTCAAGGGTGGCCGTGGAGACTGCTGGGGGCCTGGTGACATGAGCAGGGTGGATGCTTGGGGCAGGGGATTCAGTCCTTCCCTGGCGGACAACAGGTTTCCTTCCCCACCGCCTCCCACCATCCAGGATCTAGCCGCAGCCGAGAGGGCTCGCAAACAGGCAGACCTGGAGAAGGAGGAACTGGCCGAAGAGCTGGCCAGCAGCGTGTCAGGAAGGTATGAGCCACATGGGGAGGAAGGGGATGGTCCCTAGACTCAGATGATGAAGGAGAGACAGTCACAGGAGAGCCTCCTGGACCCCATTTTAATGCTGAAAATGATGCAATGTTCAGCTGAGCTCGTGATGGGGGTCATGGAGATTTCATACCCTATTTGGGGGTGTAGCTCAGTGAACAGCAGGGTGGGAACAGGCATCCGGGAAATCAGGGAGGAGAGAGCTCATCCTGGTCCCAGGCCTGGCTCTGCTGATCCCAGCTGACTCCCCACTTCCCAGCTGTGTGACTCTGGACAAGCTTCTCTGAGCCTCAGTTATAAAAGAGGGAAACTCCACAGCGTTGCTCTTTTAAGAGAGGAAGTTCTCTGAGGCGGAGGCGGCTGGAGGCCCCAGAGCTGCTGCCTTCCCCTTAGGAACACGCTGCAGGATGAGAAACGCCGCCTGGAGGCCCGGATCGCGCAGCTGGAGGAGGAGCTGGAGGAAGAGCAAGGCAACATGGAGGCTATGAGTGACCGCGTCCGGAAGGCCACGCAGCAGGTGGGCACAGGGCAGCACGTGCCTTGGATCTGCCCTGGTTCAGGACATGCCTTACAGGCTCCTGTGTGCCAGGCCTGGGTTGGGGTGATGACAGCGTGGAGACGGGGAGTAGCGACCCGCCGTGTCCACTCCCATGTACCCATCCCCTCTTCCGGTCACGCCAGCACCCTGCTCGCTATCCTCGGAGCACTCAGCACCAGCCTGCAGGGTCCCCACTTGGTGGTTCCCTCCAGCAGACGATGCGTGCCTTCCTGCTCTTTCCCCAGCCCCTATCAACAGTGAGCACTCAGTGACATCACTGGGCACCACCAGCTCCACGATGGGGACCATTGTGTGACCTAGAGCCAGGGAGCCCGGGTGGCACTAGGATGTTGCCCGGAAGAGCTGTCTCTTGAGCTGAGCCTTAAAGGATGACTAGGAAGGAGCTGGTGGCTGGAGGAGAGGGGGAGGACTCCTGGGTGCTCCAGCTCCAGGGACTCACACAGAGGCGGACAAAGGCTGGGGACTGCGGGGAAGTTGTTCATCTCAGTTGATCACCTCTATGCCCCCTGTGCCCTCCACCTGGTGACCTTACCCTCCTCTCCAGGCTGAGCAGCTCAGCAACGAGCTGGCCACGGAGCGCAGCACCGCCCAGAAGAATGAGAGCGCGCGGCAGCAGCTTGAGCGGCAGAACAAGGAGCTGCGGAGCAAGCTGCAGGAGATGGAGGGGGCAGTCAAATCCAAGTTCAAGTCCACCATTGCAGCACTGGAGGCCAAGATTGCACAACTGGAGGAGCAGGTCGAGCAGGAGGCCAGGTACGACGGGACCAGCACCCCAATGACAGCCTGCTGGCCAGTGAGTGGCAGGGTGTTGGGGGTCAGCCAGCCCCTCTGGGCATCAGTTTGGGCTGAGAAATGAGCTCAGTGGTACCCACGCTGCAGCTGTGCTGGGAGAGCTAAGTGAGAACACAGGAAGGTGCATGCCCTTGCCTGGATCCTCACTGACATCAGCCAGGCTCCCCAGGAGCTCACATCCCTTTACCTAACCTGTGTGTGCAGGATGTCACATTAACAGGGACACAAAACGTCAGGCTGTTCAGCACACGCAAACATGGGAAGTCTTCTCCCTTAAATACGTGCGGTCACAGCGCATTCATGGCCCTCAGCTAGGGCTGGAGTCCTTGCATGCCTTTTTCTTCTGGTAGATGACTCACATGCCACACAGCTCACCCACTGAAAGTGTACAGCTCGGTGGCTCTCAGTGTACAGTTTATAGGCAACACTCATCACAGTCAACTGTAGGACACTGTTACCACCTCAGGAGGAAACCCTGTACCCTTAGCCATCACCCTCTCCCATCCCCAGCCCGGGGCAACCATGGATCTACTTTCTGTCTTTATGGTCCATTCTGGATGTTCTGTAAAATGGAACAACACAGCAGGAGGCCCCTGGTGACTGGTCCTGTCACTGAGCATGTTTTCAGGGTCCCCCGTGATGAGCAGGTGTCAGCACTTCGTTCCTTTCCCTGGACGAATACTATTCCAGGGATGAGCCCTGATTTGGGCTCCGGGAAAGCGCCCACAGTGGGTGGGTATGGTGCCGGTCTGGTTTACACACCGACTGCAGGGGAGGCCCTCCCCCTCTGAACCGTCCCCGCTCCCCGCCCCATATGCACAGAGACAAACAGGCGGCCACCAAGTCGCTGAAGCAGAAGGACAAGAAGCTGAAGGAGGCCCTGCTGCAGGTGGAGGAGGAGCGCAAGATGGCAGAGCAGTACAAGGAGCAGGTACCCGCGCCCCCGCCCCGCCCAGCCCTGCTGCCTGGCCACGGGGCCCCCCTGACCCCCAGGTCACTCCCTGACAGGCCGAGAAAGGAAACGTGAGGGTCAAGCAACTCAAGAGGCAGCTGGAGGAGGCGGAGGAAGAGTCTCAGCGCATCAACGCCAACCGCAGGAAGCTGCAGCGGGAGCTGGATGAGGCCACGGAGAGCAACGAGGCCATGGGCCGCGAGGTGACGGCACTCAAGAGCAAGCTCAGGTGAGGGCCCGACCCCCGGGGGCCTCGTCTCGTGGGCCGGGCACGCAGGTCAGCCTGGAGCACCCGCAGAGACTCGGGGTATCGACGCAAAGCCTCCCTCTCCCCAGAGCCCTGGCGGCTTTCCTGCTCAGCATCGGGGACGCGGCGCCAGCCAGCGGGTGCGGGATGGGGGTGGGGCCAGATCACACTGAGCAGCACGCCTCCTATTCTAACAACCAACACATCCCATCCTCCTGGTGAGGAGAAGGAGGAGGCAGCATCTCCATCTCCTGAACTCTTTCTTCACTGCATCCTCGACAACTGCAGAATCCCTTCTCTCTTAACCTTTTCTCTGGACTTTCTCTTCCCCACCTTTCCCTCAATCATGGTTTCTCAGCACTGCTGATGTTTGGAGCTGGACAATTCTTTGTTTATCGTGGGCTGCCCTGTGCATTGTAGGATGCTGCACTGCATCCCTGGCCTCCACCCACTAGATGCAGTGGCATGTCCCCGGATGTCCCCCGGGGGTGCCATCATCCAGCCAAGACCTTCTGCCTTAGGTGGACTGGGGGCCTCTGTACCTCTGAGCTCCATCCCATCCCCCAGTCCACCTGCTTCCCTGAATGTTTCAGCTCTGAACTTCCTGTCACACTCGCTAACACCCTCCAGGTGGATGATCCAGCCTCTCCAGTCCCTGACTCTCTCTCCTCCAGAGCCCGCCACTCCCTGGGCTTTCCCAGTTAACTTTCAGCCCCAGCCTGACCATCAACCATCTGCCTGCCATCACCTTTCTCTGGCTCACTTCCTGTGTCTCCGCTGGGGTCTTTTTAGCCCCTCGGCTCATCCTCCCTCGGGTGAGACTCTGTGGTTACGGTCAGCCTTTCCCACATCCTCAACACTCTGGTCCCTCCTGCTGTGTTGTACTCACTGGGTTAAAACACAGATTAAACCCAGCGGCCCACCTTCTGCAGCTCAGAGTGGTGTGGGAAAGCAAACAGGCGTGCTGCCACTGCGCCTGGAAACACCAGGCTGACCCCCTAGTGCTGCCTGGACCTCCACCTCCCCCGTATCCTCTCACTTTTCACCCTCCCTAAACTTACTGTCTCCACCATCCTCACTCTCAGCTAATGGCCTCACCTCCTACTTAACGGGAAGCCAGAAACGTTCACTAAGTATAAACAAGCTCCCACCTCCCTCTATCCCTGCTCGTTTCATCTACTTTTCCCAATTCTGTGCTGAACTGTCCAGCGCCAACTGAGGCCAACCCCTGTTGGGCTCCCCTTCTTGTTTATTTGAGGATATTGCTCTAGAAATTCTTACCCTCCTCCCGTGCAAATCTTCTCTCTCACTGAGGCACATTCTGTCAGCTGAACAAGCCTCCTAACCCCACTTCCCTGGTGTCTTTTACCACGAAGCTGTAGCCCAGTGGTCAGTCCTCAGCCCTGGCCTGACTCGGCAGCACGTGCTGCTGCTCACTGCTTCTCCTCGCTGCCCTTCCTGGGCACTCCTCTGGCTTCCTTCCCACCTTTCTGGCTGCCTACCTTCATCTCTTCTGCAGGTACCTCGTGTCTCACAGCCTGACGGCCGTCAGACAGCCCAGGCCACCTTTTTGGTCTCTCTCCATCCCCACCTCTGCCTGCCCAGGGCGCCATCTTGGTTCTCTCTTCATCTCCATCTCTGCTCATTCCCTAGGTGATCTCAGTCTGTCTGGTGGCTTCAGAACCCCATCTATGGCTAGTGACGTCCAAGTTTCTATCGCCAGCCCAGACCTCTTGGAATCCTGGGATCCCCGACCTGTTTGACACTTGCACTCAATGCCTAACAGGCAGCTCACACCCAGCATGCCCCAGCCTGAGCCCTGACTGAGCCCCTTCACCCCAAGACCAGCCCTTCTCACAGCCCACCCCAGCTCCAAGCTGCCGCTAACCTGAGCCACAAGCCTTGTGGTCATTATTTTTCTCTCTTACACCTTATATCCAATCTGTTGGGAAATCTGGCCAACTTTCCCTTAAAAAATGCTGTACCCCCAGAATCCACTTCTTGCCACCCTGGTCCCACCTGCCCTCTCCTCCCGTTTAGACAGCTTTCTCAGCCACCTCCTGGACCTCTCTGCTCCCATGCTGACCCCCTTATAGTCTGTGCTCAATGGAAATTAAGTTGGAGTGTGTCCTTCCTTCATTTGGGTCCTTCCATTGACTCCCATCCCACTCAGACCAAAGCAACATCTTCACAATGGTTCAACTAGGCCCTACATGAACTCTGCCCTCTGTCCCCTAAATTACCACTCCACCTCCACCTCGTCCTACACCGCCCCAGGGCCTTTGCACTAGCTGCTCTCCCTGCCCGGACTGTTCTTCCCCCAGCTCCCTGCACAGCTGGCTCCCTCCTTTCCTTCCTTCAGGTGTTTACTCATCCATGTTACTAGAATTTCCCTACCTGTCTGTAATTTCCAACTTTACTCCCTCCAGCTCTCCTCTCTCTTCCTCCCATCGTCATATAACTTGCTATTTATTTTATTTATCTCGTTTACAGTCTGTCCTCAGTCTAGGCCTGCAAGCCCATGAGCACAGAGGTTTTGTCTGCTTATTCACCCCCAGGGTCTAGGATAGTGCTGGGTACAGAGTCAACCTTCAGTCACGGAGTCAGAGATGACGTTTCTCCAACCTCATTCTCATCCCACCGTTGCCACTTTGCCTTAGCCTCTTACCATTTACACTTATGTTGCCTTGATGTTTCCTTTGAAGTTAACTGTGTGAATCATACATGTATCTACTTACAAGTGATTCTTACCACCCCCTGTATTGTTACACCAGTGTCATTTGCATCGACAGGTCACAACGAAATTAAACACAGTGAAAACAAAGCAACAGTGAGTTCTAGCTATTGTGGCCACAGATTGATGACTGTGACCTGAAGGCCTACTTCTCAGTTAAAAAGGAGATGACGGAAGACATCAGCACCAAATAGACATTCTTCGACATAATCAGATGTCTTTAAGAGTTGAAAAGGGAATGCCTTTCTCATTGTGCAATTCAGTTACTCATGGTGTGCCCAGGAACCTTCTGAAATCACCTGGCATCTTGACTCCAGACTGAGAACCACTGCATGGGACAAGGGGAAAGCCCAAAGCCCTTTTGAAAGGGGGAAGATAGCAGCTGATTCAGGGGACAGGGATTAGGGAAGGAGCCCCCTGACTATGCAAGGTGAGGGGTGGTGTGTCCCCACCGACAGACACCCCCGAGACCTCACTCTGCTGCTAAATGGACACTGCCTTTCCTCAGAGGCGGTCTACGTGGCGGGGAAGCAGTCAGCCTCTCCAGCTCTCTCACCTTTCTGTTGTCACTGCTCCCTTTCTTGGGACCCATGATTCTTGCTGCCCACATTCACCATCCCCTTGGATTCCACCCCAGACAATCAACCCTTCTGAGGCCGTCCAGGCTGGTATCAGACCACCCCTTTTTTACACTTAATATGAACATACATGTAAACGCAGGTAGAAGCCAGGTCCTACCTTTTCTGCCTTCTCTGAGTCTTGTAGATATATAAAAACACAAAATCAAGCCCTGGAGCTTTGAGTGAGGCTGGCAAGCCCAGCCAGCTCCTCAGCGAACAAGGAATTACAAAGCAAGTTTCACCAGCCAGATAAATTTCAACACAAGCTGTTCTTAAGAGCCTGACCAACGTATCCATCATTTCGCATGTTGCCAGGCATCTCCACGTGAGCTGCCAAAGGTGCCCACCTCCACTGTGGGCGTAAAAGGCCACGAAGATAGAGTATAAAGCGAGAGGCTGCTGCAGGCTCCTTGCCCGAATCTGTTTGGGTTCTGTTCCCACAAGTCTCTTTAGTACTAGCATACTCAGATTCCTTTACCTTCCTGACAGGTATGCGAGTGAGAGGACACCATTTCCGTTCTTAAAAGCAGCTCTGAAGGATAGAAATTTGCTTTTTAATTGAAAGAGAGAGAGAGAGAGAAAAGAAAAGGCGTCCTTCTATGTGCCAGCCTCGTCAATAGCTCTTGGCTTCAGGTGCTCCGCCGTAAGGTTGACTTAAAGTGCCTTTAATTATTTAATTGAAGCAAATGCCTCTAATGATTTAAAAACGCACTTGAGCGGGAAGATGGTAACCACGGGGGGCTCTCTCTCTGTTTCAGAGGTCCCCTCCCCCAGGAAACTCCGCAATGACTCACCAGGTATCATGCCTTCAGCTTCGCGGCTCATGTGTGTGGCTCTTGGTTTCCATCTCCTTTCTGCCAACGCACCCTCCCTGTCTGTCCTCACCCCGTTGTTTTAGCCCTTGCAAATTTCTGAGATTCCTACAAAATCTGAAGGCCTGGATATCTTAGTTCAAAACTGTTTCTCATCAAAACCAAGACTGACACAAGGGAACCTCATCTCTGGACCCATTTCCCCTTTCTTCCTTCCTCCTGCTTTGGCGTATGACGTGGCACTAATGTGTCCTTTCACCGCGTGCTCAGAGTTTAGAGGCTTTGTGTCACTTAGAGGGTTCTTACCTGCGTGCGAGGCCCCTCTTCCACTGCGAGGACACGCGGCGGTGCTGTCCCCCCTCGTCTGGTTCAGACACTGCACTGAGTGGGTGTGACAGCTCCACCATCTGGGTACCTTCCTGGAGGATGGCTTCCCTCTGGCTGGTCTGGTTCACAAGTCAGAATTAACACAGCACAGGGTCATGGTGACTGAGGCCCAGCAATATGCCCCCCGTGGTGGGGTTTTCACACACATCTGCGAAGGAAACAAGCTCTCACCCCGATGTCTCACAACCACTGGGCTGCGTGAGGCTTAAGCGAGGCCTAGCTGCTAACTGCATCCTCGGTGCACGTGGGCCACGCCGGCCACCACGGCCAGTGCGGGCCGGGCAAAGCCTTTCCCGGAGGCCTCACAGGCATGTGTTCGTGGGCTGGGGATGGACACCCAAGACCCACGGAGCACATGGGGGCCTTCACAAGACAGGGTGAAGAGGCCTCAGCTTCTCTGGGATTCTAACAACGTCTTCACACGTGAAGTTAGCCCCCTGGGGCCTGGCTTCCCTCTCATCCTCCTTGAGAGGCCCAGCAAGCCCTGTCTTGTGTCTGTCTTCTGTCTTGGAGAATCTCAGCTTTGCTGTCGTGACCCAAATACTTAAAGCTGGGGGAGGTCTTGGCAGGGGTTTAGGCAGGACTGTTGTTCCTCTAAGACACAGCTTCTGAGCAGCTCTCCAGCCAGCTCGTTTGGATCACAGGATAAGCTGAACTCTAGGGCTGGCTGGAGTGTAGGGCCCACCGGCTGATGGAAACTGAGTCCTTGCAAAGCAGCAGGTGCTTATACTCTTGTGCTGATTCCTGTCATGTCAACAGTGGCTTAGATGAGTTTCTGCATCCATGAATGGAATCCAGATTCTCTAGGATCAGGCCTTGTGACAAATACAGCCAGTGTCAACCTTTCTCCAGGATTTGAAGCTAGTTCCTTCAAGAGTGTCCCCCGAACCTGAACACTCTGACTTGCAGGACTGGTGCCTGAGCAGGGGGTTTACAGGGACCCTGGCACGATTTACTTCTTAGATCAAGGGAGCGCATTTATCAATTAAACCCTTCTAGTTAGAAAGTGCAGACTCTTCCAAGAGGCAAAAGGAGTGGCTGGAGCCTAGAAGCTTGGGTGAGGCACTGTCTCCCAGCCCCAGGCCGTCCCATCCAGCTGTGAACCTGGAGGAGGACAGAGGTGGGTGGGCAGCTGCTGCTCCTCTCTCTGCCCTGTATGCCCGACACTCCTCGGTCCCAAGTTCTGGGAGAACACGGTGTTAAAGAAAGGTGAAGGCTTTTTAAGGTCACCTCCAGAGGGTGAGTGATAGAAAGTTAGTTCTAAAGTAGCTGGAGGTCAGGAAGCTTCCCTCTGACGGGAGAGAGGCTGACCCGAGTCTTTAGGTGGAAATGGCTACAACTTTAAGTATTTATTCCTGATCGCTGCCCCCCGGGAAGTACCATCCGCTGCACCCAGTGGGTTTTACCAACCTGGGTTTCTCCCACCCCTAGACCCCACAGGCTCGTGTTGGGAAGCCCCTTCTCGGCGATCAGGAATCTCTGGGCCTTGCTCGTGTCTCTGGTCTTACCTGTCTGAGCTGTCCCTTTTGACTGAAGAATCAGTAGCTGGGATGGGCTCACCCTTGTGGCTTTTCTGTCCAGCCTTTGTGTGGCCAAGTGGGTCGTTTCTGTCGCAGAAAGTCTGCTTACTTCTTAGACCTCCTAAAATGGGGTTAAGACCTGTCCTCCGATGCAGGTCAAACAGGGCCAGATGGCTGGAGCCCAACACGATTATCTGCTGTGGTCACTGAAAAGAAGGTGAACGTTGCTTCCAAACAGTTAAGTGCAGGCGGGTCTGACTTCCTCCTCCTGCCTGCCCCGCCCTCCTACACAAAGCCTCCCTTCGGGGGGACCAGGGCCTCCAGCAGGATAGCCAAGAGGAGATGGGGGAGTGGTAGGGACAGAGAGAAGAGGGTGTCCTACCAGCTAGAGCTAAAATACACCTTGGATTAACGTCTTATTTTTCTGACAAATACTCAGTGAGCACCGATTCTGTGCTTTGCACGGTGACTGCCATGGTGAGCCCAAAACAGACGAGATCCCCGCCCCGGGGGAACTCACTCCAAGAATTGTGCTCCACAAAAGCGGTGGGGGGCTCTGCGGAGCCATTACCCAAATAGCTGCTTTCTGGTCCCCTCAGCAGCCTCCTGCCCTCTCAGGGCCGCCCTTGATGATCATTCTCAACTTCTGCAAACTGAAAACCTGAAACCCTCCCCCTTTTCCTCCTGAAGCCAAAAAGGTGCAGACATAACACTTCCCCTCACACCTGCCCACAAGGGAGGAATGAACCCATGGAGACGTCTCCCCCACTTGCCCTTTCTTCCCTTCTTTTCTAAACAGAAGTCCACAGCAGACCAGGAGCCAGTGACCAAGCCAGACATTTTTTTAAGCAGACGGTCCTGCTTTGAAAAACCTACTTTGCCCCCATTCCAGCTGATAAATGTACCCACACCTGAGACTAGTCAGGATTTGTTCTCGTCCACCTGAATATTTGCGTCTCATTTGTTTTGAGTGTGTGTTTGTTTTTTGTTTTTGTTTTTGTTTTTTTTTTGCCCTGTCCGAAAATCTCTTCCAACCTCGAGGGAGATTTCTGTCCTAAAGAAATGTGTTTTCTCAAAACCCACAGGCGGGGAAACGAGACCTCCTTCGTTCCCTCTAGAAGGTCTGGAGGACGCAGAGTTATTGAAAACGCGGATGGTTCCGAGGAGGAAATGGACGCTCGCGATGCAGATTTCAACGGAACCAAAGCCAGTGAATAAACAACTTGCTCAGAACAGGACAGAAGCAAACCCCAGTGGACTCCGCTTAGCACCGTCTACATCCGTTTTCAGACTCCAAACATCACAGCCACCTCTCACGATGAAATTAACACCACCCTGCCTTCAGGGCATCAAAGTTGTGAATGACATGCCGAATGAGAAAAACCCAACAGGAGACACAGACACACCCACTCCCTCTGTCAAGAATGGTGCAGAGATTTTGAACTTTTAGAAAAATGTATCCACGGTAATCAGTCACTGGCAACTTAGTTTACGTGAAACCCGGAGAAAGTCACCACAGTGGGTGCTGAGGCCCCCATCCCGGCCCTTCCTCCCATGGGCCCGCCTCGTCCCGTGGGCCCTGGTTTGAGACTTCCTCTTCCCCCCGGTTACCACCGTCAGACGCACGCTGCTCACCGAGACCAAGTGCCTTCCGTAGTCACGTGAATTAACAAGGAGACGCTGCTCGAACGGCTGAGAGCAGGAATGTCACACTGTTTTATATGCACCCCGATTGTACTTCAGGACACCCTCACTAATAAAAGGTTATAAATCACTAGAATGGAGTCGGCTTTTCTGTTTTCTACAGAGAAAAAGGAACGGGGCGGGGGGGCGGGCAGCCTTGAATCCCCACGACGACCCTAGGAAGTCAAGGTTATTACTTCACTGAATGGGGAAACTGAGGCCTAGGGAGGTGAAGTGAATCATCTGAGATCCCGCGACTGGCCGGGAGGAGAGAGAAGAGCGCAGAGGGAGTGTGAGGGACTCCAAGCAGGTGGGCGGCTCCAGGACCCAAGTAGGGCCTCGACCAGGAAGAACATCTTTATCAATCAAAACAGTAGGTACTTAATGCAAAGAACGTAAGATTTCCTCGTCTGAGTTAAAACACAACTTCCCTCGCCCAGCAGGGGTCAAGAGACTTTCTATCTGAAGGCCCAGAAAAATATTTTAGGCTTCATTACGGTCTCTGTCACATTTTCATCTTTTTTTTTTTTTTTTAATTAAACCACTCTTGTAAAAACTGTCCTTGGTGCGGGGGCCATAAAATCCAGGCCTGGGCCCTTTCCTTCCTCAGCCTGAGTGTTCCAGAGACCCCTGGCAAGGGTCCACTCAACACAGACGATTCCGGGCACGACACCATGTGACCAGCTTGGAGAAGAGGGAACATACGGAAACGGGACTTACCCAATGACCAAGCGCTAACACACCCTGCACAGCACACACGCGGGTCCCAGATGCAGTTCTAAGAGGCTGACTCAGAGGGAAATTTTTTAAAAGTTAGATTTTTTTTTTCATTATTTAGTCACTTGGTTAAACAACAAAAGTTCTTCACCACCAGAGGAGCAAACACAGAAACACAGAGGCAGCAGCATTTACTGACCACCAAAACCAGCTGAAAATCAGTTTCCCTTGATTTTTATTGCTCTTTTAAAAAAATAAAAGTACATCTTTTGCTGATACAGGTTAGAATGCTGCTAGTGTGATGACGTGGGCGCTCAAGTTTAATTCTCTGCCGAATTTCAGTAGCGCTTGAGAAGTTCTGCTTTCAACTCAACGATATTTTTGCTGTTCTTCTGGAAAAATAACTTAGTAATGGACAGCCGTTAAGCTGCACACTTGCGCCTGAATTTGTGTTTTTTGTTTACTTGCATCCATCCAAAGTGTGACACGGCCGTTCACAGCAAGCAGGGCTGAATGAGCCGTCCACCGTCCGCGTGGAAATTCTGTGTTCGTTCTTCTTGAATAAGGAAGCACCCAAGGACAATGCTTGTGGTTTGATGTTACCTGAAGGTCACCGCAGTTATTGCATCATGGCTTTGAAAGAAGCCCTGTTCTTAGGGGCTGCCATGACCATTATACCCCAGTGACCCTCAGGGTCCTGAAGCAGAAGTCACCCCCAGGCCAGGGTGAGGGGCTCAGGACAAGTAACAGTCAGGCTTGGATTGGACTAAAAAGGACACAGATTTTCCACGGACCTGGTCCCCATAAAATTTACCCTGAAACTCTAAAAGCCTCAGTGAGAGGCAGATTAAAAAGTGTCGGAGGTACACCACACCACAGTTTCAATAAAAAGTACACGGCCTATTCTATTCTTCGCTCCTAGACGTGATTTCAGTGTGCTGGTCCCTGCTGTACCACAGGGCACTGGAGATTTTGTTCTGGAAGCAGCTCCAGCTGAGTGGGGGCTGGGGTGAGCCTGCGATGGGCTCAGACTCCACTTTTAAGGTGTCTTCAGGCATTAAAAACACCTCTCAAGACCCATCAGGGCTCAGGGTGGCTGAAAATGACGGGACAGCCTCAGCGCCCACATCGCCCCTTCCACAGGGTCCGGTTTGTCCCTGTCCACTGGCAACACCTCAGCAAGGAGAGAGCATTTCCCAGGGACAACCACCAGGGGCCACAGGCGATGACGGCCTCAGTCATTGGCTAGTGTTGACTGCTTGCTTGTATTTCTCAGACTACTTAAAAACAAAAACAAAAACAAAAACCTAGTTTAAAGCGGGGAGGGAGGATAACGACTGGGCATAGACACCAGGGGCCTCGGCTTCCGTGGATTTCCTAAAGCAACATCTTGACTACACCCTGGGCTGACGGCAGCGATGGTGAGGACATATTTGAAGGCGGCTTCCCAAATTCCAGGCGTTTTCCCAACCTTCAGACAGAGCAAACCAAATTAAGCGGACATTACAGCTGTTACAGACTGGCTAGCACGGGGGCCCACGGGGTTACAAGAGTGAGTATCAAGGTCAGGAGCAGTGTCTCACTGGGTCTCAATTTTCTCTCCTGTGAAATGAAGAAAAGGACACTGGCCATCTAGCGCTCACATCCCCGAGGCCACACAGAAAGCCCAGTTGCCGAAGACCCTCTGAAAAACGTTCACGCCTACAGGTGCGGCAGTTACGTGCATGCAGGGGAAAATGACTCTCCGTTTCCTGTCCTCTGTCTGCCACTGACCCCCCAAATTTACGTGGCCTGGGGTCCAGTGACATGGTGGCACATCTTAGAGCATTTCAGAAACTGGAAGCTGCCCTGATACTCTTCAGGCAAGAAAATAAATAAAGCTGTTAGTGGTTAGATTTGTGTTTTCCGATCAGGTGACTGGCTTCAGGAATCTAGTCTGGCTGAAATTTAGTCTCCTGAATGTTTTAAAGGTTAAAAAATAAAAATAAAACTATCTTCTGGGGGAAGCAGAGCAGTGTTTGAAGCTTGAGTCCCAAACAAGTGATTTACACAGAGGACATCCTCACAGCACAACCAGGGGGAGCTGGAGCTACAGAATCAAGTAATAAGAATGACCCTCTCCTTGGCTGTCTGCCCAAACCAGAAGACACCACCTCTGTCTCCAGGGACGGGGAGGAGGATAAGGTTCACTGACACAGTCCTGCAACTTTCAAAAAAGGGCTGTCGGTTGGGGGTCAGAGGCTCCTGGCTGGAGTTGGGGGCTCTCCCAACACGGAGAAGGAGCAGCAAAAGGCACTCACCCTTTGTCACCCAGAGGCACACTGGTGCTGCCTGCCCGTCTGTCGCCACCGTCTCTGTTCTTGCTTCCCCGCCCTGAGGCCGGGCCACTTGGTCGGTTTGGGGACTGATCGTACACGAAGTTCCGACAGGAAGCAAGTTTGGATTCCAGAGCCTGGAGAGAAATATGCTTTCATCTCTCAAGTTAAAGACAAGAACTCTTACCTTCCATGAGAGTTCACACACAGGGAATAACTTAAGACAGTGGTTTTCAAACTGTGTTGTGTGGTCGAATTCCAAAGTGTGCCCCTAAATCTAGCTCATAGAACCTAAGATATTTAGGCGCTCCCTGAGTAGTCACTAACCCTACTATGACCCAACTCGGACTACAAGAAAAATGAAATCAACTCTTGGAATCATTCACTTTCTTGGTTGCCTTGTGAAACATGCCCCAAGTGGCAGCAGGTCTGAACAAAGCCCCTCTGCAAACCAAACGGGCACTGAGATCACCTGAGGCTTTCTTATATTCTACATATTAAAACCTGTTTTAATACAAACAGCAAACCAGAAAACCAAAGCCCAAAGTAAAAACATAAGAAACGAGTTGTAAGTGTCTATTAACTCTGAATACACATATTCTGGGTCCTCCCAACGACAGACTGGCAGGATTTAAAAATCGTTAAAAATAAGCAAAACAACTACAGAGAACACCTACATTATTTCTTAAGCACAACAGACTCCTTCCCTGTAATTAACAAAAATACTGTGAGGTCATGTCCTGTACCCTAGCCTTTCAAGATTTTCTCTGTAACTCCCCGAGAAAATAGAAAAAGAGAAGGCAGTTTTCAAATGTTTCTCAGTTTTTTCAAATTAAGAAAAAATACACTGACATCACTTGAATTTCCCAAAATGCCAGGATAAATGGTACAAGGAAAGAAAGATGTACCCGGGGACCAAAGGATGGCTCAGAATCAGAGCCCCGGGGGTTTGTCAGATAGAAGCACGACGACTCTAAGGGACACGAAGAGCCAGGGCCTAGACCTACACCTCATAGAGCCTCTGCCAGAGGGGAAGGAACGGGTAAGGTCACCCCTCAAATATCCTGAAGACGGGAAGACGCCACACAGGACCCCGGGAAGGTGCCAACTTACCCCGACTTTGCGCAGCAGGTCTCCCACGATGTTGAGGGCAGATATCCGTGCTGCCGGTGTGAGGGGGGTCCCCCCAGTGGACTCATCCAGACCTGCGTGTGCAAAGGGAAACACACATAACACCAACACACAGTCAAATTGTGCACTAACATCTCTGAGTGTGAAACCTGGGGGTGGGTGAGGAAGCCCCTCTCCCCTGAGTCTGGATGCTGCCCTGTTTTATTCTAGTTTGCTGTCTAACACAATGAGACTATTTATGTTATTTCATTTCGGGTCTTTTTGCGGGGTTGGGGGGATGTAATTAGGTTTTTATTCATTTATCTTAATGGAGGTCCTGGGGATTGAACCCAGAACCTCATGCACGCTAAGCATGTGCTCTACCACTGAGCTATATCCTCCCCCCCAGCAAGACTATCTGATGACCAACTTCTCGCAGCCTTATAATGACTATACTAAATATTTATCTTGACATGTTATTTTTTTTAAACAAGATCAAAACAAGCCCTCTTAAAATTCTCGGAGTTCCACATAGCTCATTAACAGTAACAGCATCTGAACAAGCCACAAAGGTCAGGATTCTACTCCTCGGAGCCTCCTTTCCCTCCAAAGCAGGGCTCCTGGACCAGCAGGCTTGGCACCCCTGGGGCGCCTGTGAGACATGCAAGGTCTCAGGCTCCACCAGACCTGCTGAATCTGAGGTGCATTTTAACAAGACGCCCAGCTGAGTGGTGAGCTTATTAAAGTGCGGTCCAGCCTGGAATCCTGGATGTGTCAGGGATAGGCAGGACGTGTACGTGGTGGTGTGAGTCGTGGAGCCGGCCTGCCATTCGCCAGCTGGGTGACCGGAGGCGGTGCCCTAACCCAAGGCCTCAGCCTCCGCACCTGTCACACAGGAACAGAGCTTGCATTACCTGCTTCTTGGGCCGAGGTGAGAATTCAGGGAGGTCATATGTATACGCAGAGCACGGTAAGCAGTGATTGCACACCCTGAGCCCTCAACAATTGTCTACTATTATTACTATTACTTGCTATTAAGTGGCCCAATCAGTCTCAGAGTTAATCAGTCAGCAGAGGGGCGACTTAAATTTCTTGGTTTTTGCCATACAGCACAGGCTACACTGGCTGCGGTTCTAGATGACGTAATGCTGGACCCACAAAGAGCTTTTTAAATTTTTCATTTGGTCCCTGAAATCTTTAACTTGTGAGATTTCATATTTGACAAGAGGATTTCTGGCTTCTGGTGAAGAGTGAGATGTCTGCTGCGGCTGGGCCCACCTTTCCTGCAGTCAGAGCAGAGTGCGGCTGCCCCTCTAGATGAGGCTCCCCTTTTCCAGTTTGCCGCAGACTCCACTGTTCCCTACTGTCTTATGCCCAAGAGGCTCCTCTCACTTACCTCAATGGTCTGCCCCTCTGAGCACCCCAGCTTGCTCCCTGCTGTACAGCCTGGTCCAGTTTCTCCCTCACCCAGGACCCACCCTGGGTTCTCACCTAAGCTTTGTGAAGCCACAAAAACCCTCCCGAATCCCACCCCTCTTACCACGTCGGAACGTCCCGGGTGTGTTCAAGCTACAGCCAGGTCCTCGATGAGTGATGGGAGTGGACGGCACGGAGCCAGTGGCCTGCACAGCTGTGTCTGTCCTTTCAGCTTCCACCGAGCTGGGCTTGGGGGTCCTGGGTTTCTCCTGCTTTTGCTGCACAGCCAATTCCTGCCGCAAATCTGGGCCAGGAAAAGGATTCAGATTAAGTCCATGCTTTGGGCGATGGGACGAGGGGAGGGTCGGCAGTAGATGTTGGTCAGCAAGAAGAACCACTAGAGTGAAAAACTCCGGGTGGAAACCCTTGATGAAGCAAAACCCATAGGACCTTGCCCAGCAGGCCTGCAAAACTACATAGTTTTCCTTTTGAGTAAAAACAAAAAAGTTAACTTTTTTTTTTTCATTATGGCAGTGATGCACTAATGCTTTTACTATTTCAAGAAAATTTCAGTGTACCAAGGCTCACAGAATACTAAGTCAAAATATGCTTTCCCAACCATCCCCCAAAGGTCCCTCCTCACCCACAACCATATAATATGGGGGAGTTTCCAACCTTTTTTCTCTGCATTTTCACACATATAGTTCATATATGTATCTATTAAGCATATAACATGAATAATTTTTATTAAGCATAAATAGAAACATACATCTACTGTCTATGTATTTCCCCCTTCAATGGTATGTTCTAACAAGTTTTCTATGACATTTATATCTACACTTTGTTTAACAACTGTTTAACATACCACAAAATAAGTCTATGTAATTTACCTAAGCAGTTCATTTCTGATGGGCATTTAGGAACAACTACCTTTTAAACTTAAGAGTTTTTCTTTTTAATCCCCCTTCTACTGGCTACCCATTAGAAACCAAATGAATGTCATCAACAGTGAATTGGGACTTTGTCAGGACTGATGGACCCAACATGGATGATTTGCTAAAATCTCAGTTATAAAGCTCCACCTCCAGAACTGCTGCCTCCAAAGAGCGGACGCTGATGAGACTCCGGAGTTCTAAGCCACGTGTATCAGGTGTCACCAAGTCACAAACATGATAGGCCAGCTAACTGTATCAACGGGAATTTTCTCCCCACAAAACTCCTGTGCTCCTGCTGAGCATAAAGCTGGCGCTGGGCTTAAGTACCCATGAAGGGTCTTTACAGGGCTGGACATCTGACAATTCTTAGCATGGAGTGGGGACCACGGCTCAGCCTGCTCACTGTGGTCTCCACCCTCAGACCAAACAGCCCATGTGCCAAGCAGGGCACGGATTTCCAGCAGAGACAATGCTGGCAATCCTGTGGGACAGGACATCCTCAGGTGGGGAGAGGGCACAATGCTGGTGACACACACACACACAGAACAAAGCCAAGGCCTTCTGACCTCTGGCTTCATCCTTCAGCCGCTGAACAGATTCTAGGAGATTCTCCTTCTCGTCCAATTCACTCTCCAGGAAGGCATTTCTTTCAATGGCTTGATTCAAGCGCTGTTCAAAGTCCTCCAGAGACATGATCGTGGCCCTGGGTAAGAGACAAGTAAAGCTGTCCAAGAGAGCAAATGACACATCTGTCTGATGTCTGGAGACCCGGGAGACGAGCAAGGTCACTCACACGGGGTGCGAGTCCCAGCACTGGCACTTCCTAATCCCACAGAGCCGAGCAACCCCCTCAATCTGCCAGGACTGGGCTCTCCACCTGCACAACAGGAACCATCTCAGCGCATGAGGTGCATGAGGCCATCCCAAGGGTTAAATGAGACCATGTCCATACGGCACTTAGCAACAAGTCAAGACCTCATTAGGACCATATACAAGCCCCGGTGAAATGCCAAGAGTGGCCTGTTCCATCTTGTCTCAGAGACTCACAATGCAATCAGTATTCAGAACACCCTATAATACACACATGCAATGTAATAACAGGAATTTAAACAGGCAGAAGAGGCCACCTTAGTCCCTCAGTTACCTTAAAAAAGTTCAGAACACCTAGCCCCAGCCCAGCTGCCCTGCTAACAACCACTTCTTCTCTTGAACAATGTAGGCAGTCACTGGAATGCCATGTCAAAGTTGCTGAGAAGTCCTGCAATCAAACCTTTTCAACTCTGTCTGGACAAGCTACCTTCTCTGTGCCTCAGTTTCCTCATATGCAAAGCAGGGGAGTAACAGTCCCTCCGCACTGGGAGGGGTGGGGGGTGGCTGGGGGGGAGTGGAGTAACACGTGACGCAAACAACAGATGTTTCAAACATAAGTGCTCGATACATGTCAGCAATTTTTCTCACTGATCCTGTTTGTCTCCAGAAGACCTTTAACATCCTGCTAATTGTATCTCATGGTGATTAGAAGCATTTGTTTGGAGTGGAACCCATGAGTTAACACCTGGCTCTAACATGTAAGACTAGCTAAGTGTCCTTAGGTGACTTAACCTCTCTGGGCCTCTGGGCCTCTGGGCCTCTGGGCCTCCAGCGGCAAAGTGAGGAACAATCATTCATTTATTCAGCACATCCTATGTTCAGATTGAGTCATCTTTGTTCTTACCTCAAAGGGTGTTTAGAGGTAAAGAAAATAAAGTGCCTGATTAAAAACAACAAAGGGATGGTATGATACTGGAATCAGTTAAAATGACCCCAAGGCTGGCATGTCAAACAAAAATTACAAAAATAAAATACCTAGGAATTCATGTAACAACAAACATGTAAGAATGCACTGTAGGGCACAGAGACTAGTCAAAATGCAGGCATATGGTATTTATGAAGAGGAAGACCCCAAATCATAAATCAATTCTCCATTAGCTACCTAATACGTTTAACACCATCCTAATAAAAATATGAATAGGTTTTTATTGGGGGACACAGGCACAGGGGGATTTATCTGAAAGATGATGTGATAATGAAATAAGAATGGCCAGGAAAGGACTGTTAGCCACAAAAAAGAATGAGATCTTGCCATCTGTGACAACATGGATGGACCTGGAGGGTACTAAACTTAGTGAAGTAAGTCAGAGAAAGATAAACGCTGTATGATATCACTTATATGGGGAATCTAAAAAAACAAAATAAATGAACAAACATAACAGGAGAGAAACAGAGTTATAGATACAGAGAATAAACAGGTGGCTGCCACAGGGGAGGGGACTGGGGGAGGAGGGAAATAGGTGAGAGATTAAGAAGTACAAAGTTCCAGTAGCAAAATAAATGAGTCACAGGTATGATGTACAGTGTGGGGAATACAGTCAACAACTACGTAACATCTTTGCGTGGTGATCTTAAACAATTTATTGTGGTAATCAGTTTGAAACACATAGAAATAGCGAATCACTATGTTGTATAACAGTAACTAACATAGTGTTGCAGGTCAATTATATTTCAGAAACAAACAAATTCATAGAAAGAGATCAGATTTGTGGTTACCAGAGGCAGGGGGTGGGGCAGCTGAGTGAAGGTGGTCAAAGGGTATAAACGTCTAGTTATAAGGTATTAGGGATGTAATGTACGATATGATAAATATATGAAAGTTGTTAAGAGAGTAAATCCTAAGAGTTCTTATCAGAAGGAAAGAATTTTTTTTCTATTTCTTAATATGTCTGTATGAGAGGATAGATGTTCACTAAACTTACTGTGATCCTTTCATGATGTGTGTACGTCAAATCATGCTGTACACCTTAAACGTATACAATGCTGTATGTCAATTCTATCTCAATAAAACTGGAAGAAAAAAGTGGCAAAGAGAACTCTGAAAAAGAAGAGATGGGGGACCCAGCTCTGACAGATACAAAGAACATTCTATCATAAACCATCAATAATGAGCAGTATGGTGCAGAGTGAAGCAGTTATAAGATCAGACAGACCAAGGAGAACTGAAGTTTCCAGAAACAGATCCAAATACGCGTAAGAACTTAAGTTTTGATAAAGTTGGCATCACAAGTCACTGACGAAAAGATGGCTGGTTCTATTCTAGGTCTGGGGAGTAGCAGGGAGCCCCCTGGAAAAAAATTAATGTTGGATCCATACCCCAAGATGCATTCCAACTGGATCCAAAATTTACACTCAGCATTTGGCTACAATCTCCTACTGGCTTCTGGGAGCCAGAGGAATGGAACACCGACATCAGTGGCATTTCTGGCCTCCCCAAACCTGTGTGGATCCATGACCACTTGGGTGTATATAATCAGCATCAGTAACACCAGCAGGGCACAGCACTTAGATTTTTGTTACTATGCGAATATCTGCTTTCAAATAAAGGTAAGCATCCTGGTTGTCACGGAGTGAAAATAGCTTTATGTGCTTTATATGTTGAAATTCTGTGAACTGATGTATAGAAGCATATTTATTATCATAAGAGTAAAAAGCTGCAATATATAATGACTGAGAAAGCTGTTAATATCATGGGCAGTTATGAGAACTTGCAAATAGTTAAGCAGGAAAATAGATGTTCAGTAAACATAAATATTAAGAGATGCATTTGTCTACACCTGAACCTAATAAAATCTTATGTTAATTATCTGAATTTTTTTAAAAAGAGATACATTTGTTAGATAACTAAGAGAATATCCTTTTTGAGCCAATAAATGCTTTAAAAGTCTGTGTCGGGGGGAGGGTATAGCTCAGTGATGGAGTGTGTGCTTAGCATGCACAAGGTCCTGGGTTCAATCCCCAGCACCTCAATTAAAACAAACAAACAAACCTAATTATCTCCCCATCCCCAAAGTAGATAAAAAATAAAATAGTTGGACAAAAAATAAAAATAAAGTCTATGTGTCACCTCACACCCATCAGAATGGCCTCCATCAAAAGAACAGAAAAGAACAAGTACTGGTGAGGATGTGGTGGGAATGTAAAATGGTGTGGTCATTATAGAAAACAGTATGGAGGTTCCACAAAAAATTAAAAATAGAGTTATCACATGATCCAGCAATCCCACTTCTGGGTACATACTCCAAAGAACTGAAAGCAGGATCTCAAAGAGATATTCGTATACTCTTCGTTCACTGCAGCATTACTCACAAGAGCCAAGAGGTGAAAGCAACCCAAGTATCCATTGACAGATAAAAGGATAAAGAAAATATAGTACATACATGCAATGGAATATTACTCAACCTGAAAAAGGAAGGGAATCCTGTCACATGCTGCTACAACATGGACACATCTCAAGGACATCATGCTAAGAGAAGAAGCCAGCCACAAAAGGACAAACACTGCATAACTCTATGCATAGGGAGTACCTAAAGTAGTCAAAATCACAGAAACAGAAAGGGGAAAGATGATTACCGAGGGAGCAGGGAGCAGGAATTAGAGTTCAGTGGGTATAGAGTTTCAATGTTGCAAGATGAAAATTTTCCGGAGAGCTGTTACACAATAATTGAATGCATTTAACACTCCTGAACTGTACCCACTTAAAATGGTTAAGGTAGCAAATTTGATGTTAAGTGTTTTTCTACCACAATTTTTTTTTTTTTTTTACAAAGTCTACGTAATAACACACAGAAAAGTAAAATTAGAATCAATGTTAATCTTTGTAGAACTTTTTGGTATGCCAACACTTGTATATTAAACAAAATAACATTTAAGGAATGTATTTAATTTTTAGTTAATTCCCTTCCTCAGTTAAAAGTGAGTCATTCAGTTTTACAGACTTACAGCAGAGAGGCCATAAGAAGCAAACAGTTGATGGTGCTGAGAAGTTATTGTCCTTAGTCCGCAAACGATAAATGCTGGAGAGGGTGTGGAGAATAAAGAACCCTCCTACACTGTTGGTGGGAATGTAGTTTGGGGCAGCCGTTATGGAAAACAGTATGGAGATTCCTCAAAAAACTAAAAATAGAGTTACCATTTGATCCAGCAATGCTCCTGAGCATATATCTGGAGGGAACTTTAATTCAAAAAGACACATGCACCCTGGTTCATAGCAGCACTAGATACAACAGCCAAGACATAGAAGCAACCTAAATGTCCATCACCAGATGACTGGATAAAGAAGTTGTAGCATGTATGTATATATGTATGTATGTGTGTATATATATACATATACACACAGACACATATACATATACATACACACACAATGAAATACTACTCGGCCACAAAAAAGAATAAAATAACGCCATTTGCAGCAACATGGATGGACCTGGAGAAGTGAAGTAAGCCAAAAAGAGAAAGAAAAATACCATATGATATCACTTATATGTGGAATCTAAAAAAGGGACAAATGAACTTATTTACAATACATAAACAGACTCACAGACATAGAAAAAGAACTTTTGGTTACCAGCAGGGGTAAAGGGATGGGAAGGGATAAATTGGGAGTTTGAGACTTGCTAACGACTACATATAAAATAGATAAACAAGATTATACTGCATAGCTAATGGTTACCAGCAGGGGTAAGGGGATGGGAAGGGATAAACTGGGAGTTCGAGATTTGCTAACGACTACATATAAAGTAGATAAACAAGATTATACTGCATAGCTAAGGGAACTATATTCAATGTCTTATAGTAACCTATAATGAGAAAGAATAGGAAAACGAATATATGTATGTATATGTATGACTAAACTATTATGCTATACACCAGAAATTGACACAACATTGCAAGCTGACTATACTCCAATTTAAAAAAAAACTGTTTGTGCAGCAGCAGGCTGTCAGATTTTCCAAGTATAACTATTAAAATTTTATAATAAAATTATAAAGTTGTTTTAAGGTTTTTTTAAAAAATAAAACTTCAGTATTCCAGAACTTTATTCGTTTTATAATGATGATTTTGGTCTCAATGTCATCTGATTTTAACATTCAATTACTCAGTATTTGGCCAAATGTGAATCCAATGCATCTTTAGAAGAGAGAGAGAAATGGGTGTGGGGGGGGGGGGGAGCACAGGGGAGGGGAGGGAGAGAAAAAGAGAGAAAGAAAGAAAACATTTAAAAAAAAAAACTAGAAGAAAACATAGGCCAATTGTTTTATAATCCTTGGATGGCAGAGGGCCCTTCTAACTATGACTAATGAACTTGACTATATAGAAATCCACATAACTTCAGACAGTAACATATACAACACCAAGCTGGAAGACATTTGACAAGCTCTAAACATTTTCAATTCAGATTATAGCCAAATACATAAACATCTCCTAGAAATGGATGAGAGGAAAAAACAACCAGCAACCAATTTAAAAATAAGCAAAGACAGAGTTCACAGAAAAAGAAAGAAAACAGATATTAAATATATGAAAAGGAACTCAAGGTCACTCATAATTCAAAAATGTACCTATTTGTCTCCTGTGAGATTGGCAGAAATCCAAAGTTTGAAAAATGCTGTTGGTGAAGCTATTTGGAAAATGGGGACTTATTTACATACCTGTTGGGAATGGAAATTGGTACAAATACAGAGAACAATTGGGCAAAAACTATCAAAATCACATATGCACATATATCCTCTGACCGAGCAATTCCACTTCTGGGAATTTAGTACACAGATCTACATCTGTGCAAGCAACACCCATCATTCATCACAGCTGTGCTTACCACTGCAAAGGAATGGAAATGCAGAAAATATTTACCCACAGGGGGATGGATAAATAAATGATTCTGCATCACACAATACCAACCATACAATGAATATTATGTACTTGGGGGAAAAAAAACCCAACAAAGAATGCTCTGTATCCTACTACAGCAAGACCTCCAAGATCTATTATGTGACAAAGTAAGATGTACAATAGTGTGTACAGAATGCTCTTTTGTGGGGTGGAGGGGGAGGAATAATACAAATTTCTATTTGTTTCAATTTGCATTAAAAAAAAAACTCTACCCCTTTGTATATTATTTTTGAACAATATGAATGTAATATCTCTTTGTGATAAATTGCATTATTGGTCCCAATTCATCATCCTCCCTGTATCCACTCCCTTGCTGTGGCCTCACTGTGGGTAGAAAGTACTTTCCCACCCCTTGGCAGAGCTTGGCCATGCTTTGATCAGTGATATGTGGGTAGAAATGATTGTATGCCAGTGGCTTGCCAGAAATCAGAACATGCTACCAAGCCACAGTAACCAAGTCATTAAGGCATTGGTGTAGTAATTCACAAATTGCACACAAGACCAAAAGAGAGAATCCCAAATTAGATCCCAGAATATACAGTCAGCCCTCCCCATCTGTGAGTTGCACATCCTTGGATTCAACCAACTGCAACTAAAAAAATACTCAGAATAAAAAAAAAATCCAGAAAGTTCCAAAAAGCAAAACTCAAATTTGCCACTCACTGGCAACTATTTATACAACATTTAGATTGTATTAGGTACTATAATTAACCTACACATGATTTAAAGTATATGGGAGGAGGCACATAGGTTATATGCAGATACTACACCATTTCATATAAGGGATTTAAGAATCCACAAATTTTGGTATCCACAGGCATCCTGGAGCCAATCTCCCATGGATACCAAGGGTTGACTTGAGAGGTTAACATATGGCAGAAATGAGTTCAATTCAGTGGAAAAAAGATGAAGTGTCTAATACACATTACTGGCACAACTGTCTGTCTATCTAATGAAAGTAAAATGAGACACATATCTTATACTAGATACAAAAATAAATTTCAGGTAGATTAAAGGTATGAATTAAAACAAGTAATAAAAAAAAATATTGCAAAAACAGAATAAGAACATACATGCAAAATCAAAGGATCAAAGAGATTTCCCTAGTGAAGTCTGGAAAACTGGAAGTTACAAAAGGAGACGTAATTGATGAGCTAAAAATGAAAAATATTTGTATGGGAAATGATATCACAAAGTCAACTGAATTCTGTAAAAAATATTTTCAATGCAGGACAAAAGATTAGTAGCAAAAATACACAAAGAACTCTATACAAACCAGTAAGAAAGGACAGTCCACTTCTGGTAATGATAAGGTAGCTTGTATGAGACCAAACATCCTACAGATACAAATTCTGGGTAAAATGAGAAGAACAATGATCTGAAGGTACTGTCAAAAACTGGGAGGGAGCCAACACTGGGAAGAAGAGAACAACAGTGGGTGAATTTTGCATCTTTATAAACAGCTTTGTGCCGACGGCTCCAATGATAGAAATCCATCACCACAGGGGAGTCCCAAGTTCTGCATATGTCAACTTTTCCCACATCTCTGGCTGACCCCTGACAGGGCATGTGCACGGCAGACTTCAAGCATCCTAGATAACAAATCAAAGAGATTTTGGCTACTGCCCATCAAGGGGAGACAGAGTTTGGAGTGTGAGTTCAGCCTACTTAACAAGCAAACAAAATTAAAAATAAAAACATTACAGAATCCATAGTTTCTGCAACACACCATCGTAATTCCCAGAATATAATCCAAAATTACTAGATGCGTGAAGAGCAAGGAAAATGTGACCCAAACTCAAGAGAAAAAGCCAGATGAGATAACCCAGATGTTAGAATTAGCAGAAAAGGATCTTAAAGAAGCTACTGTAACTATGCTCAAGGATGTAAAGAAAGAAATCTCTATAGAGGAATAGAAATTATTAGAAAAAATATAATATCTAAAATAAAACATTACTGGAACTGGCTTAACAGCAGGTTGGAGGAGGGAAGGATTTAGTGAACTTGAAATGAGATCAACACAAATGATCTAATTTGAGGAACCAAGAGAAAAAGGATTTAGAAAAAACATGAACAGAGATTTAGTGACCTGTGTGATGGTATCAAAAGGACCAACAGGTGTGTAGCTGGTGTCCCGGAAAGACAGGAGAGAAAGAACAGGGCAGCAAAAATCTTTGAGGAAACAATGACCAAAATTAAATTTGGCAAGACAACTCTACAGATCAAAGAAGCCCAGTAAACCCTATCAGGGTAAGTACACAGAATCTAGGCACACCACCGTCAAGCTGCAAAAAAAACAAAAATGAAGAGACATTCTGAGAGCAGCCAGAGGGAAACACCCTGTTACTGACAGGGGAGGGACTATTCCAATGACCACTAACTTCTGACCCCCAGTGAGGAGACCAGGAGACAGCGGGACAACATCTTTAATGTGCTGAAAGAAAACAGACACCCGTCAACCCGGAACTCCACATCCAGTGGAAATATCCTTCAAGAATGAAGACAAAAGACAGTTTCAGAAAAGCTAAAGCAAAGAGAATTCACCAGCAGACCTGCACCCCAAGAAATGCTACAGGAAGTTCTCCAAGCTGAGAGGAAACGATACCAGAGGGAAACTTCAGCAAGACATGAACAGAAACCGTCAATATATGTGGGTAAATATAAAAGGCTATCTTTTAAAGTTATTTTTTGTGGGGGAGGGAGGTAAGTAGATTTGTTTGTTTGTTATTTTAATGAAGGTACTGGGGATTGAACCCAGGACCTCATGCATGCTAAGCATACACTCTACCACTGAGCTATACCCTCCCCTCAAAAGGCTATCTTTTTACCCTCTTACTTTCTTTAAAATTCACTTGGCTTTTTAAAGTAAAAGTTTTAACAATGCCCTGTGGGATCCATATAACTGGTAGATGTAATAGCATTACAACTGTAATATAAAGTTCAAGGATGGTAAATGGCCCTATAAAGTTGCAAGGCTGTTGCATTTGGTACAATATTAACAAAGTAGACTGATAAGGTGAGTGTGTGTGTTGTGATCCCTAAAGCAACCACCACAATGCAATGCAAGGAGCTGTGGCTGCAATGCCAAGGGCCCGTGTCTTAACAGGAGAGGCGGCAGAGGGGGTGGGGTACGTGAACACATGCATTTGTACAAACTGATGGAGCTGCGCACTTAAGATCTGTGCATGGTGCTGTATCTCATTTGTATCTAAATTTTTAAAAGGTGTCCTCTTAAAAAAAAAACCCCGAAACTGGCTTAGAGTAGTTATTCAATAAATGGTAGTAATTATTGTTAGTGATCTGCTAAACTACAGAATGTCAGTTTAAGAAACAACTGTCCTTCCTACATTAGGGCCTATTTAGCACATACTGCCCTTCTACCTGGGATGACCCCTCAGTCTGCCCAGGCACCCCTCGGCCTTGGCCTAAATGGCATTTCCTCTGGGAAGCCTTGCCTGATATTCTCCCACCAATGGCCAAATGAACCCATCCGATCTCACGCCCCCGCAGCGCCCTGGATTTGCAGCAGTTTCTGCCTACTGTCCGCTTCCATAAGGCTGCAGGACCGACAAGGGCACAAAAAGGCTCCGAAGCCCCGTTTCCCCTTCCCGACGCACCGTTTGGCTCTTTCCAAGTCGTCATTGGCCTGCTCCAGCTCTCTGATGTACTTCTGCAGTTGA
The DNA here is from genome assembly GCF_036321535.1 of Camelus dromedarius. Lineage (NCBI taxonomy): Eukaryota > Metazoa > Chordata > Mammalia > Artiodactyla > Camelidae > Camelus > Camelus dromedarius. The sequence continues at coordinate 13,078,359 of NC_087459.1, read as the reverse complement.
TCTTTAATGGCTTTTGTCTGGGCAAGGTCATCCTCTAAGGCTGAGATCTGCCGGTAGCCCTCAGAATGCTGCGTTTCAAACTTCTCCTGAAGGACAGAATCAACACTCGGTGACTGACTTAAGACTTCCAATGGGTCTGTTTATGTCTCTTCCCTGGCACCTCCTTAAAACACTGATGGTCCATCCTGGGAGGCAGCGCTCCTGTTGTAGTGGACGTGCCTTTCTTAACCACTGAGTGTCTGCTCCTCCCCCTCTGCACAGCCCACCAGTACCCCTATTTCTTTAGGGGATTTCTCTCCCTTATTCTAGGGTCTGATGCGACCAGCCTTCCCATCACACTCACTCAGGAGACCCCGGGCTTCCTCTCACAGCCTCTGCCACTGCCAGGGGACTGACTAAGCTCAGTCAGTAACACCTTCTGTCCACAGACATGGGCTCTTAAGCAAGTGAGGGGAGATGGCAGGAACAGGGGCCGTCATTCAAGCTGTCAAGTCCCGAATGCTTCCTGCCTCCTGGTCCCCTGAATGTCTTGTACCCTGTCCCCTCTCCCACACTGGTCCCTGCAGTCTCTGGTGTCGAGAAGCCCCCAACAATCTTCAGAGCAATCATTTTGCGCAAATGCCCACAGCCACAAAAAAAGGCACGTAAACCTCCCTGGGCCTCACACACAAGGGCAATTCCTGCAACATCCCTGGATTAGAGAGACTGTCGGGAATCCCAGCAACTTTGTTTGCTTGTGTCTCATAGTAAAGAGGAGGACAGCATGGACTTAGTTTGACAACTGTTTCGACTTTGTGATCCAGGACACTCCTTGCAGCACAGGGGAATTAGAAGGAACTTCTGGACCTCTGGGGGAGGGAAGGAAGGAAGGGAAGAAGGAAAAAAACCCCCAAAACTTACTAATTGCCGAAAGAAGCTTACTGTCATCTGGCCAGTGCTTTCTAAGGCAAGGAAGCCCAGGTGGTTTCTCAACAATCTGCTGTTGCCCGACTGCAGGCGCTAACCCTCTGCGTGCTTACTCTGCCTCTGGGCTCAGGGCACGACTCACGTCGCCTCATTTAGTGCCACTTCAGAGCCGTGGGAACTGAGCTGTCACTTCTTCAGCCCACAGTCAACTGGAAGCAAATGCCTGAGCCAAGATCCAACCCGCTCACCTGGGCTCGGGCTCTCAGAACCGCAGTGCCAAACTGCCCCCAACAGCCCCCTGATCACACTCGCAAAGACACACTGACTCACACGCACTCACGCTCACTCCTGTTCTGGCTCCTCTTTCAAATTACTTTTTGTCACCGAACACCCTTAGCACCTTCCCTTCATCTATAAACATGAAAGAAAATACGTCCCACACTCACTTGGGAAAGGCCCAAGTCTAATTAGAAAGTTAAGAGACGGGCCAACTTGTCATCTTTTTTTTTTTTAAAGGGCATGATAGTTTATTTTAAAAAAACTGTAACACTGATCATCATGACCAGCATACACATGATGATGGCTCTTCTCTGGGATGCTGACATGGCAGCACGTTTGTACCCTGAAATGTTTCAGCAGCACCCACTCCTCTTCTTTACTCCGCTGAGCAAACAAAGCTGTTGCTAGAAACAGTCTGGAAGCACAGGGGAGTGATGTAATGGTGCCCGGGCCAGACAGGCGTGGCAAGAGCCACTGAGAGGAGAAGGTCCGAAGAATGAGCAGATTATTTACAGGGTGAGGACAGGGAGGGGCGTCACATCCTCACACTGCTCAGTCCCCTCTGGGCTCCGTTTCCTGGCTGTGAGCACAGGAAGCACCTCCACTCAGACAAGCAGGGGCAGACCCGGCCCAGGCATGGGCGAATTCCCAGGCAGGGCTCTGATCACCTCACACCCTTTACTTGGGTGCTTCCCTAAATAATACAGGAGGGGACGGGAGCCTAGGTGGTTAGCCTAAATTCAAACACAGGTTCCAAGATGACACAGTTAACTTGAGGGCTTGTTCACCAGTGTAAAGATTCAAATGATGTCCTTTGAACTTGGGGACATGAAAAGCTGCTACGCTTTCATTTGGAGCTAATTATAATAAGCTGTCAGCTGATGGAGGCATCAATAGATGCTCTGTTTGATCCCTTACAAGCTTTTTTTTTTATTCATCTTGCGATGAATAAGCCAGTTGTCTAGAAGTTCAACTCAGCTGAAGACATTTCTCTTAGGGGACTGAGAAATACGTGCTGGTGGCAGTTCTTTATTCCAAGATAGTTCTATTTCCTCCCCTTCTCTACACCCACATCTCAGGCATCTGGCATGTGGTTGCAATGAAGAGGTCTTCTGCTGGTTCAAGGGCTCAGTTTTGAAGCGGTTAATTACTTAGCACCTGCTTGGTATTTATTCAACATCTGTGGAGGTCCTCCTGCCCTCTGCAGACTGTGGCTCAGACCACTAGTCTTGCTTCCACACAGCTTCCCCTGCCCAAGTCCCCTTCAGTGTAAGAGCTATGACGATTCCCCAGTGCCCAAGGCAGGGGTCAGGCTGTTAACAAAATGAGTGAAGTGGGTCAGGCGTTAAGGAGCAAATGACACTCAGCCCCTAGGATCACAGACGGGGAGGGAAGGACAGTAGTGGGGACCAGGGCAAAGTGCAGAAGGCTTGTTCTGTCAAAGCAACCACAACCTGGCTTTTTGCTGGTGTGCAGAAGGCAGGCCTGGTGTGGCCAGACCCACCAAAGGAAGATCAAAGGCAAAGGGAGAGCAAAGGAAGTCGGAAATCCAGGTTTTTAAAGGAAGCCTCACAACTTTGAATGCCGATATCAAGTATCTTTTAAAAACACTAAAGATATAAATTTTACTGTTGAAAAATAAACTGTAGGCAAACCCCCACCTCTAGTTAACAGCCTGCTGCGTATTTACAGGGAAGGGTACAGATGTCTGCGATTCACTCTGAGACGCACTGGAAAGTAAGACAGACTTATGGATGGATAGATATGTAATAAAGGGCAAGAATGGCAAAGATGATTGGTAGAGCCTAGGTAGTGGATACACAGATGTTTCCTGGAAAACCACTAAAGGCTTAAAACAAACAACATCTACATGCCAGACTGACCTGTGGATGGCCAGTCTGGGCTCTGTGGTCTACAACACAATAACCTGAAGTCCACAGTGCAGCTTCCAGGGTCTGTGGGGTTTTTCCTCTACTACTCCCATCCCTCAGTCCCAATCCATTTGTTGGTCCCACTTTTCCTTGTGTGCCAGTAAAGCCAGATTCCCCAGGTCCACTGGACACTCATTCTTGCTCCTGCCTATGGCAGGTCCAGATTAACTCACCATCAAACCCCTGTGCACCAAACTGCTGGCTAGACAGACAGAAAGACACACACAACCACCACTTCAAACACCAGCTCAACCCCCCCAGCTCCTCCATGACCCTGTGTCCAGCCCATGCACATCGCTCCCAGAATGATCTCATGGTCAGTACGATGTGACCGAGCACCCTTTCCCTAAGTGCTTCAGCTGTTACGTTTGTCTTCCTCACGAAGCTTCCAGAGGCCAAAGGGCACATCTCCTCCCGCTGTCTAGCACACCTACCCCTGGGCTCACATTGCAAGGCCTTGGCTCTTTCCAGCAGCTCATCCAAATTTATATGAGGAGCTTTGTTTAAAAAAACAAAAGACATGCAAACATGCCAGGGTGCCACCCAGACTTACTGAGACTCTCAGGGCGGGGCGGGTCCAGGCCTGGCGACAAGGGCTGAGCCTTAGGCTCTAAGGGCCCAGCGTTATACTTAATGATCACCTGCTAAGCCCAGCAGTGTCCGAAAGGCAGCCTTCGCCCTGCACAGCAGTGGTTCTCCAGACACTTGACAATGTCTGCAGATATTTTCAGTTGTCACAACCCGGGGGAGAGTGTGCTACTGGCATCTAGTGGGTGGAGACGAGGGATGCTGTTAAAAACCCTACAATTTTTCCGAGAATTATGTGGCTTCTAACGTCAACAGTGCCCAGGCGGAGGAAGCAGTACCGTCCAGCAGAACTTTCTACAACGATGGAAACGTTCTACAGCCTCTCTGTCCCACAAAGATACCCACCAGAGACACGCGGCTACTGAGCACTCGAAATGTGGCTAGTACAATCGAGGAATTGAATTTTGATTTATTTTAATTAAATGTCAGTAACCACACACAACAAGGGGCTACCATACTGGACAGCATAACCCTGGGCCTCATAAAATAACGATCAGCAATTCTCCACAGTGACATTCCACACTCTAGAAAGGTCTACCCTCCACGTGCCTCATGGGAGCGTCATAACAGCCAAGAACGGCCATGGGACACGCGTGAGACTAGGCTCTCACAGAGTGCCTCCTTCGGGGCATAAAGTGTCCAAGCGCCACACACACTGGCCAGCCTGGGGCTCCCTTTTCCAGTCACATGCTGGAAGCCCCCAACACCTGCGTGCGTCTCCTTTCGCCCCCTCACCTTGATGGTTTCCAGCTCCATGCGAAGGCGGTTATTCTCGGACAGGAGGTCCCTGTTCCTGGTTTCGATCTGCTGCAGCTGTGTCTCCAATTCAGCTTCATACTCTCGGCTGCCCTCCTGGAATTCTCGGAGCTCCTCCTGCGTGTTCTCTGCCCTACAGAATCCCCAGATGTCAGCTGACGACGTGCGGAGCGCTCACACGCTGCTGAGTGTTACACGTGGATCAGCTCTTTATTCAGCTCCCTTTTGAGGTCGAAACTATCACTGTCCTCATTACACAGATGAGAAGATGAGGTGCAGACAAGTGACTTGTCTCAAGGTCAAAGAAGAAACAGACCTTGGACCCGCACCCAGACGTACCAGGCTCCACAGCCCTCTCTTAACCAATTCACTCTTCACTTATTCCTTCCACCTGTATTTTTGGAGCCCAACGTGTAATAAATACACTTTGGATTATGTATTCTCTGTGGATTTATTTGTAAGGAGAAATTGGACATGATACAAATGTTCACTTATCACACTACTGTAATGTGTCCCTGCCCCACAGCCTAAACACCCAGTTCTAGTTTCTCAACCCTTAAAACTCAAAGGATATATGTATTTTTTAAACACCAAGCCTGAATTATCCTTAAATCAAACTAAGGATAAAGAAATTAGAGGAACGGGACTAAGACCTCCATGCGGAGATTATAAGAATCCATGAGAAATAAAAAGAAACAATGTTAAGCACACACACAGCTGCCAGATATGGGCGCTGCAACACTGGGCTCGAATTGAAAAATCTGTAACAACTCATTTTGCTAGCCCTAGGAGGACGTTCTTTCTCCACACACGAAGGGCGGACCGGATACAGCATCTGGGAGCTGATAAAACTCCGCCAGAAAATACGACGGGAAGTAGCAGAGCAGTTTGCTCAGGGCCCTAAGCTTCGGGGTTCAGACTCCAGCTCTGCTGCATGCCCTTGGGCAAGTTACTTGCTTTCACTAAGGCTCAGTTTCCTCATGTGTAAAGTGGGGTGAGAATGGTTTCTTCGCGGGGTAATGTTGAGATTTAACTGAGATCATGTAGACTAAGCCCTCATAGCGCTTGTCACGTAGTAGGCCTACAACGAATGGCTGCTGCCGTCATGGTGGGAAGAAAGCGCACGGGGAGCTTTGGAGAACTGACCTCTGCTTGTAGGTCATAGCCAGATCTTTCCAGTAGTTAGCTTCTTCCTCCTCAGAGCTGAAGGTCTTTCCCGAGTCCTCCATTGTGGAAGCAAGGGAAGAGATTACTCTTCTTGTGGCATGATGTCTAGGAGAGAAAGGTTTAAAATTACTACCCACATCTGGTTAAATAGCTGATCTTTAATGAGGGGGAAAAAAAAATCCTGAACTTCACGCTGAATTAAATTTGGCAAAAAACATTGCCAAAAAACTAAAAGTAATCCCAGACCAAATAGAGTCCACCCGTACATTACATTCCATGGCTGGAGAAATCTACTGGGATTTGCTGATTTAATACGTTTGGAGGGAGAGTAGGGGAGGACAGCTCAGGGGGTCTAACTTAGGCAGCCAGGTGTCACCACCATCCCCATCACCAGCGATGGAGACTATCAGAAGGAAAGCCTTTAGGGCGAGGGGATAATGAACCCAGTTTCGGACACTTGTCGTTGGACGTGCCTATGATACACGGGGATGCAACACTGGATCTGAACCTTGGGAGTGAAGTCTGGGTTAGCGATGCAAATTTAAGAGTCATGAGTTTGTAACTGGTTCTTCCCTTTTTCTTGTGCCAGAACGACGGGAGAATCTAATGAGGCCTATTTATGGAACTCTGAGGGGTGCCAGTGTTTGAAAGGTGGGCAAAGAAAGACACAGGACTGGAAGGAGACAGTGGAGAAACCCAGTGAGAGGGAAGTGAACCAGAAGAGAGAGCTGTCCTGGGAGCAGGTGGTTTCCAAGGAAAGAAGGGAGTGTCCACAGTATCTGAGATGCAACAGAGAAGCTGGTAGGACAGGACTGGAAAATACCCACGAGACTTAACGAAATGTCAGCCATGGATGATGCGAGCAAGAGTGGTTTCAACATAGTGGAGCAGGGAGGAGGGATAAACTGGGTGGAGGAGTAACTGGGAGGTGAGGAAGAGGAAGCAGATGGGATTTTGGAGAACTGGGTACGAGAACAAAAGGACACAAATTAGACAGTCGCCAGAGGGAGTGGTGATAAGGGGGCCTTGGCTCTGAGGACTGAGCTATCCAGAGCAGAGGTTAGGGAACGAATTTCTATTAACAGTTATCAGTCTATGGACTCCCTGCTGATAGCACCTCTCAATGTAATAGCTTATTTTCTCAATTTATTTAAGACTCTGAGCTTGTCCAAAGATCATCAGGAATCCAAATGAGCTCTCTCCAAAGTCCCTTCTTTCCCTCAAGTGAACTCACTGTTCTGTCTTTGGGGACAACTCCTCACTCTGCAAGACATGACTAACAAGCTGTATTTCTGGCTAAAAATACAAATCATTCTGCTACGTATGTCAACGTTGGCACGGACACATCACCAACTTCTGGATTCCCGGTAGAAAGTAAACAATGATGCCTATATCTGAGCACAGCACTTGCTGATAACTCTTATTTTGTTAGGACTTGTGGTCACATCTTCTCTCCCTTCCCTAATTCAGAGAAAACATGCCATGCCTCCACCTACCCTCTTCTGGGGAACAGAGTTTCTCTGAAAGCTTGATTGAAGCAGAGAAGCTAGACAGAGTAGAAATCTGTTAATTTGATTTTTTCCACCCAATCCAGCGTTCCTTCGTCCATCTTCCTCTAACGGTGCCCCAATATCCCCTTGAGGAAACCAACCCTACATTCATGCCATGGGGCTCAGATGGACCCAATATCACCTTTTACATCTGGGAGAAGGCACATGACTACTAACCAATACCTCCAGCATCAGTAACTGGCTCAGGGGTGGGCCTAATCCAAGCTAAACCAATGACTGGCTTAGGGGTGGACCTAACCCAAGCTGAGCTGACGAGCGTCAGGCCCAGGCCTTTTGCAGAGCTATCAAGAAAGAAAACCCTCTGGAGGTGTTAACTAACCTTGTTGTAGTAATTATTTCACAATATATACATGGACCAAACTATCATGTGGTACACCTTGAGCTTACACAATGTTATATGTCAGTTATATCTTCATAAAGCTGGGGGGAAAAAAGGAAATTCTCTTTCCATGAGGGTCCATCCATGGTGGTCATCTTGCTATCGTAAGGGAGAAGCCTGCCTGGGAATGAAGCCAAAGGAAAGCAGAGCCAAGAAGTGGAGAGACTGGGTCCTGACGGTATCGTTTGGACACCTGTACCTAGTCATACCTGATTTAAGTTATGAAAGATAATCAACTCCCTTTCTTGGTTGTACCAGTTAGGGTTGGATTTCTGCCACAAGAGAGGCCTGATTAATATTTACAGTGAAGGATCTTGTTTGCTGAAAGTAAAAAGGACAGAGTACCTAGAGTGTAAAGAACAGTAATTACCACGGTGATGGGTGAGGGTAGTCCCTGCTCAAGCCATAGGCTGTAATGAGCCCAGATCTCATCTAGTATGTAGTCACCAAACCAATGTTCATAGTGTCCAGAGCCCCGAGCCCATGCAACTGTAACTGAGTGCTGTGTGGCCATTAGTGATAGTACTGAGGACAGTCTCAATGGCACAGCATGGGAGGAAGTCTACGTACAAGAGGGCGAGAAAGTGAGGAACTAGGAATCACAAATGTACGCTGACTTTGCTGCTGTTTGGAAAAAGATCATGGAAAAACATCATATTCAAGTTCAACATAAATTAGTCCTTGCCTACCTCTCTAAACATTTCTTACACCCCTACCTCTCCCTCTTTTATACTGTAGCCACACTGCCTTCTTTCGGTTCCTTGAGCACATCAAGCTTGCTTCTGCCTCAGGGCCTTTGCACTGGCTGTTCTCGCTGCCTAGAATGCTCTTCCCTCAGCTCTCTGCCCGGATTTCCTTCCTGCCATTCATATCTCAGCTGAAATGCCTTTCCCAGAGAGACCTTATCTGAATATCTCACCAAATATCTCCTCCAGACCTTCACTATCCTATTAACACCTGCTTTATCACTTTATGAGTTTTGTTTTTATCTCCCCCCCCCCACCGGAACATCAGCTGTTGAGTACAGGGACCTTCACCATCTGGCTTTTTTATCCCCAAAGCCTTGAACAGTGCCTGGCATACAAGAGGCATTCAATAAATACTCATGGAATAAAGGCACACGGGGGAAGATAGAGATTGATGGGGATATGAGGTTAAGAAAAAGCAAGCAGCAAGAGACCCTCTGAAGGCTAGTTTACAGTTTATATCTGTAAATCCCTAAGGCACTTAACAGGATGGGGAAAACCTTTCATTCCCTCAGCACCTGAGTGGCATCTCATTAATGGGAAGGGGCTGGAGGATAGAGTGCCACGTTGGAAACGGCCCCCTCCCCCGGTTTACATCATAAGGAGTATGATACAGTTACTGGAGCTTAATGGCGTTCATCCTGCAGTCTTATGACATATTTAGACAATTTTAGAAAACGGCTCCTTAAAACACTGTTATCATGGCCAGTGAGGTTTAAACTGAAGCTTCAGGAAAGGAATGAATTTGAGATGTTTTAGGAGGCACTTCCACTGGGGAAGAGGCTCTAATTACAACCCCTGCATTTTTAAAAACATCCTTAGGGAAGAGGAAAACTATGCTTGGGCTAAGAGGAGAGAAGTAACATCTGAACTTCACTTTATGAAACAGCAATCTTAAAAATCTAAGACCTTTTTTTTTTTTTTGCCATCTGAAAATGTCTCAGGAAGTTCTAATGTATATTATTCTCCACAACAGATAGCAAGTAGGATGACTCGCAAAGGTCCCCCTCTTATCATCACCTATTTGCGGCATGCTAGGCATTTAACACATTATTTCCAAACAACTTGATCCTCTTATGCTGTTCAGGTGTAAGAGGCTGGTAGGCAAGACAATCATTCGGTTTCTTAGGAGCGGAAGCTGGAGCAGAAACACTGTATGCCTGGGCCATCTCCATAGGTGCAAGGGAGTGACAGGGGCAAACCAGAACCCAGTGCAAGGGAGTCTCTGAATTCAAATTCAAAGTCTGCCTGGGGTTACAAAAAGGCTGACGGGAGGGCAGATTCACTCTTTGGTCCACGAAGTCTTTCAAAAAGTACTGTGGCAGGCAGATGTTCATGCTTGGTGACAGTATACACACCTTTATACCCATTATCTTAAAAATGGACACTGCATGCATTTATTGCCTCTGGGAAAAGGGATATGGCATCCTACCTCGCCTTCTCAATATAGTATCATGCCCTTGTGTCCCAGCAGCTCTGTGGACAAACTGACAGGCACCTCAAATGTATGTGCTATAGCACGCAAGAACAAACTGGGATCGAGTGGTTCGAGCAGCGTTAATTTTTATCTTGGATAAATGAGATCTACTCTTACTCTACTACTACTAACTCTTACTTTTGTTTCAGCAAGTTTTCTTGTTTTGTTTTGGCGTGTTTATCACAATCAAACTTAAGAGGAAAGTCTGAAAGCACACTTGAGACACACACCTTTGATTTCAAAACTCTAGAAAAAACAAAGCCATCTTTCTCAGCTTTCCTGAGTGAAGTAAGTCAGCACGGCGCGTCAGCAGCAATACACACGTATAAATCATCAGGAATTAACTCACAGCTCTTCTCCGCCCCAACCCCAAGCCTTCCCAATCAGAACACCTGGGAGAGGGAAGGGGCAGGGAGGGAGAGAAAGAAGCTGCCAAAAGTCGGCACATGCTCCTATGGCAATGTTATGAGGTAGGCTTTGCATTTTGCAGAAGTGACAGCACTGGGGTAAAATCAGTCAAGAGTCAGCAAGTCTGGCTTCTGTCCCTGCATTTTCAGAGTCTGTAATGATCTACCTACAAAAATCCTCACTAGGCATGCAAGGACATATGCTCATGGGTGTACACCCTCATTGACTGATGTGGAAAACTGGAGAAACAACTGTCAACAGAGGACTGATTGGGAAATCACATCGTTGTTACGAAGAATTAATTAATACCAATATGGAAAAAGGTTCATATGTTAAGAAAGAATGCCAGTTTTGTTTGCAAATGTATCTCCCTCTGTGTACACAAACAGGATCGAGATGGATGTACCAGGATTGACAAGCACTGAGATGAGAACTTGTACCTGATACATTGTTTTGTTTTGTTTTTTACAGTAAGCATATATTGCTTTTGAAATTTTAAGAAGCTTAAACTTGGACCAAAAAAAACCAGAAAAGCTATTGTCCAAGGATAATTTTATTCTATTGAACCAAGATACCAAGGAAGGAGTTTTTTTCTACTTTGGCTCCCCCTCCTCCATTCCTTTTCACTCATTTCCCAACACCTACTAAGGGCTAGGCACTGCTGAGCCAGGCAGACAAAAAGCACCTACATCAGGGCGAGGTGCAAACAATAGTACGATAATAGGAAATTACCTTGTGAGGAAGGGGAGTGTAATCTGGGCTCACATATTTGAAAGCAAAAGAACACACTTTGGAAACAAAAATAACATCTTAACAGAACAAGCCAAGTTAAGAAACTATTATCCAAAATGGGGTAAAATATACCAATCAGAGGCCTCTGCCACTTTAGGGACATAGTTCATCTGTATCTAATCTGATACAAAAGACACTAAGAAAAAAGATGTATGTTTCAAAAGTGGTTAAACAGCAATGAGGGGTGGGGTGGGGTGTCAGGTAACAAGTGGCTCTGGGAGTCGCTAGCATCCAATTATTCTTCAAAGCACCCTACCCATGTCCTAAAACGCCATCCTATCCTACAATACATGAACGAAACTAGCATAGAAAATGACAAATTTCTATCCAGCGCGTGCTGCAAAGGCCACTTCTTTACGATTGAAGTTAAAAGGGGTCTCAGGCTGAGAGAGGAGAGAGGCACAGCCTGGTACAACCCTGGACGAAGAAACCAGGGAAGGTCAGGCCCTCAGGAGACAGAGAACTTGAGATGACTGGAGAAGATACTGTAGCTTCCCAAAAAGCAGTGTCAAGGTGATGGCGGCGTTTCCTATGACCTCAGAGAGGCACGTAAGCCCAGCCACCGCATTCAAGCTGTAGAATTAGCGTTTTCATCCTTTATTCAATCCTCTCCCAAAGTGCTGTCAGGGGAAATCTGAACCGTCCTGCAACAGAGATCTGAGAAAAGCGGAGGGAAGAAGACTGTTCCAAACACGTTCCCAAAGGGAGGGAAGTGCCAAGGAAGGGCTCTGGAAAGAGGCCTGCACTGAGGGTAGAAGCTGGGTAGGGAAGTGGGAGAGAAGTGGTGGGCGGGGGGGGGGGGGAGGCTACAGGGAATGAGGGGGAGGTGGGGGCAGCAGGGGAAAAGGGGATGGCGAGGACTAAGGGGCAGAAAACAGAGCGAGAAGAAAGTATAGAGGAGTCCAGGAGGGGAGGCGAGGTGGGAGGGAATAAGAGGGCAGAGCAGCCGGACAGCGGGCACCCAGGACGAGGAGGACAGAAGGACTGAGAAGTCAAGGAGGAAGGGGAGGGCAGCAGGGTCGGAGAGGCAAGTGCAAAAAGAGAAAGTTGGCAAGGGTGAGGAGCCAGGAGCGAGAGACACAAGGGTGAGAAGGCACAAAGTTAGGAAGGGTGGCTCCGGGAGAGCGCTATTTTAGAGCCCAACGCCGGCGAAGCTACGCGCAAGCTAGGGGCGCGGCAGGGTCTCGGCACGGCGGCGGCCGGGGGTCCCGAGAGCGCGGCGGGCGCCAGGCGGCCAGAGTAGTTTTCCGGCGGCCGTGGCGGTGGAAGTGGCAGTCCTCGGGTAGCCCCCACCCAGGGACCGCAGCTCCGCACTTACCAGAGCTCAGGGTGCGAGGACCGGACCGGCGGCGGCGGCGGCGGCAGCAGGGGGCAGCGAGGCCCGTGCCTCCGGCCACCTCCCCCGCCCCCGCGCTCGCTTCGGGCGCCGCCCATTGGCTGCCGCGCCACGGGACCGCGTCCGCCTCGGCCAATCAGCGCCGAGCAGCGCCTTTTGGAAACTTTTTTTTTCCCAGGGCCCGGGCGCGGCGCGGCCACGCGGCGGCTCTGGGCGGGCTGAGGCCTGGGAGGTTCCCGCTGCTGGGCAGGGTTCTGGCCGGCCTTGGAGGATGCTGGCTGCTCCCTGGACACCGGGGGAACGGGCTTGGACTTAAGGGCCACGCACTTCAGGAAAATATGACGCCCACCCCTTTGACACCGATTGCTTTTTCCTGTTCTTGCCTTTTCCCCAAAGCAGATAGAGGGACAAAGTAGGTCCATTTAGGCTAAGCAAGCAATGCCCCATGTTCTTCTGACTCCTTTACACCGAATATAAAATTTTCGACATCGTTATCTTCTTCAAAGGCAGCAAAACTTAGTGTATAAGAGTTTCATTTGGAGCCTGGCTTTGAATCCTAGCTCTGTCCCTCAGTAGCTGTGTGATCTTGGGCACGTTACTCAAACTCTATGACTTAACTTTCCTCTTCTATAAAAGGGTTCATGATAGGATTCTACCTCATAGGGTTATGCAGAGACGAAATGAGTTAACTTGGCATTTGTAAAACGCTTACGACACTGCCTAAGCACTGCTAATTAAGTACAATCTATGGGGTGATCATGATTTTTTTTTTTTATTGTTTATCTGTATCAGGCACAATACTCTCTTCTTGATGTGGGTTTTCTCCTTTAATTCTCACAGCAATCCTAATTGTTCCACAAATATTTACTGAGCATTCATTCACACTTATAGCACAACAAACGTCAGACAAGACGCCTGTCCTCAAAGGGCTTACACTGTTGATAAAGACACTAAACCAGCAAACAGAAAAAAATGAAGTAATTTCAGATCCTAATAAGTGCTATGAACAAAGCAAGGTCACATGATAGAAGAGGGCCGGGGAGGGGTCACTTCAGATAGAATGACAGGGAAGGCCACTCCACAAGGTGACAGTGGAGCTCAGCCCCAGATGATGAGAACCACAGAAAGCACTTTTACTGTCCTCATATTTAAAGATGAGAAAAACAAAAGTGCAGGAAGTTAAATGCATTGCCCAAGTTCTTGCAATTACTAAACAACAAATCAGGCTTCAAAGCTCCATCTGTTTAACTCCTATACCAGTGTTTTTCAGCATGATGCTAGAGGCAAAGAGATCGTAGTTACTTTGAGGCCTCCAACCATACTCACAGAATCCCTCCTGCATCCCAGCCATGGTTAATAATGACCTTTCTCTAATTCTACTTTGTTTTGAATCCTTGCTAGTTCCTGAAAGAAGCTGAGAGACACAAGAGGTAAGTACCACCTACAATAACAGGGTTAAGGAAATCAAAATGTGTTCTAGGAAACCTCCACCTGGTCCCACATGCTAATAAATCATTTACACCCTCTTGACACTTTTGCTCTTGTGCTTTCTAGAAATTTGCTTTGACCCTCACCATTCTCTGAGGTTTCTGGGCAGGGAACACTCACTCAAGTTAACAGACAAACTGAAACACAAATTGTTGAGGTATCAGTACTGACTAAATGGCATTGGTCAAGTCATTTACACTAGTTGGTTTTCAATTTTCTTCATTTTCCATTTAAAAAAAGGGAAGAAGACATTGAAATGATTATCATTAAAGTTTTCTTCAGGAATAGGAGTTTAGGTAAATGGGTTTGTCATAAGGGTTTAATCCTTAAAAATGAAAGGGAAATTCTGGTGTACTTTAAAACTTTTTCCTTGCTTTATTCAATCTGTTTTCTTTGTAGCTTTTAGATATAAAAGAGCAGGAAGCTGGGTTTCTCTTGCTTAAATCCTTCCATCATAATTTCTCATTTCAAAACACTAAACATGACATAAGCAGAAGTTGCTGGGGTAGAAACTCTTGGCAGCTAGGTTAATTTAGGAGCTGAACTGAATGTAAAGTAGCCACTTAAGTTATGCAAAAATAAATCTTCATCCGGATTTCATAAACATGAATACTATAATTTGGATAAGGAAAAAACTGAAAGTTACTCTTACTTTCTGATGAAAGAGTTTGCAGAGCAAAGAAATAGAAATAAGATTAACAGAGGCTATACCTAAGAAAATATCTTAAGAAAAATGTTAAAACACTTTTCACAAGTATCAAATTGTATTTTGATGCGTAATTGTTTGCTTCCAAAGGCTGGTATGTTCTGCTTAGGTTAGTTCTCAATAGAAAATAATTTTTTTAAATGTGTACTTTAAAAACTATTTGTAATTCAGACTTTTCATTAATCTTCCAATTGGTATGATTGACTTGTTTTTATTTACTGCATTTTACCTACTGACACCAGCTAAAGCTCTGGACTTGAAAGAATGTCAAGCAATGTCAGAATATGTCTGCTCTCTATTTCTAAAACCTTTTTAAAAAAGCAATAAAACTTCCACAATTATTTTGTTTCCTCTTTATACTTTGAATTAATACTGTCTGTGTTTAGAGACATTCAACTAGAATTAAAAGAAGGGAGAAAAACGTCTTTAAAGAGAAGCATATTTTTTGGTACTCTGGAAAAAGCTGAATGCTAGAAACAGGGTTGCTTTTCATCTGTTTTAATTCCCACTTGGAGAATACTACCCACACACAGAAACAATGAAGATTTAATTTACTCAGCAGTAATAAATACCTAAGCAGGCACATGATGTGTGTACTTGTCATCTCCCTTCTGGAAAATAGAATACAAGCACAAAGGATTCTTCAGATACGTGCCTGATCTTGCCCTCCACCATACATGTCTACAAGTATGTCTACAAGGATGTATTAGCTTCCCCTGAAATCTCCCCCACTTAATGTGGATTGCCTAATGAAGTTGCCTGACATTATAGATTTTGGGGGAAAAGAAGTTCTCTTTTGGTAATTTTTACTTACTTATCAGTCTGCAGTTAACCTGTTTCTTGGCAAACTTCAAAAATAAACTTCTACCTAACATTCAGCTACTGCAAAATAAACTACGTCTAGATTTAAATATGTGCTTTGTTTTTCTCCTAATTTGCAACAGGAAATAGTGAGCAGCTGGCAGTTTCAAAAATGTTCGTTGTGCGTACTGAAAACTTCTTTTTTAATTTCTAGTAAAAGTAAAGGTTGTTAAGGAAAAAACAAACAAACAAAAACAAACAAAAAAACACCCAAAATCAAAACAATCCCCAAACAAAAAACCCAAACATGGCATATCTAGCCATCAAAAGCACAAGCTGTTACTGGCTCCATAAGGCTTTTGCAGCTATTAAGTCTCCTTTTTGCTCGCCCAACCAGTCACTGGAAAAGTTGTATTCATTTGTAACAAGCTTTAGACCAGGACTTTCAAAAATTCGTTTTCTTACTGAAGTCATGAGGACCTCTTAATTCTTGGTGACAAAACCCAGCCTAGTCTTGGCACACGCTTTATTTTTGCCAGCTGGATCGCCACTTCGCGAGAAGCCCTGCGGGCCAGAAGTACCTCGTGGGCAGCCCAGTTGGCAGTTATTTTTTTCTCCACTCGCCACTAGGTTGCACTAGATGAAGGATGCTGTGGCAAATATGCGTCATTTAATTTTTTTTTAATAAAGTAGAATCATCACGTGACAAGAGCGAATGCGAGAGAAAAAAAGCGAAAACGATCGGGTTTTTCATCGAAATCCCTTTTAAATCGCCTTCCTTCAAAAGACTGAAAGAGCTGAATGGAATCAAATCCCGGTTCGCAGGTTTTTTTCCCAGGTTCCACACCACAAGCTCCCTAATTCTCCGCTTTCAGGTTCCTTTCCACTCCACAAGTATAAGTCAGGGGCAAGGCCTCCTTAAACTGGGGGTTTTCGCCAAAAAAGCCGGGGTCGCCCCCCGGGAAGGTCCCTATTTAGGGATTTATCGGGAGGGGACTGAGCCTGACGAGGCTGCAGGGCCGCGAGGCCCCGCCCCCCCCGGGTTCCCAGCACG
The DNA here is from genome assembly GCF_036321535.1 of Camelus dromedarius. Taxonomy (NCBI): domain Eukaryota; kingdom Metazoa; phylum Chordata; class Mammalia; order Artiodactyla; family Camelidae; genus Camelus; species Camelus dromedarius. The sequence goes on along the minus strand of NC_087459.1, from coordinate 13,061,974 downwards.
CCCCGCGCGGGGAGGACGCAGCGGCGGGGGAAGGGCGGAGGAAGGGGCGGAGCCAGGGGAGAGAAGGGCGTCGGTTTTGCGACAGGGGCGGGGCGGTGCGGAAGCGGAAGTGAAGGGTGCGCTTGGCGGCGGCGGCGGGAGCTGCGGAGTCGGGAATCAAAACAAAGGGCCTGGGGGGGCGGGGGGAAGGCGGCGGGGCCGGAATGTGAGCGGAGGTGGAGCTGGTGGTTGAGGTGAGTTTGCTGGCAGCGCTGGGGACTAGTCCCCGACGCGCCCACTGCTCTGGGGACAACAGTTGGAGGGGGGAAGAGTGTCCCCTCCTCCTGTTTATTGCCGGCGGCGGTGGGGGGGCGGTTGGCTAGTCAGAGGGGTACGACTGGGGCTCACTGGTCAGGCCCCTACTGAAGGTTCGGGTTGTCTCCCCTTCAGGTCTGTTCACGACTGTCAATGCAGCGCCGCTGCTACCCTGTGGAGGTGTCTGGCTCCCTGCCCACACTAGTCTCCCTGCTCCCTATGAGGCCCTCCAGGTGCGGAGAGCATCCTTTCTAGAGCAATGTGTACAGTTGGAAGTTTAAGAGAGAAAGAAAAGGGCTGGTGTTTTTGCAACCCTCTTGAGCGTTTTGCATCCTCCTGGGTCTGTCAGTACTCCCTAGGGTGTAGCCTCTGGCTTTAGCACTCTCTAGGGTGTAGCCTCTGGCTTGACCGATAGCGTTGAATTGCTTCAGGGCTTGAGTCAGTTGAGTTGCATTAGGGCTTGAGCCACTCCCACTAATTGTAATGCGACACGGTAATACACCTTAGAGTTTCCCTGGCACCTTTCTGTTATTGCCTAGAGTTTTCCAGTTAAATCTTTTGGACTTTACAACATCTCTGAGCTCAGGTACTCTGTTTTGCATACAGGGAAATTGAAACCAAAACGGTTTTCCTGCATATTTATTGAATTCTTCATTCAGCAATTGTTGATATGTGCCAGACAATGTACTAGGTGCAGGAGATACAGTAATGAGTAAGAAAGCATGATCTGTACTACCATGGTGTTTATATTTGTAAGGGAGACAGATAATAAAAAGCAGGCAAGTAAGATAATTTTAGATAGAAGAGCTATGAAAAATAACAGCAACAACAACGAAAACAGGAATGGGATGAGGTGACGTGTGGTGTGTTTGAGGACTAGGTTTGATGTTCATAGAAGGCCACTGCTAAATTTTCTACTTCGATTTTCTCATTTAATCCAAACAGCCGTGTAGGTGCTACTGTTATTATCAGGTCCATTTTACAGATGGGATCTGCGGTTCAGAGAACTTGTGATTTGTCTGAAGCTGCATAGATAGGAAGCAGGAGGACAGGGGATTAATACAAGGGCAGTCTGACGTCACAGTTTGCTCTCAACCATTATCTGAATTGCCCAAAGACTCAGAGACTTAATGGCGGAAGTGACACTCCCACTCAAATCAAACAACTTGCTTTGGCTACCTAAATTACTGTGTGTCATTCCTAGGAATATTTAGGAAAATTTCCGGGTGCAGGCCACTAACAAACTAATATGCTTGTACTTTCTTTTGCTTTTGTGGACCATACTGAAGGTACCTTGGTATAGTGGGAAGAGGTGGACAAGCTTGGTTATGTCCTCTTTCTTCTTGAGTGATCTTTGACAAGTTAAACAACTTTATTAAACTTCTGTTTCCTCCTCTGTAAAAATATGGCTGATTGCTTCCTTGTCTTTCACACAGATTTACTGTGGGAAAAAAAGGTTACATAAATGGATCTTACTGTCTTGTTTTCATCATTGTATCCCTTGTGCCAAGCACAGGCTTGTTACATAGTAGATACTACATAAATATTTTCAGAGTGAGGAAATAAATAAAATGTTAAGTAAAAATGCTTTGCAAACTGTATTTAACTTGACCTGTTAGCTCCCTTTCATGATTGTCCTTGAAGAGGCTTGAAAGAGCATGTTGAGTTGTATATACCATGAACATCACAAATTTTTATGATCTAGAGAGGAGATTGTTGGGGGATAATATAAGATCTGTATTTAATAGGAAAATCAAGTACCATAATTTACTGTCATTGTGGCAGTTAGCTCCATCTCTGTCTCCAGATTAACTCTTACTTTTGTAGGTAGCTGCTTTATTTATTCTCTCATTCAGCAAATATTTACAAAATATATTCTATGTAGAAGGCTCTGCTTGGCACAGCAATACAGTGATGAAGACAAACAGGTGGTGGGGTCCTTTATCTAATTTTTTTTCCCTAGTAATGCTGTGAGGTGCACAGGGAAGAAATTAGGCACACTTGACGGAGGAAGAAACTGAAACTTAATAACATTTTGTACCTTCCACATAGGGCCAAAGAGTATTTCTGGCTCTGTGGGCCTTATAGCCTCTGTTGCAAATAATTAATTCTGCAGTTATATTGGAAAAACAGCCATGGACAGAACTTAAATAAGTGTGTTCATAGACACTAAAATTTGAATTTCATATAATTTTGCCACAAAATATTCTTTTGATTTCCCCCAAGAATTAAAAAATGTAAAATACATTCTTAGTGCACAAGCCGTTTAAATACAAGCAGCAGTGGACTGGTTTTGGCTGGCAGGCCATAGTTTGCCTTCCCCTGCTTTATGTGATCAGTTCTCCTAGATCTTAGATAGAGTGCTTATAGTGCCGTCTCTCCCCTTACCGCACTATGCAGATGTTAAAATCTCTTGAAAAGAGCATCTTATTAGGGAGATAGCTAAGATAAATTCCTTTCTGTATTCCCAGATGAAATTTCTGAAAGGCAGATTAATAACCTTAAAGTGGCCATTGCAGGTAAGAGTAGATAGTGGTTGGGGTATTATGGCTAGCACTTGAAAGTGGGATTCAGTTGTCCTTACCATTGACTGCCTCCATGCGCAAAGGGTACTGTTGATTTGATCTGCTTTTATTGTACTGCTTAAGACATGTAAGAGTGTTGTTGCTCTGGAGTAGACACAGCACATCTGGGACTTGAGATTTCTCTGTTAGATTTTTGGTGGTATATCAGATTGCACTTTCATAATAAGTAAACTAAGAAGGTGGTTCGATTTGTTCTGTAGCAGAATCATATTCAAAGTCCACAGAGGTCACTTAATTTGGACTTTCCATGCTCATATCAAAGACACAGTGGGATAAGTCACTCTGAAATTAATTTCAAAATCTTACGTAATTGATAATGAGGACTTGTTGTTCTTTTACTAAAATTACATGCTCTCTTCTGTTAACTGTTTAACTCTCATGGAGTCTTTAGGGAGAGATAGTCGAGAAGAATTAAGAAAAACCAAAGAAAATGCCTTTTCCGGGCTAGAGGATGTTGGCTCCAGTGAAGCAAAAAGGATCAGGGATATGCAGTATGCAAGATTTGGTTACTTCTCTCAAGCATGGGCTTATCCAGAGTTCATTTTTATTTGAAGAGCTATGTAATGTAAGGAATGGATAGAAGTTTATTGATATTTTATATTTTTTTATTGAAGTATAATCAGTTTACAATATTGGGGCAATTTCTGGTGTACAGCAGAATACTTCAGTCATATAGGAACATACATATATTCATTTTTATGTTCTTTTTCACCATAAGTTACTACAAGATATTGAATATGGCTCCCTGTGCTATACAGTATAAACTTGTTTATCTATTTCATATAAATTAGATTATAGATATTTTTTAAAGGTCAGATTGTTAGAATCCAAGCATAGTCAACCAAGTTTACCAATTTTAGTAACCTGTAATATGCTTTGATAGCCATTCCACTTTTGTTCCCTAAGATCTGACTTGTTGGAAACTATTGTACCAAAAATATAGTCACACAGTTAATTGGTAGAATTTGTACTAATGCAGATAAGTAACACTGAAATCTCATTCTTAACAGGGTGGAAGAATGAAAGAAAAGAAAGATGAAAGAATGTTGAACAAATTTGTATGGCTGTATGATGGAAGGAAACGGAACTGAGAACTGCAGTAGAACACTTGGATGGCTTCAACAAGATAATGATGCTAAGCCATGGCTTTGGAAATTCTCTAATTGCTTTTCTCGTCCCGAGCAAACGTTGCCACTTAGTCCCCAAACGGTAACTATGTGCAAGACTGAGGACATAGAAAATTCCTTAGGCAAATAGATGAGAGATCATTTGGTCTGGGGCAGTCTCTCTCCCTGGAGTCCATGCCAAGTTTTCCCTCGCTTCCTTCTTATATTACTCCTTATAGCATGTTGTTATAGTTCCTGATTCAATGAGGGCATACTTTTTTAACTCCTGTACTTCCACACTGAATAACAGTAGATGTTTTACATATGTGATGTTAAAATTTGGGGAAGATTAGTTTCTCATTAAAGTCACAGATTCCAAAGACAGTGTCCACACTGTAGAGTAAAATTGGAGGAAAGTACAAAACAGATTTTATTTTACTGTAGCCTTCTGAGTTTTGAATCGTAAAAATCAAGGAAAGATTGCTAAGATTGTGTTAATAATCTTTTTCTGTTCACGATTTCTCTTGATTTTTTTAAAATATGTGTAGAACTTCTTCCTTTGTCTTTTCATAGTGATTTTGCTTTTTCTGATTTCATTTCCTGTGTCATGTTATCACCTTTTTTTTTCCTGTTATACTTGGAATTTAAATGAGATGTTACTATTTATATAAGGGTATAGAAAATGACTTTTTAAAAAATTAATTGAATTCCTTATTTTCTCCAAGCTTTCATTATACAGTGACCTTTGTTTCTTGGTGTCGGTAGTTGGGATAGTTATTTCTTCCAGAAATATTTCTTTAGGGACAGTTAAGGTTAGCTGCTCAAGTAGTGCTTCCCGGGGTGGCAAGTCTTTCCCTCGTAGAGTCACACAAAGCAGAATTGCACTTTCAACTTCATAGGTCCAGAATCTCAATTTTTGTCAGTGGCACCTATAATTGAGTCTATTCAGGGAGACCAACTGACAATAACCCTGCCCATAAGAGCAAGACCTATATAAATCCAAAAGCCAATGAATTAATTTTCAGCCTGAACTGTAATAATTACCAAGAGGGCAGAACACCACTACTTATTGGCTGGTCAGACCATTGCTGTTAACCTTTTTAGGAAGAGCCTAACTGAAAATCCAGATTTCTCCCAAATGAACATTCCCTCCCAGGTGAGTGTAGAATCATAGCAAAAGGAGTGAAATCATAGCAGTCAGATGGACCTGTCTGTCCTCTAAGGGATAACTGTGTCTCAATCACTGTATCAAGACGTCTTCTTCATCTTTATAGTGCCTGCACTCAGCCAATAAAGAGTATTGATTAGTTAGATCCCCCTTCAGCGGCCAGGTACTGTGCTGAGTGCTTAAATGAGATGCATTATCTCATTTTATCCTTCTAATAACTGAAGGAGGTACATTCTGTTGTTCAACTGAAAGATGATAAAACTGAAGCCTGGAGAGGTTAAGTCACTTACCCAAAGTCATAAAACTGTTGAATATCGCATTCAAACCCAGGTCTCTGTCACCAGTGCCATGCTATATAACCTTTATAAACACAGTAGCCTTCTGTGTCTATTTTGGAGGCATATGACAAACTATTTCTCTTGTATCTTTTTTTCAGGTAGTTTTCTAATTACTCTAGTTCTTTCCACTGGCTACAAAATAACTTAGCATTATAGTTTTATGTCATGATACCCTAGGGTTTGCTAAATGTTATCAGCAACACTTTTAAGACCTATTCACAGATGGGCCAAGTGGGCTGATGGCTCATCTTACCCACAGTGTTTGAAATCTTCTCTGGAGGACCTTACTAAAACTCCGTATGGTCTGACTGCAAGAACCATTAAATATTTTCCTTAAAGCACTTTGCTTATAAGCCATCTCTGGTGAATGCTGTTGTGACTGTTGTTTTCATCCCACCTGTTTTGTCTTCAGAAGACCCTGTGAGGCAAGGGGAAGTTATCAAAAGGAAGTCACTGAGACACAGGTGGTTAACCAGGCTTGCTGAGGATGTAAACAGACCCCCTCCCCCGGTCTCTTAAAGTTCAGAAAGGACACAGTCTTAATTTTAGTCATCTGTTTTGATGTTCACTTCCCATAGACCTCTGAAGGGTGCCCCTGGTTTTAGCTGCCATTCCATTTTGTGTGGTTATGATTGAGTGATGTAAATATGTTTGAACACTTGCCATTTTTTAATGCAATGGGATGTGAGTAACCAAAAGTCACTGGCCTCAAAAAATTAACTTGTGTTCTGGTTTTCTCTTCTCAGAAAGATTACATGGAGAATAAGAAAGTTGCTGTGGAATTAAAGGATGTACCATCTCCCCTTCATGCTGGCTCTAAACTTTTCCCAGCAGTCCCACTTCCAGATATCCATTCTCTTCAGCAACCTAAAATACAGCTTTCAACTGTCCCCAAAGTAAGCTGCTGTGCCCATTGCACTAATGAACCCTCCACTTCGCCAATGCATCTCGGTGGTGGCGGTGGTGGTAGCGGAGGGACTGGTAGCTTGATTCCCCCGGGCGCACTGTTAGACTCGCAAAGCACCAGGACAATCACGTGTCAGGTAGGGTCAGGGTTTGCTTTCCAGTCTGCATCTTCACTCCAGAATGCCTCAGCTAGGAACAATTTGGCCGGCGTCGCAAGTGACTTTCCCAGCATGTGTCTAGAAAGTAATCTCTCTTCCTGCAAACACCTGCCCTGTTGTGGAAAGCTCCATTTCCAATCATGTCATAGTAACGTGCACAAACTGCATCAGTTTCCGGCTCTCCAGGGCTGCACCTCCTCCGCTGGCTATTTCCCCTGTCCTGATTTCACAAGTGGGGCTCCCGGGCACTTGGAAGAGCACATTTCACAGTCGGAGCTAACGCCTCACTTATGCACCAACTCTTTGCACCTAAATGTGGTACCTCCGGTTTGTTTAAAGGGCTCACTTTACTGCGAAGACTGTCTAAACAAGGTTTGTATCTTTTTATTTGTTATGTTGGGTGCAGCTGAGGTTTGAGGAATGACTTTTTTAAATAAAGTGAATATATCTTGAAAAAATCTTTATTTTGCATGGGTTGAAGACTCCGTGTGATGTAGCTTTCTCCCCATCAGCATAACTTCTTATGGTCTTGAAGAAAGCACAGGGTAAAATGGGAGGGACTGTTCAAAAAAGTACAGAGTAATTAATTATTCATCTAGTTTATGCTTTTAGAGTCTCTTGTAATAAATCTGTTTCCTACAAGTGAACCTAGCTCGGCAAAGCCTCGTGTTCTGTTTTGCCTTTAAAGGCCAGAACATAATTATGGCTTCTTATAGCTAACACTCACCTGATACATGGACCCATTCATGTAATATAGGTAACTGCATGTTGTTTTTTGGTAGTAATTTGGGGAACTTGAAACTTGGCCTCTGTCATGCCAGTGTTCAAGTGAAGACTTGACTTCCTTTTATGTAAAGTGTGTCTGAGGTCTCCATTGTAGCAGACACATACCCCAGAATGTAAAGATCTGATCATCTGAATGTTTTCCCTCATCATTTCAAGTCACTTCTTGAAGTGAGTTTATGCATTGATAGCTGATAGTTCTGGGAAAGGTGATTTGAAAATACATTTTCCAGAGGTTAGCAGATGGAAAGGAGAAACACTTAGAAAATGTATTTTCAGTTGTAGTATGTAACTCTGGGTTCTGAAATGATGTGTCTGAAACCTCCTCCTCTTTTTAAAAAAATTTTAAAACAGCCGGCAAGAAATAGTATAATTGATGCTGCTAAAGTCTGGCCAAATATACCACCTCCAAATACTCAAACTGCACCTGTTACTATTCCTCTGTGTAATGGCTGTGGAACCAAAGGAACAGGGAAGGAGACCACGTTGTTATTGGCGACCAGTCTAGGCAAAGCTGCTTCGAAATTTGGTAAATGACAGTATCATATAAAATGTGCATATTTAAATAGTGTTCAGTATCTGATACCAACACCACATTTAATCGCCTTTAAAAGATTCCTTGTGGTTTTAAAGCTACTGGGTATGTGAGTCTCCATTTCCATCTCTTGGTACAAATCTTTTTATTCTTATAGACCAAAAAGTCACTTGCCGTCTATGTTGGGCTGAGGCTGTTTGAGATCAGAAGCTTTGTATAGAAAAACGGGGGGTATATTAGGAGAAATAAGTGCTGGAAGGGACTTGGGGTCAGCTTAGGTTCACAATCACACTTGTTGGCTCTATGCTCCCTAGAAGTGCTTAGTATTTAGGAAGATTAGCAATGGCTGATGAAAAACAGTATTTGAAAATCTAAGATCATTTCTCTAAAAAGTAGTTGATACCTTATCTTCTAAAAACATTTTTTGAAATTTTGAATCAGATGTTAATGCAGTGTTAAAAATCATTAAAATCAGGACAGGAACAACTTCACCCTCAGTCTCCTCTTTATTGTCCTCCCACACTGAGTCGTAGACAAGTGTGAGCAGAGCATGAAGATCAGGCCCCAGAGCTACAGTGTCCGTTCACCTATATGTTAGGGTTCAGAGGGGTGTAACTGGCCAGCATGAGGATGGCTCGTGCTTTGTGATGGATTTATTGTGGGCTTAAAGTAACTGGACTTTTAGATTTGTTCTCTCCTGAAGAATAGGAATGATTGCTTAGAGATACTTCGGCAACTTGAGGATCTTTGTCTTACTGGGTCAGCCAGTGGGGCTTGGTATCCTTAAACTTAACATCAATCAATAATTTCGTTTTCCTGCCACTAAGAATGATAGGTAGCTACCTATTATCTTTAACATGTTACCTCTTTTTTACCATATGTAATTGAAAGTCTTCATATTTCTTAAGGGTCACCAGAAGTTGCGCTAGCAGGACAGGTGCTAGAAAACTTACCCCCCATTGGAGTGTTTTGGGATATTGAAAACTGCTCAGTCCCTTCTGGCCGCTCAGCTACTGCAGTTGTACAGAGAATCCGTGAGAAGTTTTTTAAAGGCCACAGAGAAGCAGAATTCATCTGTGTGTGTGACATCAGTAAAGAAAACAAAGAAGTTATTCAAGAGCTGAATAACTGCCAGGTAAAAAAAAAAAAAAGAATTTTTATCTATTTTGATAGAATAAGCTCCTGTGATTTTTTTTAAAAGAATTCCAATTCAAAATTTATTTAATAATACACATTTTTGCTAAGTTTGCAAGTGCAGAAAATAAGCAAAAAATTGTTTCTAAAGTATTGGAAATTATTTAATCATGTCTGTACTTTCAGTAAGGCTACTGAAGTGTGACTAGTGCTTGCCTGGTGTAGTGGTTACATACGTATCATTTCCTTTGATTTTCATAACTGCTCTGTGGACAAGGATTTATTATTTGAAATTTAAAAATGTGAAAGGCCCCAAGAGCTTAAGCAACTTTTTAAAGATCAGATGGCCAGTAAGTAGATGAGCTTAAATTTAAATCCAGATTGATCCCAAAGTCTCTTCTTCAGCTGAAATCAGAATCCAGTTCTTTGCTGCCTAAAATTGTGTATTTATGTTTCTTAAAAAAAAAACTAATAAATCCCATTGTGTATTGTATGTAGTGGAGGCACCTCTTGAAACAAACTTTTCCTTGCTGTGGAGATTTTAATGTGAGCCTGATAGTTTGAACAGGAGTAAATGTATTTTAGCACCCTTAGGGGCAGAGGCCTCGCCTCTTCCACCACCTGATGGCAGGAGCCATAGACGATGTATGGCGTAGATGAAGGACATCACATACAGCCCCAGATCTCGTCTTAATCTTACAGCAAATCTCTGCTGCCCACAGATGGTTGGCAAAAGCTATTAGTGAGAGCTAATTTAACTACTTCAAATTCCACTTCTTTTTATTTATTTTCTGAAAGGGGGATGGATGAAGTGCAAAAGCAGATTAGACACAAAAAGTAGAGTTAATAGTGGATCCAGTTAATTTGTATGGAGAACCAAATTTGAAATTATTGAGATTTGATTGTAATTTTTTTCCTCCTAGGTGGCAATAATAATAAAAGAGTTTCCCCAAGAACTGTCTATTAAGATGTGGGCAGAACACATAGTGATTTTCTAACCTCAGCTCTTGCTCATTCATCCTTGTTATAAATTGCTGCAGGTAACCGTTGCCCACATCAACGCTACAGCAAAGAATGCTGCTGATGATAAGCTGCGCCAGAGCCTCCGAAGGTTTGCAAATACCCACACTGCTCCTGCCACCGTGGTTCTTGTGTCAAGTAAGTGTAGAAACATCTGCTAATTTCAGCTACACTCACTATGTGTGAATTATCATAGAAGCCAAAAACTGTTAAAGTAAAATCTGCCCCCAAAGATGCTGAAATACATAGGACGTATTTATGCTTATCTCTGAAAACTGTTTTAGGTCAAAAAAAAAATGGGTCTACATGGATTTCTGTATTTTTCTCCTAGGAACTTGAGTAAGGAGTCTTGTGGAACCAAGTTTATTGAAGAAAACGCAATTTTTTAAAAAATCCTGGGCCCTGTATTGCTAATTTTTAAAAATCTAAGATGAATGATTTTCAAAGTTGAGGCTCCCCAGAATATTAACATTTGCTCTCTTTTACTACTGGAAGTAACATATCTTGGGGTTCAATATAAGTATATGGTAAAACTGTCTTGTCATGTTAACCCTTCTGATACGAAACGTGCTCCTGTTCTAAAAAGAGGTGGTGGTGGGGGGAGCGGTTTTGAATACAATCCAGCCATTCCTTTCTTCTCAGTGTCGGTCGAGTTGCCTGTCTCTGTCAAGTGTTTCTAATGTTTGGGGCCGGGGGTGGGCTGTACCTTTTCTTTCAGCTGATGTCAATTTTGCATTGGAACTTAGTGACCTGAGACACAGGCATGGTTTCCACATAATTTTGGTCCATAAAAACCAAGCCTCAGAAGCACTACTGCATCATGCTAATGAGCTGATCAGATTTGAAGAATTCATTTCCGACCTGCCCCCCAGGTTACCGCTCAAAATGCCAGTAAGTGGATTTGTGTTCTTTTTTTTTTTTTTTTGCCATTTTCCAAAGTGAGATTATGAAGGCTGAAGACAGCCCTTCATAGGAGGTCTCCAAGCCTAGGTGAGGCTGTTCTTTGTAATAGGCTGGTCAGATTTTGAAATTGGCCTAGAAACTTTCAGTACTTCTCTTACAAATATACGGAGAATTGATGTATATGAGTTTTGGTGGTTTTTTTTTTTTTTTCAGAGTATGGAGAATTGACTTTTAGATTTACCTTACTGACAACCACTTGCCAGTGACTCCAAAGCTAGCAGTGTTTTGTGTCAGGTGGCTAGAAGTAATGGAATGAGAATTATTACTCTTTTTGCTTCCAGGTTTTTAAGGGAAGAGAATATGGTGATGGTTTGCACATACTGTTATGGTTGGAGTGAAATAAGCAGAGTAATTGTACGGTTGTTAGGCATTTGATCCTTAAGCTCCAGCAGGCCTCTGAGTTTGTTTTCTATGGTTGCAGTGCCTGTTGTGCGTGGGCACAGTTAGGAGCAGTGGTTGCTACATCTGTAGCCTATTAAGCCACTTGATAGGATTTCCAGCAGGATGAGCATTTCTGAGAGTCTTGATTTAGGGTAAGAATGTATTCTGCAGTACTGAGCTTATGTTGAAGCTATTTGGAGAATATGTACGTAATAATAGCAATAATGGAGAAGAGCTATGGTGTAGGTGGTCCAGAAGAATGGATGCAGTTTTAACATATTTTAATAACTTCATAGTTACAGAAGCACTGTAGGAATGATCTCTCCCAGTGTCCTCATTTTAGGGGGGAAGAAGTCAGCACTTAGAAAAAAGTAAGTGAGCCGTTGGAGATCACACAGCTCAATTGCGGCAGAGCCGAGGCTGGCCCTTGGTCTCCAGATTCAGGCCCTTGTTCTGCTAGTCCCACTGCACCCCCTGTACCCAGCAACACCAGAGTCTGGCCTGAAATTAAACACATGCTAAGGATGGTTTGCAGTTGGGGATCTCAGAGTCTTGCCCAAGGAGTAACATACATAGGCCCTACTCTGGTGTTTGGCACTACTCTCCTAATTCACTTTTGTTGGTATTCAACATGTTTTTAATCTGTTGACTATAGCTTATTTCCTCTCTTCCACCTCTGTTTGATAGTCACTTTTTTAACCTGAAAGGCCTTTAAGTCAAATGTAGCATTTTAGATGAGAGATTGCCCACTGTAGAGATCCTTATTTTTTATGACTTTAAAAAAAAAAAAAAAAAGACCTGATTATTTAAAACATAAAATCTTGCCACAGATTTTTCTCTCATTCATCAAAGTAATCAATCATCTTAGATATATCTCTCGTTTTCTGTCTTTTTTCAATCAAATTACATTTACCCTCTCCCATGGGAATCTCTGTTAGCTCCCCTCCAAGGTCATTAGCGAAATGGAGGTCACTCATTGTTCTCATTTTTTAATTGAATGTGTGCCCTCGGGTGACCCTGTTGTAACACTTTTCCTCTGTACCAGCAGTGCCACACCCTGCTCTATGTGTATAACCTACCAGCAAATAAAGATGGCAAGAGCATCAGCAACAGGCTCAGACGCCTGTCCGATAATTGTGGTGGCAAAGTGCTGAGCATCACGGGCTGCAGCGCGATTCTCCGCTTCATAAACCAGGACAGTGCAGCGCGGGCTCAAAAGCGAATGGAAAACGAGGATGTCTTTGGTAATAGGATCATCGTGTCATTTACTCCAAAAAGCAGAGAACTCTGTGAAACAAAGAGTTCGAATGCAACTGCTGATAAAGTGAAGTCTCCCAAAAAACTTAAGAATCCAAAATTGTGCCTCATCAAAGATACAAGTGAACCATCTTCCAGTGCCAAAGCCGCACCTGGAAAAGGGTCGCAGGCAAATTCTGGATCTGCCACCAAAAATACCCATGTTAAAAGTTTACAGGTAATTGTGATACCTCTTGCTTTCTGAAGTTTATGGTAGGTTTGCTTTCTTGGTCTCTGTGTTTTATATGCTCATTCGCTTTTGGTGTGTCCTTTCCTCCCATTTTTGAGGATACTCAAAGCCAAGTGGTATCCTGTACAAGGTCTAGCATATCTTGGGGACTTAACTGTTAAACTCCCTTGCTCTTACCTCTTTTAAGGAGCTGTGCCGCATGGAGTCAAAGACTGGCACTCGAAACAGTGAGCCCCAGCAAGGCCACCCGAAGCCGGTAGCACCTCCTCACAGAAACTCAAGTGCTCCCGTGCCCACACCTAAAACCTCGGGGGCAGCAGAATCCGTTTACAAAACCAATCTGAAGTAGGTGCAATATTCTCCCTCCTAGTTGCTGATCTTAATGTGAAGGAAAACAAATGACCTTTTCCCTTCGCCGTTTCCCTCCATTAGAAGAGAGAACCTCAGTGCCCGCAGTGTTACCAGCTCTCCTGTAGAGAAGAAAGATAAAGAGGAGACTATGTTCCAAGTGAGTTACCCATCTGCTTTTAGCAAGCTGATCGTGTCAAGGCAAGTCAATCCTCTGCTCACGCCTCAGTCTTGGTCTTCTCGGTAAGTGGTTCTCGATCCACGGAGTGGTTATGTGCAACAGAAGCGGTTATGAAACGATGTTTGTTTAACAGAACTCAAGCAGTGCAGAGGTGCGTAATAAAAATAAGAGAAATCTTGCATCTCTCCTCAGCTAGTCCTGTTTTCCTCAGGTCACAATAGCTAACGTTTGAGGGCAGTGCTTCTCACCATTTCTCTCTCCTCCACGTGAGAATCTTGGTAAGCAGAGGTCAGAGGCAAAAAGCCTGTCCTGGAGTCCTTGGCCAATGATAGGAGGCACAGTAAGACGTCCTTACCATATCCTCATCTCTTCAGCGAGTTGAGGAAGAAGCCCAAGCTGACATACATTGGTTATTCTTACTCGTAGAGTAGTTCTAGGAAGCTGTTTGAGAAATGAGTGTCTCTGTAAACCACTGTAATGATCTGTATAACTCTGACCTTACTTAAGTTTTCTAAACTCACATGGATTAATTCTGGAAGCTTGCAAGACAGAGGGAGCCATAAGGCCATGTTGCATCCCATGAGCTCCTTCTAGCGTTGTATTTGTTCTGCTGAGTTGTAGAAGACTCACTATATTAAGTGACTTTGGACCTGTAAAATGACATCTACAAATTCATACAAAAATTTTTCTTCTATGGAGAAGGATTGCAACATGTGAGCAAGAATATCTAGCTTTTTCAGAGCCGTTTCGTTAGGGAGGGGTAAACGACTTACTGGTATCACAAGCTAATTTTCTAAGAATAAATGCCCAAAGTAGAAAACTAATTCATCAGGCCTGCCTGTAATTTCCACCTTCAGCTTTAAAGAATCCAATAAAAGAATATTTGATATTAAGTAATGTATTTGTTTTTGATAGGGTTCAGCAGATTGTACTTTTGACAGTGAGTCTAAATCTATGTATAAAAGCACATTTGAAAACCAAATTGTATTGTAGAAAGATGCTTTTTTATAGCTTCAAATGAAGTCAAAATGATATAAACAATAAGTAGAATAATAGTTTTTAAAAATAACCTCAATATATATGTTTTTTTAAGCAGGAGTATGTCTCCAAACCTTTTAAACAGAGCATCCCCACTTGCTTTCAATGTTGCAAGTTCAAGCGTTAGTGCCGACTGCCCGGACCCATTTGCAAATGGTGCTGACATCCAGATTAGCAACATAGACTACAGGTTATCCCGGAAGGAGCTGCAGCAGCTCATGCAGGAGGCATTTTCTAGGCATGGCAAGGTAACCTTTGCACTTTTGTTCTTCCCTTTGTTTAACCCCTTGCTGGCATTTCAAGTTGAGGGCACTTAATTCAGTACACGTAGCCACAGCCAGGATATAAGCATTGTTGAATGAGCTTGAACCCCTTCCTTTTTCCTCTGGTCTGCTCGTGAGGTTGCTTCCTGTTCAGTTTTTAGGACACAACCCCAGAGAGCAAGAAGCCTGGCAGAGGAGCACTAGTGGTCGTGGGAGAGATTTAAGTGGCACTTTGGGAAATAAAACACGGATGGGTTTTAGTAAGCTCTGGCTACTGAGAGATGGAAGTAAGATTCAAAATAATGTCATCTGTTTTTGTTAATCTCTTTCTAAATCTGATTCAGTTTTTAGGTGCAGTTTGCTAAAAATGCACCTTTTACTGGTTCTTAAAACAGCTCTGCCCCAGGTTGTTGCAGGGGCTGGAGAAGACCCAAAAGACTCCCTGTGTGTGTTGGCCCCTGAGCCTGTTCTCAGAGAGCTGTGTGTGCCAGAGCACCCTGGCAGGCCAGGCTGGTGTCACATCTCTGAAGGTCACCCATCCCAGCTCACTTAGGTTCTGGTTGGCAAGAGTGCAGAGTTCGTACAAGTTCCCCCGTGGCCTCACTAAAGTCCACAGACCAGCTCCTTAATGATTCATATTCAGTTTTGAGATAACAGTGTTCTGGGTAGACAAAGCATTCTGTTTTCCTTTTTACTCTTGTAGGTGAAAAGTGTTGAGCTCAGCCCCCACACAGATTATCAGCTCAAAGCTGTTGTTCAGATGGAAAACTTACAAGAAGCCATCAGCGCGGTGAATAGCCTCCACCGATACAAAATTGGCAGCAAGAAGATCCTGGTCTCTCTTGCCACAGGAGCTGCTAATAAATCACTCTCTTTACTGAGGTAAAGAACAAACAAACAAGCTACTTATTTCAGGAAATGATATTTTGGCCCAGAAACAATTTTAGAAATAAATAAAAATAAATTTTATCCCATTTGCAGCCCTCTTCTGATGATCACATGTGCAGTAATGCTTATCCTCCATTAGTAGAGTTTGAAATAAGGTAGAAGTTAGGAATAAGCTAGTTAGAATAATTCATCTTGTTCAGGTCATTAATCAAAGATGAAGTAAGCTTAAACTTGGCAGGCACTTTGAAGTAAAATAATATGCCACATCTCCAGAACAGGTTCTAAAAATAGTAGACCTCTACAATAAAAGTTTATAAGCCTGGAAAGCCTGAAATCTTAGTGAAGGATGGATTTGTCTATAAGGGGTATAAGGTATAGAAAGCTTCAAGCTCTCAATCTGCAGATATATCCTTAATGTCAAATAGACACCCAGCCCCATAAGTCTATATTGCAACTAGATCTATCTTAGAAATTCGGTGATGATTTTATTCAGAATATACTTTGATTCTTCTTTGATTCTCCCTGCCTTGAGGGGGACTAGTAAAACAGAACTCACTCCTAAATATGTTTGGACTCTCAAAGATCTTATCTGTAATAATGTACTTCACCATTATTTTATTTTATTGTTATAATTTTTTTTCCAATTTTATTGCGATTTAGTTGGCACACAGCACTGTATACGTTTAAGGTGTACAGACTGATGATTTGTGCACCAGAAATTACCATAGTGTTGTAGGTCAGTTATCCTGAAAAAGACAAATGAACAAAAAAACTCATGGAAAAAGAGATCAGATTTGTGGTTACTAGAGGTGGGGGGTGAGGGAAGGAATAATTGGATGAAGGTAGTCAAAGGGTATCAACTTCCAGGTGTAAGATAAGTACTGGGGATATAATGTGTAACATGATTAATATAATCAGTACTGCTGTGTGTTGTATGTGAAAGTTAAGAGTAAATCCTGAGAGTTTTTATCACAAGGAAAAAAATTTATTTTTCTTTAATTTTGTATCTATGTGAGATGATGGATATTCACTAAACTTATTGTGGTCATCTTTTTATGGTGTACGCAAGTCAAAACTTCACCATTATTTTAAGTTACGTCTTCATTTCCTAGAATAAAAAGAGTACTTATTGAAGAAAACTTGGAAAGTTCAGAAACAGAAGGGGATAAAAAAAATCATCCATAATCCTATGGCTCAAATCACTCTTTAACAGTTTGTATTCAGTTGAATATCTTCAACTATGGGAATTCCTCTCCCGTGTCTCTGATACAAACTGCACTGTGGCAAGAGACATTCAAGCTATTCTGCCTTTTGCTCTGAAATAAGGTGTTTGTCTCAGTGAGTGAGACACAGATGTAGAAAGCCTTATGCTTGAGTCTGATGAAAATCCCAGTATGTGACTAAATAGTCTTTAATTGCCCTACCCCTGAAGCCTGTTCTTTTGAGTTTTTCTGGGAGATCAACTCTGACGTAAACATGAGTACATTTATTTTGCATACACATTATGTTAATCAGTTTTATTAACTCTTTATAAAATATAACTTGAAAGGGGGAGGGCATAGCTCAAGTGTTAGAGCGTGTGCTTGGCATGCATGAGGTCCTGGGTTAATCCCCAGTACCTCCTCTAAAAATAAATAAACCTGATTATCACCCCCAAGTAAAATAAATAAATAATACAATAATAAATAAAATATTTTAAAAATAATAAAATAAGCTATAACTTGGAGTGGAGAGGAAATCATCTGTTCTCTAATTGATTAAAATTTTGTCTTGCAGTGCGGAAACAATGTCTATTCTTCAGGATGCTCCCGCCTGTTGTCTGCCTCTTTTTAAATTTACAGATATCTATGAGAAAAAGTAAGTCAGAGTTGTTTTTTTCCATCGATCCAGTCAGTACTGACGGGTGACTTTCATGCATTAAACTGCAGTGGTGACTCTTGAGGAACTTCCAGCCTAGCGGAGGAAATGAGACAGACAGCAGTGGGCAGATTTAAATGCCAGTTTTAACACTCATTTTTAAAAGTTCGTTCATTTTTAGCAAGTTTAGACCTCAGTCTCCAAAGCTGTACTTTTTTTTTCCTTCTGGTCGACTGATTCGTTTTGTTATTCATTGAGTGAACATCTTTGAGCACCATCCAGACTGTAAGCTCCAGGACGTTAGGCACGGGGTCTGACCTAACACCGTGTCTTCAACACGCAGCGCACAGGAGGCACTCAACAAATACTAGTGGAATGAGAGGCTCAGTAGAGGATGCAGAGCTAGGAAGACAGCCCTTGTCCTTGAGGAGGTTATGTCTGGAAGGGAAAAGATGCTTACTATTTATTGTATAGAACAAAGAAAACTGTCCTTTAAAAGGAGCAGTGGGAAGGAGAAGATGCTTTGAGGATACAGAGGATGGAAAGAACTAGGAGCTTGACCGTTATCTGTGGATTCTGGGAGCCACTGAAGTGTTGGAGGAAAGAGGGGAGGGGAGAGGTGCGGTGGTGGGAACCACGCGTCAGGGGGCTCTTCAGGTGGCAGCGTGTCAGAACGAATGAACAGGGGAGGGAGTGTGTGCACCAGTCCCAGCTCTGAGCAGATGCTACTGGAACAGAAGGAGCTGGGCACCACAGGAGTTTCAGATGTCGGTGAAATAGGACTCAGGAGTTAGTTTTACGTAGCAGGCAAGGTAAAAAGTAGAGGTCAGTTTGATGCTGAGTTTTTTGTCCTGGGTGACTAGGGGGAAGGTTATGTGGGTAAACTGGAAATAGAGAAATAAAGAAAGCTTGTTTAGGCGGTACAGAGAGTTTTTGATCTTGGCTTTGGATGTATGAGTTTTAGGGGGCTGTTGGAATATCTGAATAGAGAGGTCAAGTGGTCTTCTGCACATTTGGAGTCTCCCTCGGGAAAGAAGGTCTTAAGATATGGCAGTTAGTTGCCTAAAGATGATCCTGAAAGACTGGGGAGCAGCTGAGCTCAGAGGAGAGGGAGGAGAACCGAAAGAAGGGCGGAATTGGATGGAATGCCACCAGGGACAGGAAGCTGTGAGAACCCAGAGGCAAGGGTGTTATCAGGAATGTGGGGTTGGCCTGAAGAAACGGTGTGAGGTTTGGGGTGGAGGAGGAGGTTGCTGGTGACTTGCCGGCCGACTCTGAAGAGTCCTGCAGAGAAGATCCTAAAGGGAAGGGGATGGCAGACTGGACGGGGAAACAGCCGAGGCAACTTCTGAGCGACCGACTGTTTCCATTATAGGGAAGATGAGAGAGCTCCGGACTGAGTGAGAGCACAAAGGAGACTATGTATCCGTGGAGTGGGCAGCATGGGCTGGGGGAGGATTTGAGGCTGGTGTTGGTAGTTTGGGAGATCTGAGCATTTAGGTTGGGCATTGGGGAAAGACCATTGGAGCAGCTGACATTTCAGGAGCACTTAACTATGTGCTAAGCTCTCTCCATACATAACCACATTTAATCCTTACATCAACCCTGTGAGGTAGTGATCATCACCCCATTTTACAGCTGGGAAAACTGAGGCCTAGGTTGGTTATGTAACTTGACTAAGGTCACACAATTTAAGTCAGGATATGAACTCAAGTCTGTCTGCCTTCAGATCTTGTGCCTTTAAGCTCCAAGTATGAAAGACACAAGTTGGGGGTGATTCGGGCGTCCAGTCTTAGAGGAAGTCTAGGTCTGGAGGCTGAAGCATAGGGGATTCAGGGGTGTAGCAAGAAAGGGGGTATACCTCTTTGGAGGGAGGTGGCAGAGCAGAGATGGTGAGAGGTAATACAGAGAGATTTGGAAGTGAATGGGAGGCCAGTTTGAAAGGACTCATAGCAGATAGCTTTCCATCTCAGAAAATTAGGTGAGGCATTTATGGAGGGTGTGCAGGGTTGGAGGGTAGGTACCAAATGATATGTATAACCACTGTGAGAAGCAGCGGGCCAGAGATGACTGGGAGGAGTGCCAGGCATCATTAGTTCCACAGTGAATGAGTTTATAGTAGAATTATCCCAGTTTTACTTTCAAAGAGACAGGGGAACTGTCCTTGGATATAGCCCTTTATTTAAACAGGTCAGGTATTTCTCTACAATCAAAGAAAAGTGTTCCCTTTAGGTCATCATCTCTTCCTTGCTTTTAGGTTTGGACACAGGTTGAATGTGTCAGATTTATATAAACTAACAGACACGGTCGCAATCCGTGAACAAGGGAATGGAAGACTGGTGTGTCTCTTACCCAGCAGTCAGGCCCGCCAGAGCCCCTTGGGGTCTTCCCAGTCGCATGATGGCTCTTCAACAAACTGCAGCCCAATTATATTTGAAGAGTTGGAATATCACGAGCCTGTCTGCAGGCAACACTGTTCCAATAAGGATTTCAGGTACATTGCCTGTTTCCCTTGAGAAATCATCCTTTTGTAAAAGGTCGTGGAGCATCTGTTAGAATTACCTCGGGGATATTCCAGACCACTGAGAAATGTAAACTGTCTGTTTTGTTCTTTTTTTTGGCAGTGAACATGAATTTGATCCAGACTCTTACAGGATTCCTTTTGTGATCCTCTCTTTGAAGACATTTGCGCCCCAGGTTCATAGTCTTCTGCAGACACACGAGGGCACTGTGCCTTTATTAAGGTAACCGTGTCAAAGCCATTGTGTTACAATGCCTTTGCTCTCCTCTTTGTAGAAAGTCTGCCCTCAGCCTGCACCTCTTCCAGACCGAGTGCTGTACAATGCTTCAGATGCTTCAGCCCAGAATTTTTAGCTACCGCTTGTAGTCAAAGTATATCTGAAGTGGGATCCATTCACTCAGTATTTCAACAAGAAAATTTGTGTTTATTGCTGAATTTTAGAAATGTCAGCAAGAATAGGGCAGTTTCTTCTCCACAGAGAAGAGATTATTGGAAAGGCTATAGCAGAGGTGTGCACAAGTGCTGTGAGAGAGTGCACAGGAGAAGAGTCTTCTTCAGGAGTTCCTTTAACCACTTGTTGGGCCACCTCATAAGCTTAAGGCAACCATGTTGCCTTAAAGCCACCGAACCAATGTGTTAGAGGGGATTGAACTTGGAACCTAGTTAATTGCCTTATTTTTAACCCCCTCTGTTAGAAAATTGTCCAGGAATTTCTAGTCCCATCAGAATGCATCAAAGAGAGAAATGCCACAGGGATTGCCTTCCTAGGACCTTAATTTGTAACTTTCAAACCCAGATCCTTGGCATCTTAACAGAAATTATTTATTAATGGATATGTTCAAAGAAAGGCGTCTGTTTAGTGGGTGCTTTGCTTTTCCATCATTTAATTAACCTTTTTTCTCCCCACCACACTGCAGCTTTCCAGATTGTTACGCCGCAGAGTTTGGCGAACTAGAAGTAGTGCAGGAAAGCCGAGGCGGGGGCGTCCCTTTAGAACACCTCATCACCTGCGTTCCAGGTGTCAACATTGCCACTGCACAGAATGGCGTCAAAGTAGTTAAGTGGATTCACAACAAGCCCCCACCTCCAAACACAGGTAGGTGTCAGGTGTTTGGTCCTCCTGAGCCACCGTCTGCTGCAGGTGCAGGCTGGTGGCTTTTCTCTTCAACAGCAGCACTATTTCCCCATCATGAAGCACCATGGGCGTCTCCTATGATCTTTTAAAAAGTGCTGAAGGTTTGGCAGAACTAGGCTTTTTGAAAGTACCAGTATAAATTATGTAAAGAATTTAAAATCCCACAGTTATAGATCTCTCTAGTTACATAATTTTGTAAAGCTTTTTGGCTTGCCTTTAAAAGGCATTCAGGTATTTGAAGGAAATACCTCTTGAATGCAAATTTACTTTGGAAATGTATTTTGATGGACATTTCTGACTTTGTTAAGTGTGAGAATAGATTTAGCTCTAAATATAAGGGACCAGGACATTTGAACCGAGATTCGGGTGAGTTTCTGGGCAGCCCATGAGTTGCAGATGTCTAATCTTGTTACCTGTACCCAGCACTGTAAGTTGTTGCCTTCATATTGACACTTCCTTCTCTTTGGCCCCAGACACTTCCTCCTTTTCTTCTCCCACCTCCCCCTGCCCTATAGGGAGAAAAGTAAGGATAACTAGGGAGCTCTGTTTGTCCTGAGCTTCTTACCCTCCTCCTCCTGCCTTTCCCCTCAGGCCTAGATCCCTCCGGGTCCTGTGTGTGAAGCTGCTCCCTCCTTTCTTTCTCCTGTGTCGTTAGCCCACTAGGCTTTTATATAGGTTTCCATTTGATTAATTATACTTACATGATTCAAACTTCTTAATTACATGAATGTTCAAGATAAATGCAAAAACCTGTTTTTCAGTTTTATCTCATGCTAGTTTTACATCCTTGCTTTCCATGGTTTCCTGGGCAACGTTTTCAGCCCCTCTCTGGGTTAGTTAGGGTCTTCTGGGCTACCTGCTTGGTAACGATTTATAACTATGTTTCTGTGAGAAAGTTTATTAGTGTCCAAGTTACAAATGGATCTTTGACGTACCACCAGTTTATAAGCTGGAAACTTTCTGTGTATTTACACTTCCCCTTTAAGTTAACGCTGTGGGGAGCTATGCTCTACTTTGGCAACTCAACTTGGAGAAGTAGTGGGAAAGCATATGCCAGCCCGTGAAGAGGTTGGGCTAGCCTGTTGGTTACATCGGACCTGGGTTTAACAGCTCTCTGAGAAGCAAAGTGGCTCTTTTGTCTTGTCTGCTTGGTCGTGACCGAGCTCAAGCAAGGGAGTGCAAGGTTACTTTTCCTTTCCGCTGGTGGAGTCCCGGTTTGTACCTCATGCGTGTTCTTGTTTTCTCCCCACATGTTTAGACCCTTGGCTTCTGCGTTCTAAAAGTCCTGTGGGTAACCCCCAGCTGATCCAGTTCAGTAGAGAAGTGATCGATTTACTGAAGAGCCAACCATCCTGTGTCATACCAATTAGTAATTTCATCCCATCTTACCACCATCATTTTGCAAAGCAATGCCGGGTATCAGACTACGGGTATTCCAAGCTGATCGAATTATTGGAAGCCGTGCCTCATGTGTTGCAGGTAAGGAGCGCTGAGAGAGTATTTGTTTAAGGTTGGAAATGTTCCTCCACAGCTTTGGCTACCTTGGCCAGAGAAACAATGTAGCTGGTAACCCAATTCCTAAGAAGTCAGCCCATCAGTCAACTGTCTTTATACACATATTTTGTATACGATGTGGCTTCTCAATTTTTCAGAAAGCTGTGAGTTTCCAACTTAAAGGAACTCCTAAGTGCCCTGAGGAGTATTTTCCTTCCAGTCCCCATAGACTGACCTCCTCTCTCCCAGCACAGTCCTCTCCAGAGTTGTGCACCATTAATATGGGAGCTGCTATAACAGGGGTTTACCTTTCTTATGAGGGAGTTGAAGACCATTTACTAGGCTGGAGCCTGGCTTTGCTTCCTAAGGAGTCTCTGTCTATTAACTTACAGTGCTATGATAGCTTCCCACTTGTAAATGGCCTGTAAAACTTCAGCTGTCTTTTAGAGACAAAATTAGTTGCCCAGACTGATAATACACTTCATTTCTGTACTCATGACTCCCTAGGAAAAAGTGCGAGGGAAAAAAGGAGATCCCTGGCACGTGAGCAGTTCATTCTGATGGCTGCATTTTGTTGAGCTATGTGTGTTTCAAAATGCAGATATCATACAGAAAAGATGTATTCCCTGAGGGCGGTGACAGAAAACAGAGAGCTGTCAAAAAGAAAGTCAGTATCTGCCGAGGTCTTATGAGTATAAGTAACCAAAGTGTTTGATTTGCAGATTCTTGGAATGGGCTCCAAACGTTTGCTGACCCTAACCCACAGGGCCCAGGTGAAGCGCTTTACTCAGGATTTACTAAAACTTCTCAAATCCCAAGCCAGCAAGCAGGTCATTGTGAGAGAATTCTCACAGGCTTATCATTGGTGAGTTGATGAGAAGGAAAAAAAAAAAATGAAAGCAAATATTTTAAAACACTTGTTCTTCCAAATTTAAAATAATTGTCCAACTTTTCTGTTTAGCATTCTTCTGGAAAATGTATCAAGTTATTTTGCCAAGTGCTATTTCTCATTCTTCACCGATTTCCATGGTTAAAACCTAGGTGTTTCTCAAAGGACTGGGACGTGACTGAATATGGTGTTTGTGAGTTGATTGATATCATATCAGAGATTCCAGACACAGCCATCTGCTTGTCCCAACAGGATAATGAAATGGTGATTTGTATCCCCAAAAGAGGTATGTGACTTAAATTTGCTGGAACGAGGGTCTGTCTCAGCGGTTGTTTTCACGTGGAGTCGTACAAGGGATGCACTTCCCACCTGCTTTCTGTGATTCCTGAATATCCCATGCAAAGTGCAGTGTGAAAACTGCTCTGGCGGGCTGTGGACCCTAGGTTCTTCAGAGTCGGTGAAGCCACTGGTTGAGAAGAAAATCAGGCCAGTTTTTCAGAATTCACTCTAAGGGGAAGAAAGGACATAACCAGCACTTTCTTAAAACGCCTCTTTCAGCCTGACTCTGACTATTTTATGCTGTAAATTTATCCATTTAAGCTAGTTACTGTGGCTTTTGCTTGTCTCTTCTTTTTAGCTCTGAGATACTTTACTGTGCACACTTGAGAAGGGAAAAAAACTCAAATGGTTGCTTTCATCTTTCACATTTTAGTGGTTTCAGTTGAGGTCTGGGAAATAGGACAGAAAAAAATCCACACACTGTTGTGTTCTCCCACTGCTGCCCATCAGTGGTTCTAAAACCGTGCCCCTGCGGACACTGGTACCCGTGAAATCAGTGTCCAGAGCCAAAACAACTGATGTCACTCTGTTTAAAATTGTAATTTCAAATGAATCGAAACGAATTTAAGAAACTTAAACAGAGGTTTAAGGTTTTTCTCCCGTTTTTTTATTAAACTTCTGGTGCCTGATACTCTGTGCTGCTAGCAATTTTAACTGAAGATCAGAAGAATAAACAAAGCGTGTGAACATTGAGAAGTGGGACTTAATGGAAATAATTTCTAGATGACTTTTTCAAGTACAGACACCTGTCGTGTTCATATATATGGGGTGGGTGTGGGGAGGTGGAGGGGCTAAAAGAATTTCTCTC
Organism: Camelus dromedarius; assembly: GCF_036321535.1. Taxonomy (NCBI): domain Eukaryota; kingdom Metazoa; phylum Chordata; class Mammalia; order Artiodactyla; family Camelidae; genus Camelus; species Camelus dromedarius. Next base: position 13,037,356 of record NC_087459.1, on the reverse strand, counting down.
TTATAAATTACATAGGTGTGCGTATGTATCATGACTTCCTGGTGTTCTGCCCTTGATCGACTTTGAAAATCATCTAAATGGGTAGGGTGTAGCTCAAGTGGTAGAGTGCATGCTTAGCATGCACCGAGTTCCGGGGTTCAATGCCCAGTACCTCCTCAAAAATAAAGAAATAAATAAACCTAATCACCCCCCCCCCCAAAAAAAAGAAAAGAAAATCATTGGGAAAGAGAGAAAAGTATGTTTGTTTTCGGTTGTGAGTGTTTGAGAGGCAAAGATGGTAACTCTCATAACCTGTAGTGTAGGACTAACTACACTACTAGTGTGATTTATGTGATTTATGTGATTTATGGGGGTTTTTGTTGTTGTTGTTGTTGTTTTGGTTTGTTTTTTTAAAGAACGTACCCAGGATGAAATAGAAAGAACAAAACAGTTCTCCAAGGATGTTGTGGACTTGCTGCGGCACCAGCCGCATTTCCGGATGCCCTTCAATAAATTCATCCCCTCCTACCATCACCACTTTGGCCGGCAGTGCAAACTCGCTTACTATGGGTTTACCAAACTACTTGAACTTTTTGAAGCCATACCTGATATTTTACAAGTAAGTGAAGAAATTCTAATTAGATTTTTCAGAACAATATAAGGAGGAATTTTTTTTTTTTTAATGTTCATGCCTGTTTCCCTGGGAAGTAGGGAGTTATGAAATAGGATGAAAATTTGAGATAATTTCGATCAGAGAATCTATGTTGTTGGCTCATTAGTATTTTTAGGTAAATGTGGTTTTTCCTTCAATAAAAAAGTAAATCATCCTTGAGATCAGTTTCAGGGTATCTACTGAAGATAAGGTTAAGTGGTTTAATTTCGTAAAGTGAATCGTCTCTCATTAGCTCTATACTTTTCAGATCCCTTATGCTGGAGGTGGGGATGAGCAAATGAGGTGATAACAAATGTTTGGGTGTTAAGCTGTTACTAAGCAAAATCAGATTTCTGTTGTTGATTTTTACTATTATTACTGTTTTTGACCCCTAAAATGCTTTCAAAGAAGAATCTTTTGTGTGGTGAGCTATACATTAGCTGCTTCACCATTTCTAAGTGTACAGTTCAGTAGGGTTAAGTATCTTCATATTGTTGTGCAGCCAATTTCCAGAACCTTTTAATCTTGCAAAATGGAAACTTGGTATCCATTAAAAAATTCTGAAATGCTTCCTTAGTTCCTAATTGTGCACATTTTCATGCCCTTTAACCCCACGAACAGTCATGGCTTATCCTCCCTTCCCTCCTCCTGTGTGTTTTCCCAGGTATTGGAATGTGGAGAAGAAAAAATCCTCACTTTGACGGAGGTCGAACGGTTCAAAGCTCTCGCTGCCCAGTTTGTTAAACTCCTTCGGTCCCAAAAAGATAACTGCCTTATGATGACAGACCTGCTTACAGAATACGCTAAAACTTTTGGTTACACATTTCGTCTTCAAGACTATGACGTCAGTTCAGTTTCGGCTTTAACACAGAAACTCTGCCATGTCGTAAAGGTAACAGGTTTTTTTCCTTTTTCCACGTGGTGAAGCTTGTGTCGGCGTGATCCTTGCTAGGATGTTTGTGTGCGATTTCTGCATTTACGCTTCACACTGCTTACTGTGGCTTCACAGCTTGTTTTCTGTGTGGTTAATGCCTTGCTAGGAGATGGCTGGGGTGTGACAGTTTGATTTTTGGTCTTGCCCTTGTGTCTCTGTTAGTGGCCTCGCCAAAATAATGTCTTTGTGAGCCGAGGAGGTCACTGGCTTGTCCCAGGGTGTTTATTTTTGGCTGTCTCAGTGTCAGTCCTGCTGACCTGAGGTTGGAGCCTTCCACACAGATCTTTGCCCCTGACATTTGAGGGAGACTGAAACCACAGATCTCTTCCCTGATTCTGACTCACCTGGGGAGTAGATTTAGGAGCAGGCTCGGACTCAGCATGGCCTTGGTTGCTAGTAATGCTGGAATGGAGAGGATAACTTCCTCTTCTTCTGCAACCTGGACTGAACTGACCCTCCCTTCCTGGGCAGGGCAGCTGCACAGTTTTCAGGCCGCTGCCACCATAGGACCAAGAAAACTCACTACAAGAAGGAGAAAATGGAAAGGAAAAAAGGTGGTGGCAGCCCCAGTCACAGGTCTGGTAGGAGTCTGTTTCTCTACTGGTCAGTTAGAGGGGGCAGAACCTTCCTGGGAGGCACGGATGCAGCTGCTGGGGAGTAGGAGGAACACTAGGAGTAGGGAGCATCCAAGGCAAGGAGGCGGAAGGGCCAGCAGCATCACGTGCTACTGAGACGGCAGGGGAGACGGGCACCCGTTTGACCTTTGGGCCCAGCTGAGTGGAGGTACGCCGTGTTGCCGGCCACAGCAGGGTCAGCCTCAGTGTTACACAGGACTGAAACCACACTGACTGGGCTAAGAAATGAGGAGGAGGAGGTGGCGAGAAAATGGCAGCAGGTGATCTAGCCAGCTTTTCGGTTCATTTGCTTATGAAGGAGAAGAGCCAGAGACCGCAGGGCTGAGTGAGCATGTGGGTGTTTTGGTGGCCGTGTTCTTCTTTCCAGCTGGGGAGATTTGGCATGTTTGAGAGCTGTCAAGAAGGATCCCCTTGAGAGAGAAGGTCAGTATACAAATGCGGGACGGGGTGATGGGGTGAGGGTCCCGAGGAGGCAGGAGCTGTGGGGGGTCAGCCTTCAGTGGAAGGAGGGACTGCTCTCATATTAATACATGGACAAAAAGGAAGAGAGGTCGGGCAGATGCAGACATGGGTGTGATGTGTGTTGCCAGGAAGAGGAGGGAGTTACCTTCCAAGAGCCATTGCTCTGTCAGGTAGGGGATGAGAGCAAGTCTTAGAGGGAGAAAGAGATGGGATTCAAGGCTGATGAGCTGAAAAGGTCTGAATGGTTGCCGGGGTGAGCAGCAGTGGGACCTGGGCAGGAAGGCGTGTCGGGTGCTGGGAGGGCGGAGCTCACTGGAGGTGGGGGCTCGTGGCTTTCCTGTGGAGACGGTCATTATGTGGCTGCTTACAGACAGGCTCAGGGAAAGCAGAGTGTTGGGTTCAAGGTGGGGTTTTGCCAGGGACAAAGGAGTGTAGAGTGATGACAAGAATGTTCATAAACTAATAGCCCATCAGTGCCAAGATGGTTCATGAAAGAGGAAAGTGGAGAAAGGAGAGAAGGCTTGTGAGTCAGGAGGAAGTAGGAGTCCACACTGGTGAAGTTGCAGAACCAGGGGGGTTGAGCATGTGGCTCTCTCTTGTCTCCCACCCCGTGTCTGCTTCAGGCCTCCCCCAGCATGCAGGATGCGTGGGAGGGTGAATGAGTGCTTCTGGACGTGAGCAGTGACAGGATCCCCAGTGTGACCTGGGGCGGGATCTAGAGTGGAACTGAATAGAAGAGGACGTCACTGGAGATGAGAACGTTGGGGAACCGGAAAGCCCTGCTGGGGGACAGGCCCGGCTGTTAGTCAGGATGATGGCAGTGTTGGGCTTTGGTGGCTCAGCCGTGACCACAGACTGTGATGAATCAGGGCAAATGATGCTTGAGGGTGAGCAGTAAAGATGGGGAAAGATGGGAGAGGCTCCCGCATGCTACCCAGGCTGCCCTTTGCTGTCTTGCGGGGAGCTTCTGGGAAATGCCAAGGCCAGACTTCACCCCTGCCTCTGTGATTCTTAAAGGATTAGCCCAAGTGTGTGCTCCTGGGTGATTCCAGTGTGTAGGCTGGGTCAAGAATCAAGAGGTCTGTCTAAGTAGCATCAAGGGAGCAGGATTTTATTTGTTCTCCTTAATAATGGTCTGGGCGTCTAGGAAGATATCTCAGACTCCCATGGACTTGTATCTGTTGATTGATTAAAGCCCATGTCTGCTGGGGAAATCTGTCTGAATCTTCACAAATCCATCACCATGGTTAGTAGAGTGGGGGTCAAACCACCAGCCCCCGCCTCAGCTCCAGGTGGGCATCGGCTCCAAAGACACATTGGTATTGGGATGGCTCCTCGAGTGCCGCCCACCTCTCTGTCTCCGAAGGTCCAGAGCTCCTGAGCTTGACCTGTGGTCCCGGCTCAAATGCCAGGTAAAGTAGAAGACAACCATGATAGGAAGCAGTGGTTTGCCTGCCCTAAGCGGTGTGTCCTGCAGCTCTGCCTGCCTTCGCTTCAGTGACGCTCACTTCGCAGACTTGTCCCCCCACCACGCCCAAGGCCTGCAGGTCTCAGTCACCAGGTGACTGTTTCTTCACATGCTGTTTGGCCTCCAAGTGATAACCTGTGTCTCTTTAACAGTTTTCCTCCAAATGCGCTTAATTGGTTAAACTCTTTATCTCCTTGAGCATCCGAAAGAATCGAGAAGTAAATGTATAGTCAGACATGGAAATGCTATCTTTTTTCAAGTACTAATGGGTTAGAAGAACACGACTTGCCCTGCAGTCAGTGTGGGCCCTCCGTCACCTCCCGTGTGTAGCCCCAGGACACACGGGGCAAGCTTAGTGCAGAGCAGCTCTGTGGAGGGTCGCCTGCAGTCTGACCACCATCCCCCTTCCCTCCTTCCTGGGAACAGCACCCTTAATTCACAGACTTGGGCCAGAGGGCATCAGCTGGCTGGGTTCACCTCCTCCTGGGGGAGTGGAAAGAATGCCCTGAGAGGGGTGTATTGATGGACACTTCTGGTTACGGACCAGCAGGGAGGGAGTGAATGATTTCTTTTGCGGTTGATCTGAAGTGCTGGTCTGGTGTCCCAAAGAAGGTGTAACAAACCCACTCACTTTACTTCAGTTTAAGAGAAAAATTTAGAGGTTTTCGTCTCCTGGTCTCATTTGCCAAAATGAAACCAGATGAGCTGGGTATGACTCAGGCTGTCTCCTGAGTTCAGAAAAGTTTAAACTCTTCTTTTCCCCAGGTTGCTGATATGGAATCTGGCAAACAGATTCAGCTGGTCAACCGCAAGTCTCTGCGCTCTCTCACTGCCCAGTTGCTGGTGTTGTTGATGTCCTGGGAGGGAACCACCCATCTTTCTGTCGATGAGCTCAAGAGACATTATGAAACCACCCACAGTACTCCTCTCAACCCCTGTGAATATGGATTCATGACCTTGACCGAACTTCTGAAGAGTCTGTCTTACGTAGTTGAGGTATGAATGCTAGTGGCCCCAGAACCACTGTAATGAAAGCTGTTGAACTGGGTGTTTCTAGATCACCTGATGGTCTGGATTGGACTGATCCGTCATTTTATAGATGAACAGACCGAGGCATAGGTGGGTGCAGGCACTTTGCCCAAACACGTGCCGCGCCAGGATGAAACCCCTGACTTCCATTTTCTTTGTCTGGGCCTCCTGGTTCTCAGACTGGGGTGCTTGTTCCTGGATCAGGCTGGATTCTGCCGCTCTTAACTCTTTCTGAATTAGATGGCGTGTGCAGTGGCTGCAAGTAACTTGTCAGTCAGATGCAGGTCAGAAAGGAAGGGCAACTGGTCACCCAGGTGGCCTTACAAGAATGGGATTTCAGGATTAGAAGAATTCTAAGAGAATACTGTGTGCAGTTCTGGGGCAACAGATATAAAAACCTAGAGGAAATAATAAGGTCCTAGGGAGAAAAAAGTCAAATTGACTCCAGAATTTTTAAGAAGTTAAAAATCAGACCAATTAACATGAAAGAGACTAAAGATCATCGAAATTTTCCCACTAAAAAAGGCAACAAGACCAGATGGATTAAAAACTGGGTTTTAACTCACCTAAAGAACAAATTAACTCCAACTTTGTGAAATGATCCTTGGGCCACTTTCTTGGAGGGTGAAGAAAAGATAGGAAGTACGCCACTTCTTTTATGAAGCCAAAGTAATTTTAATACCAGAAACCTAATACGTCCCCCCAAAAGAAAGTGATTCTAAGTAGAACGTTAACAAATTAAACCTAGCAGTGTAAGAAAACAGTGATACACCATTGTTATCATAGAACCATGTGATTGATAATTAAACAATTGAAAGATGCTGACAGAAGCGCTCTCCTTGGCCAAACGTTAGTCAGGCTCCCCTGAGCCACCTTCTAGACTGTATACCTTGTCCTCAGGCCCTGCCCTCAGCCCTGATGGGCCCACACAGCCCAGTTTTAGAGAGGCTCTCCTACCCTTGGTGTCTTACCCTGGCCTGCCTTCTGCAAGAATCCTGTTAGGTCAGCTTACAAGAATTCCCACAACCACAGACGTCCCTCCCCACAACAGCCTGAGGCTATGAATCCGCACTTTCCGTGCATCTGGGATGGAGCCCAGTGCTGCCCTTGGGTCTCCTTTCCCCTGTTTTGATAGTCCTGAAGAAAGTCTGTTTTTACAACTTAGACTACTGCTGTCCAGCTCCGATTTTATTTCACAGTGTCAGATCCAACATTTTCTAAACTTTGTTAATTATCCATTGTATGAACACTAGTCCTAGGCATTGTTAATGAACGTTGTAGGACAAGAGGTTTTCTTCCATGGCCAGCTGAGGCTAGGGAAGATCCCTTCTCTGTGAGGCTCCCAGTGCATGTTAAAGACTCAAAGGCTGATGGTAAAGAAATTTGCTTACGTTACTTAAGGACAAAAAGAGGTTCCTGGGTTTTTTAATTTTTGTTTTGTTTACTTTTTACTTTTGTGGCTTTCTGTAAAGAATATTGATGTCCTGTGTCACAGCATTCCTTGGAATACCACTTGGGAAGCTGAGGTTCAGTGGCCTCAGTCCCTGCTGTCTGATACAGCTCTGTCCACCCAGGGCTTCGCCCCCCCTCTTCACTGCCTTCTCTTGTTTGAGACCTCAGTTTCCCAGTCTCCTTCCTTTTTGACACTGTTTCTTCAGACCTCTGCCATCTTAGACCTACAGATAGAACTAGCGTTTGCTCAAGGCTCCAGCCTTCTCTTGGAGGAGATCCTTGAATTAATCTCTCCTCTTTCCTGGCTTATTGCCCATTTTCAAGTTGACTTGGCATCTTTTCACTCTCAGATAGAGACCCTCACTTTGCGGGGGTTGAGGGGGGTGGGCAGGACCAGTCACTCTAGAAGCTTCTAATGCAGCATTTTCTCCTGGACCAGGTGTTTACTAATGATAAGACAGAGGAGTGTGTGAAGCTCACAAGTCTGTATTTGTTTGCCAAGAATGTGCGGTCTTTACTTCATACTTACCACTACCAGCAGCTCTTCCTTCATGAATTTTCCATGGCGTATACCAAGTATGTCGGAGAAGCACTGCAACCCAAGACGTATGGCTACAGTAGTGTGGAGGAGCTCCTGGGAGCCATCCCACAGGTGGGCGTTGTCTGCCTTTCATGGAGAGTGTCTTCCTGAAGAGCCACAGGCTCGCTCTCCTGAGCAGAAGAGTGAACCGGCAGGCATTTTGAACAGATCCTTTCAAAACATACACACCGTTGGTGTAAAATGCATGACTTCAGTGTTTCTCCTTCATTCTGCAAACTGTCATTAGATCCCTAGATGCCAGGTGACTGAGTCCCGACCCCGCCCTCATAAGGGTGTCGGGTAACGGAGAGTCAGGACACCTGAGCAGGTGACAGGTCGGTGTGGTCAGTGCAGCCGTCGGTGAGTGCCCTGAGGAGGGCCGTGGGCAGCGCTCACTACTGGGTGCAGGGCGTCCCCGAGCAGGGTCCTCAGGGATGTTTAAAGTTAATTAGCCACGTGATGGAGAAGGGTAAGGGCAGGCTGTGAGAGCAGACACAGAGCAGTGAGAAGTAGTGTGGAGCGGCGGGGGCTTTAAAACCCCAGCCGGACCTCACAGGGAAGTATGAGCTCAGTCATGGAGGACCTTGGGCCCTGCGGGGTGAGGGGGCCCTCAGGTTGGTTCCGAAAGCGCCACCGTGGCTGCTGTCCATGGTAGAGTTGGGAGAACCGGGAGGGGACAGGGAGCCTGGCTTCTGCGGAGGCCCAGGTGAGAGTCATGACTGGCTTGCACCTGAGAGAAAGTAACAGGGATGTAGAAAAGGACGCAAGGGAAGGACAGCTTGGGAGCTGAGATGAGGGACTTGGTGACAGAGCACATGCAGGGCCCTAGGAATCGGGGACATGCACCTCTCTTGGTGGAGGAAGCGGCGGGCAGCATTTTTAGATGGGGGCCATTGTTTTAGGTTTAGGATGATGAGCTTGTTCTGAAGGGTGCACGAGATGCAGATCCACTAACTCTTCGAAGGTGCATTTCCTGTCTGGAAAAAAAGGTCTGAGCTCCCACGTGAGAACTAGCTTCATTCATACACCAACAGTGGTGTTTGGGAGATGACGTTTTTAAGAGACGTAAAGAATATTTTTAAAGCTCAGTCTCACGACTTCTAAGACTACACAGCTTTTTATAAGGAGCATGTTTCTGCCAACTTCTGTTGCTTTAAAAGCTAAAGAAAGCGTAGAAGTAATTTTTTGTGGCATTAATTCAGTGTTTAGAGCTTACTATGTCTAAGGCAGACACAGTAGGTCACACTCTTCCTGAATTTTAGAGCTTATTTTCTCTCCGTTCCCGCTGCTTAACCAGTGGTATGTCTTATGTGCAGGTGGTCTGGATAAAAGGACATGGTCATAAGCGAATTGTAGTGTTGAAAAATGACATGAAAAGTAAGTAAGCCCCATCCCCTCCCCTCTTACAGAAGACTCGGTTCTCGCACCGACTCCCCCCTGATGGGCGCTCTCGGTCCTGCAGGTCGCTTGAGTTCACTTGGTCTCTCCCCTGCCAGCGATGAGACCCAGCCCTCAGCTCCTGAGCGTATCCTGGAGGTGCCCGAATCGGCCACTGCCTCAGGACTCAAACCTGGAGCAGATGGCGATGGTAAGAGAGGAAGAACAAGGCAAACTGGTGAAAGTTTTGGAAAATGGCTTAGGGTGGGACTGAATAGGGGGGATTTTCATTAATATTCATTAATTTTCATTAACTAAATGGAGATTTTCATACATTTTTCCAAAGCAGTCTGGTGTTTGGTTAATAACGGGAAAAACTGGCCTGCATTTGATAGCATTTTGTGCTTGACTGGTTAAGATTCTTGAAGGATGCTTGTGGCCCCATAATGACAATATGCCAGCCCAGGTCAGATGTTCAAGGAAAAATTATTCAGACACTTGTTAAAATAGTACTTCAAGAGGATTGCAGTGGGGTCGACTCTACTGCCCTCAGGGAAGAGATGGAGCTCAGCCATGAGTGCAACAAGGACGAGCGGGAATTTACAGACAGGGAGCAGAGGGGAGGGGTCAGTGGATGGGAGACCACCAAGAGGAGATGTCAAGGTGGGGGGACTCCTGCTGACCTAAGAGGATTCTTGCTAAAGGCAGGCCGAGGACTTAGAAGTGAGGGGTGGGGACAAGGAGCTTGTTATGTACCAAGGCTGGGAGATTTTTGCTAAGCTGCTTTCCCAAGTTCCTTCCCAGGATGAGCAAGGACAGACAAAGAAGGCCAGGGTCAAGGCCTGGTGGGGAAGAGGGCTCAGAGGAGCCTGACGATAAGTTAGGTCTTTGTCCCAGGACATCCATGGGACAAAGTCATGCATTCATATTTTTCCAAACACCACTGAGTCACTCCAATCTTACGTTGAACCTTCTCTGTGCTAGATAGAAGCCTACTCGCTTGAATTCTATAGCAGTTTCGACTTTATTGAAAGACTTTTGAGTCCATTGCTGTATATGAGAATTTTGCCTTCCTAGGACTCTGCAAGCTGTTACACCGTTACAGTGTTACCGTGCCCTGTGGCTACAGGACGGTCAGCTGTGTAGCAGTTTACATTTTACAAAGCACCTGAATGTAGCTGGTCCCCTTACGCTGTCAGCACAGCCTCAGCGGGAGTCATCCCCCTCCTGCAGGTCCGGGGGGTTAAGGAGCTTCCCCAGTAGCACTCGGACAGGAGGTGACAGGACCGGGACCCAGTCCTGAACTTGTGATCATTTAGCTGCTTTCTGTTCCTTCTGAGGGTTTTAAAATTTCCCCTCTTGGGAGTCTCCAGAGACTGCAGTTCCAGAGAACACAAGTTGGGAGGTCCTGGCTGTGGCATTTCACTTACCGAAGGGTGACCCAGAACTTTGTGTTCATGACTTTTTTCGATTAACCTGGAGTTCCTGAGTACTTCCTGACCCTTTTCATCCACGAGGCTCAGAAGGAAGCCCTCAGGCACAGACGGGCTGGCTGCTGTCCTGAGCAGGCCCCACCCACCCTCTCTTCCAGGGCCCTGTCCAGCAGAACAGGAGCTTCTCCGCCTGACCAACGACTCCCCCGTGGACCTCCTGTGCGCGCCTGTCCCCTCGTGCCTGCCGTCCCCTCAGCTGAGACCGGATCCCGTCATCCTCCAGTCTGCTGATCTCATTCAGTTTGAGGAACACCCTCCGGAGCCTGCTGGTAGGACGCACTGTGTTGTGGTGGGGTTTTCTCTGTGGTTTAGTTAAACAGTAAAGCCATATGCCAAGATGTTGAATGTTTGATGGAGGTGGTGCTGGGACCCTACCTTTTCAGGTACAAAAATACCTGTGCAAGTTATTCAAGACCCTCTTTCCCTGTTAGGGTTCCTGCAGAATTGGGTTCACAGCCCGAGGTGGCTGGGGGAGCAGAAGCCAGGGGACGAACGGGGGGCGATGCAGCTGGGCTGAGGGGAGCCCACGGAAGAGTATGGGGGTCTTCCTGTGCTGGGCTCCCCCACCTTTGTGGAGCGCAGCAGCTCTGGGGGCCACACCCATCACCAGACATACCTGTCACCCGCGGTCTGGCCCAGAGCTGATGACTCCCCAGGGTCCTGGGCTCTGTGAGGGTGAGTAGGGGAGGGCGGGGACGTCCGTGTCCTGCGGCCCTCACCGCGTGTCCTGCTGGGCTCGGGCTGCCAGGCGCGCTCCGGGTCATCCTCACCACAACTCTGCACATTGTTAGGTGGCTGGGGTGCTAGCTCGTGCCATGGCTAGAGATGACACTGCCCCAGGCCTCCCGTCTCTCTGTCTTGTCACTGGCCCGAGAGGACGGCTCTGTCCAGGCCCTTCCCTTGTCGTCTTCCTCTGTCGTGGTGGGTTCTTGCCCGCACTGCTGACGCTGCCGTCCAGGAGATCACAGACCGCAGCCTTGGGCACTGTCGTCCAGTGAAAGGACTGAGGCTGTTTATCTGGAAGATAAATCTAGATGGAGGCTGATCTAGACTGAGGCTGTGGTGACAGCAGGGGTGTTTCCTCTAGAAGCACCGACTTGGTGGGAAACTGACGTTAGCTGTTTCGTGGCTGTACCCTTGGTGAGTGTAGCGCGCTGAGCTCACCGGACGCTGTGACGGGCTGAGCAGTAAGCCGAGTGGTGTTGGCAGTTCTGTCGCTGACCTCAGTGAGCCTCAGCCTGAGGGCCGAGGCTTGCGTCCCCGTGTCAATCTGGGCGTCTGTGTGCCTCCGGTGCGAGAGCCCCTGGCCCAGACAGCGGGAGCCCAAGGTGTAGTGGCACGTCTTTTCCAAGCAAGGCAGCTCTATGTATCCAGCAGGCTCAGCCAGAGAAAGAGCAGCCGGTGAGCCCTGCGGGGACAGCGGCTGTCGGGCTTCCTGGAATCCCCAGGGTAGTTCTGACTGCGCAGTTCTCTCCTCTCTGCCTGCCTGCGCTCCCCACCCACCCCCGGCCCACCGTAGCTCCACGTGGAGTACAGCCCTCTGCCTGTGGACTAGGCCAGGGCCGCTGATACCAAGGCCCTTCCTGATCTGTAAGTCTTCAGGTCACATGTGGCTTATGGGTCCTTAACTCCCTGACACAATGAATGGACAGAATTCAAAGTGGAAAAAAATGTTTTTAAACCATTGTTCATTGATCTGTAGTCAAAAATGAAGGTCTCTGAAATTTTGTAATTCAAGGGAGAACTGAGCTGCAGTTTATAAATATCTGACTTTGGTGACCCATAATATTGGCCACAAAGCTGATAGGTAAATTATGCCATAGGCCTGACATTTGGGGGTTATTCTAAAAATATTTTTCGAGAAAATGAGAGGAACTGAAAACTAATACTTCTTGCAGGTCCTAGAACTGAACCTGTTTGCTTTCCTCTGTTTACAGAAATTACAATTTTAAACCATGGAGAGAAAATTGAAATTCCAATAGCAGTGAAGAATGAGAGCCAGTCCCCGGATTCCGGAACGCCTGGCGTGTCAGCGGCTGTCCCGGTGCCTCCCTGCCCCTCGGAAACCCCAGAGTCGCTGCTCAGCAAGGACTCTGTGGAAAGCCCAGCCAAAAAGCAACCCAAAAATAGAGTAAAATTGGCAGCCAACTTTTCCTTTGCCCCTATAACTAAGCTTTGATTCTCGTTGTGAACATAAAATAAGGATGGGAAAACACTGTCTGATTCTGCACACAAAAGTGGGTTCAGAGAACACAGCCTTTTCTGTTTTAGTGAAAACCCCCCAGAAGCCACTTAACTTCATCTTAGACGTATTTCATAACGTTTTGTTTCTTTTCCATTGATCACAGTTTTGAGCTGAAGTTTTTCTTTCTTTTCCCCCCAATTATTTGAAAAAAATGAAAAAACAAAAAGTTTTTGATATTTGTTAAAGAACCCTTAATATATTTTAACAAATTTTTCTTAATTATTATGGAATGTAATGGTTTCTGTAAGAAGACAACAGTAAGGACTCGATTAGAAGGAAGTGGTTTTACTTTCTTTAAGCCACATCAGTGGTGAGATCTTACACGCAGCATGGTTATAGTCCCTAAGCCTTTGCTTACTGATTTTTCAGACAGTATTAATCAAATGCATGATGTGTCTTTGAAGCAAAGCCTGTTCAGTGATCTCGCGTGATCACACCAGCTGAAGAAGGGTAGGCGAGGAGGTAAGAATGTATTTTCAGGTTGGATATGAAGGTTCCTGGCTTCCGTGTGACTTGTAAGCGTGCCTTGTTTTTTATTTAACTATGTCTGTAGTTGACAGATATGGCTTCATCACAAAATTTTAAAAAATGTTTCCACCTTGGGGTTCCATTCAGGAGCTTTCTAGAAAGTTGAGGATGTTTTAAGCTTCCCTTTTATGTTAAGTTCCAGTTTGATATGGATTAGGTTAAGGAAAAGGAGATGGTCTTGGTGTCATGAATTTAAGTCAGCATTTGAATTCCAACACACATTGTGTGTCGAGAGTCAATGTTGGGAAGAGAGTCTGATTTTCTAAAATATGCATCAGATGCATAAATTACAAATCAGAGCTGAGGAGGGAGGTGCTTTAACAGAAATGGTATCGATGCTCTTTCCACTAGGAAGAGACAGAAATTCTATCTATACATATGAAGGCCAAGGTTGATCAACTTAACCTTGTATTCATAATTTTAAAGCTGGTTTTGGTAGCTGGGAAGCTTTCTGTGTATGTATGTGTTTGTGTCTGTTAGCTCAGTGTCTTTTAAGAATGTCTGCTTTTACTCTGTTAACTTCTCGCTGTTGGAAGCATGTTTGGGTTTTTTGTGGTGTCTGATGTTGGCATTTGGGAAAAGCCAGCCTTTGAGGGAGCACTGCCCTGTGGAATGACCTTCGCCTCGAGGTGGCCGAGGCATCCGGTGACGGGCAGCCTCTCACGCCTCCTGGAGAAACCTGACATTTACAATGGGTTGTATTTGTTGGGCAAAAAGGCGGATTCATTCATAGCGCAGAAAGAACCTGTTGGCATAGGTCTTCCACTAGTGAGATGGCTTCTTTGGGGAAAATGTTTATATTTTGTAATTCTAGAAAGCCAGAAAATGGGCTCTGATTTCATAGCCAGCATTTTGATAAAATGCCACAAAATAAGGGCTATTGAGAGATTTTTACAAGTTATTTTTTTTGTTGTTCCCCAAATCTTTTAAATGAAGCCAGTGATTCCCAGTTCTCAGCATGTGGCCCCAACCAAGATGGAGTGGCCCTGGGAAAGCCTTCTAGGCATCATGGCACTCTGAAACCTCCCGAAGGCATTTCCTCTACAGACATAGTGTGACAGGAAGTAAAATGCAGAGGTGCACTTTTTTTTAAGAAGCTTTTAAACAGTGTGATAAAATTGGTGTTGAGAACATCAGTGGCCTTATTCTGAGATTTCATAAGGCTGAGTTTGCACACGTGGACATAAGTTTTGCTCACAGGTAAAGAATTGTGGACTTTAAAAACCTAAGAGGCACTATTACAAGTCACTAGGACCAGTCTCAAAGAGCAGCTTCTTTGGGCAACAAAGAGACTGGAGTTGTAGGCTGTCGTGTGAGTGTGGTAGAACCGCTCACTGGAGTCGCCAGTGGCCTGGGATGCGCGTGTGACTCTAACAGTCGCTGTTTGAGGATGTGAGAATACGGTGAAGCTCGTGTTCCTTAATGTACTCCACAGTGGCCAGTCCAGTTGAGATCTATTTTTTTATCCAGAGGCTTAGTTAAATGATGTGATAAAATGATATATGAGAATTAAGACAATGAAATTCTTTATTTCTGGGTAGAAAGCAGTACTGGATTAAATTTATCTGTTAAAAAAAAAAAAAGAAAAAAGTTATCACCCAAACCCCCTTTCCCATCTTGCACTTTGTTTTGGATTGGGCTTGGGGGAAGAGATGTTTTTCTTAACTGTCTACTTTGTTTGAACACTTTTTTTGTGATTCAAGTGCTGTTTTGTGTGTTGGGACCAAACAGTTGTCAATAAACTTTACAAGCAAGCATCTAATTTGAGTTTTCCAAGTGAGTGTTTTGTTTGTTGGAGGGGAGGGATTATAAACCAGTCCAGTTCTGTCATCTTTTTCATTCTGGGTTCCGCCAACTTCTCACCCTTTCTGAGCATCTGTAAGGTGGAGAGCAAATTGGTCTCACATTTGAGAGCCCCTTTGAATTTGGCATCTGGCCCTGGAAGGTGACAACTATTGACCCTTTGTAGTCAGGACCCCCCGAGGTTTCCAGCCTTGCTCCAGCATATAAATTGTGTGGGGAAAATACAATAATCAGAAATTCCCTCTGGTTATAAAGCTTGGGATAATTCCTAGGCACTCTTTCGCTGTGAAAGAAATCCATTTTGCAGGCTACCTTGGATTTGGTCACTGCCAGGCCATGCTTTTTGAATAAGCCTATTTGCAAAAGACTTCTTTCACAGATTCCAGTGTGCAGTCCTTTCCCCGAGACCACTGTTATTCCCCACCAGCCCTCCATCCCCCTCTTAACAGTTTTGAAAGAACCTAAAAGAGACTTGAGTGTTTGGGTAAATTGCTTCTTGATGAAGTGCCATTTTTTATTTTAAGTTCAACATTAAAAGGCTTTTAAAATCCCCTGGCGATCCTTTCAAAAAATCTTTCACAGTGGCCAGTTTTTGCTGGAAAACTTGAGAAACCACTGTGTCCTTTTAGAGCAGGGCAAGGAGGTTTGGAGGGTCTGGATGGGGGTGCCACATTTATCTTTGTGCATTTCCTGTCTGGTCTGGAGATGGCAGCCTGGCAGACATGGTCAGAATGAGGGCAGACCTGTCCTAGGGGAGATGGATGTGATCGAGGACCTGACTCCAGATGGACAGTTAAACTGTTCCCTTTACCATGAGGAGCCTTGTGCCTTGAGACTTACCGTCTCTGGTTTCTGGCTGTTCCGTGTGGGCAGAGACTGAGTCATCAGAGATCCCTTCCCCTCCGCAGCAGTGACTTGCTCCAGCCCCTGTTTGCTCTGCAGATAGGGACAGGTCACATTGGCTCTGGGGCTCGGGAGGAGCAGGAACCCTCACTGTGCCCCATAAACCAGCAGTCAGTGAGGTCTCTATCACCGCTTTATGTGACCTAGCACCTCCTGCGCTGCTTTACTTCAGGCTCAGGCAATCATTGGCCAATCTCCAGGTTGCTAAAGTGATTACAGCATCAGCCTCATCTCATTCCTCTCGGGGGAGAGATGCAGCGAAGGCTGGTCCAATCTGCTTGTTCAGATGAACACTTCCAAGGCTGAGTGGTGACTCTCTTTCCCAGAGGAATTGTAGTCTCTTCCTGGGAGGTAGGCAGCCCCTGGGGACAGCTTAAGTGGGAAAAGGAGGAAACCTGGTGGCCTTTGGGATGCAGTTGGCAAATTATAGAACTGGTGGGAAAGCAAGCCCCTCCCTTTTCAGGTGTGTGGGACAAGGAGCTGAGAGATGGAGGGCCAGAACTTTCCTCAGCAAGATGAAGAGAATTCCCATATCCTGGGAAGGAAGGACTTGGAAATGGGGGATTTAGGGCACATAGGAGGAAAGGGGAGGAGACATCTGTAGTTCAAGCAAAGGACCCAGGTACTGGGCCCCTCACCCCACGTTGGTGAACCAGCTGGGGGCGCTGCAGTAGTCGGGGTGGCCCTTCCACCTCTGCCCGAAAACCTTACCGTTGTGGGAGAACCCGGCTCCCACCTCCCACCCCTTCTCCCTTGCAGACAGGTCACCTGCAGGCTGCGGGAGCCCAGCCCTCGGCATTAGCAGCCATTGAACCTGGTGTGTCTGGGCCAGACACGGAATATTAGGAAAGAAGTTTCAGAAATCTGTGTTCTAACGTAGAATCCCTGTTTCATTTCTATACGTGGAGAGACCAATGACATTTTGCACATGGATTCTGAGGCCTGACCCCTGCTGACCCTCTCCATCTGCCCCCTCCTGCCTGAGGACCCCAGGCTTTGCTGGCTGTCAGCTGGAAGCCACCTGCAAACCCTGGAGGCTCCTCATAATTGAGGCTCAGCTCAAAGCCAGCAAGGAGGATTTCCCCTCCACTGAGAGAGGCTTGCCTAATGTAACCTAATCAAGGGAATGACTTCCTGTCATCTTTGCCAACTTCTACTGGTTACGAGCAAGTCACAGTTTCCACCTCCTGGACGATCCATCAGTATTTGATGAATTTGAGTGAATGACTGACAAAGGAGGCCTGAGACATCCAATCTAGCTCCTGGCATGGGAGGAAAGGGGTTCCTGGGCTCAACCCTCTAAAGGTCAACAACCATGCTTCAAAGCTGCAAGGGCTTAAAGATGGACTCATACAACCACCCTCCACCTCCAAGCTGAGTAACAGTGAGGCTGGCGAGGGCGAGCCATTGCCCAAGTCACTCCGTGCGTGGCGCAGCTGGGCCTGAGGCCCTGGTCTACACAGCTCCCAAGTCTAATCTTTGTTGAGCCCCCACTGGGTGCCAGGCACTGAGCCAGGTATGAGAACCCCGATGAGTAAGTAAGACATGGGCCCAGCCATACCTTCCTGCCTGCCCCCAGAGTGGTGATTCTCAATTCGGAGAGGGTATCAGAATCATGAGGGAGACATGTTTAAAATGCAGGCTGTCGGCTAAAGCTGAGATAGGCTGGGACCTGGGACCCTCTACCAGAGTGTCTGCACCTGCACCTGGGTGACAGAATACAAAAAATACGTAAGGGACCAAAAACAACTGGACGCATGCACAGTTGGGGTGGTTAGGAACAATAAGATACAGAAAGGCCACAAACCCCCTGCCATTTCTGAGGTGCCAGGAGCAAAAGCAGGGCACTGCACACAGTTCCACCAAGGGGGCGGGCAGACCACCTAAGCCACCTCTCCAGCCCAACCCACCCGTCCATCTGCCCCGACCCTCACGCCATTTAATGATGCGCTCTTCCCACCACTGGACAGCGAGCAAGGGCGCCTGTTGCTTGTTTCCTCTCCCTCGTGCTGCATCCTTGCCTGAATTTCTCATCTGGCCTCTTACCAATTTCTATTGATTGAAGAGTCCAAGGGTCCGGATCAGTAACGAAACCACCGGCCAGAGCTGTCACGGGCATGGAAGACAAAAAGACTGAAGGAGGGTAAGGAGACGGGACAACAAAAAACAAACTTGCTCCTGGACCAGGTCCCATATGGTGGAGGAGAATTACTGTAATGGGGGCAGTCAATAAATTGTAAATACTAGGTAGTGGTATTGTGTCCCTGGACTTGGAGAACCGTTCTGTAACAGGAAAGAGAACCCTTGTTCTTTAACTCACGCTGAAGGATTTAAGGGTGAGGCGACATTATGCCTGAAACAGATCATCCTTGGAAGAAGACAGGCGTGTCAAGAAAGGGAGCGAGAAAGCAGACGCAGTAAGATGCAAGCAGCCGCCAGTGAATCTGGGTAAAAGGGCACACAGGGATTCTTCGTACTATTTTAAAGACAACTTCTGTAAGTTCGAAGTTATTTCAAAATAAAAAATCATCTTAACATTGTTGAGCAGGCTCATGGGCCTCCCTGGGGGTTGAGGCCTGAGAGCGGGGCAGTTAGGCTGGGAGCTGGCTGGCCCAGGGCCACGCTCTGCTCGGAGCCCCAAGCCACAGAAATGCTTCCTGGGGGGTTTCTGTCCTTCTAGTCCTGTGGGTAAATAGTCGCTGTTCGAACCTGAGCCAACAGCTCTTGGGTAAAGCAAGTCAAGGGCATGGCAGGGGCCCGCAGGGGCCCGGTGCTCCTTTCCCTTCAGGACTGAGCTGCCCGTGGGGCTGGGCTGGACATCACAGAGATAAGCAGACGTTGGGCACCGAGTCCGACCCGGGGCTGTGAGTTCTGCCCAGGCTCCAGTGAGCTCGCTGGTGACCTTAGCAAATCCCTGCCCTTGTCTGAAAGCCTGTTTCTTATTCTCGAAAAGGCAGCTGACACTTGTTTTTAACCTTCCAATATCCCTTCTTTCTTCTTCTGGCACAACTGGCTGACATCACTACCCACCTTCCGAGGTCGGCCTTTGGACCCCAGCTTGGCTAAGCAGGGAACCACACCCCGGCCCAGCAAGTGATTTGGAGCTGAGTGCGTGACACTAACCAGGCCCGGGAGACTCCCCGCTGGGATTTTTTTTTTTTATTACTTTTTATTGATGTCCACCACACCCAGAAACAGCTCATACTCTCCCTTGTTCCTCCAATTCTTAAATACAGATTTTTCAGCAAAAGATACTGTGGTTAAGAAGGACTGAAGGCCGATAACTGGCATTCCACTGGCCACTCATTTAGATCAAATGCTAATCAAAACTTCCCGGTTTTGTTTTCAGTTGACGTATAGTTGATGTACAACGTTGTGTTCCTTCCTGGTGTACAGCATAGAGATAAAAATACGGAACACTTCACAAATTTGCATGTCATCCTTGTGCAGGGGCCATGCTAACCTCTGTATTGCTCCAATTTTAGCATGTGTGCAGCCGCCGAAGCCAGCACCATGCTGGGATTTTTGTTGAAATCCCTGGATTGTTCCTCTGGGAGGCCGCAGGGGGTGGAAGCCGGGAGCTACAGCTGGTGCCATACAACAACTAAGCCACCGTGAGTGAAGTGGGGGAGATGTAGCAAAAGGCGGAAAACATCGTTTGAATCCCCGGACCCACTGGTACCCTAGATCCCAGGACATCTCAGCCCAGGAGCCAGGAAATGCCTGTTTAACTTTTTGCCTGTTTGGCTTCAATTTTGGTCTTTGTGTGTGTGGCAGGGGGGAGGTAATTAGGTGTATTTATTTATTCATTCTTAGAGGAGGCACTGGGGATTGAACCCAGGACCTCATGCACGCTAAGCATGTGCTCTACTACTTGAGCTATACCCTCCCCCCTCAATTTTAGTCTTTTATAACCAAAAAAAGGTCTGTTGAAAACAAGTCAACAGGCCCCAAACGGAGTCATTGATGCTAAGACCCATGTCACCAAACTAAGACATAACCGGCTCTCCCAGAAATGGAATCTTAAACTAGTCGATCAGGAATTGCCTGACCAGCACTAGGTAGGTCACCTGCCTGGCACACCCCTGCCATCCCTTAAAGGAAAGTGCCTTTGCCAGAACTAACCCGCTTTGGGGTCTCATATAACTGCCTTGTCCCGCTCCCTTTCTGCCTGTAAAAGTCTTTTTTTTCCTTTCTATCTGCTAGGTTGGATGCTGCCTGATTCAGGAATCGTTGAACAAAGCCAATAAGATCTTCAAAATTTACTCAGTTGAATTTTGTTTTTTTTAACAAATCCTAATGCAAAGAGCTCCAGTTCCACCCGGGGGGAAGAAGGGCACCGAGAGGTTCCTGCAGCCCAGGAGAGCCCTCTTGGCAGGGCAGCTCTCCTGTGCCCCGGCCCCCGCCACCCCCGCCACCCCCCACCGCCTCCTGCTCCTCTCCCAGCCACTGCTCGTTGCTGAGATGCATCCTCCCTCAGGAAAATTCCCTGGACCCCAGACTCCATTAGCCACCCCCTCCCACATCCCTGCAGCCTGTGCTCACCCCTATCCTGGTGGGACAGAGGAAGCCTACAGTTCTTCATCACAGCCCAAACCTGATGGAGTGGCTTTTCCTGGGAGAGGGGGAGCCATGAGCCACGTGTATCTTATCAGGAGAGGACTCAGTCTTCTTTGTGGGTGGGAGGTGAGCCCTGGCGCTGGCTAGCAGCACAGCTGAGGCTTCTCTGGAAATGCAAAGGGGACCCAGAGTTGAGGTCAGCCACAAAGGCTGCAGGGTGCCAAACTGTTCCAGGAAAGCAAGAGGGAAATTGCTGGTGGAGAGGCCTGGGGGCGGGGTGAGTCATAGGGTGGCCCCTGGCAGAGCTGGTAGAAATGGGAATCCGTCAGTCACCGCTGGCTCGTGTGGCTCTGATGTAAACCCCGTCCCACCTCCATGATCGTTCTGGAAGGTCGGCTTCGTGTGGGGAGGCAAGGACCCACGTGGTTTCTGGGGAGCGTGGAGAAGAGGGACTGATTTCCATGTGAACTTGGCAGGAGAGGGAGAGGACGGGCAGGGGGAGGATGTGGGGGGTGTGGAGAGTCAAGGCAGGTGTGGCTGTGGGACTTGCACCCCCCAGGGAGGCGGCAGACGTTGGGGGGAAGCACGTGGAACGGGGCTTCACTGACATTTGGGTTACAGCGACTTTTGTCACATGGCAGAGTGTCCACGGCTCTGCTCACCTCCAGCTTTGTGAGGGCAGGACCCAGGTCGGGCTGACTCACCTCGCATCCCCAGCCCCCAGCCCTCCAAGAACCACAGCCAGCCTTGGGCCTCCTTTCTGATTTTACAGCTTCCTACATCAGATGGAGGCAGTAATGATTGCCTTCACACGTGCCTCGCGCTAACCCCTTCCCACACCCAGTCTCCTTTAACCCTCTGTGGTTCTCTCCATTTTACAGGTCTGGACACCGAGGCACAGAGAAGTGAAGGAACCACCCGGGGCTCATGCAGGGAGGGCAAGTGACAGTCTAAACCCAGGCAGGCTGACTCCACGCCTCGGTCACTTTCTAGCTTGCTTTCCCTGCTGCTAATCCTGCTGGCCAGGGGTTTTGTTCAGACTTAACCCTGGCTAGGCTGCCCCCGCCCTCCTGTTTGACGTTCATCTCCCTCCAGAAAGTAAGGTACATGAAGGCAGGACTGTCCCTCCCTGGTTCATCGCTCTGTTCCCTTGCACCTGCCAAGAGCTGCATATACTAGCGGAATTCACGAACACATGAAAGGAAAAGTGACCTGACATTTGATCCTCAAGCCGGCTTTCCCGAATGTCTTGCCCCAGCCCCCGACACCTGCCCCGCTGTCCTAAGTCTGGGTGGGTGGCCTTGGGCATGTTGTGACGTTGTAATGGCTGCTTCTCGAGCTGCAGATAAGCTGAGTCGCCGAGCCTCTGCGGCTCAGGGCTGTCCAGCCACCACTGAACCAAGAAGCTCAGAAAAGGCTCAGCTGTGGCTGCCAAGGCCGTGAGTCACCTCTGAGTACAGCTCAGCCGGGGACGGAGCGGTGATGCTGTTAGAAATGAGGAAGAAAACCCCAGGCCTGGCTCTCATCCAGCTCTCAGGCTCAAGTCCCGGCTCTACCACTAACATGCTGCGTGACCTTGGGTGATTCACTTCCCCTCTTTGAGCCTCAGTTTCCCCATCTGCCAAAAAGGGGTGATGAGCCCTCTCTCCGTCCCTCTGATGGGACAGAGTGTAAGGGGGCACTCCCCTGCCTAAGGCATCTGGCTTCTATGCCAGCACCTTGCTCAAAGTGCTCACAGCAACCCCGCCCTGTTGCCAAGTCCTGTTGGCCTTTTTCACCGAGTTCTTAAGGTCGCATGACCTCTGGGTCAAGTTGGATGCTGCAGCACACACCCTCCTTGACATTGCCTGGTGCTCCTGCTCCTACTCAGTGTGTTCCCTCAAATGTTGGTGCGATCAAGGGTCTGCAGCTGGAGGAACAGTGAGAAGGGAGGTGGGAGAGACACTCGGGGGCTGGCATCACATAAGGTGTTGAAAACCAGGTCCCAGCCCCAAGCCTTTACTGTGAGGATGGAGGGAAAGCGTGGGAGAGTTTTAAACCTTGAAGCAACCCACCTGGTTAGATCTGCACTTTAAGGAGGTCATTTTGGCTTCAGAGTGGCACACAGGTAGACCAGAGAAAGGCTGGCAGGGCATCTGAGAAGTTCTTGGCATGAGAATAACGTGTGAAGGTCCAGGAGAGGTGCCAACAGAAAGCTTGGCAAGAAGAACCAAAAAGCCCAAGGAAGTTTTCAAAGAGGGATCCAAGTGAGCAGGTGGGACGAGCAGGAAGGGGCCAGATCTAAGAGGGACTTTTAAACCATGTGAAGAACACAGATTTTGTCCTAAAAGCCTTGGAAACAGTTTTCAAGACAGGAATAACAATTAGGTTTGCGTTATTCAGGAGAGCACCTGGCCACTGTGTGGAGGATGGCCAGTGCCAAGGAGGCTAGTTAAGAAGCTACTGCAGTTGACCAAGCAAAAGACAGTGGGGCAACACTGGGGGACAGATGGGGGTCACCGCAGTGTGGACAGATTCTAGAGAAACTTAGGAGGTGGAAGCTAATGACTTGGCAAACGCATGGACTTGAGGGGGAACAGAGGAGTCAAGGACAAGCTCTAGGATAATCTTGGCAATTGGGTGGTGCCCTTGGGAGAGATGGAGAAACAGGGGAAGCTGAGGAAGTTTAGGATGGGGGTTGGTTGACTTTTTCTTAAAGGGCCAGAGAGCAAATATTTTAGGATTTGCAGGTCTCTGTCACAACCACTCAACTCCGCTGTTGTAGCACAAAAGCAACCAAAGGTGATACATACACACACATGACCTTGGTTATATTACAAAAAACTCAAATCTACAAAAACAAGTGATGCGCGGGTTTGCCACACCTGGCTTAGGGATCACCATGTTCAATGTGCTTACCCTGGATCCAAATGGAGATCCTCAGGAAAGAGTTGGAGAAATGGGTCTGAGCATAGGAGAAAGGTCAAGGTGCAAGAGAGAATTCAGGCAAAGTCGGAGTGCAGATGGCCATCTAAGACCCAGAGAGGGAGAAGAGCAGAATGCTGAGGGCCAGGCCCTGAGGACAAGGAAGGGATAAAGGAGACTGGAGAAAGGTCCTTCTGAGTGCTGGGAGGCACACCTAGACAGTGGGCATGCAGGCAATCAAGTCAAGTAGACAGGCAGCCTGCAGGCTGGTGTGCGTCAGTTGGATGTAAATGAGGGGTACCAGAATATCCCACCCCAAAACATGCCCCTTTGGCCTATGGATTATTTTGATTAAAAGGCCCCTGACAATCAGCAGATGCAGGAAAAACTCTGAAAACTAGTCGTAAGTTTTCTTAGGAGAATCTCCATTTATAGAGGAATTTCCCATCTGTAAAAGGTGTCTCCCTCTTCCATACCTGGAAAAGGAGGACTCTTATCAATGGAGAAGGCAGGACTTCAATCTGCATAACAAACTTTACAAAACAGCCCTCCCCTAACTTGCTTCCCCCACCCAGAAGCCCCAAAGTCCTTTTCTTCCATCTTTGCCTAAGATGGTTACGTATCTAAGCTGGGATGCTCCCACATGTCATGTGCGATGTGCGTGTTAATAAACTCCTTTTTGGTTTTTTCTCTTGTTAACCTGTCTTTGGTCAGTTTCATTTACAAAGTCCCTGCTGGAGAACCTAAAATGGTTAAAGGAAGAGATTATTTTTCCCTCCTGTAGATAACCAAGGAGTCAGTGACAAGAAAACGGGTTTGAGGAGGGATCTGGAGACAGGAATGTGGAGTCAGCAAGACGATGGACAATTCTCAAGAAGTACTGAGGTGGGAAGCCCCATAAAAAGACCGGCAGGACCCCCAGAAAGGGCCACTACTCTCCTGCCAGCACCATCTGCTTCCCTGGCCCAGAGGTTCTATCTCATTTTTTGCCTCTGAAACTGCTTACTTACCCCCTAAAATTCTATTGGTTCCCTGAGCTCACTCCTGATTGGTTATTTCTCTCCCTCCTGATTGGTCTATTTCTACAAAGCTTGTTCCTAATTAGTCAAGTTTTGTTATACCTTATTTGCATATGATGTTGCAAAGTGTAAACTGGCAGCCTATAAAAGCCTGTGTAAACCTACAGGCGGGGTCCAGAGCTTGGAGTGTTAACTCCTCTGGGCCTGCTGGTGTAATAAACCTGAGTTCTCCAACTCTCCGAGTGCTGCTTGGTCTCTCGCCCGGATCCAGGTTGCTGTCAGAGCTGAGCTGTAACACCGAGCTGTAACACATTTTTCCGCAACAGTATGGGCAGTGAAGGTGTAGCGGAAGGTGGCAGCTGCAAGGGAAGATGGAATACAGGGTCGTCCGTTGATGGGAGACATTTGCTGAAACGCTGAAGGGGTGAGACAGCACTACTGAGGCTGCAGGAAGGGGCAGAGGGATGTATGGCCATCCCGCCACTAACTACCTGTGGCAACTCGGACTGCTTCCTCATCTGCAGAGCGGAAATAATAGGGTCTGCCTCATGCAGTGGGTGCGAGGTACATCCATGGCTCAGCGCACAGCAATAGGATTTCAGTAAATATTTCTCCTCTTATCATCCTCCCCAACCCCCAGCACCCAAAAAGAGTGAGTCTCGGGGTGGGGGACCACCGGAGCCTGCAAGGTTTCCCAGATTTGCAGGAAGCCCTGGTGATCTGGGAGTATCTTGAATAATCACTGTTTTCCACTTTTCTGTGAAAACCTCAATAAATGGTGGGGTTTTGTTTAAAAAAAAATCAATAGGAATAGCAGGAACATAAGCTTGATGCACCCCAGGGCTCAGCAAGTGTACTAGAGGCAGGATTTTTATGAGGGTTTCGACCGGTTTTGGCTTGTTGGAGCAGTGAGCGACTGCTCTCTAACTGGTCCGAGGCCAGGCCTTCCAGAGTCACGTTTTCGACCAGGAAGGGAGAGTGATGGGCCCTTTGCAGCCTGAGTTTTTATTGCAAGGGTGGGAAGGATTTGTGTAACAGGTTAAATAGTGTCCCCTCTCCCCCCACCCCCATTCGTGTCTACCTGCCATCTCAGAATGGGACCTTATTTGGAAATAGGGTCTTTGCAGAAGGCATTAAGGTAAGGATCAAGCTGAGATCAGCCCAGATGTAGAGAGGGCCCTGAAAGACTAGGGTCCTTATGAGAAGAGAGGACCAAGGTGGGAGGGTATAGCTCAAGTGGTAGAACGTATGCTTAGCATGCAGGAGGTCCTGGGTTCAATCCCCAGTACCTCCTCTAAGAATAAGTAAATAAACCTAATTTCCTCCTCCTACCCCTAAATAAATAAATAAATAAATAAATAAATAAATAAATAAATAAAATAAGTTAAAAAAAAAAAAAAAGAAGAGAGGACCAGACATGCAGACAGAGGAGACCATGTGAAGCCGGAGGTAGAGATTGGAGCAACGAAGCCAAGGGTTGCTGGGGGCCGCCAGGAGCTGGAAGAGGAAAGGGAGCATTCTTCCCTAGGGCCTTCAGAAGGAGCCTGGCCTGCTGACACTGGCCTCTGGCCTCCAGAATTGTTAGAAGATCAATTTCTGCTGTTTGAACTGCCTGGGTTAAGGGCATATGTTATGGCAGCCCTAGGAAGCTCATATGGCAACCTGGCTTCATGCTTGGTCTTGGGCACCTGAGGCCAGGTGGTGGCACTGCCAATAGCTTGAGGGAGACTCTTCAGCTTCAAAAGGTCAGAATGTGGTATGTGGGCCTCAGCTCAGACTGAAGCAGCAGCACATCAGGAACATCATGTGAGGGCCCATCAAACTCAGAGGTATTTTATGTCAACTCCCACGCTGTGACAAGAGACACCTTCAGATTAACTTTTCATTGACAAATATTTTGAAAAAATATGAGCCACTGATGGCCCAAGAACTTTACTTCTATGCGTTGTCATCAGGAAAAATCTGAAGAAGCTTTCTCCCCCAACAATGTATATCCTGACCTTATTTCTAATACTGAAGAACTAGAAGCTGCCTGAATGTCCAATATTGAGGGAATGGTCAGATAAATTATGGTATATCCACCAGCTGGATTACTAAGCAGCCATTGTAAATATTTATGAAGAGTGTTTAATATTTACACAGAGCTTTTAATGATGTGGCAGAAAGGGAGTGACATTCTGCTAAGCAGAAAAAGAGAACTGTTACAAAATGATACAATAGGACGCTAGTCATGAAAAAAATGCATAAAAAGAGACAGAGAGGAAATATGCCAACGTGTCAGAGTGGTCCCAAGTTGGAGGAATTATGGGAGTTTATTAAAAAAATTCTTTATACGTTCTATATTTTTGAAATGGTTAACTATGTACATGGGTTACCTCTACAGTCAAGAAAAAAGTAAAAACTGTAAAATGCTGCGTACGTGGTTTCCATTTTTATTTTCTCCGATGGGTGATTGCACATCAGCGAATCTTGAGCGATGCTAACTACTGAGGCCGGTCACGACACACACACGGACAGAGAGGTCGCACGGGCTGTGCCGGGCTGGCTGTAGCAAAGGTACGTCAAGTTACACAGGTGGATTGGTAGGCTGGTTAAAACACACCACCTGACCTGACACTGTCGGGTCAGGCCGCCTCTCCTGCCTGCCACTGTTGTTTGCGGAGGTCTGTGTGTTAGGCTGGTGAGTGGTGTCCCGCTGGCACTCCGCCCGGTGGCCCCCGGTGTGTGGAGAGTGCCTGGGTCAGCATCTTCTCTGGCTCCCCTTCTCATATGCCCTTGCCTTGGTGTTGGAGCCTCCAGCTCTCTGCTACCTCTTCCAAGCCCTGGATGTGGTCCAGCCAGGGCCCCATCCCCACTGTGCTCCACACACCTGGGACAGATGTTGCAAGGGGAGGAAGAGCCAGGAGCGAAGGGACACACTCCTGATGTGAGCCGTGCCCAGACACGGGAGGGGAGGATGCGGGAGACAGGACCACGACACCACACACAAGCTCAATCTTTACAGATGGCCCTCTGTGTCTCCAAAGACACGTGGGCTGTGTGGAGCCCTCCGGGCACAGCCCCTGGGAGAGGACAGATGGGGGTAGGGGATGGAGCCGTTTGGGGCAGGCCTGACAGCAGAGTTAGAGGGATGGGTGGGGAATGTGTCCAACATGGTGCTAGACTGTTGACGAGTTACGACTATTCACACCTGGGGATCATGCCCCTCTCCCAGTTCATTAGCACGGTGGGTTAGATACAGCTAGATAGAAGTGGAGATAGACTTTTTCGAGGGAGGACCTTTCCTGGCGGTTGGATAAACAGTGAGACAGACTCCTGGGTTCGGCATGCTCTGGGAAGGGCCATGCGACGGTGAGGGACTCCCTATTGCTACACTCTGTACAGGGCGGCCCCTGGTGGCAGTCACGGGCTTGCCTTCAATCCCTTCCGACGCGGAGAGCTCTTGGGCCCCGGTGAAATGGGGGCTATGAAGACAAGAGGATGGGGGGGGGTCCCCGTGGCCCCGGGGGCACCCCACACGGGGGCTACATGATATTGCACTGGGCGGCCCCGCAGCAATCCTTGATGAGTGCCAGCCCCGTCTTGGCCACCGTGGGCTTGCTAGGCGGGGGCTCTGCTTTCTTCTCTGCCCGGGAGCCTGCAGCAAGGGAGGGGAGCAGAAGCAGAGAGGGGAAGCAGGAGAGAGGGAGAGGTGAGGTAAGGACAGCGCTGACCACCTGCAGCCCCTGTCCCACCCCAACCCTGGCCAGGCTTTGCTCCGACACCACAGATCACGTGGTGGGGGGAAGTGGCATGATTTTTATATGGTCCTGGTGACTGTTTCCACCTCCCTGGCGGCCACTGGCTTTCAGTCCTTGACTTTAGCCTGTCTCATATTCTGTTCTCCTCACCATTGCATCTGCCAAGCCGAGCACAGGGTCTGGCATTCAAGAAGTATTTGGCAAATGATTAAATGAGAAATTTTATGTAAGCCGCTTTGCTCTAAGGGCTCCTGTCTTTCAGTTCTGGAAAATGCTCACACATTACCTCTTCAGACACCCTCGCCTGTCATTCCCTGCTCTCTCTCCTCCTGGAGTGCCTATTAGATGTCAGCTGGGCTTTCTTATTCTAACCTCCATGTTTCATAACTTCTCTTTCATATTTCCTATCTCTTTGTCCCCTGTTGCTGCATTCTGGGTAATTTCCTCAGCTCCGTCTTCCAATTATATGAATCCTCCCTTCAGCTGTGTCTCTGTGTTTAATCCATTGAGTTTTTATTTCAGTGACAATAATTTTTTTAGAAGGCTAGCTGTTTGCTAATCTACCTATTCTTGTTTCGTGGCATCTTGCTATTTCACTTTGGGTATTATTCCTTCTCTTATCTCTTTAATCATTTTAAATATAGTTCTTGTCCCTTTTAGATAGCCTGTTATTTCTGGTTGATGGGAGGACATTCTCTTTGTTGCATCTGCTGATTCCTATCATGGTGGTTCAATTCTTCATGGGTTTTAAGTTTTTATTGAAAGATTGTCTTCATAGGGATTTTTATCTGTGGGCTGTGTATTATGGGAGTCGAAAGGTCTCTGCCTAGTAATTTTTTGAACATTTTTTTATTGAGTTATAGTCATTTTACAATGTTGTGTCAACTTCTGGTGTAGAGCACAATTTTTCAGTTACATGTGTCTGCCTAGCAATTTTATATTTGCTTTGCTGGGATCCCAAAGATTTCACTGGTTTTAGGTTCATTTTAATTTTTCCACTTGGGATCCCAGCACCCAAGATGGGTGGCGTAAATTTGGACCCCACAATGGGCCCCTTGCATGTGGTGCAAGCTTGGCGTTTTGATTTCTTGCCAGAATTCTTTTTTCTATCTATAAACCTACATAAAAGGCAAGTTTCCTTGCTCCTTCTCTGCAGTACTCAGTGGAGTTTTTCTAGTTTGCCTTTTGTGGAAGAGACAATCCATTGAGAATGCTGGGTTTAGGCAGAGATTATGTGCCTTGTGATTTTTGGAGGTGTGCAGAAGGGACCAGGGCCCTTCTCTTTCTTTACTTCTACACGCTGTACAGCTGTGTTTTCATGGGATATTAAGTGATGATCAGTGAAAACTGGGTTGGTGGCTGCATTTGATAGTGGAAACTTTGGGGTTTCATCTTTCTAGCAAGATTTCCTGTCCCTTTTCCTCTAATAACAGCTCATGTCCCTGTGGCTACAGGAATGGGCAAGTAACACAGATCTAGCCAATCACAGGGTCCCAGCCTTTTAGTGACAGTGATGGCCTAGGAGGTGGGAACCTGATCCAAGAAAGGCCAATCAGAATCTTATACATTCAGATACCAGGAGAGGGCATCTCTGGTGTTGCCTTGCTGCTGCTAAGCTATGGCTCTGGAGTTCTGGCCCGAGGGGAGAAGGCCTGTGTAGTAGGAGAAAATGAAGCCAACACGCCAAGAGGGGCCAAGATGAGAGGTGGAAGGAAAGCAAGGGTTCTAACAGTGTCCAGTCCCTGAAGCCCTGGTTCCGATTGCTCTTTTTTCCCAGCAGATTCCCTTTTCGCTCGGGCTGGTTTGGATCAGGCATCCATGTCTTATAACTGAGTGGCCTCACTGGGCCAACAAAGAGCCGGCAGTTCCTCGACGGGAGCACCTGTTACCGCTTTCACATGCTAGCGGATGCTGGGGCCCTACAGACGGAGGGCCAAATGTGCAGCATTTCCCCAACTTATTTCACACAGAATCCTTTTTGCTCTGAGTGTTTTG
The DNA here is from genome assembly GCF_036321535.1 of Camelus dromedarius. Taxonomy (NCBI): domain Eukaryota; kingdom Metazoa; phylum Chordata; class Mammalia; order Artiodactyla; family Camelidae; genus Camelus; species Camelus dromedarius. The sequence continues at coordinate 13,007,598 of NC_087459.1, read as the reverse complement.
TGAAGCTAATATTCTGAGACGCAAACTCCTGGCTCCACTTTTCCAAAGGTTCCAACTCCAGCCAAGGCCAGAGCTCCCTGAGCCTCGGTCCCTGCTTCCTGCCTCTGTGGCCACCCAGGTCCTTCTATGAAATGCACCAAACTGTATGATGAGAGGGTGATGGCTGCTGCCAGGACTGGCTACAGAGTTTGCAGAACCCAGTGCAGTGTCCTTCTAGGCGTGGGGCCCTGGGCGGCTGCACGGGCTGCTTGCCCATGAAGCTGGCCCTGCCTGCTGCCATCTGGTGCTCAAGTTTGATCTCTAGAAAGCATTTTGGTGTGCCCCCTCCACCCCTGACCTCTTTTAAATTTCCTTTTCTCTTGGATAAGGGGAGGTGAATGAATAATGTATGCACTCACTGGCTGGAGATTTGGTTACTTTGTCTAGAGGTTTTAACTTGATTCTCAGGAAATCGGCCATTTCTTTGTCTTCTTCTTGCTCCCTGTGTAGACAGATGTGTAAAGACAAGAGGAAAATACAGTAAGCTGGGAGAGTATCAGGGAACTGATGAAATGAGGCGAGAGGGAGGGACCATGTGTCAGACTTTGTGGACGGTGCATGCATGCTGTTCTGTGTTGCGTGTGGATGGTGTGCATGTGCTGGTGCGTGTTATGCGTGGGTAGTGTGTGTATTTTGGTGTGTGTTATATGTGGGTGGTACATGCATGTTGGTGTGGGTTATGTGAGTGTTATGTGTTACGTATGGGTGGTGTGCATATGTTATGTGTTATGCGTGTATAGTGTGTGCATGTTGTAACTGGTGAGTCTACTATGATGCAGAAACATATCAGTGATAGAGTAAATGCCTACCCAGGCTAGTATGGGACCCCGGGGCAGAGGCATGGATGTTACAGGACCCAGCCTCCCTCCTAGAGGGGAGCTGGGATGGCCCTCTCCTGGCCATGTACCTTTAAGTTGCCCAGGACAAGGTACATGGCAGATCTCAGAGGGCACATCACCTCCACTCTTCCAAGGGTCACCAGGAGCAAAATCGACGGGCCACGCCTGGTTGAGCTGGGCAAGGTGTGTCCTAGGGGCGTCGGAGAACTCAGGAAGACACAGAGAACTAAACGGAAGCTGCCCTCTGGTTTGGAAGAGGCCCTCTCAGCCTCTTCCAAAGGCTTTGCTCCAGGACAAAAATAATCAAGAAGAAACATTCATATCTTTCCTGTGCCCCCGCCTCCTTGGGAGCCTTCAGCTGCACAGGGCCCACTGTTGTCCAGACCAAAGTGGCCGGTGCATCTGCAAACAGGAGATCCTGAAGGCCAGGAAGGGATATCAGAGCCACCAAGGAGAGGGGAAGGAGAGAACAAAGCTGGGAAATGAGGAAGACGGGCGAGGAAGCAAGTCAGTACAGGGTGTAGAGTTTCTGTAGAAACCAACAGAAATTTCTGGAAGTTGCCTTGAAACTTGGGAGAAATCACCGTGAAAAGAACGTACAGGAAGCTCTGCCATGTGTTATGTGACGTAGTTCCTCCCTGGTTACATCCTCGAATGACATTCACTTAAGACCCACAGGCCTTTGCAAAACTCTCTGGAGCTGCATTTGAATTTCTCTTGCATGTGAAGTGAGTCCTCAGGCCAGAAGGCCGGGATGCATTTGCATTCAGCATTTGGGGAGTGTTTGCCCATGTCTGCTGCAAGGCTGTGAGTCCCAGGAGCAGATGTGAGGTTTTGGCAGGAAGCTGGGTTGTGTTCCAACAGCCCTGTGCTCGGGGGACACATTTTTTACCTTAACCGTTCGACCTCTGCGTCGTCCACCAGGAAGTCTCTCTTCTGCACCAGTTTGTGGATTTTCTGGATTAGCTCATCCTCTCTCTGCTTCTGCAGCTTGCTTTTTTCTTTTTCTGGGAAGAAGAAAACATCAGGAAAGAAAGACAGTCTGAGTGTAGCTGGTGAAAGCACTTGAGTCAGAGGGGCCAGGGTCAGAATCCTGGCCTTGCCGTCTAATTTGCTGGGTGAACTTGGAGAAGCACCTTGAGCGCTTCAAGCTTCTGTTTCCTCCTCTGTAAAATACACACAGTGAGGCTTAAGTGCTCTGATGTTAGTAAAGGACTTTGCCTCGAGCGGGCCTGCGGGCAGCCCTCAGTAAGCCGTAAGGATGCAGCAGTGGGAGCGGGTGGAAGGCGGGGGGAAGAGGGGATTACCCTAGAGTGGGGCTCAGCCCATCTGTCAGAAGAAAAGCGTCCATGCTTTTCCATCCTGTCACAAAGACTAAAGGCTAAAAAGCCAAATCGTAATAAAAGAATGAGGGTTGGACATGAGGACTGAGGAAACCAGGAGGGCGGAAACTGAAACCTGCATTGGGCTCCCTCTGCTCAGACCTCTTCAGAAGATAAAAAAGAAAAAGGAAAAGTGGGGCAGCTTGTCCGTCTGCCTGCTTCTGCTGGCAGTGACAATTTCCTCCAGATCTGGAGGCAGAACCAGAGACCAGGAGAATATAACATTTAGATTAGAGAGAAAAATCCATGTCTCCTGTTAATCAGAAGGAGGAGCGAGGAAGGTGGGGTGGAGTTGCTAGCAGCCTCCGGATTCCTGGTTACGGCCGCGTTGGTCACGGTGGTTATCATTCCCCCTTTGGACTCTGTCCTCTCCAAGTCACCAGCAACAGTCCTCCGATATCCCTGTGTCCCCTGCCGCGCCCCGGATGTATGCCAGATCTATCACGTAACAACTGGCAGGGCCCCTAGGAACTCAGAAGCCTCCCTCCCCAAGTTATTCATTCCTATTTTCTGTCTCTTGCCAGTTGAGGCATCCCCCAGGCTTCCCAGATACTCAGCTGCAGCCCTCCACTCATGCAGCCCCTCCCAGCAACTCACAGGAGAAGCCACCTACTCAAAGTGGTCTGTGCCAGCTCACGAACCAGTTACTCACCCAAGTCTCCACCCCACCGGCCAAGGCTCTTCACCTGCTTGTGTGTGTGACCTACCTTTCCTGCCAGCATCTCCCATCTGCTTCTGAGCACCACCCACCTGCCTCCAGGTACTACCTACCTGCCTGTAAGCCCCACCCACCCACTGCAGGCCCCACCCACCTAGCTGTAGGCATCACCCACTTATTTGAAGGTGTCACTCACCTGCCTACAGGCACCACCCAACTACCTACAGGTACCCTTTTGCTTGCCAAAATCATCTACCTATTTGCTACCTTTATCCCCTGCTTGCTGGCATCACACACCTGATTCCTAACAACTCCATATACTTGCTGATGTGACCTTGCTCCCCATCTCCCCCAGGGCACCCACTTCTTTAGCCCAGGCCACCATCACCTCTCCCTGAACCATGTCTCAGTCTCCTAACTGGTCCCCCTGGCCTGCAGGCCCCATCACAACTGTGAGCCCTCGCTGCAGAGTCAGGCAGTCCTGGCTTGACACCCCAAGCTCCTCTCCTTCCTAGCTGTGTGACTCCGGGCACACTCCTCAACCTCTCTGAGCATCCACTCTCTCCATACAGATAATCATGAAGTTGTTGCAAGTTTTAAGAGAGATAAACCAAGTGAAATATTAGGCTCACTGCCCGCTGAATAGTCAGGGCTCATGAACAGGCAGCTGCTATTATTATAAGCTATTATTTAGCATCCTCACTGTTGTTTTAATGATTAAATGCCCTCTAGATGAAATATTTACTGAAGCAGGTACAAAAGCAAGCACTTATTTAACGAAGGAAAAGCAAGCCTCACCGCATCAGTGTGCAAATGCTGAGTGCTTCACACATCGCAGCAATTATCATTCTATTTGTATGACTGTGAGCTTTACATTTTCATTTAATCTGGGTTTCTCAACCTTGGCACTACTGATTCTCGGGACTGCATCATTCTTCGTCATGGGGCCTGTCCTGAGCACTGCAGGATGTTCAGCTGCATCCCTGGCCTCCACCCACTAGATGCGAGAGGCACTTCCCTCTCCCGGTTGTGCCAACCAAACGTGTCTCCAGACATGGCCAGTGTTCCCTGGGGGCGGGACAAAGTCATCCCTGGTTGAGAACCACTAGTTTAATTCTTTCCAATAACGCTATGAGGGAGAAACTATTTTTATGTCCAAGGGGAGGACACCACGCGAGGGCAGGATACCATGGCTTCTACAGCCAGATCCAAGTGTCCCCAGCCCTGAGGGGGCGGTGGTGGCAGTGGAGGTGGGGTGAGACATCTTGGCCTGTTCTCAAGAAGCCCCGAAGGTGGGAAGGGCCCCAGGTGTCCTCTCTAATCAGTCTGGTGAATTATTTTCTGACCTTGGCTGGAGAAACATGATTTTCTTGGCCATGCTTAATATTTTTATTGATGTATTGCTGGGAGCACCGGGGTTTTTCCCCCCCTAAGCTCAGCTAAAGCCATCGAGAAAGCTGGCCCTGGTCCAAGGAATACATAGAAAAGCTCTTAACAAGGAGTCAGAGGAGAAGGTGGAGAGAGGTGAGCGGGAAGGCAGGAGAGGAAAGGAAAACTGAGCATCTGAACTTCTGCACAAAACTGATGGGGAAGGTGGGGCTTCCTGGAAGAATCCGCGGGGCTGGCATTGAGGACCTGGGCTCTGTTGCCAAGGGGCCCTATGACCTTGTGTGAACCATGCTTCTCAGTGGGACAGTCGATGGCATTTCGAGTAGAACACGTCCTTCGGGGGGACTGTCCCCTTGATGCAGGTTTAGCGTTCTTGGCTTCTGCCTGCTGGGTGTCAGCACTGATCTCAACTTTCTTTAAACTTTTGGGGAGTTTTTTGGCATGAATTTTGGTACTTTAAATGTTACATTAAAATATAATCATGGAGTCTTTTGTGTGCCAGCTGAGTACCTTGTTCTCTTCACCCTGGTCCCCGTCCTGGTCAGTCGTGCACCCCAGTCATCATGTCAGCCAATGACCCCCTCTCCCACCCGTTTCCACCCATACTCCAGAGGCCGCCACGGCACCCATTGGAGCTGCTCTGGCCTCGTGGCCACACAGTCAGGTCTCCTTTGCCTCAGCAGCACCCACATGTCCTGCTGAACCAACAGGGGGCTCTGGAAATCCTTCTCCCAAGATGGTGATGTCAATAGAGGTTGGGCCTATCACAGTTTCTGGGGAAGTTGAAAACTGGGACACAGAGGCCCTGAGAGCTGGACTCTGGGGTGGGAAGATCACGGAAGAGAGATGGAGTGGCCTTGCTTGGCTTGTGTGCCAGAGGGAGAAAATGGGACATGGTCCAAAAATGAAGAGAGAGAGAGAGAGAAAGGGAGAAAGAGAGAGAGAGAGAGAGTCCAAGTGCCAAAGAACATTCCACCAGTGCTCCGGTTTCTGGTTCTGGACTCTTGTGGGGTTGGGCTGGGCATCACGCCTGTGTTAGGATACTCAGTACTCCCTCGCCACCCCATTTCATTTGGAAACACCCTATTTGAAAATAGGATCTTGGCGGAGGTTAACAAGTTGAGGTCATAGCCGTTAGGGTGAAACCTTCCTCCAATGACTGGCGTCCTCCTAAGAAGAGGAGAGGACACACAGAGACACACAGTGAGAGGAGGGCCCCACGACGACAGGGGCAGAGACTGGGAACGCAATCCAGGGAACAAAGGGTGACGGGACCCCCAGAAACTGGAAGAGGCAACGGGGGATTCTCCTCCAGAGCCTTTCGGAGGGAGCATGGTCCTGCTGCTACTTTGATTTCAGACTTGTGGTTTCTAGAAGGAAGTTCCCGGACTTCTGGTTTCTCTCAAAGAATCAAAGTTCTGTTGTTTTAAGCCACCAAGTTCGTGGGGCTTTGTTACGGCCAATTAGCAAGCAGATGCAACTCCCACAAGCTCCGGGAGCTTCCGGTGTCCCTCAGTAGTTGCCTGTTCTGTGTTTACAGAAGCCTGGAGGGGTTTTAATACCTTTCAACCGAATAATGCCTCGGAGGACGATAAAATGAGAGTTGAGCTGGCCTGGTGCCTCTCAGCCCTGGCTGCCCATGGCAATCATATAAGAAGCTTGTAAAAAGGACCGATGCCAGCTCCCCACGCTAACCGAAGTTTCTAGTGGGTAGTATCTGGACTCAGCTCTTTCTCCCCTCCCCATTCATTTGTTGTTTTATAGTTAACATCTCACTCTCTGTGGCAAGAGTTTTATGAAGATATCATCCACATAGCATACAGCTCACCCATTCCAGAGTTAGGCAACCACCACCACAATCAAGTTTAGAATATTTTATTTGTTTGTTTTGGGGAGGAGGTAATTAGGTTTATTCACTTGTTTATTTATTTTTAATGGAGGTACTGGGGATTGAACCCAGGACCTCATGCATGCTAGACATGCACTCTGCCACTGAGCTACACCCTCCCTCCAATCATAGAACATTTTAATCACCTCAAAAAGAAACCCTGTATCCACAGCTGCCACTCCCTTTCAATTAGGACTGTCTACTGACCTGCACACTCCCAGAGCCTGCACGAGGCCCGGCACCGAGCAGATGCTCATTAAAGCAATGGTGTCGCCTGATACTATGGTCATCCACACACTCCCATTAGAACTAGAGTGTGTTGACGCCTGCACTTTGCATTTGCTGTCTCGCATCATCCTACAGCATAGCCACAACCATGTGAGCGCCCACTGTGGGCTTCCTTTTGCAAACAAGGAAATTAAGGCTCAGGAAATCAAGGTTCTCAACGAAGTTCATTTAGCTGGTAAGCCTGGATTCAAACCCATATCCCTGGATTTGAAAGTAATGGTTCTTAGACGGGGGGCAATTTGCCCACCTCCACCTCCGCTGCCAGGGGATATTTGGCAATACCTGGAGACATTTTTGGAGACTTTATACCATTGTTAAGTCGTAACATCGTTAAGTCAAACCATAAGTCTGGGGCTGTCTGTACTTTTGACAAATGTCAGCGACTCCAGAGGGCACCTTACCCAGCCTGGATGCGCAGGGAAATCTTTCTTGAGAAAAAGGACCAGACAAGCTATAAGCTGAAGGGTGAGCGGTGATCTGTTTGGGGAGTGATGACAATAGCAGCACGGATTTATGAAGCACTTACTATAGGATGGGACGTGTGCTAAGCACCTGCAGGCTTTTTCCCTCGGTCAGTCTCACCACAGTCCTTAGAGGTAGACAGCATGGCTGTCCTCGTTTACAGATGAAGAAATCGAGTTTGAGTGAAGTAACTTGCCCAAGATCATGTCATTAATGAGTGACAGATCTGGGTTTGACTCCAAAGCCAGAGCCTGTCGCCACTATACCCACCTGTTTCCAAGCAGGATAATAAGAGTCATCATCGCTAATATTTACTGGATTCTTACTTTGGACCAGATACTAAACCAGGCACATGGCTTATACTGTTTCATTTAGCACAGAGAGGTTTCTATCTAGTGAATTAAGTGCTGTTACTATTACTACCCCTTTTTCAGAGGAGGAGAAATTGAGTCTCGGAGAGATAAAGTGACTTGCCCAAGGTCAAGGAGGTGGCCAGAATTAGGACTCGAACCTCCGGGCCTGCCTGACTTGAATTTGTGTTTGGACCAAGCGATCAGGGACCCCTGAGTCACGAGAATGAGGCTGCACTAGGAGTGGAGATGAACTCTGGCTTCCAGAAGGGGCAGGCTGGGGGCTCTGGGCAGATGCTTCACCAAGGTGGGGTCCCGCATGGCTACCTGGGACGGCGACCAGGTTCTGCAGCTCCTGCTTCAAGTCCATGATGGCGTTACAGAGCTGGATGTCATCCATCCTGGGGAAAGAGAACACCACAGCACAGCAGGTTACATTGACAGGACACCCTGCACCCTGAGCACCACCCCAGCTTCAACAAAGAGGGTTTCGGGCAGAGGTTTGTCCTCTGTAAAAACCACACATGCTCCTTGGAGAAGTTTTCCTGCAAAAGAAACAAAAACAAAAACAAAAACAAAAACTGCCAACTATCCCACAACTTAGATGTGATCAATTACAGTTAATAACACCTTGACAGACTTCCCTCCAGTCTTCACGCACCTGGCTTTTGTTTGCTTACATGAGCGAGCTCATGTTGTAGGTTCAGTGTCCTCTTATTTCAGCTACATTAAAAGCTTTTAAACATTACAGATATTCACAGCACAGACAGAAAATCTCCCCTTATCCTTTAGAGAAAACCACTCTCAAGTTTGGCTTGTATTCCTCCAGATTAAAAAAAAAAAGTTTATGCTCATGCTACCAAATGTGACATCATCGTTAATGTACAAAAAACATTTTGCAATTTGCTTTTTTTAACTTAATGATATATCTTGGCCATCTTTCCATGTCAGGACATGCACATCTCATTTTTAATAGCTGTGTAGTATTCCATTATTTTGATATACAGTGATTTATTTAGCTATTTCCCTTTTCATAGACATTGGAGTTGTTTCCTAATACATCTCTGGGATAAATTCCTAAAATAAAGAAATCTCTAGCAAAATTAATTCCTAGAAATGTAATCGGAGGGTGAAGTGATGTGAACCCTTGCATTTTAACAGGAATTTCCAAATTGCCCTCCAGAAGGACTACATGAAATTCACAACAACAGCGTGAAAGGAAAGCTCACCTTTATAATCTCAGCAATCGGGTTACACGTACAGTTTTTTTAATTATTTATTTATTTGTGTATTATTGTATTATTTTATTATTACTTTGGCAGGGGGAGGTAATTAGGTTTTATTATTTATTTTTAGAGGGGGACTGGAGATTGAATCCATGACCTCGTGCATGCTAAGCACTTGAGCTACACCCTCCCCCCATCGCAGTTCAACTTCACGTTATGTATTATAGTTTCGTGTGTATGCGCTGCAATATTAACTCATCTTCCTGTGACAAACGTTTGTAATGGCTGCTTGGAGTTTCACCAAGTGGATTTATCTGGGCACTTTTAATTATGCCCTTACTTTGGTTACTTAGGTGGGTTTTGGGAGGCTGTTTGTTTGCTATTTTAGCCTCCGTAGAATCAACATGGATTCATATAAAGCTTTTTCATCATGTTGGGTTATTTGGGGTGGGGGCTACAGAGTCTCAGAAAGGAACCACTGAGTACTGAGGATATGATGTGTCTATGGCCATTGAGACGTAGTTTCAAATAGCTTCCTCATAGGGTGTGTGTGTGCCTTCATTCTGCAGGTATTTATTGAGCATTTACTATGTCTACCACCATTGTAGCCTCCTGGGATGAACCAGCCCCCTCTCCCTTCATGAGCTGAAACTGAACTGGGGGAGACAGAGGGTGAACACAAATATGATGGAACGTCAGATGCTCTGAAGGAGGGTGGAGCAGGTGAGGGGGTGGCATAGGCCAGTTTGGACACATCAACCTTCCGTCCCAGGAAGAGACGGAGGGAAGCATGAATATTCTCAGAGGGTTCAACTGAGTCCACACAGCAAGCAGGGGCAGGACCAGGACTAGAAATCCACTTGGCTGGGTCCACTGATCTTCCTGCCTCCTTGGCGTCTTCATCAAGAACCTGGTCCACCGCCTCCATTCAGAAGTGCCATCCACAGACCAGCATAGGCCACCCCTGCCTTTGCTCCCCAAGAAAGGCACATATGACCCATTCCAACCCCAGCATCCCAGCTCTCAAGCGGCAGGAATGTCTCACTTCAGCCTGTGTCTCCTGCTCCTGTCGCCAGAGGCACTCCAAGTGCTTGTGAAACCCTGCCCTGGAATGTCCTAGCAGGTGGCAGCTGCCTTGAATGAGCTTGGGGACTTTGCCAGAAGGGGACAAACTGTTCCCCTGGGTTCCCATCCACAGTCGTGCAACTGGAGGTACTCCATCCAGAATTCTTCTCCACATCTAGCGCGGAGATCAGGCTACATCAGTGGTTCTCAGTGAGGACAATTTTGGTCCCGGGGGGGCATTTGGCAATGTCTGGAGATGTGTTTGCTGTTACAGCTGGGTGTGCGTGGGGATTGCTAGCAGCATCTAGTGGGTAGGGTCAGGGATGCTGCGACACATCCTGCAGTACACAGGACAGCCCCCCACCCCCCAAAAGAGAAACATCTGCTCCAAAATGCCGATCAGGATGAAGCTGAGAAATCTTAGGTTACAACCACAGAATTGACACAGGTACCCGAGGGATAATTTCTGAAAGATGAGAGAAGGAAAGATGGTGAAAGGAACAAGAAGTAGTGTCAGAAGCAAGAGTGTTGGCACCAGACAGCTCTAGTTCAGAGGGGCCATGTGCCAGAGACCGAACTTCTCTGTCTCACTTTCCTCCTCTTTGAAATAGGAATTATAATAGTACAGCTTCCTAGGATTTCTATGCATGTCAAACACTGAGCGCGTGCCTGGGACATCCATACTAAAATGCTCAGTACGTGGTATTCGTTATCGTTAATACCTGTTAGAAAGAGGCAGGGAGAAGAAGGAAGATGAATATGATGCTGGACAAGCAGTTTATTTGACAAATGGAGCCACCATGGGCAACCTTAAAAAAAAAACAAAAACAGAACGCCAAACCCTTTTTTGTTTATATTCCTCTCTGTAAAAAATTTTAAAATAAAATTCTTATCTGATTGTAGAACAGATTCCTGATCACTGTAGAAATTTTGGAAAATGCAAACAAGTAAGAAGAAGGAAGCTAAGATGACACCTAATCTTGACCCATGTGCCCGCAGTGGCCACTGTTCCCCTCCGAGTGTTTGGGTGAATTTCATCCCAGTGTTTTGCCTACCCGTAACCCAGGTGTGGTAGGCTGGCCCTTGGAGGCCTTAGCCTTCACCCTTTGTCCATCTCAAAGCTGCACTCAGCATGGTTTTGAGTCCTCCCAAGCACGTCTGAATCCACCAGGCATTAGGAAGTAAGGTGAAGTTCGTGTGAAGCCCTCACAGGAAGCCATGTACAGATCTCCATTAAGATCCGTGTTACACAGCACTGTTGTTTTTCCCAGCTTTCTCTCTTGCCACCAGCTTCCCATCTCTTCTGTTTCTCTCTCTTTCTCTCCCTCAGGCCTTGTGGCCAAAGGAGGGCCCTCAGATCCCAAACAATTCACCTCTGGTTTTCAACTCACAAACCCCAGCTGGCAAAACCAAAGCCTGGGGGTTCCCTGAACATCCTCGGGAAAGGAGTTTGCTCCTCTACCACCCCGACCCAAGCTGTTGCTCAGGGTATTTACCTAAACAAAAAGCAGGTCTTTTTCTGGAAGATGGAGGCAAGAGTTCCATCATTAAGAGGAACAAAAAGTCAATGCTTATTGAGAATTTGCTTTCCATCCATAAACTCATCTAAATCCTCACAGCAGTCCTGTGAGAGAGGCATTGTTTTTATCTCCACTTTACAGACAAGGAAGTAGAAGTTAAATGATGCACCCGAAGTCCCACGCTGGTCAGTGGTCACTGGGATTCAGCCCAAGCTTGTCTTCTTGACCACTTCACCCTGGTGTCTCCTCTCCATGTATCTGCATGAGCGGTGGCCGACATGGTTGGTTGCCCACTGAACTGATTTTCCCTCTCCCCCTTCCTCCCAGACCCCTGATTTATTCAGGAGGCAATGTTTCCAGCCTGATGGAGAGATAGGCTGGGATCTGGGACCCTCACTGCAGTGCTGGCTCATGGACAAATGTCTCCTGGAGCAACAGAATATGAAGAAACTATAAGGGGCCAAAAATAACTGCATATATGCACAGTCTGGGCAATTATGAACAATAAGATACAAAAAGGCCACAAACAAATTGCCATTTCTAAGCAAAAGCAGGGTACTGTGCATGACCACTGCACACAGCAGTACCAAGGGGGTGGGCAGACCACACAAGCCACCCCTCCAGCCCGACACTCCAGTCTGCCCCTACTCTCACCCCATTTAAGGAACAAGCACAGCCTCCTCAGAGACCGAGCAGAGGCACCCGTTTCTTATTTTCGCTGCCTGGTGCTGCAGCCTTGCCTAGATTTCTCGTCTGTCCTCTTACCAATTTCTATTGATTAAAGAGCCCAAGGACCCATGTTACTAACAAGAAAAGCCAGTTATCTTAGTCAGTTCAGGCTGCTACAACAAAAATACCGTAGACTGGGGGGCTTACACAACCAACACTGATTTCTCACAATTCTGAAAGACTGGGAAGTCCAAGGTCAAGGTGCCGGCCGATTCCATACCTGGTGAGAACTCTTCCTGATCTGCCGAACGGCTTTCTTGTTGGAGAAAGGGATCTTCTCTCTGGGGTCTCTTTTATAAGGGCACTAATCCCATTCATGAAGGCTCTGCCCTCATGACCTTAATCACCTCCAAAACGCTTCACCTCCAAATACCATCACCTTGGAGATTAGGGCTTTGACATACAAATTCTGGGGAGACACATTTAGTCCATAACACCAGTCACAGTAATCCCGTTTGCCATTGCCAGACAAACGCTTTTCCAGGCTCCCTTGCAGCTAGAGGTAGACTTGGGACCCACTTTGGGCCATGATGGGCCAAGATGGAAGAGGAAGTCTGCTTAGGGGAGCTTCTGAGAAAAATGTGTTGAGTCTTGGGTGCTACCCACTCCAGGTCCTGAAGCTGCTACGGCCACTGTGGTGAGGATGACAAAGGGGAAGTGAGGAAAGAGCCAGACCCTTGATGACAACCTTGAACACCCCACCCCCAACACTTAATGAATTGAAGACACTATTAATCAGATGTTCCGTTACTTGCAGGGTAAGACACCTTCACTGATACATGTATGTGACTCTGCACATTTTGAATAAAAGTAGGATCAAACTAAAGATATATATGCCCTACTCATTACATCATGATGATTGTCCAATGCCATGAAATAAAATTATTCAATAAACATTGAAATAGTTCATGTAAAGCACTTTTGAAGCTTGGCTGGAACTTCAAATAAGCCCCATTTGTTCAGTTCTCTGCACGAACAGTGCTGAACCCCGGAAATCAAACTCGGCTGTTGCCAGCTTGCTCTAGAGACAGAAGTGTCATCTCGAGAACTTGATTGAAGCAGGAAGGAAAAGAAAGTCAGCCCGTGTCATTATGCATCTCAATCTTTCATGCTGGGACAATGGAGAAAAGTGGTCATTTTACCAGCTTTGGGCAGGGAGAGGTGAATAGGCTCTGTTGGAATAATAGTGCTGCTGCTTTACAAAATTTCTCTGAAAACGACATAGTCTGGGGCCTAATGGAAACCCAGCAGAGACCATGATGTGAAGTCAGAAGCAGAATGACAGAGGAAAGGGTTGACTTTAAAAAAATTTGGGGGGGGGGGTGATAATTAGGTTTATTTATTTATTTTAATGGCAGTACTGGGGATTGAACCCAGGACCTCATACATGCTAGGCATGCGCCCTACCACTGAGCTATGCCCTCCCCCTAAATTTTTTTTTAATAGAGGCACTGGGGATTGAAACCAGAACCTCGTGCACTCTAAGCATGTGCTCTCCTACTGAGCTATACCCCCAACCCAAGGATTGACTTTTTAAAACATTTATTTGGCTCCTTCTTTTGTACGTTGTGAACGCTCTTGACTCCTCGGGATGGGTGAGAAGAAGTAACATCTGGTCTTAGAAACGCTGGTCTGTGATGCGGAGCCTGGGTCTGAATCCAAGTCCCACTGTAAACTTCCTCTATGACTAAAAGGAAAACTCTGTTTTTCTATACACACTACACTTCTGACACCAAATATGTGGGGTTTTCCACAACAAGCAATTCTCCAATTCTTGGTGGACACCAGCTGGGTGTCCTACAACTTAACTCAGTTCTGACCCTCACTGCCTGGAGTTAGAACAGACCCCACAGGTGAAGGGCTCAGTCCCATAAGACTGCCCCAGCTTCAGATGCCAACTGCAAGTCTGGACCATTTATACTTCTGACAAACTGACTATGAATTGGAGATTCTCATGACCGCCTCTCTGGGTTCAATAACTTGCTAGAAGTACTCACAAAACTCAGGGACACATTTACTCACATTAACTTCTTTACTATAAAGGACAATGCAAAAGATACAGATGAACAGCCAGGTGAAGAGATACACAGGCCAAGGGACAGGGAGGGGTGTGGAGTTTCCAAGTCCCCTCCAGGCGTGCCACCCTCCCAGCACCTCATGCGTCCACCAACCTGGAAGCTCTCGTAACATACTTGAAAGAATTTTATGAGACTTCATTACGTAGGTATATCAATTATTAACTCAGTCTCCAGCCCCTCTCCCCTCTTCAGAGAACGGGGGCATGGAGTGGAAAGTTCCAAGCTTCTAATCATGCTTTGTTCTTTCTGGGGACCAGCTCCCTGACTAAAGCCACCAGCCCCCATGTATGTTATTAGCATACAGAAAGACACTCATCACTCTGGAAATTCTCAGGGTTTTAGAAGCTCTTGTGTCAGGAACTGGGGTCAAAAAACAAATTACAAGAGTTTCAGGAGCTTTGTGCCAGGAACTGGGGGCAAAGACCATATATATTTCTTATTAAGTCCGAATGACTCTGGGAAAATCATTCCTCTCCCTGCACCTCTGTTCCCCCACATATAGACTGAAGGCTTTCGAGGATCCCCGGAGCCCTGTTCTGCCAGCACTCTGAGGTGATAACAAGCGTTAGACCCAGCAGGACGCGAGGGCCTGCATCAGCTCCACCGCTGACTGGCTGTACCGACTTGAGCAAGTCCCTTCACCGCTCTGGGTCTCGGTGCTCTCACTGCTCAAAAGAAATTATACCTTTGTCTTGGGGTTGTATGAGACTGAAAAAAGCTTATGGGTGCAGAGCGGGCGGCCCCATAGGTGCACAGGAAAGGCTACTTCCATCCAGCCCTCCGCCCTGGGTAGGCTGCCAGCTGGCAGACACTCCCAAAAACTCCCAGCCAACATTCCTGCATCAAAGAATGAGTCTCACTCTCTGTGCCATTTCAATTTCCTCCGACCTAATGGCACTGGGATGATGAATGTGTGCATGTCTTTAGCGTTCTTGGATTAATGAGCTTAAACGCTGTCCCTGGGGAGAGTAAGTGTTAAAACATCTCCAGGGACCCCCCGGGCTCAGACATCTCTCGGCATCACACTGGGGACCAAGAGACCAGAGAAGTGCCTGCCATGGGCTCAGGTGACACACCCAGGAAAGAGATGCCTTTGTGACACATCACCGAAGGCCCATTTTCTCCCCATGGCATGTTTATGGTCTGCATGTTAATTGGCTTCTCCCTTGGTTGTAATCAGATCCTCATTCCAGGATGTGACATTGTCTCTAAAAGAATGTCACCTCTCTCAAGCACAGATTCCTCTTCTCTCCTCAGGGGGTTTCTAGATCGTCTCTGTTTTGATTCAGAAAAATTACTAACAGGGAAGAACTCATCAAGCTGAATTGGGGTTTATGTCCTTTTCTGTGTGTGTGATTCATGCCAGTTAAGACTTTCCTCTCCCCAAATACAGACAATTTTATTTAATTTTGTTTTGGACCTAAAAGGATGCTTTTTGGCCTTTTAAAAATTGTATATATATTACATAAATACAGCCTCCCCGTAACAACATCAAACAATGCAGAAAGACAATCGTAGCTGGCGTGTATTAATGTTTTCATATGATCGACGCCAGTTCTGTGCTAAGCATTTTATACAAATCATCTCAATTAACCTTCACAGCAACCCTTTAAGGTGAGTAGTATTACTATCATCCTTTGGACGGCGTTAGGAACTTGCTCAAGGTTATAGAGTAAATAATAGGAACTTGAACTCAGAAATCTGACCTCTCAGGTGGGCATATAAAAGTCCCATCCCATATGGTGGTTGGTGTTCAGGGAAGACAGAGACCAGAGTAGCTTGGGGGAAGGCTTCTCAGTGTAGGCTGCCACTTAAGGGAGGGGCACAGCCTGGATGGTCACAGAGAAGGGTACCAGGCACTCAGGCAGAAGGGCAGCTCAGACACTGACTGTAGAAAGGAGTGTGGTGTCTGTGTTATATGACAGTGAAGAGTCTACCCAAATAGGACATGTTGGTGCCATACGAGTCTGGGTTATGAAGTACTTGACATGGGAGCCATCTTCGGTTCTAGGGTGAGAGCATGGCCTGGCTGCATGTCTATAAAAGCCAGTTTGGCAGACACAGTGATCAGTATGTACCCACCCAGGATAAAGAGCATCCTCACTCTAAACTTTCTGTTTAAGGCACTCAAGGGACTTCCTGGAAGATATATTTGCTCATAAATCTTCAGCAGGGTTGACAAACTATGGCCCATGGGCCAAAACTGACTCCCTGACTGCTTTGTTGGAATCCACGAGGTAAGAATGACTTTCACATTTTTAAACGGTTGGAAAAAATCGAAAGTAGAAGTACATTTCTGGACACATGAAAATTACATGAAATTCAAAGTTCAGTGTCTATAAATTATATTTTATTGGAACACAGCCATGCTCATTCATTTACCTACTGTCTGTGGCTGCTTTCCCCCTACAATGGCCGAGTTGAGTAATTGTAGCAGAGACCGGACGGCCCAAAGTCGAAAATTCTTACTAGCCAGATCGTTATAGAAACATTTTCTCCTGATTCTGATTTTCAGTAAAAAACTTGGAAAGTAATCAGAGACTAACTGAGTTCTTGGAGCTAGAAGATCTCTCACCTTATACGGATAAAGAAATATATCAATGATCATTGATTCATCGCTGATTTGCTAACTGGTCCAATAAATCAATAATCATCGGTGATTACTGAGAGCCTACTGTGTGCAGGCCTCCTAGTTTAACTTTCACCTCCAAGAGACACCAGGAATCAAGCCAGCTAAGATTCCTGGCCACGTGGTGAGACCACAGGGCTCTCACCCACCTGCGGCTTTGACTGGGGACCCAGCTTGCTTCCACCTCTAGGCTCCAGGGGGGAATTGGGCTGCGCCCAGGGCATACGAGGTTGGTGGACAGATTTCCTGCAGCACCTGCTAATGTGATCTGGCCATTTCTGTGACGGCGTTTGTCCTTCCCACCCTTCCTTCCCTGAAGGGGATATCACATTTTGTGATTTCATGTATTGTCTATTTTTGTTCCCCCAATCTCTTGCCCAGAGAGTGCCTAGACTGAGGCACTAAGTCATCCCATTGGGCTCAGCCAGCTGTGAAGGGGTCTGGTCCCAGCTTTCCCTAATCCTAGCCCTGATGCCCTGGGATGAGTGGTCCACGAACTATTAAAGATGGGGAGAAAGATTAAACTCCAAACAAGTAAGAGAGAGAGACAGAGGGAGAAGGAAGAAGGAGGAGGAAGAGGAAGAAGAGGAAAGGAAGGGGAGGAGGAGGAAGAAAGAGAAAAGAGAGGGAAAGAGAAGAGAAAAGGAATCACCATGAATGTCCAACAACAGGGCACTGTTTACATATAAACTTTCTGACTAGACAAAGAAGAACTTGGCAACCATTTAAAAAGTTATTGCCGGCCAGCTTGCAGAAGCTTCTCAAGAGGACCTCTGGAGAAAATACAACCAACACAGAACGGATGAGGTGAGACACAATGGGGACAGGGTTGCCAGATTCAGCAAACGAAGACACAGACCAGTTATATGTGAATTTCAGATAAATATGGAAGCATTTTTAGTCTAGGATGCTCCATGCAAACTTTGAAACATACCTACACTAAAAAATGATCAGTCCTTGATCTGAAATTCAGATCTAACTGGGCGCCCTGCGTTGGCTCTGGCAATCCTATAAGAAGAGGGAGGTCAGACTTCGGATATCAGTCTCATCTTCTAAGCAGTGGTCAGCCCAGGGGCCTGTTCTGTGCAGGGGGGGAGGCAAGCCTTCTGCAGCCGCAATAGTTAGAATAATAGCCACATCTCCCAGCCTGATCCCTCCCCATTCCCCCTGGATTAGTTCCTAGAGATTTGGGAGTTGCGGAAGGCAGCGATGAAAAGCCTCAAGGAGAAATAACAAATACGGTCAATGGACTGATGGGAGTAGAAAACAGGGGACAATGTGGAAACATACGTCAAGGGTCTTAAAAATATTTAAGCTCTTTAGTGATTCCATTTCTAGGATTTCATCCTAGGGAAATAATTAAGGGTGCCATAAAGATTTAGCTATGATTATGCGCAATACAGCCTTGTTTGCAATAGCAAAACACTGGCAGGAACCAAATTGTTCACTTTAATAGAGGGCCGTTGAATAAATTATGGGATGTGTGCATAACGGGAATCTACTTGGGCATTAGAAATGATGCTCAGAAGAGACGCTATCAACATGAGTATAAACCAGATAAAAAATGGTTAAGAAATGTTGGGATCCAATGTTGCAAATACATATGCTTAGAAAGAAGACAGGAAGACTCCATTCAAAATGTTACAATGATGATTTGGAAGGAATTTTCCTTTCCTTCATCTGCTTCTCTGTATTTAAATTTTTTGTTTGTTTTTCACAATACACATGTATTATCTGGATGATTTTTAAAGAGTTTTTTGTTTTGTTTTGTTTTGTTTTAAATGACCATGGGCCACACCTTTCCTCGGAGGCGAACACGGTCAGTCTTGGGTCACTGCAGCCATAGCAGAAGCCCCTCCGTGCCCTTGTCTCTTGAGCCTCATCTCTAGCCAGGGAGCCTGCATTCTGGGGGCTTGCTGTGCGATCGCGACGTGCATCCTGCAAGCCTTTGCTCCCTTCAATCCAGCATCTCTTTTTTTTTTTTTAAATGGAGGTGCTTGAACCTAGACCTCGTGCATGCTAAGCATGCGCTCTACCACTGGGCTACTTCCCTTCCCCTTAAAATGAGTTTCATCCCCCACCCCCCGCCTTAACAGAGGCACTGGGGATTGAACCGAGGACCTCATGATGCCAACCATGCACTCTACCACTGAGCTATGACCCCCACCCCCAGCATCTCCTTCTAGAGCCTTCCTGGTGCTCCCAGGCTGTGTCACGTCCTCTTCATGCTGCACAGCCCCCTTGTCGTAGCACAGCTCACCCACACCCCATAATCACTGTGGCCCTTGTGTTTCTCCCTAAATAGACTGTGCACCCCTTAAGGGACTTTGCCCCTTCCCTCTGTGGTTCTAGTATGTCACACGTGCCGGACACAGCGCGTTACATACGTGACGAGGAGAGGAAGGCGAGCTGGAGGGCAGGCACAGAGGAATACACACAGTCCCGGATGTTTACTGAAACAAGCCCTCAAGACTGCAAGTGCAGATGGAAAATTCTCAAATCCCATGATAGAGAGCCCACGAGGGCAACAGCATCTATCAAAGGCGGTGAGTCACTCCCAGAGAAATCCAATTAAACGTCCGTATTTCAAGTGATCCTGCTTTGCATTCTGCTATCAATACAGTTTCTATTCTGAGCTCTTTCAGCATTTGGGCCTCCTGTGCCTGCCATTGTCTGATCCGTGATGAGTTCCCGCCAGTACGTCCATCCGTGTTTTCTCCCGCAAACCTTCCCGCCCACTCCCAAGTCCATCTCTCTCTCCTGCTGACACTAACAAAAGCTAACATGCCTCTGAGCACTTGGCAAGGGTCAGGAATGGGGTCCAACATTCTCTTTAAATCCTCGCAATCTATCAGGCAAGTATTATCCTTCTCAACTTTATAGGAGGCTCAGAGAGGTTAAGTGAACCGTCCAAGATCACATAGCTGGCAAGGGATGAAGTCAAGATTTGAAAGAGTTTGACTCTAGAGCCTTGACAATTGCTGCTGCAACGAACTGGCTAGAAATGCCACCCAGAGATACCAGGGTGTCCCCTTCTGCCTCAGGACCACTATCCTTTGTCCCATCTTTGCTGTCAGGAGCCTTTTAAAACGCTTTCAGCCAGTGGCCATTCCAAGATGTGGGCTTTCTTGCTGGATGGCTTTAGCCCCATCCCATAATTTCCATTATCCCTCAAAACCACCTCAATATTTTAAAATGTTTTTGAAACAAACAAACAAAAATAAATAAGCATACAAATGCTTTGAGATAGGCAATAGACATTTCCCCCAGTTTTGTGTATAGTACAAGTAAGAAAAAAAACTTGGTAGAAAATCATGCGATTTTTATTGATCTCTACCACCCAATCAATAAAAAACCACGGGCCTGCTGATACAAATGCAGCCTTCGGATAAATCCCCTGATTCCTTCTTGCGGCCCTAAGATTGCTGGCCCTAAGCCCCTCCTATGCAGGAATTCTAAAGCTGTCATTCCTTTCTACTGAGCATCTAAAGACTGAAGGAAAAAAACCTTAGAAACACAATCTGTAAGCCTCAAGCCCCAGGAAAGGTTCCCTGCCTAAAAGGTAACCTATGGATTGGACCACACTGTCCCACTCTAAGCTTAGCCCTGTCCCGCCTATGGAAACACGGAGCAGCCCTCTCAGAGCCCTGGGTTATCTATAGTCACCACCCACAATTTCCCCTGGACTCACTGCACCATCAGAAGCAGCTCCACTTTTGGTGATAAGCACATTAGCATTTAAATCACCCTCATGTTTATTCAGCACCAGTGATTAGTGGCCTCCTTTGTTTGGAAGCAGGATCCTAGGGCTCGGTGAACCACAAAGAAACCGCAAGTGTCCTCTGCTGGTTCCTCCAAAGACCTGGACAGGGTAGAGTTATAATTAGAGGTGTTGCTGGCAAGTATTTAACAGCTGGCTGGGAGTCGGGAGGGAGGGAGGCAGAAGCCTTGGTTTGTATCATTTGCCCATATCCACGATGTAAATACTCCCACCACGGCAGGTTTCGCGCAACCAACGGTTTCCAACAACAGGCTGGTGAGATTCTTGAAAATTTGACATCACTGGGTAGAAGCAACAGGTGAGCAAATTTGGGGGTGCCTCTTTAACATTCTTTAAATATCAATTCAACATTTATTTAGAAGAGAAGCGGAGAACTGCGTGGGGTAAAGATGATCGGTGGTGATGATGGTGATGAGGAGGAGGAGAATGAGGAAGAGTATGAAGAGGATGAGGATGATTTTAGCTACCGTTTATTCAGAGTTTTCATGTGCGAGGCATTAAGCGCTTCATACCGATTACCTCAATTAATTCTTTTAAGGTTTCTAACAACCCTTTACGGTGGACGCTATGTGATCATCTCTTTTTTAATAGATGAAGATCCTGCAGCTTGGAGGGTTTACGTGGCTCAACCAGAATCACACAGCCAGTTCAGTGGGAGCCAGGATGCTAATCTAAGTAGTGTGATTCGGGCAACCAATTTAGGGTAGTGATCAGCCTCTTCTTTGTTGTTCCAAAAAATTCGGCTCTGACACCAATTCAACATGACCCTCTTCAAAAATACAGAAATCCAGTAGATAGCACGATTCGCCCTACTTAGAAGTCTGTTCATCATCTAGTTTGACTCACTCGCAGATGACCCTTTGGGGGAGTCTCACTCTTCTAATGGACAAAAGTTGGAATTTTTGGTTGCTCACTGTCCAAACCCTTGTTCTGGGGGGGACCCTTCATTGTGTCCATCCTCACGAGAGGAGCTTAAAAAATGGAGCACCCCTTCTTCCCTGGGCTCAGCCAACCAGAAGATCTTGCCCAAGACCCCTGAGCAAATGACACAGAAATGAAAGGATGGTGAGGTTGGATCTGTGTCCGGAAACAATGGTGGTGACATCCTGGCCAGACTGATCCTCTGGTCAGCCTCTGGAACCCTCTGGAACTCTCTGGATTCTAACCCATTTTTCAAGCCTGGCACTTCAGACTCCCTTTGGTTCTATGAGCCCATCCCACACTAATTCCAGCCCTAGCCTTCCAGTAAATCCTTTTCTTTGCCTGAGTCAAGCAAAGTGATTTCTGTTGCTTGCAGCCAAGAACCTTAGGCAAAACAAGCCTCCCTCCCAAGGGGCACCTGCCTCTAAGGGAAGTGCTGACGGGAATGATTCTCTCCATCTTATGTCACTTTTGTAGCACCTGCTGTGGTTTGATACCTGGCTAGCTTGCCCCTTAATTCAGTTCTGGACAGAGTATCAGTAAGAGGGTAGGAGAAAAGACTTATTATAAGATTTGGGCTTGTGTTAGGTGCTTTGGGGGACGGTTTAAAGGAAGTGGGCATTCCCTCTGGATTGGAGGTCATCAGGAAGTGGAGGAAATCTCTGACACGGCATCTTAATAATTCTTACCCGTAAGGTGAGAAGAACAGACAGAGGCTAAAGCTACAGTTGGTAAAGAAGCAGCTGCAGTCACTCAGATGAGCCAGAATTTTACTGAAATGGAGGTCCAACTGCTCACTGCTAGAAAGTCAATACAAAGAGAGGCACATGCTGGTAGAAAGGAAAGTTTACTTTATTCCAGAGGCTGGTAGCGGGGGGAGGGGGAGGGACTCCTGTCCAAAGGCCACCTCCCCCTCTATCCCCTCCCCTGACCTGACTTTTCTTTTTTTAGAGTTGTTTTTTTTTTAATTCTGGGTTTTAAAAATTATTATTATTAATTTATTTTTTTTAGTGGAAGTACTGGGGATTGAACCCAGGACCCCGTGCATGCTAAGCACGTGCTCTACCACTGAGCTATACCCCACCCATCCCTGACTTTTCTTTCTACCAATATATGCCTCTCTTTGTATTGTCTTTCAAGCAGCGAGCAGCCGGACCTGCATTTCGGTAACATGGGTACAGAGATGTTTGGTTATTTTGTGGTTTGGACGATGTTCACATCTTATTTTCAGACACACTTGTGGAGGTGTCTTCTTTTGGTCTTGATCTGTCTCAAACTTAGAATGGCCTTGTCTGATGTCAGTGATCTGCAAAACTGTGCTCAGCAGAACACTCTGGCCTAGGGAAGAGCTAATTTACATACTGATTATGAAGTGATGAAATCCCTGACCCTAAGGAACCAGTCCCGCACACTTCGGTCTTCCCTGTGGTGCCCAGCAGGGTGTTCTCCGTGATGCCCATGGGGGTGCCTCGCACATAGAATGCTCTCTGTGAATGCCGGCTGAATCATGGGTACAGAAAACCCTCTGGGACCTGGCTCTCTGAGGACCATGATGAAGCATCGTTTCGAAATTTAAACATGTGACTCATACACATAGAGAATGAACACTTGTCAAAAATATACTTAACCCATGAATGAGGGATGGCAAAGCTCATTCCTAGAGCGTTTAAGGAACTGTGATTTCCTAGTGTCAGTGGTCTAATCAAATAGGAAATAACCCAGTCAAATACGTGTACACCCTCCCAGATAATTAGATAATACGTGGGCAGGTCTTTAAACAAGGCCCCAGTATGACACAGAAAAGACATGCTTGCCCCACCCCCACCCCTTATTTCCAACCTTTACTTAATTTTTATTTAAAAAGCATAATAAACGACTCTAGTGGCCCCTTAGGAACACATTCAGCTGACACTTTTTAGGACTTCGTATCAGGCTAGTTCTCACGCAGCAGTGGCATCAGGGCTAATGTTCACTGAGCAGTTATCTTCTGTGAGGTACTGTGGTGACTTTTTAATCTGGCTTATCTCAGCCACTTTTCACCCAAAAATCCCTAGGAGGTCATTCATTCTAAGGAAAACAAGTGTAGTCTAATATACACACACACACACACACACACACACACACACACACACACACACACACACACATTTGGTCTTTGTCCCTGGTTCCTGGCACAGAGTTCCTAAAACCCTTGGAATTTCCTGAATGTTATGTGTGTCTTTTGTTATTCATTACAATTTCCTCTGGCACAAACATCTGAGTTTATGCCCCTGTGAGTCAGGTGGGGGCTGATCACCATGTAAGCAGATAGAGTAGGGGCTCCCCAGAGAAAGAGAACTGGGCATGGTTTGCTTGACATGAGAGAAGCCATTTTTGGCCTCAGCCATTTTGTGATCTAAGCCTGGTCACAACACTTGCCTTGTCTTAAGGGAACAAAACAATGAGGAAGCAAATGACTGTTATCAGGCAAGAGAGGTAACCATAGCAAAGATAACAGATCAGACGTAAAGACCCCTGGTTGGTTTCAATGGTAAAGATTAGCCTGAACTTCTCAACCACCAGATCAATTGGAACCTAAAGGATGATGATATTGAACTTTTCTGACTTCAATCAGCTAAAGCTTAGACTCTGACAAGCCCCTTCATGAATAGGCATGTACCCTCAGCTTAAAACCTCCCCAGTTTTGCTGCTTGGGGAGACACTGCTTTGGGAAAGATCCCTGGTGCGCTCCTCACTTGCTGCAAATAATCCTTCCTTCTCCTGCTGTTTGGCTTGGTTGCATCTTTTGGCTTGACACCCACCAAGAGGTGAACCCAATTTTTTGGTTGACGAGAAAGACCAAACGCATGATTGGAAAGTGGGGACATCCAGCCCCATCCCCATCTCTGGAGAGAAGAGGTAGGATGGAGACTGAATTAAACTCTTAAACAGTGAGATCTGGGCATTTCTGGATTGGGGGGACACAGTGATGTGCTGGGAAGGTGATACCTGGAGAGGGCTTGGAAGCTCTGCACAGACACACCCTCCCCCCAGCCTTGCTCTAGGTATCTCCCCCATCTGGCTGTTCAGAACTGTATCCTTTATAATAAACCTCTCAACGTAAGTAAAATGCTTTCCTGAGTTCTATAAGTCATTCTAGCAAATCATTGAACCTTGTATGGGGTTGGGAGGGGTCATGGGAACACCCCCCCAAATTTATAGTTGGCTGGGCAGAAGCATGGGTGGCCTGGGACTTGAGACTGGCATCTACAGTGGGGGCAGTCTTGTGGGATGGAGCCCTTTAACTTGTGGGGTCAGACCTTAACCCCAAGTAGATAGTGTCAGAATTGAATTAAATTATTTGAATAGCCAGTATTGGAGAATCAGAGAATTGGTGTGCAAAACTAACACATATTTAGTGTCAGAAATGGTGATAAAGTTAATCTCTAGATGAGGACCCACAAAATGGAGGGGGGCCCAGTGGCGTGGCATACGTCACACACCTACACCTGAGTCAGCCTGCCTTTATGGGAATCCATTGCCAAGGAAACCTAACGCACACCAATCACAATCCTCCAACTCAGCTTGAGCAAGCTCATCTTACCCTAGAAACAGGACCTACTGGCCTTATAAGGAAATCCTGACCTCCTGGCCAATCACCTCTTCTAACGCTCTATAACGTTCTTGCCCCAAATCCAACAGAAATAGGGCTTCTCTGCTTGTGAGGTACTGTACTCCTCCGATCCATGGATTGTTTTCCCTTGAATAAAGGACATCAAACTCATTATTAATTGTTTCAGTTTTGTCATTTGATGGTGGTGTCAGAAAACACCTTACAAAAGAGTTACAGAGAAGTGAAGTGATCTGCCCAAGATCACACAGCTGGTAAGCAGGCCCTTGACCTTAATCACCACCTGTGCTGCCTCCAGCTGTGCCGACTGCCTCCCACCACCCTCCAGAGGTGACATTCATTTGTCCTGTTGAGAAAGAAGTCTCAGCCCAGCTAAGTCATTGTTTCCTAAACATCAGTTATTTGCGTATCGCCATGGC
The DNA here is from genome assembly GCF_036321535.1 of Camelus dromedarius. NCBI lineage: Eukaryota > Metazoa > Chordata > Mammalia > Artiodactyla > Camelidae > Camelus > Camelus dromedarius. The sequence continues at coordinate 12,982,325 of NC_087459.1, read as the reverse complement.
GATGTCCCCCTGGTCCTCTCCACGATTACTTATTCAAATATTTTCCTGATTCACTTACACAGATTTTAATTTTAAAAATTAAAAAAAAAAACTTAATATAACACTTTTTATAGAACCGTAAATGGAAAACCAATATTTTTTCCTTGAAAGACACGAAAATAAATGCTTAATTAGTGCTTTCCCAAATACTACCGAAAATCATCCCAGTGTGTACCCTACTTCAGGAAAAACTGAACCAAATACATCTCATAAAGTCATGCAGCCAAGATCTCAACTCAGGTCCCATCTCCAAATCTAGTGCTCTGTCAGCCACATGCCCATCTTTTGCCCACGTCCGTTTAACTATGTCAGGGGAGCAAGCAGAGAGCACATTTCTCAAGATAATAGAGCGATGGCAGACAACAGATGGCCAGAGGGCTGACTCCTCCAGGCACTTAATGATGCCCTGGGCAAGGCTCCCTGGATTTAATCACCAGAGCACATCGCAGACCTCCTCTAAATCGTTCTAGGAGCAGATGGAGTTGTCCTCCAGAACAGCTTGAGGCCAGTTACGTTCGGACATTCGGCCTAAGAGGCAGTGTGAGCACATGGAGACATGGAGCAGCAGTGGATAATCACCATCTTCAGTGGGGAAGCGCCGAGCAAGTTCCCTTTCCAGGATCAGGTACAGCTCATGTTGAGCCAAAGTGTCAGTTTATTCAAGCGTTTTCTAAAGTGTTGCCTTCAAAGTGAAATATGGATCTCATTTTACACAAAGGTAATTTTTATCTTGGGTCAAACTCTAGCTCTTTTCATAGTGAGACAGGAGGGAAGGGGGCAGAGCAAAACCATTAAGGGAAGGACACAGCAATTAACAACCAAGATGGCGGGAGATCCAACTCCCAGTAGACCTTGGGGCCCGAGATGGGGGGAGAGTTGACTTCCAGTGGACCTTGAGCTTCATTATATGCTCACTGTAATATACCAACATGGTACTCCCACAGGCACCATTGTGAAGGAAAAGCCAGGCTGGGCCTAACTCGTAAATCTAAGTTAATAAGTGTCGGTTTGCTGATTCCCTGCTCGTGTTTTTTTTGCTAGCCAGCTAGATTTTCAGAAAGACATATCTGGCCTTGGAATGTCAGTTTGCTGCCTCCCTGCCTCTGCTTTTGTGATAATGATGCTGCTAAAGCCGTTCCATGCCTATTGGCCAGATACCCCAAGCTTGTAATTAACCCTATAAAACCTCATGCACACGTCTTGGAGGTGCTCAGAGCTTCGGAGCAGAAGCCCCTCTGAGCCCGCCGGCGTGATAAATCTGAGTACTCCAACCCTCCGAGTGGTGCTTGTTTCCTGGCTGGCCTGTCGTTTCCGTAACACCATGACAGTTCCAGGGCTGACCATAAAAGGTCAAAAAGTGGGTGGCGGCCCAATTCCTGGGAATCCCAGCTCCTTCCCCAAAGTAATTGGAATAAACCTCCCACTTGTTAGCATATGAAATTACTGAGCCCATAAAAACTAACAACCCCCACACCTCATGACCACTCTCTTTTGAGTGAGATGGACTGCACTCTGTCTATGGAGTGTGTACCTACTTTTAGTTTAAACTAAGCGCCCTACCCCCACACCTCGTGGCCTTTCTCTTGCCTTCTGAAACAGCCTGAGCTCTGTCTATGGAGTATGTATCTCTGAATAAATCTACTTTTACTCAGCTGTGGCTCACTCTTGACTTCTTCCTTGTACAAAGCCAAGGACCCACACTTGTCAGGGTGCGTCCTAGCAACTCAACCGAGACCTGGGACATGGCCAACCTCTCACCCCACATTTCCCTGTATCAATAGTTTGCAGAATCTATAAGCACCATAGAAAGTACTTACAGGGGGCTGGGCTCTATACTAAGTTCTGTTCATGTATTATTTCATTTACTCCTCAGTCCAACTCTGTGAAGTGTGAGCTGTCACTGCACCAGGTTTACAGATGACGGACCTGAGGCTTACAGTACTTAGGTGGTGGTAGAGCTGAATTTCTGTACCACCGCCTGCCTCTAGGGTCCACTTAAACTGAGACAGGAGGAAAGGGGGCAGGGTATAACCATTGAAGGAATGACACAGCAATTGAGGACAGGACAAACTGGTTAGAACAAAAATAATAGAAGATTCAACTTTCAGTAGACCTTGAGTCTCATGGCACTCCCACAGGCGCCATGACAGTTCCCAGGCTGACCATAAATGGTCAAAAGTGGGCGGGCCCAATTTCTGGAAATCCCCGCCCTTTACTCCAAATAGTTGGAATAATCCTCCTAAGCTTTAGCATACGAAATTATCAAGCCCATAAAAACTAACAACCCCACTGCTGGTGGTGGTCCCTATTTCTCTCGCCTTCTGAGACAGCTCACACTCTGTGGAGTGTGTATCTACTCTTACTTTTCACTAAACACTCCCACACCTCTCAGCCTCTCTCCCTGTCAACTTTTGAGATGGCCCACATTCTGCCTATGGAGTGTGTATCTCCTAAGCCGCTCTCCCTTCTGAGTGAGACAGACCGCACTCTGTCCATGGAGTGTGTATCTCCCTGAATAAACTTACTGTTACTTTACTATTCCTCACCCTTGAATTCTTTCCTGCATGAGACAAGAAATCTATTCTCTGGCAGCAAAACCATTACTACACTCTAATTCTAAAATCCCTCTGCGGTTCAGTGAAGAAATTCAGAAATCTCACATCTTCCAACTCTTGGCTTGCTCACTTGATTTCTTAAAAAAATAAAAAATAAAAAAAGAGACCCTGTGTTGGTTTTTAGGGGTCAAAAAGGGATCAGCAATGGAACAAATTGAAAGCCATCATTGCTGAATGATTATATAGATTCTGCTCCTGGTTATGAGCTTTTAGAAAGCTTATGATTGTCAATTTCTTGATAAATACAGCACTGGTTTTGATTAAAAGCATAATCAATGAATTTCAATGACAGTGGGATGGTGAGGACAACAGATGGCCCTGGGATAACCAGACACCATGGGAGACCACAAACTTACATTTCATTCTGATTCTGATCACGATCTAAGTTCCTGGAGAGAGAGGTACCTATTGCCCTGCCAAAGAGTCAGGCTAACATAGGGCAGATTTTATACCTTCTGTCTGAGGCCAATTTTCATCAAGAAAAAAACTGTAGAAATAAAGTCAGATGAATCATCAGTAAGCAGCTGATGGACACCAGGAAGGAGGTGAGGGGACATCTGCAGTGGGAGGTCAGGGGAGAGTCACCCAAACTGCACTTAAAACTCCCAATGGCCAGGCCACATCCTGGACCAATTCAGTCAGATTCTGAGAGTAAGACCCATCAGCATTCTCGCTAAAGCTCTCCAGGCAATTCCAGTGTGATTCCCTGACTCCAGTTGAGTCAAGGCTGAACCAGCGATCTTGGGGGAATTGCCAGCCTAGGGCAAGATGGATGCATTTCACTGCCTCCAGCCTCTGGCTGCTTCTGGAAAGGCTCTTTGTATGTATCTTGGTGTGAATTTTAAGGGCTAAGTTGGGGAAGCAGAACCACCATGACTTATGGGGCAAGGGCTGCATTACAGGAATTAGACTTTCCACAATTGCGGGAGGACATGGGGAGGTGGAGGTCAAGAGAAGGGGAGGTGAGGACAGGGGAGACGCCAGCCAGCCCATCTGGGAAGTCAGGCACATGCAGCAGGCAAGGTGCGGCTGCAGAAGGGGCAGGTGGGTAAGTCTATGGGAGGCTGTTGTCTTGTTTGCGCAGCATCTAGAAGATATGGGACCACTGTTGGTCGACAGGGCAGGCCGTCAGGAAGACAAGCTGGATGGGAAGCAGCAGAGAATGAGGACAAGCTGTAACTTCTGTGGCCCTCCGTGTCTGGTTACCTCCATGGTCTGACCATGGCGGCCCGCAAAGAGTCAACACTGCTGTTTCCTTTCTGCGTCCCAGCATCTCTCGCCTTTCACTTGGAACCATACAGGGAAAGAGATTCGGGGAAGTAGAGTTCTCAATTAGCTAAGTTTTCAATAGTAGCTAAGTTTCAAGATAGTTTAGTAAAGGTGTAAGAAATTGGGGAACTGTTATTACCGTAATAGCTGGTACCCAAATTTATCTTGGGGAGGAAACGGTTTTTGCTGGGAATCGTACCTTGACAAACACCTGTGGGTGGACGTGTTCCCAAGAGCCCAAGCATCGTTGGTGCCATGGCTTCTCGGAAAAGGGTGAAACTGCTCTGCACAGGACAGGGAGAGGAACTTGTCTTACTTGGAGTGGATAGAGCTGAGATAAAGGAGAAGAGCAAGGAAGGTGGTGAGACTGGGTCCAGGAAAAAGAACTGCCCTCTGCAGAGTGATGAAAAGGACCTCGTTAGCCAGGAATGTCAAATATGGATTTTTAAACTGTTTGCTGTAAAGAACTCGGTGATCCTTAGTTCTACAACTCCTCCAGTGACCTGTGGGAGTAGCACAGGGCTTTGTTTAGCTTTGTTGTTATGGAAACTGATGAAGTATCTGAGCTTCATATCCACATGGATGGGGGTCCAGGACCCAGGAAACCAAGCCTAGGCCCCAGAGAGAACCTGGGGATGGAACCCCCTGGATATTCACAGACACCATCACAATGGGTGTTGGCTTTTCCCAGGCTGTGGCAAAATGGAAGGGAGGTATTTCTGCAAGGACTGGAGAGCAGACACCCAGGGGATAAGGAGATGTGGCATCTTATGACAGGCCCAGTTCAGCCGGGCTGCTTGAGGACCACAATGGGAATGTCATGGTCAGGTTCACTCTCTGCTTTCGGGAGCTATAGTCTCCCTTGTTTGCTACTCTCAAGGCAGCTGTGCTGTCTTTCCCGCCAAAGGAAGGCTTTCTCTGCTTACCCACAGTTTTTTGGTTTGCAAATCTCCCATCACTTAACTGGCGCAGTCTCTCTGTATCCCAGGAGAGGGATTCTGATTGGCCCAAACTGGACCAATTAGCTCAGGCCTGGAGGAGGGGAGTAGGGAGAGGATGGAAACCCCCACACCTGGGGCTGGTTCTCTAAGGAGGAGCGCTGGGCTGGGAGGCCACAGTTAGAACTGGGTGAACACACCAGAGTCGGGCTCTGGGGTCAGGCTGCTGGAGCCAGAATCCTACCCTACTAAATCTTAGCTGGATGATCTTGGCAAGTCTCTTAACTTCTGCAAACTCAATTTCCTCATTTGTAACATGTGGCTTATAATAATACCGGCCGCATCAGGTTGCTATGAAGATGAAAGCAGGTGATTCCTATAAAAAGTTAAGCGTTGTGCCTGGCACAGGTATGTACTTCAGAGCTGTCAGATAAATTAATAATATTGATACTATTAAGAATTGACCGTAGCATCTCAGCACCAGCTATCCCATCCCACTGCCCAGCTGAAGCTTCCGTCTATCACACTGGAGACATCCAGATTTCATCTCCTCCCCCAGGTTCCATTAGGCAAGTCTTTGTCTGTACTGATTCACTACACATGCTTGTTGAATGAATGAATGAAGGAATAAATAAATGCTTGGATATCCCCAGGTGCAGAAACTCATTACCTCCCAAGCTTCCAACTTTTATCGCTCCAAGTATTGGGAAAGGCCTCTCTTGTTCAGGGATGGTAATTGGAATCACTGTGGCATTTGTACATTGGTTCTAGTTCTACAAAGAAATCAGCACCCTCTTCCACATGACAGTCCTTCAGATGTTTCAAGACAGAGCTCAGGTGCCCCAGAGCCATCTCCTCTCCAGTCTGTATGTATGTCCACGCCAAGGAAGAAACATTCACTCCAATCTCCTCCCTTCTCCTGTGCCCCTCTTCAAAATAAATAACCTGCTACTAAAAACCAAGAGCAGGGTCCAATGTCTGCTCTTACTAACCATCTGTTAATTTCCAAACTCAATTTCTTCCTGAAGGAAAGGAAAGGAACACTTAACGAGCACTTATACTGTGGCAGGCACTGGGCTGGGCACTTAACACACATGATTGCTTTTACTCCTCATTACCACCCTGGGAGATATTGGCTGCATCTCCATTTGACATCTGAGGCCGCTGAGGCTCAGAGAGGTTAAGGTATCTATCTGAGATCACGCAGCCTACATGGCTGAGCTCGAATTCAAACACAGATGTAATATAATCTGGAGAAAGTATAGGCTTCTCTTTTTATCAGAAAGCAACTCTGTCAAAGACCAGGTCATTTAGTAATGAAAAAACAGGCTGCTCTTCCTTTGGCAGAACCCAACCAGGAGTGTCTTGGATTGACCTAATCTCATTTGAAACTCCTGAGGCATTTAGGGGACTGAGGACAGTAGGACCAAGAGTGGGTCTGAAATCCTAGAGGAAAGATCTATGTAATTGATCACTCAGTGACTTGCAGCCAATTAAATCAAGCAAAAGGTAGAAATCAGGACACTGTCTTAAGGAGTGGCTATGCCGTGTAGACCCAAAACACGAAGCCATATCTGCTAAGTTGTTTGCTTTCCCCCCTCCCATTTCTCTTTGAGCATCCTGTCCTGGAAATATCAAGAGAGGGTTGGTTCTTGAAGAGGAATGTGGAAATGAGGCACCAGCCATGTGGTATCTGACTTGGGACTAAACCCAGAGCAAAGAGCTGGGTCTTCCATTGAGATCATCAAGTGATACAGGCAAGCACTTCTCAACCCCTCCTGCCACTCAAATCGGCATCATTCCAGGGACAACAAAGAGGGGGGGAACCCTTAATTGTCAGCCCACCATGCATGCATTACAGAGCATGCGCTCTCTCTGTCTCTCTGTCTCATAAGATGCTTTTTCTTTGAGAGATTTCAAAGAAGGATGAAAACTCAGCATAAGAAGAAGTGATGTGGGTTCTCTATGTGAGGTATGTTGCCTACCTCTCCGCTCGGCCTTGCCACGGCCATCCCCATCACTGTCGCTGCTAGGGAGTCCAGGTCTGCACTTAGCCCTTAAATGAACTGCCATAGTCACTTATTATGGCTGAATAATGTCTCTCCATGATATTCCTGTCCTAATCCCTGGAATCTGTGAATATGTCACCTTACATGGCAAATGTGACTTTGCAGGTGTGATTAAATTAAGGACCTTTGGATGGGAAGATTATCCTGGATTATACAGGTGGGCCCTAAAGGTGATCACAACTGTCTTTGTAAGAGGGAGGTAGAGGGAGATTTGACCCAGAAGAGAGAAGGGGATATGATGACGTCAGCAGAGATTGGATGATTCCAGTCTGCTGTCTTTGAAGATGGAGGAGGGGACGACCAGCAGCGAACACAAGAAAAGCGGTTCTAGAAGCGGGAAAGAGCTTGGAAAAGGATTCTCCTCTGTAGCCTCCAGGAGGAGCCTGGCCCTGTTGACACTTTGTTCTCAGCCCATTGAAACCCACCTCAGACTTCTGGCCTCCAGAAAGACAGAAGAATAAGTGTGTATTGTTTGAAGTCACCAACTTTGTGTCATTTGTTACAGCAGCCGCAGGAAACTCATACGCTGAGTGAAGTGTCTACACTGCAAGCTGCTGCGTCACGCTGCCACTCTGGAGGAATGCTACCGACTGAGCCCCTGAAATGGGTCAGGGTCTGGAAAAAGTAGGGAAGCCGAGCCCTTGCTCATTTGTTAGATAAATATTCACCGAGCACCTACGCTGAGATTGGCCACGTGTGGGTGCTGCTGACACTGTCGGGAGTGAAAATGGCTCAGCCTGTGTCCTCAGCAAGGCCAGCGTCGCGCAGAAGAGAGATGTGAACATGAACCTATACTGATGAACACGGATTTATACATGGAGGAAAGGATCTTGGTTGCAGTGTTAGGATGGGACACAGACTGGGAAGTGCTGGGAAGGCTTCCCCTTGGAAATGATCCTGGATCTGAGGCCTGGAGGGAGGGGGGAGATAACCAGGTAAAGAGGTGGGTGGGAGGAGGGTGTCCAGGCAGAGGGAACAGCACGGACAAAAAGGCCCCCATGGTTAGTGGGTGGGGGACTGAAAGGAGGCCCATGGAGAGCCGGGCTGGGAGCTGTGGCGGGAGAATGGATGAAGATGGAAAGAGGGGAGACGGGGAGGGAACAGACCTAGCAGGTACCTCACTGGGTTCATCATACTAACAAACTCTGGAGAGTGTTTAAAGCTGGGAGCTAGGGCCTGATTTGTGTTTTGAGAAGCTCCCTCTGGCTGCCTGGAGGGCAGCAGGGTAGAGGGCTGGGGTGCTTTTAAGATCCAAGACAGAGACAGGAATGCGGACTTGGTGGTGGCCATGGAGGTGGAGAAAAGTGGACAGTTGAAAACTATTTTAGGAGGTAAAACCGACACAATTTGGGGGGGACTGGGAGGACTGTGTCCTTGATGAGGACACCAATTGAGGGGGATACAAGGTGGCAAATTGGGAGGGGTTAAGTTTCAGAACCTGGGGTTTCCATAGATTGATGATGATGCCAGGCTATTTGCAGAGCTAGGTTTGCTGGGGATGGGGTCAGGGAGCAGGGAGATCATGAGTTTGGACTTGGACATACTGAATCTGATGTATCTTTGAGATGTTCAAGTGAGGATGTCATATCCTATGCTTCCTCTGCTTTCCCAGCATTTTCCCGTTTAAAATGTGTGTGTGTCCGAAAAGACAAACACTGTGTGATCCCACTTATACGAGGTACCACCTACTCGATTAGCCAAAGTCATAGAGATGGAAAGTAGAACAGTGATGGCCAAGGGCTGGGGGAGGGAATAGGGAGTTACTGTTTAATGGGTACATGGTTTCAGTTTTGTAAGAGTTGAAGAGTTCTGGAGATGGATGGTGGTGATGGGTGCTCAACAAGAAGAACGTTCTCAATACCACTGAAATGTACACTTAAAAACAGTTAAGAAGGTAAGTTTTCTGTTGTGTATATTTCACCACAATAAAAAAAATGGGTGAAAAAGTGCATGTGTGTGGGTGAACCATACGTAAAATGCACACAAAATACACATATACAAATAAAGTTTATGGAATCACAAAGTAAACAGTTATGTTAAGTAATAACCTGTATGTGACCCTCAGAAGCTCAGGTTGTATTCTGTTCCCTCAGAGGTAAGCACTATGCTAAATTTGTGCTAATAATGCTTTTTATTTGTGTAGTTTACCATCCCTATATGGATGCCTGCACAATTATATTTGTTGATTTTACATATTTTGAACTTTGCATAAATCTTTTGCTCAACACCTTGTTTTTGAGATGCATCTGTGTTCATGCCTGTAGCATATTCATTTTTCACTGTTGTATAATATTCTGCAGTATGAATAGACCTCAACTGATTTGTCTTTTTCTGCTGCTGATAAACATTTGAGTTTCTGGTTATAAACAAGGCTGATACGAACATTCTAGAATATGCCTCCCGACACTCATGTGCGAGAGTTTCTTTAGGACAGTGCTGCCCAATAGAATTTTCTGTGATGATGGAAATGTTCTACAAAAATGTGTGCTTTCCAACTGGATAGCCATTAGCTACAACTGATTAATGAGCACTTGAAATGCAGCTAGGACTACTGAAGGACTGCATTTTACATTTTATTTAATTTTAATTAACTTAAATTGAAATAGCCACATGGAACTAGTGCATATCCAATTAGACAGAGCAGCTCTAGGGCACACCAAGGAGAGAAACTGTTGGATAGAGATTCACAGATTTGTAAAGATATAGATAGATAGATAGATAGATAGATAGATAGACAGACAGACAGATAGGTAAAAGAGACTTATTACAGGGAATTGGCTCATAGGATTATGGACGCTGAGAAGACCTACAATCTACAGTTAGCAATCTGGAGACCCAGGAGAACCAATGGTATAAATTCTGGTCTAAAAGCTGGTAAACTCGAAACCCAAGAAGAGTTGATTTTTCAGTTCAAGTTCAAAGGCAAGAAGAGATCAACGTCCAGCTCACGGAGTCAGGCAGAAAAAAGTCCCCTCTTACTCAGCCTTTTCTATTCAGGTCCTCAGTAGATAGGGTGAGGTCTACCCACATTGGGGAGGGCAATCTTCTTTACTTGGTCTACTGATTTAAATGCTAATCTCATCCAGAAACACCCACACGGACATACCCAAATAACATTATCTGGGCACCCTGTGGTCCATCAAGTTGACACATAAAATTAACCATCATAAGAGCCCAGTATGGTAATCCCCTTCCCATCACAGAGCCCAGGAGGTTCAGAGGAGATCCTTAGGGCCAAGAGCATAAAATCGTTTATGGTAAGACAGTCAGAGCTCCCAGAGGGAAGATTTTCCTTTCCTGAAATTTGTTCTGCTTGTGAGGGAACTTGGAGCAGCAGAAGCCTGTCCAGTGGAGGGGGTGGCTTTTCCTCTCCATTTGATCATCCCAGATGCCCACCCTCATTCCTACCTCCCCACAAACTTAGAGACTCAGGAGGGTCCTTCCATTCAGAGGTCTCACCTGGACCACTCTGCATCCTCCCTGGTCTCTCCATCCCTTTCCTCTTCCCTTGAGCCTCCTTCCTCCCTTCCTTCCCCAACTCCTCAAATTCTTGTATATTTTGTCCAAGATAAATTTTTCTTTTTAGATCTTTCGCAATTAAAGGCATCTCTTCCCACCTGATATGTACAGTGGCTCTGGCGACGGTGACCTGTTCTAAGGAGATGCTATTTAAAACCCAGAGAACAACCAGAGTGACGCAGAACTGCCAAACGTGGCTGAGAAGTGTCAAGTTACATAAACGCACATGCCTCATTTTGCCCTTGGCTTGAAGCTTTTCCTAACAGGCTTCAGAATTATCAGCTCATTAAAGGGAAAAGGAATTGCAGGAGTATAAAATTCTTAAAAAATAACAACTATCATAAAATCAAGGCCCTGGTGTAGAGTTGGACTTGACGGTTGAGAGCCACTCCCTAGCTTCTCAGAGAGGAGTGTTTTCTGGGACTTCTCTGGAGATAACTAAGCAACCCTGATCCTCCATTCTCCCCCAAACACAGTGTTACAGTTAAAGGAAGGAACATTTTGATGCACTTATTACCTGGGAGTAATACCCACTTTTATGTGTTCTCTCTTTCCATCTCTTGCTACAACGCTGCCAGAGACATCAATATCCCGTTGTACAGAGGAGGAAACTGAGGCTGGAACAGGGTAAAAGAGTTGGCCCAGAGCTGGTAAGAAGTGGAACTGGGATTCAAAACCAGTTGGGAGACCCATGGCACAATGATTGAGATCATGGACTCTAGACACAGAATGCCAAGGTTATGTCATTGCCTGTTATTTAATAGACTCTGTGCAACCATGGGCAAGTTACTTGACTTCTCTGTGCATTAGTTTCCTCATCTATAAAATGGGGAGGGAGGGTGTTATCTGTCTGTAGAGTTGTAGGGAGAATGAAATGAATCAATGCATGTAAAACACTTAGAACACTGCTCGGCATAGCAAGTATTCAAAAACCTGCTGTTTACAACTCAGGTACTGTTCACCACACACCCTGAAGCTCTGCCAGGTTCTAGGGCCTGACCTCTTCGCCATATTTGGTCCTTCCTAATAAAAGGAAGTTACTGAAAATATTGGAACTCAAGGGCTGTGCTCATGAAATCTGTCCTTCACACGCCGATCTCCCCTGCCTGCTGTGGGTTTGATTCTCGCTGATTAAAAGCCACCGCTGCCAAGAGCAAGCCAAGAGAAAGCGCCCACTCCCCCTCCTATGATAACTCAGCAAACAGGTGTAAAATGAAGATAACCACCCCCCGCCCCGGTTTAGAGGCCAAAGATACTTAATTATCTGAAACTCAGATAAACAGCAGGACCAGGCTTGGGGAGAAGATGCAGAAGAGCTGGTGCGGGCCAGCAGAGGCTGCAGGACGAGTGATGAAAAGCTAATGGTGTGAGTCAGTCCCGGCATTAAGGGTGAGAAAATGAGCCGAGGTTGTTGACAGCCTCCGTAGGACAGGATGGCGAGAGGCATGGGGATGGGTCTGCGAGGGAGGGATTAGGAGGTGGGAGGCACAGAGGGTCAAGGACGGAATAAAGGAGGCTTCGAGCTTCACCTCCTGGATGTCTGCTGCCTACTGCAGAGGCATTTTTGTGATACTGAGGGCTTTATTGACTCGTTCAAATGAAGCTCATAAAATTGCCAGACTTCAGGGGGGAGATCTCTAAATGCCATTTAGTGACTTGGAAACCAGGGGACAAACTAAGGGAGGATATTGATTGCAGATGCACTGGGTGTGTGGTGGAGACATGTGCCTGCTGGGGTCACTCGTAGCCTTTCTCTGAACTTGACCTGGTGGGCCTCGTGCAGGGCGAGCAGCTATGCTGGGGGCGCTCCTGGCTCGTCCTCCCATTAGTAGGCACTTCCTGCAGGTGATGTGATCACGTGAGCACAGGGCTCAGCCCTGTGGACCCACAGTAAGGGTTCTGCTAACATTGACCCTTCTGGTCCCTGAGAACCTTTACAGGAACAGGGCACTACTGCAAATTCCCAGCAGTTTGACTTGAAAACCTTGACTAAATTGGAGCTCATCATTCTAGGCTCCAAATAAACCACTTCTCTTCAGAGAAAGGGCATGAAAAAGTCCACACCTGACTCAGTATAATCATGTCTTGTTTCCACCCAACTCAATTCAAGATGGTAGAGCAAGACAAAACCCCATGTGGGATTGTGGGATTGTGGGTATCGACCCTGGGGTTGTCTTTGCAAAGAGCAAGGCAAAGAGAAAAGAGGCCCTTCAGTTGGGAATAAAAATAATAGACTAACTTGGGGTTCAGGGCTCTGCCTCTGGGACAGACACCTTGGGCTCAAATCCCAGTTCCAACCATACTAGCTGGTGACCTTGAACAAGTTATCTCACCTAACTTTAGTTTCTTCATCAAATAGAAGGAATAGAATCCACCCCTTCAGGGTTCTTACAAGGCGTCAACAAGCTAAAACAAGCGAGCAAATGCATGCAGCACGCTTGTGTAGCTCGGGTGCGGTATGTCAGTGCCCTTGGTAAGCAGCAGTTCTTTTGAATTCTGTCACGGGCCCAAGGTCACAGATGGAGGATGCGGGAGAGCCAGGATGACCCCTGAGCCCACTTCTCATGAGTTCACGCCAGTTTCCTGGGAGGGGAGGGAGGAGGGCGAGAACCAGCAGAAGCTGTGAGTCCCGGGGAAAAGGGCAAGACAGAGGAGACAGAAGAGGGAAACCCAGGCAAAAATAACGCTGAATGTTGGGGTGTTGGGACGGCAGCCATCAGACCAATTCTCAAAAGAGTCAACACGGCAGGAGACGTGGAAGTGAGAAGACACCCTCAGCCATGAAATAGGGTCCGACTGGCACCGTCCCCACGGGAGCTGACAGGTATTAACTCGACTATGTCTCAGCAGGTGTGACAAAACCAATCTCCTCCTGGTTATTACAGCTACAGTCACTGGGGCGGTTTCAGTCAAGGGCTATCACATTCCCATCACTCCGAGCTTTCCCAACTGAGCCTGTAAATTTTGAGTACGGGCTGAAGTTCTGTTTCCCTCTTGTTCTATGCCAAGGAGTCTCCGGGGTGGGTGTGTGTGTGTGTGAAGAGAAGTTGTTGGGGTAAAGATGGAGCAGGAAAGAATACTTTTTTTGCACATCCAACAAACACTCATTGGCTTAATAAGCACCATGCATTGTTCAAGATGCTGGGGAGATCCAACAGTAAGGATCAGGAGCTCAGGAGCTTACACTCTTTAACGCTACATTCTTGGCAGATATATTCAGAGCTCCCCTCCTTCCTTCATTCCCTTCCTCCTTTACTCATCACACAATAAATCCTCTGAAGTCAGACTCCATCCTAGCTTGGCTTCTTATTAGTTAATGCAACCTTGGGTAAATTTCTTACCCTCCAATTCCCTCTTCTCTAAAATGGAGACAAGAATAGGACCCACCTGCACCATAAGCCCTACAGCTATGTGAGGGCTTAGCTCTGAGAAAGAGCCAGGAAACTGAATTCAAGAATGGTTCACAGACAGCCTATTAGCCTGAGAGGCTGTAGATGATGGATGAAGTGTCTGTCCAGGTCTAAGTGGGCCGTGACCTCTACCCTGGCCAGCCTGAAGCCTACCTTGCGTCTCTGAGATTCACAAGGTGAGTGTACCTCCAGGCAAGGCTGCAAATTCTAAAGGCTGGGCCTGGGGGACCCCTTCATTATCATCCACTGCTGTCTTGTAGGCTGTTAGCAAGACTTCCGGGGGCCAGCAAGCCAGCCCTTCCTCTGGAGAATGTCCCTGAGCCCCCAAAATACGTCCTGACTACACTGACATCCTTCTATCTCCTTTAGATAATTTTATTTATTCATGTGTCTACTGTTGACATTTGCCTCTAAGCGGTCAGACTCCTGGGCACGATGGGGAAATTTAGTGAGGTCGCAAGTCAAGAGCTGACTGCAGTGCCTGGCCCAGGGCTAGAGCTTACATGTCACCTATTCTTGTCACTGAGCACTTGCTGTGTGTGTGCCCTATGTGGAGATAATGTATGTGCGCGCACACACACACGCACACGATGCAAAGGCCAGCAAGTGTGCAGTGACAGCCCCTCTTGCAAAAGCAACCTTGACCCCACTGAGCACCTATGGACTGAAGGGCACTCCTCAGTGCTTTCAAGCAGAACCCACATTCTTTGTTTCCCTTCCTTCAGTAACAAGGGAGGGTGTTGCAAATGCTAGTGATATGCTTTTCATGTTAGAAACAATCTACAGATAAGAACAGAAGCTTAATTAAAGTTTTAGAACCAAATACAAGTATGATACTCTTTGAGAACGTAAAAAAATAAAAAATTGGAAGTATAAAAATAGAAAAAAAGACACCAAAGCAAGACCCAGGCACTAATTTAATCATCCTTTATATGGTTATGTATTAAGAAATAGAGGAGTAGAGCTGACACCACCCACCAATACCACCAACACAGGTCACTTCTATGAACTGGGATTAAAGATGGGGTGGAGGAAGAAAGACTTCCAATTTTCATGGTTATGGTATTTCTTATTTACAAAAGGTGATAATCCCCTCAAAGCCTCTTGTTGCCACTGAACTCTTAGTTATTCCATATTCTTTCACCATAAGTTTGAGAGCTGAATTTCCCCTGCACCTCGACTCCACCCATAAGGAGGAGCAGCGTGGAGACCGCAGCATCCCCCAGATCCTATACCTGGACTGTCATTGTTTTTGCCCACTCATTTGTGTGGGTGTCCCCACGGCCTGATGTGAGGGTGAGGCCAGGACCCACGTCTGGTTCAATGGTTTCCCTTCCACCTCAGACTCAGATACAGAGCCTCCCTCCCAAAGTGCATCCCTACCTGGGGGACCCACAGGTATCTCAAAAGCATCACGTCCAATCCTGGTGTCTCAGTTGTTGGAATCACCAGCAACCTGACAGAACGCATAATCTTAGCTGATAATTCTCCCACACCACCAATCCTTTGTCAAGTGCTTTCAAAAATAAAAGAAAAGAGAAAACTAACACCGGGAGGGAGGGAGGGCAGGATTGTTTTTGAACCCTTGTGTATTGGTTTAGCTTATTCCCAGATGAAAGGGAGGATGTCTCTTGTTCAAAAAGTGGGGATGTTCTAGAACCTTCCTTACCGGCTCCTGGGAGAAGGGATCCTTTAGCACATAGAGCATTTAGCACGGGGTCTGGCACATGCAGAGAGCAGAATAAATGGCAGCTGTTAATATCAAGGTCTGTCTCGTGGGGTGAGAGGGAAGGTCATATACTAAGCAATGAGACTACTATGGGTTTGGAAGGTAGGAAGAGCTGGATCTGAACCCTAACCTGCCTATTTACTCCCTGCTGGGAGGCCCTAAACAGGTTCTTATCTTCTCCAAGCCTCAGTCTCCTCATCTGCAAAATAGGATAATCCCATAACCGGCCCCATAGGGTTGTGAGAAATCAGATTAAAAAGTGGGTGAGAGGCGCTCTGCTCATGCCTGGAAGGTGTGATGTCACGGTTTCTTCCAGTGGAGTTTTCGGGTCGGGAGCTGACCGGCAGTGTAGGGAATTTTCCAGGCAGTGTAGGGTTGCCTCTTAACCCTCTATTTTTGTTTTGTTTTGCTTTCAAACTCTCACTGTTTATCTGCCAGAGCCCAACTTTCAAAATGATGGTTTCTCCAGAAGGACCATCTGTAACTCCTCCGGAATGCTGTGCTCTGTAAGCAGTGGATTTTCAAGTCATGTGACTCCGGGGTTGCTAATCACCCTGAGAGAGAGGTATTATTATTTTCCCTCATTTTACAAATGAGGGAACTGAAGCTCAGAGAGGCTAAGTTACCTGCCTCAGTTTGCCCAGCTTTAAAAAAAAAACCTCAGGTTTATCTGAACCCAGAGTGTGTGCCCTTATTTGACACCAGCACAGGGTACCACCTCTGGGTCCCCATCTCCCTCTCTTATCCGTTTTCTCTTCTCCAGCAGCTTGGGCTTTGGAGTCAAACTGGCCTGAAGTCAATCTCAACTGTATAAAATGAGAGATTACGATACCCACTCCTCTAGGCAGTAGTGAGGACGTATGTACTGCCTTTATCTCAGTGCCCAGCGCAGAGGAATAAACAGTAAATGTCAGTTTCTCCGGGGGCCTCCCCCTCCACACCCTGTCCTTTTCTGGCCATTTCCCCCAAGCACTCACATAAACCTGAGCTCAGACTCCCGTCGGACCAAGACTTCCCGGAGACGCTGAATTTTCGCCATCTCCAGCTCGATCTCCTCCGGCATCATGGTTGTCTCTGCCATGGAGATGATGTCCAGCTGATCTGTGCAGGAGACAGGAAACGCAGGTGTCAAGACCTCGAGCCTGCATCGGTTTTCAAAAATTCCCTCAGGGCAGCCCCCGTCCTTGCTCCAGCGACCATCATGCCCTCAAGGGCACGCAGATCTCCGCCAGGGCTGCAAGTGTGTATTTGTGAGCGGGCCTTTCGGAAACTGGAAAGCACATTTCCATAGGAACCCTGTTACAAGGCAAGAGGAGGCTCAGGTGGAGTCACCAAAACCTGTTCAAGGTTATACACATGGCCTTGGCAGTCCCTGCCTGGTCCCAGCTTCTGAGCCTCTAATCCTTTTGACCGTGGCCATTTCACCCTGTCCCAAACCAACACCAACTTTAAGGCAGAAGAAAGTTTGTAATAATTATTTTATAGCAATACCATTAATAATTATCTTATAAGAATACTATGGGATGTAAGGAATAGTCATATGAAATAATACAAGTTTATTGTAGGAAATTCAAATAATACAGATAGGCGAAAAAAGCACACAGTAAAAAGTCATCCATAACCCCACTGGACAGAGAGAACCACTAGCCACATTTTGAAGGACATTCTCCCAATCTTATATTTAGAGTTTTATATATATATATATATATATATATATATATACACACATATATATATATACACACACACACACATTCACATGCAGTCACATAAAAAACATACATGTAACCATATATATACCACATATATATAGAATATACAAAGACACTACATATATATGCATATGTGTAAGTACATCTGCTTGTATGTATGCAGATATGCATGTACGTTAGTTCATACCCACCATAACAAAACAACAGAAGCTGAGTAGCTTGACCCAGAGACATTTATTTTCTCACAGTTCTGGAGGCTGGAAGTCCCAGATCAAGGGCTGGCAGGATCAGCTTCTGGTGAGAACTCTTTCTGGCTTGTAGATGGCCACCTTCCGGCTGTGTGCTCACACGGCTTCTTTGTGTGCAAGCAGAGAGAGAGAGAGAGGGCTCTCCAGTGTCTCTTCTCACAAGGATACTAATCTCATGGGATCAGGGCCCCCCCCTTATGGCCTCATTTAATCTCAGTTACTTCCCTATCTCCAAATCAGCCACACTGAGGGTGAGGTCTCCAACAGATGAATTCAGGGAGAACATCATTCACTCCATAACCGTATGTATGTATATATATGTGTGTGTATATATACTTCCACATGTATTGCCATTAATATTTTAGTGCACATTCTCCCAATGCATGTATATGGTAATTTATGTGATTATATATTGTATATGTAGAGTGCATATATATGTTAATATACGTGGTTTTATATATGTGTTTTATATGTATAATGTTCTATATAAATACATACACGGTTTTTTAAAGAATGGTAAAAAATGCACCAAGATGTTAGTAGTTGAAGATGTTATATATGCGTATATCTGTATACACACACACACATATACACCATTATGTAGGTCTGGTTTTTGTAATATAAAGTTAAAGTCTCACCATTTTATCACCTGCTCTTTTCACTTAACATTTCATGAGCTTTTCCGCACGTCCTTGGATGCTTTTTCCCAGCAGCAGTGTGAAAGGCTGTGTAGTTTTCTATTTGTGGCTGTGTCATGAATCACTTCATCAACCCCCAGACGCCTAGGTTGTTTGCCATTTCCCCTACCAGAAGCAGCCCTGTGATGAGCATTCTCAGAGATAAATCTCGGCGTGCATCTAAGAGGTGCCTTCGGGCCACATTTCTAGAGTGAATGGCTGGGTTTTAACGGATGCAATGTTCCAAGGCCCTTCATGGGTAGAGGAGGAGGTGGAGGGGACGGAACGTTCTTGCTTTACTCTGAGGCCAGCATCACATCCCCTACATCTGCTGACTCCTTCCACCCTGGCCAGCTGTGAGGACTGAATCAACCGAGGCACACCACACTCAATGCATGGTTACGGTTACCTTGTTATTATCCTGCTCTGCCATGCCCTCTCTTTTAATCCTCACCACAAGCCAGAAGGATTGGGTTGTTCTTTTTTTTTTTTTTTTTTTTTTTTTTTTTTTTTTTTTAACAAATAAGGATGAATGGCTCAAAGCTGGCAAGGGAAGGGGCTGATCCCAGGTCAGCCTCTAAAACACATGCTCTTTGCCCCATCATTACTGCCCCTTGCTCGCACAGGCATTCTAAGTCCCACTCCCCCTATCCATTCACAGCTTCGAGTCAAAGGTGGTGTCTTACTTTCTTGTGGCTCCTGTAATAGATCACCATGAACTGAGCGGCTTAAGACAACAAGAATTTATTCTTTCATAGTTCTAGAGGCCAGAAGCAGATCTGTGTTCTCCCCAAAGGTTCTTGGGGAGGATTCCCTCCTTGCCTCTTCCAGATCCTGGTGGCTCCTGGCAATCCTTGGCTTCTGGCTGCATCCTTCCAACCTCTGCCTCTGCTTTCACGTAGCCTTCTTCCGTGTTGCCCTGTGCATCCTTCTCTGTCCTTTTTTGTATCACTGGATTTAGCACCCCCTCCCCGCCTAATACAATATGACATCATTTCACTCTCCATCTTACCTGCCACGGCAAAGACCCTGTTTCCAAATAAGGTCACATTCTGAGGTTCTGAGTGAGTATGGTTTTGAGGATGACACTATTTAATCCACAACAGTGATGAATGGCCACCAGCTTGCAGGCTCCCTGACAGCGATGTCACTCTCTCCGTGAGCTTTCATTCCTGGACATGGAGCACAGCCCTGGCTAGAGGCAGCAAGAGTCCCAGGAAGCAGCCAGGGGTGGTGGGCATGAGAGAGATGAGGTGGGCAGGGGCATGGTGAAAGCCAGCTGGGGACCAGAGTTAGAGACGCTTGATCTGAGGCCCGTCACCAGCTGTCTGACCTCAGATGAGCCCCTTTACCTTGTAGTGTCACTTCCTTCCTTTGCAAAATGAGGTTCAATAGCTGTCATGGGCTATGCTGTGCTGGAGGCTTTGAATGTATGATCTCATTTAATCCCTATTTTATAGAAGATGTATCTGAGGCTTAGAGAAGGAAAGTGACTCGGCCAACATCACGCAACCAGAATGTTGCAGAGACAGAATTCACATCGAGTCTCTGTCTCTCTCTCTCCCTTAACCACATGCCTTAACCACATTATACAGCCTCTGGGTGAAGGTTAAGTGCATTTATGGATGCGAAAGCACTCAGTTACACACCGCAGATGTTAAGTATCCTCATTTTTCACACATCGTGGTTCAGATGGGCAACCTGATTTCAACAGGACACATGCTGAAAATGGCAACATACCCTGGGGCGAAGCGTGGGACAGAGAGAATTAATCATACCCCATGGATTGGCATTTTACCTCCATCCTTGGGGGAGGACGGAGGCGGTGGCACTGCCAGGCTCCAGGTGCTGAGATGAACATTTAGCTTTGACTAGGGGCAGAGAGTGGAGCTGATACCTCTGCCAAAAGTCTTGCTTATGGATGCGCTCCTTACCCTGGAGAAAGGGGTGAAGCCTAGATGGCAAATCAGATAAGAAATAGACTCCTTTCTTGTAGCGGCTGCTTTGTGCCAGGCACTGTGTTAGGCTCCTTGGAAGACTTATCTCATTTAATCTTCACAACACCCTGGGTGAGGGGTTAGCTGGCTACAGCCATGGGCTGAATCCAGCCCCCTCCCTGATATTGTAAATAAAGTTTTATTGGAACACTGGCCGCACTCATTCATTTATGTATTATTTATGACTGCTTTTGCATTACAAGCAAAATTGAGAAGCTGCAACAGAGACTCTATGGCCCACAAAACCTCAAATATTTACTGCCTGGCCTTACCTAGTTGATAAATGCTATCATTTCCCCAGTTTAAAGGTTAAAAAAAAAAGTTTAGCCAATAACAATAATAGCTAACATTTATTAAGCATTTATCATATGCCAGGATCAAATCACCTTAATGTAATTCTCAAAATAGCCCTGGGTGGTAAATACTGTTAGCATCCCCATTTCACAGATGAGCAAGTTGAGACTCAGGAAAAGGAGTAAGTGGTGGGGGTGAGATTTAAAACCAGATCTGTCCTACTCCAAAGCCCTTGCTGCAATCAGTTCTATTCTCTTAGGAACTGCTCGTTCACTCAAGAGGTACCACCATCATCTTAGCAGCAGAGAAAATGAGTCTATTGTGTTGCATTAGGTACATGGAGAGTAGCTGTTCTCAGGAGTTAGCAGGCACGGTGATTACCTGGGGAGCTCCACCCCCAGGGATTAGGATAAACCTGGGTTGAGGGGTGGGGGTCATGTCCAAGGACCTTCATGCAGAAGGTCTTCAGATCTGACTCTGGGAAACGCTGGTACAGGATGCGAATAAATGACTAGCATGCATGGTCAGTCTCTTTTCAGTCTGAACTCGCGTGATCAAACCAGCATGATGGAAACCTTGACAGCATTCTCCAGCTAGAAGGCAGGCACCCAACAGCTGCCAAAGAAATGTGTCCATGAGGAGGACAAATCCTGGAAGGAGAGAGACAACATTTCAGGGTGTCTAAAAAAGGCAGTCGCTACAAAGCTCTAAGAGCGAGCAAAGCACTGCTGTGTAGAGAGAGCGCGGCACCAAGGTACCGAAGTCCTCAGGGCTCCAACTGCCATTGCTGTCACTGAGCTTCCAGGAGCTGAGTCACTTCTGGGGGATGAGGCAGCTAAATCCATCTTTTTATCCCCAAATGCCAGACCAGGGAGATTCATGCCTCATGAGCACAACAGCACTGGCAAGCAAGAGCTGAGCAGACCCTGCTGGGATGTGCCAGCAGGTCAAATCATTTATCTTGAAAATTTAAAGCTACCTGGGACAGGGGCAGCGGCAGTGGAGATGGTGAATGAGGGCTGGCGGTTAGTCTCCTGGAAATTCGTCATTTAAATACAGGCGAGGAAGAATACTGCTGGGGACTAACGGGACGTCTTCCCTGGCCTGTCTATTTCAACCATGGGTCACAGGAGGAATTTAAGCCCAGGGTCCTCTGGACAATGCCCACTTTTGTTTCTGCTTCCTAATTTCATGCACCTGGTATACACCCCAGAGCTCTCTCATATTAAGCATTACGAGGAGTCCAGCACTAACTCATCATGTTCCTAAACACCTTGGCAGGTAGGTACAACCATTATCACCCTCTCTTTATAGTTCAGTAAGATAAGGCTCAGGGAGAACATAAGTGATCGGCCAAAATCACTCAACCAATGAGTGGCACAGACCCAGGTCTGTCTGATTCCAAAGCCGAGGCTGTAGGTCAATACAGAATAGTATTTCAAAACCTCAATCACTGCACAGAATTCAGCACCATCATGTACTGTTATGGACTGTTATGGACTGAATGCTTGTGTGCTGTCCGCCCCCCTCTGCCCCCTGCACCAATTCATATGTTGAAATCCTAACTCTTAAGGAGATGGTATTCGGAGGTGGAGCATTTGGGAGGTAATAGGGTTAGGTGAGGTTATGAGGGTGGGGCCCCCATAATGGGATTAGTGCCCTTTTAAGAAGAGACACCAGAGCTGGCTTCCTCTCTCTGGTCCCCACCACATGAGGACACAAGGAGGCAGCCATCTACAAACCAGGAAGAGGGTCCTCACCATCAGTGGATCTGCCAGTGCTTTGATCTTGGACTTATCCAGCATTTAGAACTGTGAGAAATAACTGTTGTTTGAACCACCCAGTCTAAGGTATTTTGTTACAGCAGCTACAGTAGCCTGAACAGACTGAGACACCATCTACACCGTCATGTACTCAATATTTCTTTACATTGGCTTTTTGGACTCAAGCTCCTGAAAGGAAATTTCACATCACATCCATAAATAACAAGTCACTGTCACTTAGCATAATTAGAAAATAGTCGTAACAATCAATCCAATGGAAACAAAGTGAAGTTATCAAATTCTGGCTAAATACCGTCGCCTGCTCAAGGCTCAGATTGGAGCCTAATTTTTCTTTCTTAACCAGGTGGATTAGCGAGTACTAGAAAGTTAGCAAGTACTAAAGAGGTGGTAAAGATAAACCACCAAAATGAGGCTTTCCTCTTGGGAATCACAGGCGTCAATAATTGAAAAAAAGAGAGTGCACTCGGAGATACTGTGGGTTCTGTTTCAGATCATTGCAATAAACTGGGTCACATGAACTTTTTTGGTTTCCCAGTGCATCGAAAAGCTATGTTCACACTATACTGTAGTCTATTAAGTGCTCAATAGCATTATGTCTATAAAAACAATGTACATGCCTTAATTTTAAAATACTTGATTGCTACAAATTGCTAACCACCATCTGAGCCTTCAGAAAGTTGTCATCTTTTTGCTGGTGGAGGGTTTGAAGTGTTGTGAGAATTACCAAAATGTGACACAGAGACACAAAGTGAGCAAATGCTGTTGGAGAAATGGTGCTGATAGAGTTGCTCAAAGCAGGGTTGCCACAAACCTTCAATTTGTAAAAACCACCACCACCACCAACAACAACAACAACAACAAAACTCAGTATCTGTGAAGCACAGTAAGACGAGATGTGCCTGTAATTTTCCTGCAACCTAATTCAATGTGGTATGATGCTAAGAGCATCCGTGTACCAGTAGAGGCAACCCTCCCACCCCTGAGAAAGCTGGCGTCGAATCGAATTCCAGCCCCTCAGGCTGGAAAGATCTTAGAAGTCCTTAGGTCAGTTTCATCTCCGTGTCAGACAGGATGTGGAATGACACAACAGGACTCGGTTCTGAGGGTCCCTTGACAAGCAACAGTGGGCCCAGACTCTTGAGTTCTCACTGGAAATTAAATCAGAAGTCACCTGAAGGAAAATTCTCAACCATGTGTCAAGCTTTTCACCCAAAGATAAATCAGTCACATTTCCACTCAATTCTTATCACAGAGGTGGACCTACTCATTTCAGTCCCACAAATATTTATCCAGCATCCAGCATCCTTAGAACATCCTTAGAAGGACACATGAGAGAAGGACCACAGCAGTTGCCTCTGGAGGACATGGGAGACTGGGGGTCTGTGTTGGAGGACAGTCACCTTCCACCTAATATGTCCTTTTATATTGTGTGAATTTTTTAATAATCTTTTTATTTGGGAATAATTTTCAATTTATAGAAAAGTGGCAAAGATACTACAGAGAGTTCCTGTCTATCCTGCGAGTGCCTGCCAACTGGAAATTGGCACTTGCCATCTGCTTCTACAAGGACTGGATCATGTTGGCACTTTCCATCTACCTCTGCTTGGATTAAATCACGAGCTACTGCAGCCGCTGACCTCCAACACTCCCTGAAAGGCGTTCAGGGTGGAGGTCAGGAATGAGGGGTGCTCTGCGAAAACTGGCAGAACAGGCCTTCAGACTGTTAGATATTTTCAGGAGAAGATTTTAGGAGCCCCAATTCTTGTGTCTCCTAGTATCTAGAAAAGCACTAAAATCATTAATGGTGACTAGCAGCAAGCCTCCGCCTAAATGTGTGCTTGACTGCACATACCCCCCTTCACTAAAATCATATGTAATACTGAGTTCCCCCTGCCTCTTCAGAGCAGTTCCTCGGAGCCATCTGAGATGCTGTATCCCGGGCTACAGTCCTCATTTTGCCCCAAATCAAACTTAACCTACAATTCTCACGTTGTGCGATTTTATTTCAATGGACATGACCATTGTTAACATCACCACGATGTGGATGTTGGTGATTTACCGTTACTAGATTGTTTGAAATCTTACCATGGAAGGTATTCCTTGTTCAAAAGAGATTTAAAATAAAGAAAAAGAAAAGAGAAAAAGTTGGTGGGTGTCAGTGCTGTGGGAGCCAAGTGAGCTCTCGAAGGGCTATTATGGGCATGAGTGTTCAAGTGTCAGGGTCTCATCTCATGCTGACCATGGCCCCATCAGGTGATGACTCTGGGGCTCAGTGTCTTCATCTGCAATGCAGGGACAATCATACACATCTCTTAGCTAATTTGTGTATGTGCTGAGCATATAGAAAGTTCTCTGTAATATCTGCTCTTATTATTCATTTTAAAAATATATGCACTGAAAACCTGCCTCATGCCAGATCCTGCTCTAAGCAATGCGGATGGAACAAAACAGGCAAAACCCTTGCCCTTGACAAGCTGGCCAAGGGGCTTCCATATTGGGGAGAAAGGTCGTGAGCTCACTAACAGCTCACCCCTGATGGTAGGTTTGGACAGATTCCAGTTCAGGTCCTGGCTCTCCCAGTATTTGTGTGATCTGGACACATTACTTATTCTTCCCAAGTCTCAGTTTCCTCTTCTGTAAAATGGCACAGTAACTCCTGCCTCATGGAGTTGCTGCTAAGGAGACAAAGATACCATGTTGAGTGCTTGGTGTAGTGCCTGGACATGACGAAGGGTGGTCAGCACCATTCTTACTTCTTTCCCTGGAAGAGCCAGACTAATGCAGGGGAGGAAACAAAATCGGGATCATCAGATCTGGACAAGGATGGCCTTCTGGTTACTGAGCTGTTCCTTTATCCCTCCAGGCAAGACTGCAGTCCTCCAACTCCGATCAATCCCTGCCTGCCCTGAAAGGAGGGTCCGGAGCAGCCCCACCAGCCCTCGGCCAAGGGGCCAGTCCCTTAGCTCACCACCCTAGGTATGCCCAAGTGCATCTTCCTGGTATCAACCCAACAGCGAGTCTCAATACCGGAGAAATTTATCTTAGCCCCACGAGTTGGGAACGGATATCCTGATGCATTTCAAAGGCTCCTGGTGATACCCCAGCCTTTTATTGTCATCAATCATTCATGGAGGAAAGAAGCTCATTTCAACCCCCCAAAACATTCTATCATGGGATGGATCAAGCATCTCACCTTCTTGCTCTAAAGTGCGTAGAATGGGGAACAGCTGGTTGCTTTTCATGAGTCACCATTTCCCAAGAAGATGAAGTAACTGCTTTTAATTCAGATTCACCATACCCTCCTCCTCTGCCTTGTGAATAAGGATGCCTCTGGGTCCTGCGAGCAATCAGACCTCCCGCTGCACAGTGCCTTCCTGTATGTGGTCTCTTTATAGTCACAATCACCCCGCAAGGAAGGTTTTGCAGCTGAGGAAATGCATTTGCCTTCAAATCATGGCCATGGTTATTATTCTCTAATGGGGCTTTGGGCGTGTTTTGTTTTTTGTTTTTTTATTTTGTTTTGTTTTTTGGGGGGTTTTGTTTGTTTTTTTAACTTCTCCGAGTTTCTATCTTCTCAGCCACATCTGCCTTGGCCAAGGTCACAAAAGTAATTACGGAGAAGGCACAATCTGCAATGCGTTACGAAACAGGCACTGGAGTCAGGCTGACTTGGGTTTAAATCCTGCCTCTGCCTCCTTCTAACTGCTGCCCTTGGGCAAAGGACCTCACTTCCCTAAGCCTCAGTTTCCTTCTCTGTAAATTGGGCATAAGGATGTAGACTGAGACATCTCAAAAAAAAAAAAAAAGAATACAAGTGTATTATAGTTCTGGAGTCAGAGGTTTGACACAGGTCTCACTGGGCAATAATCAAGGTGTCAGCAGGGCTGGTGCTCTAGAGAAATATCTGTTTCCTTGCCTTTTCTAGAGGTCACCTATACTCCTTGGCTTATGGCCACTTCCTCCATTTTGAAATCTAACAACAACAGGTGGAGCTCTTTTTATGGTGCATCTCTCTGACCCTTCTTCTGTCCTCACATCTCTCTCTTTTCCCAGTCGGGAAAAGGTTCTCTCATTTTCAGGGCTCATGTGATTAGATTGGGTCCACTCGGGTAATCCATTATAATCTCCTCATCTCATAGTCTGAACCCTTAATTCTACCTATGACAATAATTCGTGTTTGCCATATGAGGTACCATATTCACCAGTCTGAGGATTTAGGGTATGGACCATTATTTAGTAAATCACAGTCTATAGAAGAAAGGAGACCAAATAAACCCACTGTGAAGGCGTCATTATCATCCTCATGGGCAAAAATTGTGGTCTAGATTGAATAAAGGAGAGGGACCTATATTGAATAAAGGGGGGGACAACCAAGCAGTGAGAACCACCCTCCTGCTCACTGACATCATCCACCCCACCCCACCCCACCCAGCTCAATGCAAGCAGCCATGACTCAACACCCTTAGCTGACAGCATGACTCAAGTCGAAATGTTGGCTCTGCCCCTTACTGGCTTGTGCCCCTGGACAAGATATTTAAATTCTCTGAGTTTTTGCTTTTTCACTTATAAAGTGTGTCTAATAACACTAGCTTGCAATATTTGTTTATTCCATATTAACTATCTGCATGGCTGGTAAGCTGGTTATATGACTTTTCCCACTGTCAGGGTCCATCATCTGTTAAGTGGGGATAATAATAGAGGTTACTCGTTGGCTATTGTGAGGACTGAATGACAGATTGTATGTAAACCCCTTTATGTGGCACCTGGTACATCATAAGGAGAGTGAGGTCTTGGTGTCAGCTATCACAATGACTATCACCACCATCATCACCACCATCACCATCATCATCATTACCATCATTATCACAGCATCATCGTCTTCATCATTATCATCATCATCACCACCATCACCACCACCACCATCACCACCACCATTACCAACATCATCACAACATTATCTTCTTCATCATTATCATCATTGTCACTATCACCACCACCATCATTATCACCAACATCACCATCATTACCATCATTGTCACAGCATCATCCTCATCATTATCATCATCATCACTACCATCACTATATCAAAAGAGAAATCAGACAACCTCAGATGGACACCACAGCCAGCGCTGGCAGTAGAGGAGGACAGAGGAGATCAGCCCTAGGAGCCCTGCCCCAAATTTACCTCCCTCCCCAGAACTCCCTTCACTGGGAATACCTTACCTCTTACATCATCCCATTCCATACCCTCTTCTTTTTTTTTCCCCATTCCATGCCTTCTTAATGAGAATGAGAAGCACCAAGAGCTGGGTGTCCCATTTGCATCACCCACAAAACTAGCCTCAGGTCTAGGGGTGGGAGAAAGGGGAAGGGAGGTGATATTAAAATCAATTCTTTTTTTAAACAACTATTCTAGAGTATTATCCTTCAAGGAATCACCTCAGAATGCTGTGTGCTTCCAATAATGCCAACATTCCTCAAGCCTTTTGAAACTTTTTTTTAGACTCCCACATGGCTATTAAATCCTTTCTGGAATAAGGAAAGGTATTAATAAACAAACTCTTTTTGGATAATAGCTTTCAAATCAGTTTATGAGCCACTCCAGAAAAGCAGCTTAACACGTCTATGGTCACTTTTTAAAATTCACGTGATTTGATTACTCACCTTATTTGCACAACTTGGCTCAGAATGACTTTTCCAAGAATCAAACCCCCTCTCCAAAACAAAGGTTTATCACTACTGAGAATGCTCACAAGGCTTTGACACAGGTGGGGACCACAGCTCCCAAAAGAAGTTTCCAGAAAGGTTTTCATCTGAATAAAGTGTGTGTTACCTCCAGGGTGGAGCTTTGAAGGAGATGGTACATGAGTTCTGACAGTTTATTTAACAACCTGTAATGTGATTTTTCACTACTTGGCATCCTCACCCAACACTTCTAAGTGACCTTCAGGGAGTCACTGAATCACTCTGTTTTATTTCTCCAACTCCAAGTGGAAGGGCTCAGATTGGTTTCTGAGGTCCTTTGAGATCACACACGAGAATAAAATATTCTTCCTAATTCAGAAGGAATTGTTAAGAACACCGAATTAAAACCATGGAAATTGATAACCCTGTAATAACAAACTGCATAGACAACTAATGTTTTCTGGCACTTCCACAGGTTCATCTTATTATTCAAGATTCGTTTTTTTTTTTAAATATCCTCCAGCCCTACAATCTCAGAACTTCATGAATATATACAATTATGAATCTATCCTGAGCTGTGATTCATGCATCTTATACTAAGACTCCCTAACACTTCCAATTTACAAACCAATTCAGAAGTAAGCAGAGGGTCTGGGTCACGCAAGGATGGGTAGAGAACCAGATGGCTCTGCTTAAAAGCATGCTTGGTGGGGCTAAGATGATTGGAATCAAGAGGAAAATAAATTCGGACTGTCTAAAGTAATATTTCAGTTTTAAAAAATTGCTTAGCCTGGAAATCATGTGGCTCATTTCATCCCTCACCAGCTGGAAACTTATTTAACTAGAGAGATAAACTGCTTGGAGAACATTATTTTAATTCAGAAACTTCGGGACTGAGGAATAGCACGGGCTAAATCCTCATCTGAGTTGAGGTGGTTTAGGATGCTTGAGGGTCAGAGAAAATCAGCCCGGGAAAGCTATGTGTGGGCTGTGTGCATGCATGAGTGGGCCAAGTTCAATGTTCACCAACACAGCCTGGGAAGCCAGAGGGAGGGTCGGATCATGACAGAGAAAGAAAAGAAACAAATGTGGAAATAGACTGCTGGATTGAAAGTCCAACATGAGAAGTAAGACAAGACCCTAAACGAGAGACCAAAAGGCAAAAAGCATTGGGACTGGAAACACTCAGGGATTTTTTTGTTTTTTAACTAAAGTCCATACTTTGTTCCAATATCCTTGGTTTTTACCTAATGTCCTTTTTCTGTGCCAGGATCCCATCCAAGACACCTCATGACATTTAGTTGCCATGTCTCCTTAGGCTCCTCTTAGCTGTGACAATTTCTCAGAGGGTCCTTGTTTTTGATGATGACCTTGACCATTCTGAGGATGACTCATCTGGTGTTTTATAGAAGGTCCCTCAACTGGGATCTGTCTGATGTTTTCCTGTTGATTAGACTGGGGTCATGGCTTTGTGAGAGGAAGAACCACAAGGGGAGAGCTACATCAGCCCAAGTTCTCACTGCCTTCTATCAAGGGCACATACTCTAAAGATTACTCTAGATCAAGGTCGTCTTGATGCTGACCTTGATCATCTGGCTGAGGTCATGTCTGTCAGGCTTCTCTCCCCTACTCCTTTCCATACCATCCTCTTTGGAAGCAAGTCACTAAGCACAGCCCACACTGACAGAGTGGGGAGTTAGGCGCACTTCCTTGAGGGCAGAAGGGGATGGTATTATTTTTATAAATAGAAAAACAAAATATTCCCACATTAGAAGATGAAGAGGATCACATGCCAGTGGATCAAAATCCCCAGAACTCCCTGTGTGTCCGTTCCAGCTAGAACTGGCGGTGTGGCAAGGGCCAGCTCCCCAGCAATGCTGCAAGATGCAATATCCAAATGTTCCAGTCCAAGTGTCAACCTGGCTTCAAGGAAGCTGAAGATGCCAAAAAGCTAGGCACAAAAACTAGGTAAAGTTTCAGCCAGTTGGGAGCCTTTTCATAGGCACTGATTTTTATTTTCTCCAGCATCCCTTTTGAACACCCAGGGCTCCGCCCCCTTGGGGGGGGCGGTTCCTCTGTGGGACCTTCGGCAAATGACATGACCTCATTGGTCACTTGGAGGCGCTCCATATATTCATCATATCTACCATGGGCCATGCAATGTTCTAGGCTCTAGGCATACAGAAACACAGCGTCCATCCTAGTGGGGAAGATGGCTGCAAGTAAAAAGATATGCAACATCCTTCAAGTTGACAGGACTGTGCAGAGAGTAAAATGTGGTTATGGGCTGGTGATCGATGGATGGGGGCCTTTAGACAGTGGGACCAGGGAAGACTTCTCGGAGAAAGTGACATCTGAGCTCAACACTGAATGGTCAAGAGGAGCCAGCCTGGGAAGATGGAAGGAAAGATGAAACAATAAGTATGGATGCCCTGGGAGGGAAACAGCTTCACATCTAAGAACCAAGAGACAGCCAGTGTGGGTGGAACAAAAGAGAACAGGGGAGGGGTGTTACCCAGTGGAGAGACAGGAAGGGGCCAGATCATGCAAGGCCTGGAGGCTGTGGTGGAATGTTAGATTCTATTCCCAGTGGTTGACCGACAGAAGGATTCTAAGCAGGCGGGAGAGATGAGATCGGACGGTGTTTTTAAATGTCACTGTCTCCTGTGAGCAAGGGACCTGTTAAGGGAGAAGGCATAGCAGCAGGAAGACTGGCTCCCTGCAATTGCCTCAGAGATCCGGCAGATTAAATGCATCACACTGTGTGTAAAGTGCTTAGTGCAGGGCTTGGTCATAGCAAGGGATCAATCAACACAATAAAAGAAGAGAAAAGAAATGCTATCAAACGCAGGACTGCAATAGATGCTCGCTGCTTCCAGTTCAGCCATAGTCATCTCTGCAGCTCCCACTCTCCATGGACCTTTGCAGAGAGTGATTCAGTCCACGGTGGTGAGTGCTCCTGTCCCCTAGACAGAGATGTCTGGCCTGGGGTGTAGCAAATGGGTGGCAGGGAGGCTGAGCATTTGGGGGCACACAAGATGGGGTCTGAAACCTCGGCTGAGACC
Source organism: Camelus dromedarius (assembly GCF_036321535.1). Taxonomy (NCBI): domain Eukaryota; kingdom Metazoa; phylum Chordata; class Mammalia; order Artiodactyla; family Camelidae; genus Camelus; species Camelus dromedarius. Next base: position 12,951,275 of record NC_087459.1, on the reverse strand, counting down.
CCAGTTAAGACTAGAGTGTGTCCTGAGGATCTTCTGTGAAGGGTAACAAAACAGGCCATCCCAGAGCATGCCACTTTGGCATAAGGATCATTTTCAGCTGCAGGTAATTAAGAAAACAGATACAAGAGAAGCTCTCTGCCCTCCTCGATTTGCCTACAAGCAGGACAAATTTATAATAGCGATAGCTCCCTCCCCTCTCTACCAGGCAGGAGAGAAGTAATCATGGGAAACAACTCTAGATCCTTGTCAGCCTGGAGATGACACCAGAGGAATCTATACAACAAACGTAGATTAACCAGTCCTTATCTTCCACTAGTTTCCCCCCACCTGCTTACCACCTTCCCGTAAGAAACTCAAAGTCGCCTTTCTTTGCCTTGCCACTTCTCCAAAAATGTATTGTTCTTTTGGGAAGACCCTCCATCAGCCAGAGCTCTAACCACCATTAGGAGTTACTCAACACTGGGTCCTCCCAGGTATATGCGTGATGCACGTGTTAGTAAACTTCTGTCTGTTTTTCTCTGGTGACTGTCTTCTGCTGCTCTCATTTACAGGGCTCCAGCCAGGGATCCTGAGATGGTTAAGGCAGCGGGAAAAAAAGATTTTTTTTTCCCTTCCCCAACTGAGGGCCAGTCTTGATTTGGTGGAGGATGGGGAGAAAAGATGTTGAATTAGGAATGGGTCACTGAGAGCAAAAGGAAAACAGAGTCCGAATGAATTGTATCACGGGATAAACTTGAGCTGATAAATGATACCTGGGGAGTGGTAGGAAAAACTAGACTCTGTGGCATGGAGACGAGTAGAGGAAAGTGTTCACAATAGCCCCAAGCCTGGAAAACTCCAACGTGAGTCATGAAGAGCCCACGTCAGGAAACGGCTATTTTGAGCCCAGCTAGATAGATAGCTGGGTTCTGTCTGCCTCTACTAAGAGCAGGGAGTGGCTGAGCTGTTAGCTATTCAAGTCACTGCTTCCCCTAAACAGAATCTCAATCAACTGAGCGCTGAGAGTCTAGGCCACCTGACTGCATGGAAGATGAAAACTAAACTGTTCTGTAGCTCCGGCTTTGTCAAGCCTCAAGCCTAGAAGGGCTGCTCCAGGAGAAGCTGGAACCTGCAAAGAGAACTTAGCAGGGAGATGGGTTGTTCCTTTGAGAAGAGAGGGTGTGAAAGGGAATTTCCTGCTCCCGGCAGCTCCTCCACCCACTTTGCTCACGGCATTTAGATTCTAAATGTCACGTTGTGATGTTCCCAATGTGAAGTGGACATGTGTTGATTTTTGCCTCCCAGCATCCATTCACCTTTCTTTGATAATACGACCCCAATTCTGGTTGGGGAACCGAGGCGGGCACCACTCCCGGGTCTTGGGGTAGTTGGTGCTGACCTTGCCCCGCTGTGGCATTCTGTTACCCCAGCCACAGGGGCTGGTTCAGATGGGCAGTAAGCTGGATAACAAAACAGATAACCAGGCCCCGAGCTTCTGAGTGAACTCTTGGAGGAGAAACCCTGCCTGGTTTCCTGCTGACCTTGAACCATCCATCACATGGATCCCGAGAGCAAACCTTCATGGAGGGGAGATGAGCCAAGAGATGGAGAGAAACATATGAACCTCTGGATCAACTACCCCTAGAGTAACCCAGTGTCTTCTCTTTTTGCTCAAGCAGCTTGAGTTTTCTGCTGCAGAAAACCAAAAGAGTCCCACAAATATCCCACATCTTCTAAGAGAAATATGTAAGGAGGAGCAGCAGTGGGTGAAGAGGCCTCCAGGGTAACAAGGCTGTGGATCCAGGGCAGTCCTCCCGTCTCTCCTCCTCCGGCAGTCAAAATGCCAACACAACTGTCCCCTAAAGGAGGGATCGCAGACTACAGCCCGAGAGCCAAATCCAGCCGGCCACTGTTTTCATACAGCCTGCAAGCTAAGAATGGTTTTTACATTTTTTAAACGTTGGGGAAAAATCAAAACCGAAAGAATAATTTGTGGCATGTGAAAATTACACGAAATTCACATTTCAGGGTCCCTAAATAAAGCTTTACTGGAACGTAGCCATGCCCACTTGTTTATGCATTATCTACGGCTGCTTTCACACTGCAAGAGTTGAATGGTTGGGATAGAGACCATATGGCTTCACAGACAAAAATGTTTACTATTAGCCCGTTATAAAAGGTTTGCAGACCTCTGCCCTAAAGGATCCTTTAGACAAAAGAGATTCCGTAACTTGCCTTTTATAAACTAGGCTATTAACGGCTTTATGTCCCAAACGTATTATGCAGATAAACGTGTTAAAACGATTGGCTTTTCTTGCCAAGTGAAAAATGAGAAGAATTGCTAATTATTTATGGAAGCTTGTTTAGAAGAAACTCCTATTTAAGCTTTCAAGACTGTAAACTGGAGGTACTATCTAGAATTCAAAAATTGATATATTCAATTTCAGTGATGGTTATTTATTTTCCCATAATCACAAAAATTCTTTCTAGCATCTTCTATTTTTTTTAAAAATAATCTGAGACATAATCTAAGCCATAATTGAAATGAACTTTACAGTAAGAGTAATAATAGCTGTTACTTATTAAGCCTTCACGATTTGCCAGGCAGAGTTTGAGCATTTTATTTATATTAACACATTTAATGGTCCCAACCACCGTAGGGTAGGTACTGTTATTCTGCCCATTTGGTAGATGAGGAAACTAAGGCCTAGAGGCAGGGTGAGTAATTTTCCTGAGGTCATACAGCCAGCAAATACTGGGGCCAGGATTCAAACCCCTATAATCTGGTCCCCTAAATTGAACTACGCTATGGGATAGACTGTCTCAGCTTGATTCAAAAGACATAGGGTAACAAGATTTCATCTGGTAAAACGAAATTCATATTTTATGGCAAGGGGAGAAAATTTAGACAATTTTTTTCTCTTCTCATTTGGGCCTCCTCCCTCCCCTTTAATGTGTATTGTGCATCCACATTAACCAGAAGTCCTCAAGAGATAACCTTCCTTCTTTATCTTATAAGGGACCACAATGACCTATGACCCACTACTCACTTTGTATATGTAGATCTGGACTGTGTAAACTGTCACTAATATGTCATTTGATGTACAACCTTTTGTCTCAAAAACTTACATAACTGTGCTTTGACCTGTAATGGGCAGAACCTCCCTCAGAGCATTCTGAAAGACAGTCGCCTGGGTTATAATCCTCAAATTGACTAGAATAAAATTTTCTCTTTCTTTCTTAGGTTGACTATTGATTAATTTTTCCTCAACGCACTACGGTCTGAAATTTAACTAGGAGTACAATGCAACATACACTTTTTTTTTTACTTCTTAGAATGCCAGCTTTCCTGGAAGATGTCTTTTCTCCAAACCATTCACATGGTCATGCTCAGACAACCTAACTCCCACCCCTCTCCAATCTCTCACATCTGATTGGACCAGGCATGGACATCTGACCACAGTGAGCCAATGGGTTCCTTCCCTGAGACTTTGGTGCTGAGATTAAGATTCCAACCTCAATCTAAGTGCTGCCTTAAAACATAAAACTGGTAACTGTTTGCCTCAGGTTCTGAAAACCAGAAAAGGCCTCTCTCCAGTGTGAGAGAAGAATGAAGGAGACATGAAGAGAAAAACACAGCCGAGAAATGAGGGTGGAGGAAGGGAGTGCCCTGATTCAGCTTGCTCTAGTCCCTTCCGGAATTCCAGCGGAACTCCACCCTGGGTTTTGTGAGGCATTCCATGATGGTTAATTTTAGTGTCTACTTGAGTGGGCTCCTGTGCCCTGATCAGACATTATTCTGGGTGTGTCTGTGAGGGTGTTTCTGGATGAGATTAGCATTTGAATGGGTGGACTCAGCCAAGTAGATCACTCTCCTCAGTGTGGGTGGGCAGCATCTAATTCCTTGCCGGCCTGAATAGAACAAGAGGCAGAAGGAAGAGGAACTCAGCTCTTTCTCCCTGCCTCACTGATTGAGCTGGGATGTCTCATCCCAGCTTCTCCTGCCCTCTGACTGGTATTTCTATCCTCAGCTTCCCTGGTTCTCAGGCCCTCCCCCAGACTCACACTGAGTTACACCACTGGCTTCCCTGTGTCTTCCGCTTGCAGAAGGCAGATCATGAGAATTCTCAGCTTTCAGAATCGCGTGAACCAATTCCTTATAACAAATCTCCTTTATATATCTCTCCTACTGGGTTTCTCTGGAGAACTCTAACTAATACAACCCAGAATTCCTCCAACAATATCCCCCCTTTGGCTAAATCGAATGGGTTTCAATTACCTACAACCGAAAGAATCCTCAAATGTAGCCCAATTAAGGGCCAAACAATCTTCCAGTTTTCATATTCTCTGAATCACCAGCATGGGCCTCTCAAATAATGGATCTGCTGGATTTCTAATTATTCCCTTAGTTGCATACTAACTAGGCCAGCTCCCAGGAATCAGCGGTTTGCAGGCGGAGGGACCAGTTGAATATGCTTAAAATGGTGTACGGGGCAATCTGGGAGTCAATAAATTGGTCTGAGGCTTCAGTTTAGTTTTTCTTATTGTTTGTGCACTTCTTTTCCTTTTTCCTGGGAAAAAAACCCAAACATCCTTCCCCATTTCCCTCTAATGAAACAGCAGCTGATACCTGGGATGGAGCTGAGGGAGGGAAAGAAACAGTGTCTCAAAACCTGTTACTGAAATGACCAGGATGGATATAAAATGCAGTTGCATAATTTCCTCTTAAGTCACATTTCTGAAGGTGGAGATGGTTCAGAGAAAATCCAAATGCATCTCTGAAGAAATTAAGCAAGTGGGATAGAAAAGAAATGGACGATGTCCTGGGGCTGACAGCAATTGGGATCTGAATGGGTGTGATGCTCCTGTTTACAAATGGGCGACGTGAGGATCTGAATGGCCAGATCTGCTAACTGATGGCAAGGTCAGGATCAGGCCTCTGGCTCTGAGTCCAGCTCTTCAACCCCAGTGGCCTCTGGATGATGTCTGTTCTTTTCCCCAGCCAGCCACCATGTCCTGATTTCCCTTTGGGGGATGGGGCATGTGATCCAGAACTTGGCCAACCAAACTATCCCACCACCACCTCTTCCCCTCTCTCCTGTCATAGTAATTGGTTCAGGTCTGGGCAAATTACCCAAGCTGGAGTAATTAGAATCAGTCCAAGGACTTTTAATGAACTGATAGGAAAAAAATTCTCTCTCCCTACTGGGGTTGCTAGCTGATGGCTAATGTAAGCCTGGAGCTGTTGAGGTCACATTACAGAAAGTAACTATCTGAGAGTGAAGCCAACACTGGTAGATGCAGAATAAAGAGAAGAGGATGGAGAGACTGATCCAGGACTGAATTGATCCTTAGCTGAACCCCTGGATCCAGCCATACCTGAAGTTAGCAGTCTCTTTCGGGATCCCAATAACTTCTCTCTTTAGCTTGAGCCAATTTAATTAGCTTTGTTGCTTAAACCTTAGAGCCCTGAGTAGTGCAACTATTGTTCCTTAGACTGCAAGGCTGGTTAGTGCCTGCCCTGCACATTTCAAATACCTCACACCGACCAGGAGGCTGACTGTGACAATGGGCACCCTTGCAGGAACTGTTTATTGAGTGCCTACTATGTGCCAGGCCCTGGGCCCAGTGCTGCAGACATAGAGGTGAACAAAACAGACCTACTCCCTGTCTTCACAGAGCTCAAAGACAGAGGATCGAAAGGGCTAGTACAATACAGTGGGCACATGCTTGGGTGGGGGAGGCATCAAGACCTTCACTAGGAAAGTGTCCCCAAGGCAGTAACCTTTAAGCTGACACTCAAAGAATGAGTCAGCTGTACAAGAGAAAAGGAGGACTCAAGGAGAGTGGGAGAAGAGGGGGAAAAAAGCAGGGAGACAAGAGGGAGGAGAAACCTACACCAAGACCAAGCAGCAAAAGAGAAGGAGGAGAGCCCAGGATGGCTGCAGCGTAACATCTGAGCTAGGAACCTGCATGAGAGGATGCTGGGGACTCCTCTTTTCTCATCAGCAAGTCTGTTAACTATACAGGCAGACCCTGTTTTATGGCACTTCACTTTATTGCACTTTGCCGATACTGCATTTTTTAACAAATGGAACATCTGTGGCCACCCTGTGTCGAGCAAGTCTATCGGCATCATTTTCCCAACAGCATGTGCTCACTTTGTGTCTCTGTCATTTTGGTATTTCCCACAATATTTCAAGCTTTTTCACTTGATGGTTCTCACTTGATGCCACTACGATGACTCACTGAAGGCTCAGATGACGGTTAGCGGTTTTTAGCAATAAAGTATTTTAAAATTAAGATATGTACATTGCTTTTTTATTTTTATAGTTTTAACTTGTTCTTTTAACTCTTTTAAAAATTGAAGTATAGTTGATTTACAATGTTGTAATAGTTTCTGGTGTACAGCATAGTGATTCAGTTATATATATATATAATTATATATATGTAATAATGTATATAATTCATTTTCATATTCTTTTTCATTACAGGTCACTATGAGCCACTGAATATAGTTCCCTGTACTATACAGTAGGACCTTGTTGTTTATCTATTCTGTACATAGTAGTTTGTATCTGCCAATCCCAAACTCCCAATTTATCCCTCCCTCCCTCCTTTTCCCTCTGGTAAGCATAAGAGTGTTTTCTATGTCTGTAAGTCTCTTTCTGTTCGGTACATTGCTTTTAAGATGTAATACTATTGCACACTGAAAGGACTCCAGTATAGTGGAAACAACTTTCATACGTGTCGGGAAACCAAAAGTTTGTGACTCGCTTTGTTATAATATTCACTTTAATGAAGTGGTCTGGAATTGAACCTGCAGTATGTCCAAGGTCTGCCTGTACTTCTAAAGGGTGTCCTGAATCCTCCCACTTCATGCCATCTGAAGGCGCCTCTCCTAGCCCATCACCTGAGCAATTTCTACAGCCACCATGGTTTCACTCTTCACCCCTAACATCTACTTTTCCTGCAGCGGCCAGGGTGAGGCAATAGGGAGCCACAGAAAGAACATGAGCAGGGAAGGGGCATACTCCTCCCAGGACAAGGGTCTCTACTTTGACTGCAGACCATTGTTAGTTATATATTTTATATATATATATATATAAACTGGAATTATTTTCTGGGTGTCTGTTCAGCCTGCTGGTGGAGTCCGCAGTTAGAGCACCCCAGTGGGGTCCTGCATGCTTTGCCAAAGTCACCCATCCGCTGTGGGGAACAATGATTTGTCATTGGCCTGCGTCTTCCTTGAATTCTTCAGCAGCTGATGCAGGGGAGCACACTCAGGGCTGCACTGTCCGTTCAGTTTAGCCAAAGTGTGCTCGGGTCTTCCTTTGGGCAAGGCTACTTGCTGGATGTGGGGGATTTGGAGAGTGGACAAGAGGACGTCCTGGTGTTGAGGGATTTTGAAGTCCATGGGGAGGGAGAAATTCATGAGGCAAGAGAGGAAAAGCACATAAAAATTTTTTTTTTGTATCCAGCTTCCAACTATTTATTAGCCATTTGACCTTTCATAATATATAGTATCTATGCCATAATTTTCTCATCTGTGTAGTGAGTCCTACACTAATGGTATATACCTCCTATCTTATTCTAAGAATTAAATTCATTAATTATATTTAATGCACTTAAAACAGTACCATATTAAGTATTATGTTTGTGTTACCTATTGAAAAAAAATTTTAGATGCAAAAGAAAAGAAAAAAAGGTGAAGGAAACTAGACACAAAAGGCCACATCTTGCATGGCTCCCTCCATAGGAATATCCAGAATAAGTAAGTCCATAGAGACAGAAAGATGAGTCTGGGAGGGTGGGAGGGATGCAAAGTGACTGCTTAATGGGGATGGGTTTTCTTTTCAGATGACAAAAATGTTTTCGGAACTAATTAGAGGTGATGGTGGCAGATATTGTGAATATACAAAATACCACTGAATAATAAACTTTAAAATGGTTAATTTTATGTCATGTAAATTTCATCTCAATTTAAAAAAAAAAAAATGAAGGATATAATTCTAGCCAGAAAGTTATCAGAGACTTCACAGCGACAGTGGCATTGGAGCTAGGCCTTGCAGGATGGGTTGGATCTCGTCCTGTGGAGGTTGGGAGGCAGGAAGAAGTTGAAAGAAATTTTCTAGGCCTAGTAAAAGGCTGAGCATTAAATACATGATTAATTGTCAAGGCAACCCTCCCAGGTAGTAAATATGATATTAGCCCTGTTTCACAGTTGGGGAAGTAAGGCCCAGAAAGAGGAAATAACTTGTCCAAGGCTGCACAGTTGGTAAGTAGTAGAGAGCTGGGACTCAAACCCAGATTTGTCTGACTCTCAACCCTGCTAAACTGTCTTCTTGTGGAGGGAAGGGCATTTATACTCAGAACTCTCCGTTAGAAGAATTTATCCAAGAGGAGAGTATAGCTCAGTGGTTAGAGTACATACTTAGCGTACAGAAGGTCCTAGATTCAATCCCCAGTACCTCTATTAAAATAACTAACTAAATAAACCTAATTATCTCCCTCTCCTCGCAAAAAAAAAAAAAAAAAAAGAATTTATCCTTGGGGGGGTGGGTGAAATGGGTGAAGGTGGTCAAAAGTACAAACTTCCTGTTATAAAATAAGTCAGACCTAGGGATGTCACGCACAGCATGGTGACCATAGTTAATAATACTGCACGGCATATTTGAAAGCCACTAAGAAAGTAGATCTCAAAAGTTCTCATCACAAGGAAAAACTGTAACTATGTGTGGTGATGGATGGTAGCTAGCCTTATTGTAGTGATCATTTGGCAACCCATGTATACAAATATCGAATCATTCTGATGCACACCTAAAACTAACATAATGTTATACACCAAGCATATCGCAATTTAAAAGAGAATTTATCCTTCTACGATCTTCACAGAAGGATAATCGGAGGTTAGCCCACTAAGATACATACTCACGGCAGCATTCCTGGTAACAGGAAAATATTGGGAAAGTCAAATGTTCAGCTGTAAGGGTTGGTTAAAGTCAAGCTATTGAAGAATACCTGATAAGTTGGGAATGCGATCACACTATAATGCTAAGTTAAAAAAAAAAAAAAAAGAAAGCAGGATATGGAAAGATAAATAGGCATTAGTTGCACAGGAAAAAACACATGGAAAAATTCCTGGTCACCTTTGAAGGACAGAATTGTGTGTGAGTTTTTCCTATGTATTTATATATATTTTTTTCATGTCTGTAAAATGGAGATAATAATAGGACCTCTCTCCTCAAACTGTTATAAAGACCAAATGAGATAATGTATCTAAAAATTAAAGCTTAGTGTCTGACATAGGATAAATGTTCAGCAAAATAATTGTAACTATACTTGTTATTATGCACATGTATTAACTTGGTAACTAGGAACACAGGCAATAAATGCTATTTTTAAATCCTGTAGACCTTTTTTTTTTTTTAAACATAGGAGACTCCTACATCACAGCCCTTGGAAGTCACCTCCCTTCATTCCCTGTCAGTGAGTCAGTGATACCCTCCTCCAGGTGGACAGTGAGTTATGGGCTGCTCCCTCTGCTGCAGCTGCCCTTGAAATGGAGGCTTGACTCGGCTCCATACTGCTCTTCATGGAAAGTAACCAGCTTCTTCCCTTAATACACAAGGTTCAGGCTTCCCCATTGGGCTCCCCTCCTGAGGCCACCAATAAATCTATAGAGGGTGACGAGATCCAAAGCCACCCACTAGATGGTTCTGGTGACCACAGGATGTTTTCTTACTCCCTACTCCCATCTCTGGCCACAGGAACAGCACCTCTGCTCACCTGGGTTCCTGTTTCAGGCATTCATCTCAAGGCAACCAATTCAGTCCATATGCTGGACAGACTTCTCCCCTTAGAGACAGAGGCGATGTTGCCTCAGCCCCATCCCACACCTCTGGGTGGTCCCCATGATTAGGACTGGACTTCTTTTCTACTTCTCTCAAGGCTGGTTCTTACTCAAGGTCACTCTGCCCTTGGGGCAAGCTGGGTTGCTGCAGGAATCTTGCCAATATTAATGGAGATGAACTCTATCCTGCAAGGAGATGTCTCTGACTTTCACAGAGGGTCTGGTTCAGGTCTCAACAAGAATTATTATTATTTTTTTTAAAGATTACTTGTTTATTTATTTAATTTTTTTGGTGGGGGAGGTAATTAAGTTTACTTATTTATTTTTAGAGGAGGAGCCAGGGATTGAACCCACGACCTCGTGCATGCTAAGCATATGCTCTACCGCTTGAGCTATACCCTCCCCCGGGTCTCAACAAGAATTATGCAAGCAATATGTGAATTAATTCTCATTGCAGAAAATTTTGACAATCTAGAACCATGTTTTAAAATAAGGAAAAAGTTCCCTTGACACCTCTCCTCCAGTCCCACTCCTCTCCCCAGAAATAACTATTACCACTGGTAACAGTTCGGTAGGCACACCTATACATACAGGGGCAGGGTATTTTTTAAATTTTTTACAGAAATGGGAACATACTCTATATATTTTGCAACTTTTTTTTCACTTAATGACGTATTTTAAAGACCTTTCCATGCTTTTTTAAATAGATCTACTGCATTCTTTTCCAAATAGCTTCAGAGTGTTTCTCTCTAAGGCTCTACCATAGTTTAACCTCTTCCCTACTGATGGATACTTGGGTTGTTTCCAAATTTTATTACTAGATACAATGCTCTAATGAAATTTTGTTGTAGAGAGCTTCATGCATTCGTGCAAATATGTGCATAACACAGATTCTTAACAGTGAAGTGCCAGAGTCAAAGGATGATTCGTTTAAGCTGTTTTAAATATTGCCGAAGTGCCTTTCCAAAAGGCCAAATGAATTTCCAAGTTCAGTCTTTCAAATTGAGGCTGCCTTCTCAAGATTTAACAAACAACTGTAGTGAGTGTTTGGGGAAAAGTATTTTAACTTTGCTTTATCCCAATATTTTTCTTCCTTTCGAGGGGCTTCTATAAAGAGACTAGTATTTATAGAATGGGCACACTCTCTACCTTGAACTTCAACATAAGTTGGAAGAGATAACTGCATGGTTGACCCAAAGGAAATGCACTGGGTGGCTTGGATAAAATCCATCACCACCCAAGTGAGAAGCAGGTCATGGTCCAGTTGCCCTCTTCAAGGCAGATGATCTCAAAGCAAAAGCTAATGTTGGTGTCACATAATCTTCACGGCAACAATGTAAGTTCCTGACTATTTTTATTCTGATTTTACAGATGAAGTAACTAGAACTGTAAGACGTTAACTAATTGCCAAGATCACAGAGTTAGAAAAAGAACTGCAACATGAACTCAGATCATGACTCTAAAAGCCATGCTCTTAACCACACACAGACTGCCTTATCCACCGTATTAGACAACCTCAACCCTGTAACAGGCACCCTTCTCCATCATCAGAAATCCTAATTCAGTAGGTCATAGCATCTGATAAAATGCAACATCACAACTATTACTAGGATACTTAAGGGCTGAGCCAGTGCAGTAAGGTGAGAAAAAAAATAAGTATAAGAAATAGAAACAAAACAGTGTTAATTTGCAGATTCTGTGATTGTCCAAACAGAAAGTTCAAGTATCTATGAACTAATAAAGTTAATAAAAAAACTCTAATAATGTTTCTGGTTACAAGATTAATATCCAAAAAAAATCAGTAAAATTCCTATACAACAGTAACAATTAATTAAAATTTTTAATTAAAAATCATAATAAAAGGCAAATAAACCTATAAAGTTATAAGAATGAATTTAACAAAATATCTGAAATCGTAGTGAAGAAAATGATGAAATTTTATTGAAGGACATAAAGAGAAGATCCAAATAAACAGAAATATATACCATGGTCATGAATGGGAAGACTTGTATCATAAATGTCAGTTCTCTCCAGATAGTAAAACAATATTGTGCAATAATAATTAAGGCAGTGTGGAATTGACATATGGATGGACCAATAGAAAACTGTAACAGAAAGACAGTCTAGGCACAGGCCCACATGCATACGGGAATGTGCGAAAGGCAGGAGATTACATTACAAATCAGTAGAGGCAGGGTAGACTATTCCCTAGCACTGGGGAAATGGGTTATTCTTGTGGGAAGAATAAAATCAAATAGCTATTTCATGTCATATATCAACAATTCTTGACCATTTAAAACAACTATTGGGGACCCATAGAGCTTTGTTTATATTATATCTATCAATATTTCCTATATAATAAATTAAAATGGAAACTTTAGAAATATTTACTAATTCATTTAAAAATAATTGCTATAAATTCATTACATGCTTACACAAATAAAATATATTTAGTTTAAAAGTCTTATTTTCAAAAAGAAATCAATGAGTGCCGTTGTTTTACATTTTTGCAGATCTCTTTAATGACTAGCTGGATTCTCATATCTGTTTCTACATTCAGGCTGCTGTGATATATTATTTTGGTTGTAGCATATTAAAAAAAAAATCCAGCTTCACACAGCTATATGGTTAGCAAAAGGAGAAATATTTTAATAGCCTTTTCAGATTACTACTGTGGATATTCTTATTTTCCACTATGCCAAAACTCAGGAAGGAGTACTTTCTTCAAGGTTAGTCGCAATGTGGAATCTGAAACTTTATCAATGAAGTTTTTATACACTGTCACATTAAAATCCATTGGTCTCTCTTACACTTTGAAAAGATCTTTTAACCAAGCATGATTTTGTAATATCATATACTAGTCATTTAGAAAATACTGGTTCATTGAGTTAGGCTAATCTTCCAAATGTTGACATATTTTATCACAAAAATCACATTAATTCACAATACTACTAATCTCACCAGAAAAATCTTATACTGGGAAGCTGTTAAGTTCATGGTAACAGATGCAAGATTCCCAAAATCCTAATTGTCTACTGAAAGCTGAAGATTTATCAGTGGCAACAAACACTGCCATTTGTTTTCCTTGAAGTGACAGACTTACTTCATTCATTTCTGAGAAACTGACAAACACTTCAAGCTTGAAAAATCATAATTTGTTAGTTATTCTTTCAAGTAAAAATGGTATTCTATGAAAAAAGTGCTTTATGTATACTTCCCATTCTATTATCCACAATATTTAAAAGACATGTGCTCAAAGGTCAAGAGTCAATAAAATTAATAATTCTTATTGCTTCATCAAGAACATTCTTCAGTGAACCTAGTGTATGTGTGGGTTTTTTTTTTTTTCTTTCTTAAAATATTTTAGGCATTCTCATCCATTTATCCTTTTTTTCCCCTAGTGTTTGTTTTTAACTGTCACTGCAAGGTAGTGAAGAATATGATCACCAGTAGCACTGGGTGCAAATTTCAGCTCTAACACATCAGTAATTATCTTAAATGTAAACGGTCCAAATAGATCAACTAAAAGACAAAGATTGGCAGAGTGGATAGAAAAACATGATCCAATAATATGTTATCTACAAGAAACTCACTTCAAATGTAACAATATAGGAAGACTGAAAGTAAGATGATCAAAAAAGATATACAAACCTCAACCAAAACAAAGAAGGAGTGGCTATCCTAATATTACATAAAATAGACTTAAGCTCAAAGAACACTGTAAGAAAGACACTGCATAATTATAAAAGGATCAGTCCACCTAGAAGATACAGTTGCCCTGTTTATGCACCAAACAATAGAACCTCATAGAGCTGAAAGGATACATGGACAAATCCACAATTAAAACTGGGGACTTCAACACTCCACTGCCAGCAACTGGTAGAACTACCAGACAGATAACCAGCAGGGATGTAGAATAAGTGAATACCGCCGTTAACTGACTCAACTTAACTGATATCCATGGAATACTCCACCAAACAATAGTAGAATACACATCTTTTTCAAGTGCCCATGGAATTAATTATGATAGACCATATCCTGCCCCCAAAAAACAAATCTTAACAAATTTAAAATATTGGAAATCATACAAGCTGTTTTCTGACCATAATGGAATCAAAGGAGAAATCAGACAGAAATATAACAGAAAAATCTCCCAACACTTGGACATCAAACATACTTCTGAATAGTCCTTGGGTCAGAGAAGCAGTCTCAAAGGAAATTTTTTAAAAAGAATCAAATGAAAATGAAAATACAACATATTGAAATATATGAAATGCAGCTAAGGTAATGCGGAAAGGGATATTTATAGCACTAAATACTTACATAAGAAAAGAGGAAAGGTAATAGTCTAAGTTCCTACCTCAAGAAACTAAAAAAAGAATAGCAAAATAAACCCAAAGGATGCAGAAGGAAGGAAATAATAGGTAAGAGCAGAAATCAGTGAAACCAAACCCAGTGAAACAATAGGGAAAAATCAATGAAATAAAAATCTAAATCTTACCCCCCAAAATCAACAAAATTGACAAACCTCTAGTGTGACTGACAAAGATGAAAAGAGAGAAGACATAAATCACCAGTAACAGGAATGAAACAGGGGATAAGAAATTTAAAACAAGAAATTTGACAACTTAGAAGAAGCATAAAATACTTTGGCAGTTTCTTACAAAGCTAAACACGTGCTTCCATGTGACTTAGCAATTGCACTCCCAGATATTTATCCCAAAGAAATGAAAAGTATATGTTCACACCAAAAAAATTGTTAGAGTGTTTATACAGCTTCATTCATAACAGTCCCAAACTGAAAATAATGCAGATATTCTTCAATGGATGATAAAAACTGTGGTATATCCATATTTTGGAATACTACTCAGCAATCAAAAGGAATGAACTAAAGGTACATGCAACAACTTGGACAGATCTCAAGAGAATTACAGTGACTTAAAAAAAATAATCTCAAAGCTTATATACTACATGATTCCATTTACATAACATTCTTGAAGTGACAAAATTATGGAAATAGAAAACAATTGGTAGTTGTCAGGGACTGCGTGGGGAAAGGTAACTGTGTTTATAAAAGTAGCACAAGGGATCCTGGTGATGGAACTGGTCTGTATCTTGACTGTGGTATGGTCACACAAATCTAAACATATGATTAAATGGTATAGAACTACAAACACACACACAAGTGCATGTAAATCTGGGGAAATCTGAATAATGTCAATGGGTTGTATCAATGTCAATTTTCTGCTTGTGATATTGTACTATAGGTATGCAAATGGGTGAAAGGTAGATGGAGATCTCTCTATTATTTCTTGCAACTGTATGCAAACTAAAATTATCTCAAAATAAAAATTTTTTTAAAAGACAGGCCACAGACTGAGAGAAGATGTTTATCATACACAAATATACAAAAGATCAGGAACCAAATATAAAGAATGCCTATGAAAATGACAACATTACAGAAAAAAAAAACAGCAAAAGGATATAAGGAGGTGCGAAGGGATAAGTTGGGAGTTCAAGATTTGCAAATATTAACTTGTATATATAAACTAGATAAACAACAAGTTTCTTTTGTACAGCACAGGGAACTATATTCAATATCTTGTAGTAACCTATAATGAAAAGGATATGAAAATGAATATATGTATGTATGTGTATGACTGAAACATTATGCTGCACACCAGAAACTGACACATCGTAAATTGACTCTACTTAAAAAAAAAGATATGAACTAAGGATTCACAGAAAAGAAAACTCAAATATCCAATAAACAAATGAAAAAATGTTTAACCTCACTGGTAATCAGGAAAATGCAAAAAATAAAAACAAAAATCATTTCACACTCATCAGATTGGCAAACTTCTAACAATCTTGATAGCTTATGGCTGTTTGGTATAGATGTAAAGAAATGGCAACTCTTACCCTGCTGGGAAGGGTGTAAATTTATACAATCGCAGTTGGACAACAATTTGACAATGTTTATTAAAATCAAAGGCGTGCATACTGTCTGTTTAGCGTTTCTACTTCTATATAAATACCCTGCATAAACTCTTGCTCCTGAGCTCAAAAAGACATATATACCAGGATGGCCATGATAATAGCATTTGGTAATAGTGAAAAATTGAAAGCAATCTATATATTATCAATAAGACATTAGTTGAAGTATCTGTGGTATGCTCATATATTACAAATACTTCGAACAGTTCCAAAAATAAATAAAAGAATTGGTCTACATGTATCAGCATGCATAAGTCCCCAAAACATAATGTTAAGTGGTAAACGGACATGTACAGTGTAATATCACACATTGTTTATGGATATATACATAATGAAGTAAAAAACACAAAAGTGGATAAGAAGGATACATATTCATTTCATAATCGGGGTCACTTCTGAAAAGGAAGAAAACTAAAGATGGATCTTCAGGTGAACCTTTAAGATTTGTTCATTTGTTTGTTTAAAAATTGATTTTGTGGAGAGTATATATAGCTCAGTGGTAGGGTGCATGCTTAGCATGCACAAGGTCCTGGGTTCAGTCCCCAGTACCTCCTCTAAAAATAAATAAGTAAACCTAATAACCTCCCCCACCAAAAAAAGTTTTTTAATTGCATTAAATGTTACAGGGGGAGGGTATAGCTCAGTTCGTAGAGCATGTGCTCAGCATGCACGAGGTCCTGGGTTCAATCCCCAGAATCTCCATTAAAATAAGTAAGTAAATACAAATAAAACAAACCAAAAACAAATAAACAAACAAAAAACAAAACAAAAAAATTGATTTGAAGTGAAGATCCTAGCATTGGCCAATTCTGGAAGGAAGATACAAGAGTCAGGTTTTTCTCTGTGCTAATCTTATGCCTGGAATTAAAACACACGCAGAAAGAACCCATGTTTGCTCCGTGATGCTGGGGTACACCCACATTTGGAAGACCCAACTTTAGGAAGAAACAGCCTCACTGCTGAGGCAGTTGCATCTGGAGGAGAAGGAGCAGGACTGGAGAGAGGGAGGGGAGGGGAGGGAGGGGATGGTTTCCCTGCTTAAATTCTCCAGAAGCAGCATCTTTTCGGGAATATTCAAAGTGAGAAGTTACTCTGATCCTTGTTAAGGCTGTGATGACATGTCCTGGCGGAGGCAGCGGGAAAGCACAGGCCAGGCTGTTCAGTGGTTCAATGATGACGCAGGAGAAGGTGGTTAAAGAGAAGCCACCTTTTTAACCTCCTGCTGGGCTTCCAGGCTGTTCACTCTTTGTGTTGGGAGCTGGCTACACTTCAGCTGGAACAGATGCTTAAAGGACGCCTTTTAGGGTCTTTCAAAGGCCCTGCCACCCAGCATACAGCAGGCCCTCCCTGTCCACGGGTTCCACATCCACAGATACAGAGGGCTGGCATAAAGACTTGAGCACCCAAGGATTTGGGTATCCGTGGAGGTCCTGGAACCAATCCTCCATGACACTGAGGGACAGCTGTACTCTTGGAAGCGCAGGACATCATTTCTGTCATTGGAGTCAGAATGACATTTCCCTTCCTCCCACATTAGTGCCTCAATGCAGGGCTTCTTGCCCTGAGCACGATTGACATTTGGGGGCCAAAGAAATCTTTGTTGGGGAGAAAGGGGGCTGTCCTGTGCATTGTAGGGGGTTTAGCAGTGTTCCTGGCCTCTACCCACTAGATGCCAGTCGCACCCCTCCCAACCCCAGTTATGACAGTTAAGAATGTCTCCAGATGTTACCGGATGTCCCCCGGGGTGCCAAATCACCCCTAGTTGAGAACCACTGCTCTGGGCTATTGGCCTGATGTACAGTCACTAGGGTCTAGTCCAGTTAGCCTGGTCGTGTGCAGGACACGCAAGCATCCTCTCCACCATGGCTTTCCAGCCACAGAGCAAGCAAAGCCTGCCTAGTTTACTAAAAGATCTCTCCAGTGGCTTCTTTCCGACAGATCAGTTATGCTGCACTTTATATTTAAACAGAAATAAACTGGCCTTCCAGAACCCTTTCCAGGTTTTGAAACTCTCTGCGGTCACATGTTTACAGGCAAAGTCAGACTCACTTGGGAATGATGCTGCATGGTTTTAAGAATCTTTGCTGCCTGGGGACCAGCCTCCACGTCTGAATTATTTGACATCTGGCAACAGAAGGGCTGAGTGAGTCTAGCGTACATCGCTCCTGACTAATCTTTTAGAATCAATAAACTGAGTCATGGTACCTGACATTTACCTCCTTAAAAACGTGATCTATTTATTCCTTTTCCAGTTGCTTCTCCTCTCTCCATATCCCAGTGAATTAAACATCCGTGCTCAACCCCTAGGGACCTTCTCTCAAATGCTCTGTCCAGGCTGCTGCTGCTTCTATGCATGCTGTTTCCTCCTCCGGAAACAGTCCCTCTCCCTGACTCCTCTCCCAGGTAAAGCCCTCTGTTCTACAGATCCCACACTTTCTCCCACCCTCCTCCCCAACAGCACCCCAGACCAGGCTGCTGGCTCTGTGATCATGGCACCTTAGCAAATAAAAATACATAGTGCCCAGTGAACTGTAATTTCAGACAAACAAACAAAAATTTTAGTATAAGCATGTCCCAAATATTGCATGAGACACACTTATAGTTAAAAAAAATATATCTGTCATTTATCTGAAGTTCAAAATTAACCGGCATTTTATCTAGCAACCCTACCTGGATTTCTCCTTTAGAGCACTTACCACAGGTGGAAATTATATTTTCTTTGTGTGATTAGCTTCAAGAGGGCAATGGGTAGGTTTGTTTCTCCCGTTTTATTTCTGGCTCTCAGCACCCAGCTTTGGGCACAGAGGGCATGGAAAGGACTCTGACAGGTGAACGGATAAGGAGGAGAAGGAAGGAGGGAAGGAGTGAGAAAGGAAGAAGGCTAGGAAGGCATGGAACCCATGCGGGGAGTGTTCTGTTGATGATGAACTGCTTTTAGGTCTTGGGAAGCACCGCACTCCTTTGCATTTCTGGGACTTTGCCCATTCCCTTCCTCACCTGGTTAGTAAGCCCAGGGGGTCATTCCTGTCTGGATGCCTTCCTGGGGTCTCCAGGCTGGAACAGAAGCTTCTGAGCTCCCAACGTGCCTGGGTCTTCCCTCTGATGAAGCACCTACCATATTATATGATTATCTACTAATGTGTCCGTTTCTCTCACCAGCCCATCAATTCCTTGAGGGCAGGTATGATGTCTCATTCATCTTGGAAACCCTGTAACCAGGCAGAGCCAGTATTCGTTGACGTGTCCAGCTATCAAGCTGACTGCCTAGTCTCAATGTCGCCCACAAGGAAAAACCCCGGCTTCTACCTTTGGCCACCTTCGGGCTCATCTTGGCACAGCATCTCGTCAAAAACAAATTAACAAAAATAAAATGAAAAACAAAAACAACAAACCTGTCCCAATAGTAATGTCTTTTTTTTTAACTGAAGGTTTTATGGAGAGATGGTAATTTTGCTCATCCCAGATTCCTAAATTTCCAAATGTTCCCTTGATCTGCATCTCTTCTGTTTATATAAATTTTGTACCTCCCTGAATCTTCTCTTTATTTCTTCTCCCACCCCTGTTTGGCCACGCTGGCTCCAGAGTCCCCAGGCACCTACCCCAACTCCCTGTACCCATAGTTTGCAGGATCTTTCTCTTAGGAAAGTGCTGTTTAGTCCTCACTGGACTTGTCCAATTTGCATCCCAGAGAATCCCCAGCCCACTCAGAGAGTTCTTCTTGGGAGTCAACTTCCTTAGAAGTTGGAGACGGATAGGGGAATTTTAAATCAGTAATTTAATTATGGCTTCATGTCACACCAGAAGATGGTACTTTCAATCACAGGGTAGGACTGGGATTAAAGTAGAAATTCATGCTATGTCAGTGCAGAGAATGTAAGGTTTCTAGCGTCAAGACCAGAACTACTGAGAAATGAGGCATGGCAAAAGGGAAACCAGTGGAAGAAAAGGAGACTTGAGAAGAAACTGATGAAATTCTTAAGACCAAAAGTCCTAATGCTGAGAATAGGCTCTTAAGCATCTTCCCTTTACCTGAAAATGATAGTGCCGCCTCCCTTAGGCTGCTTCCTGCTAGTGTATTGTGATTTGTCTTCTGCCTCAAGGCTGCCACTATGGGGCACTTAAACATGATACCGTAGAATGGAGTAGAGAGGAGGCCACCAGGTCAAGAACCTGGAGTGGTTATAAGGAATGCTTCTGAAAACACATACTATCATTCTATTCTTCCTTCTACTTTTGTTGTTAGGTGCATATATGTATAAGTGCTGTAGCTTCCTGCTGTATTGACCCTTTTATCATCATAAAATGTCCCTCTTTGTCCCTAATAACATTTTCATCTTAAAATCTACTTTGTTCAACATTAGTATAGCCATTCCTTCTATGTTTGCTTGGTATATATTTTTCTATCCTTTAATTTTCAACCTATTTGTGTCTTTGAATATAAAATATGTCTCTTGTGGGCAGCATATAGTTGGATCCTATTTTTTTTTTCAATCCAGTCTTACAATTTTGGCTTTTTGAATGGAATGTTTAATCCATTTACATTTAGTATAATTTTTGATGTGGTTGGTTACACCTACCATTTTTCTATTTGTTTTCTACATGTCCCATGTCTTTTTTTTTTGTTCCTCTGTTCCTCCTTTATTGACTTCTTTAATGTTAAATAGATATTTTCTAGTCAACAATTTGCTTTTTTTTTTTTAAACTTTTTACTTTTTGAGTTATTTCCTTACTGGTTGCTCTTTCCTTCAACTTTTATTTCTCATAAAATCCTAGAATTTTGTGTCACTGAATTTCATCACTTATTTGACAGATCAATTATTTTATTTCACAAAGATTTATCAAACATCGACATGTGTCAGATGCTGTGGTAGATACTGGGGACTCAGAGATGAACATGACTTCTGCCCTCAAAAGAGGGGAGTAAGACCCAAACAAGAAAGTCAGCCATTATAATGCAGTGTGATTAGTGCTACATTATAGAGGATTCTTGGGTTAATAGGTTCTTTCCACAAGAACCAAAAGGAGAGAAGTCCACTCAATCTGCAGGGGTCAGAAAATGCCTCTAAGAAAGCAAGAAGCCTAAGCTATTTATTGAAGAACAAGTAGGAGTAAGCTGGTTAGAGAAGGCAGAACCAGGTGGTCCAGAAGGAAGGAACAATCTGAACCAAAGCCTGGAGGCATGACAGACTGAGTCTTGAGAGTAATGCAAGGAGGTGAGGGCAGCTGGATCAAAGGTCTTACTTAGCTGGGTGTGTGAAGGGAGAGGAAGCTAGAAAGACAGACTGCTACAGGATCAGCTAAGGAATTTAGCTTCATGCTTAAGGCAATGGTGAACTCCTGATGGATTTGAACAAGGGATCATATTTGCATGGTGGAAAATAACTGTCGATTATTTGGAAGACGCATGAGACAAGTTACAGCTGGAGACAAGTGTCAGAAAAGTTGATGATCAGATAGTTTAGGGGAGAAAAACAAAACACCTGGAACCAAGGTGTTCTGATTCCCAGTCTGCTGCTTTTTCCACTACACCATTTTAGCCCTAAAATTCGGAGAGTCCCAGGCAAACCAGGCTGTTGAACACCCAAGTAGTGGCCGTTGTTGGGTATTTTTCCAGATGGCATTCTTCTACTCTTCCCCTAGTCAAGCCCTCTTTGTTGCAAGAGATTGTTGATGCTCCAGAGCCCTCGTGAGTAATTTCTCACAAAATACCCATTATAACCAAATTTCACCAACTGAACTGTTGCTATGTTCAAAGAGGGCCTTCCTAATGGAGTTTTCTGAGTGTTGATCTCCATTTTCTCTGCTCAGCCCTTCAGCAAGTTCACAGTATAACAAAGTAGCAATTTGATCTTGTAGCTTAACCACAAAGTCATTTATAGTCATTAACCTAATGTTTATCCCCAGAGATTAGAATCTCTAATTGGATTGGGGTGGTGTCCAGGCACAGGTGATTTCCGTATGTGCCAAGGAAGAGAAAAGAAACTGACTCAATGGAAGGAAGCTAGGGAGGACTGGAAACTTGAAAGTTCTTCTTGGTCCTTGCCAACGGCTGGTTTGAGAAGGGCTTGTCAGCACATTCAGGCTTCACTGCGCTGCACTGAAGCAGGTAATATTTAAACATAGGTCGTGGTTAGGCTTACCATGATTACTTAGAAAATAGAAGGGAAAAATCAGCTAGGTATTAGCAGAATGAGTCTTAAATTTTGATACAATGGTCTAATTTTGATATAGCTTGACTTTTCAAAATATCCTGAAACATATCATAATACATGCATTTATTATTTCCACATAAAGGAATGGACATTCATTTTGCAAGCTCATTTTGGGGGGAGACTTTAAAAACATTCTTGAGGGGAGAGAAATAGCTCAGTGGTAGAGCACATGCTTAGCTTGCACGAGGTCCTAGGTTCAACTCCCCAGTACCTCAATTAAAAAAATAAATAAAATAAATACACTCGAGATCACAAAAGACCCTCTCCTATGAAACTGAAAATTCTTTGATCTGAGATGCTGAATTTTATATATTTTAGGTTACCTCCAACGCTGTTTGAACAGTACCACACACTCAGTTTGTCCTTAATAAATATCCCAGACTGAATTGAAAAGCTCTGAGAATGCTGGATAAACAGTCATTGTTTAATTAATATCAAGTCAGGCTTTAGGAGTCAGGAAATTTCATTTTTCTGTTTTAGAATTATGATTAAAAATAGAGGAGCCTAGTGTTTCTCTTGAAAATACAAAATATGCTTGAGTTTAATCAGGTGATAGAACTTAGCATGTGGGAGAGAAAAAACTCTTTTAGTATTTTTTGTCTCATTTTTGAATGTGGTTAACTTTTTTGTTTGTTCATTTCCAGACTTGAAAGTAAGTGACAGCTCATATTTGACCCCTGGGAGGGAGGAGGAAGCCCAGTGTGGACCTCTGGCTTCTTGATTAGGTGTTACCTGTTCCTACAAAACATGAGTGAGATTACTATCCACAGAAAAGCCTTTCTGGGTTAAATATCATAGAGTTAGGGGGGGAAAAAAGCCACAACCTCTAACAGCATTCCAAAAGGAATTCTAAACAAAGGGGAAAAGACCCTAACAGTCACGATCAGAGAGCTTCTGCACTGACCAGGTCCACTGGCTGAGTTCTTTACGTCTTCTCATTTCCTTCCCTCTTTCAAATGAAGTTTTAATTTTGGAATAATTTTAAATTTACAGGAAAGTTGCCATGAAAACAGAATTCCTATGTACCTTTCACCCAATTTCCCTCGCTATTAACGTCTTACTGAACGATGGCATGCTTGTCAAAATTAAGAATTTGACATGAGCACAAGCTTATTCACTAAACAACAAATGATATGAATTCACCAGTTTTTCAAATTGAGACATAACTGATGCACAATATTATATGTCACAGGCGTACAAGTAGTGATTCATAATTTTTAAAGGTTATATTCCATTTATAGTTATTATAAAATACTGAGTATATTCCATTCTGCACAATATACCCTTGCAGTTTATTTATTATATACATTGTAGTTTGAGCCTCTTCATTCCCCACCCCGGTCTTGCCCCTCCCCCATCCCTCTCCCCACAGGTAACCACCAGTTTGTTCTTTGTATCTGTGAGTCTGTCTCCTTTCTGTTATATTCATCAGTTTTATTTTTTAGATTCCACATAGTTTTTCCATGAACATCCTTTTTCTGTTCCAGGATCCAATCCAGCATCTCATATTGCTTTTAGCGTCTCCCTTTGTTAAGTAGTCAGAGCCGACCTTATCTTCATCGGAACAACCAGCCTCAGTACCCTTTCCTCGTTAAGAGTGTTAAAAACCAGACAACTGGCCAGAAATGGAGTTGCTTTTGCTAAGCCCCAGGTCACCAAACCGAGACTTTGACTTAATTACAGT
Source organism: Camelus dromedarius (assembly GCF_036321535.1). Lineage (NCBI taxonomy): Eukaryota > Metazoa > Chordata > Mammalia > Artiodactyla > Camelidae > Camelus > Camelus dromedarius. Next base: position 12,927,550 of record NC_087459.1, on the reverse strand, counting down.
TTTGGCATTGCCAGAATGGAATCTTTAATCTGTTGATAGTGAATCCCTTGATCAGCCTTTGTTAGTAATCTGCCTGATCGACCTCTGCCATCCCCTATAAGAAAAGAAATCTTGCAGTAACCAGTCTACTCTTTTGCTCAGTGTAACTTCCTTGTTCCTGCTCCCTTCCAACCACAAAATCTCTTGCCTTGGACAGCTCTTTGGAGCTCCTTTCTATCTGCTAGATCGGATGTTGCCCAGCTCACAAATCGTTGAAATAAAACAAGACCTTTAAAATGTACTCAGTTAAATTTTGTTATGTAATGAGTGTACTCTCCCATTGAACCTGTTCATTGATTCCTCATTCATTCAACAGATATTAATTGAGCACTTGCCAAGTGCTGGACAGATAAAACAGGTGTGATCCCTACCCTAACAGAACTGAGGGAAAACAGTAACAACGTGATGGGAAAGTAGTGTGCTGAGAGAGAAGGGAGTTGAGCTGGCGGACAAAGTCAGGGAACGCCTTTTTGAGGCGTTGATATTTGAGACCTAAAAGTGTGAGTAGGAGGAGAGAATCCCAGATAAGAAGGGAGAGAATCATAGCAAAGGCACCCAGGGGAAGCATCCTAGGAACTGTAAGCAAAGCAAGCGGGAGAGGATCTAGGTGAGGCTGGGATGGGAGACAGCTGAGATACCCTGTTACTTACGAAATGAAGAGGTATCAGGACAAAGTAACTGACAATTCATATTAATTGCTTTTCCGTCTGTGTCCCCATAACAGGTGGTTCCTGCTTTACCACAGGCTGGCTTGTGCCATCATCTCTTTGTCCTTTTCTCTTCCACTGGCAGGGAGCTCCTTGAAGGAAGCATCTCTGCCTTATTCATCTTCCTTTCCTTCCCCTCCTTGGTGCTGAGCAGAGTCATCTGGACAAAAAGCATCAAAATGTGTGTCTGTTCGATCAGATTAGACTTTCTGTCACATCCTATTCTCATTATATTTGCTCCAAATGATACAAGTTGTATCGAATTTGTCAAGCATTACTTTCTCTTAAGCTCCCACTTCTCACGCACTCTGAGCTGCATGCAGCTCTGCCTGAAGACATCCTCCATTCAAATACTAAAAGGAGGACTGGACTCTTCCTCCACAGGGAGGGAGGTGGACCCCAAGACAGCAGAGACGTGTGAGGAGAGGGACCAGGTTCCAACATGTGATTTGTCTCTCTTGGTGAAGCAGGATTCAGAAGAGGAGGAGAAGGAGGGGAGGGGAGAGGGGAAGGAGTGGGGAGAAGGATAAAGGGACATCTAAAAGGATGTTCTCAGTGGTTTCCTGAGGATGGCAGGATTATTTTCAATGGCATTTTCTCTCTTTCATATTCTTCAGTATTTTTGAATTTAAAAAACCTATAAGCACTATCCCTCTTATTATCAGAATAAAAACACTAGTTATTTCTGTTGGAGAGGGATTTATCTCCAGAGGGATTTTCTTTGCAAGCATACATTGTCTTTCTCTGGTTATAGCATCTCCTTTGTATGTCCACGGGAGAACACACCTCACTGATGGAATGCGGTCTGGCGGGACTGGCAATCAAGATGGCGCCCTTCCCAACCAACAGTTGGGCACCAACCTAGCTGGGCCAACATGCACTTGCTGTTCTGGCTGTGTTTGACTTTGATCTCAGCGTGGTTAGTTCCCTAACCAACATTCAGTCACTTTTTGCTCACTGAGCTTATCCTGCGATCGAGAGGATCCACTGCCCTGAGAGCAGTAGTTGCAAAGGTGAATACTGGAAGGAGGCACTAGGACGTGGGAAAAGCTTGCTGGGTTCAGGGTGCTTTTTACAGGTTCTCATTTTTTTTTGGGGGGGGGCGTTTCACACACAGCAGGTAGGATTATTTTCAAGCAACCGAACTGACTCTGGGTAACTGAGAGATTTTCTCTCCTTTTGAATCTTGAGCCCAATGTCCCAGGGATACAAAACACTGGGTCTGATTTAGCCTGATGACAGTGCCTTGAATTTTCTGCCACCTGAATCTTCATAGTTGTCACAGTTCCTCTTCTTTTTAAGGCCTGGCTATTTAGCCCTTTTTTGATTCTGGAAGGATTTCCACATGCTTCCAATAAATTCCCCTTTTCTTCTTAAGTTCCTGTCTTTGCAAATTTATTTAATGTGATCCACAGTAAGACACACACATAGTGCCCCGGTATCTATAATTACACATAGGCATAAGTGAAATAAAAGTTGAACAAAATGTTTACCATTAGTACCTTAGGTGTCTCCTTATATTTTCTATTTTCTTCTATTTCATTTTAAAAATTCTAGTTGCAACCTCTTAAACTGACCAATGGGTTGCTCCCACACTTGGAAAGCCTCAGAACTATCCAGAGTCAACTTCTCTCACTTGTAAATAATCCCATCCCGTGTGTGGGGAAAAAAAACCCAAAATGAGCACCTCTAGAAGGAACATTGAAGTGTACAAGCTTTTCTCTCAGGCAGTGAACTCTCTCTAGCTACAGGACAAGCTCTGGGTGTAAAAAGCCAGCAAGCGGTGGTGGTTGGGAAAATCAAAAAAGCCAATCACAGCCAGAACTTTCTCCTCCGGCAGCAATCAAAATGTCAGTTGTGATCAGACCACCTTTTATGTGCTTGTCGATTGTCTAGGGCAGGGATCCAAGAGCCTGCAGGCCAAGCCTGGCCTTTGAGCTAAGATTGACTCCTATATTTTTAAATGACTCGGGGGGGAAAAAATCAAAAGAATAGCATTTCATGACATGGAAAAATTATGTGAAATTCACATTTCAGTGACCATCACTAAGCATTATCAGGAACTCAGCCACGCCCATTTATTCAGGTATTCATCTATGGCAGCTTTGGGGCAACAGCACTAGACAGAGACCATATGACCCCCAAGGCCTGAAATATTTACCATCTACCCGTGTCTGGAGGAAGTTTGCCGCCCCCGGGTCTAAGCACTAGAGGGAGATATAGAATGACATTAAGGCTTGGTTCCCGCTCTGAAGGGGCTTATCTCGCCTGGGGGTGAGACAGTCCCCATTCCACTGACACAAGTCAAAGACTAGACATTTTACTTATTTTCACAGAATGCAGAAAACACACTAGGAGGTCAAACGGAAGGAATTCTTCAAAAGACGAGGTCTGACAGAAGAAGTGGGGGCTTCTGGAGGAGGTGAGGCTGGAACCTTTGGCAATTTCTGAGTTTCTATGTAGGCAGGGCTTGGAGACAGTAACGGGGAACTTAAGCTCCATTCTTGTTTTCCTTTATAGAAGACGGGGCGGGGTGGTGGGGCATCAATTGTGCAAATCAAATAAAGGGGGAAGGGGAGGCAGGGAGACAAATGAATCTACCACGAGGAAAGGTAGGATCACGTTTAAGCTGAAAGGAAAAAAGCAGGAGGGCGGAGTGGCATGAGGAGGGAATAACCATAACGACAACAATAATAATAGCAGCTCCCACGGTCCTTACCCCGCGCTGGGCACTGTGCTCAGAGCCCCACAGGCATGGTCACATTGCTGGCTCCCCTGAACTCTGTGAGGTAGGGAGAGATGATCCCCATTTTACAGCTGAGGATGTGAAGGAGACCAATTTAACCAGAGCAGAGGTGCATTTTAGAGCATGGGGGGGAAATAAGGCTTGGTTGGGAGGGAGGGAAGGTGGAGATTCTGGAGGGTAGAGAAAACCAGGCAGAGTGTATTACATCTGATTAAAAAGTGAAAACAGCCATTTGCGGCAACATGGATGGCCCTGGAGAGTGTCATTCTGGGTGAGGTAAGCCAGAGAGAGAATGAAAAATACCATATGATGTCACTCATATGTGGAATCTAAAAAAAAAAAAAAAAGACAAATGAACTTATATATAAAACAGAAACAGACTCACAGACATAGAATACAGACTTGTGGTTGCCAGAGGGGAAGGGGGTGGGAAGGGAAAAACTGGGAGCTCAAGATTTACAGATACTGACTGGTATGTGTAAAATAGATAAACAAGTTTATACTGTATAGCGCAGGGAAATATATTCAATATCTTGTAGTAGCTTATGGTGGAAAAGAATATGAAAATGAATATATGTATATTCATGTATGACTGAAGAACTGTGCTGTACATCAGAAATTGACACAATTTTGTAAACTGATTATACCACAATAAAAAAAAAAAGGGAAAACAGGAGAGAGGGTTTAGCCCAATGGTAGAGTGTGTGCTTAGCATGCATGAGATCCTGTGTTCAACCCCCAGTACCTGCATTTTAAAGAAAAAAAGTGAAAATGGACAACCAGCAAAATACAGTAAAGGAATTTGTCATTGGCTTCAGAGGCAATGGGAAGTTTTTGTGAAAGGGAGAGACGGGCTGAGGGGGAAGTGATTAAAACACCAGTCAACAGCAGAGTGGGCAGAACCAAGGTGGAAGGCCAGGGCCAAGTCAGGGTCCATGCACCCTCCCCACCGCCACCCACCGAGATTTGCTACGTGCATCAGCCTAGTAAGAATCCTACAACAGTCACGAAATCTCTGTCACTGCCTTTCACCCAGCAGCTTCCAGACTTATTGACCACAGGCCTCCCTGGTTCTTAGAGAACCTGTCAACAACAGCTATTCCTCAGAATAGGGCTTAGAAATTGCTGCCTTCGAGAAAAGGCCTGCAGTCATATGAGAGATCATTGTATTGGACTGTGGTGTATAAAATCCAGGTGGCTGATTTTATTAATGCAGCAGGAAGGCCAGTGGTAACAAGGGGTTTCTGTCTTCAAATCTGGCTGCTGATAAGCTCCTTAGTAGAGACAGCAGATCTTTACCCACCAAGCAGCCACGTGTGCCAAGCTGGTAAGCCAGCAAACACCGAGGGGTTTAGATGCACGGGCCAACTTCAAGCTACTTTGCTTTATTTTGAGATAGTAGGAATGGCAGCTGAGTAGATACTGTAAATCTAGATACCTGATCCCAACCCCACAGAGGACAAAGTAATTTCTGTTTGAAGGCTGTTTTTAGAAGCTGCTTAGCTGCTTGCCTAGGATCCCTACCTCCCAGGAAGTGAAGCACCTATTCTCAGTTGCTAAGGAATCAAATACCTTGATGCACTGAATTCCTAGTGTCTCAGTCCCTGTGTTAACAGTCTCTTCTTCAAAAGGTAGGCTTGATAACCCAGCAGAGTTGGTAGTTAGTCGTGGGATGCTATGGTAATGACCCTGAACTCAAAAAAAATATATATATATATATAAATATATATATATATTTATATATATATAAAATATGTGTAAGTATATATGTGTGTGTATTATCTATCCACTATATACATATATAATGTGTATGTTTATTATATATACACATACATATTTGTGTATGTTTATTATATATATATACACATATATATTTGTGTATGTAGTGGATAATTTTAGTTTGCAGAGTAGCTAAATGGGTAACCAGCAAGGGCTGGCTCTTGGCGTCAATCAAGCTGAACATCTGGATGATGCTTTAAAAAGTCAATAACATGTCCGACATTTGGCATCAAGAGATGAACATCTGGGTAATTAACAGACTGACTTCTCAGGCATTTCTCAGTGCCCCTCAGGACTCCATGTTTTCCAGCCTAGGCTTACACTGAATCAGATTTCATTTGAAATCATTTTATGCACTAAAGGATACGTTTTTTAACTGTAACGCTTCAAAACTAGTAGCTCTCTTTGTGCTTCTGAACTGCAGTTAATGACGAACCTGAATTCTCATTGCTTCCTCTTCTGGAGAGTGGGTAGGTAAGGTGGAGGGGGGAGTGCTTCCACGAAAAACTGAGCGGGGTCTACAGGCCACCTCAGCCAGGTTATCTGATTCTACTCTTTCATTGTCTCTGAGCTGTTTTCCAGCTCTGTGAGAAGTAGGTAACTGGTAACAAGGCAAAAATAATTCTTATACACATGCAAGTCCTCACCTAGCTAGAGAGGTCCAAATGATTGCTCTCTCCCTCATGGAAAACTCAGTTTTACTTTCCTTTGAGCCTTCATTTCGATATTTCTGATCCATAAATTAGTCCATTCTTCAGATTCTTTTGAATCCATTATAACATCTACCTGGTTCCCTCATTAATTGAGCAGAATAAAACCTTTAATAAAAAAAATAAAATCTTCATTTTTATACCTTTGTGAGAGTGATGATTTTACCTTTCTCTGAAAATTATCATTTTTTTAATTGAAGTATAGTCAGTTACACTGTGTCAATTTCTGGTGTACAGCATAATGACCCAGTCATATACATATATATATATATACACACACACACACACACACACAAATATATATTAATTTTCAAATTCTTTTTCATTAAAGGTTATTACAGATATTGAATATAGTTCTCTGTGCTATACAGAAGAAATCTGTTTTTTTTATCTATTTTTATATATAGTGGTTAACAATAACAGAGGAAGAGCCATTAATTTTTTTCCCCATATTCTCTCAAATATGCCTTTGTTTCCTGCCCCTACCCCGTTAGAACTATGGGTGAATTTCCACGGCAGCTGACACATTGTCATAGAGTAGTAGGCTGTTTCTTTGGGAAACGCATTAGCTAATGGATAATTATCTTCTCTAAATGCAGTGTACTGTGTTCCCTTTCTTCCGAAAAGGAGCTAAATTAATGGAGTGGCTGGTCTGCCAAATACAGGTTATGCATCTCTCCATCCACAAGAAGTTTCTGAATGCTGATTGCTAATAATAATAGCAATAGTATGTTTCGTATTCGGAAATGGATGACTGATCCAGGGCAACAGGACACAGGGGTTGAGTTGTTTTCCCAAGCACAGTGAACAGATTTACTGTTTAGGATTTAATCATTTATTTTCCCAGGTGCTTTCAGGTGTTGGCCATCATGGTGTAGAAAAGAAAGGGAGGGAACTCTTGTTTATTTAGCTGCTTCTGGTTACACTGGATAAATGGGTTCAAGTTCTACTTCTGCTGCTGCGCAGCGTGAGCACTTGGGAAAATCATCTTCCCTCTGGGGGAGGTTTCTAACCCATTCACAAGGGAGGTGGTGGAGGAGGAATGAACTAACCGTATTAAAAGCTACTTGAGAAGGGAGGGTATAGTTCAAGTGGTAGAGCCATGGTTAGCATGCACGAGGTCCTAAGTTCAATCCCCAGCACTTCCTCTAAAAACATAAATAAATAAATAAACCTAATTCCGCCCCCTCCCCCAAATAATATCAACAAATAAAAATTTTTAAAAAGCTACTTGGGAGGGAATCTAATGTGCAGGCCAACTTGGGTCTGACATCGGACTAGATTAGCCCCCTCAGTAACAGCTTTTATTCTGTGCCCTCTAGACACAATGGAAGCAATTGAACATGAACAGAGATGTAAATACACACTGTCCTTAAGAGGAAGAAGAGACACCTGAATCATCAGGGGCACCTGATTTCTAAGCACACCTCTACACGAAAAACCTCATCTAAGAGCATTTAAAGAAGAACTGGCATTCTCCTTAATCTCCCACCTGACCCATAGAAGTGCTCATCTCAGCTGCAAAAATTGAGATGTTATCTGTCACCTGGTACGCTCCACTGTCTTGGTCCCTTACCTAATTATTGTCTGTGCACACTTTGGGGTGGTAATAAAGAAGAAATGGTTAGTCCCTGGACACAGATAATGTTCCAGAGAAGCGGAGCATCACTGTTCTCTGGGCTGACATCAATCCCTCTCCTCTGGGTAGCAGAGTTAAAGGGCTATTGTTTGAAGGGTATTTCTAGTCACCTATCTGAAGCATTTTCTTTTATAAGTGAAAGTGACAATTTCTTCTTCACTCCAATTTGTAGTAAGTAGAAGTCCTCCTGGGCAGGAATGCCTGAGGAAAATCAAATCCATTTTGCATGGGGAGAATTCTTTATGCTTCAGGAAGCTCATAACCTTGGCTTAATCCTGAGCACACACAACAGTTTTTATTGCCAGTGCTTTGTGTGTGTGTGAACAGAAAACTGGGGGCCATCTGAGGGAAAGAGGGCAGAAACCTAGGGGCCAAGATGAAGAGAAGGAACAAGAAAATTCTTTGCATTCTTCTGCATCATATAACCAGAGTGTCTGCATGCAAAAGGAATGAGACTTGATGGGTGGGTCTCAACTGGGGACAATTTTGCCCCTTTAGGAGACATTGGCAATGTTTGGAGACATTTTTGGTTGTCACAGCTGGGGAGGAGTTGAGGGTGCTATTGGCTTCTAGTGGATAGACGCCAGGGATGCTGCTAAACATCCTATAATACACAGGAAAGCCCCTTCGACACGGAATTATCCAGCCCCATAAGTCAGCCAGTAGTGCCGAGGTTCTCTCACACCTGTCACATAGTCTATTGTCAAAAAGATGAAAAATAACAAGTACCAATGAGGATGGGGAAACAAGGGAGCCCTCGTGCACTGCTGGTGGGAACGTAAATTGGTGCAGCCACTAAGGAAAACTGTATGGAGTTTTTTCAAAAAAGTAAAAACAGAGCTACCCTATGATCTAGCAATTCCACCTCTGGGTATTTATCTGAAAAAAATGAAAACACTAATTTGAAAAGATATACTCACCTCATGTTTACTGCAGCACTATTCACAATAGCCAAGATATGGAGGCCACAGAAGTGCCCATCAATAGATGAAAGGGTAAAGAAGATGTGGTGTGTGTGTGTGTGTATATCTATATCTATATCTATATCTATATAGATATATAGATATATATACATAATGGAATATTACTCAGTTGTAAAAAAAAAAGAATGAAATCTTGCCATTTGCAACAAATGGATGGACCTAGAGGGTATGATGCTAAGTGAGATAAGTCAGACAGAGAAAGACAAATACCACAAGATTTCATGATTTCATCTATATGTGGAATTTAAACAGCAGAACAAACATAACAAAACAGAAACAGTCACAGATACAGAGAACAAGCTGGTGGTTGCCAGAGGAGAGGGGGTTAGGGGGACAGGGAAAATAGGCAAAGGGGATTAAGAGGGGCAACTTCCAGTTGCAAAATAAATAAACCAATGGGATGTGATGTTCAGCATGGGGAATGTAATCAATAATGTAATAACTTTGTATGGGGACAGTCGGTAACTAGGCTTATTGGGGTGATCAATTCATAATGTATAAAAATATCAAATCACTGTGTTATTTGTAGATAATATTGTAAGTCAAGTATACTTCAAGAACTTTTTCAAAAAAACAGTGCTGAGGTTGAGAAGTCCTGGACAAATGGACTCTAGATTTCCATCTAGCCCTAAGACATCATGATGCTAAGACATGATTTCTAGTCTCAGGCAAGAAGTCTGTTTACTACTGTGCTCCCCGAAATTCATATATCGAAACCCTAACTCCCAATTTGACTCTATTTGGAGATAGGGCTTCTAAGGAGATAATGAAGGTTAACTTGGGTCATCAAGGAAGGGCCCTGAACCGACAGAATTAGTGTCCACCAAGAAGAGACAGAGTTCACTTTCTCTCTCTGTCTCTCTCCCCACACGCGTCTGCACAAAGAGGTCATGTGAGCACACAGTGAGAAGGCAGCCTCCTGCAAGCCAAGAGAAGAGGTCTCAGAATGAAACTTACCTCACCAGTACCTTGATCTTGATCTTTCCCACCTCCAGAACTGTGAGAAACAAATTTCTGTGGTTTAAGCCACCTTGCCTCTGGTATTTTGATACGGCAGCCTGAGCAAATGAATACATTTTATTTATAGTACTTGCCATTGCTGACACATTCTTAAGTGCTTACTATATGCTGGGCCCTGTGCTAAGCATTACACGTCGTTATCACACTTACCCCTCAACAACCCCCTGTGAGGTGGGAACTATTATTATCCCTACAGAAGAGTGAATGAAGGCTCAGAGACGTTACACAACCAGCCTAAGATCAACTAGTTAGCAAACAGGCTATGAACCCAAACAGCCTGATTCCTGGTTAAGAATTCATGTATTTAATTACCATGAGATGAGACTTTCCCAAATTGACTGTCTGATCTACACATGCACCCCAATGTTCACAACAGCACTATTTTCAGTAGCCAAGACATGGAAACAACCTAAATGTCCATCAACAGACGGCTGGATAAATAAGTTGTGGTAAATATATATATATATATACACACACACACACACACACACACAAAGGAATACTACTCAGCCATATAAAAGAATAAAATAATGCCATTTGCTGCAACATGGATGGACCTGGAGATCATCATACCAAGTGAAGTAAGACAGAAAGAGAAAGAAAAATACCATATGCTATCACTTACATGTGGAATCTTAAAAAAAAAAAAAAGACACAAATTTACTTACAGAACAGAAACAGACTTACAGACATAGAAAACAAACTTATGGTTACCAGTAGGGGAAGGGGCGAGAAGGGATAAATTGGGAGTTCAAGATTTTCAGATACTAACTACTATATATAAAATACATAAACAACAAATTTCTACCATATAGCACACGGAACTACATTCAATATCTTATAGTAACCTATAATAAATGAAAAAGAGTATGAAAATGAATATATGTATGTATATGTATGAGTGAAACATTATGCTGTACACTGGAAATTGACACATTGTAAACTGACTATACGTCAATATAAATAAATAAATAAATAAATAGCATCAGAGGACAGGGAAAAAAATTATGAACTTCAAGGGAAGGCAGGATAAAGAAAAGGGCCACAAGAGGGTGAAGTTGCCAGAGGATGTGGAAGCCAAAGATCTCTGTATCTTCCTCTAAAAGTCAAATATAGAATCAGCAATGGCCCAGCAATTCCACTCCTAGGTATACTCCCAAAGACTTTAAGACAGATACTCAAAGAAAAATTCATTTACAAATGTTTATAGCAGTATGATTCACAAGAGCCAAAAGGCAGAAACAACCCAAATGTCCATCAGCGGATGAATGAATAAACAAAATGTATATTCATAAATGAAATACTATTCAGCCATAAAAAGGAATGAAGGACTAATACCTGCTACAACATGGATGAACCTTGAAAACATGGTGCTAAGTGAAAGAAACCAGACACAAAGGGTCACATATTACATGATTCCATGTACATGAAACATTCAGAATAGGTAAATTCATAGAGAAAGCAGGAGGGGAAGGGGTACATGGGGAGGGTCTGTTTAATGGGTACAAGGTTTCCTTCTGGGGTGAAGAAATGTTTTGGAACTAGATAGGTGTGATGGTTGCACAACACTGGGGATGTACTAAATGCCACTGAATTGCACATTTTAAAATGGTTAAGGGTTGGGGGGAGGGATAGAGCTCAGTGGTAGAGTGCATGCCTAGCCTGCAGAAGGTTCTGGGTTCAATCCCCAGTACCTCCATTAAATAAATAAATACACACATACACCTAATTATCTCCCCACCAACAAAAATTTGAAAAAAAAAAAAGGCATGGCAGCTTCTATAAAATAAAATGGTTAAGGGTTAATTTTATAGTGTGTGAAATTAACCTTAATAAAAAAATCTCTGTCTCAGTAGAGAAGAAAGGCATGTAAAGCCAACCTACTCTGGGCTTTGGATAAGCATTTGAGAAAGAAAGCCCTGCTATAAGGCAGAGATGATCCTTGGGAAAGCAGACCTCTTAGCTCTGGGAACCCAGCCCGGGCTCCAGCACACCTATCAGGTTGCTCTTCCAGATGTCATTTGCGCTGGTTTTAACCACCAAGGTGTGCCCGGGGGATGCCTTCCCTACATCTATGTAAACAGGATGAAGCAGGATGGCTCATGCAGTGGTGGATGGTGGGTCTCCAGCACTAACGCCCCATCGCAAACAAAGAGTGGGTGAAACAGTCTCACCAGGAGTGCTTGGTGTGGAAAGACCAAATGGAACCCGAACGGAAATAACTTAAGCATTTTCGTTCCTCATCACAATGATAGCCACTTTTAAGAGTCACCTGCTAAAAGCATTCATCCCTGGAGTAGGACCTGGACAAATCTCCAGCTTTCAGCTGTCTGAATTCCTTCCTGGACTGAGAAGGGTGCAATAAACTGCATGTTTATGCCCCTCTCCACCCCACCTCAATTCATACATCAACATCTAACCCCCAATGTGACAGTATGAGGAGGTGAGGCCTTTGGGACGTGATTAGGTCATGAGGGTGGGACCCTCATGAATGGGATTAGTGCCCTTATCCCAGAGAGCTCCCTCAGCCTCTTCCTCCATGTGAGGACACAGCTACAAGACAGTCATTTATGAACCAGGAAGCCCCTACCATGCACTGAATCTGCCAGTGCCTTAACCTTGGACTTTCCAGCCTCCAGAACTGTGAGAGAGAAACTGTTTCTTTCTTGTGAGACACCCAGTCTATGGTCTTCTGTCATAGCAGCCTGAACAGACCCAGACAGAGGGGTATAAACACAGGAAGGAAAACATGAATTAAAGAAAGACTGGTTTGTCCCTCCCTTGGCTTGTTATTGCTTATTTCCCACATATATCTCCAGGACCAGGATTATGGAGAAAGTTGTTTCTTTTTTAAAGCCTGGGGTCACCAGGAGAAAGCCAGCACGTGGGAAGGGCAATGGGAGAAGGTCTAAGTGGGAAAGGTCAGCACGGTGACCACCCAGATCTTTAAAATAAAAACCTATTTTAAAGGTGCCTTTCCCTTTTAAAAATATGGAAAGCCAATGGAATGTAGCAGAGTTGAAAGTCTACGAGTAACTGTAGAGGGAAGGGTGAACTTTTTCATGGTCCTAGAACCAAATCCCTCCTCCATGGATTAATGGGGCAAGATTTTCATCTCTCCCTTCCTGGATTTCCATATATATACAAACAATGCTTTATCTTGTAGGATTGTGGTTATGATTAAATCAGATGAAACTATCTCCTCAATTCCGAGACCCACTGTCTTCTCCCACATTTGAGCATTTCTGAAGTCAGGATGTCCCTTCCCCCATCCCATAAATACGTGGTTTAACATAGATGAGAATACGAAAACGAATATATGTACATTCATGTATGACTGAAGCACTGCGTTGTGCACCAGAATTTGACACAGCATTGTAAACTGACTGTACTTCAGTAAAAAAAAGTAAAAAAAATACATAGGTGCATACATGTGAAAATACTATAAGTGGATTTTTTTCCAGTGAAGTTTTTTCTTTTTTTTTTAAATTTTATTTTTTGCTGGACTCTTCATGGCCCACTCCTGTCATCAGCCCTGGTCCCCTCTCCCTTCCCCCAGGTAGCCCACAGCAACAACTTGTTATGCATTTTTCCACGGGTTTCTCCATTCTAATAAAATAACACGCACATATACACAGATGTATACATATATTATTGGTGCTTTATATAGAGGCAGAGAATTTTGTTTCATAAAAATGAGATCCTGCTACTTACATTTTCCTTGATCTCATTTTTCTCCCTCAATAATATCTCTAAGACAACTGTTAGTGCTCTAATTCATTCCTTTTTAATGGCTCCCTAACATTTCACAATGGATGAACAATAATATAGTAAACCATTCTTCTACTAATGGGCCTTCACTTTGTGTTCAGTTTTTGTTGTTGTTGTTTGTTTTGCTTGTTTTTGCCCATACGGCCTTGTATATTGGTGCTTTTATTTCTGTTGGGTAGTGTCCCAGGAGTCAGACTGCTGGGTCAAAGCATATGAGTATTTTAAACTTTAATCGATGTTATTCAATTGCTTTCCCAAAAGGCTGGAACACACAACAGTTCCACCAGCAATGTTTTAAGATGACTCTGTTCTCTGCATGAATTAAAACAACTTTAATGGACCACTACATTTAATATGGCCATGCTGTTTTTCGCTCCTGTTGTTCCAAAAAAAGATGCGATTGACTGTGAATGGTGCATTCCACCTTTGCTGACATCTGAGAATCAAGGAGATACGATATATACGTAAAGCACCTTGCCCAGCCTACACCCATCATAGCATTCACGGTGCACCACCAGTGCACAATAATGGTACCCATTCCTGTTGTTTTCTTTCTGATCTGAAAATCTTGCATCCTTCTGTCAAAACAGAAAAGCAAGGATGCTAATCTACCTGCAGCATCAGGAACAAACCATCTAAACCAGGAGATGGACAAGCGATTTAGACCAAGATTCCAGCTAACTTTATTTATCTTAAAATTTGATGATTTTGAAGGTTTACCGAGCACAGTTAAATCATTTGCATCTCAGTCTTTGTGGAGTAACAGCCACCCAATTCAGCAACTACTGACTTTTTTGAATGCAAGGCTTCTAGATGCTGGGCAGTGTGGTAGACACGGAGTATTCAGCATTCAGCAGTGAATGTGACACACAGAGTTTCTGCTATCATGACACTCGCAGGAAGACAGAATCAAGTAACTGCACTTGGGTTAGCCCGTAAAACTTGGTTTGACCCAATTAGGACGCATCTTCTCATGGGCCTGCAAAAACACACCTGTGACAAAACAACTGAATCTCCTCACACCCTGTCACCTCCATTTTTTTCTTGAGGCCAGACCACTCCTTTAACTTTCATCTTTTCTTTCTTTCCAATTATTTAAATACTACCCAGTGGAGGCCCAGTTTATGTCCCACTCTGTCAACATCATCATCATCAACCTCATCACCATCATTTGAGAAGAACACCAGGTCCTCTGCAAGGGCTTTCACACATTATCTCATAGAATCTTCTTCATTATCCTATGAGTCAGGTCCTCTTACTATCTCCACTTTATAGTTGAGAAGATGAAATTCAGAGAGGTTAAGTAACTAGTCCCAAGTCACACAGCTAATAAGCGGTAACGCCAGCATTCAAATGCAGGCAGAGCGTCCACTCTCAAAAACTAAACTAATATGTCCCTGTACTGTCCATGAAATCTTTCTTATCACTCTAGGAAAGCCAGTGTTTGTGAAGCTACAATTTTTCAGAACCAAAAAATTCTTTCTGCTGCATTTCTGTGAATGGCTTCAAGCTCCTACTCCAGTTTTACCCTGAAGGCACTCTGAAGTAGTGAGGTGTAGTCCTCAAGTTTACAAGGGACGTGTTTGCAGTGGAAAAGGAAATTAATGAGCTGGACAGCAGAACCAGTGCTAAAAAACCCAGAGAAGTGTCTAACTGATCTTATCTGTATCTGTGTTAATAGTGGACTCAACTAGTCCCAGGAAATAAGAAGGGCAGTAGAATGAAGTCACTCATGCTGGGTTCAAGTTCCAGCTCTGCCACTTACTAGTTGAGTGGCACTGGGCAAGCTGCTTAATCTCTTTGAGCCTCAGTTTCCTCATCTGTAAAACAGAGCAACAAATGGCTCCACTGCACCTCACAGCATAGGGTGTTTTGAAAGAAGGAAATTAGAGGATGTACGTAAAGACATGCATGAGGTAGGCACACGGGAAGTGCTCCGTGTGTGGTATTTCTTATAATCACTCTCTTCTACTTCCCTTAGAATCATTAGTTTTGCTTCTTTAACAGTCTCTGTCGAGGCATTTTAACTAAAAAATAATTATCAGTAGATTTGACTCTGATTCACTCGAACAACCAAAAAAAAAGATCCCAAACTTTATTCTCGGAGTCTGGTCCTTGATCACCTAACATGGACCCTGCAGGAAATGGAGAGCTGTACCTTCTCCTGTCTAGCCTCTGATGAACTTACTCTGGGCTCTGAAAGGCACTCACCTCCTGCCTGTCCTGTCTTCCTCACTCTTTTATTTTTTATTTTTTTTCGAGGTTTAACATTTTTTATTGATTTATAATCATTTTACAATGTTGTGTCAAATTCCAGTGTAGAGCACATTTTTTCAGTTATACATGAATATACATATATTCATTGTCACATTTTTTTCTCTGTGAGCTACCGTAAGATCTTGTGTATATTTCCCTGTGCTATACAGTATAATCTTGTTTATCTATTCTACAATTTTAAAGTCCCGTCTATCCCTTCCCACCCTCCACCCCCTTGGCAACCACAAGTTTGTATTCTATGTCTATGCGTCTATTTCTGTTTTGTATTTATGCTTTGTTTTTTAGATTCCACATATGAGCGATCTCATATGGTATTTTTCTTTCTCTTTCTAGCTTACTTCACTTAGAATGACATTCTCTAGGAGCATCTATGTTGCTGCAAATGGCGTTATGTTGTCGGTTTTTATGGCTGAATAGTATTCCATTGCATAAGTATACCACAGCTTCTTTATCCAGTCATCCATTGATGGACATTTAGGCTGTTTTCATGTCTTGGCTATTGTAAATAGTGCTGCTATGAACACTGGGGTGAAGGTGTCATCCTGAAGTAGGGTTCCTTCTGGATATAAGCCCAGGAGCGGGATTCCTGGGTCATACGGTAAGTCTATTCCTAGTCTTTTGAGAAATCTCCATACTATTTTCCATAGTGGCTGCACCAAACTGCATTCCCACCAGCAGTGTAGGAGGGTTCCCATTTCTCCACAACCTCTCCAGCATTTGTCATTTGTGGATTTTTGAATGATGGCCAATCTGACTGGGATGAGGTGATACCTCATTGTAGTTTTGATTTGCATTTCTCTGATAATTAGTGATATTGAGCATTTTTTCATGTGCTTATTGATCATTTGTATGTCTTCCTTGGAGAATTGCTTGTTCAGGTATTTTGCCCATCTTTGGATTGGGTTGTTTGATTGTTTCTTATTAAGTCGTATGAGCTGCTTATATATTCTGGAGATCAAGCCTTTGTCGGTTTCACTTGCAAAGATTTTCTCCCATTCCGTAGGTTGTCTTTTTGTTTTACTTATGGTTTCCTTTGCTGTGTCTTCCTCACTTTTTAGACCTTAGCAAGCATCCTGGTCCAACTGCAGTTTCCAGGTCAAATATGCTGTTTCATTTCTGGCTGCGCAGATGCTATTCCCTCTGCCTGAAATGCTGTTCCCCACAATCAGTGATGAAGTGCTGTTCACCTTTTCAGGCTACTTCAAGTGACCTTTCTCTTCCAGATCCCAGAATCATCTCACAGTAGTATTTGTGTTATTATATAAATTTTACCCATATTTAAAGAGTTCTTTCTTATTCTGTTTTTCCAAGTAATTTAATAACACATTTTTTACTGTGGTAAAATACACATATGATAAAAATCTACCATCTTAACCATTTCTAAGTGTACGGTTCAGTGGTATTAAGTATATTCTCATTTTACAGATGAAGAAATTGAGGTCCAGGCAAGTTAGGCAACTTGCCCAAGATCACAGTGTTGGGAAGGAGCAGAGGGAGAACTGGAACACAGACAGCCAGAAAACTCCTTAAGGATAGGGTCTGGGTCTTCTTCATAACCTAGCACTAGAGGGGACGATATAGCTCAAGTGGTTGAGAGCATGCTTAACATACACAAGGTCCTGGGTTTAATCCCCAACACCTCCTCTAAAAATAAAATAAATACATAAACCTAATTACCTCCCTCCAAGAAAACTTTTTAAAATAATTTTTAAAAAGCTAGCATTTAGTAGGGGCTCAAGCCCATTGCATTGGATAAATGAATAGTGAAGGAATGAATGGACTGTACTATGGGCATCCTTGGGCATCCTTGGGGGAGCTTTGTGAGTGATGTTCTCAAGGGCTACAGTAAAAGAGCCTCCATCTGTGCTGATCTCTGGCCCTCAGGCTCATTCAGGTAACAGGTGATTCACATGAGTGAACCAGACAGACCCCAGGGTTTCTTGGAAAGAAACAGGGAAAAAAGAAAGAAAGCTGGTGCATGGGATCTCCATCTCCCTGCCTGGGGCTGGCACCAACTCACTTGAAATGCCCTTCTCCCCTCCCTTCACCCACTGAAACCCTGCTCAGCCTTCAGGTCCCGTGCAAACCCTCCTCCTTGCCATCATGCTTGGAGTCGTCCAGGAAGAGCCAATCTCTTCTGCTCGTCTCCCACTTGGACCTTCACTGAGTGTTTGTTTCCTACTGTTTATATGGGGTTTATACACGTAGATCATGGCGTCCGTCATGTCTCTGCTCCACCTTGCTCCCCAAATCTGTAATCTTCTTAAGAGTAGTGCCTTCTTTCATCTCTAATCTCTGCAACATCTAGCACGGTGCCAGGAGTGACAGACCTTGGCCAGGAACATTCAGAGCCAGAGAGAGCTAGAATCAGGCTCCAGCTCTGCCACTGACTAGCTTAGACACCTTCAGCTTTCTTAAGCCTCAGTTTCACCATCTATAAAAGGGCAAAAATAATCACTGACCTAACAGAGTTGTTAGAATTTAATAAGCTCAAGTTCATAGCTATAACTCATTAACTACTATTATTATTAATAAATGTTTAATAATTAATCAGAGACCAGAAATAGGCATAATTGATTATTCCTTCAGGTGACACATGAGAAGGAAATGCTTGCAAAAATGAAACTTAAAGGAATGAATAAACAGAAATGTAAATAATTGCTTTCGTTCAAAGCACACCCTAGATAATATCATATTCATAATCTTCACATTCCTGCTCTTGTGGTTCTTGCATTAAGTTGCACAGTCAGTGTAGAGTGCAGGCCGAGTGCAGAGACGAGCACATCTCCTAAACCTCAGCCCGGCGCTCAGTCTCCCAAAAGGCAGTCCCTGCCGCGTTTACCCTCATCACACGTTTCACGCTCAAGGAAATTCCTACTGCTTATCCAAAATGGGATTGATTAGGAAGGAACGTGGGACCTCAGTGAAGGGGGGTTGCATCATACATCACTTGCCCCCTACGGTCTTATTCTCCATCCAGTAGCCAATGTGATCTTTCAAAAACAAAAACCAGCTTAGGATAGACTCAAGCTTAACAACCATCAGCAGCTTCTCCTGCAATGGGAACAAAATCTATACTTTCTTTTTTTAACCACAACCTCCAAGGCCTTACCCCATTTGGCGCCTCTCTAATTTATCTCCACTCTCTATCCTGACTCTGGTTTCCCGCCACCCTGGCCTTCTGTCTCTTCCTCTAACGCACAGAGGGCCTTTGCATTTGCTGCCTGGATCCCTGACATTTACGTGGTAAAATGTCACCTCCTTGGAAAAGCATTTCCTTACCACTGGCTGGGAACTATCCCTCCCCTGCTAAGTCCCACGCAACACCTAATATTATCTGAACAACACTGTTTGCTTAGGTATTTGCTGACACCCTCGCTCCCAGCCCATTTCCAGCTTTCCCCTCGAACAGAAGCTCCATGCAACCTTGCTTGCCTGTCTTGCTCCATACAATATCCGTAGCCCCTAGAAACACTGTCTGGCATTTATAAAGCAGTTAATACCTATTTATTCGAATGAATAAATGGGAATAGGGGAGCAGAGTATGGTCATTTTCCACTTTTTTTAAAGTAAGATATTTATATTTTTTCAGACAAGTACCACAGAATTCAAAAGGATATTTTTAGCATTAAAAAATACTTTCAGGAGGTTGAGGTACAGCTCAGGGATAGAATGCTTGTCTAGCATGCATGGGGGGGGCGTGGGTTCAATCCCCAATACCTCCATTAAATAAATACATAAACCTAATTACCTTACCCCACCCCATCCCCCCAAAAAAACCCTTCAGTTATAAACATACAAGTATTTCTAATCTGAGATAATGCCCGATTAATACACCTGCTGCTATGGTTTTAGATGTGTATTTTTTTCCCCATGAAAAACTGAAGGACATATTTGAGCCTTTTATTTAACACTACTGTTTCTTTACGCTCCATACAAATTTAAAGTGCAATCAAGTCCCTTATTTGAGTCACTTTTTATTTTTACATTTCAGATGAATTTGAATTTTTTTTAATCTTTGAGGGGGAGTAATTAGATTTATTCATTTATTTTTTAAATGGAGGGACTGGGGATTGAACGCAGGGCCTCGTGCATGCTAGGCATGTGCTCTACCACTGAGCTAAACCTTCCTCTCTTGAATTTTTTATAAAGGGCATGTACTACTTCCATGATAAGAGAAGAGAAATAAGGCTAAAACAAAATAAAACTGAAACAATAAAATTAGCATATTTAACCAAACAGATGAGAGTAACATAAAAACTTTCCAAGGAATCTATTATCGAGATTACCAGCAATTCATATTCATTTCATGCTGCTTATTAAACCTGAAGCTTTGGCCAGTTTAATGATCTGTCTGCCAGTCAGCACACACACTTGGATCTTTAAATAACTGTCATCTCTCCTGGGCTCATAGAAAGAGTGTTGTCTGAGCTTTCCACTATTCCAATTTCCTACTCGTAGCCCATTTATTTCTACCTCTCTGCTTTTACCAATGCTGTTACCTCTCCTGGCATCTCCTATCTGCTTGCCACCCTCCTTACACTTCCCTTGTCCAAAATCTTGATCATCCTTTAAGGCACATTTAAATCTTTCAAGAATTAGCCACAACCACCGACAACCATGCTTTTATGAAGCTCTGTGCTTTGTCAAAAGGCACCTTGTCTTTGTGTCTCCCTCAATTAATTACAGTTGGTTGAAAGCCATATTTTTATATATCTAACCACACTGAAATGTCACTATGCATTTTCCAACTGAGTAGAAAACATCAAAAAAAACAAACAAAACCCAGAAGAAAACCACTACTCACTTCTCGCTGAAAAATGTTGTCAAAGGTGGATGGGAGCAATTGCTTAGACTCTCAAAGGAGAAAACACTAGGTGGTTTCCAAGGGTTCAAAAGCCTTTTGCCACCCTTCCCATGAGGAAGAAAATGGTATATACACGATTATGACCTGGAATTTACAAAGAAATGGTTGCCAGGAAAAAGTGACTGGCAGTCTGGAAAAATCTTCTCCAAACGCTGTTAGGCACTACGCACTTACGTCCTATTGTGACAACCATTCAGCATTGATTGCTGTGTGCCAAGCATTGTGCTAAATGCATTATATTCATTATTTTATTGAATCCTCCCAACAGCCTGAGGTGGTGATTGTCATCCTGTTGGAGGAGGTCATGGAGAGGACGTGACCCCCTGTTGACTCTCTAGCTGACCCGGGCAATGGGAGGCTCCTCCCCGCTCCCCGGTTCTTGAAATGTACCTTCCGCCTACTGTTCTCGCCCAGGGTTCACGGATGCGGCTTTGAGAGAGTAAGGTGTTGTTGAGCCCATCTAGACGGGATACACGACTGAACCCCGTTAAGGCCACTATAAAATGTTGAGATTCTGGCTGGCAGGTGCGGAGATCTACTCCTCCTGAGGCGCCCAGGACAAGCCTCGCGTGTAAGTTCCCTTGTTTGTTGTTAAACCTGCCACCTACAAGTCTGGAGTGGCCGCCTCTTTCTTTGGCCGCTTCTGGCCCTCTGAGTAGGCGGCCGGCTTCATATCTCACCCCAGGGAACTTCTCAAGGTTTCAAACCAACATATCCCCATTTTACAGATGAGATAGCTGACTCACAGAAAGGTTCAGCAATTTTCCCAGGGTGACAAAGCAACGAAGTGTTAGAGCTGCCTTTGGATCCATTTCACCTGATTTCAAAACTGCCATTCGTGGCTGCTATACCATATATATCTTCTACCTAAAAACTATGGTTACAATTACAGATTGCTAAAAACCTTAACTGAAAACGACCAGCTCTACAATCTTTCTCCCTTTTTCAAGTAGTTTAAAGTAACACCTACTCAGTATTTAACATAAAATATTTAAATACGTGTCAAAGTTAAACAGAGCGTGTCTTCTTTTTAATGGGCCTCTCTTTTTCTCCAGCATTTCAAGCAGAGCGACGCTGGCTTGGCAATGGTTGTGCCACAAAATCAATAGCACTCATTTTCACACTTCATTAATAAATAAATAGAGGCCCAGATGTTATGGGATGGATCTGTGGATCCCCTGAGAGTTGAGAGGGCGTCCCCAAAAAAGCCACTTTAATTTAAAATAAAAAATGTCAAGTTTCAGACAAGTAGTCTAGAGATCCAAACTCGCTAAAGCTAACAATCCCAAATTAAGATTCAAAAGTGAAACTGGAGATTTTAAGATTTTGAGTTTGAATAGGTAGAAATGAAAAAACAATATAGATTTGGGGAATCCACACCAAAAGCAAATCAGAAACTGTGGTCTTGCATTTGAATATGAAGCAAGAGTCAGAGGCTTTGATGGTTTGGAACAGAAAGGAGGAGAAAGCCTTCTGCCAAGGTTTTCACAGTTTGCAGCCTAATACTTAGCGGTATAAAAATTTCAAGAGCTAAAATGTTATAGATTGGGTATTCACTGCGGTTTTTCTGTGTGCTTGAACATTTCCTAATAGAATGGCGAGAAAATAAAAACCTGTAAGAGAATTATTAGGGACTTGACCAACACTGCAGTTTTAGTGTAGGGTGTTGTTTTATGTAATTCTTTGCAAAGGATAAAAGCAGGTTCATTCTACAGATGCAGTAATGAAATAATCAAAGCAGCCAACATATTGAGCACTTATCTTAAGCTCTACATACATCATCTTATTGAATATTTACAATTAAGCTATAAGGTAGGTACTATTATCATCTCCATTTCAGAGTATGGAGGCAGGGTGAGGCTTTAAAAATGTGACTAGTCATGAATTCAGTCACATAACCAGCAGAGCCAGGATTCAAACTCAGGGCTTATTTGAACACAGCTTCTTTCTATTCTGCATGGACCCAGTATTCTCAAGGCCACTGTGAGCTCCAGAGACCAACAGGCTGCCACATACTTATAAAATCACCGAATGTGTTCTGGGACTCTCTTAGCAGATGTAGAAAGCTTCTGGAAAACACGAAAGCAATAAACCTTCACATTAAATGCAGAGAGGGGCTCTGGGGCCCAACAAAACCTGAGTTCAAATCCTGGCTCTGCCACTTAAGTCACATCACCTAGCAAGCCCCAGCTTCTCCATCTATGTAAGAGGAGTCACAGGAGGTTGTTGTAGGGATTGAATGAGAGGATGCATTTAAAGTTCTTAGCACAGGCAGGACCCAATACATGGCAATCTAGCAACAAAAGGCAGCCATTGTGGGTATTATTTTGAGCTTGCAGGAAGACCAGAGACCCTCAGCCCTGGTGTCATGCTGAAGTACCAATGCCAAACGGTTTTGAAAGGATGAAACAGGAGGAAGGACACAGATTTTAAAAGGAGAAAGAAAAGGAGTGAGGCTGGAAGCACTCTGGGTTCCAGGTGTAGAACTAAGACATTTGATTATGATTTCTACTTGGACCCATGAAAACCAGAATACAACTGTGCCATTCTAGGAAGATTTTCTGAATTTATAATTACAGGTATGGAGAAAGCGCGCGCTCACAAACACACAAACACACACACAAACACACAATCTTCTACCAGGTGAAAACAGGAAAAGAGCACATTCATAATACAGCTGTTGGTTCAACATAGTTCAGCGCCAAGGCAAGAAGCTGAGGGTCCTTGTGAAGGGCGAGGGGACCCTTCCAAGCCCCGCAGGGGGCACCGAGCTAAAGCAAGCAATACAAGGGCAGGAGCACTGTGAATCGCCCTGGGTTTGCAGAGCGAGCTGGTGACCCTGGGCCCCTGCAGCTGCCTCTATACTTTGAGGCCAGGAGTTTCAACTACTGCATCCTATTCATTAAAAACAAAAACTCTTCCTTTATTTGCAAATGTTGTTGACCCCAAATTGCCATAGAGAAAACCAGCAAATACAGTCGGTCCGTTTCCGTTACTGCCTTCTAGGATTATACCCATACCAGATACTTTGAGTGAAGGAAGAAAGGAGAAGGGCGTGCTCAGGGTTAACCTTCCCCTAACCCTTTCCCTCCCACTCGCGACCCGGGAGAAGGCGCGGGGAAGAAACGCTGGGAATTTCAGGTGTGCCCTGAACCTCGCGCCGGGGGAGAAGCAAAAGCAGAAACCGAGCGGACACTCCCCTCTCTCCAGGGACGTGGGCGCTTTCCAGGATGGTCCAACAGCTCCAGCGTCCTAGCGCAACCTGGGCGGAGAACATACTCTCCTTCCTCGGCCCCGGGAAAGACCCTACTTTCCAAGATCAGCTGCGAGCTTTCGGATCCGGGACTCCCAAGTCCATACCAGGCTCCCGGCTTAGCTGTCTAGCGACTTCCCGAGCCTCCCGGTGAAGCCCAGCCCGCAGGGTTCCCCTTTTGTTCGCGGGAGAGCGCGTAGCAGCGCAACGCTGCGCATCCCACCAGCGCTACCAGCCCCGCTGCGGGGGCGCTTCCCTTGGTCCGCTCCCTACCATCCCCGGCGCTCCCGCGACCACCAGCTCCAGCGCACGGATCCCCAACTGTCCCACCCCCTGCCAAAGTACTCACTTCTCCCCAGTCCCTCCGCTTTCCACGCCGTCTCCTCCACCGCCCCATAGCGCCTCAAAGGCTTCTCAGCTTCCAGATGGATGGACAAAGATTGCTTTAACTCCATCGCTGATCCCCGCGGACAGGTCGACGGGTCTCCCTTCACTCCATCCCCGCCGCGGGCTGCAGGGAGGGAGGTGGCTCCAGCCAGCAGCGTTTTAAGAGGCCGGGCGCTAGTGACGCTGCTGCATCTCTTCCGCCGCCAAGGCCGGGGAGCGCCGACTGGTACCCAGGAGGAGGGGGGAAAAGCAGGGCGCATGCGCAATGGAGGCTTGGGGAGGGGAGCTTGGGGGCTGGGTAGAGAGAAAAGGGGGCAGATGATAACTCTAAGAAGAACAAAAACAACAACTAAAATAGAACCAACCCAAAGGAAGTAAAAACAAGGCCCCAACCGATACTGGAGCAGGTGGCAATGTTTGGCGTGGGGCTGGCACTAAGTGGCTTGTGATATGTCAGCGTGCTGTGAGGTTTTGAGTGGGATTTGTGATCGAGTCTCTGTCTGTGGGCGATGGATCCATCTTTGTGGGGAGTGTGCAGAAGCGTGAGTGCGGACCTGGATCTGGGTTCTGTGCTTAGCTGCGTGCTTTTTCGTGAGAATCTCTGTCATTTGCATCTGTGTGCATTTTGAATTTGACTTTGAATATGAAATGGGACAGTCTTGTCTGCTGGTGCCTGTATCGATTCTGTATTTATGTACATAAACTTGAGAGAGACATGAAAATATTTTGGACACGAGTATAACAAAGCTGTTTGGAACATGGGTCTTTAATTTCCAGAAACCCAGAGGTTTATCTTAACCAACAAAGCATGGCAGCATTAAAAGTACAAAATAAATCAGCAGCTAGACTGATTTTTTTTTTAAATAGTAGTATTTATTGAATGACAGCTAGGTGCAAAACATTTTGTTAGCTTTCTATTATAGAGGATGAAACTGAGGTGCAGAACAATTATTTACCAAAATTCCCATACTTATCAAGTGGTCTGGTCAGCACTTGAATCCAGACTTAGCCTCTTTATTGTATTGATCTTCTTACCTGCACAGGTATGTTGTTTTGTATAGTGGTGGGGGGAGGCTCTATAGGACATGATTTCTTTATTTGTTGTTTGTTGTTGTTTTTAAGATGTCATCTGGGGCAACTTTTAGTATCCACATGGCTCATAGAAGTATGAAAAGGTCCAGCCCTCTAAGAAAATGATTTATCAACTGGTAATAATAATAAATAAAGTTCAATAAAGAACTTCTAAATAGCTCAAAAAAGGAAATAACAATAAAAATCATAAAATATTTAGATCTGGATAATCATGAAAGTATCACATATGAAAACTTGTAAGTTTTTACTCATACTCAAAATTGTTTTCAACCAGAACAGACTAACTTTGGGGGGAAAAAAAACTTGTGAGTTTTGATCTAAGTAAGTGTATAGCCTTAAATGAATACAATTAAAATTAAAATTGTAAGACTAAAAATAAATGGGTTAGAATAAATAGAGAAGCAAAATATGATCTTTCCATAGTGTGGAATACTATTCAGCCTTAAAAAGGGAAGGGAATTCTATAATATGCTACAACATAGATGAAATTTGAGGAAATTATACTAAGTGAAATAAGCTAGTCACAAAAAGGCAAATACTGTATGATTCTACTTGTGTGAGGTGCTTAGAGTAGTCAAAATCACAGGAACAGAATGTAGAATGGTTGTTTCCAGGGGGTGGGAGGAGGGGAGAATGGGGGGTTACTGTTTAATGGGTATATATTTGTACTTTCACAAGATGAAAAGAGTTATGGGGATGAATGGGGGTGACAGATACACAACAATGTGAATTATTTAATACAACTCATCTGTACACTTGAAACTGGTTGAAATGGTTTAAAAAATGGTTAAGTGTTCAACTCAAGAGACTGTAAGAAAAAGAACAGATAAAACCTAAGTGAAGTAGAAAAAAGAAAACAATAATGATAAGAGGGTAAATTGTGGAAACAGAAAACCAAGAAGCAGTAGAGAGGATGAATAAACCAAAAGCTGATTCCTCTGAGGGAAAAAAACTAATAAAGAAAGTAAACCTTTTAAGACTCATTAAAATAACTGCTCATGAGTAGTATTAAGAATGAAAAGAGATACTTCAAGAAAAATAAATAAATAAATAAAATTTTAAAAAAAGAAAAGAGAG
Organism: Camelus dromedarius; assembly: GCF_036321535.1. NCBI lineage: Eukaryota > Metazoa > Chordata > Mammalia > Artiodactyla > Camelidae > Camelus > Camelus dromedarius. The sequence continues at coordinate 12,901,203 of NC_087459.1, read as the reverse complement.
ACATGATACAAATACAGGAAGATTTTTTAAACTTAGTAGAAATGGATAATTCTTTTTAAAAAGTAAACTGTCAAAATGTATTTGAAGAAATAAAAAAGAAAATCAATAACCATTACAAAAACTGGATTGTTAATTGGATAGAAATTTATTTTTTCCCCTCAGTCCTACAAAGACAACAGGCCCAAACATTTTAATGGGTGAGTTTTACCAAATAACTGGTAATTGTTATTTTATAAAAATTATTTCAGAGCTCATTTTATAAGTATAGCATGACCTTGATATCAAAACCAGATTAAAATGGTACAGTAAAAAAAATCCTAAAGTTATCTCACCTATGAACACAGGTGTAGAAATTGCAAATAAAAATACAACATGAACAAATAGGGTTTATTCTCAAAATGGACTAATGGCCCAATATCAGAAAATCTATTGATATAATATATCGTATTAACAGATCAAAGGAGAAAGCTGTTTGATTACCTCAATGAATAAAGAAAAATCATTTAAAAATTAGCAATCACATGTGTCTATTGTTTTTCTTAGCAAACTGACAATAGAAGACCATTTCCTTCAGTTTCTAGAAAGTAACTGTCAAACAGCAACAGCAAACATCACATCTACTATTGAACCTCTAGGGGCATCCCCATCAAGGTCAGAACAAAACAAGGATGCTTATAATCCCCACTTCTGGAAAAAAATAGGAAAATAAATGAAGCATAAGAATTGAAACAGAAAAAACAAAGCTTTCTTTGTCAGACAATATAATTATCTGCATAAAAATGCAAGCAAATCCACAAATATGCTATTAAAATTAATAAGAGCAGGTTTTTGGAAATAAGGTAAACAAACAGGAATAGTATTTCTGCAGTTAGTAATCAGACTTAAAACATAATAGCAAAAAAAAAACATCGAGGAGAAAAATTATTATTTTATGTCACCTGGGACAATTAACTATTTTTATATTGCACTGTACATCAAAAATGAACTGAAAAAAAAATGAAGAGATAGGTATGCCATGTTCAAGGGTACAAAAGAATCAGTGTCAGAGAGATGATAATTCTCTTCAGGGCAGTTCAGTTTAAATCTCAGTAGGGAATAGGATTTTCAAATAAACTTTGACTTCTAGATTGGCGACAGTGTCCTAGAAATAATACAATGGAAAACAACTTTTATTTTAACTCTTACCACTTTGTAATTTTGACCCAATCCTTTTCTGGACCACCTTTGTGAATAAATGTCTACCAAAATGTAAAAAATAAAATAAAACATAAATATTGAGAAGCTGACCCTAAAAACAAAGGGCTAGGGATAGATTAGGCAATGGTGAGAAAATACTTAACTACCAGATATTTAAACCTATTATTAAGCCATAAGACGTAAGAAGAAAATTGAGAATCCCAAAATGGACCTACACATATTTGGAAAGTTAATATATGACAGAGGAGGCACTACAAGTCAGTATGGAAAGGATGGACTGACTGTTCAATAATTGGTGCTAAAATATTTGCCTAACCAAATAGAAAATTAAAATAAAAATTACACCCTTAATTTTAACCTAAGTTCCCATCACACACACATACACAAATTCCAGGTTGATTAAGGACCTCAATGAGAAAAGCAAAATTTTAAAAATTTATAAGATAATATAGAAGAATAGTTTATTGTTTTGCAATGGAAGGATATGCTAATTAAGACCCAAAAAACACAGACCTTAAAGAAAAGTATTAATAATTTGACTACAGTAAATTGTTTTGAGGTGAAATTCATGAAACATGAAATTAGCCATTTAAAATCAGTGGCATTGTACCTTCACAATGTGGTATAACCAGCCGTTCTCTCTAGTTCCAAAATATTTCATCATTCATTAAGGAAATCATCAGATCCAGTAAGCAGTTATCTCACATTCCCCACTCCCTCCAGCCTCTGACAACCAGCAGCCCTTTCTTTTTCTGTGGATTTACCTTTTCTGGGTACTTCACATGAATAAAATCATACAATATGTGAACTTTTGTGTCTGGCTTCTTTTACTTAGCATACTACTTTCGTGGTTCACCCAAGTTGTGGCATGTATCAGTACTTCACTCCTTTTCATGGCTGAATAATATTTCATTGTAGGACTATATCACAATTTGTCTACTCATTCATCTGTTGATGGACATTTAGTTTGTTTCCACCTTTTAGCTACTGTGAATAGTGCCACTATGAATTTTTGTATACAAATATTTGTCTGGGTACCTGTTTTAAATTCTTTGGAGTATAAACCTAGGAGTGTAATTGCTAGGCCATGTGGTAATTCTATATTTAACTTTTTTAGAACCTGCCAAACTATTATCCATAGTGGCTGAACTATTCTACATTCCCAACAGCAAGATACAAGGGATTCAATATCTCCACATCTTGGCTAACACTTGTTATATTTTGTTTTGTGATTATAGCCACAACAATGGGAAAGACCGAACTACTGCCAACAAAATGGGTGAATTTTACAGGTATTAAGATTCAGCAAAAGAAGCCAGAGGTGGAAGAGTTCATTCATATAAAGTTCAAAAACAGGTAAAAACTTATTTACAATGATAAATGTCAGAACAGTGGTTACTTTGGGGGTGGTATGGAATGGGAAGCTACATGAGGGCGAGCTTGTTGAAATGTTAGAAAAACAAGAGCTGATTGGTGATGTACTGAGATGTGTGTGTGTATAGTATGGACACACAGATATGGGGGAGAGAGAAAGAGGGAGGGAGAGGTTCGCTGAGATAGCCACTTAAGATGTATGCCCTTTACTGTATGGAAATTACATGTCAATCTAATTAAATAAAAGGTTCAGGGGTCTTTGTCATGTGATTCTTTTACTGTATGTTGAAATATTTCATCATTTAAAAAAAAGAAAAACAAGAAGAAAAGAAAAACTAGCCAAACTTACTAGATCCAATAATTCAACTCCGGGGAATCTAACCTAAGAAATATTGAAATACTAAAAAATACGTAGACATAAGGTATTTCTTACAATTTATGTAAAATGTGGGAAAACTGGGAAAAGTCTAATATCCTACAAAAAGAAATGGCTAAATAAATTATGGTATGCATGCAATAGAACATGGTATGCTTTTTTTAAAATGATATTTACAGGGAGTTTGAAATGTCATGGCAAAAACATCATAACACAGTGTTAATCAAAACATCAGAGGAAAAGTAGAATACAAACTGTAATATAAAGTATGAGCTGTTGTTCTTCATCTTTTGGTGAAGATCCAGTGTACACTGTGATCTCAATCATACTAATATTTCAAAGAAGTTGGTAGAAATTAAATGAAAAAATATTTTGATCCCAACTTTGTTATGTTTTAGCATATACACACACACATATGTACAGATATCCAATTCAAGAAAACTGAAATGATACACACCAAACTGTTGATGGTGACTACCTTTGAATGTTCAGACAATAAATAATGTTTTTTTTTAATTGAAATATAATTGATTTACCATATTATGTTAGTTTCAGGTCTACAGCAAAGTGATTCAGTTATACATATATATATTTTTTTCTTTAAAATTCTCTTCCATTATAGGTTATTACAATAAATAATGTTTTGTTTGAATTCTCCAATGTCCCTACAAGGTATATGTATTACTTTTATAATCAGGAAAAAAACCAATATGTTTTTAACATGTGAAAAGTAAAAACACTAGGAATAAATATACAAAAACATGAACAGTGGTTGTTTCTAAGAGTTGAGATTTGAGGGAAGATCTCTTCCTTTTTAATTTTCTGAATTTTCCAACCATCTATACTGAGCTCGTGTTGTTTTATCATTCAAAAAGGAATAAATTCCATTTCTGAGAATGTGTGAGTAATACAATTCTGTAATCCTAGAGGACAAAACTATTCCCGCCTCAGCGATGCCCAGAACCTTGTCTATTTGCATTAGTTCAGCGTGATAATGCTTCAAGTTCAATAACTGGCTAAAGTAACCATCTGCATGGAATTAAATGGCTATTCCAGGCCTGGCTTCTCATTCTGGCTCAGTGCCTTGCTCTGCTGGGAACACCAAAGACTCCGAGGGACGCTGGATGATTACAAAGAGCCAGGACTGCAGGGGCCAGTGCAAAACGCTCTTATAACTGCCGTGGGGGTTAATTGAAAGGGAAACAATGCAATAGCATCTTGATAGTTTGATATCTCATCCAGTATGCTGACAGTTTCAAATGTCCGTGACACTGAGCTTATCAGGATAGCACGGTTTTCAAAAATACAGCCTTTGAAATCTGGAGGCTCTGAGTTCAAGCCCCGACCCTACCACCGGCCAGCTGTGTGACCCTGTGTGACATGTCACTTAATCTCTCTAAGTGTCCCTTTCTTCATCTTTAAAATTCTAATGGCACTATCCTAACCCAGAGGACTTTGTGATGATTAAGCGAGATGATTCATAACATCACACAAAAGGGCCTCAATACAGGTTAGTTGTTGATGTTGCTGTTTTTGTTACTATTATTATCACGTTGTTCCAGCTGATGTTTTGAGTTCTGACCTTTTGGGCATTTACCAAATGAAGTCTCCAAACACCAAAAACAGAAACCTATTTAAATGACACTGAATGGAGAAGCTGGAATCCTCATACGTTGCTGGTAGAAATGTCCAATGGTGTAGCCACTTTGGGAGACAGTCCAGCAGTTTTTTGAAACCGTAAACACAGTTACCACATGACCCAGACATGCTACTCCTGGGTAGATACCCACAAGAAATGAAAGATACATCCACACAAAAATTTGTTTGGACAAATGTTCACAGCAGCATTACTCACGGTAGCCAAAAGAGGGGAAACAACCCACGTATCCATCAACTGATGAATGATAAAATAAAATGTGGTGCATTCCTAACAGTAGAGTGCTATTTGATAATAAAAAGGGATGAAGTACTAACATGCTTCAACATGGATGAATCTTGAAAACATTATGTTAAGTGAAAGACACCAGTCATAACAGACCGTGAATTATATGATTCCATTTATATAGACTGTCTAAAATCTGTATCTATAGAGAAAGCATAACTATAGCAAATCTACAGAGAGAAAGAAAGTAGGTGAGTGGTTGCTTAGGGCTGGGGGTGAGGGAGAATAGGTGAAGGCAGTGACTGCTAGAGGTTACAGGATTTCTTTTTGGATGAAAATTTCTAAAATTATGACAATGGTTGCATAACTCTAGCAATATGCTAAAAACCATTGAATTGTACCCTTTAAAAAGGTGACTCAGATAGTATGTGAAATATCTCAATAAAGCTAGTACCAAAAAAAAAAAAAGACATTGAGTGGGGTTTAACCATCTAAATCACAACAAATTATTATGATGTTAATGAAACAGCTGAAGTCAGCCTGTGCAGCTAGCCTGCAGGGAATTCCAGGGGTCCGGCCACTCAGTCCAAATCTGCCCTGCCCTAGGTGGGGTCTGGCATCACCTGACGATGGTGGCCATTCCAGCTTGTATGTTGAGGGGCATCACTTGAGGTCCTATGGCAACCTGAATTCCCAAAATAACAACAATGATTCCAGGACAGTGATCGATTCCAAAAAAATGAGGCTGGGAGAACACCTTCCCACCCATCAGCCCACCCTTCTGTCTCCTACTTAAGATGTACTTTCTCCAGCATTACCATCGGGTTTTTGTGAATTAGCCATTTTGCCACTGGAAACTAGACTATGTGTTAGTAGGACTATAGTTACACTTCTGTATCTGGCAGAGATAGTAGAAGTTTCAATTGTACAAATGTATTCATGAAAGAACATCAGAAGGACCAGGACCTGTTCCCACAATATGTCTTTCATTCCATTTTGAATCATAGAGAAAGGAGGAAAATGTGGGTAAGGTTATGCATTCACAGTGTCCAAGCTCTTTTTACTCTCACAAAATGGGTTCCTTCTTAGTGGCCCCAATGTCTCCTAAAATATCATTCTTTATTAAAGTATATCACTTATCAACCTTGTCTCGCTATGATTCCTGGAAAATCAGAAAATCAGAAGCATTTCAAGGAAAGAAGTTATTGGCTATCCAAATGAAATGCCCCCCATAACCAGTATGGCGCTATGCCTTGTGTTCCAGCTGAATCACATCCCTTCAGTTATACAGTGTGATTACGGAAACAGTGGAAGAGCCAGCGAGGAATTGATCTGTGCTTCATTGAAAAGCCTAATGCAGAGGGAAAACAAAATCTCGGTGACTCAAAGAAATATAAGAAGTATTGCTTCTAGAACGTGTGAGTTCCAGAAACTATGATTCATATGAGAAGAAACATTAACTTCAAGATTCAGAAGAGAAGGTTGTAGAGGTTAGCACCATAGCTGAAAGTCAGGCTGCCAGAGTGAAAAGCATGCTTCGTAGCTATAGTACCTCAAACCAACTGCAGAAGCTCTCCAAGAGACAGTTTCCTTTCCCGTAAAACGGGGTCAACTATGTAACATGCTTAGTATAGCACATACTACAGAATAAATAGACAATAAATGTCATTATTATTAACACCATAATTGTCATTACTTGAAGTTTAAAGTTGGCTTCCGTGTTGTGCTGTATGTCATTAAAACATCAAGGTCATCTTTACATAAATTCTAGAATATGCAACGCTATGTAGTCATTACATTTGTCATAATATTATTCCTAATTTTACAGACACATTCCAGGGAGATCAGTGTTATCCAGTATTAACACTTTCCTAAATTATGGTTAGCAGGTATCTTGGAGTTCTACAGATAAGGAGTCTCAGGAAGCAGTAAAAGAGATTCACCAAGAAGGACAAGAAAATGGAATAACTGAGCCAGGTTGCATGCACAGTCCAGGACCCTACCCTAGGTCAGTTGTTCTGCAAAGCAGCTCTCATCAGCACATGCAAGGCAGACGCCAAAGCAGAACAGTACACTTTCATCAAGCAGAGTTGGGATTATCACAGCTCTCTTCCCTCATCAAAACTGAGCTGGGTTTGGGTTTGTTCCCTTTGTGAAGTCAGTGATCAGTGTCTTAAGAGGGCATGGCTTTCATGAAACAAATCTGGATGTGTTTGTTCAGTGTCTGAAATAAATACAGAGGGAGTACAATAAATCAAATGTGCCAATAGGCCTCTTGGCTTAGGGGGAAGTGAACTTGGGATTCAGTATGTAAGTATCAGTTTGAGTTTGAGGGGTTTATTTCTATAACAATGAAATAACTTATCATTAGTTTCCAACACACATACACACAAACACAAGACATTCTTGGAACATGTTAGTAGGCAAGGAAAAATATTACCTGCAGAGCAGAATGATAAAGAACTTTGGCTCTGCCATCCTAGCTCTACCACTTACTAGCTGCATGACCTTGGGAAAGTCACTTGCCCTCTATTCTACTGAAAATGTTCTAAAATCCCTGATGGCCGATTTATTGTCATATCCAGTAGTTCTTTTCAGTCACCATCCTATTTAATGTCTCCAAAAGTATATAATGTGTGGCCCAGACCCTACTCCAAACTCTCTCCCCACCTGTCTTCCAGGACATGCTCTCTCCTGGTCCTCTGGGTTCCTACTCCAAATGTTCCAGCCCTCCCTTCTCTTCCCCTTCACAAGCTTGTTCTCCATCGCTCACCCCCATCAGTACGGTTCCCAGGGTTTAACCCAGTTCATCTTCTCATTCATTACCTCTTCTAGTTAAACCCATCTTTCATTGTGCTTCAGCACCAATGGTTCCAGTCTCCATCTCCAGCCCCAGTCCTTCTCCCAGCTGTTTCCACCTACCTCTTGGAAATATCCAGCAGTCTTGGGGAAGTTGATAAAAGAGGGAAATGGATTTGGAAGAGAAAATAGAATTAAAGAGGGTTCCAGAAAGTGCATTCTGTATTTCTCTTAAAGCAGACTTAGGGGAGGGAAAAGAAGCTGAAGAAATAGATGCCGAAAACGTAGGACCCGAAATCCTGCATCCATTAGAGAGCGGGGAGTGAATACTTCTGCTCAAAGTGTTCAAGGAGCAGGATCAGGTGTTTTGGGCATGAAGTTACTATGAGTGAAGACAAGATTATGTGCCTATGCAGAGTGGGGAGGGAGCCTGAAAAAAAGTCCCCAGGACATGTCACGTGGGGACTCTCTCTACTATGACGCTTTCTGTTTTTCAAAGCTGATATTCATTGAGTGGTTACTGTGTACCAGGCACTTATGAGACTTACCTTCTTAACTACACTCTGAACAGTGTCCTTTGAGATCAGGGCTTGTAGCTACAGAGATGTTGTAGCTTGCTAATAAGTGGCAAAACCTGCCTTCAGTGTCAGCCAGCCAGTCTCAGTGTCCAAACATTTAACCACAATCCCACATCACCTCTCCAAGCATTCCTTTCTTCTCAAGGAATCACCATGGCAATAGCCAGGAGGGATTTATAACCTCAACCTGAACATGTCAAAATCAGACTCATATTTCTCACCAAACCTGCTCCACCTCAATTAGAAACCGCAGATTTAACCTCAGTACCTTACTCTCCAATAGTCTGCTCTCTCCCTCACACATAGTCAACAAATCCTATTGATTCTATCTTGGAAATCTCTCCAAAATCCAATTGTCTTCTCCATCCCCACTGCCTAGTTCTAGCTCAATTCTGCATCATCTTTTCCCTAGACTATTGCAAAAACCATCTTTTCTGGTATTTTTCCCCCACTAGAGACCATTCTCCACATTGCTTCTAAAATTATCTTTAAAACACACATGCGCGCACACACACATACACACAAATCTTAATGCCGTTTAAAAACCACTGAATTCCTGCTGCCTGCGGAGTAATTTACATAAGCAATCTCCTTGGTTTTGAGGACAATCAGGTTATTCCCAATTTCCTGAAATTATCAAGAAAACTGAGGAGAGTCTTGCAGTGAAAGCTTTGTGGATACCCTTTATTTCCTTAGGATAAATTCCTTAAGGTGAAATTGCTGAATTGAAGGATATGCACATTATCAAAGGCATTTGATGCTTATTATTAAGCTGTTCTCCAGAAATGTCCTACTTAAGTTATACTCACCAGAAGTGTGTATTAAAACTTACTAGGATTCACATGTTTACATCAGTATACCCATGGAGTGGAAATGTGTTCTGTTCACTTTCAGATTATCAGAGCTTTATTATTAAATGGCACAGGATAGTCAGCAAATGTTTGTTGAATGAATGAACTGAATAAACAAAAGAAAACTGCATTAAATGCTCCCTGACTTGTGTATAGCTGAAAATAAGCATATCGTAACACAATTGCTATACGCTACGTCTATGTTCACCTGTCTGTTTCATGCAGAATTAATTCAGTAGCATCCTTTTGCACATGAGGTTGTTATTTATGGATACTCCACAATGGTGTTCCACCCAGGGAACAAAACCCTTACATCCTATCCATATTCACTGTCCATGCACAGACTCAATCTTTTTTTAAATTGAAATATAATTGGTTTACAATGTTATGTTAATTTCTGGTGTACAGCATAGTGATTCAGTTATCTATATTTCATAATCATTTTCATTATAGACTATTATAAGGTATTGAATATAGTTCCCTGTGCTATACAATAGGACCTTGTTGTTTTATTTTTTATGGCGTAATTAGTATCTGCAAATCCCAAACTCCTAATTTATCCCTCCACCCTTTTCCCCCCTGGTAATCATAAGTTTGTTTTCTATGTCTGTGAGTCTGTTTCTGTTTTGTGAATGAGTTCATTTGTGTCATTTTTTAGATTCCCTGTATAAGTGATATCATATGGTATTTTTCTCTTTCTGGCTTACTTCACTTAGAATGACGATTTTCAGGCCCATCCATGTTGCTGCAAATGGCGTTATTTTATTCTTTTTTATGGCTGAGTAGTATTCCATTGTATATATATGTGTTTGTGTGTGTATACACACAACTTCCTTATCCAGTCATCTGTCGACAGGCATTTAGGTTGCTTCTATGACTTGGCTATAAATAGTGCTGCTGTGAACATTGGGGTCATTTGTCTTCTTGGATTAGAGTTTCCTCCAGATATATGCCCAGGAGTGGGATTGCTATATCATATGTTAAGTCTATTTTATGTTTTTAAAGGAATCTCCATACTGTTTTCCACAATGGTTGCACCACACTGCATTTCCACCAGCAGTGTAGGAGGGTTCCCTTTTCTCCACACCCTCTCCAGCACTTATCATTTGTGTACTTTTTAATGATGGCCATTCCACTAGTGTGAGATGATGCCTCATTGTAGTTTTGATTTGCATTTCTCTGATAATTAACAATATTGAGCATTTTTTCACATGCCTATTGGCCATTCATATGTATTCATTGGAGAAATGTTTGTGTAGGTCTTCTGCCCATTTTTTGATTGGCTTCTTTTTAAAAATTATTATTGAGTTGTATGAGCTGTTTTTATACTCTGGAAATTAAACCCTTGTCAGCAGCATCATTTGCACATATATTCTCCCATTATGTAGATTGTCTTTTCATTTTTTTAGAGCTTCTTTTGCTGTGCAAATGCTTGTAAGTTTAATTAGGTCCCATTTGTTTATTTTTGCTTTTACTTCTATTGTCTTGATAGACTGCCTTAGGAGAACATTGCTAAGATTTATGTCAGAGAATGTTTTGCCTATGTTTTCTTCTAGGAGGTCTACAGTGTCTTGTCTTATGTTTAAGACTTTAAACCATTTTGAGTTTATTTGTGTGGATGATGTAGATGGTTCTGACTCCATTGTTTTACATGCAGCTGTCCAGCTTTCCCAACAGACCCAGTCTTAATTTCTTCAATTTTCTATCATCGCCTGTGCAGGTCAGGGGCTACAAAGAATTAACCTAAACTAAATAGCAAAATGAGTAAAAAGGTGCTGAAAGTTAATAAATCTATATTTCCAGATGTGTACACTCGGCCCTGTGTATTGTATATCTGCATATTCAACCAACCATGGAATAAAAATATTTGGGAAAAAAATTCCAAAAAGCAGAACTTGTATTTGCTGCTTGCTGGCAACTATTTACATATCATTTACATTATATTTACAACTTTTTAGTAGCATTTACATTGTGTTAGGTATTATAAGTAATCTAGAGATGATTTAAAGCATATGAGAGGGGGTGTATATAGCTCAGTGGTAGAATGCATACTTAATATGCACAAGGTCCAAGGTTCAATCCCTAGTACTTCCATTCAAAAAATAATAAAAATGAAAATAAAGTTTACAGGAGGACATGCGTAGGTTATATGCAAATACTATACCATTTTATGTAAGGGACTTGAGCATCCACAGATTTGGGTATCCAGGGCATCCTGGAGACAATGCCCTGTGGATCCCAAGGGGTGACTGTACATGTAACTCTCAGTTATAAATGTCCCGGAAGCACCACAAATTAAATCCCTTCCCTCCAGAACCTTCCACAGCTGGTGACAGTTTTGATCCAGCCAGTCATTCAAACCAGAAAATGTCTATTTTGTCCTATTAACCTCACTGATATTACCTAGCTACATCTAAATTTACTAACCGAAAGCCCATCCCTTCCTCTCTCTTTCTCCTTCCACTGAACTAATTCGGGCTCAGATGATCACTACCCCAGGACAGCGCAATATTCGTTTAACATTTACGCTTTCAACAGATATTTGTTGGCACTTATTCTGTTCCAGAGGCCATGCTGGATGCCAGGGTGCAGCTGTGAGAAGTGTTGTTCAGTAGCTGGCAGAAACTGTGGGCTGATGCTGGTGGTCTCTGCGGGTGGCCAGGTCACCCTCTTGGAGATTCATTATGAATAACAGCATCTTAGAAGCTCCGAGGACAGTTCACCTTTGTGTGACTCTGTGTTTCCCGCATGTCTTTGAACAAAGAACCCTCTTACCAGATAACAGCTACTAGGTTCTCGAAACCATATTCTACAAAGCACATACTGGGAAATCCTCACAAGAAGCAATATAAAGATTTCCATCACGAACTTGTTGTATTTATTTCCCTGGAGATGCCCTGCCCTGCTAGGTTCTGTCTATAACCAAGCTACATTTGTTAATATGCGATTTTTCCCATTTTACTAATCAAATATGTATATAATTCAACATCTGTGAAGAGTGCTGTGATTGAGGTAAGCAATAAATGCCGAGAAGCATTGATTTAGCTGAAGAGGGTGGCAAATGAAGCTTCCTGGAGGAGGTGACATTCTGAGCTGTGTTTTGAGGGATGAATAGGAATTAACCAAGTAAAGAGCAAAAGATTTCTGGATCAGCAGGTACAAAGGCACAAGTGTGTGAGTTTGGGGAATGAGTCTGGGGAAGTCCAACAAAAATGGCTATTATATTGAGAGCTTTTACTCTGTGCCAGGCTCTGTGCTAAGGACTCTGTGAATATTATAAGTCTATGTGGTAGCTTCTATCATCCATCCACTGCCCCCTATACACTTTTTTTTTAAGATATGAAGACATAGCCTTAGAGAGGTTAAGTGAGATTCCCTAAGTCACAAAGCTGCTGAGATATTGAACCCAAGTCTGTGTGACATGAAAGACTGTGTACTTAACCACCGAGTTATCCTTCAGTTAAGCTGCAATGTAGGTACAAGTCGAGGACCATCAAGGGATGAGACCACTCAGGCAGAGACCACATTTGCTTCCTAGATCAAAGGAATTTGGAGAGTATCCAAAAGGCCACCAGAGACCGTGGAGAAAGTATTGATTTTAATCACTGATTTTTTTAGCAGGGTAGAGATACAGTCAGCACTACTTCTGAAAGATCATTTGATGGTCCTGGGGAGAATGAGATGGAGAAGTGGACATAGCATAAAACTAGAGGTAGGGAACATCAGCCAGGAGGCTTTAGTGGTGAAATACATAAATACTTCCCACAGTTTAATGTGTTAAAATGGACCTTCTAGTCCAGATGGCCTGGAGTGAGGGTCTGAGATTCTTAGACGTTCCCAAGTGATGTAGAGGCTGCTAGTCCATGGACCACACTTTGAGTAGCAAGACCTTACATGGGAAACAATGAGGACTTGAAATAAACAATGGCAGAGGAATTAAAAGGAAGGGACGGACTAAAGAGATATTGGAGAGGCAGGACTTGTCGACCTGAGTTACCTGAGGCTGCCTAAGCATGAAGTAGCTACACTGAGTTGACATAGCTCCTGCAGATGGTAAAGAAGGGACGTTTGAATTAATCTGTGTAACTCTGCTTTACAACAATAGCCTTTTCTTTTTTTTTTTGGAGTATAGTTGATTTACGATGTTGTGTTAGCTTCAGGTGTATAGCAAAGTGATTCAGATGTATGTCTCTCTCATATATATTCCTCTTCATATTCTTTTCCATTATAGGTTATTATAAAATATTGAACACAGTTCCCTGTGCTATACAGTAGGTCCTCATTGTTTACCTATTTTATATATAGTAGTTTATATCTGCTAATCCCAAACTCCTAATTAACCCTTCCCCCTTTCCCCATTGGTGACCATTGTTTGTTTTCTATGAGAATAGTATCTTTTTTGAAAGCAATTCTCAGTCTCTTATGTTATCTTCAAGGACCTGTGAAGATATTGGGACCCTCTGGTTAAGATTCTCTGGCAATGTAAATTTTTCAGAAGCATAAAGTAAGATGAAATGGAAAATATTTACTCAGCATATACCATGAGCCAGTCACTCCATACCTCTGCATATGTTATTCCTTCTCCTGGAATATTTCCATGGCCACACACACACACACACATACACACACACACACGATCTGATCATTTCTTCATGTCACTGCCGTATCTTTCACATCTTAACACACTGCCTTAGAAATGCCAAAAGCAATTTCACAATCATAGAAAGAGTGTGAGTTTTGGAGTCAACCAAACTTCAGTTCAAATCATAGCTCTGCTGTGTATTGGCTTGATAATGACAAAAACCTTTGTTTTCTCAACTATAAAACTGGAGATCCTATATACTGTGAGGTCATGAGTATCTTTTACAATGCTTTCCTTTGAGTAATAGGAAACCTAATTCATAGTGGTTTAAACAATAAAGAAAATCTACCAGCTACCAAAACAGAAAAGGCAGAGGTAAAGCAGGCTTTGGAATAGGCTGATCCAGAGATTACAAAATCATCAGGGTTTCTCTGAGATTCTTTCAATGATACCCCCTTTCTGTCCCCTTCATGCTAAAAAAAAACCAAAAAAAAAACAGCAGTTCTAGGGTTCACGTCTGTATTAATACCCCAACCAGAAAGGAAAAGAATGCCTTTGTTTGGTTTTCCCAGCAAAAGTTAGGAGTATCACTCTCCTAACTCCTAACTGGACCACTGCAGGTCACATGGCCATCCCAGAACCAATCATGCTGGGGTGCATGAAATGCGCTGATTGGCTTCACCTTGGTCATGTGCTCCACCTTTTGAGCCAGGAGTGGAATCATCTTGCCTGAGGGTCTCAAACAGACACTGGGAGCTGTAGGGAAGGAGGGTGGAGAATGGATGCTGGAGAGGCAACTGACAACTATCTACTCTACCACGCCCATTAGTACATTACTTAAAGGACCTGGCACAGAACCTTGTCTGCAGTTTGCCTGTCTGTTTACTAGACCATAAGCCAATTTCTCTTCACCTCAGGCCTCCCTCATGCCTATCACAACACCTGGGACATAGTGTAAATATTTGTTGAATTGATGTTGATGGTTGGAATTGGAAAACAAAGTGGTAAAGTTATAGAAATTATTTTAAAAGAACATTGTATGACTTCAGGAAATATGAAAACATACACTGTTGGCTGGTCCATGGCATTAATAAGATAAAGAAGCTGGATACAGTCGAATCATAGACTGGGGTTAAAATTAGAATGTATTCCAGTACATATTTTAGGGGTCTGCTATAATTTTTGGTCAATTTAGAAAAGAAATGCTAAATAAAGTGTCATCGTTTGCTTTGCCTGGCTTGGGAGCAGAAGAGAAGAAAATCAACCTTTTTGTCCCCTACCCCGCAACTTCAGTCTACTCAAGAAATGTCCCTTGTGCAAACAATATGTGATCCCATATTGTACAGGGAAATAAGTTTCAAGAGGACAGCTGATCTATTCTAGCATCTTGTGGATCCTAAGAATCAACATCAATTAAAAAGATACTAACATTGATTAATCCCACTCTGCACCAGGCACTGTCCTTCAAGCTTTCACATATGTGATCTCATTTAATCCTGAGTAAATTGAGGCTGTGAGAGGTTAAGCTCCTTACCCAGGATCACACAACCAGTAAACAAAGACCCAGGTACTGAGGGACACATGCTTCAGAATCACTCTTCTTGTTACTAGAAAAGATTTTCTAGCATAAACCTCAGGGACTTTACAAGGGAAATATTGGATTACTGTAATATGACTGATCAGCCCAGCTTAATATTACCTATTCATTATAATGTATAACATTATATAACATAACAGCATGACAAAGAATGCTGTAGTGTTTCCGCCTCTGGCTCTCTAGTAGCCATACGTAGATCACAGAACTATGAAGGTAGGTTAATTACATGACCTACATAACGCAATCAATATTACGAAAATTTTTAACTGCTCGTCCTTACGTGGTTGAAAATATAGGGTCTAATTTTGGTCGGCAGTAGCATCTAGGTAATGCTGACTCAGAAGGGAAACATTTGTTGTTGCCATGAGAAGTGGAAGAGAAAAGCTGAGTCACACTGTACCACATCAAATGTTACCACTATTAATATAACATGTGCTAAACAGTGAGCAAGACGGAATTAGACCACCTCTGACCAACAGGTTCATCATTCCACCAGTAGACAGATCCAAGAAACATGGTCGCAGTGCTGTGTCCCTTCATTGTATTATGTTCTTTATTGACTAAGCTTATAATTAGTGTATGGTCGTCTGGTCAATGTCACCAGTGTAGTGTACCATCAGAAAAAGCGATTGCAAACTCAGTGCCTACAGGGGCCAGGCGGGTAACGGAAATGAATACATTGGGCAGGCTGTAGGATAGGAGAGAAGGAAGTCTACGGTGAACTGTCTATGGCAACGGATACTGCAGCACGATGCTTAGTAGAGAGCTAGAGCAACCATGGGAACAGGGTTTCCAATTTTTCAGGAGATTGCCAGAGACCCAGATTTTTAATATGAAATTTCCCAAGTCTTCAAACCTTGTGGGTGCCATAAAAAGCACTCTTGTGGGCCAGATCTGTCCAATCTCACCTGTGTCGCTCTGTTAAAAGACTCCTAGTTCATCTCTCATTTCTATCTACCTTCTTCTATCCTGTGGAAGGCTGAACTTACTTGGGTTCCACTTATCTTTTTGAGATGAGTCTCTAATACACACTATAGTTGTCTCAAATAGACACCAAAAAATGAAATAAATTTTGATTTTATTTTTATACAATTTTTAAAGGTTTTAAACTGTAACTCCATTTACAGTTATTATGAAATATTGGCTATATTCCCCATGTTGTACAATTAACATCCTTGTAGCCTCTCTTACACCCAATAATTTATACCACCTACTCCCCTGCCCATATTGCACCCCTAGCACTGGTAACCACTAATTTGTTCTCTGTGAGTCTGCTTCTTTTTTTGTTATAGTCACTAGCTTGTTGTACTTTTTGGTTTCCATATGTAAGTGCTATCATACATTATTTGTCCTTCTCTGTCTACCTGGACTCGGGAGGACAGCGGTGTTGCTGGGCCCTCCAAGAGTTTAGGTTTTAGAAGAAGCTGGAAATGCAGGTTTTCATGTGAAAACTCCTCATTTTTAAATATGAGGCAATGATTTTTAAAATACATACATACATATATACATACATACATACAAACGGAGTAGGCCAAAGAGAACACATCTGTGACCTGCAAGTAGTGTGGATCTTTGGTTGTGATAATTCACATATCCACACCCTGGAGGGACTAGAACAGTTTCTCAACCTCAGCAATCCTGGCATTTGGGACCAGGTGATTCCGTGTTGTGTTGTGTTGTTAGGCTGTCAGGGGCACTGTGGGACGTTCCGCAGCCTCCCAGGCCTCGATCTCCCCGATACCTGTAACAGCCCTCCCCCAACCAAATCACAGCAATCAAAAAATGTCTCCAGATATTGCCCTGGGCGGGCAGAACCACACCTGGTAAGAGCCACAGGACTAGATCGACATCCAGTTCTCCGCCAACAGGACTTTATGAAAGCATCGCTCATGACTCAAACAAGGGGTTTCTCATGTAAGACTTGCCCACATGAAGTACAGAATTATAGCCGCTTTGGAACCAGAAACCGGGGTGTGAAGGCACAGCTCTGTCATTTACTAGCTTGATGACCTCTCTGAGTTCCGGCTTCCTCATCCTTAAATCAGGAACAAATAACATCACCTCTTAGAGCTGCTGCAAGAACGCAGTGAGGTAATTTATGCAAAGCACCGAGCCCCAGCAGCTTAACAGGCACCGAAGACCATTAATCCTCCCCTGGAGAAAAGGCAGCCCAGACTCTGCAGTCGGGAGCCCACAGGATCCAGAGTCAGAAGCCCTGGGCCCGAGGCGTGCCCAGGCCACCTAGGAGCTGTGCAAACCTGGCAGGTCATTTCCCCTCCTTTATGAAACAGAAACGACAATCGCCAGTAGGTGAGAACCACGCCGGCTGCTTTGGTTCAGCACTTGGCGCACGAAGCCAGCTGGAGCAACGTCAGTGATTAGTACCATCAAACCTTTCACAGCTTTCTGTAAGGGGAAGGACGAGCTCTTCAACAAACCCCGAGACCCGAGAATGCAGTGACACTGGGGCAAGGCACAGGGGACAAGAGTAATAACAACAGGGACCCTCAACCTCTAGGTCCTTCTAGACAAGCAGTTGCCAGCTGGTCACCCACAGGCCAAATCTGGCCACTGCTGTATTGTTTACCCCCTGTAGTGTCTTGGTGATTATTTAATTTGCATTTAATGCCATCTGACTTTCATTAAAATCCAGATTTCAGGCTTTTCTGCAAAGCTGCAAAGGTTGAGTCATGCTGGGTCCATCCTGACACATGCCCCTTTGGTGAGACAGTAATCATGGGCGGGGCGAGGGGTGGGGCAGACGCCCCCCAGACGTCACCTGGCCTAAGTCACCCATTTATTTTAACACCCTGGACCCTCTAGGCATTTGTTTGTAACTTTAGCTTATCTAAAGATAACTATCTGGGAAAGCATTTGAACCTCCAGGGCGTACTTCAAATAAGGCAGAAACCAACACCCACTGGGACACTCCCTCCCAGGGCCTCACCTGAGTAATAGCTCTCTGGGTTAGGCCTTCAGATTCCTTTTCTCCTGGACACTTCAACCTCATGACTAAACCATCTCCTCACTCTGTATACACCTTCCTCCGTTGAGGGCATCACTTCCCCCAAAATAACACCTGTGTCCAGTGGATTATCTGCATCAAGAATTTTCACAAAACACAATAGCTTTCTTTTTAACCAGACTACCAAACACTCGACATGATGTTTATGTCTCCTGACCAGTACTCTGGTTTCCCTTGGGGTGCCTGTGCTCCCCGACTCTTACTCCCATGACTTAGGTGGGGTTGACTCTGTACCCATCTGCAGGCAAAAGCATGTGACCCAGGCAGAAGCACTCAGAGTCAGTCTTGGGGCTTTGGCAACAGTGCCTGGGAGAAAAGCGTTCTCTGTCCCTCTGGGACAGGAGCTGAGGAGGATGGACGATGGGGGCGGGGGAGTGAGGAGCAGGGGGTGGGGAATCTCCTTATGGTCACAGCCTGTCTAAAGAGTGGAGCCTCTGGAAACAGCCCAGTCTACGGCCAAGCTCCTTCTGGATTCTTTTGGTCACATTTAATTCCCATCTTCACTTAAGGCAGTTAGAATTGGCTTTTCTTACAATCCAAAGAAACCTGATCAATACCAGAGAAATTTAAAAGATGTGCTTGAACATGGAAACAAAGCCAAAAGACTTTGCTCAAATTTTCTCCTTTCTTTTTGTTACCTCCCTCTATCCAGTAAGAACTAGCATTAGCCATCCCTCTACGAGCACTTATGTCATGGTATATAATTATTTCTTTGCTTGCCTGTCTCTTCCACAAATCTGTTGAGCTCCCTCGGGACAGAAAGTGTGTCCTATTCACGTCTGGCTCTTGCACGATGGCGCACACTTTGGGCCGAACAAGTGTCTGTTGAATGCATGAATCCACGGAAGGCAGGGGGACAAAAGGACCCATCCTAATTCTCTTCTTTGCGACACCCGTACCCGGAGACCCCCTCATAAGCCTTGCCCTTGTGGTACACAAAGCGTCTTCTGAAACAGACCTACCCAACCACTATAAACAAATTACATCATGAGAATCACTCCTTCCAGACATTACTAATTCTCCCACGTGTCCGTCCCATGGACCCTGACCGCGCGGTTACCCACAAGGTCCTCGTTCTGGGAAGAAAATACTTCATTGCAAGATGCCACCTACAACTGTATGAATTGATACACACTGTGGACAAGCCATTCACACGTATAACTTCACTGATTAGAGTTGGGTTTTTTGAGGAGGAGAGGACCCCTTCTTTGCTTTCTAGCCTTCATTTTGACCCAAATACATCCAGAATCCTGATTCTGATGCCTGGCAACCATCTGCTTCTGCCCAATAACAACTGCAGGCTCCCTCCTGCCTCCATTTCCCCCCGCCCCCATCCTTTATAATTAATTAAGTAGAAGGAAATACAAATATGTCTAAGAAATCAACAGCCATAAAACAACAGCTTCCCCACTAAAAACAGTTTTGACTTTAGGTGCATAATTGCCACACCCTTAATAGCTCTGTAATAGCTGCCGCTTCCACTGCATCAGGCAATAAAGATTTTCAAACAGTCAAAGGTCAGGGCCGGAATTATACTCCTAGGATGAAGCACAGCATTTACTGTATCCAATTCTCGTTTTCCCATACTTGGGCCCGCACCACCAGGGCAGTCGAGGAACAACCGGATTTTCTCGAATTTAACAATATTTACTGAGCATCTACCATGTGATAAGAACCACAGCGGACCCTGGGAATCAAGAGAGAAAGTGTAAAAACTCTCAAAGCATTCAGTCTAAAGGGGGACACTGGCAAGTAAAGACACAATTCCATTATGGAAAAACAGGAATTATGAAAGCACCCAGCAGGGCACATCCAATCTATGTTGGAGCATCAGAGAGGCCTTTGAGAGACAGAGACCTTTATAGGGAGGACTGGAGAATGAACAGGAGGTGGCCTAGGGCAGGTGCAGTGAAAGAGGCTTCCAACAGTTCCAGGTAGAGGCTAATTAATATGTAAGAAAGCACAGCCTCCTCTGGAAACTGAAAGGAGGCAAGTATGGCTGGAATTTAAAAGTGTAAAGAGAGACGTTGCTACAGAGGAAGCAGGGCCAAGAGGTCCTGGACGGTTTCGAGCTTTCGAAGCCTCTGAACTTTGTTTAAACAAACAAACAAACAAACATCAGTTGCCTGATACAAGGTACAAACAGGCCAAAATGACTCTGACAAATGCATCTTGACATTCACTAAATATTGATTCCACCATGCGTGTTACTGAGAACACTAGGGGGTAGGAAACTGGCAAGGAATTATCTTGTCATTCATTTACAGATTCTTGGTTGAAACATCAGCTGTCACTACCACTCTGTATACCTTCCTCTCAAAATTATTTCTATCCTTTTCCCACAAATACCTGAAAAGCAGGCACTCTAGGCTTTAGCAGATAGGGATTAACTCTGCAAATAGGATAAATGCACCCCAAGCTAACAGGGTGGGGGTACCAAAAAACTGAAACAACAGAACTAAGCAAAAAGTTGAGGGAAACAAAACAGTAAAAAGCAAATTTGGAAAACGCAGGAGGAAGTAAAAGTATTTTCATACACACACACAAAAGAAGTGTCCCACGTGCTGTGGCCAAACCAAAGTCCCCCTTTGACCCAACTGCTGAAAAAAGAAGCAAAAGCTGTGAAAAATTCCACTTTCATATCTCATCAGAGAATTAACAACAAAATCGGTACCACACAGCTAACTAGCCCTGGAAGACCTCGAAATATTTGCCCCAGACGATACAGCACAGGACAGTCACCTCCAGAAGCTCTCCAAACCACAAACCATTCCTCTCTTTCAAAAGCCTGAACATCCACAACCTCTGGTCTCTCCTGTCATTTCATGATCAATGCCTGTGAGGCGGTAAAGCCGTCCCAAGAAACTTGGAGAAGGATGGGCTTCCAAACCCAAAGTGAGAAGAATTTTTTTTTTTTAAAGATCATTACTTTTTTAACTGGCTCTAGGTGTTTGCAGAATCTTTTTCTCTCCTACTTCCAAATTTCTCAATGTCAAGCTCTCCAGGTCACATTTGCCCCTGGTTTGGAGAGGGCAGCAGCTCTCAGCTGCCTCCTCAAAGAGCGTTCTGAAACTCACTATGCAGATCCGCTGGGCTTTACTAACCCTGTACTTCTTTTTTGCCATCATACACTTGTAAGTGAAGGCTTAGCCACAGCGGGGCAACCCGGGAAGGCTGAGCGATTCAAGCCCGGCAGCCTTGGACGCAACACTCCTGGGAGGCGTAGCCCCAGGCGGTGGGCCCAGACCGGCTGGATCTCAAGAGGGTGGGGAGGAAGGGACAGAGGGCCTGTCCAGCGTCCCGAGGGCGGGGACACGAGGCAGTGGGGACTCTGAGGGATGGGAGCGGGCAGGCGCGGGCTGCCCAGCTGGTCTCCAGGGGGCCAGGCGGCAGCCCAGAGCTGGTCGGCAGGCCCTGGCATGGCGCAGACCCTGGCACCCGGCCCCGCAGGCCTCGGTGCGGAGGCCGGGCCCTGAAGCGACAGCACCCGAGAAGGAGCCGACCCGCTTCTGGCTGGCCCAGCGTGGTGCACTCACCTGCCCACAGTCTGGTTGGCCATCTTCTTCATGCGGTTTAACTGCTTCTTCATGGCAGCGGCTGCGGTGGCCGGCGGGGCTCGGGCTGGTCAGGATAGGGGACGGCCTGCAACTCCTAAATCGCTTCCTAGCTAAGGCGGCTGTGGGGTTCAGCTACCCAGGCCAGCGGCCCCGACCTCGCCACATTGCTTCCAGCGGCGCTGCCAACTGGGCTGCCCTAGTCGGGTCCAACGAGGATACCCAGACCCAGGGCAGGGGTCTGGCTGCATGGCGCCTGGTCCCCTGCTCCCCAAGTCGCTCCCTGTGCCTCGGGAGGAGTGGCCACTCAGGGCATCGTGGTCCACTAGGACCTTGGCATGCTTTCGCTCAGCGATCACCCATTCGAGTGGTATTTAACACCCTTGCCAGACTAGGTCTCAAACACACGGTGGGAAAAGCAGAAACACAGTGTAGACAGTGCGACACCCCCACCTATGGCGTCCAAGAACACCCAAAACCCATCCTCGCGGCTAGACACCCAAGCTGGGCTTGCTAGGGAAGGAGGGCCGAGGTGGAACCACAAAGGACATGCGGGAGCTTTGGAGCCATGGAAATGTTCAGTGTCTTTAACTAGGCCCGTGCTTAAGTGCAGGTGGAGTTACTTTGGAGATGGCACCTTCAGAGCCGCCATCATGGTGGCCGGCGTCTAGGGGGTCGGGATGGTGTATGACACTGGGCAAGTCAAGGAAGCGGGGGAGAAGGGCCTAACCCCATTGCTGGGAAGTTGTGGGGATGGGCAGAAAGGCCTGAGGAGAGACAGATCATTGGAGACAGGACCTTCGTTAGGTCCCACACCAGGCCTGGGTGCTGCGAGGCAGGGTGGAGTGTTGAGGGGCTCCTGTGCTCCACCGTTGCCTAGAAACCCCTCATTGTGATCTGATTCTTAGCTTTGCGCTGGCTGCAGTTCAGGGACAGTTCGCGGGATTGTCCGACTGTGCTGGACGCTTTTCGTGGAGCGGACCAGGTCAGTTCTATAACCCGCAGTGATGTCCTGATTTAGTGGCCTTAGCTCCAGCCTAGGCCACTCCCTGGGCCAAGTGGGTGATAGTGTAGCATCTTTCACTGGACACGTCACTAATTTTAGAAAAGATGTGTTGAGGAAAGGAAGTGAAAAGGTAGAGGTACCTGAATCTAAGACGAAGGAGGTTGAAGACTCTCAGTCAATTTTAAAATCAGAGAATGAGAGACTTAAAACTCTTTATAGTGATCTAGAAGAGAAGTATGAAGCCTCAGAGCTGCAAATAAGACAGCAGACTACTAGTTACAGACATCAATTACAACACAAGGATGTAGATATCAAACTCCTTACAGCAAGACAGATAGCGCTAAAGGATCAACTGCTGAAGCTGCAAGCAGTCTCACGGTCAGTAGACCCTGAAGCTGGCTCTGTACCCCCAGTCACTTTACCACCTCCACTGGGTTATGATACCAATGACCATGCTTTAGCTGTCCAGAATAATGATATGGACTTTGCTGACCTAATTTTGTCACAACAAGAAATAAATAGATTGTCAAATGAAGTCTTAAGACTTGAGGCTGATGTCAGCCACTGGAGGCATGTTGCCAAAAAGTTCACAGCGCAGGGAGCGGAGAGCTTTGACCAAAATGAAATCTGCAAACTGCAAACTACCATCAAGGAACTTGAACAGAATCGATACAAGGAAATTGATGACCATCAACTTGAAATAGTGACAGTGCAGAGAGTTCATCAACAGAAACTGGCAGAAGTAAGTCGTAGCCATCGACAAAAATGTAGGGACTATGAAGAAAGGATTGGAGAACTGGAAAATCTGTTACTGCACGGTGGCTCCGGAATTGGACCAACTCATGACTTTCAAATTCATGACGTGCAGGAAGCTATTCAAACTCTGCAAGCTGAAAAGGAAGAGTCCACCAAGAAAATCAAAGAACTTGAGGATAGAATGAAATACTTGAATGGAAAATTATCTTCTGTAGAGAGTGAAAGAGATGTTTTAAGGAGGGAACAAGACCAGATAAATGAAGAAAATAAGGAAAGAACTGAAGAGGGTGAATTGCAACCTTACGTTATGAAGCAGAGTGATGCCGGGACAGCAAAGGAACGAGTACTTCCACCAAGTACATCAATGGAGGAAGTGTTCAGAGAGCAGCAAGCACTGTCGGATGCTGAAAACGAACCAATGAGACTGAGCAGCTTAAGCCAGGATAACGATGTCATCGAACACAACCTGAAACTTCAGGAACGAGTCCAAGTTCTAGAAAAAGAAAATTCACAGCTAAGTCAAGAAAAGGAAGAACTTCAACGATCACTTGTCAAATTGAGCAATGATTACAAAGTAATCAAAAGCACGGCTACAAGAGACATCAATTCTGGTTCAGAAGAACATGATTTGAGATGTGACTTGGAACTCAAGGAAGGACAACTCAATGAGAGGATTACTAAGAAGGAATTACTGACACCCGAGTTAGGAGAGTTGGACGAGAAGAAACAAGAAACTGCAGAGCACGTGGTTTTGATGCAAGATCAGCGATCAGAACAGCAGCATGAAGGAGACGGTGTCATCCAAAAACTAAAACAAGAGCTGGAGGAAGAAAAAAGGAGAGTCCGTCAACTTGAAGACGATCAGATGAACATTATTAAAGAGTTGGATATGCAAAAAGAAAGGTTAATTCAAAGTGAATTAGCTGCTAATGATTTTCTTTTAACCAAGCAGAAGCTTGAGGACAAAATAGAAGATTTAGTACATCAGCTAAATCAGTCACAAGACTGTAATGTCGACATCCACAAGGAGAACTGTGAACTTAAGGAAGTTATTAAAGAAAACAAGAAGGAACTTTCAAGAATCAAGAAGGAATTTGTTCGGTCTCTTAATCAAGGCCCGAATGGGAAGGTTGACTCACTTAAAGAACACGAGGCCGAAGTTAGAAACTTAAGGCAAAATCTTTCCGAAATGCAAGAGCTCAATGTCAACGTAAGCAAAGTGGCTTTTGATCTCAAAATGGAAAATGAAAAGGTGGTTTTGGCACTTGAAGATGTAAGACGCCAGTGGGAAGAATCTATTGTTGGTAACGACCAGAAGTCTCTGGGAAAAAACACTCCAGTGGAGGCTTTAAAACTGGAAAAAGGACAGTCAGAAGCAGAATTGTGTCAGGCTGAAAAGAGGCTTTTGGAAGAAACGAAGAAGAATGAGCAAACAATTGAAGAATTGTCAAATACACATCACCCAGATAGCTCTGCCTTACACCTGGAGCAGGAGTGTTTAATGCAACTCAGTCAAGAGAAAGATTCTGAAATAGCAGAACTCAAGAATATTGAGCAGATAATTGCTGACCATAAAGAAACTCAGGCAATGCTGTCATCTTGTTTAGAAGAGCAGGAGCAATTGAAACAACTTATAGAAGAGAAAGAAACTTTTATTGAAAAACTGCAAGGAAGTTCAGATCCTTGGGAGGAATTAGAGAAATATACTCAAGGCTTAAGAAAAATGGAACTGCTACAGCAAACCATCGAAGAAAAAGACACAAGTCTTGCATCCATGAAAGAAGAAAATAGTCATCTGAAAGAGGAACTGGAACGACTGAGAGAACACAGTCAAACCGAATCTACGATTAACCCTAACATGCTAGATGCTATCACGGATCTAGACTCTGAGAGCTCTCCATCAAGTGTCATGAAAGGCAATCTTGAGGAGAAAGTAAAACATCATCAAAAGCAAACTAAAGATCCAAGCCAGACTAAGATGCGACAGCGTCAGTCTTTACAAGAAATGGATGGTCTTGCAAACCAACAGGAGCAGATGAATATTAAACACACTCAGCTCTTTGCAGCCAGAGGGGAGGAGATCGAGAATTTACAAAATGCAATTGAACAGATCAAATCCCAGTTGCCCGAAAAATCCCAGCACATGCCAACAGAACATTCGGATGTTTTTCAAGTGACAAAAGTTCAGAGTCTTAATGTAGAAAACGGAACTGAAAAGCATGACTTATCTAAAGATGAAGCCGAAAGATTAGTAGGACTAAAAGAACAAAAATTAGAGATTCAACTTCTAACTGAAAAGAATATCCATTTAACTGAACAGATTGATCACCTCTGCAAAGGTGAGGCTGGTAACCTAACCCAGCTTATCCAGCAGAAAGATTTGGAGATACAGTATCTTCATACCAAAATATCTTCAGCTTCCTACACCCAAGACGAGGGGTGTCTTCAGCAGCAACTGCAAACGTATGCTTTGGAAGGGAACAAATACTGGCTGTTTTAGATGAGAAGACTAAGGAAAATAGCCTTCTTAGAAGGGAAAACTTCAGGATGGTGGATATCATTATGGGCAAAGAGGCAGATCTTGAGAAGCTCCGAGATGCAAATATGAAACTACCCCCTAGAGCTGAAAGCAGTGATCAGGATATGTGTAGAGAAACGATTCAGAATTTATCCCACATCATTCGAGAAAGAGACATTGAAATGGATGCACTGAGTCAGAAATGTCAGACATTATTGACGGTTCTGCAGAATTCCAGCAGTGGTAATGAGGTTAATGGTGTTTACATTAATCAGTTTGAGGAGCTTCTACGGGAATGGGAACAATTAAAGCAGCAGGTTTCGATAATGGAGGAATGGAAACAGCAGGTGGTGGCCACGGTACAAAGTATGCAGCGTGGGGTCAACCCATCTTCAGAACGAGCTTCAACAACTTCAGGCACGGGTTTTCATGGACAGTGATAATAAATCTCAACTACACATGAGCTATACTGACCTGATCAAAAATTATGAAGAGAACAAAACCCGACTCAAAAACATGGAGATACAAGTTGCCCAAATGCAGCTCAGCCTAGAACAGCTTTGCAATGCCAAGGCTCTTCTACTAGGGAAACCTGAACTGACCTTACCGCAGCCCTCCACCGAATCGCCTCCTTCCGAGTCAGCTGCCTCTCTTGAGGCAGTTAAGTCTGATGGATCCGGTGAGTCTTCAAAGCTGCTCCAAGGAGAGATAGAAGAGTTAAGAAAATCAGCAGAGGAAAAAGATGCAGCAATTAGAACCCTCCGGGAGGATAACCAGACACTGTGTGAGTCCATTGCGGCCGCCTCAGAACTCGACAGAAAACAGCATGAAGAAAGGGATTCCAAACTTCAGCAGCTCCGGGAGAAACAGGATGACTTACAAAACTTACTCCAGTAAAAAGCTCTTGCTCAAAGCCAAAAGTGACGAATTACTTTCTTTAAGTGAAGACTTCACTAATGAAGTGAGTGAAAATGAAATTTTGAGGCAGGCGGTAATCAACCTGAAGGAGAGAGTCGCCAGTTTGGAAGTGGATATGTGTAAACTCAAAGAGGCCAATGAAAAAACACTAGAAACATGGAGGGAAAAGGAAACAGAAAATCAAGCACTACAAGAGACAAACATGCGGCTGGCTTTCTATGATGCGGAGAGAGGAACAGTTGGAATGTGTGGCCATGAAGGAAAAAGCTCTTGCCTTGGAGCACCTAGTGAAAGAAAAAGAACAAGGCAAGAGTGGGGAATTAAATCAGCTTTTGCGTGCAGTGACATCAATGCAAGAAAAGACACTTATTTTTCAACAGGAGAGAGGTGAAGTCATGCTGGCACTGAAACAGAAGCAGATGGAGAACTGTGCCCTCCAGAGTGAGGTTCAACATTTACACGACGAAGAAGTACGTTTGAAGCAGGAGCTAGAGCGAGCACATCGCCTGGCTTTGGAATCCAAAGAGTCTCATAACCGTGAAGCCTTAGCTGCAGAAGACAGAGCGGCTCAACTCAGAATGAAAGTGAAGGCACTGGAGGAAAAGCTCCTTCTGTCTTCTAACGCAGTGGAAGATGCAAGCCAACGAGCCCGCTTGCGGATGGAGTCATTGAAGGAACAATTGAATGTTGTCACCAGGCAAAAAGATGACATTTCACAACAGCTCTGTGCGTCCCAAGAACAAGAAAAGCAGTATGCACAAGCACTAGCTAATCTGAAGATGGAACTTGCTGAATGGATGGAAAAGGCAGACGATCTAGAAGGGAAACTGCAGAAGGCAAAGGCTGTCTTGAATCTGAAGGAAGAAGAAATTAAAGTTTTGACAAAACAAAATGAGGTCCAACGGGAAGTGCTAGATGATGTGCAAAGAAAACTGCTGGACTTAGTAAGTAAAGCAGAAGA
Source organism: Camelus dromedarius (assembly GCF_036321535.1). Classification (NCBI taxonomy): domain Eukaryota; kingdom Metazoa; phylum Chordata; class Mammalia; order Artiodactyla; family Camelidae; genus Camelus; species Camelus dromedarius. Next base: position 12,873,229 of record NC_087459.1, on the reverse strand, counting down.
AAAAGTCGACAAAAGCTTAGTGAGGAAGCTCTTGATGGAGTATTTTCAAACACCCAGACCTCAACGCCATGAAGTGTTAACAATTACTGGGAAACACTCTGGGCATTAAAAGGGAAGAAATGGAGCTGGTTTTTAATGAAGAGCAAGGCGGTGGCACCAGATGGATGGCTAGGTGGCTTGGGTCGAAGAGTGTCCCCAACACACCTCTGAGACCAAATCAACAATTTATGCCTAAGAATTCTTTTTCAGAACTTTTTGCTCAGTTTCTAGATACAGAATCTCACTCTACTGGTCCACCATCAAAAGCCTCTACTGAGGATATAAAGACTCCCAGTTCACCGGGAAGGAAACAACTGGCTAAAAATGCCCCACCAAGTCTTACAACGACCCTAGGAGCCGCACCCAAAACACCCAGTGTGAATCACTGCTCCACTGCTGTTTCACTTATTAACCCACCTGGACCTACAACCGATGGATCGGAGCATCTTCTTTTAAATGCTGTTACTGATGTTCTGCCCACATACACACCTTTGCTGCTGTCACCTGGCAAGAGCGCTGGAGTTGTGCCAAAAGGCCTTTCAAAGCAGTAGATGCTTCTTCAGCCAGAGATGAGACAGTCCTAAAGAAACCGGGCACTACATTTGTGTACCTCACCACAACATGGCCTTAAAAAAAAATAAGGCCATGTATTTGTATTCAGTTTTACTTTGTTTAATAAAAATATTAATACTTAAAAAAAAGTGTGTTGTAAGGACTTTGAAGATATTCCCCAAACTTAAAACAGTGGTTACTCCTTGTGAGAATGGGCTTTGGTGGGATGGGTGGCTGTGGTCCAAGGACACTTCAAATACTGTTTGCAAGGCTTTTGATCAGCATTTAATAAAGGCATCAAAACCCCCTAAGACCATCAAATGGCCATGGCCAACTCCCTTGCCCATCTCAAGAGCCACTCCAGAGCTTCGCTGCTTTCCTGAATTATGATTGTGCCCTCGATACTAGAGGCCAGAAGTCAAGAACCCTCAATTTCCCACACCTGCTTCCTACGTTCAACCATCCATCTGTTCTTCTCCATTCACCTCTGCTCTTTCCCCTTTTTTTTCAGAGGACAAGGGGCCCAGCTTTGCAGCTGACGTCTCATGGCTCTTTGTACCCTGGAAACTATCCAGTCAAACGACGTCAAAGACCTCATTCCACTAATTTTCCATTCTGCTTTATCTTTAGTTGTCTCTTTCCCTGAAGATAAGAGCCTGCCAAAGCCTCTGCCAGCAAAGCATCCTCCTTTCTGCTCCTTCAGGTACCACCTTCTCTCTCTACCTTTCACAGCTGAGCTTCTGAAATTCTTCACTCCTTGTCACCATCTCATTTCTCACTGATTTCTTTTTGAAAGCTCCACAAAATCTTGTCTCAATGCCCCCTAATTTCCTGATGCATTAGAAATTCGTCTTTTTAGTTACTTAAGCTCTCTGTAGCATCGTATAAACGTTATCCCCATCTTCATTCTTTTAACATTCTCTCCACCTTCTTTCTTTTGGGGTGCCACTCACCTTAGGTTCCCTTCCTGACATGAGGCGCTTTTTCTCCCTGCTTCCTTTGTAACGTCTTCGGACCACTTCGTAAGTGGGCATGTTCTCTGAGGGGCCATCTTCAGCTAAATGGGTCTTCTCCCTCTCGCTGCAGGCTCAGGGCAAGCTCATCCACTCCCATGAATGGACGTTCACCCGGATGCCAGGGACTTCTGAATGCCTATATCTAACCTACCCTTCTGACTCCACCCTGATTTATCTGCTTGTCTGCTGCATGTCTGTGGGCTTCTCAAAAGCAACATGTCTGAAAGGGAGCTCAGCATCTGCCCTTAGAACCCTCCTCCTCCTCCTCCCCTTTTATCTTCTAATAAAACCTCTGTGCTTCTTATCACCCAGGCAAGAGGCATCAGAGCCATGGTTTATCTCTCTGACTCACCCACTCCATAGCCAATCAACTACCAGATAGACCTTACTTCCTTCCCTTCCTTTCTGCTCCCATGGCTCTGATGCAGCCTTTCCTGCCTCTTCCATGGGCTAGTACAGTGGACTAATCTTGGTGGTTCCACTCTCGAGCTCCCTTGGGTCCATTTTGGGTGCTGCTGTGAGGGTGAACTTTCTAAGGTGAAGATCTGATGTTACTTTCCTGCTGTAAATTACTTCAGGTTCCTCATTACCCGGAGTCCACACTTTAACAGAATAACCAAGGCCTTGCCTGTGTAGCCTTACTTCCTGCTCGTCACCCACATGTGGACCACCGTTCAGCCACGTGAGACTTCTTGCAAACACGAATGGACTCTTACCCAAATAGCTGTGAGCCCATGAGGCTAATCATAGCAGGGTAATGCCTTCCACAAAGTGCAGATCAGATGAGTTTGGCCTCCTCTTCACTTGTTGGTGGGGAGGGAATTCCCACCCTAAAGCTGTGGGGAGGGGCTGAACACTGAACAGGTGGGTCTCATAGCAGGTTATTAGTCACATAGACTCATAGTCCAGGGGGTGGAGGACTTGGCGACACCAGGCAGGGCCACACAGAGGTTGCACTTGGGAACAGAGTGAACCAGCAGGGGCTCTCGGGGGCAGACTTAGGAGTAACAAGAGGGCGGAGGTGACTCTGTTGTCCACTGGATGGTGTGATTCCCTTCTGTAAATAATTTCACAGGCTGGCAGGGCACTGGAGGCGGCTACTTGGGGGTAAACTGCACCTGTTCCAGGTGATAAGGAGGGCGATTTGGCTTGGGGACAACTGACCTGTGGGAGCAGAAGGGGAGGACAGTTTGAAGTTAGACCATTTTAAGCCCCCCTGTTTTACCTCTAGTCCCCTTAATCCTGGGGGAAAAAAAACGGAAGGCAGTACTTAAGCTTGAATCTTGATTTCAGGGTGAATACCAGAATGGGTTCTTTGATAACTTCATATCAATTTAAACATTGGTGATTGAGACTTTTAGGAAATAGAAGTCCTTCCCTAGGAAGTGACGTTGCCACTTGACCAAGAGGGAGAGGTGATCATCCATAATACAAAGTGTGTGGACTCTTTCCTATTGATGTCCACTCAGTTGACCCCAAGGGGTCTGGGAGAAGGGGTGACGTCCTCTAGCACTACCAGCATCTGGCAATGAACTGAGGACAGGAGGCCACCCCCACCTACAGGTGAATGGGCCAGAGGACTCAGGTTTGGCTTCATCTTGTAGCAAGGAGGCCTTGAGAACCACACCGACCTTGTGAGATTTCGCTTCCATGACTCAAAGAATAACAGGGCACTGAGTATGGATGCTCAGATCCTGTGAGAGACTATTTTCCGAGGAGCCCAGTGCAGGGCCAGCAATTCCTGCTCTAATGGTACGTGATTCAGGCCCAAGGAGGGCAGTTTCTTGCATCAGAAGCCCACGGACAACTTATGGACATCATAAGTGGTCCAGAGACCCCAGGAAGCACAGGAGAACATTGCTAAATCCTCTTCACTGAGAGGAGTGCTTGTTGATCTTAATTTAGACAGACTCTAGAATCCTTTGTCGGAGGGGCTCCCACTCAAGGTGGGCTAATTTAATAGTGACAGCATAAATGGAAAAAGAGTAGTTCTAAGAATTACATGGTTTTAAAAAGAGAAGCACTATAAAACAATGGAAAAACGAAAAATCATTGTGTTAATTGTTCCAGTAAAGAACATCTAACCACGCACATGTTTTCTTCACCGCAAACATCATGATAATCCAGAAGTCAGTCAATTATTAGCTTTTGGATTTCAAAACAGGCTTTGGAAACTCATCCTGGAAGGATTTTTAAATATTTCTTATAGTCTGAAAACTAACCTCTGAGTATCAAAAGTGAAGTCCCAGAGGGCTGAAGTCATAAAGTTTCTGCAATGATTGATAGATTTGCGAAGAACAAATGAAGAGTCAGATAATCTTGCCCTGGGAGATAAATTCCGTAACAGAGGGAGGTCAAATGGACAGGGGCTGCGGCCCGAGCTCCTAGGGGCTGAGGCTGGAGAGACTGCTTAGAGAGGACTTGAGTCAGCACAGAAAGGCATCCCCACCGGCAGCCTCTCTGGGGTGAGCACTGGGGCAAAGGGGAGCCAAGTCCAGGCTCACAGACCATCTCAGTCACTGCCTAAGCCAAGGGCAGCCTGGGCCCATGCCCAGAAGCTATGTGGCAGCCTTCGTCAATGCCTGCATTTTCATTTCTCAGCAAGATGGACACATCTGTGACTCAGACGTGGCCCAGCCCTCTAAATTACTCTAGTCCCCTTAAGCCTGGGGGGTAAAAACGGAAGGGAAAGCCTTAGGAGCCCATCCTGGCTGGAGGAAGCACAGGGTTGAATATTAACCTAGTTTAAAAAAAAATTTTTTTCACGTTTGATTAACAAGTAGAATTTGAATAAAAAGGAGGCCAAGGACGCAACATCCTAGGAGAGGACACATGAGCAAATGTCAGATGTTCTGATGGGACGAAGAGGAAACCAGTCTGTAGCAGGGGAGGCAGAGCGGGGAGTAATACATAAATGTTAATGTTTGCTTTTAACATTTGTTTGTATGCTTTTTCATTATTTTAATGCATTTGCATTTAAAATTTGCCTCTTCCAGCTTTCACTTTATAATTGACTATTTCGCACCTTTTTTTCTTTTAAGGAGTGCGAAGTTCTTCATTTCTTCAGGTAGAAGTTTCATTGCTCCAAATCGTTGAGAAATGACTCAAGATGTATATGTTGCTCTTTATAATTTCCCCCAGAGGGTAAAATAAACTACCTGCATTCATTAACTCTGTTCAAAAATTTTGCACATCACCTGCAGGAAATTCTCTACTGGTATTCTCAGAAATTCATTATTGGCCAAAAGCCTGGAAATCATTGTTCACTTTAGTATTACTTATCATTATGGAGCAAAAACAGTCTGCAAAAACTTGGCAAATTATAATTTCTGCCTGGCGGGTTTATATCTTACTGTTCAGTGTATTAATTTAATACTTCATTTCCCTTTATTAAGTCCTCTAAATGTTATTAAGCATTTTTCCTGGCATTCAACCCATGCATAAACTGACTTTTTCCCACTTTCTTTTAGGAGCAAAAAAATAACATAAAGTAAGATTGGCCAAAACGTACAAGAACCTTTACTAACACACTTATTTTTCCCCGCTAAGAACATTCTCCTAATCTTCAATTTAGAGGCCTGCTGTTGAAATCAAGTGAACAGGGAGTATTTTCACTCTGGTTTAGTAGTTTCTGTTTCAGATTTCCGATTGAAACCCTTACACAGAAGACCATTCAGGTAGAATGATCCATGAAAATTTAACAAACCTAAACTCTACAGGTAGCTTTATTTCATTTGTTCTATTCCCATTCATATTGCAGAACTAAAAGCTAAGTGCTGGGTACAAGGAAGGGAATTCCATCTCCCACCTTCCAAGTTAACTTCCTGACCATTACTTACTATTCCCATTATATCTACAACAGTTTGATTATAATGTTGAACAGACAGTGACCTGGGATGAAGACGTACTATTACAGAAAGGGAGCTACAGAAAGATCTAATGTGACCTTACACATGTGTGTATGTACGTCCACAAACAGCATAGACATATACATGTTAGCTGAACTCAACTCCAGAACAATCCAGCTAATTTTTCAAACACGTATTAGCAGTTCCGTCATTAAATGTGTTTAAGGAAGTCTATTCCACTCAAGACAGCAGGAGAGAATTTAAATTACGGGAAAAAATGAGGGAACTCGAGACCAAAAGAGCCACGTGACTAGTGGATGGTGGGAGAAGCAGCTTCAGTAACTTGCAGTTGAAGCTCAAGTTGGCCTCCTCAGTATTAATGAAAGGAATCTTCATACTGCATTTTTTTCCCTATTTTATGCTCAAAAAATGATTTTTGAGAACTCAGGAACGATTTTAATTCTAAATTTTTAGCTCTATGAGAGTACATAATACATAGGCAGTAGACTAAACCTTTGCAAGAATTCATTAAGTAACAAGGAGCACATACAGACAGATAAGGACCACCTGTATTTCAACCCAAAGTAAAGGCATGAATCTTGCATTTGCAATAAAGATGATTAGGAAAGATGACAGGATGTAAATCTCATTTCCTTTAATATTTCCCAGAATATTCATACCACCAATAACACAAAACAGCCAGAGTCATTTGCAGTATTTAACTAAAATTCATTTATTTTTCATTACACGAAATCACATTGCACCCAAAATTTTATATCCATACATAACGTTTAAATTTTGAAGTGAAACAACTGGTATTGCTTTTACAATCCTTTCCACCCAAAATATGAAAAAAGAGTAGTCTAGCTCCATGGCTCAGAGGGACAGGACACAGATATGAGTATTAAAAAATGAACAAATAGTTATTCATCGTGAATACTAAAAAGGCAGTATTCAGACATAGCAGGTGTCTGAGCAACTATCTGACCTCAGTATCGAGGTAGAGTATCAGTCTTGACCGAGCCCTTCACTAGGAAGCATAATCAAGCACTGAGATGGTCTCAGCTCCAAAACGGCTTACCGTCTAACTGGAATTAATTCTCAGTCCCCCATATTCACAGAATTCACAACCTACATCTCCCATCCACTGTCAACCTAAAGTGAAAATGTAGTCAGTTCTGTTATTTGGCAGTGACCTGGCTATCTGGCTGAATTTCCATTTTCAGGTCATACAGATGTGTTGTCCTATACAGAGGAGTATGAGTGGAGTAGGAGTGGATGACCACCTGCATATTATGATTTCAGGGCTCCCAGAAAGTGATGTGCAGAGTAAATCTGTAACAGTTGTGAGCTGGTGGTCATCACCCACAGGCAGCCACAGAGCATGAACCACAAACTATGGAATACTAACATACATAAAGGGGGGATATTATTCAGGGTTCTCCAGAGAGACAGAAGCAATAGGATTGTGTGTAGAGAGAAAGAGATTTATTATAAGGCTTGGCTCACATGATTATGCGGGCAAGGCTCAAATTCTGCAGGGCGAGGCAGCAAGCTGGACACCCCAGAGAATTTAATTAAGTTCCATGCTGAGTCTGTAGGTCTGAGAACCAGGCAAGCTGACACTGCAGCTCCCATGTGAAGGCCGACAGGCTTGAGACACAGGAAGAGCCTATGTTTCAAGTCCAAAGGTAGGAAAAAAGCCAATGTCCCAGTTTGAAGGCAGTTGGGCAGTAAGAATTCTATTACCTGGGAGGAGGCCAGTCTTTTTGTTCGATTCAGGCCTTCAACTGAGTGGACGAGGCCTTAGGCAGGACAATCTGCTTGACTCAGTCTCCCAATTTAAATACTTTTGGGGGTAGGGGGAGGTAATCAGGTTTGTTTGTTTGTTTGTTTATTTCTAATGGAGGTACTGGGGATTGAACCCAGGACCTCATGCATGCTAGGCATGCACTCTACCACTGAGCTATACCCTCCCCACCCCCAATTTAAATACTAATCTCATCCAAAAACACTTTCAGGGAAACACCCAGAGTAATTTTTGTCCAAATAACCCTGTGGCCCAGTCAAGTTGACTCATAAAATTAACCATCACAAAGGGTAATTTAGTGGTTTGGAGAAGGCCCAACTACCATGATTTTATCCAATTCTCAAAAACAAACAATACAGGCTTTGCAGAGCTGGGGAGGGGTGTGAAGAGATGGTTTTTGGAGGTTTATGTCAGGGCATCAAAGCCCACAAGTCTTAACCATCTCCAAGAAAACACAATTTTCTAGGCCTGGGGCCAAAGCATGTGAAGGTCTGGGCTGTGCTGAGCGTAAGACAGGACAGCTGCCTGAATACGGGGTGAAGATGAAAGGACCATCAGTCCAGACTCCTCAGCACCAGTCTGGGCCGAAGAAAATGACAGATGAGAAATCCACAAATTACCTTCAGTCACTCAACAGTGTTAGAGTTTCCACCATGTGCTGGACACTGTGTGGGACGTTTCAGAGACAAATATGAATAAGAAATATATTCTTCCTTCCAGTAGCTCAGTCCGGTAGGGAATACAAACATGCAAACAGATAAAGATCATCCATTGTGGAAAGTTTCACAATACATTGCAATGATCTTTGCCTGGCTGGTGTTTCGTTTTTTTTTTTTTTTTTTTTTCTCTTCAATTTTTTAGTTGAAGTGCATGGCTGGTTTTAATGCAATGGGAAGTGAACGTCATAATGTAAAGTGTATCAGAAGTCTCCTGACAAAAATATACCCTTTTTTTCTACCTCCTTTCAGCACAGCAATAGTTCCTAAAATTCCATCCAGAGATTCGTTTTTGTTAGCAATTAAGAAAAAACAAAACAACTTAGCCATAAAGGCTGTCATCCGCATCTCAGTGAGTTAGCTTAATAAACCTACTTTTCTAAATGTAGCTCAAGTCAGTCACAGGAGAGAATGGGAGTTTGGAGAGGTGAGGAAGAGATGAGATCTGATCTGGAAGATACAGCACTAAGTTGGAGAGAATGCAGGACAGGGCATCCAGAAGAACGGGAGGATCTCTGAAAAGAAAGTGGACACCGCAAGGTCAAAATCTTCTGGCACGAGAACCCATCAGGTTTCTAACACTTTCAGAAGATGAACCTAATTGCAAATAGAAGCTGCCTCCAGAATGTTCCCTCACTTCAAAATTCTCTCTAGGGCTGATCCTTCTTCCTTTTCTCCCCTCTGGGGGAAGAAATTCCAAAATAGGGGTCTCTGCTACCATCTCTCTAAAGCATAGCTGTCATGTGACTTAAGTAGGCTGGTCCCTATAACCTCATCACAATTATTCTGCCCCCTCCCACCAGCCCCCAGTGTCTGGGTGGCCGTGGCTGGGGAGGGATGAAGTACAGGAGAAGGGGGCTTATTATGGCCACTCAACAGGGAAAGAGGACAGAAGGTATGGACGAATAAAGATTTAAGGAAAGACAGACTTACAATGGGGAAGAGAACTAAAAAAAGATACGCTTTTAACTGATAAATACCAATAATGTTAGTCAGCTGTAAACCATTCCCTTTTATTCACTTGGTTGGCTGCTGTTTACAGCTCTTCATCCGTTATCCTTTATCTTTAAAGTCCAGATTTCCCCTTTCACTTAATGGCCATTGACAGTATTAAAAGAATAATTTTCTGTAAATCAACTACACTTCAATATAAACAAATAAATAAATAAAAACATTTTTTAATATTTTTTTTGGAGGGGGGAAGTAATCAGGTTTATTCATTTGATAGAGGTACTGGGGATTGAACCCAGGACCTCATGCATGCTAAGTATGCACTCTACCACTGAGCTATATCCTACGCACCTCAATAGTTTTTTAATTGCATTTTCTGTGATTTGGTTTCTAAATATCGGTAAAACTAGATTAAATGTAGCCAATGCAAAGTCATGATCTTCAGGCACAAAAATCCATTAACTTTCTAATTCTTTCAGGAGATGAACATAATTTTAAACAAAAGCTGCCTCCAGAATATATTGTTAAGCATGTTCTGGATATAAGTGGTTTTGGCAAACACCCTGCAGAAGTTCACATAAAATTCCACTCAACGTAAACTGCCCATCTTGCAAAAGAAAATATTTTTCAATAGCTTCAAATGAATCCTAAAGGATGACGATTCTTAGAAGAGATATAAAGAAAGTATATGAAAGTATATAGCAATAATGGATGAGTTAGAAATTGTAGTTCTGGGTTATCTACCTTAATTAAAGAGACTACTTTTTTTTGTTTGTTTGTTTGTTTGTTTTGCTAACCTGAAGAGACTTTTAGTTCGGTTTTGGTTAACATAGTTGATCTGGAGGCCCTACTTAGATACAACCTGAACACCAAAGTTAAATCTCTTTATCAATACATTTTATAGTAAAAGAAATAAAACATTTTCTTCGAAGTATTAAAAACCAAAATTGGAATTATCACTGAAGTACTAGAATGTGAAAATGTTTCCCTCTTTGAACTAAATCTTTTGTAGTTGTAATTCCTTTCATCCATTAAACAGTTTTCTTATTTTGGCCCCAAAAGCATCCATACAAATAAGATAAAATTTTCCTAAAGCACCCTTCATTTTTATGAACCCTTAAATGCCAAATTTCACTGACTGTGTACTGGACAAATAATCAGTCACTTTGTCCGCTGAATCACCTTTCTGATAGATTTTGAGGAAAGTATTTTTACATGCCACTCCCATGCTTGGTATTAGAAAATTTTAAACACATGCAAACTCTCACATTGCCTAATTCTTTCCAACCAAACCAAACTATGATATAGATAAAGGAATGACTTTCATTAATTTTCCTAGAAATGAAAAAGACTGATAGGTTTGCAAATTATGCATCATTTTTAATTACAAGTAAGCTGGACAGAAGCATCTGCATTATTCAAAGCTGAGGCACAGTCACTAGTCTGGATGTACTTTTTAAATAGTAAAACATGTCATGTATTGTGAAATAGCTTTTCTGTTGTATCAACTACTTTTAAAACTATGCAAAACACAAATTATTTTAGAAATAAACTATTTAGAAGTTTCCTTACTGTTGTCCTAATAATGTAAAATATATTAACACCTATTAAATTGAAATAAATCATATACTTAGAAGTTATATACTTATGACATATAAATTTATATTACAATTTATATAAATTATATGCTTAAAATATTTAGGAATACATTCTTAAGTTAATCTTAAATATAAATTCTGAAGATAAATATATTAACATCTCAGCACTTCACATCCTTACATTTGTGAAACACTCCACTGGAAGCAACAGAATAGTGATGCGATTCTTGGATGAAAATTGCTAAAACTTCTTGAATTATTCACATAATTCTTAAACCCACTGGTTTTGAAGTTAGAAAAACTGAGTAAATCTGAAAAACTGGATTGAGTTTCTCATGTCTGCCTTAAAGATTACCTATAAAGATTTGTTAAAGCACTAATTTAAAAATAGGACATCACTGTGAATTTTGGGGTAACTATTTTCCCTGGAACTTTATGAAATAGAATTCTTCCTTCCAAAAGAAAACTTAATTTTTTTTAGACACTTCAGTCAATATATTTCTTTTAAAAGCCAAATACTTTTTATATTTCTTTTTTTTTTTTTCAAAATTTCTTTCTTTTTTTTTATTTTTTAGGGGGAGGTAATTAGGTCTACTTATTTAAAATTTTTAGAGGTGGTGATGAGAAGAATTGAATCCAAGACCTTGTGTATGCTAAGCATGAGCTCTACCACTTGAGCTATACCCTCCCCCTCCTTTTGTATATTTCGTATGTCAAGGAAATTCAATGTTTAGCCAAGTAAATATGCTGAAGGCTAAAAAGCATTAAAGAATATTTAAAAACTATAAAAGTAGAAGACATCAGCCAAATACATTCTGTACAGAACACAATGATCATACACTGTTTTGTTTTGTTTTTTGATATAAAATGTACTTGCAGAACCTTAGTATCAGCATAACAATAAGTTACACAGTATTTTAGGGGAAAACCTGGTGATTCAATCTTCCTGATCGAATTCTGTGTAAACAGAAATTTACTATAAGGACTCTTTTTGTTATAAAAGGTAATCTGATCCAAAAGTGTTTAGGAGATAACCTGAGACTTCAGAGGAGAGATGTATACAATCAAAATGGGGGTTCCTTAAATCAACTGGCAATAAAATATTAGGCTAGAAATAGTGATTGTAAAACGCCACTTTGCCACTGTTATTGATAGTAGCCAAAGTATTAGAGAAGTAATCCTTTCAGCTTAGAATGGGAAAAAAGGGAGATGCGAATAAAATTGAAAGTTATCATCACTAGTTAAGAAACAATCGAGTCTATAGAATAGTAATTCTTCAAAATGGAGTACACAAGTGGTAAGCGAAGTATTTCATCTGCAGTCAATCCACTGCCTTTAAAAAAGTAGTCACTTTCAGGGAGTTCTCAACTTGTCACTTCTGTGGGGCCTTTTCAACCTCACGTGTCCCCTTTATACGAAGGAGAGTGAAAGCTGACTTCAATGTGCCATCACCACCCTGTTGTGAGAAGCAGAGGAAGGTGGCCCACAGAAAACCACAGAGTCCAGTGTAAGCTGTTCTCCAGTGAACGGGAACAAGGCTGAAGTTGGCCAGCTGTAACATAGAGACAGTCTTAGGGCTCCACATAAACCAAACCCACCAGTTAGCACTCTAAGTGGTTTGAAACTCACCTGTACAAAAGGCCAGTACATCAGACCACTCTGGAATAAAGAAAAACTTTATTAGAATGCCTTTTAATCACACGAAACAATCACACAGTTCATTCCATAAAGCATTAAGAAAGCCACGCAGCTGGAATGTGGAGGTGGTGTTATATTTCAGGCTAAGCTGATTAAATTAGACTATTTATGGTCTCTCGAGTGGAAGAGGGTGGGGAGTTGTACAAAAAGCTGTTAGGCACAAGCATAAAGATTTTTATTAGCTATATTCACAGATCTACAATTAAAAGTCTACCAGAATCAGGACCAATTCCAGAAGGCAACTGCTTTTAAAATAACAACATGTTATTTGTATATTATAATTTTCCTGTTTGCCCAAGCAAATGATGCAGGGATATATTTATAAAATACAGGATCATTACTGAATTTTTAAAACTATAGACCAAACCATTCTTTATGGTGATTTGCTAATAATATATTCTAACTATTTCATGCTATAGAATAAGTTTAACTTTTAAGATGGATTTATTTTAACAGGCTTTAACCTATACTTATTGACAAAAAGGTCATTATTATGGATTTTTTTTGAAAGATAGAGGTCTTAATATGTAAATTATATCTTTAAAAAAAAACCTAGAGATTTTTCAAATAGTCCCTATGACAATGTAATATAAAGGTGGTATTGTTTTTTCTTTTCTTACCAATTTTTATTTTCTAAAGTTTCTACGATAAACTGTTGCAATAAAAGCTATTAAAAGTTTAAAGTATATACTCATTTAAGAACTTACTACTTTAGGAAAAGCTATCAGAAGATTAAAGCCATCCAAACATGACTTCACTTCTTCACAGCAGTTTTCTTCCTGCAGGGTGTAGCATCACCTAACGTGCAGTTGGTCTTGGTCTTCTGTGCCATTCCCCACAAAAAGCAAAAGGGCTCCTCAGAGAAATGGCTGATTCCAGGACCAGGGCAGGGCAGGTAAATGTACCAGACGAACCTAGAACATCTTTTATGACTTAATGTAAGGAAGTGGCTTTAAAAAAAAAAAGGATGGGAGTAGGGGTTTGTCCAAAGGACATAGGAGCCAACCTGAAGGGACTCTCATGGCCCAAATCTGGGGTATCTGCACACCAAAAATAATCAAACACAGCAATGAATTTTTAGCCATTGGAAAAAATGGGAATCCCTGAATCCATGCTGATAACAGAGAAATAAGCAAATAAACAACTAGGAGAGAAAAGTGGGCTCTTGCTTAGAGGATGCTGAGTGACACCCAGCAAATGTGGGTGGGTCACCCTTGGATATGTCCTTGCCCACTACCCCTACCTCCAATCAATCAAGACCTGCCAATTCTGCCTAAGTATTTCTCAAATCATTCTTCTTCCTACTGCTTATTTCTTATGTGAACTTGGTTACAGTAACCCCATAGCTGGTTTGTTTGTTTGACTGATTGATTTTTATGGAAGTACTGGGGATTGAACCCAGGACCTCATGCATACTGAGCATGCACTCTACCACTGAGCTGTCCCCTCCCCCTAAGTCTTGTTCTGGGAGATCTTCAGGAAAGTCCCCAAATGGTGCTAAGCAACAGATGGCTGGTACCCTCTTTCTTCTCAGGAGGATCGATTCAACTGACTCATCTGGAACCACTGTTTTTTAAAAAGGGGTGCAGAAGTCCCCATGTTTCTGCCCAAGAAAGATAGCCTGTGTGTCTTTGCTAAGGTAGGAGAATCTGAAACATCCGCAAATCCTTGCTGAAAGCCCCTTTTCTTTCATAATTCTGCTTGCTTGGTCTTCGTATGAACGTCAGATGTACCTATCACCACAGGATCTATGACATAATGGGAAAACCTGTTCCTTTTTCCAAAATAAAACAGAAGAAAATCACATTTGGATGTCACCCTGGGCTCACAATTTTTGCTCCAAGGTAAGTAACAAGAGTCCTGAATGAGGTGGGGGGAGGGGAGAATATAGCTCAGTGGTACGGAGCTGAGCATGCACGGAGTCCTGGGTTCAATCCCTAGTACCTTCATTTAAAAATAAACAAACAAATCTAATTACTCCCCCTCTGTAAATAAATAAATAATTTTTTTAAAAAAAAAGAGTTCTGAGCATTTTCCCCTGGAAACAAGAAGGAACTGTCCTCGGGTAGAGAGGCCCAGGGGAAGCATGTGGCTTCCACCCTCCTCATCACTTGCCTCCAGCCATCAAGCGGGTGATGCTGGTTCTGACACTCAGGATCTTTCAACAGAAGATGCTAGAAGCAGAGCAGGTGATAGCTGGGGGTGGCACGGCACTGCTTTTGATAGGGAATTAAGTAGATGTGAAGCCCTAAGCCAGTCTGTGCACACTCTGGAATGCTGAAAATTCACCTCGTTGTCTTTAATAGAATCAAACATGCTCTAGACCAGCGCTGGAAAGCATCCCTGACTTTGCCAGGCCTTGAGGACACTGCTCAGTAAATCTTCATTGAATAACTGAATTATTTGTTGGACTGGATTATATGTATTTGTACTGGGCACACAGTGCAACAGTTGACTTGCTTCAAGCCTAGGAATAACCCTAGGAAACATCTTCCTTCTCTGTAAATACCTGTGTGATATTAAGAAGGTGCCTTTCATAGGGACTCAACAGAATGCACACCTGGAAACATTGGCTCTAAATGTGGGAACAATTCCATTATGCCACTCACATTCTACTATTCCTTTTTTTTTTTTTAATTATAGTCGGTTTACAATGTTGTGTTAATTTCTGGTGTACAGCATAGGGATTCAGTTACACATATATATATTCCTTTTCATGTTCTTTTTCATTATAGGCTATTACAAGGTATTGAATATAATTCCCTATGCTATACAGTAGGATCTTGCTGTTTATCTATTTTATATATAGTATTTAGTATCTGCAAATCCTGAACTTTCAGTGTATCCCTCTACCTGTCCCTTTCCCCTTGGTAACCATTAAGTTTGTTTTCTAGGTCTATGAGTCTGTTTCTGTTTTGTAAATAAGTTCATTTGTGTCATTTCTACTATTCCTATTTTGCAATAACCTATTTGGCTCCAAAATTTACTGTGATCACTAACAAGAGTAAATATAAGAACGTCAGAGGTCACTGTGAACACTGAATAAAATTCAGAGACACTCACATAGAACCACTCTTAAAGCTCCTCATTCAACTATATCGAAACAAATTTAAGATCTGTCAAAACATTATACCCTTGTGCCAACCAACTGGAGCCCTAATTTAAGAATATTTTTATTAAAATGTATTTAACATGAAAAAGATACAAAGAGATCTTGGTTGCTTCTTCAAAAGTCTGTCTTACCATATATGTATTCCAGAATTTCTGTCTCAGGTCCAAAAATATGTCGTCCTTTCGCTGGAGAATACTCATACCTATTTGCAAAAACAAACACCAAAAATATTTTAAAAGAGTCAATAGGAAGAATCCTGTATAAGAGGTTCATGTTCAAGTTTTCTATTCCAGTATGCAAGGTAACCACCACTCTCACTCTCTCGCTATGTCCCTTCTGGCCCAACAGTGAAAACAGAAGATAATCTCCATCCTAAAACTAGGTATATTTTAAAGCAATGATAAGTATTAAGTGAGAAAAGCAGGGCACAAAGTATAGCAGAATGATTTTTTTTTAAGCTGTAAGAGAAGTCACAAAACCCACAATGTTAGCATAGTGGGACTATTTGGTGACTTTTCCTCTCTCCCTTCAAAACGTTTTGTGAAATGTTTAAAATTTTTAAATTTAATTGCCGCCTTTTACAAAAAGGCTGCAGGACCTTGGGTGTTCCAGCAACTACAGACTTTCCATCAAAGAAGCTTTCTAATTGGAATCTGAAAGCAGGACACCAATTCAGCGTTCCGAAAAACATCTGGAAAACTTTCAAGAACCCTGAAAAGAATTCAGGGAGCAAAGACAAAACCTTCCTATTTTTAGGAAGGGTGTAAAAATAAAGAATGCTTTAAAAATTCTCCCCCAACTAGGATTAAGAGGAAGGGAAAATAAGATCTTTTTGATCAATTGCAGGGGGTTCTTAGAACGGGACTCATAAGAAAACCCAGCCCAGTTTATCGGTAATATCTCCTTCCACTTACCCAGTACTAATTAAGGGCTAAGCTCGTTAGGTTCTTTCACATGACCCTCCTAGCCCTCAGCTGAGGATGGTAGAGTTACAGAGGAGGAAGAGCTTGGGGAGGTTGACAGCGGTCCAAGTCCAACCTAAGTGTGGATTCCAAGCCAGACTTCGCAATCTCAACTACTCTAGCTCCCAAGGGGCCCCAGCACAAAGATACAGGCAATTTCCAAGTCTGAAGTGCTTTAAACATGCAACTCACCCCCTGCCCCCTTACCCCTTTTTTAATTTGAGGAGAAGGAAACCGGGGCCCAGAAATCGGAAAAGCAAAGCAAAGAAGCAGTGTGGGCAGGAATCCATTTCAGGGTGCCCTGGTCTTGACCCATAGGCCCCAGAAGCCCTGTTCCTGCAGCACCTTTCCGGTTTCAAGCACGCTGAAACCTCCATCGGAATGAAGACCATGCCATGGATTGTGTTGTCTTCAGACAAGTTATTTATCCCCTTTGAGCCTCAGTTTCTAAATCTGTAACATAGGAATAAAGTACCTGCCTCACTGGGATTGTTTGAGGATTAAATGGGAATCTGATTACTAAACGCCCAGCCTCCAGGCTCCCAATCCCTTCATGAAGAGGCCACTGCAGTAGTAGGCAGGAGAAACTGGTTTGCAAATCTGGTCTGGAAGTCACACCCTGGGACCAGGCAGAGATCTGATAAACTAGGCAGCTCCTGCTCTCAGGTCTTCTGTCTCCTGACCTCACTGACCCCATCGGCCATCTGGCCAGCTGGCACTGCATCAGGCATGTTTCCTGTGCAGTTGGACTCTGGCCCCCCCAAATAAGACTCACAGGGCAGTGGAGGTTCCTTCAAGGTCGTGACTTGACCACTTTGACCAGGTTAGAAAAAAGTACCAACAGCCAATGCCAAGGTCAGGCCCAGGGCCCTTGAATTTTCTTGGAGGATGGGTGCTTCTCCCCTGCCCACTCCCTTCCAGGAGATAGAAAATGCTATGAAGATGAAGGCCACAGAGCCCCTTCTATTGTTTTTAGAATTTAGGGCCCCAAGGAAGGTTCCCAAAGTCAGGCTCTCAGGCTCCAGGCTGGACTTTCGGAGGAGGGGGTTCCCTGGGACACTCACAGGTATAGAATCCTCTCGTGGCAGGGGTCTGAAGTCTCTTCACATATTCTGTGGGTTTTGACCCTAAGGGGATGGGGTCCCCCTCCCTCCACCAGGCAGGTAAATCTTGTTAGCAAAGCAGGACTATGGCCCCGAGCATACATTTTTCTGAGAAAGTAGGCCAGACCTCAGATTCCACCGGCTCTGCCCCTACAGTTCTGAATCCCCTCACATTTTGTGCCTGAGTTGGAAAGGAGGCCGCTAGCCCCAGACAGGAATTTTCCAAGGAGCAGGACAACTCCCACCCCACAACTTGGTCACAGGGGTTGCAGCTGCTATGGTAACTAGCTGGGGATCTCATCAACATTTCCATGGACCTTTTTCAAGAGGAAATAAACCCCAGCCCTGCTTCTCTCAGTTCCAGCCTAGCCCCTGGCCCCCTGACACCTACAGACCCAGACCACGTGCAACCTCAGCATCCCAAAGAAGACCCTGGCCCCTGGATCCCTGCCCTGCTGGACCCAGGCCCCCTAGCCCCTGGCCTCTCCAGCAACCACCTCTCAACTTCTTCCCCCTCAATCTGTCTAATCCACGGTCCCCAGACATCTTAGCCCTTGCACCTCGACCTCCATCCTCGGCCCCGACCTTCCCACTCCCCTCAAACCCTGGTCCCTGGCCCCCAGCCCACAGGCTCCTGCCATGTCCCAGCTCCTTGAACCCCCGGCTTCAGTCCCCTAGTCCTGGCTCCCGGCCCTGTCACCAGATCCAGCCCCTTCCCCCAGCTCCAGCCCCGGGACCCACCCCCACCCCCTCAATCCCCATCACATCCCCACACCCCACCAGGCTCCTCACCAGCGTAGAAGGCAGAGATCGCCACCGGCCCACCGAGCGCCTGGTCGCACAGCACCTTGGCCAGGACCGCACGCGGCGCGCGGCCTGGCATTGCGCGCTCCAGCAGGCGCAGCCACACGTAGTTGAAGTTTGCGTGGAAGGCCACGGCCACGGTGGCCACGCGCCGCGTCTGCTGCCAGTCGGCGGGGCCACCCCTCAGGCGCTGCTGCAGCGCATCGCCAGCCGAGAAGAGCGCGGTGTAGAGCAGCACGTTCGTGGGCCACGGGTAACGCCGGACGGCGCGCGGGAGCGCCCGCCACCAGCCCGCCATGCCCCGGCCCTGGGCGCCCGCCAGCCACCGCCGCCGGCTCCCGGGCCACGCCCGGCGCCCCTGGCCCCCGGCCTCCCGCGCGCCGCCTCCCGCCACCTGCACCTGCCTCCTCCGGATGCTGGAGAGCGATTGGGCGCCCCGCGCACACCCAGCCCGCGCCGTCCAATCCCGTGGCCACTGGTGACCATGGGGGCTGAGCTTTTGAAACGCGGCTGGTGCGCATAAGGCACGGTCCCCTTACGTGAAATGTCCACAATAGGCAAATCCATAGGGACCGAGAGTAGGCTGATCGTGGGCTGGGCGACGGGCAGCGATGTAAAGTGACTGCTCGCTGGGTGCGGGGTTCTTTTTTGCGGTGATGAAATGTTTTGTAATTAGTGATAACAGTTGCACGGAAAACCATTGAATACACTTTAAAATGGTGAATTGTATGGTATGGGAATTGTATCTCAAAACAAACGAACAAAAAGGTTAAAAGGGGGGGTGGGGGGGAATTGAGGGGGAAAAAAAGAAGAGCTACCAAAACTCAGTTACCAAGATGGCGATGTATTTTACATGTTTACATGCAAAGAATTCACACTTTAGACACACACAGACTGATTGTGTAACGGTCTTTGGAGACATTGTCAGAAATTAAAATTTGAGCCCTCTCATGAACGTGAGGTGGGGTTCCTTGGGCCCACTGCCTTCTCTTCAGAGTTTGTGCCTCAATGAATATTACCTCCCCAGCTCCCAGGCACTGTCCCAGAAGCAGGGGGTCATTGTAAACTGAAACAGCACATGTAATCTCTGACCTCATGAAAATCAGTATCCCTTTGCTTCCTTTCCCCTCTTTTTCCTTCATTGTCACATCCAATTCCATTCTCATTCTCTCTCTCTTCTATTTGTTTATCCTATTTTAGTTAATTATTAATTTGTTTTCATTTTTAACTTTACATTTTGAAATAATTCCACTTTTTACAAAGTTGCAGAAATACTACAGGGTCCCCTATACTCTTCACCCCAGCTTCCCCAAATATTGACATCTTACATAACCATGGCACAATTATTAAAGTGAGGAAATAGGCACTGATGTAATACTATTTCCCAACTTACAGATTTTATTCAAATGATTGCCAGCTGTCCCACTAAAGTCCTTTCTCTGTCTGGCATTCAGTCCTGGATCGCTTTGGGTTGCACCAAATTGTCATAGATCACCTTCCTCTCTAATCTGGAGCACTAACTGATTATTCTACAGATTGTTCCTCAATTTGTCAACCCTATTGTTATGTGCTGAATTGGATGGAATGGGCCCTAATCCAGTCTGACTGGCATCCTAGTAAGAGGACATTTGGACCCACAAAGAGACACGATGGCTGTGCACGCACAGAGGAAAGACGGAGTGAGGACACGGTGAGAAGGCAGCCACCTGCAAGCCAAGGAGAGAGGCGTCAGAGGAAACCAGATCAGCTGCCATCTTGACCTTGGACTGCTAGCCTCCAGAACTGTGAGAAAATTAATTTTTTAACCCACCCAATCTGTGGTGTTTTTTTCTGGCAGCCCCAGAAGACTAACACACTCATTCTCTTCAGTTCTTGGGAATCTGCCAATTTCTGTGTTCTTTGACCCTTTCTATCTGCCCATATGCTGATTTCCATCCCTCTGCTTTCCCGGTCCTAGTCCCAGACAAATCTTTCTGTCAGACGTCCCCCAGCTAGGCAGGCTCCTAGCTCACACCTTTCTTTGTTTATTATTTATATTCCCCTTGTATTACTTTTCTAAAGTTGTGGCAACGAGTTACCTCAAGTTTGTTGTCTCAGAGGCTTTGAGGTCAGGAGTCTAAAACGGGTCCTTGGGCTGCTTTCCCTCCAGGGCCCATGGAAAAGAGTCCATCTCCTTGCCTTTTCCAGTTTCTGGAGGGCACCCTGCACTCCTGGATGTCCCCTTCCTCCATCTTCAAAGCCAGCAGCGTGGCATCTTCCAGTTTCTCTCTCTCTGTCATCCCACTGTCACACAGTCTTTTCTGACTCTGACCCACCTGCCCTCCCCCTCTTAGGAGGACCCTCCTGATTACATTCAGCCTACCTGGATCGTGCAGGATCATCTCCACGTCTCAAGATCCGTACCAAGGGTCATCTAAAAAGTCCCTTTTGCCATCTACAAAGTCCCTTTCACCATGTAAAACAACATGGCCACAGGTTGTGGGGATTAAGACATGGGAGGTCATTGTTCATGTCTTCTCTGTAATGCTTTTGATCTACTGGCAATTGATCCCATTCGCTGAAATCAAACTACCACATTTCTCAACACATTTAGACTCCAACCATCCATTGTCCAGGCAATGGTTCATTCATTCATTCAATTGATCAATATTCATTGAGCACGATTATGTGCCAGGCACTAAACTATGTGCTTGAGACAAGGATTTGTATTTGCAATGCTTAAAAAAAAAAAAAAAAAAAAACTAATTCCTGCCTAAATTCTAGAAAGGTAAGGTCTTCATTAGGAAAAAAAGAAAATCTCCCTAATGATTCCTACACAATTCCCTCAACCAATATTGCTATTAGAAAAACAGAACAAAATTGGGGACTGGAAGCAGGAAAGTAGGATGGGGGAGGGATGAGGGTTGCCAGGTAGAATACAGGACGCCCAGTTACCTTTGAATTTCAGATGAACACCGAGTAACTTTTTGGTGTAAGGATGTCCTGGTGCAGTATTTGGGACACACTCACACTAAAAAATGTTCACTGTGCATCTGAAATTTGAAGTTAACTCAGCACCCTGTATTTTTAAAATTTATTTTGCTAAATCTGGCAGCCCCAAAGGTATGGGACCATCATTCACGGAGAGCCAACTGCATGTGTCAATTCTCCACGAAGCACTTGGAAACATGAGCTCATTTCCTCCTCACAGAAACCCAGTGAGGCCGGGGATTGGTAACCATCCATAGAGGCATATGTCCTCCAAGATCTATGGTGATCTTTATGAAAGAACTCAGACATATTTACTTAATGGGAGTTGAAAGAAAGAGAAATGAATACTTCGAAGGCTGAGATGGTTCTACGTGTATTGCTGTATACTTGTCTCTTCCCAAAAGCAGTAACAGATGCAGTAGTTGAAGACGATCTAATTCAGTAAAGACGCTAAAGAACCCGCCTGGCCTTCAAAGGAGAAGAGATGCTCTAAGATAAATTAATTCATTACAGGGATGCTTCATCATCAGCGCAAGCTGTGATTCAGAGCCCTCTGGCAACAATGAGGCAACACATTGATGAGACATTAATATCCCTGAACAGCAGGGGATAACCAGGCAACACAGGGCTGTGTTAAAATGTAAAAGAGGAGTTTTGTTAGGAGCTCTTGCAGTGGGGAATAAAGTACTGATGTGGGAATTGAGCTTCAGTTTACAACTAAGGGCCACATTAAACATACATTAAGATGATTACAAGGAAGCTTATGGTAACTATTATTACTTCATTTAATTTCATAAATGAATCAGGGCTTAATAGGAACCACCAAGTGGGCTGCAGTGTCTAAAATCTATCTTCTCTTGCTGATCAGAAATTTCTGCTGAAAAACAAAAGGCTACTATGCTTAAAGGCTCCAAGCCCAACAGGTCTGTTTTCCAATAAGCTGAGGAAGCGATCAGCTTCAAAAAAGGTCATGGAAGTTCCTCCAGTCCCTTCAATATCACCTCTGAGACAAGTTGTCTCTGGGGCTGTAGGTACAGAGCCAGAAACTGAAGCAACTATCTACCTGAAATGAGGCTGGCAAAAAAACCCAAAAAAACAAACAAAAAAAACTTATCTAACCTTCCTCTTTCATGATTTTCTCATCCACCTACCCCTTTATTCCAGAGCCCTTCATTCTTTTCTTTTTAATTGAAGTGTAGTTAATTTACAACGTTGTGTTCATTTCTACTGTACAGCAAAGTGATTCAGTTATACATATATATTCGTTTTCATATTCTTTTCCATGATAGTTTATTACAAGGTATTGAATATAGTTCCCTGTGCTATACAGTGGGATCTTGTTGTTTATCTATTTTACGTACAGTAGTTTGTATCTGCTAATCTTAAACTCCCAATTTATCCCTCCCCGCCATCACCTTTCCCCTGCAGTAAAAGAGCCCTTCATTCTTAATGGAATTTCTCCAGCATCGATCTGAATGGAAAGGGGTGCTTTGATTTGAAGCTGGGTGTGCCCAGTAAGTACAAGGTTTTTGCTTAGTATGGCCAGAGATGAATAAAAAGAGCTATGCTTTATGCAAATGTTAATACGATTTTCTTTTTTAAGTATTATTTTTCTTTGGATGGTTCCTGGTGGGTGGGATTGAATTATGGAGGTGGGAGTGGGAGGCACCAGCACTGCTGACTCCGTTTCTGAATGTGCACAGGTGAGAGAGATTGGGGGCTTCAGCTGGAAAAGTCAGGAGGGCAGGTTAGAAGGAAGAGGATACAAGCCTGCTTCCCACCAGAGCCTGAACGTCTCCTGTTAGCAGAAATGATATGAAGTGATTTTGTCATGAAATCATGGCATTTCAGCTCTGATGTGGAAAAACTATGCCTAAGAATTCTCTTTATGACATAAGCAACTCTTACACCCATAACATTGGCACCAACTATGTGAAAGATCCTTGGATCCGTATGATCATTTTCAGACCATTTGGACACTGGCCGGAGTGAAAACAAAGTACTGAGGTTAGAATTGTATCCGTCCTTCACTCTTGTTTTAGAAGTTTCGAACACTTCCCTGGCCTCCTATCCTGCCCCCAGTAGAATACTCAAATGTGGCAACAGATTTTTTTTTTAACAGGGATAGTGGATATCAGAGATGCCACTTGCAACTTGGCATTTTGAAATTGTGCCATTTGGAAAAACTATTTGAAGTAGAGTGTTTCTCTGGTCCAGGAATTCTGTTTCACCAGCTTTATTTCAAGTAACTATTCTGCCCACATTCGTGTGGGATAATAGAGCAGCCAATTAAATTGATCTCATTAATTTTTCATTGTTAAGCTTTGGGAAAAGAAATACCCTTTTAAGTCCTCCTAAAATACATAAAGAAGAGATAAAAGAAAAATCCTGAAATTATGAAAAACCCAGCATTAGAGATAGCTTTAAATATAGTGTATATTCAAATATGCAAACAATTAAGAATTTCCACATAAAAGGTGGAATTAATTTCAGAGTTTTCTTTTCCGTTTATGCTTTTTTGAACCTCTGAAGCTTCAATTACTATAGAAAATGTCAGACTCCACTGATATGTGGAAGAAAGAACTAATTAGTAAAATAACAGTTTAGAGATGATCTTAGTACTCTGATCCAATCAGGAGAGAGAAATCACATTGTAATTAGAACAGGGAAAGCTTAATACAGTCGATTCTTATTACCTGAAGTAGTTACATTCTGTAAACTTGTTAGGAGCACTAAATTAGCAAACGCTGAACCATTACTCTTAGGGGAATCACAAGGTTAATTTCCTTTGAGTCTCTGGTCACATTTCATCAACTGATCAACACATAACCTTGCTGTGTATTTCTGGTGGATGTATTAACATGAACTCTCAGTCTACAACATTGTAACTCCTGCCAGAGCAAAGCTTATCAAACAAACACAGGTGTTTTCTACAAAACACACTTCAGAGCCTGCTTGCACTTGGGAATGCTCACAGTGCTGCAGAACTAAGCTGCAGAGCTGGAGGACCATTTTAAACAGTTAAATCACTGACAAAAAGCACAGAGATATGGGAAAGTAAGCACTAAATAGACTGTAAAAAGGATGCTTGTTTGAGAGATGCAACAAAAGGACCAGGCATCACTTTGTTTGACTGTAGCTGGGAACATGCAAGCTGGGTGGTTCAAATTTTTTGCTGCTCTGAGCATGTGTGTCAGGAGTATTGATTTGGGAGATCAAAAAAAATTTTAACAAGTAAGTGAATTTGCAATTATGGAGTCCCCATGTAATGCTTACTGACTGTATAAAGAATTGTTCACAGGGAATTGGAATAATGAGGGATTGGGTTATAAGAGAACTCTCAGGAGTGTAGAAACAGCAGATATAAGGACCAGCCACTACCTGTAGGACTGAGATAAAAAAACCCAGGGAAGAACCATGAGATCCTGATCTTGCTGGGCAGGCACAGCCCTGACTCACTAAATGGCAGAGATATCAGTTGCTATAATGCCCTGCCAGCCAGTGGAATTTGCTGGAGATCTGCCGTCTAGGGTAAACTGTTGTGGGATCTCATTGGAGGTATGCTGCTACAATACAGTGATTTATAATAAGAAATATTTATTTGGTCTGTGTCCTGTTTCACAGAGTTTCTAAAATGCTTGGAATTTCCTGAGTGATAAGAGCACCCAGAGCATCTTTTTATCAGACTGTTTGGTCTTCTGCCCTCTGTACCTGAAATAGCTCCAGAGCCTTCAAACTGTGTGTCTTATTATTCCTAACAAGCCCTCCTCAACCACACCTGAGTTTATATTAATGAGGTGACTTTTGGACCGCCTCTAAGGGTGGAATTGTTGCAGGGGAACCAGTCATGCCACTAGAGGGTTGGAACTGAAAGTTCCAAAGTCGGGTGAAGGGGACTGAACCAATCACCAGTGGTCAACAATTTAATAAACCACGCCTATTTAACAAAGCCTCGGTAAAAACCCAAAAGGATAGGGTTCAGGGAGCTTCCGGCTTGGTAAACATGTGGAGATTTGAGGGAGCGCAGCCGCCAGAGAGGGCATGGAAGCTCCGAGCCCCTTCCCACAGACCCTGCCTATGCATCCTTTTCATCTGGCTGTTCCTGAGTTGTATCCTTTTATAATAAATTGGCCATCTAGTAAGTAAAGTGTTTCTCTGAGTTCTGTGAGTCACCCTAGCAAATTTATTTAATCTAAGGAGGAGATAAAAGAAACCTAAGATTTATATCCGGTTGGTCAGAAACACAGGTAACAACCTGGACTTGTGATTGGCATCTGAAGTGGAAGTCTTGCGAGACTGAGACTTTAATCTGTGGGATCAGACACAGTCCCAGGTAGATAGTGTCAGAACTGAGTTAAATTGTAGGACACCCAGCTGGTGTCACAAAACTTCTTGATGAGTGGAAAACCCACATACCTGGTAGGAGTGAAGTAGTGTTGTAGTAGTGTTGAGAATAAAGGAGACAGAGAAGGAGTGAGTCTTCCCTTACATCCAGGGGACGCTGTGCTGGGCATTGAAGGAACCACCAGCAAGAAGCAGGAGGGAGGGGTAGTGGTATAGTTCCGTGGTAGAACTCATGGTTAGCATGCATGAGGTCCTGGGTTCAATCCCCAGCACCTCCACTAAAATAAATAAGTAAATAAATAAACCTCATTACCGCCCCCCAAAACAAAAACAAGTAAGTAGGATATTCTTTTAAAAGAAAAAGAACCTGGAAGCAAAACCCTTTCCTCCTGCAATGTCTCTCTAGCACACTCTACTGACAAAACTTAACATTGTGCCAGCTGGCAAAGGAAAAATATTTAAAGGGTTCAGATCCATTTTTACAGAGCAGGCAAAAAGAATGTATTTGGAGTCAGGAAATGATAAATTAATAACTAGCACAAGAACCATTTAATGTTCTCTTTTGAAGTGACTCTAGAAAATGTATGGAAAACAAAAAAAAAGAATTATTAAAATTAACATTTTTATGGTTATCTGCTATTTCCAACTTTGATTATTTTTAATAGTCTTTTCCATGTATTCATATAATTTTTCCTTAAAAAATTAGGCTTATACACAGTATTTTCTTTTGTTGTTGTTGTTGTTTTTTGTTGTTGTTATTTTAGGTCTTTTTTTTAGGGGGGAGGTAATTAGGTTTATTTCTTTGGTTAGTTATTTTGATGGAGGTACTGGGGTTTGAGCCCAGGATCTCATGCATGCTAAGCATGTGCTCTAACCACTGAGCTATACCCACCTCTTGCCATACATGGTATTTTCTTAGCAATCTTTTTGAATTAACAATGTACCCTCTTTCCATGTTAATAAGTAGGTTATCTACATCACTGTTTGTAAAAGTGTGTCTTGATCAAGTTGACCATAACTTAACCAATTTTTATTATATTGTTGGATATATAGATTGTTTAAAATTTTTTACCATTATAAATAATGCTGCTATGACATTCTTATAGGTACATCCTTAACTATGTCTTCAGTTAAAATTTCTGGGAGCAGAATTTTGGGGACAAAAAAATGTATATTTTAGGGTTTTTTGTTGTTATTACTAAGTACCAAATTGCATTCAACTGGATGTAATTAAAATCTATAAAAAGTTTCATAAAAATTTGAAATTCTACCAGTAATGCATGAGAATATTTTTTTCTACTCCAATTAACAGTAGATGCCATTATTAAAAACAAAAACACTGTTAATTTGATAGACAAAAAAATTCACTTGCTTTTTGCAGTTTTCAGTCACTAGTAGTGTTGACACTATTTCATTTTTATTGACCATCGGCACATGATTTTCTTTTTTTATATTGTCTGTTCATGTCTTTATTGATTATTCTTTTGGGGTACACAATGTTAGAGAAGGCTGAATTCTCTCATAAAATATAAATAGTATGAAACAAATGAAAGATAAAATTACCTTTTTATACTATTTCACCTTTTTATAATGTCACCTAAAATATTCAATATACTTATCTCAAATTCTACTTAGGGGAAGAAAGTCTTAAACATAAAATGTAATTGTGTTTAAAATGTTTGTACAAAGTTTTTTTTCATACAGCTGCATCAATCAATATCTGCTCCAGATTTTCCAAGACTTCATGCCCAATCCTGCTCCAGCGATCACGAGGTGATGGTAGAGTGTGAATTGTCAGAGGTGCCCAAACATCAAACAGAGGTCCTTTGAGTAACAGAGAAATTGACAGAAATGCCTTCCTCAAGGTCTTGAAAATTTAATAATAAATTGTTGATGGTAGTAGTTGGTTTTGCTTAATTTTCTTCTATTTCCAGCTAGTTGTCACTGAACAAATATGCTGAATGTTTTAGAACAAGGATTTCAAATTTACAGCCCAAGGCATGGATTCATTCATAATTTACTCTCTATTCTTTTATCCTGTTTTATTTTCTTTATGGTACTATGATTGATTCAACAAAAGATATTATAGAGCTCTTTGTTATTCCTCCATTCTGTTAGAATGTGAGATCCACACACACAGAGACAATCCCTTTTAATCATTGTATCCCCAACTCCTAGAATATTGCCCGGCATGTAGTGGACTCTCAGAAAATATTTGTTGAATCAATGCATTCAATAATTATTCAATGAAACCCTACTCTATCCTAGACATACATTGGGCTGGCTAGACTGGGGAGGTAAAAATCAGTGCTAGGACCATGAAGTGTCTTTAACATGTGATACTCATTAAGACCAGATTGAAAATAATGGAAATGTTTAGAAATAAAATCTGCACATCGTCCCAGTGAGTAGATTCATTATTCATCATTCATTCACTCCACAACTACTTGTTAGAGGCGACCTGCTAGTCACTGGGAACAAAATAATGTTAAAGACAGACTCCATCTCTGCAGAAATGGCATTTATAGTCTATCAGGGGAGACAGACATTAAAAAACTAATTAATTACAGTGAGGCTAAGTACATTCAAGGAGTGGTGTGGGTGCCTATGACTACTTATATTTCCCAGAGAATAACAGCTGAGACCAAAGAGGTAGAAAGGGGCCGTACCACACTTGTGGGCCATGCGAAGGATGCATGCTTTATTCTATCAGCAACGGAAGGCTTGTACTCAGAGCATCCAGGTTCTCTGTTTAACAGACTACTCTGCTTGCTGTATGGCTGCATAGGTCACTTATATAATGGCAGCAGTCCAGGTATGGCAGGAAAGATAGAGATATAGACAGCTTTGAGAGATATTCAGAAGGTATAAGTGACAACAGTAATTGGATGGGGTTGGGGAAGAGGGACTGTGTGAGAGAGAGATACCAGGGTTCCTGGCTTGAACCACTGGGTGGATGCTGGTGCCTTTACTGGGAGGAGGAATGTTGAGGAATCAAACATTTGGGGTGGAAGAGGATGAATTCAGTTCAATCGCTGTACAGGCATACACATACATAACTGAAAGAGAAGTTTCAGAAACAATGATTACCCTTACTACAGGTGGTGCACTCTGATATTTTTTATCAACTTTATTGAAATATATTTTACATACAATAAAATACATGCATATTACTTGTACGGTTCAATGGGTTTTAACAAATGTATATACCTCTGAACTCTACCACAATGAAAAATACAGAACATTTCTATCACCTCCAAAGGTTCCCTAGCACCCCTATGCAGTCAATTCCCTTCCACCCCTGGCCCCAGGCTTTCTGTCACTGTAGATGAGTTTGTATTGTCTAGAATTTCATATAAATGGAATCACGCAGTGTGTGTGTGTGTGTGTGTGTGTGTGTGTGTGTGTATACACATACATATGTATTAACTTATATTTGGCTTCTTTTACTCAGCATAATGTTTTTGAGATTCATCTATGACAGAAATCAACAAACTACAGCCTGCAGGCCAAATCTGGCCCACTGCCTATTTATTTAAAGGTCCAAGAGCTAAGTAAGAATTGTTTATATTTTCAAACAATTTTTAAAAATCAGAATAAGAATATCTCATGATGTGAAAATTATATTAAATTAAAAAATCAGTGTCTTTATATAAAATTTTATTTGGACATGGCCGTGACTCATTTTTTTATGTGTTTTCTATGGCTACGTTAATGCTTCACAGACATGAGTAGTAGTTGTAACAGAGACCAAATGGTCTGCAAAGCCTAAAATATTTTCCACCTGGCACTTCACAGAAAAAGTTTGCTGATTCCTGCTCTATGGTATTCTATATATTAGGAGTTTGTTCCTTTTTATTGCTGTGTAGTATTCCATTTCCATTGTATAGCAGACCACAATCTATGTCTTCACCTATTAATGAACAATTGGGTTCTTTCCTAATTATCCTCACCCCATATGTCATGTGCTCTGATGTTTTCTATTCCAATTGATCTTTTTAAAAATTGCTAGACATGACCCAATTAACTGATTTCACGACCCATTAATGAGGTGACTCCCAGTTTGAAAAGCAAGATGTTAAGAGCCCAGGTACAGATGTTACATGAATAATGGAGGAAGAGAGTGTGTAGAATAAGAAAAGAGAAGGGCTGAGGGCTGAGGAAATCCAATGATTGTATGTTGGGTAGAGGGAGAGGGAACCCCAGTAGAGACTGAGAAAGGGCAGAGAGAAGAGGACAGCCAAGAGAGTTTGATATTTGGGGATGCAAGGAAAATCTCCATTGCACAGAGAGACAATTTTCTTTTGGGTGGAGTGAAGGCAGCTGAAGTGAGATTGAAATGAATTGATGATATGTGTGTGATGAAAATTGAGACCATGAGAGTCACTGGAAGAGGATGTGGATGTGGTCCAGGGAGGAGTTCTTGTTGGCTTGTTTTTGATGTAATAACCATATGAATGTTTAACGCATACTGAAAGGTAAGTATAACCTCAGTTTTACCAATCAGTAATCTAAAATAGCAGGAGGTTAAGCAACTTGCCCAAGTAGCTTTCACTCACACACTTTTAAGAGCCCAGATTTATTAGAATCTACAATCTGAGCTCTCATAATGTGCAATACTACCAACCAGGGAAAAGCCGGCCCATGCATAATTCAATATTTATTCCTTTGATTTTTAAGTTTACAGTTGAAAGAATACTTTTATAATCTTTTCCAAGCTTCTTGGGAAGAAAAAAATGAGTATTCATTATCTGAGATTTGTGAATAAGAAGAAATTCATCCATTTTTATATCAGGTAAGGTCCTGGTCTATAGGACATGTGTATGAAGAAAAAAATCACTAAGCATTTGAAATATCAACACAAGGATCTTATAAAAACAGGTGGAGAACCCACGTTGGTGGACATTCTACATACTATTTGGCCTGTACTCTTGCCTGTTGTGAAACGCAAAGACGGAGGGACTATTCCGGAACACACTGTTTCAGACTTTCTTTTACTCTCCAGTACTTTACTGGGACAATTGTCAATATCTGAATAGAGTCTATTGATGAGAAAAGAGTATCAATGTTAATATCCTGATTTTATTGCTTGTGCTATGGTTGTGAAGAAGGACATCTTTCTTCGGGGGAAATATACATTATTTATAGATGAAAGGACATCATCTACAAGTGACTATGAAATGATTCAGAAAAAAGTATGTGTACTTTTATATATATAGGGAGAGAGAGAGAGAGAGAATGAAAACAATGAAGCAAATGGGGTAAAATGTTAACATTTGGGGGATTGGGGTGAAGAATTTTAAAAAATTTGTATTCTCGCAACATTCCTACAAGTCTGAAATCATGTCAAAACAAAAACAAAAGTGAAAGTAGGGTGATGTGAAATCATATCTTGGACTTACACTTTTGAAAACCTTCCTCGAATATAAAAATGTATATGGTATAAGAAAATTCACAGCTCTTCCCATTTAGGTCAGAATTAATGTAAAGAATATTAGTGCCTGTTAACACAAAAGGAGAGAAAACTGGGTACTACATGCCTCACCATCTCTGAATATGTCCCCAAAACTTCAAATCTGAATCTGATTAAGCCTAGGTCCAATTGCCAATTTGCAGGAAATACAGAGAACAGAGGAAAATCCAGACTAAGGGAAATTCTAGAACAATAATCTGGTGTCTTCAACAAATCAATTGCAAAGGAGAAAAAATACATAGGAAAGCCTATAGGTTAAAAGAGTGTATATATGTATGTGTGTATATATATGTGTGTGTGTGTGTATATATATATATATATATATATATATATATATATATATATATGGGTTTTGTTTTATTTTTGTTTTTAAGAATGAAGCAAAACTGTTGTGTTTAGGGATGCATGTTTGGGTGATCAAACTAAAAAAATAGAAGTACATGATTACTATAAATGTTGGAAAGTGGTTATTTTGGGGGGCACAGGAGGTCTGGGATTGTTTTTGAGAGGGGTTCCTGGGGGCTTATGGGGTGTCTGAGAAGTTTCCTCTCGTGGAGGGGGAGAGAGATGGTGATGATAGTGTGTTAGTTAATGGCAATTCATTTCTTTTAAGCTGTTTTCTATATTTTAACAATAAAAAGGTTTTTTTGGGTTTTTTTTAAACTATGTTAGTAAGTGTGGTGTAACTGAGGTAAGGTAAGATATAAATGGTCTCAGGGTCGCCATCTCAAGTTGCCTTTAGGGACTGCAGACTTCTCTGAAATTTTTAAAATATTTTAAAATGAGTGAAATCTATTTTTTATAGGTAATTTAATTTAAAAATTGTTTAATTCATAAGAGAAAATACATGCAGGTGATACAAATTCAAATAGTGCAGAAGAACATAAAATGAAACATTGTCATTTCTTTTCTCTCATCTTCAAACTCCTAGTCCCATTCCACAGAATTTACCTTATACTTTGTAAAAAAACAAAAAACAAAACAAAAACCTTATGTCTGTTTCTTAATTTAGAAAGAATCTATTGACTCCTTACTATAAAAATAAGAAATTTACTGCCATTTGCATCAGCTTTCCTATCTTCTCCAACTCCTGATTCTTGTTAATTTTATTTCTTCTGGAGTTTTCCTCTATGTTTTTAAATATTGTACTTAAAAATTTGAATCTTGACTTAGCCCTTTTGGAGAGTATCTATGTACTCCCTGGAATGAAGTTGTGGATGTTAGTGATTCCACTTACATTCCTATTCACCATGCCTCTTCCTGCCCACTTTTTGGTAATTTATTATTTTTACATGGCCATGGTGAAAAATAAATACATCTTTCGTATGTGTCACTTGGTTGATTCTAAAAGTTAAAGACTGAAAAACAACATCTATGATATGGTTGTGTAAATATTATTCAGGATTCAACAGAAATCATGTGAATGAACCCACAGGGAAAAATAACCACAAACTTCGTTTACTTGGTTTGCTTTTTTGCCTAATCAGGAAAGGTGTGTATCAGCACATATAAGCCCCCACAATGAATGGTTTCACATTCTGGCGTCCTACACTATTTTTCTCATCTCTCTGAACTCGCCCATTAAATGCTGCATCATAATTTATCAGCTTATGTATCTGTCTATCTACAAGCCAAATAGTTTTAATTTCTTTTGTCAGGAGTGAGTGTGTGTGTGTGTGTGTGTGTGCGCGCACACACACATGTCCAACTTGAGTATAAAATGAAAGCTATGCACATTCTCCCCAGAAAAATGTACTCATGGAAAATGGGGTATAGTTTCAGGAATCTCACAGACTTCCTCCTGGATTCCAAAGTAAAAACCTCTGTCCTAAACAGTGTTTTCTTAAGGACAAGATCTTATCTTATTCTTGTGTTTCTAGCCTCTAACTGTCCAAGATGGCAGTCTATAAATATCTGGGTAAATAGTGAATGAACCAATTATTCCCACTTTTTCATGTTGGATTTTAAAGTCTACTTTTAAAATAGAAAATGTAAGTTTCATCTCCCTAGTACTTGTTTTGTAGAACCTACTTTTTAATATAATACACTGTTTAAATTATGGGGTTTTATTTTTTTATCTTTATTAAAGTATAGTTGATTTACAATGTTGTATTAGTTTCTGGTGTACAGCAAAGTGATTCAAATATATGCATATATGTATATAATCTTTTTCAGATTCTTTTCTATTATAGTTTCTTACAAGTTACTGACTTTTTAAAATTGAAGTATAGTCAGTTTACAATGTTGTGTCAATTTCTGGTGTACA
This sequence comes from Camelus dromedarius, assembly GCF_036321535.1. Classification (NCBI taxonomy): domain Eukaryota; kingdom Metazoa; phylum Chordata; class Mammalia; order Artiodactyla; family Camelidae; genus Camelus; species Camelus dromedarius. The sequence goes on along the minus strand of NC_087459.1, from coordinate 12,839,967 downwards.
GCATAATAGTTCAGTCACACATATACATACATATATTCGTTTTCATATTCTTTTTCATTAAAGGTTACTATAATATATTGAATATATTTCTCTGTGCTATACAGTAGAAACTTGTTATTTATCTATTTTATACATAGTACTTAGTATCTGCAAATCTCAAACTCCCAATTTACCCCTTCCCACATATAGTTCCCTATACTATACAATAGGACCTTGCTATCTGTTTTATATATAATAGTTTGTATCTGCTACTCCAGAACTCCTCATTTATCCCTTCCCCCTTTCCCATTTGGTCACCATTAGTTTTCTATGTCTGTGAGTCTATTTCTGGTTTGTAAGTTCATTTGTATCATTTTTTAGATTCCACATGTAAGTGATATCATATGATATTTGTCTTTCTCTGTCTGATTTACTTCACTTAGTATGATAATCTCTAGGTACATCCGTGATGCTGCAAATAGCATTATTATTTTTTATTTTTTATAGCTGAGTAGTATTCCATTTACACACACACACACACACGCACCCCACATCTTCTTTATTCGTCTGTCAATGGACATTTAGGTTGCTTCCATGTCTTGGCTATTGTGAATAGTGATGCTATGAACATTGGGATATATGTATCTTTTCAAATTAGTTTCCTCCATATATATGCCCAGGAGTGGGATTGCTGGGCCATATGGTAACTCTATTTTTAGTTTTTTAAGGAATCTCCATACTGTTTTCCATAATAGTTGCACCAAACTACATTCCTACCAACAGCGTAGAAGGGTTCCCTTTTCCCCCCACCCTCTCCAGCATTTTACTGTTTGTGGACTTTTTGATGATGGTCATTCTGATGGGTGTGAGGCGATACCTTATTGTAGTTTTGCTTTAAATTTCGCTAACACAAAAATAATGCGTTTTTAATCATACCCAGGCTGAGGTGCTCAGGAGTGAAATGATGTCTTCCATCTTGGAATGTATCAAAACTTAAGATACATTATGGATAGATAGATGCAAATACATGGAAATGTAGACTCTAGGCAGTAAGCTTAAGTGTTCACTGTACAACTCTTTAAACTTTTCTAAAAGTTTGAAAATTTTCATTATAACACTTGGTTTGCTGAAGCAGAGGTACATGCAACTTTTAGATCTTGGAAGACAGAAACCTATCATCCTTCTGTTTGCAGAGCTCTTTGGAGAATCTGAATAGTTCCCACGGTACACTCTAGACCTGCACACTAGGCTTATTTTGGTAGAAAATAACTTTATTAACATAACCGGGCAGTTTATCAAATGCAAGTTAGCTCAAATATGTGATTACTCCGCTGAAAATGTAACCGAGTCATTCATACAGATTTCAGAAGAGATGGGTATAAAACGGGAGAGAAAAGGAATGGGTTTTGTGGCTGTAACGTCATCATTGGTGTTCTAGCGGTTAATTGTTTTACGGACTGCAACCGTGATAGACTAGTTCATTTCAGTTTCCCTCGTTTAGAGGGAATAATAAGCAAATATATGTCCTCTCTCTCATTCCCTGGAAACATTGTGATTATATAGCAGGGGTGGAAGCGGCTACAGAGGCGGTGTGTGCAGTGTACAGGCGCTGCAGTCAGAGCGCTTGAACCTGCCTAGATCTGTACCGTGAAACGGAGGTAATGATGATCCCTACATCATAGGGCTGTTGTACTGTAAAACTGAAGAGTAGCAGCTGATCTATTATTATTATTGTCTAACAAGTCATAATTGTGGCCTGACACGAAGGAGGCTGAGCCAGTTGTCTCAAAGTCGTTTCCCTCTAGAAGTCTGCTGTAAGGTCAGAGACGAACAACTCAGCTCTGATTAGCGCCTTTTCTGAGCAGCGGCCACTGGTGAGAGTTCTACACCTGAAACCCTGAAACCCCTGGGTACCTAGGAAACTACGGATGCTGCGCATGCGCGAAGACGTTCCCTCTTCCCTCCCCTCTGTGATGAATCGACTGTTCCATTCCTGAAGGATGTTGAGAGTGGGGAAACTTGGAAGCCTAGGCCCGGAAGTACAGGTGATTTACTAGTATCTCCAGCCTTTTACTACATGAGTGATGACTTGATTCATTATACTTCTACCCTGACGCCCGTGATAGGCTTCTGAAAAGAGTTTGGGCGGCGCCACCGTCCACCCTCCCCCTCTCACCTGGGAACGTTTGGGATGGCCGGCGTGACGGCCAGGTACGGAAGCCTGGAGGGCCCCGCCCCCCAGCGGGGCCCCCACGCCTCGCCCCGCCCCGTCTCGGACCCGCATTCCCCTCCCCGTGGCACAGCCAGGCAGCTCTTCCTCATCTCCGCCCCGCCGGCCGCGGGCGCGGGGGACGTCAGCGCTGCCAGCGTGGAAACGGCGGTGGGGCGCGGGAGGCGGAAGTAGCGCCCGGGGCCGCCGGGCCTGCATCGGGCTCCGCCGGCCGCCTCAGCCATGGACGCACCCCTGGAGAAGGTCCGTACCGGGGGTGGACGCGGCGCGGCGGCCCGAGGCGGCCGCCTCCGGGTCGGCTGTTTCCCAGTCGCGGGCTGCCACTGTGACTGGGGAGGGGGCCGGGGACTAACGGGCCCGCCTGAGGAGGCTTAGCCGCGAGGGCCTGGTCACGTCATGCGGCCGAGGGTCTCTGGGGACCCCGTGGGCCGGGAGAGGCTGGGCCAGGTTCTACTTAGGGCCGCGAGCGACCCAGAACCCAGTCCGGGGCTGCAGGGCCGACCTTGGGGCCTGCGTGGGCTCGGCTCGTCCTCTCGGATGACAGAGCTGACAACTTGCGGCCCCAGAAGCGCCTGGAATGACGCCCCAGTTGTTTCGGAGCCAACTGCAGACCTGTAGGCTGTGTGTGGTCTCTGAGTTAGGAAGGGAGATAACAAAGCAGTGGTTTTCCATCCGCCATGTGTCTAGGAATCACCTGGGGACCTTGGTAAAAATCCCAATTTTCAGCCCTCGTGTCGGAACCTCAGTGGGGGCGGGACAGGGACCTGTGGGTTTAACGAGTTCCCCACGTGATTCTGATGCGGTGGTTTGTGAACTCTGATTAAGACCCCTGAGGTCAAGGAGGAGGCGGGGCTTCTGTAGAGGGTGAATTTCGTTTTGGGGATACTGCTGCTCCGCAACTTTATGGCACCCCGTTCCCGAGGCGAGGGGAGACCCTCGGGTAAGTGGGAAATCCACTAGCAGCAGCGTTTTCCTCTGGTTTCCGCTTGGGGGAATGTACCTGGCTGACCGCTCAGGCCTGTGATACAGATTCTGATTGTCTCCAATTTAGGGCTTGGATTTCTTCATGGATACTTTACCTTTAGACCTGGATTTTCTGCCCTCCCTCAAAGCCCTTCTTTCTACTCAAGTTTGGGAGTCTGCTTGTCCAGACCCAAATTTCCATATATGTGGAATTCAGGAGCAATGCTAGTGTTTTAAGACGGCTTTATTTTAATTTTGAACTGACAGAAATAACGTATTTTGTCACTTTTTCAAAGCAGCAGCTGCTGTAGATTTGTTCACTTGTCACTGAAGAGTTGAAGGGAGTAATTGTACAAGTTGAGCCAGATGTCTTCAAGTGCACACAATGGTATAGCCTACGCCTGGGTGGTTTCTCATAAATTGGCTGGAAGGAGTCAAGAAAGGATAAAGATAGTATGTTTTTCTTCCGCCGCCTCTGTAGTGAACGTTATGTTTTTCTGGCTAGGAATAAAGCCTTTCCAGGCTTTTGATTAGCACAGTGTCTACCTTTTGGTGGTACTTTGAGTTTCAGTCTAACTCAGTGATTCTCAACCACTGGATAGTTTTGTTCCCCAGGGGACATTAGCCAATGTCTGGATACATTTTTGGTTGTCACAGCTGGGGGCTAGGGAAGGGCCTCTGGCAGCTGGTGGGTAGAGGTCAGGGACGCTACTAACAGGATCCTACATTGCACAGGACAGCCCCATACAAGAGGGTTATCTGACTCAAAATATAAGCAGTACTGAGGCTGAGAACCTCTGGCCTACATCATGTGTATAGTAGTTGAATACAAAATGATGCTAAAAATGTCCCCTCAGTGTTGTTTCTTTTCCAGTTTCATAAAGAAGATGGGGCTTTGTGTCATTTCAGTTAGAAGCCTAAAGAACTGGAGTGTTCTTTCCTCCAAGAATAGTTCGTTATAGGCAGACCTGCAAAACAGTGGGTTGGAATCTTGCTTTAAATATTACTTCTGTGGTGTCTGCTTAGTAGATTACAGTGGTTGCTCCCTAAATGTTAATTGATGATAAAAGATCTTAAACTCTTCAAATGAAGATCTGAAGGGGTACTGAAACTCCAGTGTGCTTAAACCTGGAGCAGTCACAAAAATTTCAATGATTTTTTAGGAATTCAAAATGTGTGGGCTGGAAGTTTCTGCCTTCGGCTAGTGTGGAAATTCTGAATGTAAGTTTTTCAGAACTAGGACTGTATCTTATTTTTACATTCCCTGAAGCAGTAGGGGGATTTACATGTAATGAACAACTTCTCTTGGTGCTAAGTGGGCAGAAAAGAAAAAGCATTGCTATAATATGAATGTTGAAGATTTTGTGTTCTGAAAAATAGTTCGAATCAAAGTAAAACACTGAATTGTGTCCATTATTCTGCTTTCTTTGAGGAATAGATTATTCTGGGTTAAGTTCTACATTGCTAATATAAATTTGAGAACTATTTGTGCAGTTCTGAATGATCCCATTTAAACTGATCCTTGCATAATTTATACTGGTTACAGAAACTACAATGTTACTTGATACCCAGCCTCTAAAATTTCAAGTAATCTCTCTCTGAAATGTAGTGTGCTATCACTATTTAATAGAATCACTCAGTACATTTCCTTTGGTCCAAATATAATTTTGTGCCCTTGCTTTTTCTTTAGATAATGTGTAGACATGAGGACCTGCCATTTTCTTGTGTTGATTTGCTTATCTTTCACGATCTATCAGTTTTCTTTTTGTATCTGAAATTAATGATGGCTTGAGAAACTAGAGATAGATTTAAAGGGGCAAGGAATTCAAACTAGAAGAGTAGGAGTCTCAGCCCTCCTCCTCCCTCATGTCCAGCTCATAAGGAACAAGTCTCACTGTTTACTTATGTTAATGTTCAAGTTTAAAAAAATGCCACAGGAAGTAATAACTCTGATTCTGAAGATCTTAAGGTATTCAACACACCTACATACACTTCTTAGTAGAAACCTACTACTTGAAACTTGTAGAACAGCCCAGATGTTTTGGTGTTGCTTGGAAAATCTCATTCTTCCTGAGTATTATGTTTAGACAAGGTGTATTGCAGTTTGTTTTGCATTAGTTCCAACCCTGAGTAAACTTAGAGCAGATGTCTCAACCTTGGCATTACTGACACTGAGCTGGATAATTCTCTGTCGTAGGAGGCTGTCCTGTGCACTGTAGGACGTTTAGCAGCATCCCTGGCCTCCACCCACTAGGTACCAGTAGCATCCCCTTTCCCCAGTGTGACAACCAAAACCTCCAGTTGAGGCAGTTGTCCCCTGAGGGAGAGGGGATCCCCCTCTGGTTGAGAACCACTTACTTAGAGAAACTACAGCTGCACTATCCAGTATGGTAGCCACCAGCCGCGCTTGGCTAGGTAAATTTAAATGCAATTAATTAAAATTAATTAGTGTGACAGTTCCTTAGTCACACTACCCACATTTCAAGTGTTCAACAGTCACAGTGTTGTTTGTGGCTATAGTACCGGGCAGTGCAGATAATAGAACATTTTCATCACCACAGAAAATTTTACTGGACTGTGCTGTAATATAAAGCAGGGCCAATTTATTTATTGTGTATCTAATTCTTATCTCTGAAAGAGGCAACTTTGACCCTGTTTCTAACCTAAATAATTACAACCCAGCCCATTTTGGGTTCTTGTACTCACCCTGAGCTAAGTTCCCCTCTCCCCCTTTGCACCTGATTTTGGAAAATTCTGTTATCACCTTACTGTTCATAAGTTTGTAAGGAGCAGTAGGAGCTGCATGGATGGAATATAGCTGATCATTACTGATGAGGACTACCAGAATTTCTATTCCTGCTCTTCACTTTAAAAGAACCTGCATTACCAACCTTGAAATGACCAGTGTTTGTGGTATGCCTTGGTTGATCCCACTCTTACATAGACTAGAAGGACTTCTGTGAGATGATAGCCTGTCATTGTGGCGTTCATTTAGAACCAGCCCCTACATCATAATTGAGGGTTTTGCATACAGGTTCATGGTAGCTAAGGTGGTAAATGATTATCATATGCTGGGTGTCAGGGGAAACATGGCACAAAGTTCCTGATCCTAAAACTTTATGGCATCAGTGATTCTTGATTTATTCAAGATTGCAGAGTTAGTTAGCAGCAGAGCTATTGGTGTGCGTCTTGTGTATGTTCCACCATGTCTAGGATTATGAGTTACAATTATAGATAGCAGTTGCTTAAGCTTGGTGTCATCTGTTCTCATGCAAAGCAGAAACCTGTTTTGACTTATAATTTTTATTGCAGGCTAACTATGATCAAAGTCCAGTGCTGAGAGAGACATAAGAATAAGACATGATCCCTGGGGGAAATTACACTCTAGTAAGAGGCATACAAGTTTAGACAAATCCTTGTATAGCCAGGAGGAGAATTAAGAATCACAGGAATTAAGAAACAAAATGCACTGAGTGACCAGGAAAGATTCTTTAGATAGAATATTTAGTTCAGAATCATGGCTTTTTTAGGGTTTGTTTTAAATGTAAATATAATGTAGATTTTTACTTTATAATATGTTTGTGCCTGTTATTGGTGGTAAAACGTAAATAGAGAAAGGAAAGCTTTTTCATCTTTTGAAATTAGATATAAAAGAGATGCCTCCAGTCACCCTGAAAATAGCCAAAAATTCCTTTCAGAAATTTAAATTATTTACCTTAAATTAACTATTCTCTCCAAGCAGTATTCAAGGGCCATAAAATTATTTTGAGTTTAAATTTTTTGTTTAATTCATGTTACTATTGCAATCGTTATTTTTGTTTTGTGGCAAACATGAAGTGTTTAGCTGCATTAAGGTTAGATAGTCCTTGAGGTCTAGCCTGGACCCCATCCACTTTTTATTTCTGTGGACAAGGCATTCTGAGTTTCAAATGACTGAGAGTGAAGTAAACTTTTCTGATATCTTTTTCCTATATGCAGAAAAACAGAAACAGAAAAACAAAGCCTTCGATCTGAAGGCACAACTCAGCAACATTAAACATTGTGCTCCAGTAAGCCTTTCAGGAGGCTGGTGAGACCGAATTACTTATTAGACTGGACATGGTAATAGGTGCAATCATATGAAATTGCTGGTTTTTGCCCACTAGAAATAGCTGAATATTGGCAGTTTCACAGTTTACAGTCACACAGTTTACAGTTTTACACAGTAAAAGTCTGAAGGTACGTAGAGGCTTCAGGCATTGATGCCTTCCTTTCCTCAGAATTCTTATTCTTAGGGTAAGATCAGCAATGTTAAACCTTTTTAATTCCAATTCAGTTTTGGAAATAATGATATTGATAAGGGTGATGGGTATCTTTATTGTTCTGATTTGGTCCCCTAACAAGTCCTACCTAGGAAATACCTCCTTTAAGTATATCTCAGTGAAAGACTTACTTTTTCCAGTGACTATAGATAGCATACTTTGCTTTAAGCAATTTTTTTTGTTGTTTTCCAGAATAAGTACGATTCCAGACAAACTGGTAGACTTTTTAGAAATAGAGCTTGCCTGTTGTGATATTTTTCCATCTGCACAGTTATTGGGAAGCATTTACTCATGATAAAATGTCTAAGTGAATTGATTCTCCAGAAGTGGTGGTCTCTTGGAATACATGTTTTGAAATTTAGACTTGGATCCCAGACATTCCCAGCATTCATCTTAAGGCAAATGAACTGAATGCCCCCTTATGCTGTCTGCATACTTCTGTCAATGCCAGGTTTGATCTGGTGTTACTAACTTTGCTGCCTCCTTAACGCTACCAGGTTTTAACCACTCTGTTGTGTATTTTTGCCCCTTCTTTTTTCCTATATGTTCTTTTCTGCCTCTTTTCTTGAGAGATTTGTGAGGTTAAATACTAACACCTTATGTAATTTGCATATCCCTTTTCAACTAGAAATATGATGCTTAATGGGCCAGTAAGTACAGTATGTCTTCATGTTCTCACAGACACACTCAAGCATAGAATTCATGATAGTCAAAAATAAGATTTTCCAACAAGAAGGATTTACTGTGAAGCACGGGAAACTGTATTCACTATCTTGTAATAACTTATAACGGAAAAGAATCTGAAAAAGAATATCTATCTCTATATATGTAACTGAATCACTTTGCTGCACACTTGAAACTAACACAATATTGTAAGTCAACTATATTTCAATAAAAATTTTTTCTTACAAGACAGAGTGGGAAGTCCCTGATTCTTAATTAAATACTTCTCTGTTGAAACTAGACAAAAGTGTTTTAAAATGTAGAAATTGAGGCTCCAGTGAGGTTAGTCAGGTTTGCAAGGTGCTAAATCTCCTTGGAGAATCCTTACCATTTTCTCTCATTGTTGACCCATAAGGAATAGCTGTGTTCCCGGAGCAGCTGCGGCTGCTCTTGTTGCTCCTCAGAGATGTGTAGTATTTGGGCTACTTGTTTAGTTGGCAGGCACTCTGTTTTCACCGAGGAAAATGTATAGTTTGTTGGCAAGTTGATAGTTGCATGGTTATCACTATCCATGGTTAACCTTGTTTAGAAAGCTGTGGAAGGCAAAAGGATACGTGGAATGTTGCAAACATCAGTTTACAGCTTTTTTTGATCACTTTGATCAGTTCCAGAAAGGTAGTGTCTTTTATGTCTAATGCAAACATTGGAAACTAGCATTTGATAACACTAAGGTCTTCTGTCTGATACAATCAGAGGGTATTCTCATATGCTTTAGTTTTTCTGTCAGTAGTCCTAGAACCCCTCAAAAATGAACATTCCTCCCCTGAAAAAAGTTTATTGAAACTGCAGTATTGTATGCTTCTGTTGTTGTTGAATGTTGTGATTAATGTGTTTTAAAATTACATTTTAGGCTTCCCCTTTTCTGGGCTTTGCTTCCTTTCGAAGGTTTAGCTCTGTCTTTCTCAAATAGTTATTCATATACCATCTTTGTGAATTTTGTCACATCAGTGTACCACTTGTACTGTTATTTGCTTAACATTTCTTTTCAATTGAGTTTAAATCAATTCACTCTCCTTTTTTTTTTAATTGAGGGACAATTTACAAACAATAAAAATACCCACTCTCGGGGGTGGGTATAGCTCAGGGGTAGAATGCATGCTTAGCTCGCATGAGGTCCTGAATTCAATCCCCAGTACCTCCACTAAAAATAAAGAAAGAAAGAAACCTAGTTACCTCCTCCTCCAAAAATTTTTTTTGAAAAAAATACCCACTTTAATTATACAATTTGAGTTTTGGCAATTGAGTATAGTCACATAACCACCAGCATAATCAAGATATGGAACACTTCCATCTCCCAGAAGTTCCCTTGTGCCCCTTTGCAGTGGATTCCAGATCTGCTTTCTGTCACTACCGCGTACCCTCGCACACCCCTTCTTTTTTTAAAACTTAGGTTTGTGCTAAACAGTAATGTTTATGAATTCAGGGTGTAAAATACTATTTTTTCCCTAATTCATGTGAAAGTAAATAATATTTTTTGGTTGTACTTTGGTATACTGACTTCACTGGAGAAAATGTACACAAGAGTTTGATTAAGGATCTTGGAAGCTGAGAAGCAGTAGTTCCCAAATATTCGGCCCTAAGATTTTTATTTTTCTGCTGCAGTCCCCACTTTTGAAAGGTTATTGTAACTTCTTAGTTAACAAACTTTATTACCAAATGATTGTTTATCCCATTACTAATAACTGTATGCTAATTTTAAGTAACATCCATAAAATAGTGGGTTTCACCCCCCTCCACACAGACACACACTGCAGGTTACAGTCCTATATATGAGATGTCAAATCAATTTAGCAGGTCATGACCAGCAGTTTTTTTAAAATGAAATAGAATAAAATGGTGAATATAATGTATTCTCAAATTATAAGGGTAGGAATAGTACCTGTGTTACTTCATAACTAAGTTGATGTAATTTTAGCTAAAAGCAAAAATAACTAATTTTTTATTAATCTATGTAGCCTTATACCAAATTAATTTTTAATTTCCCACTAACTTTTTTGAAAAATTGAAAATTACTTCCTGACCTCCTTTACTGTTTTATCTTGCATTTGACTTTCAACTTTTTTCCTCCACCATTTACATGGTGAGAGTTTTAATGATACTTTAACATTACATGTATACTATTTCCTCTGATAGTGGCAGGATGTTTTGATATCCCACACTGACTGAAAGTTATGAAAATCAACTAGTATAAAAATGATTGTTGAAAAATTGGTTATAAAAGGATGAATGGTGGGGCTTGTGTTAGAAAATGAGCTTTCTAGTTCTGTGACAGTTATCATGCAAACAATTGAATGGTTATCTTGAGAAGCCTGGAAATTGCATTAAGCCATACCATGCATCTATGTTAGACATAATTGAAGCAAAAATACTGACTCCTCATCATTACACAGCAGAATCAACCATAGCTGAAGTATAATTTATAAATGACTAACAGTCTAATAACTGTTTCTGAGTTTTCAGTAGTGAGCATGTAGTGATTTTCTGTTTAGAAGGTCAACCTGTAGATACACACACTCCATAAACGCTTTGTTGCACTTTTTGGATCTGTTTTTAAACTATATAATTACTACAAGCCTCTTTAAGGCTGAGGGACCCAGAGTGAGAGGGGGCCCTAGGAGTCTAACTCAGAAGTCTGTGTTGGCTACAGCTCCCTTTCCTAGAAAAGCATCTTGAAATGCCACATTCATACTCAGCCTGGGTTGACTTACTTAAGGGCAGTAGGAGAGATGATGGAAAGGAAATAGACTGAATGCCAACTGGCCTCAGAAGTGATGGTTAGAATCTATTGACTTTTTTGTTAATAAAGGAACCTTTTTTCAGAAATTGTTTCTAGTAGGCCCTAGATTTTTAGTCAGGTCACTGTCCTCAGGATTTAAGTGAGGGGGAAATGTATTCAGATATGTTTATAGGTAGGAAAAGAAGTCTCTTGTAGCAGTTTACTGTGTGGACTTAAGCATTGAGACTGGTGCCGTAGGCTGTACCTGCACTGCGAGTGCACTCCTTTCAAATTATATGTTGTCTTTCGTTTTACCTTATAACTCATGTACAGCCACCACTGCAAACATTGGCATGGCCTTCACTCGGCGGAATAATGGTTTAAGATATGGAGTAAGCATTTTAGTGAAGGCTAGGGTAACTGTAAATCCTGGTTTGCCCAGGACTGTCCCAGTTTATGCCTATTGTCCTGGGTTAATTATTAATATTACTGCCTTGCACTCTTAAAAATGCTCTGGTTTGGGTGGTAAATTTATGGTCAACTAGTTAAGGCTGTTGTAGAATGGAAATTTGATGTGTAGGGAAAGTCTTCTGGTTTACTGACTTTTTATCTAGGTGAAAACATCAGTCAAGCAAGGATTATCTTTAAAGTGAGACCTTAGCTCTCATCATGACTTTTGAGTACAGACCTTTTTCCCGGTGTGAGTTGCTTGTTTACGTACTTGATAAAATTGAAGAGCAGTTTTGCCTGGTGGTTAAGAGCACTGGTTCTAGAGTAGTCAGTACAGACCTTGTTTTATATTCTGGCTGTAAAGCATACTAACTCTGTGCTTTGGGTTAGCCAGGAAGCAGTGCGTGTAAAGGTGTTCATTACATAATGTATGGAATATGGTGAGCATCAGTATGCATTAGTAATTATTAAGGGTTACAAATCTTATTGAGCTCTTCTTCTCTGCCAGACCCTGTGTTAGGTGCTAAGGGTTGAAAAAATATGACATTCTTCTTAGGAACCTGGCGTAGAATACTATTTTTTCCTTGCCCCAATATTGTAAAATAGTTTCCTTCTAAATACTGAATGACAGACATCTTTATTCAACTTAATTCTTCACTCATTTTGGTTTGTGTCTGGCTGATGCTCTGCTATTGTTTATTAACATCTATCACACAAGTACTTTGGCGTTGAAAGAGGTATAGAAAATGTGAATAAGGTAGTAGTGGCTGCCCTCAGTAGAAGTTTATGGAGGAATGGTTTTTAGTTTTAAGGAACCAATAACATTTGAACAATGAACATTTTTTTCTTAGAGCATTCCATGAGGCCTAATATCCTGCAAATGGGTAACATTTTATATTTTGAATTATCCAGTTAACAAGCACGTGAAGGTCTGCAGCGTTAGAGTCACATCCTCTTCGCATTTAATTTATTCAAATTTAAATGTGTTATTTTCCCTATCCATCTGCAACCTCCCCGCCCCCACTTTACTCCCTGAAAGAAAGTAGGAGGAAATGTCAGCCATTCCACTCAGTGAGCGTGTGCGCTGTATAGACAGAGACTCAGATGGGGGAATATGAAGCTGCGTTTCCCTCCTGCCTCTCTCAGTGTAAGCACCTTGTCATCACATGTGATTCTGGTGTTTAAAAATAAGTATTGTTGTATGAAACAATTCTAAACTAAGTTAACTACTTTGTCTATTCTTAACTGAAAAATCTTTCCCAATCTTATAGGAAAAGTTAGCTGTATTGCGCTTAGAGCCAGCATGTTGATATGCAATTTACCATGCCTTGCTAAGGGATGTCAGAGGTAATATGACAATCGGTGTATCAAGCTGACTTTAGACCCTTGGTCCTATAAGAGAAGTCAAAGATCGTAGGAGTGTGAATGGCTGCCTTCAAGAAACTTATAATCTAATTGGAGAGAATATCTATACTGGAAAGATCATCTATAAAGCAATTTACAGTAAAGGATGTAAGGAATCATAAGGATAAATGGCAGTTGCATATTAGAACGGCCCCAATTTCAAGCCTTCCGTCCTGTTGTCCCCATAAAGAATCATTTTTGTCAGGCAATGAGTCCAGATTTGGTTTAGAAAAAATTGTATTGATATCAATAGAAGGTATATGAAAAAGTAAAAATGGTTTTATCCATAAAGATTGCTTGGAAGGATTGAATAATGATTTAATAGATAAAAGGCACAAGGACATTTCAGACAGGGCAGATGTTGTAAGCATGAAACGTGGAGGTGTGATTGATGAAGCAAAGTGTTTATCTTTTCATTTGGCCGGATGATCAGAGTTTGGAGATGGAGGTGGTAAGGAACATGACCAGTAGACTGAGGAGCAAGATAATTCTCTTGACCATTATCTGTTCCTCATCCCACTCAGAGTTGTCAACGGAGAGCACAGAGACCCTTTCAGATTGCTCTCTATCTAACCTATCTCGTGGTTACATTTAAATCGTGATTTTTATTGGAAACATCTGTTTTTAAATGATTTTTCTATCAGGTATAAAAATCTGATCGGATATGGCTGCATGATTATTTTGTCATGCCTTGCGAGATCAGTGTGATGTAATAGAAAGTGGCAGAAACAGGAACCAGGAAGCCAGTATTTGGACACCTCTCTTGTCAGTTGTTCATTAGCTCCACAAACTTACACTTACACCTTCTTACTGTTGGAATTTTTTAAGCAAACATGTGCTTTATAATCCACGTATTTTATAATAAATCTAGAAGAAAATGGACTTGCATTTAGTTTTTCTGGATGAATTATGTTGCAGAAGTAATAGAAGGTTGTTAAATTTTAACGTTTTAAAAATTTGTTTCCCAGATAGCAGATCCTACATTAGCTGAAATGGGAAAAAACTTGAAGGAGGCCATGAGGATGCTGGAGGACAGTCAGAGGTGAGCCTGTGGAACGGAAGTGACCCCATTAAACGTGTGCAACCTGCTGTGAAACTGGTGGCACTGGTTTCCTTCTGTTAATTCACCTCTTGGTTTCAGAATGTCACACTTAGCTTCAGCTGACTTTAAAATTGGTATTTGTCTTGGGTAGAAGCTGCTTTGTAATTAAAGGATTTTGAAATTGAAGGGCAGGACTTATGATTTTCAGTTCTGCCTATTAAGAGTTTCATTTACTTACTAAATTGACTTGAATCTGTAAATACTTCTTTCTGTATATTCAGGGCCTTTAGGGCATCAACTAACCAGAAAATGGGTTGAAATTATTTGTTTTAATATTCTTTTCCTGAAACTAAACTATACTCCAGCCTGGGGTGGGGAGAGGGAGATGTGATAAATGTGTTTCAAGTTCTACATCAGTTACTAAGAGGTTATAAGCGACATTATCACATGTTCATGCTCAAATGTTAGAAATTTAACAGTTTTTTATTTCCTTCAAATTAGAAGAACAGAGGAGGAAAATGGAAAGAAGCTCATATCAGGGGATATTCCAGGGCCATTGCAAGGCAGGTAGGTGGCGATGAAGATGAGCACCTTTACTTAGGGTGTACGTTATCTTTAAGCCAAGATTTTACCGTCACTAATTTACAGGTTTAGTTCTAATAAGCGCAAAGCAAATGTACAGTTACGTGCAGTGTGACATCAGAAGATGGAAGTGCCCTTGGCTGGCTGGTGATGGTGATGGGCCTGATGCTTCTCCCCATTTCCTGGTCAGAATTTCACACAACCTTTGACTCAGAAACAATACACAAATTCACAGTTATAACTCAGCTATCATACTCAGTTCATACTTGAAACCAGTAATCTATTTGGTAGACAGAGCTTTATTGTGAGAATTTATTTTAACTTGATAAGATTTATCATTTTATGTAGTAAATGAAAGGACAATATCAACTCTATCCATTTATTAGCAGAATGATCTATTTTTTGGCAACAAAAGTAAACCCGTCAAGTGTCTGTGGTCTGAGCTAGCAGGGAAAATACCAGAAAAATAAGTAGCTGCCTGACTGACATTTTCACAGGATGTTAGCACTCAGTCTGGAGTTAAAGTCCTAGCCCAGTGTCCCTCAGACAAACTTATTTTTTTGTTTGTTTTACAACCAGGAAACTGAACTTAGGTAAACAGTACAACTCCCTTAAGTTGTCCTTTGATCTGAATATGAATATGTACAGGGTTGCAAAAGAAAAGTATACAAGAAGGATCCCAGTGTGCCAGTAAATGTTCTGTGTAGCACACCCAGATACTAGTATTTTAAAATAAGCATTCCTGCTCTTATGGATGAATGGTGCCGACTTGAAGTCCTCTAAGGGCGAAGTTCAGTCTACAACTGAGAACAGGAACCAAATCCTATGAATCTCCTCATCCCAGGCCATAAAGGGAATTAACGGGTTCTACTGGTCCCGCCGAAGTTCCCCTAGAAGAGGCACTACCAGGAACACCTGATCCTCTCAGAATGGGAGGGCGTTAAAGGCGCTGGTCAGGAGTACTCACGCGAACGACGCTAGCAGCCAGCATCTGTGCTAGCGCTGCACCAGGCACCGCATTAGATGCTTCCCATGGACTACCTGCATCCGCACAATTTTGTACTGTAGGGCTTGTGAGTCTCTGTAGCTTGCTGCAGGTCACGTGGCCTAATCTCTACACAGTGCCCAAGGACCAGAGTCCCTCACGCATAAAGACCAGCACCTTGAGGAGGGTGGGTTTTGGGACATTGTTTTCACGGGGCTTATTCGAAAGAGAGAACTTTTCATTAGTCATATTCTCATTAATGGAGTGATAGTATTTTGTCATCACGTGTTTTGCAAGTTGCCCTGCCATTGCTTACAACTTCAACCATTCACATTCCTCCTAAGTTTTTACCTCCTCATGTCATGAGCATTTTAAAATGTATATTGAATAGAAGTAAATTTTTTTACACTTTAAGCAAATCTACAGTTTCCTAGCTTGGGGAAGAGGTGGTAATAAATGATGCTTGCATTTCATGTGTAAGTTAGAATAAATAGACAAGACTCCTTCATGGAGGGAAACTAGATATACCAGTGGCATTAGAGTATTTGTGCTGCTTCGGTGACCTTCCAGCATCTTTTGAGGACTCTCTTGGCCCTTATAACATGCTTATTAAATAGTCTTCAAGATTCAAATCAATAAATAGAGAAATACTGCTAAAGCTGGTAAAATGTTAAAAAAAAATCAAATTCAAATTTAGGTAGAAGATTTAATTAATCACAAGTTAAGTTACATTCAGAATTCAGTTAATAATTTGAGATTTTTTTTAAAAAGATATATTCTGTATCACAGTGCTATACACCAGAAATTGACACACTGTAAGCTGACTATACTTAAATTAAAAAAATGTATTCTATATCTCAAAACATACTATTTCTGTTGTAGCTACTCAATTGAAAAAGAAAACTTATCAAAGCTAATTTAGATGAGAGAAATAGTGAGAGGTGGGGGATGTGTGTTGTTTCCACCTGTCTGTCAACTCTTTCCGTTCTGCAGTGGACAAGACATGGTGAGCATCCTCCAGCTAGTTCAGAATCTGATGCACGGAGATGAAGATGAGGAGCCCCAGAGCACCCGGTAATGGAGAACAGTTGGCAGCTTGTCTTTGAAAGTATATGTGTTCTTGATTTTGATAATGATTTCATTCTTACCAGTGGCTGCAATAATGAGCTATATTTCATTCCTAGTTATGCACGATATTAAAGCAATGTTCACTTTTTTCTTTTCAGAGGGACATTTATATATTCTAGATAATATATTTTGTAAAAGGAAGTCATTTACTAAAATCTTGTAGTTTTTATGGCATTATATCTTAAGGAGGGACTGGCACAGGGACTAGAGAATAACCACTGTGCTTTTCTGTTTCTGGTCGCTTCTGTGCTTGTGCCTGTGCCTCTGATGGCTAAGAAGGGCTGCAGCTGGATT
Source organism: Camelus dromedarius (assembly GCF_036321535.1). Lineage (NCBI taxonomy): Eukaryota > Metazoa > Chordata > Mammalia > Artiodactyla > Camelidae > Camelus > Camelus dromedarius. The sequence continues at coordinate 12,823,170 of NC_087459.1, read as the reverse complement.
CAGTGGTGGCAGGCCACATTGTCTGTGAATCATCTGTTTATTTTATTTTATTTATTCATCTATCAAGCAATTTATTTAGTTTCATTTTCTCTTTGTTTTAAATTTAATTTTTTAGAGTAAGTAATGTGTTCTCCCGATGCAAATTTCAGAAGATACGAAGGACGTATACAAAGAGCGTTTTCCTTCTCACCTCTGCTGGACTACCTTGTTCTCCTTTCTAAAGTGTTGCCAGTTTCTTGTGTATTCTTCAGAGATACTCTGTTTATATGTATGCACAAGCAGGATGTCTGTGCTTACTCCTCTCCAATTCCTAAATACTGTGCCCATTGTTCTGTGCCTTGCTTTCTTCATTTGTGTCTTGGCGTTCCTGGCATATCAGCTCCTTTAAGAGCTATTTAGTGTTACTTTGAATGGATGAGCCATGTTTTATTTAACTAGTCTCCTCGTCATGTTTTGCAAACATTGCTGCAGCCTAACTTTCTACATGTGTCATTTGTAATAGAAGCAAGTGTTTCTGGGGATTGAAGTCCTAGAAGTGGGCCAGATAAGTTTGTGCATATGTAATGTTGACAGGTATTGCCAAATTGCCCTTTGTGAAGTTGTGCCAGTTTACCTTCCCGCCCACAATGTATGAGAGCACCTCTTTCCCCACACCTTTGCCTGCAAGGGTGTTAGCAAATTTAAGGATCAGCATTAATCGTCAGTCTGATAGGTAAGAAATGATATTTCAGCATAGTTTTAATTTGCAGTTTTCTTATAAACTAGGTTTAGTGACTTTTTTTGTGTGTTTTCCATTTCTATGAGCTGTTTTCTTTGTCCAGTATCCTGTTTGATTTTTTTTGTCTTTTTCTTTATTGTATTTATTCCTTATAAGGGAAATTAGTCCATCCATTTTAATTACATATAAAGCAATACCTAGTTCCCCTTGAATTTGCTGTATTGTTATAAATAGCTGTTTAATGCAGGGAACTGATCTTCATCTAATGATTCTAAAATTATTTTCTGTACATCTTAGCTCAGCTCTACTCTCCACAGTTCTTACAACTGGTACTTAATTTTAAAAGTACTTTTGGAGAAAATTATTCAAAAACAGTTTGTATATTTAGTAGGTATGCAATAAAAAAGCTATTTATCTCCTAGGACTTGACTTTAAAAAAAAATTTCCTCTGACTATTTATACCTTATATGCATTGAATTTTCTAAATTTATTTCTATTTCTGCCTTCTAGTCCACATTAAGTGGATTTCAAATCTGACAGAAATACCTGGAATACTGTCTCTAAGTTTTATTTATGTTTGACTAGTAACTTCTTTTTTAATCTAATGAAATTTGGTTGGCAGGATCCAGCATATTGGAGAACAAGGTCATATTGCTTTGTTGGGACACAGTCTGGGGGCTTATATTTCAACTCTGGACAAAGAAAAGCTGAGAAAACTTACAACTCGGATACTTTCAGACACTACCTTATGGCTATGCAGAATTTTCAGGTAATGAGTTTTCCTTTCCCAGTAAAGACATTTATGAGTTGGGTGTAGACTGTGAGAGATCTCTTTTTTGGCTACCTGGGTTCAAATCTGCCTCTTCCCTTTCCTTTTGGAAGGGCTGCTTAACCGCTCCATGCCTCAGTTTCGTTATTATGAAATGGGGACAGCATTAGTATCTAGTTGATGACATTGTTGTGAGGATTAAAAGAACTGAAATGAATGAATGAATATATGTAAAGAGCTGAGAATATAAGCACATGCTTGTTGGATAATGTCCACAGTGACTTATTTTTAGGATTCCTGATTGGCACATGCTGATGGAAGATATAGTGGTGAAATGGATTCGGATATTTTTTATTTATTTTATTTGGCGGTAGGTAATTAGGTTTATTTATTTATTTTAATGGATGTATGGGGGATTGAACCCAGGGCCTCTTGCATGCTAAGCGTGCACTCTATACCACTGAGCTATACCCTCCCTGGTTGGATTCAGATATTTTTAGTCAAAGTATTTGCTGTGCCTTGGTGCCTTGGTGCCTTGTGCTGTCATAAGAAAGATGAGTGTGTGTTATGCAATTGAAATTTGCTTTATACTGTGATAATATTGGCATTATTAAGGAATTCTAGTAGATTAAGGAGTCAGTAGAAGACACAGGACCAATGGTGTTTTTATGTTTATTTTATTACTTTTATGGGAAAGGAATATTTACCTAACATTGGAACATTTAACTTGGGAGACTCACTTTCAAATGTTGGTAAAGAGCTTACTAGTGAGAGTATGAGTTTGCTTTACATATAGCAAAGGAGAAATTTTCTTCAGTTCTGATAAAAATCCAACATATGTAATTGAAATTCTCTCTCTCTCCTTCTCTTGGAGATTGAAAAGAATAAAAGGCCCCAAGGAGATAATAGTGAAAGCAAAAGTTAGCCTAATTAGCGTTTTTGACAATTTTACTTTGAATATTTTAGGGCTGAAACTCTGCTAAGAACCGTGCCTGCTTTATCCAATGCCGGCTTTCTTGTAAAATAAGTCAAACCATGATCTTTAGCTCTCTCTGTATCTGAGGGATTCCCATTCTCTGCTGGTTTTCATAGTTTCTGTTCTTTCTGGAGTTGGATGTGGATGAAGTGTCCTGGCCTCTGTTCTATATGACCTCCATCTGCAAGGAGTTGTCAGCCACCTGAGATGAAGGTGGCTCCTGTCTGATCTAGGTGACAGTTTCTAGGTTGAGAAAAGAATTACTTACATGGTTACCAGATTGGAATATAAAATCTGATTTAAACAGAGGTAAGAACATACTGACATATGAGTGTCTCTTAACAGGTATGAAAATGGCTGTGCTTATTTCCATGAAGAAGAAAGAGAAGGACTTGCAAAGATCTGTAGGCTTGCCATTCACTCTCGTTATGAAGACTTTGTGGTGGATGGGTTCAATGTGTTACATAACAAGAAACCTGTTATATATCTTAGTGCCGCTGCTAGGCCTGGCCTGGGCCAGTACCTTTGTAATCAGGTAATGTGGTATCAGGTGAATGTTTTAAAGAAATGATGTTTTGTTCTGTCCTGGAACTTTTTCAAGTGTGTGGACCCATTTCTTTAGCTGCTGTTCTTTTCAAGTGAAAAGAAAGTTGATTTTCTTATATGCTTATTTTGTCATTATAAAATAAATGTGTATTAGTGAATTTATTTATTTATTTTTATTACCCAAAGGCAACCACAGTCACCATTTTACTTTCTTTCTTTCTAGACTAATCAAAGAGTGTCTGTGTTTTTAACACGGTTATATCTGGCTTTTTTCACTTAACTGTTATAACGGGTGTATATCATGTTTTACCAATTCCTCAAAGTTAAGTTTATTTTTAATGTCTTCATAATATTCCTTCAAGTGAGTGTATATTTTACTATTTCCCCTTTTGGACAGTTAGTGTTTGCGTTCTTTTGCTTTTTATGACCATTTTCAGGAAATGCTCTTTGTACGGTGCGTCTTTGTACATAGGCTTTTTCTGTATTCCTCAGAGCCAGTGTAGAATTACTAGATCAAAGGGCATTATCATTTTGTAAAGTTCATAGTGCATGTAGCCTGATCAGGGGGCTACCCTGAGACAAGAAATTAATACTCTTGGCCAAGAATGTTTTAAGGCAAAACCCATAGGATCGGAGGGGTTCTCTTTTGTAAGATGGAGGAGTCCCAGGGAGATAGATGGAAGAAACTCAGGGCTTAAATTGATTCTGAGCTATGGCCACTGGTAGCAAGAAATTATGTCCTCTTCTTGAGGCTCTACAAAATGAGGGGTTTTATAATATCCCTGTAGAAAAATGAAACAAATTACTTATTGAGTACCTACTGTAGGGCAAGCTCCTTAGGGACTCAAGACTGTCTTGGGACAGCAATCCAATCTTCAAAAGATGTGTGAGGGTGTCCTGTTACTTGGGAAAGGCAGGTGGCAGAACATTATATAGAAGCTGGTCATGTTCGTGTTTTAAAAAGTGTATGCATGCTTGTATGCATATGTATTTTATACCTAGAAAATACATTTATTTAATACTTATTTTTTGCCTAAAAAATGTCTGAAAGCTTCTGTACTAACCTGTTAACAGTGGTGGATTGGTGGCTTAATGGGGGTGGGGATTTTTCACTTTTCAATATTTTTTAATTATTTTTCTTGAGTTTCACTTTTACAATTTAAAAGAAAAGTCCTTTAAGGGGAAAAAGTGTGAATAAAGTATTCGTTAAATTTTTGGTCTTTATACACTTCCACGGCTTAGTTATACAGAGCAATATGCTGCAAATGTTAAAAAAAATTCTAAACCTTAAATTCCTCAAGGATTTGGAGGTTAAAAATGAAGAATATAAAATTTATTTGACAATTACTGTCTCCTCCATAACAGTGACTTCCTTTCTCTTAAGAAGTGTACATCTGCTAGTCTGGATTTACTGCTTTTTAGGAGCAGGTGGACCCATAAATAAGATACTGTTCCCTTTCGCTGGTTTGAATGCTTGGAGAAGTTATCTAAATTATCTCCCCAAAATTCTCAGGGCTCAGTTTATTTCTCCATTTGGAAAAGTTTTTGTTTTTTGGTATATTCTAGAGTACAACAAAGATAGTTACTCATTTAGTAAGAGAGTTGTTAGTTATTCATTTAGTTGACTCATTTAGAAATTTTTACATTGTCTATATTCTCTTAAAAGACATCTCCTGGGAATTTTATCCTTTTTTTGGCTTTACTTTGTAGATATACTTTAACATCTACCTATAATATCAAGAGTTCCTAAAGAGAGAGATTGTTTAAAAAGAATAATTGTGACTTGTCTTACAGCCACAATCTTTTGGGGGCCTAAGTGAATAGTGACAAAGGTCTCTGTTGTAAAATGGTATCTTTCTTCTTGCAGCTTGGCTTGCCCTTCCCCTGCTTGTGTCGTGTGCCCTGTAACACTATGTTTGGGTCCCAGCATCAAATGGTGAGTTCTCCTTGTGGTTTGTCAGATAATACAGAATTATGTTTTGAAACTGTGCCTTCTTTTCAACTGAAATTGTTTGCTGGCCTCCAGATAATTATTCGCTTATTCTTGTATTGCTTAGATCTTCCCATTGCATAAAACATGCTTCCAGGTTTGAATGTCCATGGAGATTGTCTGGCATCAAGATCAGGAGCACCTGGCTCTTAAGGGATCTTGTAATCACTGTATTACCTGCCTTAAGTAGAAGTATCGAGTCTAGAGGGGAGGGTATAGCTCAGCGGTAGAGCGTGTGCTTAGCATGCACAAGGTCCTGGGTTCAATCCCTAGTACTTTCATTAAAAAAAATTTTTTTTTTTCTTTCTGAGAGACAAAAAAAGAAAAAAGAAACATGGAGTCCAATTAAGTGCTGGAAATTCCTCATGAAGCTCATCCTTTCAGATGGTTATCACAGGTGCCTGCCTTTATGAGTGGCAGATTTTGAAAGTGAGGTTCTTTACTGGAATCCTTGGGATTCGATTACTTTTAGACATGCAAGTGATAAGCCTTTCCATCCTGAAGTCAGAAGCAAAAGGTGTAGGTTTTAGGGTTCTGCATGTCTCTTTCAAGGTAGATTTTCTGGTTCAGCTACATCAACGAGTAATATTAGAGATACATTTTTAGCTGTTTTTGGGTGGTTGAGAAGACTTTTTTTTAACATAAATGTTTAAAACTAGAAAAATGTTGGTTCTGTATATGTAGTTTTTAACTTTGATCTCATTTAATTGATTTTTCTAGTTAGTCTTTAAGGAAAATGGTTTATTTTCACATCTATCATTGGAGGAAAAAGGAAAATTGTCAAGAATTGATTTGATAAATTTTAAGAGTCATCTTCTTTTGGAAGTTACAATTTTTCATTGTATAGCTTTCATGTTGGTTGTCTCATGTTTTTGTGGTTTGTCTTTTCATCCCAGGATGTTGCCTTCCTGGAGAAACTGATTAAAGATGATATAGAACGAGGAAGACTGCCCCTGTTGCTTGTTGCAAATGCTGGTGGGTATCATGAACCTGAGTGTTCCATTTTGTACATAGAAGAAAGAGGCGAGGAACTTCACCTAAAACAGACCAAGTCTCAAGAAATGTTTGTGTGCCACGTGTTCAGGATAGTCTGTATCAGCACTGTGGTGAGAATTGTAACCCTGGAGTTCCGGCTTACTAGATGCCCTTTAATTGTTGGTTTGTTTGGAGAGTACCTTGTTTGTATATATATTTTTTTCATTTAGGTCGTAAGTGCTTCTCTACTCCTTCCTTTCTAAATTGAGTTTTTAAATACTTGAGTGTCCGCCTTCTAGATGTCAGGTGAACTACTACTTTCTACTCTGCTTACCAGATTATATTCAGCATTGTACTTGAAGTTCTAGCTAGTGCAGTAAGGCAGGAAAAATAATTAAATGACATACAGATTGGAAAAGAAGAACAAACTGTCTGTTGCAGACGGCATGATTGTATAGATAGAAGGTCCTAAGGAAACCACGGAGAACAGCCACTGGAACTAATAAGCGAATCTATGAAGGCTGCAGGATTTCCGTACAATAGCAATTGAGCGGCTGAAATTGAATTTAAAATGCCATTCATAAGAGTATCAAAAAAACTTTATAGATAAATTTTCACAAAATAATGCAAGATCTGTATACTGAGAACTACAAAATGTTGCTGAGAGAAATTCTAAAAGACTCAAATAAATAGAACAATATGCCATTTGCTTTGGTTGGAAGATTCAGTATTATTAAGTCACACCTCTCAAATCAGTCTGTAGATTCAACTCAGTCTCTATCGAAAGCTCAGTAGGCTATAGTTTCTTATAGAAATTGATAAGCTGATTATAAAATATGGAAATACAAAGGATCTAAGGATAGCAAAACAATTTTGAAAAGGAATAAAATTGGAAGACTTACTCTATCTGAATTTTAGCTAAAAATAATTGAGAGTATGAGATTAACTGAAGAGAATAGAGGGTTCAGAAGTAGATTCACACGTGTATGGGCACTTGATTTTTTTGGCAAAGATGCCAAGGTAACTTAGAAAGGATAGTCTTTTCCACCCATGGTTTTGGAACAGTTGGATATCCATATGGGAAAAAATTGACTCTTAACCCTTACCTCATTCTATATGCAAAAATTAATTATAAATGGTTCACAGGGTTAAGCATAAGAGCCAAAATGAGAAAACTTCTAGAATAAAATATAGAAAATCCTAGTGATCTTGACTTAGGCATAGATTTCCTCAGACACAAAAGGCAGAACCATAAATTGGACTTGATTAAAAATTAAAAGCTTCTGCTATTCAGAAGTCCCTGATAAGAAAATAAGCAAGTTACAGCCTGAGAGAAAGAAAATATTTACAAGACAATTTTTTTTTATAAAGGACTGTATCCAAAATATATATAAGGAAGTTCTACAATTCAATATTAAGTAGATAACAACACAGTTTTTAAAGTGAACAAGAGATTTGAGTAGATACTTTACCAAAGAAAATAAATGAATGTGTAAGTAATTGAAAAGATGCTTAACATTGTTAGTCATTAGAGAAATGCAAATTAAAACCACAGTGAGCTGTTAGAATGGAGAAAATTTGGGGGGAAGGGAAGCTCAGGTGGTAGAGCGCGTGCTTAGCATGCACAAGGTCCTGGGTTCAATCCCTAGTACCTCCTCTAAAAATAAATAAATAGACCTAATTCCCTCCTCCCCCACCAAAAAAATAAAAATAAAAATAAAAAAAAAGAACGGAGAAAACTTTAAAAGTACAGTGCCAGACACTGGTGAGGACACAGAGTTACTGGAGCTCTTAAGCTGCTGTAGGGATGCGGTATTCATCACCGGAAACAACCAGGACGCCCTTATCCATGGCGAAGGGATAAACAGATTGTGTTGTGAACACATCGGGGGATACTAATAAATGGAAATATCTACTGATATGCACATATCAACACGGATGAATTTCAAAAGCATGCGAAGGGCCAAAATGCAGACTTAAAAAAAGTTACATAGTCTGTGATTCCCTTTATATGGAATCCTAAGAAGAAAAAAACTACATAGTGACAAAACAGATCAGAGTTGTCTGGAGCCGGTGAGGAATAGAGAGGAGTGAAGCCTCAGGAGGGATGAGGGAGCTTTTAGGGTGACGGTGTTGACACACTGTATACATTTGTCAAAACTCATTCAACCATACCCTTAAATGAGTGGATTTTATTGTATGTGAATTATACTTCAATCAGTAAAGCTGATTATTTTAAGAAAATAATAAACAGAAAAGACACATGTCCACCTTACTGCTGGCGGAAAAACTACCACTTCCTGCCTGACTTAGTACATTGTGAGTTGAAAAAAGAAACATAACCAATTTACTGTCAGTCACTTGATGGATGGGAGAGGCTGCAGTGAATGTGTGATTGAGTGATTTGCCAGTTTGACTGCATTGCCCTCACTGGAGTCCACATCCCAGTGGTTAGCCAGCAGACATTGCCAAAAAAGAACCTGAATGTGGTCCCGCCACTTCAGCAGGGCACTGTGCTTTTATGTTTTGATGGAAGGGTCGTGTGATACAACCCATGCGTTGACTTGTGATTTTGCTTCAACTATGAGTCAGTTAAGATTTTTTTTTTATTTGAGACAGATTTTTGTGGGGGGAAAAGTTTTCAGTCCTTTTCCTCATATAACCCCTGCAGAAGAAGCACTTGTATTAGTCGTGTTTGAAGAAGTTGCTGAGCATTTGAAATCTTACTACGTGGGTTCTGCTTACTGGAAATTTAGGCCTGATGCTCTGTGAGGAGGATCTGCCCAATAAAACCTGTAATGTCAGCAGATCACCAGGGGAATGGGTCGACATGTTTAATATATTTAGACTGACTTCAGAAGGCTTTCTACATTAAAACAAAGAACCTCTCAAATTAGGTTTAAAAAAAAACCCTTCAGATTCATCTACGTATTTTTTATAAAGGACACACGTGAATAAAAACAATCCAGAAAGCGACAAAAAGTAAGAATGGAAAAGGGTATCTTGGGCAAGTGCTAACAGAACAGAAGTACTGCAGCAAGGTTGGTGTGAGATAAAATAGCTTTCATGTTAGTAATAATTCATGTCATCTGCTTAGAGAGATGATAGCTATGAATGCTTATGGGTATAACTTTGAAATATAATGAGGGAATAGTAAAGAAAAATTGATAGAATATAAGCATAAATTGACAAACCCACGATCTTGGTGGGAGACCTGAATATATTTCTCATGAAACAGCAGATCAAGTAGATAGAAAATAAGTATATATAGGATTTAAATAACGCAGTGAACAAGCTTGATTTTATAGATACACGTAATGAAGAGTACGCACGCTGAAACTTGAAAAATCAGTTTGCAAAAGTTGATTTTAAGCCAGTCCACAAAGAAAATCAGAGATACGTTACCTCCCTCATGGGGAGATAACGTATTTAGATGCTTTTATCATGCTATAAAGACTCAGAAAATATTTGTTCCTTGTAGTATCCGCTTGTGTGTGTTTTATCCTAGGAACTGCAGCAGTAGGGCACACAGATAAGATTGGGCGTTTGAAAGAACTCTGTGAGCAGTACGGCATATGGCTTCACGTGGAGGGGTGAGTGGAGGGGAGTTTGGCTCTACGGGGGCCCTGCACAGCGTGCCCAGGAAGAGCGGACATCCAGGTGCTCACTCTGTCGTGACATTTATCACTGAGGGCTCTTTGGGTTGCAGATGACAAAATTATCCAAATTGGCTTAAGCAAGAAGAGATGTTATTGGCTCACATAACTGAGAAGGCTAGTGACAGGACTGGCCTTAGGCGCAACGTCAACCACGACTCAGTGTCTCCCCTTCCTCCCCTCTTGGTCACTTGGCTGAACTTCCTCCACGTCGGTTCCACCTGTAGACAGACTCTCCGATTGTGGTACAGAGTAGCTGCAGCCCTTCCAGCCACCTTTCCAGGTGTGTGTCCAGAGGGTCGGAAGCCCTAGCAGAAGTTTCATCCTGATCCAGTCACTGTGGCCAGGGAGATGTGATACTGGGATGGTTAGGTTATTTGCCCACCTCTGGAGCAAAGCCGTGGTCTCAGAGAGGAGATTGAGTGGTTTCCCGGCAGGCTGTGGGAGCTGAGAGCAGAGTGGGGAGGAGCCGCAGGGCAGCTCAGGTGGTCTGTTCCCAGCACGTCACACACGGTGCATTGCTTTTCAGTTCTGTCCCTCTGGGAAAAATGATGACTGGGAAATAATACCTATCAAAGATAGAACATGAGACACCCATTACACTAAATAAGCAGAAGACATCCCCTGAAATGTATTTGGATTAAAATTCATTTTTGAGGTTTTCCTGAAATTTGTGTATACCACACTTTATGTTGCTGTTATAAAAGGTACCAACATAGCTGAAAGGCATGTAAATATATGTCACTTGGATTAGCACAAACTTTCTGGTTTTGGGGTTTTTTTGAAAGTACATATTTCATGAATAAGCAGCAGTAAACAATTAGTTCTTAGATGTGTGTTTTTCCTTCCAGTGTGAATCTGGCAACACTGGCTCTAGGTTATGTCTCCTCGTCAGTGCTGGTAAGTTGCTGATTTACTAAATACTGTGTTTTTAAAAAGGAATTTAAAATCACTTAATCCCTGATGGCTCTTCACAGTTTTTATGAATGGAGGAGGGTGCTGGGTTGGTGTATCTTGATAGTCTAACAAGGAGTTGTTCTCTCTGTGGTAGGCCGCGACCAAGTGCGATAGCATGACCCTGACTCCGGGCCCATGGCTGGGTTTGCCAGCTGTTCCCGCCGTTACCCTTTATAAGCACGACGATCCTGCCCTGGTAAGCTTGCTCCCACTGGGAGGCAGTGCGGATGGCTGAGGAACATTATTGGGTCTGCGGGCAAGATACAGAAAAAGGAGAAATTGAAATTTTCCTTGACGCTACCTCTGTGACTTTTTTTTCCAAAAAAAAATTTTTTTAACATAATTGAAACTATACCATATATCTTTTTCTATTTATCTCCCCATACTTCCCCATGTGTATGAAGAACTTTTTATCACTGTATAATATTTCCATCACTTAAATACCACTATTTATTTAATAATTCTAAGGCTGTTTTCAACTTTTTGTTACTGAAATAATGAGCATCTTTCTGTGTTTCAAATTATTTTCTTAGACTAGGTTACCAGAAGTGGAATTAATGATTCAGAGTATTTTAATACTTAAAACACATCATCCACATTGTCTAAAAGTTTATAATATGATACGTTTTTTAAAAGCACAGTGGTGGTTCTTGATAGTGGATCAGTCAGTGATAGGCATGTGCAAAACAAGCTTTCAGTGATTTTTCTCAAGTGCCTTGCACAGGTGGTAATGGCCAGGTACTTGAGGATGCTCAGAACAGCCTTGGAAGGAGCTGCCTCTTAAATGGCTAAGAGGCTCTGGTTCTGGGATGTGACCCATCTGGATTTTCATCCTGGTGTTGCCACACCTTAGCCGTGAACCCTTGGACAAAGCAAGGTCTCTGAGCTAAGTTGCTGAGAATACTTACCTCACAGAGTTGTTGGAAGAGCAAATGAATAATGCAAGCCAAGTGCCTGGCATAGCATCTGACACAGACTAAGTGCGTGGTAAATGGTAACTGGTTAGTTGTGCTGTGTGACTTCATTGGCTTTGATTAATAAACTCATTTTGGCTCTTTTAGACTTTAGTTGCCGGTCTTACATCAAATAAGCCAGCAGACAAACTCCGTGCCCTGCCCCTGTGGTTGTCTTTACAATACTTGGGACTTGATGGGATTGTGGAGAGGATTAAGCATGCCTGTCAGTTGGTGAGTGAAAACCTGAAGTTTAAATGAATCACAGATATTCCTTGACAAACACAGACAGAAAAATACTTCATCGATTTACTCGCTATCCAATACCTTGTCTGGATTTCTCTTCTCATAAGCAAGCAGATTAATTGCCTTGCATGTATAGGTTTCCTGTTCAAAGTTCTGGGAGAGACTGCTGGAGCTGTCCCAGCATTTGTGTTCAAATGAAATCAGATTTAAATTAATGTGGTGTCAGCATGCGATGAGAAAAGAAGTCACAAGGTGACAGCCAAGGAGTGAAGAAGGATGCAGAAGCGGGGATAAACCTTCCACCTGACTGACTGACCCTTGAGGGTAAAGGAATGTGATGGTTGGGGCTGCGGGTAAGGATGGCGAAGATATTTTTAACACCAGCTGGCTGGGGTTCCCAAATTGCAAGGCTCTAGGGACAGTTCTTATTATGTATTTGAGGTGTTCTAATTGTGAAAAATGTATAATTATGCTGTAGTTGAGAAAGCAGTTTTAGAGCTGAGTTCTACCAAGTCTAAAGCATGTCGCCTTTGTACCTCTGATTTCTCACCTGTAAAATAGAGGTGATGATGTAATGGAAGATTGTTGCAAGGACTTAATGAGTTCGTACTTATAAAGTTCGTACTTTTATAGTAGTGCCTAATCATTTAGTAAGGTATGCAGACAGGTTTAAAAATAAATATTTGTTTTAAATATATTCGTGGAATTGGCACTTCCTCATGTGATTTTTATGGTTAAGAAAAGTTAGTATTTTCTTATGACTATAGCAGTAATCCTTTGGTTCATAATGTTAGGATAGTTCATTCTAACATTAGTTTCTAATGAAATAGAAACATTCTAAATGAAGTAGTTTCATTTTTACATTAAGAAATACTAAGATTTATATTCATTATGTTTACAGAAGCATATTTTTAAAAACATTTCTCACTGAGCTGTTGGCTCACATCTTGAGTTTTGGTTCTTCAGAAGGAGAAGCTTTCATCACCGTAGTAACTTAGTCAATTTGGAGAAGGTTTGGGCACTCCAGGGAGAGTTACTCAGTCCCCTTTGGCTTAGCAAGTGCAGGAAAATAATGATGACATTAACTACCAGACCCTTGAGATCTCTGCAGCTCTGGCATCTTCCTGCCGCTAACACTGTAGCTGATACACACGTTCCTGAGGACTTGACTGACGCCCTGCCGCTGACCCACCACTGCTAAATGCACGCGTGAAACCGCGTGGAGGGTTAGGAGGCGCGGTCTTCTGGGTACCTTCACGCCTGGTGGTCTGTATCAGGCCATGCGTTCCCTGAGGAAAAATCAGTATCCTCCTCCTCCCTCTATTCCTCCCTTCCATATCTTCATCTTCATGGGAAGCAGTTACGGAGCATTTACTCAGTGCCAGGCACACTGAAGCACTGTAGATGCGGTGTCTCATTTGATCCCTACAGCTTCACTAGACGGTAAGGTCCACTGATAAAGAGCTAGTTTCCATGATGGGTTTTCCAGTGTACAACTGTTAGTGACCCCCCGCCCCATGAGATAATATATTATCTTGTCCCCATGGTGAGAGAATGAGGATTGAGGTATTAACATGATGATGATGGTCATCCTCATCTATATAATGCCCACCCTGTTCTAGACACTTCACGTATGTCAGCTCATTTAAGATAAATACCGTCAGCCCCCATTTTATAGTTGAGGTAGTGGAAGCACAGAGAGGCTGAGGTGGTAAGTGGCAGAGCCAGGTTTTGAACCCATACGCGGTTATTCCAGACCTCATGCTCCTGAGCAGTTGTTAACAGTGCTGTGCACTCTCGTTTACCTTTGCTTTTCCTCCAAGGAGCAGGTACTGTGCCTTGCACACATTTGCGCTCAGTAGTTTTGGGGTTTTTTTTTTAAGGTATAATTGATAAAGAACATTACATTAGTGTTAGGTGCACATCATGGTTATTTGATATTTGTATACACTGTTAAATGATCACAGTAGGTCTGTTTAACATCCATCACCACACAGAGTCATGGAGAAGTGTTTTTTCTTGTGATAAGGACCTTTAAGATTTATTCCCCTAACAGCTTTCAAATATGCAATACAGTATTAAAATTAAGACAGAATTACTAACTATATTCGTAGTACATTAGATCCCTATGACTTACTTTATAACTGTAAGTTTGTACGTTTCAGTCCCCTTCACCCACCCTCAGCCCCCTCCTCTAGCAACCTGTTACCAGTCTGTTCTCTGTAGCTATGAGCTTTGTTTTGTTTTAGATTTCACATGTAAGTGAGGTCATACGGTATTTGTCTTTGTCTGTATTATTTCACTTAGCACAATGCCCTCCAGGTCCATCCATGTTGTTGCAGGTGGCAAGGTTTCGTTCCATTTTATGGCTGATTGTTTTCCTTTGTGTGTGTACATATCACATCTCTATCCATTCATTCATTGATGAATATTTAGGTGGTTTCCATGTCTTGGCTATTGTACATAATGCTACAGTGAACACGGGGGTGCCTGTTTCTTTTCGAATTAGTGTTTTCATGTTCTTCAGAATTGTTGGATTGCATAATAGTTACATGTTTTAAGTTTCTGAGGAAGCTCCAGATGTTTTCTGTAGTGGCTGCACCAGTTTACATTGCCACCAGTATGCATGAGGGTTCCTTTTTCTCACATTCTCGAGAACACTTGCTATTTCTTGTGTTTTTGATAATAGCCATTCTGGCAGGTGTGAGGTGGCATCTCATTGTGGTTTTGATTTGCATTTCCCTGATGATTAGGGATGTTGGGCATCTTTTCATGTTTCTGTTGTCCATCTGTGTGTCTTTGGGAAAATGTCTGTTCAGATGTTCTGCCCATTTTTTAATTGGATTGTTTGGGGTTTTTTGTTATTGAGTTGTATGAGTTTTTTTTAATATATTTTGGATATTAACCCCTTATCAAATGAATTGTTTGCATGTATTTTTTCCCATTCCAAGGTTGCCTTTGTGTTTTGTTGATGATTTCCTTTGCTGTGCAGAAGCTGTTTAGTTTGATGTCATCCCACTTGTTCAATTTTGCTTTTGTTGCCTTGCACTCAGTAGGTTTTGAATGAATGACCTATATTGCTGGTGTGACAAATTCACATATGTCTCATCAGAGAAAGCTCTTCTGAACCACTGAAGGTAACGTATAACTGAAAGATTGGGGAACGTTTGCAGATGTTGAAATGTCAAAATTGGCAGCTGAACTTAGAAATCACTGAGTCACAGATAGCTTTACTTTATCTGCCTGAGATTCTTGTTTGCAGACCTGCAAAGACCCTCATGAAAACTGCTTCTTAATATACTGTGTCTATCTAATGAAATTACATAAGCTATTTTTTTGTCATTTGCAGAGTCAGCGATTGCAAGAAAATTTGAAGAAAGTGAACCACATCAAAATCTTGGTATAGTATATAATTTGATCTGTTTTAAAAGTAAATAACTTTTAACTTTAGCAGCATAGAGTGATTTTCTCCAGATTTTATGCCTGTCAGTGGAATTGTGGCAGCTCCAGAAAAACCACATTGTTTAGGAGAGAATCATGTGGGTACTGATGACTTAATTATACAGTTAGCAGAAAGCCTAGAAATTTGCCTCATATACTGTTTGAACACCTGCAGTGCTTTTCATAGAATCCATTTGCAGTTTTTATTCTGTTAAAATTCATAATTGCACGAAGAGGTAATAAACATCATTGACTTCACCTGCCCAAGGATTTTTAGAACACCCATCTTCCCAAAATGAAAAATCATTTTGTCTCGTAGAGTGCTTTGGGCTACTCTTTCTGAAACCCTCTGACACCAGAGTTGTCATTTGCAGGAAGGGGAATAAGGCAGAGAAAAGCAGATGGCCCTGCTTCTCTTGTGCTGGTGTCTTCCTGAAAGATACCAGCATCTGTCAGAGATTGCACCCTAAGGCCAGTAACTAGACAAGGAAGTGAGGATTTAAGGGGCTGATAATCAAGTATTAGTTCAGATTTGAATGTTTTCATGTTTTGCTTCATTTTAGAATTTCAGAAAATGTATAGGTCAATTCTAATTTAAACAGGGTCACTGGTGTTTCTTTGACAATTCTGCAGGGTACAGTCAAGTTTAAAACTAATGTTTGAGTTTATTTGGGGCTCATGTGAGTACAGGTTATTTACACTTTCGTACATGGTTTGGTTTAAGCAGCTGTGAATGGGGGCTGCTCTGCATTGCCTTCTGAGTAGAAGCTTGGAGCTATTCAGTTGGCCTGAGTTGAAACTCAAGTCCAAGCTTGGAAGAGTAGAGTGGCCCGCTGGAGAAGCAGCGGGGTGAGTGGAAGTCAGGAGACTTGGGTTCCAGTTTCAGCAGTACCACAGGGGCCCTGTGACACTGACTCACTCTCTGCCCTCCATAAGCCTGTGAGCTCAGCTGTCAGTGAGGTGTGCTGGTTGGACTCCTTTGACTGCAAACAGAAAGACCTAAATTATAGACTGGAATGAGCACGCCGGGAGGGATCGAGGCAGTGCTAGGCCTGTGTACTTCCCGTCCCTCCCTTGCTCAGCCTGCTTGGGCTCCTCCTCATGTCCTGTCCTTCCTCATTCTTCAGTCAGGAGAATCTGATGGTGCTAACTAATCACCAGTTGGTTTGGAACATCTTTGTAAGGCCACGTAGGAACCAGGCCTAACCCTGCCATGGCTGCTCTTCTCAGTAGGGATGCAGTTACTGGCAGACATTGTGAGACATTGTGAGGCATTGTGGCCTGCCAGTGATCTGTTGTCATCATCACGACCACCACCACCATCACATCTGCTGTTTGTAAAATGCTTGCTGTGTCCCATACGTGGTCTTAAATCCCTTATATACGTTATTTCGTTTAACCCTCACAAGTCTCCTTTGTACATGCTATTCCCTCTACCTGGAAACACTGTTCCCCTAATTCTTCTCATTACTGGTTTCTTATCCTTTAGATCTGAGTTCAAATGATCACCTCCACCCATCACTCTCTTGCTCTGGGTTTTTTTTCCTTCATTGCACTTACTACTACCTAAAATCATGTTATATATCTGTTCATTGTCTGTTTTTCCCTGTAGAAGGCTTGTAAAGGCAGGGACTTTTGTCTGTTTCTTCATAGTTTTACATCCTGTGCCAAGCGTACTTGGCATAGAGTAGGCATTCAAGTGTGAATAAATACATCGAATCTGAGTTGGACGCAGTGGTTGTTCCCTTTTACTGGTGAGGAAAGTAAGGCACGGACAGGTGAGGTGAGCGCCCAGGCTGCACAGCTAGGAGGCGGGAGGCTGGGATGGACACTCCACATCCTGTGTTCGTAACCAGTGGCCATCCTATCTTAGGTCAGTTACAGGAGAAATTAATTCATCCTGCCCCCGTGGCTTGTTATGGAGGGCATATGAGATAATGTATGGGAAAGCAAGGTGAAGATTGCAGGGCACCATAAAACATAAGTAATTATTAAATGTCTTTTTGCTCCTCGCCGCAGCTTTCAGAGATACTGACCCACGAATCCTCACAGGAAGTCTCTAGGCCAGGGTTTCTATCTGCATTTCTGTTGCTCAGATTAGTTGTGTGTCCAGAGTCCCGTAACTAGTCTGGGCCAAAGCCAGGACTTGAACCCGAGAACAGCTTCTCTGCTGCGCAGTAACTCCTCCTCCAAGCCCCCAGGGCTGCTTCCCTCCCATCTGGACAGCCCTTCAGGAGCTCCTCTCGTCCCAGAAACACATGCCCTCTCGCCCGCTTACCACCACCAGCTCCGAGGCCTCTTGTAGGACCGGGGGTGGTGCTCGTGACCTGCCTTATCGCTGCACCAATTCAGGTCTCGTCTGCAGCTGCATTCTGAAAAGGCCGTTGTTTTCCTGGACTCTCACCCAGCACGTGGATTACCCTCTAAAGTCAGCATGTAAGGGGAAACTCTCACCATTGTCACCCTTGTGCCTGAAAATCCCAAAATGCCTCCATGGGGCGGCGAACATGGCTCCGTGTTTACATCTCTGCTGACTTTGAAGGCTTTCTTGGGCTTTAGTGTTCTGCCACTTCCACCATGATTTATCCACATGAAGATTTTTTTTTAAATCCTGCTTGGGACTTGTCTTTATTTAACGTGAGGATTCTTTTCCTTTTTTTTTTTTTTTTTTAATTCAATGCTAAAAATTCAGATTTTCAAATATGGCCTCTTTCTCTAGTCGTATGTTCTGGAACACCAGTTAGCTGCAGATGGAACCTCCTCATTCCATCTTCCGTCGGTCCCTTGGACACGTCCATCTCTCCATCTCTGCTGCCTTCTAGTGCATTCATCCCTTCACATCCTCTGAGTTCAGTAGTTTCCCCTTAAGCTGCATCTGATGTGCTGTTTCACCCATTCACTGCATTTTTCCTTTCGGTGACCTCGCTTCCATTTCAGGATACTCTCTTTAGTTCTTTTTCAAGTTATTCTCTCTTTTAAAATTATCTTAAAAGAAAAAAAGGTTTCTGGCCCTCTGCTTAGCACAGTTATGGTGGTCTGTTTCCGATGGTTGTTTCAGTGTCTCGGTTCTTGGGGCCACAGATCGTCCTCTTAGCTGCGTCTGCTGACTCCTGCTCCCTGTGTGTGTGGACATTTTTCTGTTAGGAGCTAGATATTTTTTTTCTTGTGTGACTGGCCTAGGTCTGTTTGTTATGTTGGCTTCACAACTTCAGGAGTCTTACACCACAGAGGACATCGAGCCCGGGTGCGGTGCACACCTGATGCTTTGATTTCTCAGGAGAGAATTCTTTTCTCTCTATACAGAGCCTTAGGTAGAGTTAAGCTTTCTTACCGATGAGTGGGTTAAGTTTTTCTCTCTGTCTTTTCATAAGGAGTGTTTTTCAAGGGCCCTAGCTGTATGTAAACTCAGCACTATCCCTCACGTGGGCTTAAAAACCCACAACCTCAGACATTAAAGCCAAGTGCCAGGTCCCATGTGTGCTCCCCTCCCCCCAGCCCGTGCAGCGCAGCGTCCAATATTCTTTGTTTTCTCTCCTTTCTGGATTCGCCTTTTTTGTGAGCCTAGCAGTGATTTGAACTTCTTTTCGTTGTTGGTTATATTTAATCAAGCATTTCAGGTTTTTAGAGTTGATGACGTCAGTGTTAGCTTGGCCTACCATGTTGCCAGCACCAGAATTCTACGTATATGACCCTCTACAGCATTTCTTACACACCCTGACATTTGAGACCACTGAGCGCAAAGAAATAAGAAACAAAAGACTGTAGAAGTCTTGGCACTCAAGTCATCCTGCCTTATCCTAACTGAGAACAGGGGGGTGGGTGTAGAATTTTGTCACTGTTCCCAGTTCCTTCTTGGGCTTATTCCGCTCCCCATACATACTAAACCCCTCTAACTTTAAAGGTAGTAGGTTTATTTGTTTATGTGAAAATTAAAAGAGATAATAGAGATGAAAGCACAGGAATTGGCTCAATAAATAATGGGCAGATTTGAATGCACATCTTGCTTGATCATGAATCACATCCACTGTTCCCTTGAAAAGCTGAATAGAGAAGATCTTGGGTTGCGACTTCCGTCTTTCCCGGCAGCACGTCCAGCTGTGGCCCTACGAGCGAGGCACCACATGCAGAGCCTTGGGAAACAGACTGGAAGACTAGAGCTGTAGCACTGGCATTGTCACATGCTGAATCACCCCCACTCCCCCCACCCCAGGCCCACTTCAGATGCCACAGTCTGTCAAGGGCGTTGCCGCTCCCTTTGTGTCCTGACCCCACGGTGAAGCTGATGGCCGACTGTCCATGTGTTCAGTGGGGGGCGTGAGCCCACTGCTGGCTGATCTTAATGCAGGGATGTCTTCATGTTACGAAGTCTGTCAGTGAAGTCAGTTGTCAGATGCCTGTCCCAAGTATAAGTACCGCGTCAGTGATTTTAGAAAACACACAGATGCAATTCTAGACTGTGATTATCCACATTGCCAGCAGGACTTGCATCCTGTTCGGAGAGTTTTACAAGGTGAGGGGCAAGCACTTGTTCCTTTTTATGAGTAGAAGAAGTTCCAGTCAGCCCTGCTTGTGGTAGCAACATTTCTGGATTCTTAAAAATTCTGACTCTCAACTCTGATTCTAGTTTACTTCTTCCTTGTCGTCTTTGGTCTTTCATGTCAGACCCATGTTTATCTGTAATTATGAATGTTTCCTCCTGCTTTTTCATTTTCAGTGTGTCAGTGTCAGATATTGTATTTCAGCCATCTATTCTCGGGACAGGCTTATAATTATTTCTAAGAATTTTACCAAACCCTTGATTTTTGTTTCTCTAGCAACTGAAATTAAGCTTTGAACTTTTTGTGTTTATTAAGAAAGTAAAGCATATGTAGCCTAGTTTTTGAGCTCACTGTTTCGTTTTCTAGGGGTTTGGGATTTCCTGTTACTTGGTAATCCACAGATTGCATTTTTCAGGTGGAAGATGAGCTCACTTCTCCAGTGGTGGTGTTCAGATTTTTCCAGGAATTACCAGGCTCGGGTAGGTGATTTTAAAAAGAGAGTCATTTTTCTCTTTGGGTTTAAGGGCTTTGAATTTTAAACTATTTCAAGTTAAATAGATAGCCCAAAATGTTTTTGTTGCTAAACTTGCCATCATTTCAAAAAAAGTTTTATAATGTTCACCAAACTCCAGACCTGTTTGCCTTATTAACATTTGACTGATAGTTTCCTGTGATTGACAGCAGTTTCCAAACTCCAGGCCCTGGACTAGTGCTGGAATGAAGGGCAGCAAGTCCCTTGTAAATCAAGTTGGGGGTCCTGCTTCTAGACACTTTGATTCAGTGGGTTGGATCCAGGAGTCTCTGCTTTTAAAGGCTGTCCCCGGTGCCCGCTGCCTAGTCCGGGGCAGCCAGTCCCCTCTCACCGGACCTCTCACTTCGGTACATTCCGCACACCCCGTTCCAGCTCGTTCTCCACATGCTGTCCCAGAAGCCTGTGGTGTCTTACTCTTCCACATGGATAAGGTCCAGGCTAGGGTGAGGGGGGATGAGGGTTCTAGCCTTCCTCTCTGACTCCCTCTTAGGTCCCTTTCCCTCTTGCTCACTGTGCTTCAGCCAGACTGGTCTTCTTGGAGTTTCTGGAACACTCCGCTCTTTCCCAGCACAAGACCTCTGCTCTGGCTGTTCCTTTCACTCTTCTTCTGGCTCCTTCTCACCATTCGGGTCTCCACAGTATCCACCTCCTCACAGAGGCCTTCCCGGTCTGTCCTGCTGGCCGTGACCCCCTCACGCAGTACCAGAATGACCCCCCAGCTCTTTCATGGTGCTAACAGCAACGTAGGGGGATTTCATTTCTTCCTTTGTGCTGTTTCTTCAGTAGACTGTGAACACCAACATGACAGAAACCGCGTCTGCCTTTATCTTAGCCACGTGCCTAGCACGGCGCCTGGCACGAGCAGGCATCTAGACCACGCGGAGAAAGGAGGGTAATTGTGTTGGGAAGCCCAGCCAGCCTCTGGGCTCTTTGATTTCCCTTGCACAGTGCACAGTGCTTGCAGCCTAGTTGGTAACTTAGTTTTTTACACTTTGATTTCTTCTCAAAATTCCTTGAAAGAAAAACTTTTTAAATCAAATAAATTCTGTTTGTGTGAATGTATTCAAGTGTTATATTTTTCATAAGAAAAAAGGTGAAAACTTTAAATCCTCTGTAAGATACACATTTTTTAAATGTTTTGAATGTAGTTAAAAAAAGCACAAACTTACTACCATAACCATTTTAAGTGTCACTTCAGGAGGGTTAGGTCTCTCCCCAGAGTTGTACAGGCAGCTCTCCAGAGTTCCACCTTGCAAAACTGAAACTCTGTGCCCATTAAACACTGACTCCCATCACTCCCAGCCCCAGGCACCCACCATTCTACTTTCTATCTCTAGAAATTTGACTACTTGGTTACATCGTATAAGCAGAACCATGCAGCGTTTGTCTTTTTGTGGCAGGCTTATTTCGTTTAGTTTAATGTCGTCAGTGTTGAGCACGTGACAGACTTTCCTTACTTCGTACAGCTGTGTGGTACTCTGTCATATGCATGGACCACATGTTGTTCATCCATTCATTGTGAGATACACTTCTGATTTCTGTAGCATTTGAGACTTTTCTCTTGGGTTGATGTTGGGAGCAGAGTGAAACGGGTTGGAGGGTGTGTGTTTTGGTCAGCCGTGTTTCTGGGAGGTGAATCCTCTTTCCGTGTTTTGTGGCAGATCCGGGACTGAAAGCCGCCCCGGTGCCCAGCGCCCCTTCGGCAGTCGGCCGGGAGAGGCACTCCTGTGATGCGCTGAACCGCTGGGTAAGAACAGCTGTGCTGTGCTTTCTCCTCCACCTGTATGATGAGGATACACGTGGTCGTGGCTGGGGAATCAGAAACCCCCAGGAGGAGCCTCCCGTGAGGGCCCGGGGCTCCGTCCTGGGCTTCAGAAGCAGACCGCCGCCTCACGCACTGCAGGACTCCTGGCGGGTGCTTTCAGCACTGCTCCCCGGGTCTCCGCGCCGCTCTGTGAGGCTGCACCGCAACACGCGGAGCGTGGCCTGCGGTGCGGCCGCTTTGGAGCTCGGCTGAGCGTCTGTGGTGACTGATGCCACAAGGCACAGGAGCCAGACCCCGCGCACCTCCGGCAGTCTGGTGATGCGGAGCCAAGGCGTTGTGCTGTGGCTGCCTTTTGACACTGACGTTATACCTCCAGGATTTGAGTGTAAAGAATATTTTGAATAGTGCAAAGATGTTCACCACAGCAGTATCACTCCTAGTGAAACATCAGACATGCCCAGCTGAGGGGTTTGGTGGATAGGTTGTGCTACATCCGTGCAGTGATGTCAGAAGAGCCACTATAAACCATGTAGCTGCCTTTTTACAGCAGAAAGGAAGCGGCCATGGTAAATTATTTTCTAAAATGCAGGTTACTGCGCAGCATGGAGAGTGTCATGTTTTATGACAACAGAAAACACACACACACGATGGGGAATAATACCATGTCAACAGTGGGTGTTTCTCAGAGGTATACTGTGGGTAATTTTTATTTTATTTTAGTTTACTAGTATTTCCTAGATTTTCCTACAGTGAACTTTATTTTTTAGTAAAAAAAAAATGTAAAATTTACAGAAGTTGCCAGAAGCATTCAAAGAAAATCAAAGATTGAAGGAAATGAGCCTCTTGGGTCTGGGCTGAGTGGGCGAGGGCAGGTCCAGGGATACTCGGCCCCCTCCTTGGGGAGTGTGTTCATTCCTCCCCTCCCCTTGCAGCTGGGAGAAGAGCTGAAGCAGCTGGTGCCGGCGAGTGGCCTCACGGTCATGGATCTGGAGGTCGAGGGCATGTGCCTGCGGTTCAGCCCTCTGATGACAGCGGCAGGTAAGCCGTCTCCATGGTTGCCCTCAACTTTGTTCTGAGACACCAGTGACTTGTCTGTCACAGTCCAGGCTGTGGGGCTGGTCGCTTTCCCTTGTGACACTCTGCTCTCTCCCGAGAGGCTTTTCCTTTTCCCTTGGGCCAGGGAAGTTTAGGTAGAATAGCCTTCCAGTGTGACTTCTCTGAAAGGCTTCTGAGATCACTTGAATTCCTGTGTTTCACATCCGGTGACCCTTCGTTTTCTGTTCAGTGGTTCTCAGTCCAGACTGCACATTAGAATCACTTGTGGAGCTTTGAAAACTCCCAGTGCCTGGGCCCCACCTGCAGAGATTCTGGTTTACTGAGTCTACATGGAATGGAGCCCAGGCATCAAGTAGGCAGTGAAGGTTGAGAGCGGCTGCTGTAGACGTTTCAGAGAGCAGTGTAGCTGAAAGTACGTGGACTTTGATGACAAAGTCCTGAGGGTTCTTGTCCCTCTCAGCCATTTCGTACCTAAGGAACCTGGAGCAAGTTTCTTCTCTGCAGACCTGTTCCCACCACCTTACGGCAGTGACGTGAAGGTTCAGCTCAGACCACGTATGTGAAAGTGCTTGGCGTGTCACCAAGGAAGCACCTAAAAATCAGCTGGAAAGAGATGCATTAAAAATCTGATTGTGCTTTTTTCTGAGATGATTTAAACATGTTCAGAAAATGTTTGATGGCTTTTCATGAGGTGTTTTCAGCATTTTTGGAAAGATTCTTTCTCAAAGGCATCAAAGTAGAGAAGTGCAGGCAACTGTCCTGCAAAGAAGAGCCCTCATGAAGATGGCCGGTGGCCTCCAGACCTTCCAGGGGTCTCTGCTCCTGCTGTGCAGGGGGCCCAGCCCCACAGGCTCGGCCTCTAAAATTGGAAAAGCTGGCTGTGGACACCCCAGGCACACGTAGTGAGGCCTAGTGAGACCGCAGACAGCGTTGGAATCAACGGAAGTGATGGCGCAGTCCTGTGGCCGAGACTCAGAGACCTGAACCCTGAGGCCGCTCCAGCTCCGACCTTCAGAGCCAACTTGGTCCTGTCGTCATCACCACGCTGCCCGTCCTGCCACCCCAGCCCCCTAAAACCCCTCTTTTTCTCCATGACGTTACTGTAGAGTGAGGACTGTGCGGTTGCCTCTGTTTCTAACCTGTGATACGATGTTTATAACTTAAGCAGAGTCTTTCTATGAAAAGAATCTGATTTCTACGTAGAGTTTTATTATGTATTAAATCAGAGGGGCTAATTCTATCTTCTGTGTAAAAAAAAATTGTGTCTACACCTGAGCAGCCAGCTGTATGAATTTTTAACACCTGATTCTTCATTATCTGGGTTTAGTGACTTTTTTTTTTTTCACTCCTCCGCTCCAGCTAATTGGATGTACCCAGGGCTGTTGACTTTCTGACAGTGCAAGTAGGCACACTGCCTTCTCGTTTCCAGCCATTCCTTAAGCATTTCCCTAACGTCCTGTGAACGTTTTCAGTTTTAGGAACTCGGGGAGAGGATGTGGATCAGCTCGTGGCCTGCATCCAGAGCAAGCTGCCGGTCCTGACGTGCACATGCCAGCTGCGAGAGGAGTTCAAGCAGGAGGTGATGGCAACGGCAGGTCTCTTATACGTCGATGACCCTAACTGGCCTGGAATAGGGGTTGTCAGGTACGGTAGGAAGACCATGGGTGGGTCATTTTGTGGAGCAGCTTAGAAATGTACAATGAATATGTGTAGTCACAGTGTGCGTGTTTGATGAAAGTTCACCTGGATGTTCTGGGCATTTCCAAGAGCCCAGAGCAGCAGGCACAGCGGCCCGGTGTGTACGCAGTGAAGTCCGAGTCGCTGTGTGTTCTTTCTGTGCGAACGTGGAAGTTACTAGAAGGACTGCACAGGGTGTCCCGCTGCCACGTGGTGGCGCTCCACGTGTGCGGGGCACTGCAGGTCACTAAGAACCCGGTTCGCGGTGGGAGCAAACTCTCTGCCCTGACTCCATGCGAGCTCCCTCCTGTGGTGCTTTCCGCACCCTCAGGGTGAGGAAAGTCTCCCGTTCCTCCTGCAAATGGCAGGACCCCTGACGTGGCCTCTGTGTTCGCATTACGTGGGCCTGGGGGCTTGGGCTTTCGTTAAGATACCCTTGAAAGGCTTTGGTCTCGAGACCCTCGAGGCGCCTCTGCCCCTTGGTCTCCGAGCGCACTCTGGTACCCTCCAGCAGCTTCTGCTCCTGTCGTCCCGGGTCTGAAGAGACATTTGGTCTTTTAGATTGAAGTCTTGTTATTTGATGTTGTTTATAGGTATGAACATGCTAATGATGATAAAAGCAGTTTGAAATTAGATCCAGAAGGGGAGAAAATCCATGCTGGACTCCTGAAAAAGTTAAACGAACTGGAATCTGACCTTACGTTTAAAATGGGTAATTACTCCTTCTCTAAGCTCACTGTGAGCTTGAAAGGCCGTGTCCCGACTGACTGCAGGGAGGTGGGCTCCCTTAGGTAGCTGCGTTCTCCACGGGGCCCCAGAGCTCCCTCCCCCGTGCGGCCCCTCTTGCCCCGTCTCCTCACCCCGCCCGGGGAGGCTCCTGCGTGCCTGGGCTGCTGTACAGGGAGCGGGCCCGGGGCCGGCTCGTGGACTTGGGAGCCAGGTCGGTCCGTTGTTTCTTCCCGCAGGCCCTGAGTACAGGAGTGTGAAGAGCTGCGTTTACATCGGCATGGCCAGTGATGACATAGATGTTTCCGAACTAGTGGAGACCATCGCAGTCACGGCCCGAGAGATTGAGGAAAACTCGAGGGTCTGTAAGACTTGTCAGGGTCTCAGCCCTTTCCTGGGTTTCCCCTGGGCAGCTGGCTGGGCTCCATGCTACCCTCAGCAGTGCCTGTTCACTCGTTCTTTCCCCAGAGGTTTTTCAAGGCTTCCTGGGAGGTTGGCATTGTGCTGGGCAGGAGTGCCAGGTGGATTTGTCCCTGCCCTCAGTGAACCCACAAGCCAGCAGGGGCAAGAGACATGTATAAGCAGGTGAGGTAGTCAGGGCTGTGGACGGAAGTTAGGGGAGGCTGAGCGGTTAGGAAGATGCACGCATCTCTGCCCAGCAAGGCCAGGGAAGAGCTCCCGATTGGAGCTGGTCCTCAGGCTGAAGGAGGTAGATGCTTCTCATGACGGAACTTCCCACTGGTAGCAGGCCTGCTTCTCTTGGCCGGGTGGGATGGAGGACCAGGCTGTGAGGCTTAAGGGATGCTCTCCACACCAGGTATTTGAGTCGCTAGAAATCACTCAGAAGAGGGAATGAAACAAAGAAGAGACATGCCCCCAGACCATGAGATTCACTTTTGGCCATAGAGTGGGAAAGAGAAGGGAATTCCAAATTAGCCTATGACCCAGCTTGATTCGTTCTTGAGTGGGCTTCCTGGCGTTTCTTCCAGACCTGCCTGTGTCACTCCTGACTCCGTTTGCCCTAATGTTGAGCATGTGTCTGTTTTCTGTTGATAAGACATTCAGATCATGGGGACAGTTACTTGTGCTCCCTGGCAAATGAGACTGGTCACTGAGGTTCATCTGCCGAGGCCTCCTTCAGCATTTGGTCCTCTTCTATTTGATTTTCTATTTTTGAACTACATTTAAAAGTGCAGAATTCCATTTACCAACAGACTTTTGAAAAATGTCCCCAGTGTCATGTTAATAGTTCCAGGCCCCCAGCAAGAAGCTTAGACAAGTGATGCCTTTCTTGGTCTTAACACAGCTTCTGGAAAACATGACAGAAGTGGTTCGGAAAGGAATTCAGGAAGCTCAGGTTCAGCTGCAAAAGGCAAACGAGGAGCGACTTCTGGAAGAGGTGAGGCTCCGGGCTGGACTCCCCAGCTGGCGTCAGGCTGGGCGTCTCGGCAAGTGGTCTTGAGCAGTGGTTATGTTTTGCAGGGGGTGTTACGGCAGATCCCTGTGGTAGGATCCGTGCTGAATTGGTTTTCTCCAGTGCAAGCTTCACAAAAGGGAAGAACGTTTAACTTAACAGCAGGTAGGACTAACTTCCTCCTGGGTCTCTTTCACCGTGAGAGTTTGGACCAGATGCCCTGGGATCCCACACTGGTGTGTCCCGGGCTTTGTCACTGGGCCCTGTGCCAGGAATCTGTGTGCGGAGACGAGATTTATCTGCCCCGAGACTCTGTAGTCCTCCCTCTCCTGCCCCAACAGCTGCGACAGCCCGAAAGCAGACACGCACCGCCCACAGCAGACTTCCCCGTGCCCCACCCGGAGCCCAGGGTGCTCACCCAGCTGTTCTGATCCTCAGGGCAGTGTGTCTTGGACATTTTGGTTCAGTGTTACTGTTGTAGTCCTCATTCGTATTTTGCCCCCAGCCAAGGGCTGCCTTTGCAAGAGGAAAGTAAAAGATTGTAGCACTGGGACATTTTATTTCAAACCAGGCAACCAGCAAGTATTGCCAGCTGGTGGGATTTGAGGAAGATATGGAACCACAGGCTTCTCCTTTCCTGTGGCCCCTTCCCCAGGAAATGATGACAGGGTCCTGTGACAGCAGGAGATAGTCTGACTTTCAGCTTGCCACGCCTCAGCCTTTAGCAAAGAGGCACCGGTCCCTTGTTGCTAAAGGACATTTCCCCCTTGGGCCTGGCTCCGCAGGCCCGCCTGGCCACACTGCTGGCTGGCTGTTTTCGCATGTTCACAGGACACCCGGGGAGACGAGGATGAAACACCCGGCAGGGCCGGGACCCGGGAGCACAGCTGCGAGGTGGCTCCCTCCAGTTCCCGGCAGGGGTCGGGGGACCCGGAGTCTCCGGCAGGAAGCTCGTGAGGGAACAGGGCAGCCTGTGCCAGGAGCTTCCACACCCGCCCCCTCTCTTCCCGGCAGGCTCCCTGGAGTCCACGGAACACACATACGTCTACAAAGCACAAGGCACGGGAGTGACGCCGCCTCAGACCCCCTCAGGCACCCGCACTAAGCAGAGGCTTCCAGGTACGTTACCTCTCCATGTCTGAGTTCATTAACGCTGGAAACAACTGGTTGTATTTCTCTTGGGAAAACAGACCTCTGCGTCACGTGACAGCCTTCCCCCGTTTGGTACTACTGCCTGCATTTGTTTTCTTGGTTCTTGAACCCTAAGTCCTATTTCCCTTCGTGTAAGAGCAGCAATCACTGTCCCTGTAACTGTTCCAGAGCCTTGGAGACGCACCTCTGTAGCCCTCCAAGGGTGAAGTTAGGGCCTGGAGAGCCGGCGTCTGTTTAACCCGGTGTTCCCCGCCCTGGGCTCTTCGTGACTGGGGTTACCTCACAAGTCACTCGTGCTGAGGTTGCGTTAGCATCGTCACTTAAATGCTTCCGAGCCCGTAATCCCAGGGCTTCCTGCTGAAGCAGCTGTAACTGAATAGAGCGGTGCTGACAGCACACAGCGTCTGTTGCAGAAGTGTCCTATCTGAGCGTTCAGTGCTGTGCGTTGATCTTTCTCTAGGCCAGAAGCCTTTTAAAAGATCCCTAAGAGGCTCAGATGCTGTGAGTGAGACCAGCTCAGTCAGTCACATCGAAGACTTAGAGAAGGCGGAGCACCTGCCCGGTGGGCCTGACGCCCCGGAGGCTGACAGCCCTGAGCAGCTCGCCCCTGCGGGAGCGGAGCAGCCCGCCGCCGCCCAGAGCAGGGCCCAGCGCCCGGACGATGATAAGCCACAGGTAGAAGAGCCCTTGAGCCTGAGATAAAATTCAGTGTTTGCTTGGAGACTGTACTGAATATTGTTTCAGGGAAGATGAATTTATTCTGAAAATGTGAACCGTGCCACATGCTAATACAAGAGAAATTACCGTTATTTGTGCTTAACTGGGATTTTTGCACAAATATGTGCCTGAAAGCCAGGCTTCTGGGAGGGTAGTTGTCTAATTTTAAGGGTATGTAGATCAGTAACTTGTTTCTGTCTACCCAATGGTGGTAGTAAGACCATTTTTCCCCCGTTTACCATAAACACTTTTTATTCACAAAGAACACTTAGACTTTCAAGTGCCTGCCACTTGAAGCACTTGTCCTTGTCTTTCTAAATGTAAGTGTAAGAAGTTACTAGGTTGCACATAATAACTTTTTGGTAAGACAGCTTTCTCTAGAACTCTCCGGGTCCTCCGTTGTCCTGCTGCAGAGGAGAGAAACAGCATTCTTTGCCATCTGTTTTCCTTGGTGTTTAGTTTAATCAGGTTGCAGTATACAGCTGGATTGTATTCAGCCTGAAGGAGAATGGGTTTCGGTGGGATTGTAAATAAGAGTGTCAGAAGCCCTCTCCTGCCGTCCCAACTGCCACGTCCCCTGGAGACGTAAGGACTGTGTCCGCTCGAGTTGTGACGGGGCCATCGACACTGTCTGTGACTCACCTCTGCCACAAGTCCATCTCTCCCTTTATATACTGTTTGTAAACAAGGTAAAGGACTTGTCTATCAAGGGTAACTGTAAAGACTCTTCCTGACCATATTATATATATATATGTGTATATTTTTAAATACTGGTAAAGCTTTTAAATTGGCACAAGCACAGACTGTACTCATTTCTGTGTTTAAATATCTGAAAACCCAGTAAATGCTACTCTTAAGAGCCTCATATGAAATACGCTGTGTGGCACCTAGTTAAGTCAAAATCCTGAAATAAGTGCCCCCTTGACCTGTTCATGTGGGAGCAGCTCACCCATCTGGGCCCAACTCAGAAATGAAAACCACGGATGTAATCTTCCTCAGGCTGACCAAACCAGACTACTGCTGAAATAATCGGAAGTAAACCCTTAATTATTGCCCATTTCTACTTTTCCGAAAGCACTGCATCTCTTCGTTTATCATAGGTGATGGCCCTGTGCCTTCTGGTCCAGCAGAATCAAGCTACGGGAGACCTTAAGATGCTAGGACTTCACACTGGGGTAGTGGACTGTAGTGTTGGGAGCCTTAGTTACGTACCACATTAGGCCTATAATTACATTCTGATTTGATGTGATTTCTGACATTTGGCACTTGTCAAAATGCAATTTTTGTCTTTTTTTTTTTTTCCTTGGTGCAGATGATTAAACAAAGTCTTCCTTGTTTGTTTGGTGCAATGAAGTATAGATAACATGGGGGAAGGGGAAATTATCACCTTTAACAAGATTGATTTTTAAATGTTTTTATATATTTGGAATTGTTAAAATTGATTTTGCTGAAATACCATTTCACCCTTGAGATACTATTTGAATGTTGGTTTCAATAAAGGTTCTTGAAATTGTTACCAGTGAGTTCAGTTCATAAATCTTACATTACCTGACCTCTGATTGAGCATGGTGACTTCCTTTTGGGTCGCAACTTAAGAAAAATAAAAGTTTCTAAAAATACATCAGTTTTGGATTTGATGCTTCTAAAATTTGAGGGGCCAAAAAAAAAATCTCTGGGGGATGTATAAATTCTCACTGAATTTTATTGCACTTTAAATATTCTTTTTTAAAAAACTCAGTTACAATTTTTCCTTTATTCACTAATTTAGATGAATTATTAGAAAGACTTACCCAAGTACCTGAAATAGCTGATTATAGAATAGTGAAAAAGCCGGCTCCTCCTCTGCCTCTCATTACTGACCAAAAATAAACCTAAACAAATGCCTTTGCCAAAATAAGATTTTTATTTTAAAGTCATTTGAAAGACACTGAGTAAAGAAGGAGACCTAAGACTCAATGGATGCAGATTACAAATGCATATTCTCTCCTACCCCCACCAGTGGTCTTTTGTCATGCCAGAAAGTTGCTTTCTTTGGTAATTCCTATTTTTAGCTTCCTGGAGAAGAGATCTTTTCCCATAAGCCATCTTCATTTTTTTTGTAGAGTAGCGCTTTATTTCCAGGAAACAGCGTGTTAGTTGGAGAAGGGTGTTTTTTTAAAAACATCAAGGTAGATCTAATATGTTCAACAAAGTGGGGGGGCTCAGCCAGAGGTGATGTGGAAAGGTTCTGGAAAGAAAAGATTCGAGGCATGAGAGAGGAACCCTGCCCTGGTCCCTACTCTGATAAAGACGTCAGATGGCCTTTGTGTTTGTTAAACGTGAATCGGCACGTTCCCAGATCCCTATATAAACGTATTTAAGTTGGAGAATCACAGAAGGTCTACTGGGTTAATGAGGAAAGAGCTGTGGGTTGCCTGCTGCTTCCGTAAGTAGATGTCCACCCAGGATGTCAGTTATCCCCAGGTGACACAGCAGCTGAACGGGGTCTGCCAGTGGCACCCTACCAGTAAACACTGCCCCTGAAGGAAAACCATTATCTAGTCTAAACCCTTTTTTCCTTACAGATGAAGAAACCAGGGTTAAGATTTACCCAGCCTGTAAATTCTCACCTCTAGTATTTGCTTATCATCTTGCTGCAACCAGAAATCCACATGGGGAAATGGCATCCAGGAATACGGTCCTATACGAAGTTGTTCTGTCTTTGCATCGTAAATACTAATCATCTAAAAAAGAACATTTTGAGGATGGAATTTAAGGAATGTTAATGCTTACACCCTACCGTTTTTAGTGCAAACTCCAGTGCAGTTCTGAAGTTAAGACATTTTTCTTGATGATAAGCTTCTTTCAAATTTTGTCTCATAATAAAAGCTGCTACTTCCAGCGTGTCTATACTGCACTTTGTGGGTAATATAATCACTTTGTTTAGTCCTGACAAGAGTCCTGCGGGAGGATGGCATTTTTCCTATTTTGGTTGGAAACCCAAGGCTCAGAGAGGGCACACTGCCCACATTTCCAGGAGGCATCAGAGCAGGGCCACAAACCCAGGTGTGTCTGACTGAAGTCCATGTTCCTCGCTGCTACATCAAACACTGCCTCATTATGCACACCCCAAGTAACCTTGGAACTGAAAAGTACACATGCCTGACGCCCCATCAAAAGAAAGGAAAAACCAATTTGTAAAACTGTTAATTTGCCGAAGGATCAATTCCCTGAATTCTTAAATTTGCCAGTGGTAAGTTTTCAGCTTAACTAGCAATGTTCAATTTTAGTTACTGAGGCTGAAATATGTTCTGAATCTTAGCTAAATCAAGGCTATTATGCTCCTTGAGAGATTGCAAAAGGAATCCTAAAAATGTTAAAGGGTTGGCAAAATGGACCACTCTGAATCCGAACATTTTTGAGTGAGAATGTCAGCGTTTCCCAAGTGAGCACGTGTTTTTGGGTGCTCTGAACGCGGTTTCTGTTTTCACACTGAGCGTTTTTAAAGGACTCTTTCACCCACTCCTCAAACAGTACGTCAATCCTAGCTTTCTACTCTTCTAACTTAAAACGAAGGTGTTACTTATTAAAAAGCACCCGAAGGACATCGGACTTTTAAACTGAGTCTGACTATTCTTTGGAGTTAATCAGTTCATCCCAGCACACTGCTCTTCAGGGACCTGGCCCGAGGAGTGCATGGTCCCAGGTGCGGACGGGAGAAACCTCTTCCCCCTTCCTAGCGCTCCTTTCTTTGTGGGACTGTCAACGCCAATGTTCTTACAGCATTAGAGGGGTTCGTTCTGCCTGACTCTGGATGCTGGGGGTTCACAGTACCTCCCCAAACCTTCTAAGGCAGAGAACTGGGGTCCTGAGTATATAACCTAAAACATCCATCATTCTTCTACACGTGTTGTAAGTAGGTGGTGGTTCCTGTTAAGGTACAGCTTCAAAGAAGCTGACAAACTTTTCATTTCTAAGGTCTGTAAAACTTGAGGCTTTGCAGTTTGACACTCCCCTTTTTTCACTTAACCCTGTAACACAAAGATGACATGAAACTCACTGGTCCGCCTGTTAAAGCTCGTGCTGCGCGCAGCTCCTCCTCCGGACCTCGGTCTTGGAAGGAGGCTCTGTAGATCTCTGCAGTTTTAACGTTGACAGCTGTGAGGGACGACAGGATAGCTTCGAATTGACAACTGCCACAAAAGGAAAGTTGGCCCAGTCTTATACTCCTCCCACCACGCGTGCAGAACATGGACGAGTCTCCCCAAGGAGAGAAAAGTGGAAACTGAACAAAGTTACTCTGATGTGTCTGTAGAATCTCCCTGGAAAGGGAAAGAGCCAAGCAGCTCACCGGAAGCAGGTGAGGCCTGAGCTGGACCAGGTCAGACCTGAATCCACACCAAGGGCCGCCCCACACGGGAAGTGCACCATCTCTTCAGACAGCGTGTGGCAAAGCTTCCCTGACGGGCCCGTGACAGAATGTGGCTGCAAACGTGGCCTGGGATCGTGGCCAAGTCTAGTGTTTGTGTTTCAGTTTTTACTATTTCAGACACTTACAAAATACAGAGAATAAAGCAATGAACACTAGTACACCTTCCCCCCGGGTAAGTAAATCAAATGTTAGAGATCTGGTGGAAGCCCTCTGTAAAGACAGAGGCTGGCCTCACCCTGTTACAGCCTCGGGAGTCCTAGGGGCTGTCACAGGAGGGAGGAAGGAAGGTTCTGGGTTTCCTTTAGCCTGATGGCTTCACACTTTGCTTCGTAGGATCGTTGTTCTCAGTCAAAACCTTACCTGGTTCCCGACGTAGGAGAAGATTCAAACACCGCGCTCCAGCCCCCAGAGCACTGGCTGGGGGAAAGCTGTGCGGGCCGCGCGGGGGAGCAGAGACCACTGACACTCAGCTGTCCCCTAACCGGGGTGACGCCTACGCTTTCTACTTGCCACCTTGTTTCCCCTTCACAGTCTCCAGAAGTGGGCATTTTCTCTGTTTCGTAGATAAAGGTTAGGGAAAGTAAGCTACTTGCCAGGGCTGCCAAGCAAATACACAGAGGAGCCAGGATTTGGGCCTAAGACTGTGACATTCTGACAGTAGTGGGCACCACAGAGCCTGCCTGTCGCTGTGTGACTGGCCTCCAGCCCTCCAATCAACACGCAATACTTACCAATGCCATAAATTATCGGAAAGTGGTTTTCATTTTCTTCCCGGTCATTTAATTCTAAGAAATAAAAAAAATTTTAGGATCTAATTTTTAAGAAATACTAAACAACTGCTTTCATCATCTAGAAATAGAGGCCAAGAAGGCGCCCCACTGCAACGGGGGTAAATCCAGAACGGGAAATGGACAGTGCTCCTGCCTCCCTGCAGCGTCCCAGAGAAGTCAGGTTATGGTGAACACACGGCCTCTCCAGAGTCCGAGCCTCCCCGCCATCTACATGCAAGGGAGCACCTCCTCTCGGGTCTGGCCCCTTCCCCCTCCCAGGAGTACAGAGGCGCCCTCGAGAATCCCAAGGAAGGGGGACAGAGGAGTTGCACTCAAGGCGGGTCAGGATCTCAACTGACGTTGAGCAGGATTTGGACATTGGGGAGGGCGGGGAAGGCCGCCCAGCGATGGGAAAAGCCAGGAGGAGGCAGTAAAGCAGCAACAAACTGCCGCCTACAACTAAGGCCTGGCTGCTGGGTCCTGCTTTAAGGGCTGCTTTAAGGGTGAGGGCAAAACGTCCCTGAAACACACAGCTGTGCTTTGGGAAAGACGGCCGAACTTACCTGTCACACATAATGTCACTAAGTGAATGTCATCTTCTTGTCTGTCAAATTCACCTATGATGGAATTTAAAAACTGGTGTCAAAAAAGTTCCTTTAATTAGAACATATGCTGAACAAGTCAAGAAGGGGACGGAGGTGGGATCCACTACCTTGTCAAGCACCCCTGGCCCACGTATCGGAGGCCAGACCCCTGGGAACTGAGCCACGGAACCCTGCCCACCACGTGACACACGCTCTCCTAGCCTTAAGCCCAAAAGGAAACTTCGACCAAGGCTTTCCATTTTTCTCTGCATTCTGAGACGTTGGGAGGGAAAAACATGACTTCTGGGATTTTCACTCATTTCCTGAATAACTTCTTTTCCTGATTAACAGTCATAGAAAATTTGATCATTATGAAAAATTTGGAAAACACAGGAGAGCACAGGAATATGTGGGGTTTTAATGGTATAAGTATATGGGCTTTTAATGCCCACAATCCTAGAGGCTAACATTCAGTGTACTTCCCGCCATATTTTTCTGTGCACAGCTGAACTCAGATACCATGCAGACAATTTTATATCCTGATTTTCTGTACATATTTATTCTCCCATGTAATTCAAAGCGCTTCTAAATATTATTTTTTAACGGCTACATAATTATTCCTCCACTAATGGACATTAGATTATTTCCTCTTCTAAATAGTGACCTACTGCTCATCTTTGGGCATATCTCCACGCACATTACAGATTATTTTCTTAGACTAGATTCCCAGAAGGGGAATTACTAGGTCAAAGGATAGGGACCATGATACCAAATGGCTTTCCCGACAGGCTGCACCATAAGTATGTTCCAGTGCTGCAGGAACACACTTCCCTCACTGCCTCACGGTTAATTACAGAACATCATCATTTTTTTCCTTTTTACTTGCTAATTTAACAAGGAAAAAATGGTGTTATCAGTGTTTTAATTTTCTGCCGACTAAAATGGACATTTCTGCACCGAGGGTGGTACGGTTTTTGCACAATTCACAGCGTTGGATATTCTGGAAGGCATTGACTGCTGCTGGCAGAATCCCGTCCCCATCCCACCAGCTCCAAACAGCTAGCTCTTTGGTCTTCAGTCTTTATGAAGGATTCCAGGCTGAGCAGTTTGTGTGGCTCCAAGCAGATGCGCCCCTCGAGGATTTTGTACGAATTGGAATTTTTATCCAAGCAAAAGCAGGTACATGTTTTTATCAAATTTGAGAGAAAAAGTGAACTTACTAAGAAGCTGATGAGTAAGCTTTTGTGACAACTGCCTGTCGTCACTGAAGCCTCCCACGAGGTGAACCTCCAGCCTGGCAAAGAGACGGGGTGGTCAGAGGCCAGACAACACGGTGACAGCGTGCGCTGACTTTGCTTTGAATTTTAGCTCCTGGCTTCCACGACCCCTCACTCCACGGTGGCACTTCCAGACCCACGGCCCATGCACAGGGTACTGGTGTGGCGCAGTGGGCAGGGGCGAGGCTGCTGAGGCTGGGCAAGTTTCTGGGACCCCGCCCGGGTGGCCTAGGGCCAGGGGAATCATGCCTCAGCACAAACACGATGCCACCTCCACGCAGAGGGCGAGGAAGCTGCTCCAGGAGATACGGCCGTATCATACTACAGACCCACCCCTAGCGGGGCTCTTCCAAAACCTCTCAGATGCCTCAGCCTAACAGAGGCAGGGTGTCGACCGGAAAGGGTTCCGGGCCGTCCTTTGGGGGGCTGACTGGGCCCGTCACAGGCAGCATCTCTGTGACCGTCCAGCATCTGGGAGAGACGGGTTATCATCTCTGTTTTATGGAGAAGGAAATGGGTCTGTTTCTAAAGCAAATGATAATCTATGACACCAGCTTTGCCCAAAGCGTGTCCCCCTGAACGTTAGCCACGTGAGACAGGAAAAACTGTTCTTGGGGTTAAGCCTGGGAAACCTCGCCTGCTGTCACCCCTGCAGGGAGTCACGGTGCACAGAGCGGGCTCCGGGAAGCCCTGCCACTGAAAACACCACACTGACTTTGTTGCCCTGAGGTTCCCACGCTCACCCCTCTCCTAACCCCTGTCCTCAGCCTCCAACAACCCGGGGACCAGAGCTTTGGAAAGTGTGGCCAGATTTCACACTAGCTTCTGCTGACAAAATCCTGCTGAGGAGTGAACCAGAATCTTCTGCGTAAGCAGCACAGGGGAAAGCATCAAGGGGCCTCATGATCTCTCTGTGAACAGACCTGAGATCTATCACAACCGTGCTCTGAGAACTGCGAGTGGGGCCCGCGGCCGAGTCCAGGCCCGTCACCTGCAGGCCCAGCCGTCTGGCGACAGCACAGGTCACAAGACCATGAAGATGGCCCAGCCTGTTGCAGGCCTGGCAGGAGCAGAGTTAAATTTAAAAACTGATCTGTGTTACACCAGCGAAACTCTGACAGAGAGGCTATTTTTTAAAACCCCTGGATTCTAAGAACCTGCATATCACTGGACTAGTTCCTTCACGGCTGCCTTAGATGTCAAATGAGGAGAGAGCGACGCCTGCTAAGCCCACCCCCGGGGCAGGGAGTGGATCGTCGTGGGGCCTGAGCCCTGGTCGGGCGGCCAGGCCGGCCTCGGGGGCCCTGCTCCACTAGCTGTGTGACCCCGGGGCTCAATCCCGGGCCGGCACGAGGGAAACAGAGGTGGTCATGTTTTGCGTAACCACTGAGAGGGTCAGACGTCAGCTTTTGTACAGAATCCATGACACTTAAAACTGCACCCCTCCCTCCCCCGCCACCCCCGGTTCTCCCCCGCCTTGTTTTTCTCCACAGTCCCTGCCACCCTTTAACACCCTGTTTTGCTTACTGTCTCCCTCCTTGCTTCAGAGTAGGGGCACCTCGGGGGCAGGTTTCTGTCTACTCTGTTCACTGCTATGTCCCTGGCACCTGTAACATGTTCTAGTCCACAGGAAACGTTCAACAAACAACTACTGAAGGAATGAAGACTCCCCAGCTGGCAGGGGAACAAGGCAACACCCAGCGCACAAACAGCTAAGAGCTCATCACTGAGAATAAACCTGCAGGTTGGAGGCCGGCCCTTCCGTCCACCACCTGCCCTGTCTCCGGCCCAGACCCACCGCCCATTCGTTCGCTCAGCAGCTGCAGGCGAGGGGCCGACACTGTGCCACTCCTGCTCAAGGGGACAGGATGGCCACGGTGCTGGTGACACTCGGCACTGCTGGAACAGCTTTCGCGGCTGTTCCCTCCGCACAACAGTGCCAAGTTCCCAAATTCCAAAACGCAGAGGCGCGGCGCTCACCTTCCACACTGAGCGTGGTCGGAGAAGGATTTTATGGCGTTCATGATCAAGGGGACCTCAGCTTTGGTGTCAGTTCCGTCGCAGTGTGTCAGGCAGGTGGCCCCATTACCTGAAGAACAAGGGTGAGACGCCTCACGTTACTCCCGACGGGAACGTGGCGAGCCAGCCAAGTCGCCGCCGTCCGCCGCCGCCGCCGCCTCATCCCTGAACAGCCTGTAAGAAGGAAAAACAGAGACGTCTGTGCTGCCCAGCCAACCCGTCTGACCGGGGCCACAGGGAGGTACCATGCAGACCGGAGGCGAGGTGAGCAGAGCCAGGTCTCAGACAGGACCCCAGGAAGCTCGAATCGAGAATGAATGGCCCCACGTGTTGGGTCAGTGTCAGTCATGGTTTCCTTCGTCTCTCCCACCGTACCTGTGTGCCTCAGGACCACAATGTGACAAGTGGTGGCATCATCAGAACCCAGAATGGAGATGGAGCCTGTTTAAAAAAGAAATAGAATAAAATATCCAATAGCCTTTGGGAATAGTGCCCAATTCACTGCTTCCTAACCTACCATCCTTTGGGGAGGTCACTGCAAGCTCTCTTTGCTGAACATACAGAAGGCCCTGGGGTCCCACTTGTTGAACAGACTGACCTCTGAGAAGTCTGGCTCTTTCCTGTTTAATTAAAAAAAAAATAAAATAGTGATGGAAATTAGTGAGGACTGAGTCACTAGAGAGGTGGAGAGAGCCACGTGTGCCCTAAGTGGGAAGCACACACTCGCAGGGTCTGAAGTGTGCGTGTATCCGACAGGATGGCGAGCACGGAGCAGCAGGAGCTACGTGTGGACCAGCGCGCAGGGAACAAGGGAGCTCTGCTCTTTCTCTACCCGATAAAACAAAACTCTGGTACCTATGAAATGAGATGCAAAACCCCCTTTCACCATTCTTTATTAGAGATACAAGACGCCTGACCATTTCGCAGTCATAAAGAGAAACAGATTATAGAGACTAGCGGGTTCGGTGGTTCAGAAATCACGACCCTCTTCGCTTTCTTTAGAAGAAGAGGGGTCGGACCTTCCCTGCCCCCTAACCTACTCATCCCTCTTCTGGAAATCTGTACTGTGGGACTGACCCAAAATGCGCTCAGCCCGACATCACCGAGAATGGCAAAAAGCTGGGGACAACGACAGAAAGGTAAGCAAATTATGCAGAACCAACTCACAACTGCTAACTGCACTGTCATGAAAAATGAAGACCGTGGGAAAAGAGGTCGGAAATGTATGCAGAAGAGCAAGATACAAGAGCGTAAAAAAAATTCTTTTAAGCTATAAATATGCTACTAATACAACAATGCTGAAGTGCAGGAAAAAACACTGGAAGGAAATTCACCAAAATAGCCATGACTGGGTCAGAGAAGGGCCAGCTCAAGTCTGTTAACTATATCTGTTGTCCGCTCCCTGGTCCCTAAATGTTCTACGATGTGATTATGTTATAAAAGTAGAAAACCAAAAATAAGCAAGTGTATGAAAAGGATGGGTTAATATTAGGTGTCAAAATGCTGACCAATTGAATGTCTGTGCAAATTCTTATGTAGTAATCCTGGAAAAAATCTTCAGGTGGCAAATTCTTTAATGAAAACTAAATTAAACTTTGTTTTTTCAAAACTGTTAAATTGATACATCACTAAAATGTATCGCAACTTCCTTCTTACTTGCAACAAATAAAGTCCTCAATACACAAATCCCTATCCAAGTGTGTGAATTCAGTGCACGCATGAACCGTCCAGACTGCAGAACCTTCTCAAAGTCTCACAATGGCTTTGGGCCACTCCTGACGCCGGTGCTAACTTACGTTAGCGCTTGCTTAACAGAACACAAGAGATGTAAAAGAACGAATGATCTGCTTGATGAGTTATGCAGGGTTCTCTGTTAATAATAGTCTTCCATGAATTGGAAGCAAGGCAGCAGTTACAATGAGACCAGCCCCTCCACGTAAGAAAGGAGCTAAGGACTGAGCGAAAGGCAGTGTGAGATGGGACGCATGGGCCGTTGTGCTGCGGAGTCGGGGGAGAAGGATGCGGCCAACTGTTCAAAACCTCGGAACACCTCGTATCAGCAATTTTCATCTTCATACCACTTCTCACCTTGAATTCAAAATGAGATAAAGGAGAATGCAGAATTCCCTTTTTATTATTCCTTCAACACTTACCATTTTGGGTTTTTTTTTTGTTTTGTTTTGTTTTCGGTTTTTTGATTCTTCTGGGGGAGGGGGAGGAAGGAGGCAAAGCAAATTTATACTGCATATTTCACAACTGGGTCACCACCCAAAAGCAAAGCTATTTCTGAGAAACGAATTATTGCTCGTGTACCCAAGACCAAAAATCGTGTCTCTCATCGACACAGCTCCTACTGGTTTCCCAGAGAAGCAGAAGCATGAATAATCAGGAGAGAAGGGCACCAAAGCGGAAGCGGCACGCTGCTTTGGGCTTTCACTTTAAGAAATGAAAAGAAGGTTAGCCAAAGTTCTCCCCTGTGGAAAAACACACAGTCCTACTTTATAAACTCACATCCTTTCTGAAATAAAAGTACCTCCAGTTTTCTCAACTTTTTTATTCTCTGGACACCAAGAATCACTAAAAAATATCTTTTCCCTCAGTCTCTACCTGCTACCGGCCATCCTCGTTTCCCAGTCCCGAGCCAGTGACACTGCTCCTAACCCTGGGGTCAGCACACTCGTCTCAGAAAAGGGCCAGACAGTAAATATTTTGGGCTTTGAGGCTCCTCGGCTCTGCTGCTGTATGTGAAAGCAGTGTGGACAACACGTAACAAAGGGCTGGGGCAGTGTCCCCAGCAAACTATTTACGGGTGACACTGAATTTCATATGATTTCATACAATTCCACTTGTCACAAAGTATTCTTTTGACATTTTTCCTCCACCATTTAAAGATGTAAAAAAGCACTCTTGGCTGCTGGGTTATCCACAAACAGGATCTGGCCGGCGGCTGTAGCTGGTTGACCTGTGTTAACCCACCGCTGAGCTGTAGCCCAGGGGATGCCGCGTGTCCCCTACCCCTGCTGCCACACTCTGCCAGTTCTTCCTGCAAACACAGTGGTGTGTGAGAAATCCCTACCCGCTGCAGCTCTCAGAACTGAGCCTTCTTTCCCACCCTCACCGGTGCAACCTCATCTCAGCCCTTTATTCTCGCACATTTAAATTCACGCAGCATAAGCACACACGGGCGGGAGATACAGAGCAGGACGGGGCCTCCCCTCGAGTGAGTGGCCCCGGGTGTGGGGCCGAGCCTCTGTGCTTAGTCCCCTCTGGGAAACCGGGATGAGGCCGTCCACTCCCTGGGTTGTGTGACAATTAACTGAGCAGGTCTGAAGGGGCTGACTGTCACCATTCCCCACCTCTGCTCCCTGACCTGACTGCCCCCCCCCAGGTCTCCCCTGCCCACTCTAACCTCCCTGATGGCGGCCAGCATCATTGCTTCGAAACACTGATTTTGTTACATCACTTTTCTGCTCAAAAAAACCTTTCTGAGGAATAATTCCAGGGGTTTATAAAGATTTAGCTCTGTGAATGCTCATAATGGTGCAAGAGCATAAATATCTTGCATGCTTAAAAGCAGGAACTAAGTTCCATGGAATTCCACAGAACCAGTTCACACAGTGTTGCAGGACTGGTTTCAGAGCATCCAGGGACTGCTTAAGAGTGAAGGCTCCCGACGGCACCGTCCAAAGGCACTTTCTGCAGTGATGGCAACGGTCTGTGTCTGCCTGACTCACACAGGAGCCACTGGCCACACGTGGTCAGTAAGTACTTGACATGTGGCTGGTGTGACTGAGGAGCTGATTTTTAAATTTTATTGAATCTTAATTAACTTAAATGTAATAGCCACATGTGGCCAGCGGCTACTGTACTGAGCAACAGAGCTCGAGGCAAGGC
This sequence comes from Camelus dromedarius, assembly GCF_036321535.1. NCBI lineage: Eukaryota > Metazoa > Chordata > Mammalia > Artiodactyla > Camelidae > Camelus > Camelus dromedarius. The sequence goes on along the minus strand of NC_087459.1, from coordinate 12,781,411 downwards.
ACTCTGCCAGGGTTCGACCCAGGCTTCACCGCTCACAGGATGTGGGACCCTGGGCAGCCTGCTCCACCCCTGTGCCCCACGGTCCCCACCTGTCAAACAGGAACAGCAGCAGCAGTGCTTCCTAGGCTGGGACGCTCTCACTGTCATGTCATCACTGTCTTACGCTAGGCATGGCTATGGACAGGCTTGTAACTGCTCATACCGCATACTCACTGCCTCCTCTTACATGAAAAAGACATTATAAAACAGAATATAAAGTACGCTATCATTCAAAAAAGCATATCATATACCAAGAGAAACCTCTGTAAGGTTATTTACCAAAATGTGAAAAATGGCTGTGGTTACAGATTCTTTTTCCCTCTTTTTGAGATTTATACTTTCTCTTTTCTTACCAAGGGGACACACTACTTATTACAAAAGAAGAATTAAACCTTTCATTTTTCCACACTGCGTATCAGTTGAAAGAACCACCTAACCCTTGCAACCTGGATACGACCGACCTCTCCTGGCTCATCTTCCACTCCTCCCGACCTCTCTCTCCCCACCGGGGACACCGGCCAGTCCACCCACTGCAGGGTCCTTGCCCTCCTGCCCAGGGCACACAAAGCACAGTCCAGCTTGCCCCAGTAGACCACCCCCCATCTTCCTTAGACTGCTGAAGCCAGAAGTGACCCCCGTCCACGTCCCTGTAATGCAAACTGGTCCCCACTACACAGCCTTTCTAGGCCCTGTCTCCCTATATAGGCCAAACCTTCCTTCAAGAGGGCCAGCCACCCCCATACCTCACCTAATTCCCCCTCTCCCCGCACTTAGGGTGTTGCTTGAGATGCTGATCTTTCTAACTTTTCATCATCGGAACATTCAAACAGACATACAGTGTGTCACCTAAATTCTTTAAGCAGCTGAATTTTTTTTCCCTTGGTGAGTCCTGCTCCCAACTCCCTACCCTGCTTAATGGTGTGGCAGTGACATCTAACAAGGAAAGTGCTTAACGTGATGCCTTAGTGTTTGCGAGGTGCCCAGTAGGTGTTGTCTAATACTACTATTGTTTTCTTGAAATGCAAGTTGAGAATCACAGAGTTGTCCCCTTTTCCCTGTCAGGAACACCTCCTCACCCTTCGGGTCATTTTCAGGGGTCATTCTGCTCTCTACTGATTTGTGCAACAAATATTTACAGAGTGCAGATTCACTGCCAGGGTCTGCCCTAGGCTCTGAGGATACAAAGCAAAGACACATACTCTGTGTGCCTTCAGGAAGCTTACCTTCTAAGAGAGAGATCATTGGGGAAAAAAAAAAAAAACAAAAAACAAGTATGCAGACAAAATCATGACACACTGTGCCATGACAGAAGAAACCTCAAGAATACCTTCCCTAAGCCTATAGACTCAGTCAGGTCCCCTGCTTCACACTGTTGAGTGAAAGGGACTTTTCTTTTTTTTCCTTTGTAACAATTAACAGTTTACGGTATTTGAGACACTCTGTGATTAAACACCAACCCCCACCACCCCCCCCCCGTAAATGCCCTGATTGGAGGGATAGAGGCAAACGCCATACCCAGCAGAGGCTCAACAAGGGTCTAAGGGTATCTCTTACATCAATGAAATGATTGATTCCTCCTTAAGTGGATCTGGAGCAAGTGGGAGCTTTGGTCCCGATTTTTTTTTTAACAGTAAGAACCCTTTCCCAGAGACTCTGCATAAGTTATCGACTTAAGAGTTCAGAGGTCTATCTCAGGACAAAAGCAGAAAACAAAACAAAACCCTTCCATCAGGGCGTGGTCCTCAACAAGGCTCAGCTGGGGGAAAGCGGGGCCTTTTTTTTCTGGTTAAAAATAACCGGAAGACCCATGCTCCGATGGGAGGGGGTAGAAGACTAAGGGACCCGCCAGGATGCCCCTGCCCAAACGCCGTCGAAACCTACCCTGGAACAACCTCCTTGCCTCCGGAGACCCCAAGGACGATGCCCCGTTCACATGGGTGGGGATCCCCGGCGAGGGAGAGAGCAACGGCGCTGCTCAGATTTGCCTAAATAGACCAAGTGCAGATTGGGGGTTGAGACCACCCTGTCTTGGAAGAGGGGTTTCCGGAGTGTCCTCAAGCCGCGGTGCTGGGCGACCTTGGGCAAGTCACCTAACCTCTCTGTGCCCCCGTTTCCTCTTCTGGGATAGAGAGGCCTCAACAGATGCCCTCTAAGGTCCAAAGAAGGTAGTAAGATGTCCCAAACGAGAGTCGGCTGCCGGCGGCCCGAGCTCCGGATGTGCCGACAGCACCTCAGCTGCGCCAAGTTTAGAGTCTGATTCGGGGGGAGCGGGTGGTGGCTGCGGGGTGAGGAGAGCTCTCGCCCGCCTGCCCGTCCCCTCGGGCCCGCCTCGAAACCCCCCTCCCGGACCCTGCTCACCTCCAAAAGCGGGTGGGCTCGGACGAGGTCCCCGGCGGACTGCGGCAGCCGCACTCGCCGCCCCTCTACGAGCAGCGGCATCGCAGAGGCGGCCGCCCGGGCAGGCCCAGGGAGGCAGTAGCCTCCCCAGCCCCGGGCCGCCCGCCGCCCACGCCCTCGGGCCGCCCGCCGCGCCCCGCCCCGCCGCGGGGTCCACCGGGAAGTGGAGTCCGACAAGGGGCGCCGCAGCCCCAAGAGGCTGAGGAAATCCAGGGCGGGACCGCAAGGCCCCATGGGAAATGTAGTCCAAACGCGAGGGAGCGCCAGTGGCCAGCCTCCTCCGCAAGGGGCGCTGGGAAATGTAGTTCTGAAAGCGTGGGGCTGGGCTGGGCTGGGAAGGGAGGGAGGGACGGAGGAGAGCTGAGGTTATCACGAGGGCCTTCGCTCAGCGCCAGGCTCACTTTTCAGCCAACCTGGCCTGAGTGCGGGCTCTGCGGTCGCCCTGCCTAGGTTATCACGCCTCTACCACTTTTCATAGTGGACTTGAGCAAGTTTTCCGGGTTTGCGAACCTGCTGTGCTGCTCCATAGGATTGTATTTAATAGTAAACGTAAACCGCCTCAAACTGGGAAAATGGAGCCCAAAGTTTGCTGGCCCCACATTTAGAAATCATTAATAACACTTGGTGCTTGACATTCAGTAGGCACTCATAGTCGGGCAAAGAACCCTGGTAGTAAAGATCAGCAAAACACCGTCCAGACCCTACTGAGGTCAGGTACCCTGGTGTGAGGCTTCTCACTGCGGCTATCTTGAAACTTGGAAATATTACTCAAATAGATCCAACTCCACAAAATATTGACAAAAATAATTTTACAAAAGACATAGTGGTGAGATGAAAGAGGACCCACTTCACATACAGCAAAACCTATTAGAATGTCTGTATTCCACCTCCTTAGTTTTTTGAAGCTCCTAGAGGAACTTTAGGAGAGTTAAAAACCATGTATTAATGAGCACTGCCTGGCAGGGGGAGCACTCAGGTCCTTCTCCTGCAGCTGAGATTACTTAAATTGGTAGGTACCACGGAGGTAATGTGGGTGAAATGGAAGTTATATTTGCCTCTAAAAAGACCCTTCCATGAAATTTGCTTCCTGCTTAACTAGACTTTCTCACAAGGTAGCCAAACAGCTAACTTCACATGCATTTTCATCAAATCCTCACAACCCTAAAGTAGGTTATTAGTTATTTTCACTTTCCAGCTCAATTAAAGTGCAGGTCAGAGGGAGGTTAGGTAACTTGCTCAAGGTTACACAACTGGTCAGAAAGATTAAACCCATGACACTTCATAAGTCACTGGTCATTTCACAATGGTGCTTTAATACAGGTGATAAACACACAGAAATCAAAAGAACATTTGTGTGAGAAGCCTCTCTATTGGGGTACTTCCCTTTATTGGCATAAGAACAAAAGCTTCAGATTAACCATATCATTGTTTTATTTTCACAATGGATTTTTTTCTCAAATTCATTTGAAATTAAACAAGCTCATTTGTAAATATATCCTTCTACATTAAAACTACTTCCCAACCCACAAAGACCCCACTTACCGTAAATATCTATCGGCACATTCTCAATTATTTGTTTTATCCACTACCCCAAAATTCCATCTTTTTGTCAGCAGTTAAAAAAAATAGAAACCTAAAGGTTCTCAAATGACTTTCCACTAAATCACCAAAAGAAAATCGCCAATATCCAAAACTTTTTAAAACAATAAACATTTCTGTTCTCCAAAAACGTATTTACAAACTGAAGTTCAAACTCCACATTGCCATCAATATAATTATACAAGAGCATACAAAGTCCTAGGAAAGAGAAAGCATTTCATTACAAAATATTTGTGATCGAGAAAATACCGCTTGCCTTTAAATAAAGAATAGGAAAAGTGGCAGAAAAATAAATATGTTTAAAGATGTCCATTTTCACAAGTAACAAAAAAAGTACACAAATAAGGAATGAAGCTAAAATATGCATGAGCTTCAAAATGGCTCTAGCAGCACTTACACAAATTTGTTACAAAGCGAGGTTGTTTGTTTAGACTCCTCTCTCTCAGTGTTCAGTTATAAAAATACAAAAAGAGCCTCGCCAGGGGAGGATTTCACTCAGCTAGAATTCATGGTACAAACAGGCAGTACGCAGAGACTGTAGCTGGAACCTTGGCCTATTGTTCTTAGCAAAACCATTCCACCAAATAACCTAAAATCCTCTCTCCCCCCCATTTTTGGACAAAGAAATTCTCAAAATGACCAACTGATTCTGATTTTTAAAAAATTAATACATCATTCCAGTACAAACAAGTAGTTCCGGTTCTAACAGCAGTCTTGGGGGCCTCAGGATCAAATGCTATCAGCTGAGTTTTATAAAAGTCCAACCCCACTTTCAACATGAGTTCCATTTCCCTGGAACTCCTTGTTCCTTTGAAATTCATTTTTACACTCACAAGTGTATGATTTGTCTGATTCTGTTTCCCTAAATCCTCTTTCTCTTCCCCCTCAGGCTTTTATTGGTTTCTGTAGCCCCTGGACGTCTCCTTCAGTGCCAGCTCCAACTTGCAGCATCCAGGACCAGCTCTGGCCGCTTCCCTACACTTTCCTCCTATCTTCTCTGCACCCCACTGAAACCCTACCATATACATAGTTACAGCAAGGGGTAAACAACGTACCCAGAATAGTTAAACTCGTTCTGAAGGCTTTAAATAATGTCCTAGAGGATTTTCCAGTGAAAAGATATCAAATCAACAAAGTCTTGTCACTGTGGCTCTGACAAAAATCTTGTTAAAAATGCATTCTGTTAAAACAGGCTGTTGCCAACATTAGAAATTTCACGACAATTATGTCAAGAAGCTGTAACCAAAAAATGTATAAAGAAAGAAGCCAAGCCTCCAACATTTATCATCAACTCCACTGTAAAATATTGCACATGATATTCTCTTTTCCTTTTGCCTGTACAGGAACAAAACAGAAAAAGAAAAAAAAAGTCTGTTGAGACACTAGAGTAAGTCTCGCTTGAAAGGAAGATGCCTGAAGCATGAATTCGCTCTAGTTCAATGTGATGCTCAAACAGTATGAACCCTAGTACTGAAGGGCACGGTGGAGGAATGTCTGTCTCAATCACAGATCCTTGTGACCAGAGGGGACTGGTCTGGCAGGTACAGCACAGGTGGGGAGCCCACACTACTCGAAGGACTTTGGAAATGCGTATCAAAGGAGCTGGGTGTAATCCCAACTTCACCTTTCAAAAAATCATCTTCTTCATCTTCCACCACCTCCTGCACAAAGAACAGAGATTATCAGAAAGATCACAACTGGCAGTCTGAAAAACTTTCAAGAACACCTTTCCTCAGGAATGTGCTACTTCTGGAGAGACAAAGGGGAAGAAAAAAAATCCTAATTTCCAAAGCTCCCTCTGACGCATACCTCTTTTTTTTATGAACCACCCATAAAATTACTCAACACACGTAATTGTTTAAAGTCTGATTTTTTTTTTCTTTTTAAACATATTTTAAGCTCAAAAGGGCAGGTAACATATGTCATTCTTGCTCAATCTAACACATCATGAATGAATGGATGAACGACCACCCGCCTCAAATGCAAAATACAAAGAAAATAAAAAGCTGACTTTTTTTTAAGAGTTTTTTTTAGATTACTTTTTTTTTAAATGGGCTTGAGTTTATTTTTACTTTTTTGGTTTTTTGGGGTGAGGGGCAGGGTAATTAGGTTATTTTTTTGGGGGAGGTACTGGGGATTGAACCCAGGACCTCATGCATGCTAAGCACGTGCTCTACCAATTGAGCTATCCCCTCCCCCCTGACATTTAACGTGGAAGTCAGTGTGCCACAAAGAAATAGACAGTGACATTTTTTATTACTGGATTCTAATTTCCTCCTTTGGCATTAACTGCCTCGGCTCCAGGTGAAGTGCCCCGGAGTCTGCACTGCAGACCTCACCTTCACCCTCTAGTCATGAAAACCCACACAACCAATGCTTATGTCTGGGAAAATTTCAACAGTAAGTAAATCTGCGTGTTACTTGGTGGTAACGATCAAGTGGTAAAGATCTAAATTTGTGGAGCTGATTTTTGATTATCCTTCACTTTCCAAAGTCAGCAGGTGAAGGGTCTGGTTTAAACAAATCATTAAAAAGGCAACAAACAAAAATTCTTCTTGTAAGAACACAACCTGAGTTTGGGATTTTGTAATGGCAGAATGAACAAACGTAGTATTGTTTTAAGTGTAACGTTACTATTCACTATTTGACTGTAATCTCTAACCACACAGGAGATTCCCAGAAAGTGTGCTGAAGCACAAATTTACCTTTTTAATGGGTTTCTTAAACTCCTGAAGCTCTTCTGCACTCATGTCTTCCCATACCTGATACACAGGATCAATGAATTTCTTTGATCTGTCAAAAAGATCACATTTCCAAATCAAATTAAATACTACAGCGAAGGTCAAAACATACTTACATCTTTTCTCACGAGACTCAAAACGAGGACGTAAAAACTATCGTTCAAATTATAATAGTGTCAAAAAAATACTCTATGTAAGTACTGTAACTAGTGTGGCTCCTTTTTAAAAGTTCATCCGCTCACACAGATGTTTCTCATTTTTTAATTTTCAAGTGAAATTACTCCTCAGCTTTGCAAAGATCAACAATGAGTTGTAATACGTTCAAATGAAGGTGAAATTGGATTATTCTGGAACTTCCTTTTTTTTTATTCCTAAAGTAAATTTACTACAAATAAGTCTGGGGAAAAAACCAATCTGGTTTCAGTCAACCAAGACTTGAGGGACCAGATAATCCCAAAATCATTGTGTTGCTAGTTATAAACGGTAATAAGCAAAAATCCTGCTTCCTTATACACATGCAAGTTAAGACTAGCTTGGGGGTTTTCCAGAATTACTCATCCAGATAGATCTCTTGGCTTTTGCTTATCCTGTCCAGCAGTGTGGGATGTCTGTAGAGGAAGGAATAAGTCATCTGGCAGAGACCAAATAGGGTGGCATCCTTCCTATCCAGGCACCTCTAGTCTCAATTTCTTTGTATTTTTAAACCAACAGGTCTAAAGAGAAACAAAAACCCCTTGGTGTCAATCTGGGCTCCTACTGAGGTGGAGATCTGCAAGTCTCAGTGTGCTACAGCCCTCAGCAGCCTCGAACAGGCCTCTCCACGCCAGGCTTGGAATACATGCAAGGAGATCAGCAGACCCTAATAAACAGCCAAGAAGGGCCACTCACAGCAAAGAAATTCTAAGTCCCAATCCTGGAAAAAGCATATACACACCTCATTTAAATTCACCACTGATAGGTCGACTGTCCAAGACTACCTACCTCTTCAGTACACAAGGGTCGAAGGGAAAGAAGGTGTCCAGTGGGTTTGTGCAGGTTTGCACTGAGTCCCCACCAGCAGTGTTTCTGATGACAGGCAACATCTGGCGGTTATTCCTCTCAATGAGGGTGTAGCAGAAGACGAGCTGGTATTTGCTGTAGGACAACAAAACCAACACACACAGAGGCGTTAACACGCTGGAATCTCTCTGCATGGACACACCTGTTTGTGTGTGACTACAAAGATATTATCAACATAACAAGCACAAGAAAAAACAACATAAAGTACAGGGAACAGTTCTCTGGGCCTGCTATTTACAAGTTAGTCTGTGCTGTCACTTTAAAAACATGAGAGTGGGCTTAGATTATTAATAGGCATGACTCACTAAAAATGAATGTGTTCAAGGAAATACTATTTCAGTTTGCAAAATTACATAGCTGTCTTTATTTATTTTAAATGTTTTTAATAGAATTAGCAGGTTGGTGGAAAAGCGATTCAGGATTCACTGAGAGGGGATATGGGCTGCTGATGGAGAGACTTGGCTGTTGAAGAAATTAAGGAGTGCGCTGAGGGAGAGACATCGGGTTTACTGAGTCACGCTCAAAGATGGTAAAGGAACAGACATAGTGAGTGAAAACAGTTAAACAGAAGAACTTGCAATAAAAATCAAAAGGACCATTATGTTGTCAATCCCTGTGGTGGTTACCTCCATGTGACTTGGCAATATCAAGTCATTCAACAGGCTGCTTCTCTAAAAGGAGAAAAGATTTAGCTCACTTCTGCCAACTCTCTCCCTCCCATGGTACTCGCTCAGGTTCTGTTCTCAGGTCACTATTGCGATTTTAAGCAACACATTTATTTCCGTTCCATTGGCCAAGGATCACATCTGACTCTTGGTGGGAGGGTAAAACCACACTGGAGGACTCTGCAGCATCTGGTAAAATTGAAGATGAGCACCTCCTACAAGCCAGCAACTGCACTTCTGGGTGACAGAAGTACATGCCTGTGCACCAGGACACACAGACAACCATGCTCCCAATACTCAAAAACCACGACAGCTTAAATCCCAACAGTAAAGGATAGTAAAGAATCTATCCTTACTTTTCCAGCTGTCTCCTATCTTCCCGCAACATGCTGCAAACTTTCACCCACTGGACGCTACTGCTTGCTGGTTTCTTTTCTTAATTCTTGTCATTTTTGAGACCTCTAAGAGACAGAATACCCTGAGCTAGATGACCAGCAAAGGAAAAATAAGGTTGCTGCATGAGAGCGGCCAGCTGTCTAAAGGGAACTGAGGTATGAAGAAATTATTCTTGTCTTCTAATAGCATAATCTGCTGAAGATTTTAAGCTATGAGCCTGCCCTCAACACCCTGATGAGATGCCCAAGGTCTCCAATTCACTTTTTACACGAAGCAGAGTAATTCTGTGACTGCTTACAAAGGAGCCAACGGCCAGCACTCAAACCTCAGCTCTGCCACAGTCCAGCCGTGACTTCACCCAAGTCCTTTCACCTTTCTGTGCCACCCTCTTACCATTTATAAATAGGGGCTAATAACAGTCATAGGACTGTGTGAGGATTGAGCGAGTCCTATGTGACGTGCCCATGAGAACCGTGCTGGGCACACAGCACATGCTACGCATCAGCTACAGCTGTAAGGCCCTCACTAAATCAATTTCCTATTGTTGGACATTTATCTCACATCCAGTCTATTTTTATTACTATCACGGGAGTCACTCTCACAAACATCTCTCAGCTTACCAGCTGCCTTACTTATTTTGAAGTGTCTAAGCTGTCTGTCGAATTACCTTCTTTAGATTAAAAAGCAGTAGCAAAAAAAAAAAAAAAAAAGTAGTAGCAATTTCCAATGTAGCCAAAATATAGAAACAATAGCAAATAATAGCTTCAGTGCAGTGTTTCCTGCAAGGGCTGGGTTATTGGTTTTTAAATGTTTTATTGTTGTTAGTTTTATTAAATAATTTCACAGAAATTCAATGGAATTTTATAATACTCATACTAATATAAATTTACCTTTAAATAACTTCCACCAATAAAGCTTAAATAACTTACCTTGTGATTGCGGCAAAAAAGTTAACTACCGAGGGCAGGCAAATCTTCAGAGGATTTAGCTGACTCATCACTATCCGTTCGAAATTTAGACTTTGAAGGTAACTCAGACCTTTGATTAAAAAACAAAAAGATTTTTTAAAAAGGTACAAACATACCTGTATCAGCAGCACAGATTATTTCATTAAACAGTTTTAAAACAAATGCTTTAAAGGCCCATGTGGACAGTCACACAACGGAGAGCCCCGAAGAACAGCACGAGGCTTAACCATAAGCATTTATGACCAGACCAACCTTTCTAAAGAAAACAGTTTATTCTTTTAAAGACCTAGGAAGCAAAGCAATACTTTCCTCATGGGCCCCAGGCTTACACGACGATTTGAAATTCAGACACAGGCAAGCTCAGCAGACGCTGAGTGTAGAGGGGAAGAAAAGACCACGCGAGAACAGTCATGTACTCATTAAGAAGCCGGGGCACAGAGCGATTCTCCGCTCCCTGGAGATAGTGACTGGACAATCTGGAATTTCTCCTTGGACTCACCAATCTGACAGACAACAAAACAGACAGCAAGACTTGCACGTCTTACTAGTGGAGTTGAGCGTGTTTTTCAAGCGTGCATTAGTGTTGGTATTTCAGTTTTGTTTTTTTTCAAACAAGGAAACTATGAAGATAGAAGGAAAAATTCAACTGACACTACTGTTCTGGAACAAATATAATTCTGTCCTATATTAAAAAGACTCTACACTTATTTTAAAAGGAAAGCAAAACAACCTGTGCCTAAGTAGAGTTTCTTAGGAGATTCTTTGATGTATATTTTGATAAAAATGACTAAAAATGTGGTAATGTCATGGCTTACAAGAAACAGGTCCTCTTTAACCAAGAATCTATCATTTATTTATATAAAGAAAAGCAGAGATTGTACTTACCTTGTGATAAAACCTTGTCCTACCAGTGTTCATACAACTACTTTTAAGCCCGACATCTTTTTAGAAGCACTCAGGATGTAAGTAAATAGATGTAAAGCAACACATACCAGTTTCAGTTTAGAGAGCTGTGGTTTTCAACTAAAGGCAACTGTGTCCCCAAGAGGACATCTGGCAGTGTCTGGAAGACAGTTTTAGTTGTCACAACAGAGGGTAAGGAGCCATGCAACTGGGAACTAGTGGGCAGAGGGTGAGGGACGCTGCTAATCACCCTGTAATACACAGGACAGCCTCACAACAAAGGATCATCCAGCCCACATGTAAGTAGTGCAGAGTCTGAGGAACTCTGGCTTTGAGGAAATAGCATATTAAACCGTTTGTATTATTCATGAAAATAAACAATTCAAATTGACTTAACTGACGTCATTTTTGAGGACTACCTTCAACTATACTACACTAACCCAAGAAACAAGCTTCATCTGGTAGAATTCAATTATAAACAACCCTTAGAAATTAGCAAAACTGAAAACTGGTAAATTAACTCAAGTCTTTAGATGAAAGGAACATAATCATTATGATTGTAAGCTTCAGAGTCACCCTCACCTGGTTTTAATTTCTAATCCTGCCAGTAAGTTACTTCCCTGTGCTTTGGTCTCCTCTGTAAAGTAAGAATGACACCTGCCGTTCACTGGGCCGTTACAAGGATGGGCAGGAGGGCAGAGTGGGGGGATCAAAGCTCTGAGCTGGGCGCATTTACAATTACTCTAGATGCCAAGCGAACAGTCTCAACCTCAAATCCATCAACTGTTGCAGAGAAGGCTGAAGGGGTTTTTAGGGGGCTATAAGCTGCTTGAAATTATCTGTAGAAGTTTGAATGCATGTGTGATTTTCCAACTCCATAATTTTCATTGAAAAAGTAATGAATCTTCATTCTGAAGAGTAACTAGTACACAAGGAAAACCCAGTTCACAGCCATCAACCCCACATCACTGACCTTCCTTCAGGTTTCCACTTAAAACCTGCTTGTGTCTAAAAACAAAAGTGTAGAACACAGCTTGGCAGGCTGAATAAAACGGTCCGTGGAGAGCAACATCACAAAATGCCTTTGTTCCCGAATCCTGGTTATTAAGGTATACGTGCAGCCAGTTAACCAAAAGATCTAGGCATGATTTTACAGTACTAGAGAAAAGAAAAATTCAAGTCAACTTCACTTGCTTCATAAAAAAACTAGAGCAACATGAAAACACATAATTGCCTCTTATTACAAAGGAAAGTAAGTCCGTTGGCTTCTTTATCACCCATGGGCAAACAAAGGAAGGATGGGTAGGTGGAAAGACAGCCTTCCAGTTACAAGGTCAGGCAAATGGACCTTCTAGAAACAACAGGCAGGCCGCTAAGAACGCCCGATGGCCTCCCAGCCCTCTTAGGGGTACACAGCCAGAGAACAGGACATGTTTACCACATCTTACAAGAGAAAGACAGTCTGGTTGACCTCACCATTCCCTGTGGGGTTCTGATGAAGTCCTGTGGTCAACAATTTTGGAGAGAATGGCTTTTAGTTGTTGGGAAAGGGTTTTTAATAGCAACCTTGCCCAAAGATACCTTCGTGGATCACTGGAACAAACAGGCCCAAAGTTGGCCTCCTAGATAGATCTTTCTATTACCTTTAAAAGGATTTTTTTTCCTTCAGCTTTATCAGATACAACTGATTCAGACTGTAAATGAAAAATGATAAACCTATAAAAAGAACCAAAACAGTATATAACACTGTACATCATTCAAGAAGACAAAGGGATCTTCATGGTGAAGTACAACCATAGAAAACAGATGACAAAAGCTTTGAATATGAGGTTTTGTATCTAAAAAAAGGAGACGTTTTATTCTGAAATTGCCTCTTGGAAATATAAACATCTTGCAGAGAGTGGAGAACAGATTTTTTCACTTTTAAGACAGACCAAAAAAATAAGGCAGATATTTCCCTGCCTTGAGACAATACTATAATCTTTTTAAAGCATGATGTGAAAAAGGACTCAGAAAATTAGGCTACTTACATAAGAGGAATAAATTTAGCTCTTGCCAAAAAGCTTCCAATATAATTTGCAGCAGCTTGCCTGATGATAGCAGGATTATTTGGATCCTGCAGTTTTTTCCAGAGATGTTCCAAAAATGCTTCTGCGAACCCCTATAAAAAGAGGTGTTGGTCTCATTTTTTTAATGCTTAAGATATTCCAGCTATTAGAATCCTAAGGTTTTCAACTCACCAATATGGGAAGGTTCTAGTATCTCAGTTATACTGCTAGATAAATAACAAATACAGCTATCATGTTTCTTATTTTTTAAAAACTTTGAGATAATACTACTAAAAACAAAAAGTGTTCCCCAGCATTAAATAATTCAACGGATCCCCAAACCAGCTGAGCGTCAAAATCAACCCTACAGGTTCAGCGCTTGGGAACCCCATAGACTTTGTGACAGGGCTTTGGAATCCACCTATTTTTAAAGCTCTGCAAGTGATTGTGACAGTCAGCCAGAACTGAAAATCAGTGATAATCCACACTCACATGGGAAACCCTCCTGCGGGACCTTTCTGACTGCACGTTGAACTTAACCAGAAAGGGAAATAGGGATTCAAGTACAGCTGGTATTTGACTAAATATGCTAACCACAGGGGAAGAAAAACAGACCAATTACGCTTCTTCTTAACAAAGGACACAACCTCCAACTTCTCCGAAATAGCTCTACTTCATAAAGTAGCTTTTCAAAAGCTACTAGCACATGCTCGGGGCAGACTGAGTTTAACCTTCCTACCCAGGACCAATGCTCTCCTGGACTGTTCTAGGAAACTATAAAATAGTTGCAAAGAGTCCTCTGTTCTTTGTTTTGCTTTGTTCTCAAAATTGAAAACCAAAGCCAAAAGTTTTAAAATTCTGGATTAAAAATTTGGTTTGGGCTAGTTAAGATCAACTGAATGAGAATAAAGAAAACAAGCAGACAAATACCCCATTTAAGATTTTAATAAAGGCTTGAATTAAACGCAAGGGCACCACCTAGCGGACCAAACATAGGATGACATTTTCAGAGCTGAACTCACAGGCGGCAGCAGTGCCCGTTGCTCCTTCCATGAGTTGAAATGGGCATGCTATTTCATCAGGGGCACTAAGTAAAACGAGCTCAAGACAAAGAAATACTCACCTCTCAGTCTCCCTTCCCTACTTTCCCCATCCCCCATTTTTCAAGGGACAATTGTGGGCAGGGATAAAATAGGCTACAATAACGTTACTGACATACTCACCAATTTAAAGCTACAGAGGTAAAACATGAAAAACTGCACATGGCAAGAGGCGTGGGTGGGCAACAGGAGTTTGTCAAAGATGGTTATGAGATCTCGATATAAATCCTTTGTTTTGTTGTTATCAATCTTACCTACAAAGGATATTTGGCATTTCAGTTTTAAAAAGATACTATTTTCAAGCTATCAGTTTCATTTACCAAATTTTTAAAAAGAACACAATACCATTAAGAAACACATCAAAGAAAGAAAGAAAGAAAGAAAGAAAGAAAGAAAGAAAGAAAGAAAGAAAGAAAGAAAGAAAGAAAGAAAGAAAGAAAGAAAGAAAGAAAGAAAGAAAGAAAGAAAGAAAGAAAGAAAGAAAGAAAGAAAGAGGGGGAGGGGATAGCTCAAGTGGTAGAGTGCATGCTAGCATGCATGAGGTCCCGGGTTCAATCTCCAGTACCTCATCTAAGAACAAATAAATAAACAAACCTAATTACCCATCCCCTCAAAAAAAAAAAAAAAAACTAAAGGAAGGAAGGAAGAAACGAAGGAAGGAAGGAAGAAAACAAAAGAAAAAGAAACAAAAGAAAAGAAAAAAGAAAAGCATCATCCATTAAGCCATGGCGGGGGAAAAGGCCATTTTTATTTTGCACAGACTTTCCTTGTTAAGTATAATAATCCAGTGCTGGCAAGGAAGCAGGCCTTCACCCTACACACACTACTGTGATGTCATGAATTCTGAAACTGCCATTTAAAAGCAGAAGCCCTTTGATCCAGTAATTCTACTGCTAGGAATTTATCACAAGGAAATAACTGAAGACATATGTACAAGGATATTCATTACACTGTTATTTATAATGGCAAAAAAAAAAAAAAGCAGGGGGAGAAAAAAAATAAGAGACCAGTTAAATCTGTATGATTAATAATAACTATTTTCCAAGAACAGTGAATGGTATGAGAAAAGGTTCATAATAAGCAAAAAAGGCAGATTACAAAATACTCCATGTAGTGTGATCCCCAAATCCACTGAGAAAAACACTCATATATACCCATGCAAACAGAAAAGAAAAAAATAAAAATGCTAATAATGGTTCTACGAATAGCAGGAATGTGGTCACATAAACTGTCTTTTCAAATCCTTTCCTGTATTCTTAAAATTTTCTCTAATCAACATGCATTCTTTTTATAACAGCAAAAAAGTCAAAATAGCAACATAGCCAATAATAACAGGACGTGAATCTCAGGTCCTATTATTCTGAGCAGCTGAGTTCAATTCTTAACTCTAAGCAGTGAGAATGGAAAAACCCGTTTTTTCACAGCAAAGCCTTAGACTGAAAATTCCAGAAGGGCAAGAGGCATATAAAGTTGTTCACTACAGTACCCACACCTGACACAACCACAGGACCAAGACTCTCTAAACTTGGTATGTAACACCAAGCACCACGTATCAACAGCTACTAGACTACTCTTAAATGTCTTGAACTTGAGCGTAATTTGAGCTCCACCTAAAACTGACCAAAGTCCATATACAATCTTTTAATACAACAGTCAGTGAAAATATCAGGGGCTCTGAAGACAAATACAATTGAGCCTGAATCTCAGTACCACCATTTTCAAGCTAGCATGAGCAAGGAATAATCTCTCTAGACCTTCTTTTCTTCATACTCAAAATAGTGATATTTACAGGATTTCTATCAGTACTAGATAACATATGAAAAACACCCAGCACAGAGCCTGGTGCACTGTGGGTGCTCAACACAGCAGCAGCTACCGTGACTATGACAGGTTGTTACCATCTACGTAGCAGACATCCTTAATGTAGGACAAGAGTAAAGAGAGCAGGATGTCCAGGCGCTCAGCGACGGGATGGACCATCTGATCGTGCCTTTCAGGATCAGCCTTTGTTTCGTGTTCATTCTCTTCATCTTCATCCTTTGAAGGTAAAGTGAAAATGGATATTTAAAAATTCAGTGAAAGTAGTTTAGTGAGAAAACGCTGAGGTAACTGTTGCCCTTTAAAAGATAAAATGAAAACACAGATACCTTTCCAGGCAAGGGCTCTCAACCAGAGGTGAGAATGAGAACCACCCATGGAATTCAAAATGAAAGCACAGATTCAGAGCCCCAGCCCAATTCTCATTTAGAAGACTCACTTACAGTGCGGCCATGCAAACATCACAGACTGCCCCCATCTCCTGGCACCCACTGTTGGTCTCCTTTCCCAGGACAGGGCACCCGTACCCCAGCTGCCAACAGCTCACAGTTGCCCCTCCTTCTCCAAAGAACTGCTCCTGCTCCTCCCAGGCCCTCCCTATCAGAATCAGTAGCTGACTGACAAAAGGCCACAAGACGCCATCTCCCTGGTCTCAAGCTAGGACTCTCTGTCCTGCAACTCATACTCCAGAGCTCCTGGGGAGATCAGGCTGTGGCTGTTTTCAAACCAAGAAAACTTGTCCTCAGTTCCTTCCGCTCTTTGTTGCTTGCTTCCTCACACCCTTTGTCCCAAGGGCACCTGAATCCCCAACTCCTGCTCTCCTTCCAATTACCCTTAACTTAAGACATTGCCCCAGATAGAGGCACTGCATTAAGGTGCACAATTTGTAAAACACAGAAATTAAACTGGTATGCATTTCTGTTTATCATTCCCTCACAAACAATATGTGGCTTACAAAAATAAACAGAAAGAACAAACGTGAAAATAAAAGTGGAACACACTTCACTGACCCCAATTCAAAGCCTTGGAAACAAGCCAACTCTACCAGTCAGTAAGCAACAGAGCAGCAAACTCCTCATTTAAGAAATCATTTTCAAGTTTGCTGAACTATTGTTTTAATCCAAAGCCTTGAAAAAGATGAAAAGCCATTAACTGCCCCTTCCAGCCCTCTGGGACTGCGAACTGCGTGCGTGCAACTTCATCAGGAAGTGCTGACCATGTTAAACAGTCCTTCCGCAGCATCTGCTCCACCAGCTTGAGCTGCTGCTTCCTCAGCATCTTCAATATCCTGCCGGGACGCATTCACCTACATTACAACAAGCAAGCAAACAAATAAATAAAACCTTCTAAAATACAACCACATTATTCAGGGGCTGGAAACTCATCTGATATACATGTTCTAAGGATGTCCGGATTAGCACCCTATTAGCACTGTACTCAATACACACTTATGATGCAAACCTGTACGTCGGTCTGGGTCATGAAGAAATTTACAAGATTATAAATCGAGTCCCTTGTGCTACATACTTACATAAAATCAGTATGAACTGTGCTATGTTGGTCTAAATCAGATAGCGTCAACAAATTCAACAATTACTCTAACTCTACTCTGCAGAAGACACATGCATGGTGTGTAAGCATATTACCAATCAAATGAGCAGAAAATGATTAAATAGAAGTCAAATTTGCATTAGTGAATATTTACTTTGGTATATAACCCTTCAAGTATCTTGTTTAATATACCATTCAAATCATGCCTTTTTAACTGTCTATACATAACCTTCTTTCTAAATGTACTCTAAAATATTCCATAATCATGAAACAGAGAGCTTTCAAAGGTTATGTATGCAGTTGACCAGAGGTTTAACTCCAAGTGAGCAATGTGCCAGCCCACCCTGAAACATGCCTCTCACCCCTGCTTCATCCCTTCTTCACACCACAAACCCTTGCCGGGTCTCTAACAGCCCCACTTCCTAACCACCCATGTCCCATGCTCTCTCCAGCAACAGACTACCTCCTTATCACCATATCCAAGGACTTCTGCTTTTCTCAGCCTCCTTAAAAAGGTCAGCATATCTCATGCTGCTGACCAAAGCCTGCCTTCCTCCAGATTCCCCCTGGGTATCCAGACTCTTGACCTTCCTCCCACTTTTAATCTCGCTTTCTCTTTCCTGTCGGGTTTATTCTCAGTCCCCTACCTGCAGCTACACCTGCTTGGTGAATATACTCCACCTCACTCCCCCACCTACACCTCAATCCATCTGCAATGGAACTCATCACCCTGCAACTTCCTCCTGACTTCTTATTCTTGTTAAAAGCAACATCAAGCTTCCATTCCACAGGGAGCTACCTTTGAAGGGCTCCTTTCCCTTACCCCCTACTTCTCCACTTACAATCCAGTCTCAAGCATCAGTTCATCATTCTGCCACGTGTCACCAGAACCCACCACTTTCTCTCTCTCCCACTGCACTTATTGCAGGCCTCTTTTAAAAAAAAACCAGATATAAAGAATTCCAGCATCACTTCCTTAGGAATGCCTTCCCAATTCCTTCTGACTACATCAGGTTTTCTAGTTCATAATGCATGTGTTTCATTCATACCATTTACCACAGTTGTCTTTTCCCATTTACATGACTCTCTAATTAATGCCTTGTTCCCCAACCTTGAGAGATGGGACTGTCTTATAAGCCCCAGCACATCGATGGAGTTCAAGAAATGTTCAAAGAAAGCATCAAAGGTGGAACTATGGATTCTTCTCCATTGCTGCTACTATTGTTTACATACTATGAGTATAACAAATACTATAACATATTTATTATTAAATGAGCATGAAAGAGAAAAACAAATAATGCAATACTTACATCCAACTTGAGTAGCTTTTCAATAACAAGCTCCAGAATTTCATGCCTCAAGGTTGGAAAATACACACTAATCCTTAGTAAGTTATGAACGTAACATTCCTAAAACATTAAAAGATAAACATTTCAACAGAAAATAAATGTTTCATAATTGTAAGTAAAATATCAATTACACAATCTTTAGTTTCAGCAATTTAGAGAAAAGACTATCCAGCAACACAAACTACTCTGTTCATACATACAATTTTCAGTATAATCTAATTACCCCCAGTAAATTACTTTTGTGATCTGTACACTTCTACAGTGTTTTTAAAACAGATTTGCTGAGATAAAATTCCTATATAATTCACCCATTTAAGGTGTACAATTCAATGGTTTTTAGTATAGTCACAGAGCTGTGTAACCATCACCATAATCAATTTTAGAACATTATCATCACCCTGAAAAGAAACCCTGTGTCTTCTAGTAATGTACCTCCTCCCAGCCTTAGGTAACCACTGGTCTACTTTCTGTCTCTATGAATTTGCCTAGTCTAAACACATCAAGTAAGTGGTCTTATAGTATGTGCTATCTAACATAATGATTATTCATGTAGTAGCATGTAGACCATTCTTTTCTTATTGCCAAATGATATTCCAATGTATAGGCATACCACATTCTGTTTATTCATAAGCTGCTAAACATTTGGTTTCCATATTCTGACTATTATGAATAATGCTGCTTTCAACATTCACGTAAAAGTTTTTAGGTAGACATTATGTTTTCATTTCTCTTGGGTAAACACCTAGCAGTGGAAATGCTGGGTTATATATGGCAACTCTACATTTAACCTTTTTAGAGGAACTGTCAGACTGTTTTCCAAAGTACCTACATCATTTACCATTTTCCATTCCCATCAGCAGTGTAAGGGGGTGCTGGTTTCTCCAACTCCTTATCAACACTTGTTAGTATCTATCTTTCTGAGTACAGCCATCCTAGTGGGTATGAAGTGATATTTCATCGCAGTTTTGATTTGCATTGCCCTAATGGTTAATGATGTTGAGTTTCTCATGTGCTCATTAGCCATCTGCATGTCTATTTTGGAGAAACATCTATTCAGATCCTTTGTCCATTTTTAAATTGGATGATCCGACTTTCTATTATTGAGTTTTTAAGAGTTCTTTATATATTCTAGATACAACTCCTTTAACCAATATGATTTGCAAATATTCTCCCATTATTTAAGTCATCTTTTCACTGTCTTGAAGGTGTCCTAAGAAGCACAAGTTTTAAATTTTGATGAAGTCCAATTTACCTTTTTTTTTAAGGTTGCTTGTGGTATATCTAGAAATTGTTGCCTAATCCAAGGTCACAAAAGTTTTCACCTATCTTTTCCTAAGAGTTTTATCCATTTTGAGTTCAATTTTCTTTATGATGTAGGAAGTCCTATTTCACTCTTGTCCCAGAACCGTGTACTGAAAAGACTGTTCTTTTCCCCACTGTCTCAGACAACTAGTTTTAATACATTGATCTTATATCCTATGATCATACTGAACTCATTTATTACCTCTAGCGTTCTTGTGGATTCCTTAGGATTGTTCTGTATGTAAGATCATGTCATCTGCAAACAGAGATAGTTTAACTTCTTCCTTTCCAATCTGGGTGCCTTTTCCCTTTTCTTGCCAAACTGCCCTGGCTCGAACCTCTAGCATAATACTGACTGAAGTGGCAAAAGTGGACATCCCTGTTTTGTTCCTTATCCTAGGGGAAAGCTTTCAGTCTTTCATGACAGAGTATGAAGTCAGCTGTGAATTTTTCACAGATGCCCTTCGTCAGGTTGAGAAAGTTCCCTTTTGCTTTTGTCATGAAAGAATTTCGGCACTTGTCAAATGCTTTTTATGGATCTATTAAGACGATCAAGTGGTACTTAATCATTTACTCTAGTGACACAGTATATTATATTAACTGATTTTCAGGTACTAAATCAACCTCGCATTTCTAGAATAAACTTCATTTGGTCATGGTGCATAATTCTTTTTATATGTTGTTGGATTCAATTTTCTAGTATTGAGAATTTTTGCATCTATGTTCATAAAAGATAACATTCCACTTGAAGCAGAGTATCACAAATATTATCGAAAGTTATTAACTCTGCCTTATTCAAGAAAAAATAATCTATGCTTAGAAGGGAACCACTAATAGTTACTGAAAGCTACACAGACGACCTAAATATTATGCAAAAAAACTGAAGAATTCAACTACAGAAAGTTCTGTATTCATGTTCAAATAAGGCATGTTTATAATTGGCAGTAAATGAACTATAACCTTCTAGCAATTCTCATCTGGGTAAGTATTAAGCCTATTCAGCTATTTCTGACATGGACTCTGCCTTTGACCTGCACACAGGAATAAGAGAAAAGCCACTGAGAACCTGTCAGTCACTTGCTAAGAAAGGAATGAGTCAAATTCTTAGTCTTGAGTTTAAAATTCAGCAGACAAAACAATTTTTAAGAAAAAGACCTAAAATCACCTAAAACTAAATCACACAAAACAACTTTTCCATCATTACCCTCCATGAAAAGATTTCTTACCAATGTTCTCTCTGATTTTCGTACAAATGGAAATTTTTCCACCAGTATCGGCATAAGAAACCATGGTGTCCTATTAGAAAAAGAAAAAAAAATCTGAACTAATCCATGCTAACTGGACTTTCTTGGAAGGTAACATTTTCATTCTAAGCACAAATATGGATACAGGAGGTAAACGGTAACTCGCACCTCAAACAACTGCAACTGAAAATAAATGCATCGCTTCAGAGAAAATCTATTAACAACTCAGGAAAAACTAAGCTATTAACTTTGATATCAAATGCAAATTAAAGGGAGATTCTTTTTTCTACAAAAGTTTAACAAAGAGCTTCAGTTTAAAATCTAAACATCTCCCACTACACATATATTATCTTAAAAAGGAGTTATTTTATGAGCTTGGACTTTTTAAAATTAGCAAATAATAAACTCACTGGGGGGATTTGAAGTTCACCCCTCCAAAAGAAACCCACACATTTTAAAGGCTTTTCTTAGAACTGAAATTTGTATTCATATGGGATGACACAAACACATGGGTTTCTCATTGAAAAATTTTGGATATCATGGCTGTTGAAGATAAAAGCAAAATTCCAACCACCATGAAAAATAGGGAAGAAGGGGAAAATTTGCATACAACTTTGAAAAATAACTGAAGACAATGACTAGAAGACTGAAATGCCATTTTTTGGAGAATGTGATGTTGTATCAACAGGATACAAAAAAAACATACAGCATACAACTTCAGTTTTCTTGGTAGGAACACTTCTGTAATTTTCTACTAATTGATGATAATTTTTTTGAGATCTAAACACCATGATTCAAAATAAGTAACAGAAGTATACTCACGATGGGACATATCTTGCTATTATTTGTAAGGCTCTGTGACATGTGTCAAAATTTGCAGGAAGATCTACAAGGCAAGAAAGGAGAGTATGAGCATCAAGATAAAATGAAAACTGAAAAATTATCTGCTTGAGGCTAAAAACACCTGCTAACCAAAACTGAATCATTCTGAATGATGAAACTGAATCATTTTGAATGATAAAATTGAATCATTTTGAACCAGCAAAATAATAATTTCAAGATTTTTCTCTATGACCAACTACCAATGAAGACTATAAAAATGCCATTAAGGGCAACTGATGGCATATTAATGTTAAATATAATAAAAAGATTCCATCAAAGGTTGCCTTTCATTGCAGTCTACCTAGTGGAATAAGTCCTGGAGGTGCCAGCATGCGTGATCACTCAGCACACATTCGCTGAGACACAGGAGGCAGTCTTTGCTTTAGTCCTCTTTATACTTACTGTCATCTTCATCATCAGAATCTGAAACATCTATGTCACCTTCCTTAATGATCACTCGGGCTTTTGAGGAAAAAAGAAAATACATTATTCTTCTAACACTGATCTAAACAATCAACAGCTACATAAAAAACTGATTTTTCTATTGTCTGAAAATAATACAATGATAACATTTACAATTTAAGGAAGAAAAAAACGCCAAGAATTTTAAGCAACTAAAAATCCCTGAGTTTCAAGACTTCATCAGAAGCTCACTAAACCGAATTACAGCTCATAAAAATTACAGCAACCAATGAAACTACACATATTCAGAGGTCATTACAGGGAACAGACATGTACCAGAACTGCTGCCAATATGTATCCTGGAAACTTCCATGGTGCAGCAACCTCCAGATTACACCAGGAAGGTAGCATTTTAATAGAGATATCTAAAAAATGAAAAATCAAAGCAAGCAAAGAGCAACCACTTACGAGGTACAAAATGGGAAGCAATCATGCTGAGACATGGTCTAAGGAAGACAGTCTGTGCTGATACAAGATTACCAAGGAAAGCTAAATACTCCTCCACCACTGTCTGACTTCTGTTCAACCACTGCAATCTCTAGAGGTGGGAGGGAGAGAAAGATAAAAGAAACATTTTACCGATACAATATATACTATTTTCAAAGTACTGAATTAAGTATAACAGTCAATGAAATAAATGGTGAACTTACCAAAAGAATATTAATAAGCTGCTCAAAGTCTTTCGTCAAGTACATGATGGAGGAACGGAATTCTAGCAGCCAATTAATGATCTGGTCATCCTTCAGTTAAACAAAGAAAAGTAATTTCAAAATCAAAAATCCACTTAAATAACAGAAAAGATGTTATCTTTCTGGCATCAATCATCTATCAATAGTATTTAAATGAGAGGAAAAAAGTCACAAACTTGGACTTCAGCCAAAATTGGGATGAAAATTCCTTAGTTTGTATCAAAACAAAAAAGTTACAATAAATTTTCCTGTTTAAAAAGTAATGTGGTAACTCTGACATACAGAAAAAAGAATTACATGTAATACTTCATTCTGATCAGTTCTGTTTGCCCTAGAAAAATGAGAACACCTCAAATATTGACACCTGGGGCTTTTTTAAACTGAAGAATTATAACAGATTCTAATATTATAAGACCACAAGGACCTGTAGGTACCTCTATTTCCTCTATTCCCATGCTGAACTGCAAGCATGTTGATAACAGTCTATGCTGATTAACCAGTCATCAATAAATATAACTTTTTCTTAACCCAAGCTGAAAATGGGTTTAAATGTATTAACATGTGTCATAAATACATAAATGATGGTTTCAGTATTCCACGAAATATTTTTCAGGCAATAAAATTACTGTTCATAATACTTTTAGTGACATGGGAAAACCTGCTAAATAAAAAAAAGGAAAGAAGCCGTGTACAAAATATGACATAAGTTACATAAAATAAAGATATTGTTTGTATTCATGCATATATATAACATACACAGGAGAAAATTAAATCCCCTAATTTTTAAAAGAAAATGGTTAATGTTGATTAAGACTCAGTAGGGGAAAGAGACATATAAAGAAACAAAAGCAATACAGTGTTGACCTTTAGCAACACACTATGAACAGAAAGGGCTGAACCTGCAGGGATAAACTATGAAGAGACCGGGCTGTACCTAGAGTGATACAGGCTACTTAAAGGGAGAATCATTTAGTGAGAACACACCATGCACCTGGCACGGTGCTCAACATCGTACATAGATACCTTTTCCAAATCCTAACAAGGCTGCAAATAGATTGCTGTTACTCCCATTTTACAGTTAAGGAAACTGAGGCTAAGAAAGATCAATAAGCAATTTGCCCAACCAAGCCAGTGAAGAACCAGGTTCAAACCAGTCTGCCTAGATCACTGCTCTGCCCATCCTCCCACAATGCCTTGCTCCACGTCGAGGAGCTCCCCATCTTTTCCCCACCTTCACTCAATCAACAAGTGCCTTCTATGCATTATCTATGTGACAAACCTCGACGAGACTGGCTATTTTCTGCTGAAACCCTGAGTAATGAGGCAGTAAAATAAATTGCAACTCATCTGCACTATGGTAATTTCATAATGTCCACAATCATTATGGAAAACAAGGCCTGAAGCAGAGAAGACAGCTAAGCTATGTGCAAATAAAAATAAGTTGGCACTAGCCTGTCACTCTTCCAGTAAAACAAGTGCAACAGAATTTTAAGGACGCCACTTAAACTGCTCTATTTTTTAAAGTAAACCAGTCAGAGACTGTGGAGCTTTAGTAGTGAACTATTATTAGAAGCAAGTTACTCGCAACACTTCTCTAAACTAACACAGACACAACTGATATGATTTTTGGTATGTCAAAATCCCAAGGAGATGTGCTGATATCAAATACAGTAGAACACAAAGAATGTGGTCCTTTGTAGCTGAAGAAGAAGGCACAGGTCAGAGAAAGCTTTAAAGAGGAAGTGATGCTTCACTGTGTCTTTAAACAAAGTATTTTCTGGAGCTATATACCTTACAGAGGTAAAGGCACGTCTTCAGAAAATCAAAAGTAGTTCTGCATGGCTGGAGCATGTGGTGAACAAGCAAGCCAACAGATAAAGCTGGGGAGCAAAGAGGGGCCAGAAAAATCACTGAAGTCTACAAAAGTCACATTTATAATAAGAAAGATCAGCTGGAAGTCTGGGGTATGGACTGAATGAACAACCATGTGCTTAGAACCTGGGAAAGTTCATTAGCAAAGACAACATTTCAGCTGGATCTCAAAGAGTAGGAGTTCTGTAATAACAGTAATAATAACAATAAACACTAAAATAACACTATGTGCCAGGCACTATTCTAAGACTTTAACATACGATAACTCGTTTGATCATTACAACCACTCCACGAGATAGGTACTACCACTGGTTCCCATTTTATAGCTGGGGACACTGAGGCATTGAAATGCAGTAATTTGCCCTTGGTCACAAAGCTACTAAGGGAAGGAGGCATGTCACTAAAGCCCATGCTCACTTAGGTAGCAAGTGAAGTGGATACAGAGGCTGCCTTACAGTCAGAAAGAAAAAGCACATGCAAAGGCATAAGGATGAAAAAAAGTGGCAAATTTAGGGAATAAAGTTACCAAGAGAGGCTGAACACTGAAAACTTGTTGCAGGTCATGCTAAGAAGGTGGCTCTTTATTCTTCAAGTAGGAATGAAACTTCACTAGGGCAATGACAAGCTTAGAATGTGCTTTAGAGATGACTTATGCTGCATTGCTGAGGATAAATTTGGGGGAGGGCATGAGATGGAGAAGAATTTGATCCTAAAGACCACTAAAGAGGTTACTGGAGGAATCCAGAAAAGAGAGCACCAACAAAACAAGAATCCTTAAATGGTTTTTATTCCAAAGGATCAATGGATATAAGGGGTGAGAAAGTCCAGGAGGACTGCGAGGTTCCCAGCTTAAGAACTAAGTAAGTAACAAATCATTTCAGCACATAAAGAAGGCTGTGGAGTTGGGTCTGGAAAAGAGAGAATGCTAAGTTTGGGGCACCCGTAACACTTCTGGGTTGGCGGTTAAGAAACAAGCCTGGAGCCCACAAGAGCAATCTGAGCTACAGATGCAAATCTGGGAGTTATCAGGACAGAAGTAAATTCCTAAGCCAGGAGGAAATAAAGAGATCATACAGGAAGAATCTATAGAGTGAGGAAAGGGCCAAGTTTGGAAATCCAATCAACACTAAATTTAAGAACCCGAAGAGAATGATTAGAGTTAAGTGATAAAAAGACAGAAAGATCAAAGAAGCTGAAGGAAAGGTTTTAAGAAATGGGCAGCCAATCATATAAACTAATAAAAGTAATTAGTATGGGGCTTGAAAAAAAAATCCACTGAAATCAGCATTTAAGGAATCACTGGTAACCTCTGTCATAGCAATTACAGCAGTGGATTTAACCATGAATGAGAAATGAGAAAGTGCAGACTGTCAGCAGGAACAAAGCCAGTAATTACAAAGTCCTTACTTTGAGTCACAGGCTGTTCTAAGGGCTTCTTGTATATTAACTCACTGAATCCTTTTAAAACTTCTACATTTAAAAAACTTCTCTTATTTCTCCAGTTTTACAAGGAGGAAAACAGAGGCAGAGAGGTTAAACAACTTTCTGACCAGAAAACAATGGAGTTGGGATTTTATCCCAGACTACCGCTGCCCACAGTAATAAATTTTTCTTTCCAAAATTGGGCAGGAAAGAAAAAAAGGGAAACAAAATTTATTGAGTTGTTACGACATGACAGGTATATACCTTGAACCATCCCTAAACTGCTGAAAGAGTAGTAGCTTAAAAGACAAGTCATCTTTTGTGGTTTTTTTGGTTTTGTTTTGTTTTCTTTTAGCATTGGAGACATGCAAGTTGTACGCAACATAGAGGAAAAGTTCTAGAAAGGAAAAAATAAGGAATTCTCAACCTTAGGACTACTGGCATCTGGGGCCAGGGCATGCTTTGCTGTGGAGGGCTGCCACGTGTATGGTAAGATGTTTAGCAGCATCCCTGTCATCCACTCACTAGATGCCAGTCGTACCCTCCCCTTCTCCCAGTTGTGACAAGCCAAATGTCCCCAGTTCATCACCAAATGTCCCTCAGGGACAAAAGTACGCCAGGCTGATAATCATTAAAGGACAACAGGGAGCAAGTTCTACAGGCTGGAAGAAGACCAAAAGTACAAACTAACGTCTCTACAAAGTGGTAACAATTTTGCTAATGATCAAACACAGAATTAATTACCTTTATGTCTGGATCTGACAGCTGGTTCTTCAACAACTCAAAGTCATTTGTTTCACCCTTAACAAGAAGGGGGGAAAAATGAATTTTTGCTTACTTGGGCTTCTTATTATTAAAGACCAACAGCAGGACTTTTAAATATTACATAGAGAACGTTGTAACATTCACACATCAATTGTGGATTGTAAAATCCTGACTATAAAAAATTTAAATACTCATGTTAGTGGAGCTAGAGGGCTTGTTAAAAAGAGAAAATGACAAACTAAAAGGCCATTCATGTTTAGGCATACTCATGTAATGACATTTGAACGTATGACAGTCAACACTCCATGATACTATACATTCACATATATATGTGAATATGAACGCAGGTTGCATATAAAATAAATAGCCGTAAAAAAAGAAAAGACAGTCGTATTTTCCCTCGTTTGCTGAGATACAGGAGAATCACTTCTAAACTAATGCAAAAACAAACTTAAAAAAAAAAAACCCTCATTAACAGAGATGGTTTATTGTCCCAAAGTAATGCTTAGGTGAATCCTTAAGAAATAAAATGCTCTAATGGTTTTTATTCTACCACTTGCTAAATTTTTTAAAAGATATTTTGTAAATAAAGCATTTGAAGATGTGAAACCTCAGCAAAGGGGTTATTACTCAAACAGAGTTAACAGCACCATGCTGTTGCTAAATATCTGATTTCAATGTTGACATCTAAAATTCATTTTACTTGTCTACCAGTCTTTGATATCTAACAGCTACAACTGTAGCCTGACTAGCAAGAAGCAAACATCAGTATGTCAATTACATTTCAATAAAACTGGGAGAAAAAACCCACTAACCTCACCTTGTCGCCTCTTACCTTTTTGTACTTCAGCAACACTTCTGTCACAGTTCCACCAAACCGAACAGTTTTTCTTGGGGGAGAATTGAAGAAATCATTCTCTAATGCAAGCATGTCTGAAAGCCTACAGAACCAAGATTATCAAGCTATTAAGTGCATGACAGGGAATAATAAAAATGATTAATAGCCAACATTCATTGAACTAAAATCATTCAGTGAGACTACCGCTAAAGCCTAACTGGCCTCCCTGTTTCCACTCAAATCCCACAATAATCCATTCTTCATTCAGTGGTCTGATGATCTCTCAAATACTTATGACAGATCATGCTAACTCTACTCTCCTGACTAAATGTTCCAAAGGTTTCCTACTTCACTTAAAATTTAAAAATCCAACATTTTTATCATGGTCTTTAAGGTCCTACGTTAATCTGGGTCCTGCCTACCTCTCTGAACACACCTCCAACTACTTCACTGCAGCCAGTGTCTTTTTTCTTCTTCATACTGACCAAGCAGATTCCCATTTTACTTGCTACTCCCTGTCAGAAACACTCATTCTCCAGATTTGTACATGGTTGGACTCTTATCTTCATTCAAGTTGAAGCTCAAATGTCAGAGAGGCCTTCCCCATCAGAAAGCTGAAGTACCCATCCTCTCCCCTCCATCACTCTGTTCTATTTCTTCACAGCAGTTACCACTATCTGAAATCATCCTGTTCATTTTATTGGCTATTCACTGTCTTCCCTTCCTCAGAAAGGAAGCTCTGTTGAGAAAAGGGACTGTTCTCTCTTTTGACAGACTACTGTCCCCCAAGTCTAAGACAGAAAGCAGGTGCTAAATAAATATTACGAATAATATTATCCTAAGTGTTTCACAAAGTTTTAAAAGGGGTAGATCAGTGAAAACGCATAGCATTCTACTAATGACTTGAAAGTTAAACCCCGAAGTGTTTTATGAGGGTTAGGGACTTTAAAAGTTGAGCAAGGTAAACACTGTTAAACAAACGTGTCAAAACAAATTTCAAACCAAAAATAATAATAATGACTCAATTTGCCATCGGTGACAGCATATTTGGCTGATAATCCAAATAGCCCAGGGGCCTCTTTTCAAATCCAGACGAAGCAGCAGGAGGGAACAGTAAAAGAGCAGAACAGAGGCCCCAGGCCTGGGACGCTATGAAGGAGCCCAGTGGGGATACAGGACGACTCTAGAACAGAGAAAATGTTCATTTTTCCAGCCCCTTTCCCACCTTTATGAGCTATCTAAGGGGCACGGGCTCACTCTTGAGAACCTGAAATGATGCTCTACCCTCCGCTCCCGCCCACTCATTAGCTCTGTCCTAGACCCTTCAGATCCGCTCCCCTAATCCTGGTCCCGGGCTTTGGTCCCAGACGCGCAGAAGGAAGAGTCTCGGATACTTACCCGGTCCTGGATGTGCCCAGCGTCTTGACCGCGGCGGCCGAGGCGGCCGCATCTCCCGGTAACCGCGTGTGAAGCAGCGGAGCCGCCATCAGGCCGACAAACCGCGACGACCGTACCTTGCGCCGGAAGTCGTGCTTCTTCTAGGACCGCCTCCATCCCGGAAGACGCTCGTGCGAGCGACGGCCTTCAGCCAATCAGGAACCCCATCTGAGGAGAAGGGCGTGCGCTTTGTGGGCTAGAGCTTCGCGAAAACGTTCTCTTCCGCGCCCTGCATCAGGCCCCTCCTTGGGCTTGGAGGACTTTCTCAGCCCAGCGAGGTGCGGCTCTGAGAGCTAGGACTGGGAGGAGAGAGCTACGGATGGCGGTGTGGTCCAGCCCTGAGGGTCCCAGGGAAAGGGGACCCGGGGAGGTGCTAAGCGATGGCAGGGTGTTTTATGTATTAACTTTTCGAATCAAAGCATCCCTCAGTTAACTGAAGAACCTAAGGCCCTGTGATTAACCCAAACCTGCAGAGAGGTGGGGCGGGCTGAGGTTTGAAAAAGTGGGCTTGAACCTGCTTCTTCGTACCCACTGCACTATCCTCACAGACATCCAAGCTAATCTTATCCTTGCGGAAACAGGCTTGACGAAGCGACTTACCCCCAAAACCTCACAGCTGTCGTGATGCTGGGATGAGAAATCAAAGGGTGAGAGGAGACAGTTTCCACGAGGCGTTAACCTTGGAACTTACATTTTAAAAGGAGGTACCGGCGTCAGCCAGACCAACACAGCAGGTAAGGGTCTTCCAGGCATAGTAACAACAGGTGCCAAGGCTGTGTACCCAAGGGAGGGAGCCAGAGGGAGAGACGGGCTGCCTCTCCCCTCAGTTTCTAAGAAGGAAAAATATTGCAACCTTTGGAAACTGTTTAGAACTATACAAAAGGACATTAAGCCAGCTACAACAATTTGTTAAATATAAAACACTATTCTGTTTTTGCAACAGTGTAAAATCAGTAACTGTCTTTCTCCTGTCTCCATGTGGTCCCACCATTTCTTTCCTGACTGCTTTAGAGTTCCTGTGGATTGCTGGGCAGAAATCATCAATGTCCCAAGAGCAGAAGAAATTGTGCCCTGCTCACACAGATGTTCAAGACAGCTGCTTCAGTGGGAATCTCTTCCCCTCTACTACCAAAACAGAACCAAAAAAAAAAAAAAAAAAAAAAATCACAATTCTTCCCACTCTCAGTCAGTAGAAGTGTAACTCTGTACTGTCAAGCAATTTGACAATTACTTTATTCTTTCACTTTTAAGAAGTCTGACATGTACAAAAGGAAATGTGTTAATGTAAGTTATAAAGCGTAGTAAAATGAACACTTGTACACCCAATTTATGAAACAACTTGTATTATTTTTCCTCTATGAACTGTATTTTACATTTTTTAATTCTATTTTTTATTGAAGTATAGTCGGTGTACAATGTGTCAATTTCCAGTGTACAGCATAATGTTTCAGTAATACACATACATATGTATATTATTTTTCATATTCTTTTTCATTATAGGTTATTATACGATATTGAATATAGTGCCCTGTGCTGTACAGTAAGACCTTGTTTATCTGTTTTATATATAATAGTATCTGCAAATCCCAATTTACCCCTTCCCACCTTCATTCCCCTCCGGTAACCATAAGTTTGTTTCCTATGTCTGTGAGTCTGTTTCTGTTTTGTACATAAGTTCATTTGTGTCATTTTTAAGATTCTACATATAAGTGATATCATACGGTATTTTTCTTTCTCTTTCTGGCTTGTATCACTTAGTATGATAATCTCCAGGTCCATCAGTGTTGCCGAAAATGGCATTATTTCATTCTTTTTTATGACTGAGTAGTATTGTATTGTATATATATATACACCACATCTTCTTTATCCATTCATCTGTCAATGGACATTTAGGTTGCTTCCGTGTCTTGGCTATTGTAAATAGTGCTGCTATGAACATTGGGGTGTATGTATCTTTTCAAATTAGAGCTTCCTCCAGATATATGCTGAGGGGTGGGACTGCTGGAACATATGGTAAGTCTATTTTTTAGTTTTTTAAGGAAACATATAATTGTATATATATATATAAAATTGATGCTTCTCCATGTGTTCCTCCCAGATCCCACCTTCTCTCTGCTTCCTCTCAAGATAATCACTATCCTGATTTTTAAAAATCATTTCAACTTTTCTTTATGAAATTACTATATATTCCCAAACAATATACCATTTACTTTTTGTATCATTACTTTTCAATGATAAAATTATTTCTGTGCTGTACCATTATACTGCTGCTTCTTTTCAATCAACATTATGCTTCCATCCCCATGTGTTTTCCCTGCCACATAGATTCCATTATATGAATATACCATGACTTATAAATCCATTTTCCTATCTCCAACATTCAAATTGTTTCCTTTCCCCTCTCTCCCCTCCCACTATAATGTACATTGCTATGAATATTCTTATATAGTTTCCTGATTCATGTGTGCAGGAATTGTTCCAGGATGGAGTTGTTGACTTGGAGGATATATAAGACACAAAGAGTTTTCCAAAGTGGTTGTGCCAATATACACCCCCAGCAATACCCTCTCCCTAAGCTTGAGCACAGCTCCTTCCTTATCTTCACAAAGCACAGTTAAGACAAGTCTTCTATGTTAAATGTAATTTTTTTTTACTGAAAGCTGAGCACATTACAGGAAAAATCTTAAACTGAATAGCATAATTCACTGTTGGATTTCTTTGGTCATGTTTCTTCATTGAGGGTCCTCTACTCAGTCACTCTGTTCCATAGACCAACTTGGCCTGCCAGGTTAAAAGCTTCCTTTATCCAATCTTACCTTCCCCAGACTCCCATCTTTTTTTATCTCCAACTCTAATAAAAATAATAATAAAGCCCCCTTCTCCAACAACAGCAAGAAAGCATTAACATGCTGCCTGCAAAGATGCAGCCCTGCCCACAATGTAGTCATCCTTTTACATCACTATGCATTACACTTGTTCCTAATTGTTCTGAGCTTCTTCATTCCAGGATGAAATTTTGCGTTACTTTCATGTACCCAGGAGACCCATTAAACTGTTTTTCAAAAGAGCAGTCTTCCCCTGGAGATGAATTTTACAATCATCCCTAGAGTAGTTCTGTTGGTTAAACCCTCTTGGCTTGAAAGTAACAGAAACTCTCTCAAGCTAGTCAAGGCAGAAAGGGAGGATTTGTTCTAAGGATATAGGATATCTTAAAAGATCTTCTCACTGGCTACATTGGAGTCAGGGACCCTCCTCTAAGCCAATCTAGCAAGGTGAGGTCGTATTGTACCAAATGGCTTCCAGGGGATCTTTGCTGTGGATGAGGGGGTCACTGTTAACATTCTGTAGATGTGTTTCAAGTGACTGATTCGCAGGGAAGATTCAGATGAAACAATTTCTAAATAGCAAAGCCAGTAGAAACTATCCCATTTGTTTCTCTCCCCTTTCAAAAAAGAGTCAACAATTATTTTATGAGTCAATTATCTTTATAAAAACTCCATTAATGCAAGAGCTCAACTGTATATCTTTAATATATACATAATTAATGTATATTAATTACTGAATAATGTAATACATTTACTAATCAATGTATTATATACTATATTCAGATATAATATATATAAATAAAAAATAAAGCAGAGTTTCTCAACCTTGGCACTATTGATATTTTGGTCCAGATAATGCTTTGTGAGGGGAGGAGGCTGTCCTGTGCATTGTAGGATGTTTAGCAGTATCTCTGGCCTCCAGCCACTAGGTGACAGGAGCATTCCCCTCCACCCCACTGTGACAAACAAAAGTCTCCAGACATTGCCCAATGCCCTTGGGGAACAGTTTTGCCAAAATTAAGAACCACTGGTATAAAGCATGGCTTTAGTAAAAACTTATAGTCCAACTGAAGACACAAAACATGTGAAACAATTACAGAACAAAACAGTAAAATATAATATACAAAATTATATCTGTAAACAGTCATAACATTTCCATTTTTGCCTTTAATATTCTTGGGGGATATTAAAAATATCACTTACCATTTTATTCTGTTGGAAGACAACGGTGATAGTGTGCAAGAGCCTCATGCTATTTAATGCCTATTTGGAATGTTTTCCAGATTTTCATCAGAAGGATGCTACAGAGAAAAATACCTTAATTTCTCCTCCAAATTCCTCAGAAGGCAACTGTATCTGACTTGTTATGAATCAACATATTTTCTATAGTTTTATTGGCACAATTTCAGAAATTAGCTTTATCTGACTTTCTAATTGGTCTTTGGTTGGTAAGGACCAGCAATCCTCAACTTTATCTTTGCCTACAGACTTTCAGTCTAGTAGTAGTTACCATCTATATTCACCTATTCAACATTTATTGAACACCTAGGTCCCAGGCCCTATGCTAGCACTGGGAGTGTGTGGTTCGCTAACAACAGTAACAGTCCTTGGCCTCCTGGAACTTACCACCTAGTGAGAGAAACAGACATTGATCAAACGTATCATTGATCAATTTTACAAATCTATTAAGTTCTTTAAAGGCAAATACATAGTGCTATCGGGTTCTGTAATGTGCGGAATTTACATTTTCAGGGAGCTCAGGGAAGTTTCCCTGAGAAAGTAATAACTGCTAAAGGTGGGGGAGGGTATAGCTCAAGTGGTAGACCATGTGCTTAGCATGCATGAGGTCCTGGGTTCAATCCCCAGGACCTCCTCTAAAAATAAATAAACCCAATTACCACCCCACCAAGAAAATCCTTAAAAAAAAGAGCAACTTTATTTAAAAAATCATTGAGGATGAAGGAGTCAGGAGGCTGTGAGGGGACAGTGCTTTGAAGGCAGGGAGAGAAGTGTGTGCAAGTCCTCATGGCAAGAGGAGAAAAGGGGATATTGGTTAGTGTTTTAGTTAAACAGTCCAGAGTTGAGGGAACTCCAATACCATTATCAGATTATAGCATCGTGAATTGCTGTTAAATAATATATTACTTCTTAAATTTAACATCCATTCAGCTTAGATTTCTGTGCTTTGTATCTTTCTTTGCAAAAGGCTAACAGTAATTTGAATATAAAGGAAAAAGGAATGAGTATTTGTGTTACAAAAGGTTTCTCAATCATTCATTTATTTCAGAATTTTGGCTATTTCCTCAGTTAATCCTCTTCATCTCACCCACCATCACCCTTCTCCAAATTCTATTTTCAGAGATGAATGTCTCAATGACATGGTTCCAAGCAGCCATCGTGTCTCGCTTGCAGGTGGAAAATTATTTGAGCCATAAATCTCTGGTCAGCTAGTCCTTCTGGTTCCAGCTGGTCTGAGGTCTATGTGCTTGTGGGCAGCATACAGTTAACTTCTTCCACCTGGAAGGGGTTTCGGTATCTGCAAAACAGCTCAAAGGATATGGCTCAGAATATTATCTATAAGCCCTTGAGGAGGAACTAAAGGTCCTTGACTTTGTTTAATAGCTGAACTATTATTATTTTCTCTTGCTTGATTATTTTCCTTTGTTTCTGCATTTCCTCATTTCTCTGATTAAATTTATTCTTTGAAACTTGAGGAAAGCCTAGGAGGCTAAAGTTTTTCCACAAACAAGAGACAGGCAGAAGACGGGGCAGGGAAGAGTCTGTCCTGGGAAGACCCCATAGAGTTCTGCTCAGTTACACTAAATCATTTAACTAAAAATTTACTTACATAACAGAGGGTAAAGAAAAACCTTAGAACTGTATTTAGCTGTATAATCCATTCCCAATTACTAAAAAAGTATAACAAAAAGCACCTTAAGAAACTACAATGAGGTATCACCTCACACCAGTCAGAAAAAAAGTCATTAAAAAGTTCACAAATGATAAATGCTGGAGAGGGTATGGAGAAAAGGGAACTCTCCTACACTGCTGCTGGCAGTGTAGCTTGGTGCAGCCATTATGGAAAACAGTATGAAGATTTCTTAAAAAACTAAAAATAGACTTACCATAGGATCCAGTAATCCCACTCCTGGGCATATATCTGGAGAAAAATATAATTCAAAAAGACACATGCACCCCAATGTTTACAGCAGCATGATTTACAACAGCCAAGACATGGAAGCAACCTAAATGTCCATCGACAGATGACAGGATAAAGAAGTTGTGGTATACTTATACAATGGAATACTACTCAGCCATAAAAAGAATAAAATAATGCCATTTTCAGCAACATGGATGGACCTGGAGAATGTCATTCTTAGTGAAGTAAGCCAGAAAGAGAAAGAAAAATACCATATAATATCACTTATATGTGAAATATTTTAAAAAGGCACAAATGAACCTATTTCTAAAACAGAGACAGATTCACAGACATAGGAAACAAACTTATAGTTACAGGGGGAAAGGGGGTGGGAAGGGATAAATTGGGAGTTTGAGATTTGCAGATAATAACTAATATATATATATATATATGCACAATAGATAAACAACAGGCTTATACTGTATAGCACAGGGAACCATATTCAGTATCTTGCAGTAACCTATGGTGAAGATGAGAATGAATGTCTGTATGTTCCTATGTGACTGAAGTATTGTGCTGTACACCAGAAATTGACACAACATTGTAAACTGAATATACTTCAATAAAAATGTATTTTTTAAAAAAGATTAATTTAAAAAACTTAAAAAAATGTTTTTTTCATGGGTTATACTGATGGAGTTTCACCTTTCGGAACTGAGTCACACAGAGCAGGATTCAAATCCCAGCCTTGTCCTTCACTCTGTTACTTTGGGAAACTACCTAAATGTTCTTAGAACTTCAGTTTCCTTATCTGTTAAATGGGGATAACAATTTCTCAAGCTTTTTTAAGACTAGATTGGAGCACATAAAGCATAGACCACAAAGTCTGGCACAGTGAGCAGGACATAGTAGGTTCTAGTTAAAAGACAGTGGGAGTTGCCCACTTATTTCCCTGTACATAGGGGAAATGTAGTTGCAGTCAGATGACCCATGAGATAAAGAGATGGATTTATTGAAAAGAAAATAATTCATAAGTTGTCCAGCAGGAACATCTTGTATATTTTGCATCTTAATACTTACCGTTTCGTTCCTGTCGCTTTTTAAACTCGTTATTTTAAAAACCGGAGCCACTGCCTGATTGTTTAGGGCTTGATTATCTAGTTATGGACTAGTTAGCCCTTAATTTCTGGCTGTACAAGAGTGAAAAGAGAGAGAAAGGAAACGATTTCTGCAGAAACTGAAACATCTTTGTGTTCCATGCAGTACCTGGCACTTTGTGTGTACTAAATACAGAATAAATCAGTTTAATCCTTTTAGTGACTCCAGTTTTAGAAGTCTTGCATAAGACCAAAGGAAAAAATGAGACTCTCTGAACGATGTTATTTTGTTTTTCACTGTTACTATCTCTGGCCTTTTCACAACTGAGTTTTGACTCGGCCAGAGACATTAAATCAAATGCTTAGTACAGTTTTGAATAGCACACAAATTGATTCTTTTTCAAGATTATGTCAAGTACGACCTTAAGTACTAGAGGAATAAAACTAAGTCCAAAATACTTCAGTGTATTTCTTATAACACGTGGGAGATACGAGAGAGAGAGATGATTCTAGCCTTCAAGTTTACAAACCTGTAAAATCAGATTTAACTTGCACATTAACCACTTAAGACAAACTTTAAAAGGGAACAAAAAGGGAAGATACAGAACAAGATGTATGGTATCCTACTATTTCTGTTAAAAAAAATAAAAAATGTTCCCTCTCTCCCTCTCTGCGTATATATAAATATATATATATACCCTCCAAGTCCATCCATGTTGTTGCAAATGGCAAAATTTCACTCTTTTTTATGGCTGAGTAGTATAAAAATGTTTCTCTTAAAATAGGGGTAAATAAACCAGAAAAGTTTAGTGGCTTTATTTTTGTTAATTGTTATTTTTTTTTAAATAATGAGATTAATTTTTCCTTCATGCTAAGGCCTGATGTGTGCAGTCCAGGTTGGTGGGCAGCTCTGCTCAAGGCAGTCAGTCATTTGGGGACCCAGTGTTCTTAAAATACATAAACATCTGTATTGATTAAGATGATTAAAATTGTTTCTATTTTTCTTTCAAGGTGACCATCTTCAGAACTCTTTTCATCTCAAACTCTGGACCCATTAAATAACTCCCCTTCCCCACTCTCCCCAGCCCTTAGCAACCACCATTCTACTCTCTGTCTCTATGAATTTGATCCTCTGATAGGAGAAATCTCATGTAAGTGGACTCCTACAGTATGCTGTCTTGTTGTGACTGGCTTATCACACTTAACACAATGTCCTTTCATTCTTTTTTCCAAGTATTTGCAATTCCCAGCTTGGGTTAAAATTTTTCAAACTATAAATATAGAAATACTGAAGCGTAGGACAGAAAGGGGGAAGAAATATAAAAAACAGCTAAAATTTTTGGAAGTTTTGATCCAAAGTACTGTACCACCTAAAAATGTACTTTTGCCTATAACTGGAAATTTTAAAAGGAAACTATCCCTGTATTAGTGCATTCTTGCATAAACAATCCACTGATACAAAGGAAGAAAACAGTCCCAAATGAATTTTATTTGATTATCATTAAAATATGCAATCAAATCAGCAAATCTTAAATCCCTGGCAAAAAGGGAAACTCAGGTTACTTAAACCAAAGGAACATATAAATACAAATCATAGCGTATTATACTACATAGATTGTAATAACCTTTCTGATAGCTAATGAGGTCACAAAGTATCCTTAGGTACAAAGAGCTGCATTTTTCAATGTCCATTTTCTGTGAGAATTGTACTTACATCTTCACCCAAAGTACGTGAGATGCTATTTTCCACTTGGAATGCTGGAATGCTTTCACAAGAGAAGTCTATTTTAAAAGTCAACTTATTTTAAAACAAAGTTCATTTGGAATAGCACAGTTTATTATGGCTCAAAATGCTGGCAATAAATAACTTTATTATCTGCAGCTGGAAAATGCTCTCCAACACTGAAACATGTGTACTACGCAGAGGCAGTCTGGTGAAGTCCACTGGTCTGACACAGGTCAGGGCTCCAGACGGAGGCTTCCAAAACGAGATTAAGGTAAATGTGCTTTTATAAACTTGGCACTTAAATCTGAAGAAATCTTGGTGAGCTCTGGAAAGGAAAAAGCAGTTTTATTTGAGATGAGATTTATAAACACAGAGTGGAACAACAACAACAAAAAGTTAAAGTGTTGTGGATTTTCATTCCCTCTCTGGAAGTAAAACTTTAAATAGAGCAGTAACCCACAGACTGATCTAGGGTATTACAGCTCAAGTTACCATTAACAGGCTTCAGAAAAAGGTTCATTAATAACCTTCACATGGAAGGAAAGCTTGTAATATATACCTTATAACAAATCAGTTACACCTTAATTCTAGCTCCTCCATTTGTGTGACACTGAAAAAATTACATAACCTCCCAATATCAAATCTACCTTTCTTGAAGTGGAGATAATGATGGTGCCTACCTCTGATTGTTGTGATGAATGAGATAAAGCCTGCAAATTACTTAGCACAGGGGTAGTGTATTATAAACACCCAATAAACATTAGCTGTTGTTATTAATGAACGCCCCATATGTGTGTGTTGATTGTAAATTATACCAATGGGAATACAGAGATGAATAAAACAAAGGTGAGTAAGATGTTCATGGTCTAGTGGAGAAGATGCCATTACTATTTAAGAGATAATGAGTCATCTGAGGATCAAAATAAGGTTTTCTCTTCTTTTTAAGTACTTCATGAACTATAGTGCAATTCTTTGTTATTCTAGATCAGGGTTTCTCAACTTTGCACTAATGCAAAGCATTCCTTGCTGGGAGGGGCTGTCTGGGCGTGGTAAGCTGTTCAGCAGCACCTCTGGCCTCTCCCCACTGGATGCCAGTAGCACCTCTCCGCAGTCTGCAATTTTGTATTGCTGGGGGGCTATCGCTGTGAGCCTCAGAGCCCAAACCCAGGCATCAGTTTCCACTCCTGCTCTCCCCAGAGCTCCCAGTGCCTGCCTGCCTGTTTGGCCAGCGGTCTGCTCGGGGCCTAAACATTATCACCAACACATTCTAGATTCCACCATTGGCCAACGGCTAGCACCACATGGTGGAATCTCAATCTGGAAGTCAGAGACTACCTCTCCTCCAGCCAGCAGACAAAGATGAGATAATGGCCAGGTTTGCTGAGAGAATGACACCCTCAGACCTGGGTGTCCCTGGGGCAGAGTGAAATACACCACACTGGCCGCAGGCCAGACCTGCCTGGCCAGTCTCCCTCTCCCTGGGGCCAGTTGCTCTTGGCCAGGTGGATGATTCTGGCTGATGTTGCAACGGGAGCCAAAGCAACTGTACAGCAAGCAAGGGTGGGGGCAGGGGGACACGCAGGTGGGCAGGAGTAGTTACTCTCCTGTTATACAAGCAGCCACATGATATCCTGCATTTTGCCTTTTAGCCCAGAGCCTAAAATATTTACCATCTGGGCCTTTCTAGAAAATATCTGTCAACTTCTGTTTTAGATTAAGTACTTATCTTACCATCAACATAG
Source organism: Camelus dromedarius (assembly GCF_036321535.1). Classification (NCBI taxonomy): domain Eukaryota; kingdom Metazoa; phylum Chordata; class Mammalia; order Artiodactyla; family Camelidae; genus Camelus; species Camelus dromedarius. The sequence goes on along the minus strand of NC_087459.1, from coordinate 12,741,336 downwards.
AGAAATGCATCATAATGATGTCATTCTACCTGATGCCATCTCGAGATTGGAAGACAAGAGTACAGTCATTTTGGAAAAGGACAAAACAGGCCTTGCAAGCTAAAGAACAAAGGCCCTGGGGGCCTGAGTCCCTGAGGCAAAAAAAAAAAAAAAAAAAAAGGCAGGCTTGAAGGAATAAAAGACTAACTTTATTGCCTCTGTTACACTAACAAGTATACCTAGTTGCCACAAGACAAGAGACTCAACTATAAACTTTAACCTTATCTGTTCCCATGCTTTCATGCAGAAAATTCCCCTGTCTTTCTTTCCCCTTACCGAAGCACTCCCTCCCGCTGACAGCCACCACGGAGCTACCTGCTGCTGATCAAAGAAGTTTGATCATTTCCAGAAATTATCAGTGAGCATGAGACAAACTCTCCCCTTTGTTATGAAAGCAGCTCACCCCTTCTACTGGGGGAATTGGCCCTTTTTTTTTTCACTGCCTTCTCCTTTGTGCGTAAACTATTTCTTTCAATAAAAAGCTTTGCTTGCCTAGGAATCCTGTGGAAGCAATATTCATTTCTATGGTATTGCTGTCCAAGAATCTGGAAAGGGCCTGTTAACCATCTTCGTAGCAAAAAAAAAAAAAAAAAAAAGTTACGTATGAGTAAATAAACACCTGAAAGTGTTTTCCAATGAATATCCATGACTATGCATGGAGCCTACATTTTGGTTAGAAACTGTTGCTAACTAACATCTAAGAGGGCTGCTTTCAGCTTAGAACTAACTGGGAGAGAACTTTGCAATTATTCTCTAATTATTGGCCTATTGCCATAACTTTATAACAGAACCCACAGGTAGAATTATGAACACAACTACCCTGCTTAAAGAGCCTGCAAAGGTTTCCAGCTTCCTCACCCCCAACCTCCAAGACCCAAGCACCCTTGACTACAGCCTCAGGTGATCCTTTCCCAAATGTGTCCCCAGCAAGCCATGGGCTGTGAAACCTCTGAGCCTTTTTGTTGATGCTTTTCCCATTGCATGGAATGTTTTCCCCATCTTCTTTGTCCAAGGAATACCTACTTTAGGATCCAACTCAAAGCTCCCTCACCCAGCCCACACCTGTATTCCGGGAGACTGAGACTAGACTCAGCACACTTACAGTTATAGCACACTCTGTAAGTTACTCCTAGGTCTGTCTCCCTTGATAAATAGTGAGCACTTGGAGATCAGGGACATCTTATCTCTGAATCCCCAGTGCCTAATGTAATGCCTGGCACTTGCTAGAAATTCAATGAATTATTTGAAAGGCACTCCATGGCTCTTCCTGTCAAAAATAATTCTTCCACTAAGAGTTATTAGAAAGACACCAACCTACACCTTCTCCTTCCTTGTCTAAAATTTTCTCCTCATTAGAGAACATAATCTCTAAGCTTTCTGATGGCAAGGTCCACATCCTTTCAGGTTTACATGTGTTTACCGTTATTCCTGGCACTTAGTAAGTACTCCTTCAAGAATTACATGGACAGGGGAGGGTATAGCTCAAGTGGTAGAGTGTATGCTTAGCCTGCAGGAGGTCCTGGGTTCAATCCCCAGTACCTTCTCTAAAAATAAATAAACCTAATTACCTCCCCCTGCCTCCCAAAAAAGAATTACGTGGAGAATTATTTCAATCATACAAATAATCTAAAAAAGTAGAATTAATAGGGAAAAAAAAGAATGATCTTTTTCAATAATACTAAACTAAATCCTTAACTTCTGAAACCATTATGTTTTGTTAGTGTTTTACTCTTTTGTTTAAAAAAAAAAGAAATAAACATGAACCACTGAATGTATTTCATTTTAGAATCCACGTTTCCAAACTATACAAAATCAAAAGGGCTAAAATGCTTTGCCGCTATGATTATCTATAGCGTATTTATGTGTGTGTATATCTAGAGAGTGTTATACATTCTCTTAAAGGCAAGTTGGAGAAAACTGTAAGGAAATTAAAGAGTCTGACTTCCACTTAATATTCAGTTGTACCCCACACTGGAAATGAAACCAACCAATATGAAATAAGGATGAACACCTTCTTGAATATGTTAGTAGCATTTAAACAAGGAGCATTAACGTAATTCCAAAGTATTGCTCTGCTCTATACTCTTTCTCCTCCCTGCACCCCAAAAGAAGGGAATTTAAGGAAAAAGATTAGAGAGAAAGATCAGGAAACTGACACTAAGCACTTAACCCACTGAGAAGCAGGGTCACCAGTTTTGACTTTCACATGATCTTTAATTGACAATGGGTTGGGAGTTAAGTGGAAGTCATCCTCAATAGCCTTAACCATAAAATTTATCAAATAGGTCAGCATAAAGGGTTTTGTGATTTAGTAGAAAGCTTATGTGATTTAGTACAACCAAATATTTTCCAAACCTCAGAATCTTTCCAAGTTTCACTCTACAATTAATTTTTACTTTTACATTAACTCCTGTGAAGTAGTTTTACCTAAATAAATGGATTTTGAAAAGCAACCATCAATATTGTAAATAGAAAAACCAGTGTTACTGGGCATAAATAGAAGTTATCCACTGAAATAACTTTGTTAACACAAATGGTTTTAAATCCTAGCTGGGTGCCGCTGTTGCCTACCAAAGCGTTACAGAGGTGTTAAGAGACCACTAACCCCACGTGAAGGACATTTTCTTTGATGTAATCAGAAAGACTGGAAAAAGAATTGAAAAGGGAATAACGTTCCCGCTGGAAGGCTCATTGCTATTTATGCTGTGTCCCTGTACCATCCAAAATCATCCTGTTTCAGTAACATTGTAGAGTACCCCTGCCTTCCCCCCACCTTAGAGCTCCTAGAGGAGTATAATTAACACCCTCTCCCCACTAATCCTAAATAAAAGATCATGCTGGTAGAGCCATAAAACCCTAACAGCAACTCATCTACTCAGAGCACTAGGTTTCAAAAACTGACAAAGTTCAAATGATCTAATCTCTGAAGGAAGAGGCCACTGCATCTCCAGTAACTTAACATTATTGAACATAAGGGATTGAGGAACCCACCAGAACATGGACCCAGAAACAATTTAGGAATACCGCAGGTATTCCTCCAAAGGCACTTACTTGGCGGAGGCCTGAGGGCCACTCAGAGGGCTGGGGTCTGGTTCTGTGCTAGGGAATAGCGCTTCCTCTCCTGGGACGGGGGTGGGCGCCCTCCCGGGGGCGCTGACGGCTGGGTTTGAGCCCCTGGAGCTGGGGACTCAGGGAGCAGGGATGCAGTGTCAGTGGGTTTCTCCTGGCCTGCTGGTGGCAGGCTCTTGAAAGCAACTGGCTTTTCCTGAATCTCTGGGGCAGATGGAGACCGGCTTGGTCCAATCCTTTGGACTAAAGAGCTGCTCTGGGAGGCCTGCTGGGTGTGATACAAAGCCTGAAAGTCCTGGAAAGCCTCAGCCACGTGAGGGTCCACAGGTTGGGTCTGAAAGGACTGAGTGGGCAGAAGCTGGAGCAGAGAGACGGGGGTGGCCAGACTCTGAGCTTCAGAAGCCTGAACAGGTGGTGGCTGAGTTTGACTGGTCTGAAAAAGATTCTGGAGCTGGCTCTGTGAAGCCAGAGGGATCTGGAGGTGGCTCTGTGCAGCCACAGGTACCAGGGGGAAGCCCTGAGAGGCCACAGAGATAGCCGTGGTAAGGATGGCCAGAGGCTGACTCTGAGAGGACAAGGAGACAGAAGGCAGGATCTCAGAGGCAAGAGTGTCTGCAGGGAGCTGACTGGTAGAGGCCAAGGAAACTACAGGCTGGCTCTTGGAGGCCAAGGGAATAGCAGGCTGGCTCCTAGAAGCAAGAGTGCCTGAAGGGAGCTGGCTGGTAGAGGCCAAGGAAACTACAGGCTGGCTCTTAGAAGTCAGAATAGGTAGATGTTGGCTCTTAGAAGCCAAAGGGACTGTGGGCAGGCTCTTAGAGGCCAGGATGGCTGGAGTTAGAGGCTGGTCCAGAGAAGATGGAGTGAATGGCTGCACCAGAGGGACTGATTGTCCTTCAACAAACCTCAGCACCCCAGCCTTAGGACCCAGGGGACGGGCATCAGGTCCCAGGGAGCAAACTCCCTTTAAACTTTCGACAGCCTCAAATTTGGGCAGATCCTCTCTGCCAAAGTATTCAACGTCGCCGCTCTCCTTGACACTTTTCATCCCGCTTTTGTCGTGGTCCCCCTGGTCTGGCTGGTTTTCGACCTGGCCGGTGACAGTCATATTCAGAGAAGCAGTCCCTTCCAGGAATCTCCTGCGGTGACGCCGCCGCCGCCGCCGCCGGCGGATCCGCAAAAAGGTGTTGGAAATGCTGCCGATGGTTAAAGACAAGCGGTTGCTGATGGTCTGGTTCAGGGCTTCCAGTATCGTGGCGGAGGGCAAGAGGTAGGACCTGTTCAAGGCCTCTTCGGAAGTCAGTTCGATGTTGCCGGTGTACCAGAAGACCCACCAGAGGAGGCTGAGGAAGATGATGATGGAACCCAGGTAGAGCAGCAGGTCGTAGAAGAGCAGATCGGCGAAGACCCCGGTGAACAGCAGGGTCGCGCCCACCGTGTCGAAAGCGACGCCCAGCCAAAAGAAATGCCTGCAACGGCCCAGACCCGTCCGCTTCGTACTCTTGTCGACGGCGTTCATCGGAAGCTCCATGAGCTCCCACTGTCGCCGCCGCCAAGTCTGCAGTAGCGATCCGGCAGGCGGCGCCGCCACAGGCCCGCTGCGGCCGCTGGGTCCCCATGGCAACGCCGCCGCGGGCGCGAGCTGCACAGGAGGCGGGGCGAGAGGGGCGGCAAAGGGTGACCGCCGCTCACCTGCGAGGAGCAGAGAAAGAGACACAGCCCCAGAGCGGGGCGGAGGCGCGGTCCGCCCTGCCGCCCGCGCGGCTGCCTTCTCCGCATGCGCGGTGTCTGCTCCCGGTGTGACCCTGCAGAGTTCTTGGAGCTTGAGAGCCTCCGGCTCTCCCAGAGGAAAATTTTCCTTTGGTGACAGTGTTGTGGATTCCCCTTTTCCCCCACAATGAGGGAGGGAAGTATCCACATTCCTTTCCCCACGCCCCCGCCTTCCAGAACGAGGGCGAAATCCAGAAGGAGGGCAAAGGGCAAGGACTCTCTTACAGTAACTTACCCCTCTCAGCCAGGGGTACTTCTCGGCCTCAGGTGCTGCTGCTCTCTGAGTTAAACGCTTTCCTTTGTTTTGGTGAAGTGGCTAGATTAGGGTCTGTTGATACACAGATCTTAATTACGCGCTTGTATGTTTGCCCCCTGGAGACTGGACTATGACGTGCTTGTTAATAGCAGAGCTAGGGGTGAATTCTCTCCCCGCCAACCACCTTCTCTCCAGTTTCTAGCATTTTAATTTTCCCTTCAGTGTTAAAGTAGTTGAAAAAATATTGAAAACTGGGTGTATTAAAACTCACATTACTTTAAGTTAAAATATAATTTTTATACCGAAACCTGACGTTCTTGGCCTTAATGGAAGAAAGTACCGATAACAATTTTAAAATGTATTTCTTTGTGTATCTCGTTTTCAATGGCGAGAATTGCCATGTTTTACAATTTTCACGAGCCAATAAATACCTTTAATTTTTAATTACTTTAAACTTACAGAACCATCTTTCGCAGGACCCCAACATTGTGACTAGTATTATTTTAAAAAATACATAAAGCCTGCTTCCAAATTTAGATTAGATAATACTAAGCAAAATTTGTGAATCAATTTTAGAAGCTCGAAACAGTGGTGATTTTTAAGATACGAATTGCTGATACTGCATGCTGCTTAAAAATCATTGAAGATGAAATTTCAGCAGTAATTAAATCATTAGAATATTTAAGAACCAAGTTAGTGGTGCTTGCTATAAATCAGATATATTCATTGAAATTAATTTTCACCAATTAAAATCTGAAGACAATTTAGTTTTTTATATCTTCATGTCAAAGGTGGAATGAGAATGTTTGTATATCATAATATTTTTAAGTATGTCTATTTCCCATAATAATTGATCATTTAATCCAGTGATTGACAGTTCCAATTTCTTTATTTCTTTTGTTGTTTGTTTATTTTCTCCTTCAGGTGGTACAATTCATATGTCTTGCTGAAGGTTTATATGCATCAAGCATACTTGCAAATTTACTTTCTTTTGTTGTAAGCAAGGGGATAGGCCTTCAAATAAACATGAAGCTTAATATATTGGCAGGTTTTCTCATTGGAGGATTTGTGATCTTTTTCCATTGGTTTCAAAATATAATCCCGCGCTGATAAATTGCATAAAAATATGTGATCTACTTGCACCAAGATGGTTTTGATTTTAGCATAGTGTATTTCTTCATTCGATATTACATATATTAGGATTGGGTGAATGTTAACTTACATGAGAAGTGCCCTGATTGCATCTGACCTTGATGTCCATTGGGGACCTTTCTGTGTCTGTAATATTTTTAAAACAGAAATGAGAATAACTCATCTGCTTGTTGAGTTTGCAAAACAAATTGAAAGTCGTTTATAAAATACGTTAAACAGTTATATTTGATTTCATAGAAGCAGAAGTTTTGCATATAAAATTATGAGCAAGTAAGGCACAAATGTGGGATAATAATTTAAAGGGAGGAAATGGTGGCTTCTACCCTGTTATAAATCTGCTGTAGTTTCTCCATTATCATTTTTCTGGCCACAAACATATATATGTCAGTATTATCTTCTTCCAATTAATAATTTCCTAAGCTTGGCCATATCAAATTTTTCTTTCATTTCAGTAAAGTGGATACATCACTCTTCTACTGTTATGACAGTATAGTACTTTTTTTTACATTTTTTATTGAGTTATAGTCATACAATGTTGTGTCAAATTCCAGTGTAGAGCACAATTTTTCAGTTATATGTGAATATACATATATTCATTGTAACATTTTTTTCACTGTAACAGTATAGTACTCTTAATGTGAACATAATTTATAATCTGACACATTATGTTGGATTGTATCTGTTTTATGATAAAAAAGTAAGGAAGAGTGTTTTCTTTCTTATATTTTAAAACGTATTTCAGGTCTAATGAGATTTCCTACTAGCATTATAAATTCCTTTTAAATTCTGTTACACAAAAAGGGCCAGATCTCTATCATGAGCTACATCAACATTATTATAAGCTATAAATTCATCTGAATCTGGAGAGATTCTGGGGTTTAGGCTTCCAGTGCTTTCTTGTGATCCTCCAAGAAGTATATTATCTCTTGCATGAAACATAACAACATCAAAGTCACTGGCAAAGTATTCTGCCTTTTTTATTTCTCTGATTTTGTCACTCTGATAAGCATCATCTATTAAACTATCAGTTTGAGTATTTTTAAAACCCTCCTGTTTTAGAAAATATTGTGATGAAATATTGAATCTTTGTGGTCACGAATTCTATTTACATTCTTCCAATCTTTAAATATTTTTTGACTTGCAAATATTTTAATTACTGCCCCTAAAATGCACATGGCAATAAAATAGAGCCACAGATTCTTTGGAATAAGAGAGCCAGTAAAAATGAATCAATTTTAGAATATTTTCTTACAAAAACCAGTCTTTTGAAAATGTTTAGCCATCATGTTGTCAACTGAAAAAAATGTACAACTTAAAAGTTGAGAGTTATGTTTTATTCAGTGGACTTTCTGAGGACTTCAAGCCCACTAGACAGCTTCTCAGATTGCTCTAAGGGACTGCTCCAAAGAGATAGGGGAAGAGCCAGGATTTATGAGGTTTGGCAACAAACACCAGGTGGTTGGAACATCAAAAGATTACTATTAATTAACAAAAACCAGATATCTCAAATTAGGGAATTTAGCGCTTTTCTATGTATGGGAAGATAGAAGAGTCTGGGCTCATTGAAATCATCACTTTGATATGCACCTTAGCTATCTAGGGCCAGCATCCTGTTCTTACCGATCCTGAGTCTCTCAGGGTACAGCGGTGGGGGTGATTATAGAGGCTGAGGACTTGGGAGTGGGCAGCCTGCTAGTCTCCATCCTGAGTTCCCTCCAGCTCGCCGTCGGGGCGGCAGTATGACTGATGGCTTGATGGCCATAGCATCCTTTGTTTATGGATATGGCAGGTGGCATTCTTAGTCCACAATGTGAAACAGATCCTCTAAAGTCTGAATCTATCTCTAGTTTAGAGAGACCAACCTTTTAGAGAAGTGTTGTAGTCCCAGCCATAACAGACCCCAAACCCCATCATATAATATACAATAAATAAATATTACACATATATTATATACATAGGTGTGTAATTTTCTATTGTATATTATAATGTAAAAAATAGATGTTTTAAAGAAAGTATACATTAGTTTGCATTATTTACTCTTCAAGGACAAACTTGCTATTATTTAAATAAAACCACTGCAGGAGTAGTTAACAGTGGCAGGAAACCTCTGTAACTTTAGGGTCTGAAAATCACGGGATTCACATATAGGCCCAGAAAATTACAGTTCTTCAGCCTTCAGGATTCAGAAGAACTCTGTGAATGGAAGACTCTCCATTGGGAGTCTTTTATGGAATAGAACAACCACATCCTCTTTCACTTACTTCAGCTTCTTGAAGAAAGAGTTCCTTGTCCAACAGAAAAATACTGTGTACTATTCTCCAGGGTGTTTCTTTTTCTGTTTGTCCATTTTTAGTTCAGGCTTAGTACAGTCATGTTTTCCATTTGGATTATGATAAAGTTCTCAGTAGTGAGAGGTGTCCCCAGTACAAGGTCTTCTATCAAGCTTGTATATCCCTCTGCGCCTTTAAAAATGAATTTGAAACAAAAACAAAAACAAAACAAAAAACTAACTGTGGACCAAAGGAAATAAAACCTCTTTTTAGGGGGGAAAAACCCCACTAAATTTGTGAGTCCATTTCTTCATAAAATATTTTGTAGTTCTTAGAAGTTTGCATAAGCTCTTTACTAAGATATGTTTCCTTATATTACTAAAAGTTTTCTGATAGCAACAACAACTTCACTTGAGTGCTTTCTGGGTGTCAGGCACTAGCCTCGCTAACTTCTTTATTTGCAATACCATTTAATTCTCACAACAGTCCAATGCAATAAGTTCTATTATTATCTACGTCTTATGGTTGCAGAAATTGAGAAACAGAGACCAACTTGTTCAAGGTCATACAGCTACTAGGTGGCAAATAAGTATACAATACAGCATTATGGAAGGGACTGGAAGCCAGGAGATCAGGCTTCAAGGCTTCAAGCATTTGAGCACAGGTGCACTGGAGCCAAGTGCTTACAGCCTAACAGAGACATGTGACATCAAATGGTGTTATAGGTGCTGGAATAGAGGGATGTACAAGGAAGGGCCAGTGGAGCAAACAGGTGGTAAGCAAGTGCATAGAAGAGGAACTGTATGTAGCAAACATACTGAGGGCATGTTCACAGCAGTACTATTTCCAATAGCCAAGACATGGAAGCAAACTAAATGCCCATTGACAGATGGCTGGATAAAGAAGTTGTGGTATAGATATGCAATGAAATACTATTCAGCCATAATAAAGAACAAGATAATTCCATTTGCAGCAACATAGATGGAACTGGAGATTGTCATTCCAAGTGAAGTAAGCCAGAAAGGGAAAGAACAATACCATATGGTATCACTTATATGTGAAATCTAAAAAAGTAACACAAATCAACTTATTTACAAAACAGAAACAGACTCATAGGCATAGAAAACAAACTTATGGTTACCAGAGGGGGAAGAGGGTGGGAAAGGATAAATTGGGAGTTTGAGATTTGCAGATACTAACTACTATATATAAACTAGATAAACAAGTTTCTACTGTGTAGCTCAGGGAACTATATTCAATATCTTGTGGTAACCTATAATGAACAAGAATATGTGTATGTACATGTATGACTGAAGCATGATGCTGTACACCAGAAATTGACACAACGTTGTAAACTGACTACACTTCAATAAAAAAAAAAATACTGAGGGAAAGGAGGGTGGGCGTGGGTAAGTGGTTTTTCAGCTAGGTGGGGCAGTTGTGTGAGCAGGGAACATGAAAACACTGGCATATTAAGGAAATTGCCTGTGGATTGGAATAGTCCACATGGGTCCCTGTGTAACTGGGGAGAGTGCTAGCGAAGTGGGGTTGGAGACACACAAGTGCTGAGATGAGGCTGGAAGGGGTTTTATCCTCAAGAGGTTTATGATGTGGTGTAGCATTTAGACTTTTGTGAGTAGGGGAAAACCGCGGGCGCTAAGCCAGGGAGTGATGTGACCAGACTGACAGTTTTAGAGAGGGCCCAGAGCAAGCCTGTCCCCTGGCCTGTAAGGTTTCCATAGAGAAACCAGATAGCCTATGGGAGTTCCTTTGTAAGTTCTAAGCTTTTTTTCCCTCTTGCTGTGTTCAAGATTCTCTCTGGTTTTTGATTTTTGATAGTTTTTAAATAATGTGTCTTGGAGAGGACCTCTTTAAGTTGTTTTTGTGCAGTGACATATGAGCTTCAAGAACTTGGATATCCAGATCTCTCCGCAGACTTAGGAAGTTCTCAGATATTCTTTCTTCAAAAACTGTCTGCCTCCTTCTCCCTCTCTTTTCCTTCTGGAACTCCAATAATCTGCAAAAAAAAAAAAAAAAAAAAAAAAAAATTTTATGGCATCCCATAGACCACGTAGGCTTTCTTCACTCTTTCTCATTCTTTTCTCTTTATTCTCCTCCAACTGGATAATCTCTAAGTTCCTGTCTCCTGTCTCACAAATGCTTCTGCTTGATCCATTCTGCTGTTGATGTTTCTACTACATTTTTCATTTCATTCATTGTTTGCTTCAGCTCCAGAACTTCTGTTTCATTCTTTTTCTTTTAATGATTTCTATCTCTTTGTTAAATTTCTCATTTTGTTTGTGTATTGTTTCCCAAATTTCATTGAATTGTCCCTCTATGCTTTCTTTTTTTCTGTGGCGGGGGGGGGGGGCGGATAGTAAACAAAGTTTATTCTAGGAAGAGCAACTCATTGAGAGATAAAACCATTTAAAAATGTACATACATGTACTGTTCGTTGTTTCTAAGAAGAGTTTAGAGCTTTAGATTTTTTAACTTACATAGTTATCAAAGGAATAAAGCCAGCCACAAAATAAGAATCAACAGAATGCAGTAATCCAATCTGAAAGGATAGTCAAATGTGCTTACACATATTCAAGAAGTCAATCATCTAAGTTATAAATGATAAGTAGTTCATTTGTGTCTTTTTTTCTTTTTAGGTTCCACATGTAAGCCTATGAGGCTGGAAGGGGAACAGGCTCCTGGGCCGAGTTCTAGCCCCACCCAGATACCTAGGCATCCAGTTGGGCTGCCCTTTCCAAGCCCACTGCCAGGCCTCAGTTTGGGGAAATGAGCCAACCATGAAGATGGACTGTTGTTCCCCAGCCCTTCTGGGGGAGCCTCAGTGACTGGTGACAGATGTTCCATCCTCAGCTCTGGGCCCCAGCCAGCCAGCCAGTCCCAAGCCCTTAACACTACTGTGGGCTGTGCTCTGGGACCAAGGTGGGGCCAGGAGTCAGCCCCCAGAATCCAGAGCCTTTCCTTTCTGGCTTGCTTCACTTAGAATGACAATCTCCAGGTCATTCTGGCATTATTTTATTCTTTTTTATGGCTGAGTAGTATTCCATTGTAGCCTTCTATGTTTTCTTGAAGCTCATTGAAATTTCCTTAAAACAACTATTTGAATTCTTTATTGGGAAAACAGAAGATCTCCATGTCTTTGGGTTTGGTTCCTGGAAGATTACTGTGATCCTTTAGTGGTGTGGCGTTACCTTGTTTTTTGTGTTCCTTGGAGTTTTGCATTGCTATCTTCATGTCTGAAGTACCATTCACCTTCTCCAGCCTTTACTAACTGCCTTCTGGAGAGAGATACCTTCTCTTGGCCCTGCTAGAGTTTGTTGTTGTTGTTGTTGTTGTTGTTGTTGTTTTGTAGCTTGTTTTGCTTTAATATACCAAAATACTTGTGTGAATGGAAGTATGTTGCAAAACAAGGCAGAAATCTGTAGACAAATACGTCTCACTCTGAGGGAAGACCTGACTGGAGAGAAGGCACCAGAAACTGCATTTTACTGGATTCCATGTAAACAGTAAATGGGGGAAAAGTTTCACCAAGGAGAAAGGAATTTGCACTGTCATTTCAGGATTTCATTTAAGGGTGAAAGTTGGTCTCACTAGCTGACGCTCAGCCTCCATCTTACATTGTAGTGTAAACAGGAGCTGGTGCTAAGGAGACAGATACCCAGTGCACAAGTGGGTGCACAAGGACAGCAGTGCACAAGGACACGAAAGGAAACTGACATGAGTGTTAGCCCCTGGGTCCTTTTTTTCTCTTTCCCACATGGCTCCTGCGGTATTCTCAATTAGCAGTGCCTTGGAATCGTGCCATTTGTCAACAACTGGTTAGTGGAAAAACTGAATCCTAAAAAAGTCTGGGTGGATACACTTTACTTCTGTCCATGCTCTTTAATCAGATGACTCGGGGGGTCCTGGGGTGGAGGGACATACCGCATCTGGCCTGTCTTTTTAGGTGATAACAGTGGGTGCAGCGTGTCCCATCCTTTGCTGGAGTTGGGACACCTTCAGAGCAATGGACATGAGGGGGGGCCGACATGACCTGGGGGTCCTGGGAGAGCTTGGCGATGTCCTTCTCATAACTGTCGACATACAGTCGAACGGTGGTGCCCGCATTCCCGGTGCCGCTCAGTTGAAAGATGATGCGAGAACCATCTTCAATAATGAGCCGCAAGCCCTGATTTCTTGAAATGCTTCCATCCACCAGATCATTGTATTCAAAGTCATCAATTTTCTCCACAGTGTAGACTTTGTCGCCCACTGAGAACTGTTTCCCCACAAAGGAAAGATCAGCGATCAGGGCCTCCAAGGCCTTCATCATGTTGTTCACACCCTCGGCTTCCACCTCCTCATAACCATACTGGTGAAGAAATTCCAGCCATACTTTTGCCAGTGATCTTTGAGAGTGTCCTCCACACTCTGCGGGTGGCTAGGTTGGAAAGCCAAGCTAGGACAGCCCAGAGTGCATCTTTCTCACGGGTATAGTCAGAACCGTCCCGAAGCTCACCTCCCCACAAAGGGGCAGTTTGCTTGCATCCATCAGATTCCCAAAAAACTTCCCGCCAGTTGGAGTCTCGTACAAAGCGATCTTTGTCGCATTAGCCACCTGGTCCAGGGCACCACTGGTGGGCATGCTGCATACAGAGCCGCGGACCCAGTTTGCTGGAAGTATGGAATGCTGAAGATGTTGGCAGCAATGATGGCCATAGAGTCGGAAGTGTTCACAAAGAACCCATGCTTGCCCAGAATCATGTTTCACTCCCCATCTCCATCAAAGGCAGCCCCCAAATCATGCTCTCCTGTCTTCATGGTCTCCACCAGGTCAGCTGCCTAAGTGAGGCTGGGGTCAGGGTGGTGGCCTTTGAAATCCTCCAGGGGAACACAGTTAACTGCTAAGTTGTGGGGGCACCGAGCTCTTCACAGAGGATCTTCTTCACATATGGTCCCACCACTCCATGCATGGCATCTATTCGGATCTTTAGTAGTTCTTTTCAGTGCATTGAAATCAAAGACATTTCTCAGCATCGTAGCATAATCCACGATTTCCACTTTGAAGGGTTTGAACTTGTTTTCCAGGTCAAACTGCTGCTTTCCCAGAACCCCAAGTCTACTTTCAGATCAGGGAAAATTTCATATTCTTCGATTGTCTTGCTGATTTGGAAAATCTTATCAGTTATTGCTTCTGGGGCAGGACCGCCATTGGAAATATTGAATTTGATTCCAAAATCTCCATTGGGCCCTCCTGGGTTGTGGCTGGCTGTCAGAATGATCCCACCAATGGCTTTGATCTTTCTAATGATGCAGGACACAGCTGGGGTGGAGAGGATCCCATTCTGTCCAATAACCAAGCGACCCGTCCCATTGGCGGCGGCAATGCGGACAATGAGCTGGATGGCCTCCTTCATGTAGAACCTGCCGTCGCCGTCCTCCACCATGGTGGCCTCCGGCCGGTGCACCGGCTCCACGGTGGAGATGATACTCTGGATGAAATTCTCGGCATAGTTGGCATAGTTGGTGCTATGAAACACCTTCACTCGCTTCCGCAGCCCCCTTGTTTCTGGCTTCTGGTCTTGGTACGCCTTGGTCTTAACGGGCACAGTCTTCACCATGGTGGCAGTTTGCTTCCTGGGGCCCAAGCGGACTCTGCTAACCGAGGGGCGGCCGGAGCTGTGGCTGCAGCTGCTTTGGGATGAGGGCATGGACGAGGTCGGGGCAACGCCGGCTCGGCCCTGCTAGAGATTTTGAGGCCATCTCAACCCTTAAACGGGTACACCTGTTCCATGCTTCTTGCTCCCTCTCGTGGCAGAATTCTTAAGCTCCTGTGCCTGCTCTAAATCCTGCAACGCACTGATTTCTGACAGCCTTTTGTTTTCCCAAAGGTGGTGCTAAAGCATTAGCACCGCGAAGTTTGTGGTCTTTCTCTGGCCCAACGATTTGGGTTGGCTTTCTCTGTGTGCTCACTAGCTGTGTACAAAAGTTTGGTCTCACCATTGCTGTCAGGAGCACACACAGGGAGCTGGCCCCAGAGGGGTGCAGTGAGCACCTGGAGCGCTGAGAGTGCCTGTGGGCCAGCTGGCAAGTGAGGCGTTCCCAGTGGTGCATGGGCAAAGCTTCCTGATGCAGTTAGGTGGATCTGCATCCCTTTAAAGCCCTCTGAGGATCCTGTCTCCACTGGCCCAGTCTCTTTCCGCTCTCCAGTCATGCAGCTCAGGATTCAGTATCTCGGATGGGGAGAGAGTGAGCCCCTTCGGCAGCATACGGCACCGCTGGGGAAGCTGGGCGCTTACTTACATGCTCTCCGTTTCCCCTGCAGGAGAAATCACGGGCCGAGACCTCTCTTGGCACTAAGCTACACAGCCGTGAGGGAGGCGTGATGAGGGTAAAGTCAAGCTGTTCCTCTTACTCTCTCCCCTGTGTCCAGGCTTGTTTTTATTTTTTATTTTTTGGTTTTTATTTATTTATTTATTTTGCTCCAATCATGTCCTAGAACTTCTCCTCTGGAAGCTGGACTTCCACAAAGGCTCCCTCATCCACAGTTGAGATTGTCTAAGTCAGTGTTTTCCAGGTGCTCCCAGAACATGGCAGAGAAAGGCTAGAGCTAGTTCATGAGCCACTGCAGGCTCTGCAGCTGGGACCAAGGTCTGCCTGCCTATTACCTGAGCACAGGTGGGCAAGACTCCTCCCACATCTCCTGGCCTATGGTGCTGGATCCCACAGCTCCCTCAGTGGTCCCTTCGTCCATGGATGCCAAATTTTTGTTGATGGGAGAGGAAGGGACAAAAATGAGGGATGTCTATACCACGATGATGCTGACATCACCTACCCCATTTTAACTATTTTTAAGTGTACAATTCAATGGCATTAAGTATATTCATACTGCTGTGCAACCATCACCACTATCCATCTCCAGAACTTTATCTTCCCAACTGAAAGTCTGTGTCTATTAAACAGTAACCCTTCATCATCCCCTCCACCCAGCACCTGGTAACCACCATTCTACTTTCTGTCTCTGTGGTTATGTCTACTCCAGTTACCTTTCATATACGAGGAATCATACAATATTTGTCTTTTGTGTGTGTGTGTCTGGCTTTTTTCAGTTAGCATCTATGTTGTTCAAATTGGGTCCATGTTGTAGCATAGGTCAGAATTGCCTTCCTTTTTGAGGTTAATAGTATTCCATTGGATGGATAGACCACATTTTGTTTATTCACTCATCCACTGATGAACATTTGGGCTGTTTCTGCCTTTTGGCTATCCTAGTTTTTTTCTTGGTACTGCTCACACTTGCTCCTTGTTATGGACTGAATTATGTCCTGCTCAAATTCCTATGTTCAAGACCCACTGTGACTTTATTTGGAGATAGGACCTATGAGAGGGTAGTGAAGATTAAGGGAGGTAATAAGAGGGAAGCCGTAAGCCAACAGGGCTGGCGTTCTTATAAGAAGAGGAAGGGACACGAAAGATTTCTCCCTCCACATGCACAGAGTCCAGTTGAGGACATAGCAAGGAGGTGGCCACCTGTAAGCTAGGAAGAGTCCCCACCGTAAACTAAACCTCCCAGCACCTCAATATGTGACTTCTAGTCTCCAAAACAGAAACTTTCTGTTGTTTAAGCCGCCCCATCTGTGGTGTTTTCTTATGGCATCCAAGCAGACTAAGACGGTCCTGGATAATTCTTTGCTGTGGGAGGGCTGTCTTTGGTGCTTTTGCAAACATTTTGCAAACACCCCTGGGCTCTACTCACCAGTAGATGCCAGCAGTACCTTCCTCCCCACCCCTGGGGTGTGACACCCAAAAATGACCCCAGACATTGCCAAGTGTTTCCTGGGAAGCAAGCTTGTCCCAGTTGAGAACCACTGATGTAGAGGAATCGAAACACGTCTCTCTGGTCCTAAAGGTCCTGCCTCAGTTGCTTTCCTTTTCATGGGGGCTGGCTATGAGGGAAGGAGAAACATCCTGTGGGAGAAAAGAGGCAAGGAGCTGAGACTTCAGCACACGTTTGTGTTTTCAGGCAGTGCCAAGAATCCTGAGAATTAAATAGAGATTCCAGTACTTATTTTGTCCATGTTTTCTGGGGCCCAGCAAATTTGTGCTCTGTAAGTAGCAAAAGCTATTAAAAGTGAGTCAGCCTTCACTTTTAACAGATGAGTTGGTTGACGTTAAATGGGAAGAGGAATTCGGCCCTCTTTATTCTAGAAGGCACTGACTCCAGGACTCAGGAAACATTTAGTCACCTGGCTCTGATGAATTTCTCCCTTCAACCCACCTCTTCTGTTGGTTATTAATCATATCACTACTATTTGCAGTGAACTTGGAATTATTAAGATGAAGAATGTTTCCCCCTGCCCCAAACAAAATGTAAGAGTTTCTGAAAGTGGAAGTGAACTGAATAGAAGTGAGATCGTTTTTGCTCTAGCTTAAAAATGAAAATTTATTTCAGGTTTAAGAAGAATAAATAAAATTGAGATACACTGAAAAAAAAAATTGACATACACTGGAGGCCTGGCTCTGCACACAAAAGTGGATGCTAGGCTCAGCTTGCCTCTCGCAGCCCAGATTACATTGGTGCTTCCTTCTGCAGGTGGACACCATGACGCTCTGCCTGCCTTTGATTCACATCCCTCGTTGTTGTGCTCTAATTATCACATGTTGAGTAGCAGCACCCAGAGAAGCAGCAGTCCAAGGATAAAAGCCATCCAGTCTTCAGCTGGCAGAGCCATCCCAACAGAGAACAGCAAATAACCTATCATAAAGTGAATGATGAGTTCGCGGTACCGAGTCAAGACATTCCTTCCATGCTGCATCTTTTGGAACAAGGTGTTCGAGACAGGAGCGTGTGGGGTCCCAGGCATGGAGGGCTTGTGCTGGGGGCAGGAAGACAGAGGAAGAATTACAAATACAGTTGGAAGGCTGACTGAAAAACTCCTCATTTTGGAAGGGCGTTGTTTTCAATAGAAAGTTGATTTGTACTCACAAGGAGCATGACTGGTCAGACTAGATTTCTCCCCTATCTAGTTTCCTGGAGATAGTATGAAGAAGATAATGTTCTTGGATAATCTTAAATATCTTCCAAGAAAGATGCTCAAGAGAAGAGAACGCCCAGCTTTCATTCTGTCTGGCTTTGGACAACTTCAGGAAGCACTCTGTTATTGAGCAAATCCTAGTGAACTACTTTTGAACCTGGGTTCTACCCTGATTTCCTGAGGCATGCTAGAGAGCACGTGAAATGAAAGTGAGCTCTGTATGACTTTCTGAAACATTTTCACTATATGGCAAGTCATTTTATACTTTATACAAACAAACTTTATACAAACAAACATGATTAACAGAAAGTAAAATCCATATCAACTAAAGAATCAACAGTGTGAGCCACAATTGTTGTGTATCTAGAAAGTGGTCTGTAATTAATTCACACGGGTGAAATTAATTTCTATATAATTTCCCGCTCTGAACCTTTATTTATTTATTTTTTTAATACGGAGGTACTGGGGATTGAGCCCTGGACCGCGTGCATGCTAAGCACGCACTCAGCCCCTGAGCTATGACCCTTTTCCCTGAACTGTCTTTAAATACAAATGGGTCCTAAAGTCCCAGCCTTAGAAGGTATCCGTTGTTAAACAATCAGGCAGGCAGCCAAGACAGAAGTATTTAGTGACTTCAGTGTAAGGGAAAGGTTCCTCGGGGCCACACTTACACACCAGGCGATGGGGATTTGACCAAACAGAGAAACCATCATCTCTTTAGGAAAGTCTCTAACCTCAGTTTCTTCACTAGTAATAATGCCCACCTCATTTGGCAGTTGAGAGCATTAACTTATCAGGCTTAGCAGAGTGCCTGGCATCAACAGCTAACACCTATTACATTGTTTCAAGCCTGTCTCCCCTAGAATCAGAGTTTGCAGTCAGCTGAGTAGAGAGCTGAAATCTTTCCTCATGGACTATTTTTCTGAACAAGTTAGGTTCTTCCTTGTGGAACAGGTGCCAGGGAAGGAATCTGGGGCTTCATCCAACAGCTTTCACGTGGACTTATTCTAATGCCAAAGTATACAAGTTCAAGAATGTAAACAACACAGAGGAATAATCTTTTATGTATCAAACCTGGAACTTTTGAGATTTGATTTCTGACTCTCAAGTTGCAGGTCTTCAGCCCCTGTGGTTCAGTGGAAAGATGTAGAAATGGGAACTCCAGGATCCCTAGCAGACACCCCTTTCGTGGTGTGTGTTACCCTGTCTTCTCTTGTTTATATTTCCCCAAGGAGATGATCAGAACACGTATGTGCTCTCTTCTCCAAGACTTCTAGACACTAGTTATCCTTTAAAATTTGTCATTAGGTGATTGCACTTATACGTTTCACTTTTTTTTCCCTAGTAAAACCTCAGTATAGAGAAATGCCCTAAACAGATCCTTTGATAAGCTTACAACCTCATGAGAAACTAATTTCATCAAGTTCTGCATAATCATTATGCATGTTCAAGAAGTTTGCAGGTGTCCTTCATACACTTTTAACAGTGTTTTTTTAACAGATGCTTTTAGCAACGTTTTTAAAGTTTAGGACAACTTCCTAAGGCAGCCTAGAGTTGGGACTCTAGGAATTTGAGGACAGGGCTTCAAAGTTTGCAAAAGCACTTGAGAGATGCAGACCTCACAGCTCTATCAGGCCCTGCCTTCGAACAGCTTAATCTGGTAGAAGACAACAGCTATGTAATTAAATCTGTGCAATCAAGTTTTACTGGTGAGACTGTAGAGGTAGACACAGGTGACAACGTGAGAAGGGATGGAGAGATGGCAGGGAATAAACAGGAATGGGTCCTGCAAGGTATGGCCTTAGTCCTAAGACACAGCTGGCCTATGCAGAAGTGGGAGAAATCTTCCAGCTGGATAGGTTAGTAGTAAGCATCAAGACCATGTGGAGGGATACAGGATCATGTATGAGTGATGCCAAGTGACTTAGCATGGCCATGGTGGACACTGGGTTCTGAGAAGAGGGGAGAGGCCAGAAAGGAAGAGGCTGAAGAGGTTGGCAAGGCCCAGAAAATATAGAACTTTATAACAATTTCGTGACTGGGGGTTTGATCCTGAGAGCAGAACAGATTTTCCTGAGGTTTTTTTATTTTGTTTTTTTGGTTTTTTTGCAACATGGATGGACCTAGAGATGATCACACTAAGTGAAGTAAGTCAGACAGAGAAAGACAACTATCATATGACATCACTTATATGTGGAATCTAAAAAACTGAAACAAATGAACTTATTTACAAACAGAAAGAGACTCATAGATATAGAAAACAAACTTACAGTTACCAAAGGGGGAAGGTGGGGGAAAGGGATAAATTGGGAGTTTGGGATTAGCACATATACATTATTATATATAAAATAGAGAAACAACAAGATTCTTCTGTAGAGCACGGGGAACTATATTCAATAGCTTATAATAACCTATAATGAAGAAGAATATATGTATGTATAACCGGATCACTATGCTGTATACCAGACACTAATATAACATTGTAAATCAACTATATTTCAAAAAAAATCTTCATGAGTTTTAAGGTAAAGAAACATACAGTGAGTTGTTAACTCAGTGGACCTGGACTGTCCAAGCTCTACATATTCTGAAGGGCTTCGGGACTGGTCCTTGACCACTGTTTGGAGATAACTTCAATTTTTTTTTAAATTGAAGTATAGTCGATTTACAACATTGTGTTAGTTTCTGGTGTACAGCACAGTGATTCAGTTATACACAGAAGTATTCCTTTTCAGATTCTTTTCCATTATAAGCCATTACAAGATATTGAATATAGTTCCCTGTGCTCTACAGTAGGACCTTGTTGTTTGGAGATAACTTCTGAGCTTGGAATATACCACCTGACAAGACTATTTTGTATATCCAGACTTTGGGCCACACCATACAGCTTATGCTAATAATGTGATTTATGGTAAGTGCCTATTTTTGTATGCTAAGGGGCTTTGGGCTATGCTACGTCAGTCTGACCTTGGTGGGCAGGGCTGGAGACTGCCCACATGCCTACATAACTGACCCCCAGTGAGAACCCTGGACACCAGGGATTGGGTGAGCTTCCCTGATTGGCATGTTGTGGAATTGCTGGAAGAATTCAGTGCTGTTTATGCTACTCCACTGGGAGAGGACAGTTGGAAGCTTATGCCTTCAGAGTATATCCTAGACCCTGCCTTATGTGACCTTTTCCTGTGCTGATTTCAATCTGTATCCTTGAACAATGATAAACTGTAACCATGAGTAGAACAGCTATTCTGAATTCTGTGAGTCCTTCTAGCAGATTCTCAAATCGAGGATGCTCTTGGGCACCCCACACAAGAAATTTAAAAAGCTTACCTTTAACATTGAAGAATGAGTACATTTGGTTATGAGAATGATGGATTTGAGCAGACTGTTGTTAGGGAGTCCAGAAAGGAGATATGAGGGACTCAACGAAAGCAGTGTTAGTAGGGACTGAGGGAAGTGTCGCTGAAGACAAATGAATAAGCCTTGATGACTGATGGTGTGTGCAGGAAGTTGGGGGAGAGGAGTGAGGGGTATAGGAATTGGGATCAGCCTGCCTGAGTAACTGGGCTTATAGTAGCTCCATTTTCTAAGATTGGATGCACAGGAAAAGAACAGTTCTAGACGGAGGATGGATTCTGTTGTAGGCATGTCAGGACGGACATGGGGCACAATCTAGGTGGATAGTTCTAGGGGGAAACACCTCCAAGCCCAGATAGAGATGAGGGTTGCCAGCATGCAGAGAGCAGCTGAGGCTGTGGAATAGGCAGGATCGCCCTGAAGGAATATGGCGAGAGCAATGGGAAGGGTCAAGTACGGGACGTAGAGGCACGCTGGCTGCTTGATGAACCCCCATGTCTTCTGTAAGGCAAGGGGTTCTGCTGGCTATTCTCTGCTAAGTTTCTCCCTACCTATGAAGGCTAGAGGTGTGCCCCACTTTTTATATCAGATCATCTGGTTCTGCTCCAAGAGAACAGAAATTTCTTGCAGCTTTTGTGCCTGTCACATCATAGCTACTTCAATACTTCTTTAACAGGGCGATTCTGAAACAAATGAAGAACAGCTACTGGAGGAAAGTGTAGAAACTGGTTTTTGGCTACCAGAGTTGAACTCCCATGATTAGATGAGAAAAATTCACTCCTTTAAGTACCACGTACAATTGTTAGCTGGAAACAGTGATCAAGGTTGAGAAGTTGGGCATGAGAGGGCAGAAAGTCATGCACAAGCCACAAGGACTCCACTACCTTTCAGACCTGGTAAATCTTTTACACTCAGCAAGGAAGCTCTGAGTTACTTCTAACTCGGCTATTGACGGCACTTGAGGCGTTTCTTTAATGGTGTTGCCCAGAACACTCGTCCTCAAGTGATGATTTAAATAGAAAGTTTCTTTGTCATGTGAGTTTGCGAAATGCTACAGACTCTTGGATTTCATAATACACAAGAGTCCTCTAAAGGCTCTGGGGGGTTTCACAATGAATACTTTCTCTTGTTAAACCCAGTGTTTCCCGAAGTCACCTGGCCATTGAACCACATTCCACCAAAAATCTTTAAAGATCCTGCAGAACTCATCTCACTAAATACTGAGTTTGAATACTCCAAATGCCTTTCACAGTGTAGGTGCAATTTGAAGATCGCTTTTTGATACCAAACATCCTAAAAGAATGCAGAGCAAACTTTCCTATCTGGTGGAGCCACAATTTTCTCTAGTTTACATGAAGGAAGATATGGAAGATTGTATAATTCAGGTGAACCACCGACTTTGTAGTGGAAGAACTTTGGCATTGGGCAGGTCTGTGCCGAAGGACAGCAATGAAGAGCTTGGGCACGGAGCTGCACTTCCTGGGTTCAAAGTCCTGCCTTTGTCATCGTCTACCTACCTGACCTTGGGCGAATTGCTTCATCTCTTGGCTCACGTGTCTCCATCTGTAGAGGGGGTGGTGAGAGCAGTAATGCTCACCTCATGGAGTGGTTTACATTACCCAACACATCACAAGTGTTCCACAAGTGTTAGCTATTTCTCTTAAGTTATTGTGGGTTTCATATTTATTAATTGGTACAGCAGTGTAACAAAGTCATTTTAAAAAGTGAGGATCGTTCTGGTCCATTAGAGTATTTTAACTTAAAATGACTAGGAAATTAGCCAACATTTTCTGAGAATAACAGTCATTGTTCTACAGATGAAGCAGAGGAAGAGAGGAGTGAAATAATGAAGGGACTCTGCATTTTCAAGAATCCCGTACAAACAGACTTATGGTCACAGAAAACAAATTGTGGTTACCAGGGGGGAAGGAAGGGCAGGGTAGATTAGGAGTTTGGGATTAACAGATATACATTACTATATATAAAACAGATAAACAACAGGGACCTACTACATGGCACAGGGAACTATATTCAATTTCATGTAATGAGCCGTCAAGGAAAAGAAAGTGAAAAAATATATATGTATATATGTACATGTAGAACTGAATTGCTTTGCTGTACACCTGAAACTAACATTGTAAATCAACTACACTTCAATAAAAAATAAGAATTAAAAAAAAAGAATCCTGTACAAACTCTCAGAAAAATGATATAGTCATTTTCAAAAACTCCAAGTTTACTTACCTGGTATAAAAGGTGGTTTTCAAGCAAAGATCAAGAAGCTGTTTCATGAACAAGTAGCCTTCAAAAACAAACAAAGATAAAACCAAAATCACTGGAGAAAAATGACACTTTCTCTTCCTTTCAGAAGGAGTAGGCTCTTGATTAACTAAAACAACAAGGGTTTCCAGGAGGAACCCATTATTACACTGTGGATTAATATTTTTTGCATAACTGAGTGCATGATAATTAGCTGCCCATGTACAAGCTTGCTTCAGAAATCATTTCAAAGTCTGTGAACAAATATTAATCAGTTACTGAATAAGTAGTTTGATAATAAATATCTATTAAGAATATATACACTTAACTGACTGTTTTTCAATGAGTTAGTTGTACTCCTTAACTTTTGGTTGGGTTGCACATGCTCCTGATTTGCTAAGGTGAAAGATGCCAACCAAAGAAGGGTAATTTTAAACTACTGCATAGTTTCAATCTCCCTACAAAATGCTTACTTTTAGCCATTTATTAAGAATGTGTAACTTTTTTATTTAAAAAGAAGTTTTAGGAAAGAAAACTTGGAAAGTAGAGGCCAAGGGAAAAGAATAATAAAGGAAAACATGCATGCAGACAAAGGCCAGAAGAAAACACATTGAAATAGCAGCGATTGAGATTGTAGAAGCACTCAAAGAACATAAATTTACGCTATCTTGTTACAAACTTTTAAGTAGGGAGAGTTCTGAATACTTTAAATGATTTCGTGGAGATGCCCCCATTTCAGTGATTGGAAAAAAAAAAAAATCAAAGCACCTAAGCGATTTGTTGTTGATACTTAAAAACGATGCCAAGAAATTGCCTTTAAGGAAGATCAAGAGAGGACTCTCTGGTGAAGCAGAGCTTCGTAACAGCTCCAACTTCCACCTCCTCCTATTAGGATGGCTCAGGAATAGGGCACTCAGGATAGCTTTCATTTTCTGATAAATTCAGAACATATGTATTTTTTAGGTGGAGTATAATCTATAAAAAATGTTGAATCACTATATTGTACATCTGAAACTAATATAACATTGTAAATCAACTACACTTAAAATAACCCTCTGGTAACTTTTATTCTGAGTCATCAGGATAATGTTAAACAAGTTAAATTCAAACATCATTTCACAATTTTCTAAGAAAGGGCTCTGACCAGTTAAGATACTCCCTATAGTTCTCAAATATTTTCAAAATTAAAGAAAATTCTGATAACCAATAGCCATTAAAATGCTCTTAAGCAGAAGGAATTTTAAGTTCACATGAAGGAAATCTTAATTTCAAGAGAAAAAAATTTTTTTAAGAAAACAAACTTCTAAATAGCACCAAGGCATTTTATGTGAAAATTTTATTTCACTTACCTATTGTAAAAAGTAGCTCCTAGGCAAAAAATTAGAAGACATTTCAAGAAACAGACAAGATCTTCTTTAACCTGCAGAGACAAGCTGTTTCTTGGGAGAAGAAACATTCACCTTTTCTCCACCCCTCACCTTTTAAAATATAGGGGGTGGATTGCCATTAATTACAAAAACGTGGATTTTTGGAGGGACCCACTTTTACAACTCAGATTTGTATTGTTTTCCTTTTCTTTCCTAATTAAGCTGGCGGTTTCAATGCCCGTCTTTAAGCAGTGAAGGGTCTCATTAATAGGAACTGTAAGCAACACTTGTTCCCATAGGGCAGAGGTTCTCAATTGTGTTGCCCACAAGAATCAACCACCTAAGGAGCTTTAAAAGATACGATTGCCTCTGCCCTGACCCAAACCACCCGAATGAGAATCACTGGGGATGAGGTTCTGCATTAGGAGAAATGAAAAGCACCCAAGTTATTCTAAAGCTCATCCAGGGTCAAAAAATACTGCTGTCAACAAAGTAACTAGAAGGTAATTATGTATAAATTAGAGAATAATACATTGATTTTATACTATCCTCTGTTTCAACTAGAAACTATAAAATGCCTCCTCCCTTGGTTTCACTGGATGCTATTTTGACACAGGTGTTGCTTCTACGTGAAAGTGTTACTTCTACGGGAAGGCTACGTCAAGCTATTGCATTGATTCTCAAAGTGTGGTCCCCAACCAGCAGCATCAACATCACCTGAGAACTTGTTAGAGCTGTAAATGACCATGCCCCACCTAGACCTGCTGAATCAAGGGCTAGAGCCCAGCAATTAGTGTTTTAATAGCACTTTAATATACCCTGAAGTTTGAGAACCACCCAGCTATTGTAACACTTTAAACCTACAGCTGCCACTTTCGATGCAGGATACTCAGTTAAATATGAATTTCATATAAACACTTTTAGTATAATTTTGTCCCAACTATTGCCTAAGATATACTTACACTAAAAAAAAAAATTTGTTTGTCTGAAATTCATATTTAACTGAGCATACTGTATTTTTATTTCCTAAATCTAGCAACCCTATTTAAATCTTACCCACATAGCTTTTAATTTTAGACCTGTAAGAACAAGATGAATGAGTCATTTTTAGAATAAACCTTTCTTTATTTATAAAAGTAATTTTATAAAGAAAATTTGAAAAAGACAACTAAGTTGAAAGGGAAAAAAAAAAGGAAAACGTTCCACTCACTGCAAATGCAACATGAAAAAATATACCAAAACGTTCATAATGTTTATGCTTGGCAGAATGGTATCATGAGTAATATTATTTACTTGCAGACTTAAATTCTGAATAATTCAGAACAGTTTGACTAATTGAGAGGAAGTATATCCATTTCGGTGATGCTAAAACCAAACACAAAAGGAGATTTGCAGTTGATTTCAAAAAAGCAAACAAAAAAAAAAAGAAAGAAAGAAAAAGAAAACTAAGGTATTGCCTATTTGGAAGTTTTGTAGAGAAATAGGGGGACAGTACACTCCTGTCATCTGTCTGCTTTGATTAATTTCCACCTTTCATTCCAGAGCTTCTGCGGAGGAAGGTGCTGGAAGGTGGGGGAGAGAGATTAAGTGTGGAGTTTGGAGGTGGGATGGATGTGCTTGTCTCTTGGCATTTTATTTTATTTTTTATTTTTTAAATGATGGTACTGGGGATTGAACCCAGGACCTCATGCACGCTAAGCAGGCTCTCTACCACTGAGCTATACCCCTCTTGTCTCTTGGCGTTTTAAAAATATATTAAAAAAAAAAAAACTTCTATAATTCTAAGAATTGTCAAGATAATGTTTTTTAAAAAAGAACTATCATTTCTTGAAACATTTTTCTGACTAGAAAAGTAATACTTATTCTTTATACAAAAATTGGAAATTTGTAGAAAAACACAAAGAATAACAATCAACGGAGAAAATTATTAAAATTTATGCAAAGCCTTTGTAGCTTTTTTCCAATACGATATAGACATAACAAATGTGAGGTTTTATTACTGCACTTCTTGATTTATAACCTAGTTTGTTGCCTCAAGAGCATATTTGAGGGGGAGGGTATAGCTCAGTGGTAGAGTGCTTGCTTAGCTTAGCATGTATGCAAAAAAATATGTTTAATAAATAAAATGTAAAAAAAAAAGAATGTATTTGAATCTTTTCTCAGATCGTTACATTTTTCCCCACATAGTTTTGGGGATGATGTCGTATTTAGTTATAGGGATGGCTATATAATAATTTAATCCCTTGTTGTTGAACATTTAATTTTCCTAGTTTCCACAATTGCATATATAGAACATCTTTGGTTACAGGTCTTACTGTGTATATCTGATTATTTCCTTAGAGTAGATTTCTAGTCCTTAAAAGAGACATTGCTGGGTCCAAGGGCATTCTTCTTAAATGCAGGCATTTTAATGTACGGGATATAGAGCAGGACTTTACTTGGGGCTTCAAAATTGGTGACTAGGACCCTGCCAAAGAGAACCAGAGTCCCCTTCAGAAAATGAGGGGTTCACAACTACCCTGGCCATCCATCCTTCCCCCAGTCTATACAAACTTGGGAAGGAGAGACACCATGCTTGGGAGCTTTGTGGACAGTGCCATGAAGGAAGCCCTGAGCAACTACTTATAAAAGACTTGGAGGAGTGGGCTATAAAATAGGGAGACTGGATGGGTGGATGTGTGCCACGCAGGGAGAAGAGGACTCGGGAGACGACAAGGCAGAGTGGTGCTGGTGGAGCCACCAGCATCTCCACTATCCGGTGTAGTAAGGATGTGGGAGTCTTCCCTGCTCTGGTGGACCCTGGGGGGAGGGAGAGAAGGTTTTCAATAGAAACTGCAAAAGTATAAATTTTGAAAGATTGAGATACAGATGAAATAAATAATATTTTAAAATACACTGATACATCATAATCACCCAAAGTCCACAGTTTACTTTAGGGTTCACTGTTGGTGTTATATATTTTCTGGATTTGGATGAAAGTATAAAAACATATATGCATCATTATATCTGTTAAAAAACAAAATTCAGCTGGGTAAACTTAAAGATCTAATTGGCTCTTTTTGTTTGTTTGTTTTAACACATTAAATCGAGCATTTTCACTGCCCTGAAAATTCTCTGTGTTCGGCTTATTCATCTCTCCCTAGTCCCTGCAACTGTGGATCATTTTGTTGTTTACATAGTTTTGCCTTCTCCAGAATATCATATAGCTGGAATCATTTAGTACGTAGGCTTTTCAGGCTGGCTTCTTTCATTTGGTAGTATGCCTTTATGGTTGCTCCATGTCTATTCATGGCTTGATATCTCATCTCATTTTAGCACTGAGTAATATTCCATTGTCTGGATGTACTACAGTTTATCCATTTATCTACTGAAAGACATTTTGGTTGCCTCCAAATGTTGGCAATTATGGTTAAAGCTGCTAAAAAGGTCATATGCAGGCTTTTGTGTACACAAAGCTTTCAGTTCCTTTGGGTAAGTACTGGGAGTGCAATTGTTGAATCTTAGGGTAAGAGTATGTTTGGTTTTGTAAGAAATTGCCAACTATCTTCCAAAGAGGCTGTACCATTTTGCATTCCTGCTAGCAGTGTATGAGAATTTCTGTCACTGCACATCCTTGTCAGCATCTGGTGTTGTCAATGTTCTGGATTTTGGCCATTCTAACACGTGTGTAGTGGTGTTACATTGTTGATTTAATTTGCATTTCCCTGATGACATATGATGTGGTGTATCTTTTCATATGCTTCTTTGCCATCTGTATATCTTCTCTGGTGAAGTGTTTGTTAAGCTTTTTGGGCTATTTTAAAATTGGGTTGTTTGTTTTCTTATTGTTGAGTTGTAAGAGTTCTTTGTAAATTTTGGACAGCACTCCTTTATCAGATATGTGTTTGCAAATATTTTCTCTCAGTCTGTGGCTTGTTTTCTCACTCTCTTGACAGTGTCTTTTGCATAGCAGAAGTTTTTAATTTTAGTGATTTAGTAATTTTAGTATATCGTTTATTTAATTCATGGATCATGTCATATTTAAAAATTCATCACCATACCCAAGGTCATCTAGATTTTCTATGTTATATTCTAGGATTTTATAGTGTTGTATTTCTCACTTAGGTCTTTGATTCATTTCAGTTAATTTTTGTGAATGGTGTAAACTCTCTGTCTGAGATGACTTAGGGGCCCTCTGAAGCATCCCAAAGGTAGCTAGAGGTCAGAAGAACTTCAATTAGAATTTGATCTTTGGGAATTTTGTCAGAAATATCAAAAAAGTTTCAAAACATTTGGTCAAATAGGATCATAGGGCACCATAAATCAATACTTAGTCTCTTAACAAAAGTGACAATAAAAGATTTCAAAAGCAAATACAGAAAGTTATAATAAAGTATTTAAAAGATAAACAATGTTATGAAAAAGTAGCTCAATATTAAAAAAAAAAACAAAAACTTTGTTCTCTTGACAGAGAAAGGAACCAAATTCAGGTTCTGTATTATCCTACTTTTAGTATTAAAATTCATTTACTCAATTAAGTTCATTCTGTCTTAGTCCTGAGCATGCATAGAATTGCTTCCTGAAGATTCTTCTTTTCCCTCTTGCATACCTTCTATAACTTTCTGTATCCATATTAATTTGTCCCTTATTTTCTTTCCCATTTAGGAATAACCAGCTTCAGGGCCAAATTACTTTCTTTCCCATAACAAAATGCATTTCCATTCCTTATACCTTCTTTTTCACTGCATGCAAAGATGTTTTCCTCAGTAATTTTTAGTTTTAATTACATACATTAATTAGAATTCTCAACTCTTAAAAACCTTAATTTCTTGTGAAACCTAAGAAGAAATTGTGAACCGTTTGTCATACCAACATTTCCTGATTGAAAAATTTATGAACGTATTCTATAACCTCTAGAAAAACACATTTTCTCGTAGCATAATTTCTTTCCTCAGTGTGGTACAAGGTATGTATCTAATAAACACAAATATCTTTAGTTTTTTTTCTCATAAGAAAACAAAAGTAGGTAAACTTATTCTAGTTTAGTAATTAATATTTCAGTTTTTTATCTTATTTGAAATGATCTGGGTATTCAATGAATTTCCATCATTTAACTTAATTTAGCAAAACTCTAAAGATTTAAGCTATCAAATATCTGGAGAAACTTTTTAAAAATAGACATACTTGATTAATTATTCCTAAAGAGTTCACCTAAAAGCTTTTATCTCACATTTCTTCAAAGGAGACATACCGATGGACAATAGGCACATGAAAAGATGCTCAATATCGCTAATTATCAGAGAAATGCAAATTAAAACTACAATGAGGTATCACTTCACATTGGTCAGAACGGCCATCATTTAAAAGTCCACAAACAATGCTAGAGAGGCTGTGGAGAAAAGGAACTCTCCTACACTGCTGGTGGGAATGTAACTTAGTGGAGTCACTAAGGAAAACAGTACGGAGATTCCTTAAAAAACTAAAAATAGAGTTGCCATATGATCCAGCAATCCTATTTCTGGGCATATATCTGGAGAAAATTCTAATTCGAAAAGGTACATGCACCCCTGAGACAGGAAGAGGGCAGAGCACAGCCATTCAGGAAATAACAACAGTTAACACCAGGATGGTGAAAAAGTCAACCTCTAGCAGGCCTTGAGGCTCAAGATGGTGGGAGATTTGACTTCTAGTAGACCTTGAGCTTCATTGTACGCCCATTGTAATATATTAGCATGGTGCGTAGCATGCCCACAGGCACCATAATAGCCCCAAGTCTAGCCACAAAAGGTCAAAGAGTAGGAAATGGTCAACTTCCTGGGAATCCCAGCCCCTTCCACAGGCAAGCTAGACTGGTCCTTCCATTTATTAGCATATGAAGCTACCGAAGCCCATTAAAAACTGGCAATACTGCCCCTCACTGTCTCTCTCTCTTCCCCACCCCACTTTGGAGATGGCTCGCACTCTGTCTGTGGAGTTTGTACCTACTTTTACTCTAATCTGAGCACCCAACCCCCATATCTCGTGGCCTTTCTCTTGCATTTCAATGTATCTCTCTAAATAAATATACCTTTACTCAACTGTGGCTCGCTCTTGAATTCTTTCCTGCACAAACCCAAGGACCCACACTTGGTGGACACGTCCCAGGGGCTCAACCGTAGCCTGGGACACGGCCTTTCTCACACCCACACCCGTTTTTCCTGCATCACTCCTAGAAGAATGTTTTCCCCTTAGGGTTGGAATTCTGAAAATTTGTTTCATCAAGCTGGTAAAACCAGTTTTGGATTGTCAAATGAGCCTCATCTTGGGCATTTTTCTCCATTCTAGTGAATATTGTGGCCATGTAGTATTACAAACAAAAATCATCTTTTAGGCTTTAGTCCTGGAACCAGAACTAAAGGTGGTCCAGTTTTGTAAGAACCATCTTGAAGGCCTATTTTTAGGAACTGAACTTTTGTTCCCCGTATCAGTCAATTAGAATAGTGCACCTCCTTTCACACACACACACACACACACACACACACACACACACACACACACACACACACACACACACACACAGGCAAACACAATAAAAGCCCAACTGATGCAGGAAAATGGATGCGGGGCATGAGGAGGGCCATGTCCCAGGTCTCCGTTCAGCCCCTGGGACATGATGTGGGTCCTTGGCTTCACGCAGGAAAGAATTCAAGAGCGAGCCACAGTTGAGTAAAGGTAGATTTATTTAGAGAGATACATACTGTATAGAGTGTAAGACAAGAGAAAGGCATGGAAAGAGGTGTGGGAGTTGGGTGCTCAGGTTAAGTAAAAGTTGGTACACACCCCATAGACAGAGGGCGGGCCGTCTCCAAAGAGAAGATAGTGAAAAATTGCCGCTAGGCATGGTGTTGTCAGTTTCTACGGGCTCAATAGCTTCACAGGCCTACAGGTGGGACCATTCCAACTGCCCTGGGGAAGAGGCCGAGATTCCCAGGAACTGGACCACTGCCCATTCTTTGGCCTTTTGCAGTTAGCCTTAGGACTGTCATGGTGCCTGTAGGCATGTTATTTATCACATTGTTGCAGTGAGCGTATAATGAAGCTCAAGGTCTACTAGAAGTCAAACCTCTTAATCTTCAAGGCCAAGTAGGAATTAAATCTTCTACCATTTTGGTGAATCTTCCACCATTTTGGTGTTAAATTGCTATCATTCCTTGAGTGGCTGTGCCCTGCCTCCTTCCCTCCTGTCTCACAACCAATTCCAAAAGGCTCAAAGCCAAACCAATTCCAGAAGGCTCACTCTGGTACAAATAGCATAAAAGCTGATACATGAGGAGTTTCATCCCTTTTACCTTCCCTTTTATAAAACAGCTCTGGTTGAAAGATAGTGCTATAATTTAGGGAGCCGTTAGGGGCCATTGTTCTCCCGTTTTTAAGGAATACTGAGATTAAGCCATATTACAATAAAATATCATTTTTTTCCTTTTCATAACTAAAAATTTCCCATTTCTGTAAAATACACCCTAGGGGGCTACAAGATGCAACAGAGCTCTGGTTACCTATTATTACTTGTTCATAGCCAGTGTTGTCAAGTATCAGGCAAACAAACAAACAAACCAGTGCAAAATGGTTTCTCAGTATCACAGTTCCCTTAATCCAAAACGGAAAACCCCAACCAATGCTCCACTAAAAGGTGAAGCCAAATGCAATAGGGAAGAATACCCTGGTGTTGTCCCATGCAAGCTCTGCTACTTAATCGGAGATGTCGCAACCAGCCAATGCCTTGTTTCTTTCACCACAAAATCAAAAGCATTGTGGGCCAATAGCAAGCCCTTGGGGCAGTCCCTGATATGAAGGTGCTCGGGCAGCTGCTGAATAAGATCTTAAGAGCCACCACTGGCCAGGGGTCCATGTGCCACGAGCAAGAGACCTTCATAGTTGCCAAAACTGTTACCAAGTCAAACTTGGTTCCCTTGCCTGACATGCAGCAAAGCCAATCTACTGACACCAGGTTGTGGTGAAGGAAAGCACAGCGTTTATTGCAGGACCCCAAGCAAGGGCGTGGGAGACAAGCCTCAGATTCACTCCAACTTGGTCTTTGAGCTAGGGATTTTTTTTAAGGTGAAGAACAAAGAGGCTGCGATTAACCATTGTCTTGTGATGCTTCTGTGACATTTCTTGTTTTGGGTGTCAAGCTTCTCTGGACAGGTGGTTCATGGCTCTGGAATCTGTTAGCTCATCTTGCCCTGGAGAAACAACCTGAGTTTTTACATTAACAATGATATCTATGAGAGCAATGTTAGGCATCAACAATATTATCAACAACAAACAATTTTAGTTACCTGACTCCGGTCAATTAGTGTTCAGTTAGCACAGGATTGAGATCAGAGGGGTGAGAAATGGAATACAATTTTGCAGAGAGAGATTAATCATAAACTCAGTAATGGAACTTGGTTTTAGGCGGACTTGCCTTCATCTTTCCACTGTTACTCTTACATCTAGAAAAAGTCATATATAAATGTACCTATAACCTTTCCCCTTTTCTTAAACAAAACAGGCCCTACTAGATGTTCTACTTTACAATTTACTTTTTTTCACTTCACAGTATATCCTGATGACTCATAGCTATCTGCAGAGTTCTTTCTCATTAAAACTGTGCAGTTTCTTACAGTATTTGTCTTCCTCCATATGACATTTCACTTAGCATGATACCATCCAAGTCCATTCATGTTGGTATAAATGGAAAAATTTTATTCCATTATTCATATATATATATGACTGAGCAGTATTCCATTGTGTGTGTGTGTGTGTGTGTGTGTGTGTGTGTATACCACATCTTCTTTATCCATTCATCTGTTGATGGACACTTAGGTTGCTTCCATGTACTGGCAATTGTAAATGATGCTACTATGAACATTGGGTGAATGTATCTTTTTGAATTGGTGTTTTGGGGCTATTTCGGATGTATACCCAGGAGTGGAAATACTGGGTTATTTGATATTTCTATTTTTAGTTTTTTGTGAAATTTCCATACTGTTTCCACAGTGGCTGCAAAAATTTACATTTCCATCAACAGCACACAAGTGTTCTCTTTTCTCCACAACCTTGCCAACATTTGTTATTTGTGTTCTTTTTGATGATAGCCATTCTGACAGGTGTCAGGTGATAGCTCATTATGGTTTTGATTTGTATTTCCCTGATGATTAGTGATGTTGAGCATTGTTTCATGTGCCTGTCGGCCATCTGTATTTCCTCTTTGGAAAAATATCTATCCAGTTCTGTCCATTTTTTAATCAGGGTTTTTTTTTTATATTGAGTTTTATGAACTGTACACATATCTTGGATAATAACCTCTTATCAGTCATATCATTTGCAAATATTTTCTCCCATTCAGTAGGTTGTCTTTTGTTTTGTCAATGGTTTCTTTTGCTGTGCAAAAGCTTTTAAGTTTAATTAGGTCCCATTTGCTTACTTTTGATTTTATTTCCTTTGCTTTAGGAGATGGATCCAAAAGAGTATGGCTATGATTTATGTCAAAGAATGCTGTGCCTATATTTTCCTCTAGGAGTTTTATGGTTTCCATTCTTGCATTTAGGTCTTTTATCCATTTTGAGTTTATTTTTGTATATGGTATGAGAAAATATTCTAATTTCATTCTTTTACATGTATCTGTCCAGTTTTCCCCAGCACCATTTATTGAATACACCGTCTTTTCTCCATTGTATATTCTTGCCTCCTTTGTCATAGATTAATTGACCATAAATGCATGGGTTTGTTTCTGGGTTCTCTGTTTTGTTCCATTGATCTGTGTGTCCATTTTTGTACTAGTATTATTTGTTTTTGATTATTGTAGCTTTGTAGCAATAGTCTGAAGTCAGGGAGCGTGATAAGCTACAAGGATATATTGTGCAATGGAGAATAAAGCCAATATTTTATAATAACTATACATGAAGTATAACTCTTAAAAATTGTGAATCACTATTTTATACCTGTAACTTATATAATATTGTACATTAATTATACTTCAATAAAAAAGTCCTGTTTCTTATTAAAACTTATAAAAATTGTAAGGTTGTACCCTATTGATAGGCATTTATGTTGTCTCCATTACTTTGCTGTTACAAAAGTTAAAATTTAATAGCCTCAAGCCTATGCCATTTTAATTTTTTTTTTTGCCAGGATATTTTTGTGATAGATTCTTAGAACTAGATTCCTGAATCACGAAGTAAACACATTTATTTTTATTCTATACACATTAAACAACAGTTCCCCTCTCCCCCCTCCCTGCAGCCCCTGGTAACCACATAAATCCAAAGTTTTTAAAAGAACTACAAAACAGAAACCCCAAACAGATGGAAATCTTTATCCTTATACTCATGTCTCTGAGTTTTCAGAATTATATCAAGATAGTTTTTCAACAGATGAATTTTATTGAATGAAAGTTTATGAATCTGGTTTTAATTTTAAGTTTTTTCTCTGAAGCACAAAAGTTTAGGTTCTCATAAAAATTTGAAAAATAAAAATACAAAGATAAAAATAAGAGTCATGCAATTCATCCAGAAGATAACCAGTAACCATTTTGATATGTTTCATTCACTTTTTCTATTTTCCTTCCTCACTCCTCTGCCTGTTCAAGAGAGAGCCCCATGTATGCACATGGAGTAGGCAATATATATATAGATATGTTTATATATGGCTCTCTCTCTGTTGTATGGTCTGTAATGTGAAGGTAGGATCATACTGTAAATTTCTTTTCAAAGCATTTTTAAATGGGCCATTAAATGTTCTTCAAAAACACTCTATATTAGAACGGATGCATATGAAATTCTCATAATTTAACTCCCTTTTAATTGTTGGATATTTAGGTTGTTTCTAGGTTTTTGCTGTTTGTTTAGGGTCAACTTTGTGTATAAATCTTCTCTGAGGAGTTTATTTTCTTAGAGCTATTCCTAGAAATGGGTTGCTGAGTCAAAGGGTGTGCCAGTCTGTACTGGGATTCACTGTACTATTATCTGTGGTTTTATGAGCTGGAGAAAGTGCACAGATTCACACCATCCCCTGTATGTACAGTTATTTTATCTTCTACTCATAAAAGAGCACCCACTTCCATCACATAGAAGAAATTGTTTCACTCACCAAACATATGTAGCAACCTCTTGTCAATAGACCAGTATGAAACACAAAGATGTAGTTAGACTGAGACCAACACTAGGGCACAGTTAATTGATACGCTTAACCCATCCTTAGGAAGGGAAGTGATTTGGCTCCATTCACATTCTGTCACATCTCCTCATCTCTCATCACATTCAACGGAGGCACCTCTGGACCAGACTTACAATTTAGGTTATTATAAATATGTTGATTGAGGACAGAGTATATCATTAGTATATTTGGTGATGATCTCAATGCTCCAATTATCTAACATAATTGGGAACAAATTATTCTGTATAAATGAGTTTTGCAGATGATTGAGGCTAACAGTTAAAATGGTAAAGTTTGAGGTGCAAAAGTTCCAGTATTAAGAATAGATTTCCTGCCTTCTTAATTATAATGGACCCATCAGTGTAAATGAGTTTTCCTCCTGGCATATTGATTGGGGATTTCCTTGAAAGCAAAAGTTTTTGTCCCTAGATTTTTGTGGGATACTTTATTCTCCGTTGCCCATGGGGAGACATTCAGAAGAAAGAAAATGTTTTTTACCCCATGTTTTGGAGCATCTAAAACCCATAATCTGTGTGGACAAGCTTTAATTGGACACTTGTATGCCAGGCTGGCCAGTGCTGGGCGACCAAAAGGAGAGCCCCAGGTCTTGCCTTGAAGAGCGCACTCCAGTGGGGAGGCAGTGACTTCAGAGTCACTGATGCCTGATGAATAGCCTGATGCCTCAGGTTTTCATAGAAGGAGGCAGACAGAGGTCTGTCATCATGTAGAAGTGAATTTGAATCTGGGTTCCTCTACTTCTTGGTTCTTAGCTTCTCTGAGCCTCAGTTTCTTCCCATGAAATGGGGATATGAGGGGTCTGAGGTTGTGGTAAGATCATGTACCTGATGCCCTTAGGGCCCTCTAGCAGGTGAGAGGAGACATCACTTGGTTGCTATTACCTTTAGGGGTCCTGGAGGTGGAGATGGGGTGGGGGAGTTGCTCCAGACGCAGCTGCAGCCTCGCTCCCCTTTCCCACCACCATAGCGCTGTCTTTTACTGGAACTCACTCTGTGACTTTGAGCAAGTCAGTTTCTGACTATGGTGGTGGTTGCGGATGGGCAACGGGTTGCAGAGAGCTGGTTTCAGAGGTATCAGGGATGCCACGCTTCCCACATTTAAAAAGTTTAGATCATTTCAGTCCCTCTTCCTCGCCCAAGTCTTCTGTTGGACGCCCAGGTGAGCTCTGAGAGGGGCCCGCAGGTAATGATAATATGAATCGAGAACCTGGCATTTACTCCGTGACCCGACCTGTGCTAAATCCAGGGGGACACCTCCGAAATTCTCCGCAGCCCCCAGTCCGAGACATCCGGGGTCGGGCTGTCCCTGTGGGCCCCGCGCCCATTCAATGCCTAAGATGTCGAGGTCGGCGGGGGAGACACGGCGCCGCCCGACGGGCCGCCCCTGCGGGCCCCGCCCGGCCGGCGGGAGAGCGACACCAGGGGCGGGGCTGGGCGGGGCCGGGCCGGGCGGGGCGTCGGGCAGGGGGTTCGGCCCGGGCTCGGTGCTACACTGGCCCGCCAGACCGTCCCACACCTGCCACCATCCGATGGGTCCGCTGCCTTTGTGCCAGCCAGTAGGGCTGTCGCTGCTGCTGCTACTGGGACCCGTACTCTGGCTCAGCGCAGGTAAGTGAGGGATGGACCTCCTCCGAGGACCCGCGAATTTCTGGGATTCCTCCGGCCCTCCCCAGAAACCCTGCCTTCCTACCCCTCTGTGAAGACTCGAACTCCCAGCCCTCCCAGGGGTCCCAGGAGCCCCATGGCCCCCAGCCCTCCTTTCTGTGGCATACAGTCACATTGCTTCCCAACCTCCCGGGAACCCTGTCCATCCCCCTCCCCTCCTACTCTCCTAGAGCCCCTACTCATTCCTTCCAGGGCCCCAGAACTAGCCCAGCCCTTCCCTGGGTGTTCAGTGTCCACCCCAAACACCCTATCTGCTCCCTGTCACCCTCTGCAGCGATCAGACCTCCCCACCGACCTGGCCTGGGGTCCCATGAACTGACCCTTCACTCCACCTGCCCCTGGGGTCTGCAGTAGGACTGCCAGGGGGACACCAGAGACTGGATGCATCAGGGGAAGCAGGGGTTCAGCTCCCACTGGGATCGGGGAAGGACATGAAGTCGCCTTCTCACCCACCTCTGGGGGGTCACCCTTGGAGAAGTCCCCTCAGCAACTGCCCACTTTTGGGTGCCCAGACACCCTCAGGGAAATACACAAGCACCACAGGCATGGAACACCCTCAGCCTCACCTGGGCACTCAGGACAGACTCACACAGACACAGGCAAAGACATCCGGAGAGGAACACACACACACACACACACACACACACAAACACACACTCTGGGATACTGAGATAGCCCCATATGGACACACACACAAAATGCATGCACACACACACAAACATACATACACACCCTCAGGCCCATAGGAGGCCTGGACACCCTTGACACGCCCCACAGAGGCTGTTGTGGGCAGACAGAGCAAACAGCCCCTAGAATGACCTGCCCCACCTAAGTTGGCACAGAGGGAGTGTTTGCCTTGGTTACAAACCCAATGCTGGGTGTCTGCCCATGCCTGGGTTCTCCATAGGGCTGAGCCCAGGATCCTAAGATGCCAGAGTGTGGGTCAGGACAGTGTCGAGGGGCCCTCTGGGGACAGCTTTGGGGTGTGGAGTGAGGACCAGGGTCCAGCCAGATATGCTTAGACTTGGAGTGTTCCATGGGGCTTGTTGGACCCAGGGTTTTCTGAAAGCCTGCCGCCTGTCAGGGCATCCGGAGCTGCCTACAGCAGAGATCTGTCCAGGTGGGAGGGTCACTCCTATACAGTGGCACAGTGTGACAAGGGCCACATGGGGGTGAGGCAGATTCCAGAAGGAGGTGATGGGTGAGCTGGGTGAGGATGGGGTGAAGGCATTTGCAGCACAGTGTGTATGTGATGGGAAGTTTATCAGGAAGAACAGGAAATGATGAGCAGGGTCCACGTGGAGGGACTGAGAGAGGATACTGGAGAGATGTTGGGGGTTGGCTCCTGCAGGGCCTCTGGCTCAATGAGGACCCTGAACTTTTCCTGGAGGAGGATGGGAGCCTCGGGTGGTTTCAGCCAGCTGTGAGCCAAGTCTGAGGACCAGTCATCTAGAGAAGGAGGCAAAACTTCAAGCTTTTTTTTTTGTACCTTGTGCATACTAAGCATGTACTCTACCACTAAGCTATACCCTCCCTCCTCGAGGCAAAACTTTAAACTCTAAACTTGTTTTTTACGTTTCGTTTTTATTCAACTCATCTCTAGTCCCCTACACCAGTATGTTACTTTTGTCCACTGAGAGAAAAATAAAATTGGACTTGATTTTGGCCTAGACCCTTCAAAAATGTCAGTGTGATAAAAACTTGTTCTGGATAAAAAGAATTGAAGGTGGGGCAGGGTGTAGCTCAGTGGTATTAGCATACACAGGTTCTGAGTTCAATCCCCAGTACTTCCAGTAAACAAACAAAGAAACAAACAGAACTCCCCCCTCCCTACCCCCCCCCCACCAAAAAGACGTGATAAAGATGTGAAAGAGACATGATGATTAAAGGCAATGGATAAATCGCCTCTGGAGCCTCAGTCTGGGAGCAGTGGGTAGAGATCAGACTCCCAGGAATCAGGCGGGGCTAGGCATGAAGTTTTGCTCTGTAGCTCACCAGCACCTTGACCTGGGGTGGATCCTTTTGCCTCTCTTTGCCCACAAGACAAGGTGCCTCTGCTGTTGACAACAATGTTGCCTGTGACTTGGGGAGCACAATGCATGGTGTAGGGTGAGGTTCCAGTGACAGCAGCTTCTTACTGTGGCTCCGATTGTGGTTTTTGACCAAACATCAGAGTGGACTCATGGCCCTCACCAAAATGAGGAGTCGGTCTGGGGTTCTCTGATGCCCAGGTCACAGCGGGTTTGGATGCCTCTTTGATGGCTCTGTCACCCTGGCAGCCCTCCTTCCCATGCTGCTATTGGGTGGGGAAGAGGGAGCCCTGGTTTGGGAGTCAGAAACCTGGGTCTGAGCCCTGATCAGGTGAAGGTTCTTGCTGGCTGTGTGACTGTAGGGGTCATCCTTCTCGCCTGGGCTTCCCCTTTCTCGCCTGGGAGATGCAGGGGTTCCAGTTGTATCAACTGTGTACAGCTGTGTGTCAGAGTCACATGCGATCCAGAGAAATGGCTGGGATGGGGCCACAGGGCCTCCCCGTGTGGAAGGAAGCTATACCTGGGCAGTGACAATAAGAGGAGAGGCAGAGAGCCCTAAGCCAGAGTCTAGAGGGGCCTAGTCGGGGTGGGGGAGACCCAGGGACAAGGAAGCCCCCGCAGAGGACCCCTCCTTGATGGCAGGGACCCTATTCAGCTCATCTCTGATGTTCAGTGCCCAGCACAGGTGACTGGACAGACATATGATGCCTAACTTGCAATCAGATTGTATTTAGAGGGCACAGGATTGGGAATCAGGGCATTCCAGGAAGAGGGACCAGCCTGTGCAAAGGCCCAGTGGTATGATCTTTCAGACACCATGTCTCTGTGACTTGTTTTCTCTTTCAAGGGCTGCCTTGAAGATATTGATGATAATAGTTAGAGCTCATTGGATACAGGGTGCTTTACATGCATGATCTCATTACATTCTATGGAGTGAGGTCACCTTGTCCCTCTATTTTACAGATGAGGAAACCAAAGCACAGAGAGGTTGAGTTGTCCAAGGTCACACAGCTAGGAAGTAGGAGAAAAAGGATTTAAACTCAGATAGTTATGAAGGCCCTTTTCAGAGTAATACCCTTCCCCAGGGCCAGGGCAGCCCCGACCTGCAGCCTCAAACCTTTGTTCCCTCCCACCAGCTTCCCAGAGGTCACATGTGCACCGACGTGGGCTCATAGAACTGGCAGGGACTGTGGAATGTGCTGGCACCCGCTCCTCCATGGCCTATGTGAACTACGGCTGCTATTGTGGGCTGGGCGGCCATGGCCAGCCGCTGGACGCCGTTGACTGGTGAGTACTTGCTCGGGCTAGAAGGCCTCCACCCCCTGGGGTAGTTAAGGCCTATGAGGAAATATCCAAAACTGGGGCTGGGGTTTAGACTCAGAAGATCCCAGGATGGGTTACCACCCTGCAGGTGTAGAACCTCCTGGGTGACATGCTGGTGAGGACAAACCTGGTGCCAGCTGCCCCCCAATCTGGCCATGGAGTGATTACTTTAGCTGAAAAAAAAATGACATGACATCGATCAGATATGCACCAGAAGTGTTCTGAGAACATTAAAGTGAGGCACAGACAGATCAACTTGTCTGGTGCCACACAGAGAG
Organism: Camelus dromedarius; assembly: GCF_036321535.1. Taxonomy (NCBI): domain Eukaryota; kingdom Metazoa; phylum Chordata; class Mammalia; order Artiodactyla; family Camelidae; genus Camelus; species Camelus dromedarius. Next base: position 12,700,301 of record NC_087459.1, on the reverse strand, counting down.
GATGGGGTGGAGGCTGGGATTTGAACACAGGCAGCCTTGCTGGAGCCAGGCCCCTCGTCACTGCCCTCTACTACCGTGTGGAAAAGGCCTGTTCTGTGCAAGGCTGTGTGTTTAGATCTTTCCATGACTTCCTCTCATTTGCCCTTGCGGCCGTCCGTGCAGGCAGGTTCCATGGCTATCCCCATTTTACAGACGAGGCCATGGAGGCTGAAAGCTACTCAGCCCATTTCCACATTGTGCTAGTAGGCATAGAGGGCAGAATTTGACTGTCCCTTCCCTAGCTTGGAGGGTGTAATCGTCACTGACAGGTCTTTATCCAGCCTCGTGCCTTCAAAGCCCCTGCCCTCCCACACTCTGGTTGTCTGGTTCCTGCACATCTTTCCAGATGCAGCCCAGGTGTCACCTCCTCTAGGAAGCCTTCCCTGAAGCCCAGCTGGGCCTGGTACCTCCTCTGGCTCCCAGAATCCCATCTCCTTACCCAACATCCCAGCACTTCTTGGCACGCATGTGGCATCTGGTGGCTCGTCTGCCTCCCCCACCAGACTGGGGCTCCTTGGGGACAGAGCAGAATCTGACTGATGTCGCCCTGCCAGACCCCACTGAGGGTTCGACATGGTGTGGGGCTGATGACTGGGTGGAAACAGTAGCTCTGAATGATTGCATGACGGGCAGATTTATAGATATCTCTAGGTGTTTCTCGGGGAACTTGTATGTTGTTATTATTATTATTACTATTGTAACTGGGGTCCTATCATGTGGCAGATCTGGGGCTGGACTCTGGTGACCCTGAGGGGAACAGGACAGAAATGGCCCTGCCCTCACAGAGCTCTGGCCAGGAGGACAGATGTTAATCAGTCTTCTCCCTAATTAGGGTCTCATCATAAACCTGTCCCGAGGCAAGGAACCTGGTTTTATGAGAGGGTGTGATAAGGAGACTGGCAGAGACTGGGGAGACAGGGGATCTGGATGGCATTCTGAGGAAAGGGGCTGGTGCTTGGACAGAGACCTAGAGCAGGAAGAGTGGGTAGGAAGTTCTCCCAGACAGAGGGCAGAGCGTGGGCAAAGTCAGGAGGCAGGGAGGGTGTGGCTTGCTCCAGGAACAGAGAAGAGACAGTGAGGCTGGAGCTCAGAGACTCAGAGAGTGAGGCATTCAGGGGCCAGGCTCGAGTGTGGCCAAGGGATGGAGGCAGTACAGGACACACTGGGGTCAGCAGAATTATTTCCCAGGATGGGGATTCTTGGGGACAAAGCTTGGACCAGAAAATGCTGTCACCCCGGGGGTCCCCACCTGCCCATAGTTCCGGCACAGGAAGATGGCCAAGAGAGCATCCCTGCCTTCACCCACCTGCTGGTCTGCCTGGCCACCATCCACAGGTGCTGTCATCACCACGACTGCTGCTACAATCGTGCCGAGGATGCTGGCTGCAGTCCCAAGTTGGAGCGCTACTCCTGGCAGTGTGTCAATCACAGCATCCAGTGTGGTGAGTTCCCAGCATTAGACACAGTAGCAACCAGCGGCTGGAGCTTAGAGGGGCTCCCAATTATAGGCAGGATCTCTCTCCCATCTGCCCCAGTCTCTACCATGCCCTATTGTCTGTCTGACCTTCAGGCCAAGTGTCAATTACCATATTTCATTTCCCTTGTGCTGTTGATTTTGTTATGGAAAAGAAATATTTCTATCAAACCTAAAGAAACAGAAGGTAGACCGAAAGGCTGAATGCTTGGAGCAAAATGGGAGTGGTGAGCCCATTTATTTGTCAAGTTGAAGAGTGCACCTGGCTTTGACGTCTCTCCTTTGCTTCACTCATTAGCACTACCTGCCACAGGGGACAGCTGAGTTTGCAATCCCTGGCCTGGTGGTCAATAGCTTAGTCAGTGATTCAGATTCAGGCCCAGCTCTGATCTCTCAGAGTCTCAGAAGTTTCCTCATCAGTAAACTGGGGGCAGAAATCAAGCCAGCCTATTGTGAGGATGCAATGACAGTGTCACAGGGCTTCATGCATAGTAGATGTCATTAAATGTCTGTTGACGAAGTGACTCAACACAGAACCTCCGGTGAGGGTGACCAGGTACCCCTCCACCGAGCACAGGATTTGGAGGAGTATGTGAACACTTACTGAGTAACCCTGAACCCCTCAAAAAGAAAGTGGTTTTCAATTCTCTTTTAATCCCTCTTATTTTATGAAATTAGGAGAAAGTCTCAGTTCTGTGCAACTTTGCTCTAACATCCCTGGAACTCTGGCTGATCCTTTTCAACCCACAGAGTGAGTTTCTGGTTTACAGCCTTATTCAAAAACAGTTCTATTTCTAAATTTAGTTCTGGCTTAAAGAAAATCCTTCATATCTATCTATCTACCTATCTGTTTATCTATGTCTTTATCTTTAACCACAAGCAGCATATATTTAATGAGGATAATTGTAACACAATCTATTCTAACATCAGCGTACATTTTACATGACCAGCCACTTCCGAAGTTCAAAGAAAAATAAAACTGCAATGAAAAATGTTGTGTCTCTCAGGGCAAACTTTCTGATTTTTAAAAGAAAGCAATAGCGGGGAGGGTATAGCTCAGTGGTAGAGTGTGTGTTTAGCGTGCACGAGGTCTTGGGTTCAATCCCCACTACCTCCATGTAAATACATAAATAAACCAAATTTCCCTCCCCTCCCCACCCCAAAAAACAACAACAAAGCAATAAGAGGAGTGAGGCATTTCTTTTTAATATTACTTTCTGATGGATGGTATTTTCTGTTTAAAGTTTCCTTTCAAATAAATTTAAAAGCCGAATCAATGGGAAAAGCCAGAAACTGAGTTAATAGTAAAGGCACAATGTAGGGAGGGCTAGGGTTTGGGCAGTAAGACTCCAAGTTATCTGAGGAGCCAGAAATGACACAGGCAATTGGTTCCACAAGTTTTTTAGGTTTTACTTTTTTTGGTGGGGTGGGGAGGAGGAGGTAATTAAGTTTGTTTGTTTGTTTGTTTGTTTTGTTTGTTTGTTTTTAGAGAAGGTACTGAGGATTGAATCCAGGACCTTGTGCTTGCTGAGCATGAGCTATACCCTCCTCCTCCTTTTTTTTCATTAGTAGAGGTGATTAGTGTATCTCATTGTGGTTACGATTTGCCTTTCCCTAGTGAGTAATGATGTTAAGCATGCTTTTGGGCTGTTTTTGTATCTTCTTTGGAGAAATATCTATTGAAGTCTTTTGCTCATTTTTAATTGAGTTGTTTGTCTTTGTGTTGTTGAATTGTAAGAGTTCTTTATATATTCTGGATACTGGGCCCATTATACATGCGATTTGCAAATATTTCCTACCATTCTTTAGATTGTCTTCTCCTTTTCTTGATAATGTCTTTGATACACAAGAGCTTCAATTTTGATAAAGTCCAATTTACCTATTTTGTCTTCTGTTGATTGTGTTTTTGGTGTCCTATCTAAGAATCTATTGCCAGATCCAAGGTCATGAAGATTTACCTCTGTTTTCTTCTAATAGTTTTATAGTTTGAACTCTTAAATTTAGGTCATTGATCCACATAGAGTTAATGTTTGTCTGTGGTATGGGGTAGGGGTCCACCTTCATTCTTTTGTGTGTGGATATCCAATTGTTCCAGCACAATTTGTTGAAGGGACTCTTTTTTTCCCTATTCAATAGTTTTGGTACCCTTGTTGAAAATCACTTGGCCTTAGATGGGTGACCTCTCTGAGCCTGTTTCTTTACCTGGAAGATGGGTGTTGCAAAGAAGAAAGAAGGATTTAATACGTGATAACCAAATTGGACTGAGGTTGTTACTTTCTTCCTTCCACTCTCCTCCATCCTTCATCCTTATCTGAACCTCTCTCTGACCCCCACTACCTCCATCTGAAAGAATTGAGGATCTGGTATGACTTGCCACTAAAACCCCAGCTTCTGCAGACTCAGTCTACTTTAGAGGAAAAGGAGCTATCATAAGCTGACTTAGAAGGATGTCCTTAGAGACGTTTGGTTTCTCAGCCATATCTTGGTCTGAATTAGGAGTTGGCATAGAGCAAGGCTGTATTAATATAGAGACATAACATCAATGTTTAGGACTAAGAGTCATCATCTCTCTAACCATCTAATGAGAGTTGGGGAAAATGAAGCCCAGGGAGAGAAGTGACTTTCTTAACGTGGTGGTGAGAAACCCATTTCTGGACATGTTACTTGTGCCCAAGCTGCCCCCTTCCACTGTGGGCAGAGAGGAGGTGAGGTGGGCTTTGAATGGGAAATCTGTTAAAGATCTTTCTTTCTTCCCTTCAACCTGTATGTCCTGCCTGCCCCTAACCCTGTAAAAATCATGTTTGTAGACTATTTCTTGGTGTGTCTGCTGGTGGAATCTGTGCCTGTTGACAGAACTACCCTCCCTAAACCCAACGAAGAGAACCAAAATATCTATTATGCATTTTTGGCTAAAAATATTCTCTTATTCTGTTTGGAGATATTCTGAACATAGTTGTTGACTTAATTACAGGTGGGGCCCATTTTCCATTTATGGGCCTGACTTAAATATATTTTAAAAAATGTTAAGCATATAATAATATTTGCTGGCCGGCCTTTATTTTAAACTTAACTCTGGGGAGCTATGTTTCATTTGAAGCTTGTTTTTTTTTAAGTTCATGTAACTTTTTATTTTTTTTAATTTCCTGATAACTATTTTTTAAAAACATTTTTATTGAGTTATAGTCATTTTACAATGTTGTGTCAAATTCCAGCATAGAGCACAATTTTTCAGTTATACATGTGAAGTTTTTATTATTCTTGAATAACGTGAGGCTGTTGGGTTCCCGAGGCCATGGAGCAGTGAGACCAAGCTTTGCTTTAGAAAGAATCTTTCTTGCTCAGGGAGAAGGGATGGGAAAATAAGGGAAGCACAGACGATGGGTCAGGAGATGCTGGGCTGGAATCCTGGCCCACGACTTCTCAGCTCTGAAGCCTGCCAAGCCTCACTTTCCTCATCTGTAAAATGGGAATAATAAAACTGGTGCTAGGTTTCTATAAGAATAGGAAATGATGTATGGCTTTTCTGTATTCTCCCAACAAATATTATGGAGAATCTGCTCTGTGCTAGGTTTTGGGCAAGACAGAGAAGCAAGGCTCTGTAGTATAAAAAGAGGAGAGCGAAAAATAGTGTCTGTGCCAACCGCAGTGGATTATGATACATCCTACAACATGGATGAATCTTGAAATCATGAAGCTCAGAGAAAGAAGCCAGACAAAAAAGGTCACATATTATATAATTCTATGTATATGAAATGTCCAGAACACTTAACTCCATAGAGACAGAAAGCACAGTAGTGGGGGGAAGGTATCGCTCAGTGGTAGAGCGCATGCTTAGCACGCACGAGGTCCTGGGTTCAATCCCCAGTACCTCCTCTAAAAATAAATAAATAAATAGACCTACTTACCCTGCTCCCCCAAAAAAATTCTTAAAAAAAAAAAAAAAAAAGAAAGCACATTGTCGTTCGTTGCCAGGGACTCTGGAGAGGGGGAGAGGGGAAGAGGGGAATAGGGGAGTGACTTAATATGTGTGGGGTTTCTTTGGGGGTGACAAAAATGTTTTGGAATTAGATAGAGGTCATTGCACACCACTGTGAATGTACTAAACACTACTGACTTTTAACTAGCTCCTGCTAAGTTTGGCATCCTTTCCTCCAGATTTGTGTGTGTGTGTTTAAATAAATAAATAAGAAGAACAATCAGATCACACTACATACATTTTATGTTTTTTTTCACGTAATATTATGTCTTGGACATCTTAGAACATCTAGGTTGGTCTCATTCTTTTTAAACTAGAGCATCATCTATGGCAGAGTGTCTCCAGCCTGACACTGTGGACATTTTGGGCTGGATGATTCTGTTGTGGGGGGGTTCCTGTGCATTGGAAATGTTTAGCAGCATCCCTGGTCTCCACCAGCCGGATGCCAGGAGCAATGTCCCACACCCCACATGTGACAACCAGTGACGTCTGCAGACGCTGCTAAATGTCCACTTGGGGACACAATGGCCCACAATTGAGAATGACCAGTCTGTGACAGGAATGTACCTTATTTTGACCGTTTCCCCATCAACGCCTGTTCACAGCTGCAGAGACCATGTCTTGTTCATAAGTCGGTGTGCACTTGTGAGACGGTTTTGTAGCACTGGGTCCTAGAATTGTTGAGTCAAATGGTGTATTTGAGGTGCCTCTAGAATTTATATGTGGAAACAGCTGAGGGGCAGCTTGGAAGGAGGACTAGAGAATTTGTCCTGAGGGCTATTTACACAGCAAGGGCATTTAAAAAATGTAAATTGTGTTGGCTGTAGAGGCTGGGGAGGGGCTAAAGGGAGCCCTGGTAAGATTAGGGAGGAGGAGGGCCACCAAAGCCCCCACATGCCCCCTCTTTTCAGCACTGTCACTGCATGGGACAGATACTTTAAATCTAACAAATAATGGAAACAAACCTTTCAACTAAACCTTGAAATAGCTGCCTTTCAGATTTTGTTGAGATTGGTTTTTCCGTGATGAAAACGCCGTATGGCTCAAAGTAGAAAAGTTTCAAATTACAAAAATGTAAAAGTTTTATGGAAATAAAGCTGCCATAGACATTACCCAGACAACCACTTGGTTAACCTCCATTTTTTCTTTTTGGGAGGTGACTTTTTTTTGGGGGGGGTCGTTTTTGCGTGCATAATTTATTAAAAAAATAGCAGTATGTTTTGTACCCCTGACTTTTCTCTTAAGTATAAGCTGTTTCCCATGTCATTAAAACTCTATTAAACAATCCTGTTACAAACTTGAATTTGTAAGGGCGGGCGGGTGCCCTGAGTTGACACCCCATTCCCTTCCTGAGGACAAGCCTTTTGAGGCCTGGGGTCAGGCAGAGCTGGGCTGGGGCCTCAGTCCCCATGCCCCTTCCTGGATCTCTCTTCTGTAAGGTTGGGGTGCTGATGGCACCGCCCTGAGTGGATGGGGTGAGATGGGGACCTAAGCCAGCCCTTCCCATAACTGTACAATCAATGCTGGCTTCCACGTCCCCACTTTTTCTGTTATCCATTTAATGAATTGTAACCAAGGCAGTTTGCAGTGATTAAACACAGGCTTTTGGCGTCGGGGGTGTTTGTGCTTTGTCCTCCCTCTCAGCAGTTTCCCAGAATGTGGAAGCTTAATAAATGAATTTTACGTGAGAAAGACTTTCCCCTTTCAGTCCTCTGTTAATTTTTCCAGTTAGGCAAGGAGGAAGTATCAGTGGCGTGATGATCTGGCTGTTACAGAGGGTGAACCTCTCTTACATGTGCTAATCTCCCCTTTTTAACCAAGACACCCCAATTTGGGGGCTTATAGCCTTTCAGGTGGGCAACAGCATCTAAGCAGACTTTGATGAGAACTTTATCTTCACTGGTTTTTGTTGTTGCTTTTGCTTGTTAGTTTTTGAATCAATTTTTAAAATGTTTTATTTTGAATCCTTTTAAAAAACATGTGTGGTGTAAGCTTTAGGTTTCCCACTTACGTCAGTGATAGCATATACTTAGTGTAATCGAATGCTATTTAACATAATTAAACTATAATTTATTTATTTAATAATTGACTTACTATTTTAAAAAATGAAGGGATTTAAAGCAATCGTCTTGAAGCTGCCATGTGCCTGAGTTTGGGAAACGCTATGTGCAGTCATGCAGATAAACACTTTAAATCCTGGCAGCTCACTACAGGGCCTAGGGTTCCCGCCCACTGCCTCTGCCTTACACCCCTGCTCATCACCCTGTCCCCTCCGTCCCCTCTGGTGCTGCCACGCTCTCTGAGTGTCGCCCCGAGGGAGAAGCTGATGAATTTTCTGACTCTCTTGCTCCAACTTGCTAGGACCTCCAAGGAATGTGTGCATTTTAAGAGGGGATTTTTAAAGATCAGTTCGCAGCTTAAGGAGGTCGGCTGTAGCTCCTGAGCGCCTACTGGATGCCCTGCATTTTACCGACTCTTTTCATTCTCCCAACAGCCCTGAGGAGTAGGTACTGTTAGCATCGTCACGTGGTCTCGTGGCAACAGCCTGGGAAAGATGAAGTGATGTGTCCAAGGTACATAGCTACTCTATCCATGGCCGAGCTGGCGACCTCCAAAGCTCATGCTTCACTGGGCCTCTGAGAGGAATTTGGAAGGATTTACTAGTGGGTCCACTCCATCATTTATGTGAATAATTAAAAACCCGCAGTCAAAAGCAGGTGACATATCCACAGCTGTTCTATCTTCTAGATGAATAAGATACAACTTGAAGATTGCAAACTCTTTCCATCTCAAAGTAATGACTCTGTAGCCATGGGATTCCCAAGGCAGAAGGAGATTTACCTTTGGGTGGCAACCTCTGCATCTCTGTATGAGGTGGGCCCAGGATGGAAGGGAGTATGGAGTACATGATTGGCACCTAAAACAAGCTGTTTTCTTGGAGGAGCATCTGAAAGAGACTTAGAGAGGGGCAGAGAGAAGCAGGTGGAGCTGATGCTGATGGAGTGCATGTCCAGGGCCAGACCCCCGCCGGGCCCTTTACACAGGCTTTCTCACCCAGGCGTCCCCATAAACCCGCAAAGTGAATGGGGCCTGCATTTTAAATGAGGACTTGGTTCAGATAAGATCACACAGCTAGGAAATAGCAGAGCAGTGTTCAAAACCAACCAACCAACCATGGATGGTTCCCAGGCATCTACTGCTTGTCTAAATGGATCCTCAAATCCAAGAGTGTAATATTGATGGAGAAGAGAAGCCAAAAGTTCATATGCACTTTGGACTCTCCATGTCTAAAGACTTCCCTGGTAACTTCAATTTCCTTTTCTGTAAAATGGGGCAAACATCACCTCCCTCTGGAGTTGCCATGAAAATGGAGATCACATGGTGAACCATCAGTGTCACCTAGATGTAATCACGACCCTTCCCTCTCTGCCCCCAGTTTTACTCACTTCCCCTGTGTTTATCCTCGAGTCTCTGCAAATCCCTGCTCTAACCTGTTTCCCCGCTTCTTCTAGGACCAGCGGAGGACAAATGCCAAGAACTCATGTGCAAGTGTGACCAGGAGGTTGCTAGCTGCTTAGCCCAAACTGAGTACAACCTAAAGTACCTCTTCTACCCCAGTTTCTTATGTGGGACGGACTCACCCAAGTGTGACTGACTAGCCTGACTTGAAATGTCTTTTTTTGCACTAGGAAATAAAACTCCTTTTTGCTGATCAACAACCTTATTCAGTTCTTTGCAGGAGGGGACTGAGGCCAAGTGTTAAAGCCGCAACCCTTGTGTTTGCTTTCTCTCCTGTCCTGGAACTTGGGGCTGGAACCAGTTTGGTTTCCAGTTTAATTGATGTCAAAAGTCCTATGCCTATTTTATAAAACCGCAACTGTATTTATGACTGTATTGGGTTTGATACCATTTTTGAGGTTTAACCTTTATGAAAGGGCTGAGCTTTGTCTTCTAACCTGCTCCCGAGGGCAGTAGTCAAAAATCAACAAACACTTACCGTGCACCTGGCCGTGTTCTAGGTTCCGGGCTGAGGCAATAAACAAAGACAGCCACACGGTGCCCACCCTTGTGAAGTTCAAGTCTAGCAGTTGTTAGCTCAAGAATCTTCTTCCCTATCCCACTCCACTTTTAACACCTAAAATTTATTTCCTATTACAAAGGTCGTACATACTCATTGCTTAAAAAAAAGGAAAATAGAGAAATATAAAGGAGAAAAGAAAATTACTTCCCACAGTCCAGAATAACCATTCTTAGCATCTTAGTGTGCTGCCCATCAATCTTGTCCATAATGTTTTAAAAATGTAACTGAGATTATATACCTTATGATTTTCATAAGCTTTTTTCTATTTCTCCATGTCTTAAAAAAAAAAAGTCTCTGGAAACTTCACTTTAAAGAGTTGTATTAGATACTATTTTATAGATTGCTAGCTTTTGGACATAGGTGGTATTATTTCCTATAAAATTCAATTATTGTTGTGATGAGAATGCTTGGGATTAAGTCTTCGCTCCCCCTCACCATTCCCACCATTTTATTATTCCTCAACTGCTATTTGCAGAAATGGAATTTTTGCATCAAAGAGCCTGAATATTTTAAAGATGCCTCACTGTGACAGACCCCAGCCGGCTATGACTGAGCGGGTCCAAGGGAGGAGGGGCAGCCGGTGGCCCTTGCTCTGATATGCCTGTACCTCCTGCTGGCGATAAGGGGGGAGTGTCCAGCCCAGCCTGTTTGCTCTAGGCCAAGTCCACTGTGCGCTCCTCCCTGTGGCATCTGTGGGTATTATTACTCATCTTTGAAGCATGATGTGTGGAGCAGGTGGGGACAGTGTGGGGAGGCCAAGGGGAGCGGGTGGGGAGCACTGGACCGGGAGTCTGACAAACTGCAGTCTGGCCCAGGCCCAGCTCTGCTGGTGCCACCCAGCCTCCACCTCTTCATCTAAAAAGAACAGCAACCCTGCGAGGCATGACGCCAGGGATGTGCAGATGCTGTGGTGTCTCCAGATCTGCTGGGCTGTCAGTATCCCTGGCAGGTCTCGAGGGTTAAAAACAGGGAAAGTCAGGTATGCTCAGGGACTGATGAGCAAACACAGGAGGAAGAGAAACACTCTCCCTCCCTTCACTTAAGATGTCTTCGGTGGCTCCTTGGTTAGAGGTCCATGTCAGGCTGGGGGACTTGAGCATGACTAGTTGATTGTATTGGGTGATGCAGAATTTCTTCTTGTTTCCTAAACTGTTCACTTTTCTCTATCTAGAAGTTTTATCTGTATTTAAAAAAAATCCTCATTTTTATTTCAAGTAATTTCTTCAAACTTTCAGATGCAAAGTTTGATTAAAATCCTCAAAGGGCTTATGAGTGGCTCATGGAATCACCAAAAACACTTCGGATGCACTGATCTCTGCAGGTCCCCTCCTCAGACAGCTCACATCTCACACCTGCTACTGTCGCACGGGAAGGCAATTGAAAGCCATAGTTCATCTCACTCATATTTACAAAGTTAGCACTTGGTGTAATTATACTTGCCGCTTTATACATTTGAACAGGACAATAAAGATTATACAGTGTGAGGTCAATGTACAAAATGTTTCCTTGAACAACGGACTATCCTGGATTTTACAGATTAAATTCTTCAAAACAAGATAAAGCAAACCCCGAAACAACAATTTTAAGTAGCACTGAGGCAGCTCAGCCTGATGTGAATTACTCTGCATTAACTGCCTGACATCCCACTCTAATCCTCCCAGAGAAGGGGATCCACATTTTCAATTACACGTAGAAGAGTGATAATAAGTCTGCGTTCTGGCCTCACACTGAGTCCTCTGAGAGGTTTAACTCTGATACCTTCTAGCAACTCTTCAATGAAGACAATTGCTGACGGGTTTTGGTTTTTCCTCTGTGTTTTTTTACATGCGGCTACCTATGCCTATGACAAGACTTTCTCCTGTTTTTCCGAACCTGACTTAGAGGACAGGCCTGGCTTGGGCTCACTCTTGGGGCTCCGACTCACTGCAGGAGCCTTTTGTCAGTCACTGAGGTTAGGGCAAGTGGGACTGCGACCCACTCCATGTCCTCTGAGGACCCGGGGTCCTTGCCAAACATCGTGGACTGGGCCTCCCGAGTCCCTGTGAGGAAGGCGGCTGGGTGGGAGGGGCTGCTGCTGTGGCCGAGCTCTGGGATGCGGCCCCTGCTGCCACAGGCAGGGGGAGAGGGGGCCTGGCTGTAGCCTCTAACAGACAAAGCAGCAGAAAACAGGAAGTCCGCCCCCCTCCCCCCGCCTCCTCTCCCCCACTTCAGCATCAGAGCTCCGAGGGCAGGGAGGCTGGAAGAGTCCCTCAGAGCCTGGGTAGCGTCAGTCACAACACCTGCGTTTCCAGCCGTCGAACCTCCTTGACCACGAGATCAATGTTAATAATTGGGTTAAAGTACAGGGCCCAGTAAAATAGACAGTTGCAAATGAACTGAGGAATGAGGGGCCAGAACATGGCCACAAAAAGCCCCTGTGTTGATACTTTCCAAAAATGGCTCCACATCCTCTGAGGCACAGTCCTGAAAAAGGAAGAGAAGTGTTTGAGAGGCAGAATCGTGATGGCGTTTCTAACGACAACGCCCAAGTGCTCAGACCCTGGGCCTTTTCCCAGCGCGGAGCCTGGCTGCCTGTGCTGCAAAGACCTTGCTTTCTGTCTCCAGTGTCCAAGACATACCTGACCCCTCCACCTTCAACTCCCAGGATGCAGCCTCGAAAATGCATCCTCAGGGCACGGCCGCCTGGTACCCACACCTGCCCCACACAGGTGAGGCCTTCCCAGTTCAGCCCGCAACTCCACCCACTTGGTCTCTGGCTGTAGGCCTTCAGAGTACAGACTGCCTTCTTTACCAAAAGATCGGCGGTGTCCAGCAGAGAACCAGGGGCAGAGTAGGGGCTCAATTAACTGCACGAATAAGTGAATTCAGAGAATTGAAATAGACGAGGGAGGGTCTTGTCAAGTCCTTGGAACTATGTATAAGGTTGCTCTTCATTGATGAGGCCAAGAGCCCTCTGAGTCCTGGGCAATTTTAGGCAGAAAGGATGCTGGTGTGGTGACTCGTGACTTCTGCCTGCCCAGCAGCTACCCTGTCTTCCGGAAGCACCTTCTGAATTTTCCTTTGGGATGCCTCCCCTGGCAATTCATGTGGCCTGGGTGGGGCTGAGGCCTGGCTGGGGGGTGAGTGCACGCGGGCGTCCGACCCTGCAGACCCCTGCACTGTGGGATGGGTGTGAGCAAAGGCGTGTGAGCCGAGACCTCCTCAAGCGCACCAGGGAGCGAAGCGCTCTCTTTCCTCCAGGGCTGCCTGGCTGCTCAGATCTACACCCAGAGCCGCTAAGGACCCCCGCACAAAGAGAGCTGTTGAGGCTGAACAGCACAGGGAAGAGCAGAGCTGGGGGAGGGAGAGTCAGCCCTGATGACAGAACTCGGGTCTCCGGGTCCAACCATGCAGGAAGCTTTCACTGGGCATGTCCCTTTGTAGGAAAGCCAATTTAGGTTGGTTTCTGTCACTTGCAACCAAAAGTCCTGACTCAGTGACTGTCTAGTCCAACTCTCTCATTTTATGCATAAATCCAGAGATATTATTACTGTCCCAGTTGGTGGTAGAGCAGGATTAGAACACATGCCGACAGAATTCCTCGTCAGATCTCTTTATGCTCTGCCATACCACGGCTTTCCATGAAGTACCTTCTTCTCACTTGTTTATTCCTTAATTATTAAACTCCTTCACACACACTCCTGCCCCCAGGAACTATCTGGGGCATCATGTGGGGAAAAGGCACATGGAGACGCACTTTAACAACGAGCACCATCGCAGCCCCCCCACCCTCAAACCCCCATCATCTCCCATTCGCTGCTTAAGCAATGTTTCTAAACCAGAGCCCCGAAGGTCCTCTCACGTTTGAATAACACTTCAAAGAGGACTTCTCCTCCACTTGGTGTTTCTTTCCCAGTCTCTGCTGCTCCTACCATCTCCAACATAAACACACACTTACTTCAGTTCACTTCTTGACCAGATCCTCCAAAAGGAGAATAATTCCAGAACTGAGAGTAGCATGGCATTGACGATGAGAAACCGTGACGTCCAGTAATGGACCTCCAGCCAGTCCCAAGCAAACTCGGCCATCAGCTGGTATGGCAGGAAGGAGTACTTGACCAGGAATTCTCTCCACTGTTTCCACGTGGGCTCTCTAAGATCCTTCAAAAAATAACACACAAGTAAATACAAACAAAGAAAAGTGGACACAAAAAATCATGAGGATTGACGTTCACACAAAATTCTGTGGTCATCCCAGTGCGTTTTACGTTTATTAACACACACACATCCATCCAACAATCTAAAACGAGATTTCTATCCACCGACTTGCCTTGCAATGATTAATCTTACACGGGATAACTGTTACCAAAAAGGCTGAACTGAGAAGCTTGTTATTTAACTGCAGAAGCTCAGAAGTAAAAAAATCAAAGCATGAGTTATTAATAATGAGATTGAAATGCATCATAATTGACCGGTTTTAAAATTTCTTCATCACTGCAAGTGTAGCTCAACTTCCCAAATTTAACAGCTCATCTGTGGTAGAATGAGAACAGGTCAGAAAGAACCAATGTAAAGGAATTACCCTCAAATGACCAAATAGACAGGACCATCCCGAGTCAATGGGCTCCACCGAGCATTCTGGAGGAATCCATGGGTCAGACTAAAGAAACCAGAGCTGCGGCGGTAACTATCCCTGCCAAGGGCCCTGTGGTCAGCTGATGTGACAACTCCCATCAGTGAGTTGAATGATGGCTTACCGTTCTGAGGCCAACAGGATGGATACTAACCCTGCCTTGTGGTAGGACAAATAATCATCCTTTGGGGATCCTGTTAAGAGACAGATTATCAACCTAGAGGGCCCATAAATGCAACCTTTGGGCAATTGGGACCCATGGTATCTTCTTTCATAACAGAAGCAATGCTGGTTTTTGTTTTTTTTTTTTCTTCCTAAATATTTCAAGTCTAGAGAGAAATCCATGTTGCTATGCAATGCAGGGAACAAAACTGACTTCTGGGAGTGGGGAAGTTCCTGCTCTCTTTCCTTCTGTAGGGGCTCTCCTTGCAAAATTCAAATGAAGGCTCATGCTGTTTGCTTTTCCCAGACAGGTTACAGCCATGTTGCCAAATCCATCCCACGCTGAAGAATGGTAGCGTAAGGCCAGTCAAGGCCCCCTGCAGACATACCAGAAGCTTGGTGAGGATGTCTTCCCCGGAGCCATCTTCTTGCAGAGGGCAGATGGTGTGGATGAAGGGCAGGAAGGTGTCTGTATAGTCAAACAGGTAGAGGTACAGCAGACCGAGTCTCGGGGAGCTCTTGAGGGCGTACAGCAGGAACAGGGATCTGCCTGGGTTCACGGCCTGCAGAGGATGAGGAGGGCGCAGGGACTCATTACAACCACAGTGGTCTGCTCCCCACCCACACTCCTTCCGTGGTCTCATACCCTCTGCCATGTGACTTGTACTAACAATGAAAAGAATGAATGTAGAGGAAGAAGAGGCCAAGTGAGCCATCTGTTGGCTACATTATATACAGATTCAGTCTCTCTCTGCGGCTGCGGAGGGGAGACGGGACGAGAAACAAGCCCCTAGGCCCTGCTGGTAGAACCCAACCTTTTGGGAAAGAAATTAGTGGGCACCACTTCATAAAAATAATCTGAAATACAGAAGGTCTCATGCACAAAATATTAAGTGTTGCCTTGTGTGTAACAAAGAAAGAGTGAAATCTGTGACCTCAGTACTGAAGGTGCAGGAGATATTTAGCCCAGAATTCATACAGCCATTGAGGAATGCACAGGAGGAGCTTTGGATAATGCTTATGTTACAACATTAGGAGAAAAAAGATTCAAAGATGCATAGCCATCTGATCTCAATAGTGTCTGTGCTATGAAAGCAGGGCTTGCCTGGTTCAGGACTGAGATCCCTTTTCTAAATGAGCACCTGGGTCACAACCGATCTCAATAAATATTTGTAGGGGGGAGGGTATAGCTCAAGTGGTAGAGCGCATGCTTAGCATGCACAAGGTCCTGGGTTCAATCCCCAATACAGTCTCTAAAAATACAGAAATAAATAAACCTAATTACCGCCCCCTCCCTCCCAAAAAACTAAATAAATAAATCACGCTTCAAAAAAATCTTAAAAAAAGAAGAGAGAGAGATCAACTTTAAAAATAAATAAATAAATAAATAAATAGTTGTGGAATGACTACATAATAGAAGGGCTATTTCAAGTATGCACAGAAAATTGTCTAGAAGAAAACAGCAAAATGCAATGTTAACATGATTGAATCTCAGGTGGGATGAGGGTCAATTTATTTTCATTTTCCTCACTCCTGCAAATTTTGCTACAATGAAGGTGTATTTGTATTTTTCCTGATTGTAAAAGTAACTTTAAAATGATTTAATTTACTTGATGCTATGAAGCATCAAATAAAATGGGCAAAAGATGGGAATGGACACTTCACCAAGGAAGAGATAAGGTTGCAAATAAGCACATGAAAAGATGCTCAATATTATTAGTCCTTAGAGAAATGCAAATTAAACCAGTGAGATACCACTGTACACTTATTAGAATGGGGAGGGGCAGGAAGGAGGGCTTATACAGGGGATGGGAAGAGGCTTTGGGAGCGTTGGATACGTTCACTATCTTGATTGTGGTGATAGTTTCACAGGTGTTTACTTCGCTGAAACTTATCACACTGCACACTCTAAATATGTGTATACCAATTATAGCTCCATAAAACTGTTAAAACATACTCAACTTATTTGATGCTATTAGTGGCTTACTGTTACAATTTTTGAAGTGTAATAAAGAATGGTTACATTTAAGAAGAGAGTCTTTTTCTTTAGAGTTTCATCCTAAAGTATTTAGGGGTGAAATAATATGATGTGTGGATATGTTTTCATATAATCCCAGGACTGGGGATGTGGGGAGTCGATGGAGGGGTACAGATGAAATAAGAGTGGCCACGAGTCCATGCTCGTTGAAGCTGGTATGAATACTCCCTTCCCTCTATCTTCACTCTGTTTTCTGTTTTATGTATTAAAGACCAATGAGGTCATGTTAAAAAGACTCACTAGCAAAAACACTGTACCTCAATTCAAAAGTGAAATTTAAAAAAATGGGCTCAGAAAATAATTTGAGGAGACTCCTACTTAAAAAAAGAATGGGACAATTTGAACATCAATTAGAACAACTACCAAAACGTATTCAAACACATCCAGAGTGTTAAAATCCTCAGTTAATAATGATTCTAAGGAAAGAAATTGGTCACCTCTGGAGGACAACTGGGAAGCAAGTCATTACTCTGAAACTGTTAAACAAAAGGAAAGAATCAAGCATTTAATCTGCCTTTCTGGTATAAACTGCACTTAGGATAATCAAAATAGCTGTTGAGAGAAATTTTTTTTTCTAAAATGTATTTCAGCTAACAAATGAAGAAGAAAGGAGAGAGTTACAACATCACCATTTGGCAACACCTAATGAACTAATGGGTCTAAACAGTCAGTGGTCACACTGGCTGATACCATCAGGAAAGAGAGAGGACGTTAGGAGCCTCTTGATGGAAGAAAATACCACCCCATTGTTCAAAGCAGTACATTATTTATAATAGCCAAGATAGGGAAACAACCCAAGTATCAGATGAATGGGTAAAGACAACGTGGTTTATATATGGACACAATGAAACACTACTCAGCCATAAAAAGAATGAAGTTTTGCTATTTGCGACAACATGGATGGAGCTGGAGGTGCTTAGTGAAATGTCAGAGAAAGACAAATATGTGTATTATCACTTATATGTGGAATCTGAAAAATAAAACAAATAAGTGACCATGACAAAACAAAGAGACTCACAACTACAGAGAACAAACGAGTGGTGACCAGCGGAGAGAGGGATGGGAGGAGGGGCGATGCAGGGGTAGGAGATGAAGAGATATAAACCACTACGTATAAAATAAATAAGCTATAAGGATATATTGCACAGCACAGGGAATAAAGCCAGTATTTTTTAATAACTTAAGCAGGGTATAGTCTACAAAAATTTTGAAGCACTATGTTACATACCTGAAACTAATATTGTAAATCAACTATACCCCAATTAAAAAAAAAAATGACAACCAAACGTGGACTTTGGATCCTGGGTAGAACAAATTAACTGAAAAAACAAAAATGTGGGATATTTGACTACTAACAAATTATTTGATAGTATCAGATAATTATTAATTCTGGGGGGTAGTACATTGTGGTATTTTAGTTTTGTTTTTTAAAAAGCCTTTATTTTTAGAGATTCCATGAAATGTTTACTTATGAAATATATGATATCTCAGATTGTCAAAAAAACCAGGAGAAGTAGGAGTAGGTATTAATGAAATACATCCATGAGCTGCTGTCTGGGTTGAGCTGGGTTGATGGCAGTTTTGTACTATTATCCTGATTTTGTGTGTATTTGAAATTTCAACAGTAAAAGTTTACAAAAATCTAACTTCAAAAAAAAATCTTCGTATTCCAACTTATCAGATGAGACATAAAAATAGGGAAGTAGTTCTTCATTCTGAAGCAGTATTTCCCAACCTTTTTTTTTTTTTCCATTATTACCCTTTAAGGAGCCTTTTAAAGACATTTTTTCAAAAACTCCCGCCCCATGAAAGGTTAACACCACAGGCGTGCTGTGTATGTGGTCTTTGAGGGGGGCCACAAGTCATTATAATACTTAGAACTTTCCACCCCTCTCCAAAGGCCTTGGGGCCAAAGCTGCTCTTGTGAGTGTGCTCGCTCTAAAGGAACACAAGACCCAGAAATAAAGGGTGACGGCGTCCAGCCACATCTCGGTTAGTACGAGAGAAAGGGAGATGACCGGGTTACGTATTTGTAGGTCTGGTGTCAGCTGGACCAAAATATCCCAGCCCTTGGCTACTTTCTATCGGGAGGACAAATGATCCTCCCCGTGAGGTGATTATGATGACAGTCCTACAGCAGGAACTGTCTCCTTCAAGTCTTATGAGAACAGGGGCACTCAGGAGTTGCTGTATGGGGGACACAAGGGTTGGAGGTGTCATCATATAGCCTTCCGGCCAAACATCAGATGGCCACCTCGGGGATGGGCTGGTAGCACAGACCTGAAGCTGCAGACTGATAGTAATACTCTGCTTGCTTTTTACACCAGGACCAGAATCATACCCCATTCGCTCTGGTTAACATTAAGTTTAGTTCCACAGATTCTAAATAGAGGGTCGTTGCTGGATACATGACCCAGAAATGTTCTGCCAGATATTAAAAGTCACAATAGGACTAATATCAACGACAAAAAAGTCCAGTTTGACTACATTAACGGAACTAATAATTTATGATAAAAGAGAATCCTTTTAAAAGGGATCCTTTTAAATTAATGAACAATAACATAACACAGAAAACAACAAATCTTCTACCTGAGGAACCCTATCCCCATTCTTCAAAAATTTTGAAACTAGTGCTTTTCTAGTTTTCAAGTAACACATGCACACAATAAACAGAATTTTTCTCAAATGGGGCCCAGAAATGTATTAAATGGCAAATACAATTCACCCTCCCATCCAAGTCTCAATCCCTAGATGAAAACTCTGTTAACAGTCTGTGTACCCTTCCAGAAATGTTCTATGACACATCCAAATGTGTAGATTTTTCTAACGTGTTTGTCTTTGTTTTCAGTTAACAATACAACCGGGGTGTCTTTCCTTGTTAGCACACCCAGGGCCACCACCTCCTTTTGTCATGGTTACGTGTGTGGGTGTGCCCTATTTGTTTAATCTGCTCCTAAAGTGGGCACTTACGTTGTTTCCCATGTGCTATTGCCAATGTCATTGGTTTTTAAAGAAATTTTATTTATTTAATTTTTTTTGGGGGGGTCACTAGGTCTATTTATTTATTTGTTATTAATTGGGGTTTTTTTTTTCAAATGAAGGTACTGGGGATTGAACCCATAACCTCATACATGCTAGACATGTGCTTTACCACTTGAACTATACCCTCCTCCCGCCAATGACATTGTGATAAACATCTTGTGTAATGACTTTTTGCAACTCAAACATTCAGTTCTCACTGTGACTCTATAGGGTTACTGGTTGAGGAGGAAACGGGCACCAGGGCCCGGGTGTTTGGTGTTCCCACAGTCCGTGTGCCCTCGGAGGAGCCTGGAGTCAGGCGCCCGAGCCGTGCTCCTGACACGGCACGGTGCTGCCTGTGCTCTGAACACAGAGAAGTGAAACTGTAGATCAAAGAGTAGGTGCCGTTTAACTTTTTTTTTTAAATGACCTCCAACCATTTACTTTTTTTTTTCCCTAATTTTTATTTTGTTTTGTTTTGGGGGGAGGGGGAGGCCATTAGATTTATTTATTTATTTATTTTTACTGGAAGTACTGGGGATTGAACTCAGGGCCTCGTGCATGCTAAGCATGCACTCTACCACTGAGCTACACCCTCCCTGAACCCGTTTAACTTTTAATAGTTATTAACAAACTGCTCTCCAAAGAGACTGCATCAACTTAGGAACTGCAAACCCGAGCACCTCTTTCCTCGTACTATTAAATGTTCTCACCATTGATGATGTCACAGGTGAAAACGATGCCAGCTGGTTGTTGGAGTTTGCACTTTAATTATCAGTGAGCACTTACTTCCCCCCATAAACTTATTGGTTATTTGTACTTCTTTTTTTCCACAAAATTTTTTAGGGTATAGGTCTGTGTAGTCCAGATATCCTACAACTTAGAAAAAAAAGAATACTCGTTTTACAGTGCAGTATTCACTAAATCCTCTCTGTAAGGAGAACCAGTTGGTATCGTCACACTGAGGGACAATTTATCAACATCTAGTAAGGGTGAAGATGTGCATTCCTTGTGAGCTAGTAATCCCATTCCTCAGAGTCTAGCATAAAGAAAGTCTTACAGATGAGCTTATGAACTTTCCAAGAATGTCCACAGCAGCCCTGTTTCTCGTAAATGGAAACAACCTCAGTGCCCATCAACAGGAGACTGCGTAAACTGTCATACACGCATGCAGTGGAGTGAATACGGCACAGGAGAGAACATGGGTGAACGGGAGCCAGGGGTAAAAGCTGCTTGCAGGAGGATCAGCTCAGTTGGTGCCTCTTATGTTACAGTTAGAAACCTAGAACAGTGTTCCTAGCACTGGATACACACTCGTAACACAGGTGGGAAAACCCTCCCAGGGAGGATACCCAGCCGGGCAGAGGGAGGGTGGGGAGGCGGGGGGCCTCGAGTGTGTCTGTGATGCGTTCCTGAGCAGGGGACAGGCAGAGAAGTGCTGCCTGGCTCTCTATACTTTTTTTCCAATTGAAAGAGTAAAGGGTTCACCTTATATTCCCAGAGGTTTTGGGGGGGCTTCACACCCAGTGCTTTGACTCGCTCCAGTTCCATGAGGATAGCTCGCCGGTGGCTGCTGTTCTCTATGGTATAAGGTGCCCTGGAAAATTCTTCCTCGGTCAAAGTTAAAAGCAGCCTGTGGGAAGGGGGGTGGGGAAGGAGACAGGAGGAGATTTCTTTGGAGATTATATCCTGGAAGCAAACTTTCCACAGTCAGAGCTCCATCTTACCAACACAAATAAACACTTCAAGCTTGAGGTCAGGTAAGACACCTAATATATGAAATAATTTTAACAGCAAACAACTGAATGCTTACTATTTGCCAGCAACCATCTGCAAATACTCTGATATATCATCACTGATTCTCTTAACCAATCCTTTCTATTTTTAAAGTGTACGTATAGGAAAAAAAAAAAAGGACAGAAATCCAGTAAAACATGACCTTAAGAGTAGTTGTTTTGAGGTAACGAGTAGTTGTTTTGAGGTAACGATCAAATAAAAATAACTGTAGATCCCTTATCTGTTCTCTTCCACCAGAAAACGCGAACCCCCCTCCACAGCGATTCCTGAGCGCTGGCAGTGGGGAGACCAGCAGGTGTGCACGAGCACTGCTGGAGGAGTGGAAACGGACGGCCTTTTGTGGGCCATCTGGTGATATTTACTAAAGCTGAAAAGGTCTGTTCCCTCTCACTCAGTAATTGCAGTTTTAGGACTCTACCCTCTGGAAGAAAGGCAGTTATGAAAAGACACATTATATGAACTTAGGTAGAAAATGTTTTAAACCACAATTCTGGAGGTTGGGGGAGGTGGCGCTAATTCTTACAAAAAAAAAAAGACAAAGTGTGAGCCTTTTGCTTTCTCAATGGAGAGTCAAGTGTTGAAACTCAGATTAGGGGGAAAAATGGCCGGGGGTGAGGGTTGGGGTGGGGACGGCGGGGCAGCCAGGCAGCCAGGCCTTGAGTGGACTGAACATCTGACTCCAAAGGGTTAGAGAACCTGCTCTCAGCACTGCCTGCTGGTCTAAGTGACATTCCTCCGTGGTCCCTCCAAGGAAGGCAGACACCCCAGTAAAGACAGACCGAGCTCTGGAAAGGGCAGGGGGATCTGCTGATGGGCAGAAGCAGGCTGCCCCACAGCCCATCAGTGGGGTCCTCAAACTAATGGATTCCTCAGGGCATCTGCACAATGTAGTTTGGAACTGTCTGGAGCAGAAAAAAAGGAAACACCACAAATGTGTGTTGGCAGTAGAGATTGATTCAATAGACTCTAGCATATGCACATACACACATACATACATATACATATAAACACAGGTCTGCTTAGTACAATTGTATTTCCAGTTTAAAAAAGTAAGTAACACATTTCTATGTGTATAAACATTGAAAAGAATCTGAAAAGGTGTCCAGCAAGCTGATAACAGTGGTTTTCTCTGAAGAGCAGGATTATGAAGGTATTTCATTTCTAATATCCTACAGTTCTACATTATTATTTTTAGATAAATAAATAATGTTACTTTTTATAATCAGGAAGAAACAAACCGTTAAAATGTCAATGACATAAAATGGTACAGCTGCTTTAGAAAACAGTTCAGGGGCTCCCCAAAAGGTAAACACAGTTATGTAATGACCCAGCAATTCCACTCCAAGAGAGCATTACTGAGTATTGAAGATGTGTCCACACAAGAACCTGTATACAAATGATCAGAGCAGGATTGTTCATAATAGTCTCCAAGTGGAATCACTCCAAATGTCCATCATCTGAAGAATGGATGAATGAAGGATGGAAATACTCTGAACAGGCAAATCCATAGAGACAGAAAGCAGAAAGGTGGTTGCCGGGGGCTGAGAAAATGAGGACTGACTGTCTTTAGCAAGAGCTTTCTTTTTGGGGGTGATGAGAATGTTCTACAACCAGACTGTGGTGATGGCTGCACATATCTGTGAATATATTAAAAACTGTAAGTGGGTGAATTTTATGGTATGTGGGCTGTATCTCAATAAAAGTGTTTAAAAAAATGTCAGTGATGTAGCGAAGATTTTGCTCCTCACCTTCCATTGACTCTTTCAGATAAAAACCTGTCTCTGTAGAGAGAGGCCCAAGGGCCCAGCTGCTCCAGCCAGAGGACAACTTCTTCTGCTGTCCATTTGGTCACAGGCTTGTGGACCAGGAGGTCATGCTCAGATTCCCTGCTGCTCCAGTGATACACGAGCAGGACCACCTACGGAAGAGAGACAGGGACCTTATTCCACAGAAAGATTTGAGATGCCAGTTTCTAAATACGTGAGTGTGAGGCTGGGAAGGGAAGAGGCTGAGCTTGAAGGGAATGATGCCAAGTTTGCGTACACGGAAGCCAGAAGCCAGGTGCTGGGTAACACCACAGCCACAGAGATCCAGGGAGCACAATCTCCAGGGGGCTCACCTCTCTGCTGATTCTTGGGATGTCAAGGAACAGAGACAGGACTGGGACTCACTACAGGGCATCCGGGAACACTGCACCCTTGACCCCATCAATCTGGACAACATAACTGACACATATGCCTTTTCTATTGGAAAATTTGTAAAGTTGAGATTTTTGTGGCATAGATGGAACTTAAGAAACTAGTCTACACTGGAAGTAGTAAAGTGCTGTGCTCAAGACATGCTCTCCAGTTCCAGTCCTAACACCTTTCTGCACCATTTTTCTCCTCTCTACAAAAATACTAATGGTGCCTATAGCATAGGTTGTGAGGAGAATGAAATGGGACAAGGGGTAACATTTATGGGGCTCTGAATATTACGTTGTATATACTTGCATAAGCAACACCCCCAGGCTTCACTGGATGCAGTGAATTACCACACGTGGTCACATCATTAATCATTTAGGTATATTTCAACAGAACTAACTTCAGTGGAAACCGTGGGAGGAAGAGAGACAGAGACAAACTTACCGCCACACCAGTTAAAGCTGTGAGCACTCCGGAAAAGAATCCCCCTCCTCTCTGCTGATGCGCTCGGCCTGCGTTGGGAGCTATTGGAATCTGATCATTCCCATACTTCTGAAAGGCGGCAAGACTCTGGACTATGTCATTATTCTGCTGAATGTCTTCAAATCGCATTTTAATGGCATCAGGAAATAATTTTTCAATGGCATCCCTAAGAAGAACAGAAAAAAAAAATCACAAGACAGTTGTTTGACTAAACACACAATGTTTAGAGGCAAAAATAAAACTAATATCAACATTTAACAATACACAAGCATTCTAGAAGAATGGACAAGAGGATTGGTTATGGCCCTGCTGGTAACAGCAACAAATGAGAAACACTGATGTGTCCACTGTTAAAGAAACAGCTGAATAAAACACAAGAACCTGTATGGCATATTCATACAATGGAACATTACATAATTTTAAAAATGAATTTACTGGATATTTACTATGTATCAAGACGAATCAATGTAAGTCAAGTATACTGTTGAATGAAATAGTAAACTGTAGAAACACAGTCCACCACTGACATGAGAAAATACCTGCATTTCCTATTGGCACATAAATGTATTTTTAAAAATCTGAAAAATCACAACTAAGTCACAAATGAAGTTACTCTGAGAAAAAGGAAGGAGGAATTGTAAGATGGGGGAGGAGGAGTCAAAGGAGTCTTTATCAGCAATGTTCTTGTTTTTTAAAAAGAATGTAAATGACTGTATACATGTACTGCTTATGTTATTAAAAATTAATTCATAAAAAAAGAGGGAAGTTCAGTAGTAAGAGTTAGATCAACCATCAGGTCATACTATAGGGCTCTTCATTTTCAACTCTACACCTCAGAGAAACCTTTTTCAGGTTAAGATTAACCAGCAGGTAAACCAAGGCTGACAGGTCACAGCAAAGTGTTTGTAAACACATCTCCTGTGAAGAAGAGAACGCTGCGTTAATGTCTTCATGGAACTTTCTGGTACTCTGTTTCTGTCAAGAAGACAACAGAAGAGAGAAGGATTTTAGCCTCAGAGATCTCACAGGAACACGATGAACAGGAACAGAATGAAGCAGACGAGAACCTGCTACCTGAAGGTCTCGCCGTTTGCTGCGTGATGCCACGCATGAGAAACTATTAATGTGACAAATGCAACGGAGTTTAGTCAAAGATTATAAAAATCAGCAAACTGGTTATTCAGAAAATTTTACAGTTAGATCATTTTCTCTATTAGACTTTGGGTGTTTTCAGTGAATATAAATCAGAAAGAAGTATTATATGACAAAGGGTTATAGACAATGGTCTGATAACAAGTTTCTTCTTTTCCTTCATTTCTAATAAATAATAAATAAATCACGGTCACCTGTGAGGAAGGGAGTCTGGACTTCAGGTCCCTGAGCGCCCTGACTCACATTCCAGGAGGTGAGAAACCCCACCAAGCAGGTGGGCTCCATGTCTCCGGCCTTTTCCACCATGAGTGCTCCCATCAAGAGGAACCACACTGTGCAAGCTCTATGTGCTACGGATATGGACAGAGCATTACCTGAGGAGAATATTGACTTTGGGGAAACCTTCCCATTTCTCTCTGCACTCTGGACACTCTGTTTTCTTCGAAGAGACCCACCATAGGGCTAGGCAGTGCCGGCAGAAGCTGTGCCCACAGTTCAAGGTGGTGGGGTTCACCAGATGTCGTAACAGCAGTGGCAAGAAAACTCATTAACAGAAATCTGAGGGCTGGTGCTCTTGGGAGGGTCATCTTCCTCAGGGCTCATCGTGTTCAGATCATTTTGCGGAGACTCCTCCATTTCCTAGCAAATTCTGGGACACAGACATAGAAAATTTCAGACTCGGGAAATTGCTGCAAAGCATCATTAAATCTAGAAAAAAGAGACAACAGAAATAGGACAAATAATTTAGTAGGTGTTTAAGATGACAGTTATTCTGTTAAAGCTCTGCTTTTTAAATGTGATAAACTTGGTTTCTAAAAATTTACATTCCATAACCACAGAAACCACTAAATTTCTTTCTGACCTATTGTCATAGTTTCAAAAAATTAGGTACAGCAAGATAGTGTTATACTTTCAAAAACAGGTAAAAGCAAAATAGTGCAAAGTTCAAAGGACTTGGAGGGGGGAGACTAACTTCCTTCGAAAATAGAATTTTTCCGGCCTCTGTTTTCTCACTGAAATTTCTAAAGTCCTTTCAATGTACGTAATTTTAAATAAGCCAGCTCCTTGGCACTGAAATGTCTGGAGTTAGCAATAACAGATGTACTTTGTGTAAACACCAGATTCTAGTCAAAAAATCTGCCTTCCCATTAGGTAATTATTTCTTTTAACATCTGACTTCAGAGGTTCCCACAGGAACAGTACCTGGAAGAGTGAAGCCTGGTTCTCTGAGGTGCCCTGTGCCAGGTCCACTCCCCTAGGGCCTAATGAGCCCCTGTTCCCCCACCAGTCAACCCAAACATGCATATTATGCCCTCTGGATGTTGCCAGTTTGACGCCACAGAAACATGCTAACGTACTAATATACAAATAGCAAAGGACCATTCTCTTCTCATTTTCATCTGGGTCTTAAGGGATTTTTTTTTTTTTTTTTTTTTTTTTAACTGAGAAGCAGTATGATGGGGCCCTGGGGTCAGAATCTCAGCTCTCCAACTTGCCGTCTCTGGGGCTGTGCCTAAGTTACTTGGGCTCTCTGAGCTCTGTTTCCTCAACTGTGAAATGGTGCTTACGGTACACGAACCTTCAAAGCTTCTTGTGAGGGTGAGAGTGGCTAGGGTGGTATATGGTGTAAACAGGCTAAAGAAATGATTATTCACACTGTTACTGGGATCATCATGGTGTGGGCACAGGCGGGTAAGTTTCTCAACCTCGCTCTTGCTACATGAAAGAAAGTAACTTGCTCTCCATCACCCACACTGGTCACGCAGAGAAGGGCTCCCCTTCTCTGCTTTGCAGGCATGGCGGTTAAAGACACAGGTCCCAGGGCTGGGCTGCCTGGGTTCTCACCCTAGCTCTGCCATTTACCAGCTGTGGGGGCAGGATTTCTTCTAGTCTCAACTTTCTCATATGTAAACGGGTGGTAATAGTATTTACCCTCTTTGGGAGGTTTTGAGAATTAAGAGAATACAAGTAAACTCTAGTACAGAGCCTGGCATGTGGTAAGTTGACTATAAATGATAGCAATTTATCTGATTTTCAAATGTAATGATAGGACAATTTTATCACTTTTAGGCACAAAATTTTATATAGAGCACGACAACACTTTAAGCAAGCAAATATATAAACAAAGACGAGAAGAAAATACAACGAAGTACTAGTAGCTGGTTTGCTGGGACGGGAGGGGGATTTTCTTGGTTTTGGTCTTCTGTATTTACCAAGCTGTTCTTAATGAAAACGTTGTAATAACTGCAAAAATATATAGAAAATTATAAAAAAATCAATCATATTTGCATGTTTAGGAAACATTTACAAATTTTCTGTTTTCCTTTGGGCAGCCTCTTCAAATTGCTAAGGAAGTGGGAGCTCTCATAGGTATGTTTTTAGAAAAAGGAATCATCATTTTGATAAAGCAGTTCCTTTATTCAGCCAGTACTGATTAAACAACTACCATGTGCACAGTATTATCCTAGGAAATAACTGTGTCGTTACTATTCATTCAGCATCTCCGATGAACTGGGCCCTGGCAGGCACCTGAAGTACACTCATGAGCACATCTGGGTTCAGTGTCAGAAAAAGACACTGAGGCTTCCAGCGAGGGCTGCACAAGCAGTCAGAGGAGATGGGCCTGAGCTGGGCGCTGCTCTCGGTGTTTCTCAGGGAGCAGTGAGCGATGCACCTGAGACACAGGTCTGATACAGGGTCTTGTGTGCCTTGTTAATGAGAGGTGGGCAGACGGGAGCCCATAAAGGTTTCGGAGGCAACGAGATTGGCAAAGCTGTGTCTGAGGATGATGACTCTTATCAGGAAGGAGGGCTGGGCTGGGACTAGGCAGAAGTGAGGTGTTATCACTTCCGGGACTAAGGTGGAGAGATGAAAAAGCAAAGAAAGACATCAATTTACCCAAGAGATGTTACAGAAGTAATTGATGGGCTTGGTGACTAGAGAAAAGAATGACCAAAGATATTATTTGGGTTCCAGAACTAGGGAAGAAGAATGGTATTTGATAGAAACCGGGTCACTGTAAACAAATAGGGCCAATCTTGAAAAGAAGGTAAGGTGAATTTCAGAGAAGTTGAGTTTGAGGTGATGACAAGGCTTCCAAGTAGAACTGTCTAGTGAGCAGGTG
Source organism: Camelus dromedarius (assembly GCF_036321535.1). Classification (NCBI taxonomy): domain Eukaryota; kingdom Metazoa; phylum Chordata; class Mammalia; order Artiodactyla; family Camelidae; genus Camelus; species Camelus dromedarius. Next base: position 12,672,159 of record NC_087459.1, on the reverse strand, counting down.
GAGATACAAAACTGTAGTTCAGAGTTAAGGATGAGGCCAATTGGATTTCAGAGTCATTTGAAATGACAACATATATTGCAATTAATTTCTCACAAATTAACCTTTTAAAACCAGAATGCACCAGTAATTTTTAGTTTACCAGATCTGCAAGTTTATTTCTCATGAGAGAAAACAGATTACATGCAGCCATCAAAAGTGTATTTTATAAGTCATGTTTTGAAAAGCTGAGGTGGCCACTAACTCTGCCTTTTGTCTTTAATAAATGGGAAACTGCATGGACTTTGACTACTTCTTAGGAATTCTGCTCATTTAATTTTACCCCAAATTCAAAAATTGGAAGCTAACAGTGGAACAATGCACAGCTTAACACTGAGTTTAGCTGATCTTTTCTGCTATTTCTGTCTGTAAGTATTTGGGTTCTTTCCAATAAAGAAAGCAGTACTTTTAGGGGAGAAAAGTGCCTCTTAAGTGATAAAATCTAGCTCAGATATTAAACTTCCAAGCTGGGGCATTCTGACTTGGATAAACACACCCTCCTGCGCTGGCAGTGATGAAAGGCCTCTTGGAGAAGGCCCATGTTCCCGAGGATGTTTATAGTTGTTCTCTACAAACCCCACACACGCTCCAGCAGGCTGGAGCTGTGAGAAGGTTTGCTGGCTGAGTTCCTTCAAGAGTAAGCACGTGTGCGAACATGCCTGTAGCCTACTGCTCTCCCGTCCTTGTCGCCAAGCCTCAGAGAAGACTGGGGGACGTGGTTCGGGTTGGGGCGAGGAGGATCATTCCGTTCCCACTCCCAGTGCCCCGTTTACGCTGAATCATCGCGTGACATCACCAGTGTTGACTACGTACTTCCAAACCAATAGCAGAATGCCTGAGTTGGAAAAGTCTGCAGAAGTGCCAACAGAAACAAGTTTAAAATGATGGCTTGAACACCACAATTGAAGAGTATGGCCAAACCTCTGGACTGAGCCACTCTGAAGAGCTGTGGTTTTGGCAATAAAAGTCGGGTCTTCAGCTAATGTCTGGAGAGGCAATTCGGGGGGTCTGGGCATACCCTGAAACTATGGGCCAAGCTTGTGTTTGTGCACAGAAGCATTTTCCTGAAGGAAATCTCTAGTTTTTACTAGGCTCTCAAAAGGCACCAAGCCCCAAATCAGGTTAAGAACCACCATTTACCCAGTGGGATAAGGGCTTTCTCCGTGTCTCACCCTGCTGCTTCCTAGAGTGGTTGTGATGAACCCAGGCGAGCCTTTCCAGCCAGGCAGCATGACTGTCCTGAGCGCCCCTCCTCTGTGACCTGGTGCAGTCTCCACAGTGGCAGCCGCCACTCCACGTGGTGACATCTGACCCTCAGATGGGCTTGCTTTCACTTGATGCTTCTTTCCCCCTCCTTCATTCTTTCCTCGTCCTCCTTCTCTGTCAATTTGGTGCTAGCGTTTTACAAAATCTGATTTCACAAAAAAATCCAGATTCCTGGCTTCTTCTGAAAAATCAGAAGATCTGGCCGCACCAGGCTCTTGTCAAGAGTGACAAGAATCAGCTCAAGCTGAGTGTCTGACAAGCTGCCCCCTTTGGAGAGGGTGAAGCGGGTCGTTTGCGGCCGTTCTCATGCACCCGGTTTCCTCACTTCCGTGGACATCAGTGTTTTCATGACCTAGTCCATAATGTGATGCCTTCAGAACCTACTGATGAATGCATGATGGCTCTAGGTTGGCCGGCCTTAGGCTAGGAAGCTTTTGGAATTCTATCATCTTAGTCTTTCTATCTCTTGATTTGCCATCAGGTTATTTATTGCTGAGAAAGTGATTGCTTATCACATATTTTTCTAAATTACTTATTTCTATCCTACTTTAGATTCAGAGGTGAGACACACCTGCTCAGTAGATTCTCTGTGTGAAACGCTCTGGATGAACTTGAGGGTGAGGACCAAGTCTAAAAATTCTAAGTCGGCTTTATTCTCATCATATTCTCAGAGATCTAGCTCAACATGAGTGAGAGTTTGTGGGTTCTTCTATAAAGCAAGTATTTTGATGAGGCCTTCCTTTAGAACAATTATTTGGGGTGGGGTGGGGTATAGCTCAGTGGTAATGTGTGTTTCGTATGCACGAGGTCCTGGGTCCAATCCCCAGTACTTCCGTTAAAAAAATAAATAATTAAATAAAAATAAGAAAAGAAAAAACAGACATTAAAAAAAAAAACAATTTTTTGGAGGTATTACTGCCTTGCTGGTTCTGAGAGACAATGTACTACATCTCAGTTTTAAAATCAGAAGACAAGTTCTGATTCCCAGCTCCACTGGCAGCCAGGAGAGCATTCTCTCCAAGGCTCACATTAGTGCATGTAAGCAATGGGGTCACTGCTGCTGCTGTCACAGGACTGTCCTGAGCATTAAGAGGACAACTAAGCCCTGGCACGTGGGAAGTGCTCAGTAAATACGGCCCCTTCTTCCACATGATGTTCCAGGTGGGTGACCTTTCCCAACCCACACAAGTGAAGAATCCCCAAGGTGTTTGTTCTCATGCACATGCCATATAATCAATAAGTTATCTGAACATCTCATCAATCTAACTTTTTAAAAAATTCGCTGTACAGTTGATTTACAATGTTGTATTCATCAATGGAACTTTTGAAACACCTGGAGAATTATTACTTCCCGTGGAGCACACCATCTACTAAAATGTCAATGTCAAAAAATGGCACAAAATCTTAGAAAGCATTGATACGTGAAATCTGACATGAATATACACATATGAACAAACTGTGTAGCTGATCTTTTCTAAAACGTTCATGGATTAGGTCTGCTGATGGGGAACAACTGATAGGAAAAAGTTATCAGAGTCTCCGATGACTTGGGCAATGACAAGATACCTGTCATCAGGACCTTATCTATGTTCTCCCAAAGAAATGCCTAACTGACTTGGTGTAGTTATCTAAAAATCCATGAAACAAAAAGAAGGGCTGAGACACATACAGTGTCCCATTAATTCTCTGTAACTAAAACAGAATGAACTTTGGCTAGTCTGTCCTTGGAAGGAAAACTGTTTGTCTGACTCAGTGAAGTACTTATCTATGGATTTATCCAGGGGGCTACTATCCAGAAGGTGGCAGGGGCACTGTGGTTACCTGTTTCCTTCTTTATCACTCAACTACTTACAGAAATCAATAATAACACTAATTCTTATTGAGTTTATCAAAGAAGAATGCACTACTTCTGAGTTTAAGAATCTTTATACCATAGCTTATAAAAATCTCATTTTGGGATGACTGTTGACTCTTTAGAAAGTATAATTATCAGGCTGCTTGGTTCATTGTATATAATTATGGTTCTACCTCTTCACTCAAGAAAATACTGCCTGTGACTATAATACATACCTAACGTTTTAGGAATAATCCTTTGAAGGGCTCATTTATTGGGATTCCAGCCTGAAATATATGATATCAATAATTTCTCAGCAGAGATGTTCGCTGCAAGAATAAAGAGATTTTGTCTTTACGTGGGCCTCCAGTTAGGCTATTTCTTCTCATTACACATTACCTGACAACAGAGAATGACAATTGCTAATATTTACTGAGCCCTTATAATGTGAGAGGCACAAAAATCCTATGGGATAATTATTACTGTCCTCTCCATTTTATAGATGAGAAAATGGAGACCTAATTAGTATAGGATGGAGCCAGGTTTTAAATCACGGTCTGACGTAAAGCCTGTCCTCGCCAACACTACATTTGTCTAGGCCACATCGTGGAGCTGCTACTGCGAAGCTGAGAAATCCAAACTGGAAAACCAACCCGATTTTGACAACACTGCATTTTGGAACATGAACTCCAGCTCGTGGCCGTTCGGGTAGCATGCTGTTCTTCAGATGAGATAGACAAGCAGAAATCTTCACAACAGAAATAGAGGTGATGGTGGATGGGTGAAACCCTATTTCTGGCACCCTAAGTCCACCGCTGGGGACAGCAGCGTAAACACTAGCAGGCCACTACAGATGTTATTAAATAAACATCTTTAGAGTGGTGATTATGAGATAAAACGAAATGTGTCCAAATGTAAGCAAGGCAAGGGTCAGAAAAGGCAATAAAAAGAATGTTCTGTGTACTTCTTACAGGTGGTGGAAACTGGCCTTCATTAATATAAGAGAAGTGCTTCCAGGCTTTTACCGTAGAAAACTTGGTGTGTTTCCAACTCCAAGTAGATTTTCTTTCCAGGTAGCGTCAAAAATCACTAGGGCAAAGGCAGCTAGCTAGTTCACTGGTGCCGACCTGCTGCCTGAACCCTGAGGCCCTGCAATTTGCTGCCTGTGGGTGGTGTTGGGTAAGAGCACACCAAGCAGGGTGTCTTGGCTCTCGCCTTTTCTCTTTCTGTTCTGCGGTGTATATTCTGTATTAAATGCTGTAGATATCCAGTAACTCACAGAGTGAGCAAAAACTACTGGTGGTTACCATCAACCCATACCTAAGCTACCAGTTTTTAAACTATGCCGCTCTGATTCGCACATTATAAACTAACGGATCCTTTTCAGGTTTTGCAACACAACTGTTTTAGGAGTCTTTGTCTCTCCACTCAACTCCAGAGCTCCTTAAGGCCAGGAACCAAGCCAGAGAATTCTATCATCCGACCTGAGAGTAGCTGGCACACAGCTGGGCTCTGGATATTTGTAGCTGAAAATCAAATCCACAAATACTTGACTTCCTATCACAGGAATTTCTTAGAACCCCCATCATAATCATCTGGGAAGTTTTGGTGAACTCAAACAAGGGTGTTTGGGAGAGAGGCCCAGGAATGTACGTTTTAAACGAGCCCCTCAGGATATTCTTATGTACTACATGGGAGTTTGGGAACTAGAGAGCTGTTACATACAAATAAACACTCATACACCTAAATATACGTTTCCGACAAAGTATGGGAAGATATGAACAAAATCAAGCTTAAATAACACTTCTAATCTCATTTCCTCCTCTCCCCAAGGCCCGGAATCATTCCCCTGGAGCAAAATTCTGATCAAGCTCTTCCTCTGCTCAAAACCTTCCTGTGAGAATATAAAGCCGGAGGTCAGAAGCTTGTCATTTAAGAATCTTCATGGCCCAGCTGCAATCAACATAACTTTTTAACTAAGAGCACAAACTCTGGGGCCCGAATGACTGAGTTCAAATTCCAACTCCTCCAATTAATTATGTGATCTCAGGCAAGTCACTTAACATCTCTGTGCCTCAGTTTCCTTATCTGTAAAATGGGGATATGGTTGATAGGGTTGACCTGATAGGATTGTTGATAGGATTAAATGAATTAATGTATGCACAGTGCTCAGTGCCTGGCACACAGTAAGTGCAAAACATGTGTTAGCTATTACTATTTTCCTGATTACCCTTACCACTCACTCACACACTGTACTCTAGTCTCACCTATTAATTCCTGTGCCTTGGGCATTTTCCCATATCACACTGTTCCTTCCATCTGTAACACAGCTCCAACCACCTGAGTCAAAAGTGTCCAACAGACAAGTCCCAAGCCAACTGTCACTTTAAAGTCTTTAATAACTAACTCCCCTCATACTCCCAAATTAATCCTTCCTGCCTCTGTGTATTAGTGTAAGTTTTATTTCTGCATGTTTTCTCATCTCCCAGACTATAATTTCCCTGAAGAGGCTGGTATAGTTGCAACAGTATGGTCATAAGGGTAGGACAGACTTGGGTTTATTTCCCCTGAGTCTCCTATTTCCCATTTATAAATTCAGGATAATAACATCTTCTATGAAGGAGGCTTCAATGACAAACTATCTACAGATACTCAAAAAGAGTCTGCTGTATGACTGATTACTAATAGAATTATTAATAGAGATATTTAGTGAGTGCCAACTATGTAGATAGTACCAGTGCCAAATACTAGAGCTTAAAAGAAGACACTGCCCTGGAGAAGCACAATTTTCCATAAAGTATAAGGAGATAGGCAGGGAAACGCAAAACACACTGGTGCTTATATCCCCAGGCTGGCTTGTTTACAAATCATCTGTGAGAACAAATGAAACAACCCAACCCACAATTGCACTCTGCTCCAGCTCTTGGGTGTGCCTGGGGAAGATAGCAAAATTCCTTCCTATTGGCCTTTTAAAACGTGACATTAGGACCACCTCCAAAGGACCAACCAATGGGCTTCGGTGGGGAGGACCCAAAGGGGACAGTTGAGGAGGGCTTGACAGTACCTGGGCTCTTTCTCTTCTCCACCAAAGTTGGGGGGCAGCCGTCTCCTGCCCCGCCAGTTAGACATAGCCTGACTCTCATTTGTCTGTTTTAATTTTTTCTTAAAAGAAAACTCCCTTTCGTACAAGTTCAGATTTCTGGGCGGAGAGCTCAGAATCCCAAGAGCTGGGAGTCTGACTCAGGTCTCACTTTCTCCTTTCGGCGTGTCTGTTACCCTGCTTTAAAACCGGTGTAATCGTTCGGCCTTGGGGTGGGAACGTGCCTCACCAATTAGACTTGAAGCCTAGCCAAAAGTCTATCAAGAACCTGATCATTTCTGCCGGCACTGTTACAGGCTGCGGCAGGCGCTTCCGGGGTGTGGGCGCCCTGTAGTTTCCTCCACCTTGGACGTGGGCGTGGAGGGCGTGGACGCGACGGTCCCTCACTCTCACCCTGGGGAGATCCTGGAGCTGGGCTCTGCCTCTGACTCCCGAGGGGACACAGGCGAGGCCCCGGGACCCGCAGTGCCGAGATAGAGCTCTTGGGAAGAGATGGAAGAGTTGGCCAAGCAGGGATCTGTGTCCCGAGGCCAGGACTGCGCCTTGCTCAGGACCCCGGCCTGGGAGAGGAAAGCCCGCGCACGTCCTCGGACCCGGTCCCCCACGCCCACCCTCCACACCCCGCACCTAAATCCAGTCCAGGCCGCCCCCTCGCCATCCCCTGCCACCTTGCTTACCAACGCGCTCATCCCGGGACCGACCCGGCCGTCGCCCCCTGCCCAGACCCCCACGGAAGCAGAGGAGGAGGTAGCGGCTTCGCTTCCGGAAGTAAACTAGGGCTGGCTGCAGGGAAGGGGGTCCCCAGCCCGCGACCAAAGAGGAGAGGCCTCACTCCTTTCCCAACCCCCACAACCGTGTGCCCTCCCTGCTGCCTGGAGCGGCCACTCCCGGGCCGAAGAGGTCGGCGCATGCGTACCACCGCCAATCCCGCCCCTTCCTTTCGGGTGGACAGACCTTGAGCCAGGGCGATAACCCCCAGAAGGTGAGGATGTCGTGCGTATCTGCTTCTCCAGGGCGGCTTTTTCTATATCTGGAGGAAACAGCTTTACCCAGAAATGAAAATAATATTACAAGACTCTATTGTACTCCCCACAATTTTTTTTTTGCCTTAACATTTTATACAGAAAATCATAGGACGGTAGCTAAAGTTCCATTTGCAGTATTAAGTAGACTCGGAATTAAAATGACTTTATTATCAACCACGGTTTTTCTGTCAGTCTCTTGATACGTTAAGAAGTATGCTGATTATCTGCTTTAAATCTGGCCTGGAGATTGTTAAATTGATTATCTGGGATGACTTTTTTCCCCCATCAATCAAATTGTCGAAGGGTGAAAAGGTTGGTAATATTCTGTGCTAGTGCCAGGAATGTATGAACTCCTCTCGATGATAGTCTGGCAATAGGTATCAGCATATATATTTTTTGACTATAGTAAGAGGTACATAATGTGGAATTTACCATTTTAACCATTTTTAAGTGTGCAGTTCAGTGGCAATAAGTATATCCACATTGTTGTGCAATTATCCCCACCATATACAGGACTTTAGCATCTTCCCAAACTGAAATTCTGTACCCATTCAACAATTCCAGTAGTTCCTTCCCCAGCTTCTGGTAACCACCATTCCATTTTCTGTCTATGAATTTGACTATTCTAGGTACCACATATAAGTGGAATCATACAAAGTTTGCCCTGCTGTAACTGGCTTTTTTCACTTAACATAATGTCCTTCAGGTTCATCTACCCTGTAGCATGTGTTAGAATTTCCCTCCTTTTAAAGGCAAAATAATATTTCATTGTATATATACATGATATTTTGTTTATCCATTCATCTGTGAATAGGTACTTGAGTTGTTTCCACCTTTTGGCTATTGTGAATTTTGCTGCTATGAACATGGGTGTACAAACCTGTTCAAACGTCTACTTTCAGTTATTTTGACTGTACGCCCAGAAGTAGAATTGCTCCATCCTATGGTAATTCTATTTTTAATGTTTTTAAGAAGGACCACACTGTTTTCTATAGTGGCTGCACCATTTTACGTTCCCACCAGGAGTTCATAAAGTTTCAATTTCTCATCTAATAGGTGTGAAATGGTATCTCATTGTGGCTTTGATTTGCATTAGTGATGTTGAGCATCTTTTCAGGAGCTTGTTGGCCATTTGCATATATTCTTTGGAGAAATGTTTAAGTCCTTTGTCCATTTTAAAATTGGATTGTTTTTGTGCCAGAGTTGTAGGAGTTCTTTATGTATTTGTATTATGGATTTTAACCCTTTATCAAAAGTATGATTTGCAAATATTTTCTCTCATTCTGTGGGTTGCTTTTTCACCTTGATGATAGTGTCCTTTGATGCATAAAAGTTTTTAATTTTGGTGTAGATCAGTTCATCTATTTTTTCTTTTGTTGCCTTTGTTTTTGGTATCATAGCCAAAAAATCGTTGCCAAATCCAATGTTATGAAGCTTTGGCTCTATGTTTTCTTCTAAAAGTCTTATAGTTTTGGCTCTTATATTTAGGTGTTTGACTTACTTTGAGTTACTTTTTATATGATGTTAGGTAAGAGTCTAACTTCATTCTTTTGCATGTGGAGGTCCAGTTTTCTCAACGCCATTTGTTGAAAAGACTATCCATTCCTTATTGAATTATCTTGGCATCCTTGTTGCAAGTCATTTGACCATATCTCCAAGGGTTTATTTGGGGGCTCTCTACTGTTTCATTAGTCTCTATATTTTTCTGCATCCAGTACCACACTGTTTTTGATTATTGTAGCTTTGTAGTAAGTTTTGGTATTTATTGAATTTACTTAAAATTTAAATTTAAGTGGCCATATGTGGCTAGTGCTTTCCCTTTAGGACTTTTAAACTTGAAAGCAGAAGGCAGAGAGACATTTCAAGCTTGAGGTTTGACTACTTGTCTTATTGGTTTTTCACCTTCCCATTCCATCTGAACTCTTGAATTTGTAATCACTTTCTGCTGCTCACACTAGGAATAGTGGGCATAAGTAATTATATGTAAATTTACTTTGAATGAAGAGAGGAAAATGCACTAGTGGCACCTAGCAGGGGGAAAACATGGCCAGACTCATACTTGTTCTTTAGGGTACTTAATATTTTCTTTTGGGGGGAAGTGGTTATCTTCTTTTCAAAAAGCACAAGTGGTTTCTATTCAGTATTTCTCTCAAACCTAAGGTGTGAATGGGGGAAAGGTGACAGCAAGTCAGAACTCTAATAATATTCTATATTTATCTATACAGTGCTTTACAGTTCACATACGTTGTCACCACTGATCCTCAACCATATTCAGTGTATGAGGAAATTGAGATTTAGGTAGGTTGAGTAGTTCCAGACCTAATGAGTGGCAGAGCTGCCTTTGAGAGCAGGTCTTCTAACCAGCTTCATAGTAAGCTTTTGTGAAAGACGAGGCTGAATTTATTCGCTCAACCCATGTTTATTGAGCATCTACACATGTCAGCATTGTTACAGGCTCTGGGAATCAACAGCAAACCTCAAATCAACATAAAACTCCATTAGGCATGACCTCATCTGTTTTACTCGCTGTAGTACTCAGTGGCTAGTGCCCTAGATAAAAATCTCAGCTTTGCTTTCCCCAGTACCTCTCTAACTAACCCTCTTTCCCATTATTCTTATTTCAGCACCCTGCTTTTTCTCTGCATAGCGATCTTTCCAACTAGCAAGTTTGATTCCAGCCTGACTTTCCATTCTTCCCTCAAGTTAAGCTCCAGTGGGGTAAGGACCTTGTCTTTTTCATTCGTCACTATATCCTCACTCCTTTCAGCGTGCCTGGCACATAAGGGGAACTCAGGAAATATTTATGCATCGACTGGAAGTCAGGACACACATTTTTTCTGAAGCTGAATGACCCAAGTCGGGTCCTCCCAAGTTAGACCACGCCTCCAGGGGACTTCGTAGCCACGCTCCTCCGGTGTCCCGGGAACCCTTCTTGGCCCCGCCCCCTCCATGACGCAGCGCACGTGACGCGCGCCGGCGCGCGCTGTTTCCGGAAGTCGCCCCCGCGGTCTCCGCCGCTTCTGCTTCTGCTGGTGCCGCGGAACTCCGCGAGTGGAACGGCCGAGGCGGGCCTGGCGGGGCCGGGTGTCTGGCCACACTGCAGAATGGAGATAATCAGGAGCAGTGCGTGTCCACCGTGCACTTCCCCGCGTCCCTGCGGTCTCCCTCACCCGGTCAACTAGGCCCGGACCACGGCGGGTTTTCTTGTCGGGGCCTGGGGCAGAGGCAGCCCCTCAGGGGTTTGCTCCCGTTTTGCGCCTCTTGGGGCCTTGTTCCTCTCTGGCGCGTGCAACCCTGGGCGCCTTGTCGTTTCCTAACCCGGGCACCCCCCCCTCCCCGGGCCTTGTCGCTCTCAGGCTCGTGCACCCTTGGTGCTTCTTTCCCTCCGGCCCTTGCGCCCCTCGGGGACTTGACTCCCTCTGGCCCTGTACCCCTCGGGGACTTACCCTCCCGCCCAAAGCCTTAGGAGCTTTTCGGCCCTCTTTCCCTCTTCCCCTAAGAGCCCGTGGGCAGGAAGCCGGGCCACCGCTTCTGAGCCTCTTCTCGGTTTCTCCGCAGATTTTAAGAGTAATCTTCATAAAGTGTACCAAGCCATAGAGGAGGCCGACTTCTTCGCCATCGATGGGGAGTTTTCAGGTATCCCTTGCTTGCAAGCTGGAGGCTGGCACCTTGCTGTGCATTGCCAAGCCTGCTCCTGCCCACCCCACCTCCCCCTAATCTCGCCTTCTGGCCCCTGCACCCTGCTTTCACCTTGAGCAAGTTGCATAAGTCTCAACATTTCTTCTTAAACGTTTCAAAAGCACTGAATAGGTGCGGTGGGGTTTGTGATTGGGTTTGTGATTGCAACTCTGAGGGCTGCAGATAAAGTTTATGGTTTTGGTGCTGCTTAAAGAACAATTGGACAGGTGCGTGGGACAGAGCTTGAGTGTTAGGATCAGGCTTTTTTGTGTAGTGAAATGCACATAAAATTGATCATTTTAACCATTTTTAAGTAGTTTACAGTTCAGTAGCATTAAGTACATTCACACTGTTGCGTATCCACCTCCAGAACGTTTTCATCTTTGGGAACTGAAACACTCTACCCATTGAAGAATAATTCCCAGTTCCTCCCTCCCCTCTGCCTCTGGATTTGATTTTGTCTCTATGAATTTGATTGCTCTAGGCATTTCCTATAAGTGGAATCATACAGTATTTGTCCTTTGTTTACCGTGTTTAGGGTCAGGCTTTTGCAGATGAATGAGGATATTCCTCTAGGTGTTAGTGGAAGTGTTCATTGCCTCCCATTGCAGGACTGTGCTTAATATTTTATCCACAGTTATAATTGCAAAGTTTTTTTTTCTCTTTTGGATCAAAGACTAATTTTTAAATTGTTGAAGTCAGTATGAACAGTTGGTTCCTTTTGGTATAGATGTCCAATGTTTAAAAAACTTAAGCTCTTTCTAAAGGAATCCATACTGGAGGTAATCTTTGGCTTTAATTAAACATGCAGTTTCTAGTTGGAATCAATTCCCTGAAAAGCTAAGCGTTTTCACCACAAATAATTGTCGATTGACCTTAAATACACCTTTGTTGTATAGATGTTGTGCCAGACTGTTGGCTGAGACTGGTACTCTCACAATAAGACACATCAGGATTTGTTGATGTCTTATTAGCATTAATCTTTTGAAAGCGGCAAAGCTTATTGAATCATAGAAATTGTTTTCTTAAATCATGACTGTGTTTTGAAACCTATTTTTTATTGAATTATAATTATACCTAATTATAATATTACATTAGTTTCAGGTGTACAGCATAATGATTTGATATTTTTATACATTATGGAAATCACCACGATGAGTCTAGTTACCGTCTGTCACGGTACAAAGTTATTACAATATTATTGGCTATATTCCCTATGCTGTGCCTTACATCCCTGTAACTTATTTATTCTGTAAGTGAAAGTTTGTATTTCCTAAACCCCTTCACCTATTTGGCTCTTCCCGTCTGGCAGCCATCAGTTTAATCTCTGTATCTATAAGTCTGTTTCTGTTTTGTTTTGTTTTTTAGATTACACCAGTAAGTGAAATCGAATGGTATTTGCTCTTCTCTGTCTGACTTGTTTCACTTAACATAATACCCTCTAGGTCCATCCATGTTGTAGCCAGTGGTAAGATTTTACCCTTTTTATGGCTTGAGTAATACTTCACTTTCTGTCTGTCTGTCTGTCTGTCTGTCCATCTATCTATCGTCTTCCATTCATCTGTCCTTGGACACTTAGGCTGCTTCCATATCTTGGCTGTTATAAATAATGCTGCAGTGACATTGGGATGCACATATCTTTTCAAGTTAGAATTACTGGAGAAAAATTAATTTTTTCTTCTGATAAATACCCAGGAGTGGAATTGCTGGATCGTATGCTAGATCTATTTTTACTAATTTGAGTAACCTCCATTCTTTTTTTTCCATAGTGGCTGGACCAGTTGACATTCCTACTGATAGTGCACAAGGGTTTCCTTTTCTCCACATCCTTGCCAAGACTTGTTATTTCTTGTCTTTTTGATAATAACCATTCTGACAGTTGTGAGATGGTATCTCAAGATCGCTTGGGCTATTTGGAGTCTTTTGTGGTTCCATACAAATTTTAGGATTATTTGTTCTAGTTCTGTGCAGAATGCCATGGGTATTTTGGTAGGGATTGCATTGAATCTGTAGATTGCTTTGAGTAACATGGACATTTTAACAATATTAATTCTTACAACTCACAAGGACAGTCTCTCTTTCCATTTATTTGTGTTGTCTTCAGTGTTTTCTCATCAGTGTCCTATAGTTCTCGTAGTGTAGGTCTTTCACCTTCTTGGTTAAATTTATTCCTCAGTATTTTATTCTTTTTGATGCAGTTGTAAGTGGGATTGTTTTCTTAATTTCACTTCCTAGTAGTCATTGTTAGCGTATAGAAATACAACAGATTTCTGTATTTTTATTTTGCATCCTGCAACTTTACTGAATTTATTTACTAGTTCTAAGTTTTTTGGTGGAGCCTCTCCTCTATAGGGTTTTCTATATTTGAAGCCTATTTTAGACACTGAAACTGCCCATTCTCAAACTGAAACGTTTACTCTCTATAAATTCATTATTACAGAGTTTAGGTTGGTGGCTAGTGAAATTAATGCTCATTTTGAAAAAGTGGAGGAGGGGGCATTTCCAATTAATCTTAATTCATAAGAATATGAAATTATAGAGCCATTGAATACTTGATTGGCATTTTTACAGTAGCATTTATTAACAAGTTAAAAACTTTTATTTCTTAAAATCTAGGAATCAGCGATGGCCCTTCAGTCACTGCATTAACAAATGGTTTTGACACTCCAGAAGAAAGGTACCAGAAGCTTAAAAAGGTATGTGGATGTGCTAGAAAATCTTTTTTTCTCCCATGTTGGTCCTCCATGTGTTGAATTATACAGGAATAAAATCATTAAACTTTGATCATTAACTTCTCAACTCTAGCTGTGAAATGATATTAATTTAGTGTTATTTAAAACAACAGCAAAAATAATTGTTTGCTGGAAAACATTTCGGGGAAAGTTTAATATTTTCAGTGTTAATTTGATTTATGGGAAATATGATGTGGTTATTTTAATCATTGGGAAATAGGCTTAACATGTTACTCTGGATGATGGATGGGTGCTTAGTTGGTAAAAATATTAAGAAATGTTTACAAATTAATAATGCTTCTGATATATAATCTGTAATCTCTTCTCATTGGAGATATTCTGCCAAAGTCAAGTTGAGTAATCTGAAAGCCCACTTGATTGAGAATACTATTGTTCACATTGACTATCCAGCACTTGTTTTGACAGATATTTTATTTCCCTTTTCCAGCATTCCATGGACTTTTTGCTGTTTCAGTTTGGCCTTTGCACTTTTAAGTATGACTGCACAGATTCAAAGTAGGTTGTTTTAACAAGTGGTGGGAATTCTTTTGTCATGGCATAATGTAACCCCTAAGTCTCATTTTATCTTGTTTTCCCCAGGTATATAACAAAGTCATTTAACTTCTATGTTTTCCCGAAACCCTTCAAAAGATCCTCACCAGATGTCAAATTTGTTTGTCAGGTTAGTAGCATAATTGAGTTTTTTTCTGTTACGATTTGCTGATGAGGCAGTGTGGAAATGTGGAATCAGAATTCTCTTTAAAATTTAAGTCTACCACTAACTTTGCACTTTGGGCACATCATTTCACCTCTCTGACCTTCAGTTTTAGGGTTGTAAATTGATGACACTGCCGTCTCCCCCCTTTACTTGAAAATCAGTTAAGGAGTGAGTGGGAGGAGGCAGGCAGATGGAAATGAGAACATGAGCTTTATTTTTAGTAAAGCTGAATTTGAGAACACGGCTTTGTAATGTGGCTCTTTGGGAATTTTTAATGTCTTTCCCTTGAATTGAACCTGCAGATCGGGACTTGCAGGTGTCTTCCCATCCCATTATCATTGCACCCACCTCCAAGGGGAGAGCTTTGTTTTCTGCAAGAGCAGAGTATGTGTGTATCCTCTTTGAAAAGAGAGAACCCAGAAGGGGCTAAACTGAATACGCTCAATTTCTTTTCCCAAACTCACCAGTCAGGAAAGAGAGGGTAGAAAAAGACCACTGTTTCCTCCTGAGGTGGGGAGGGCTGACTTAAGAGCCAGGGTAAGGATACAGGGATGTTGCCCCTTAGTGCACTCTCTCTAGAGTTGTAGCTGATCTGGTAGATGCTCAGTGAATATCGGTTTCCCCTTTGTACCATCTTAATAATCTGTTGTAATGTATAAGGAGAATGTGAATAAATGGTATGGTGTTTAGATATGTGATAAAAGCTGAGTGTTCATCTTTTCTCCCTTATAATGTTGTGCCCCAACTTCTCTCCCTGTAGCATCATTGGTTCCTCTGAGTCTTCCCATCTTTCCCTTTTCCTGCAGGTTAAGTAGCAGTGCAGTTAAAGCCTGGAGGGTAGGCTTCTGAGTGACTGAATCATGTCAAATTCTTCCTGTAATAAGGCAGGATATTAACTAATGAAATTGAGTATTAATTGCATGCCTGGGGCTGAAGAGAAGGTAATTTTGGTTTTGCAACTTAACTTTTTCTTACATTAGCAAATAAGCCATAGTTGATACTTCCTTTACCTTGTGATCAGTTAACAGCTATTTACCAGTCACTTTAGTATAGGTTACTTATTTAAACAGTATTTGTAGATTTTTACTAAGAAAAGTAGGCTCACTTTGGAAATTTACGTGGATATAGTTTTCCAGCAGTACCAGAAGACAGTTACTTAAAAGAGGGTTCCATGACCTTAGCCAGAGGTTAATCAAACAAATGCAGACAGTGGCAACGAGACACTTTAGGGGTGGTACTTTGTTCTAAAAGACCGACACAAACACAGTTATTCTAGGAAATGAATCGGAAACAGATCAAAATAACCCTGCCTATTGTACAACGCCATTCTGTGGCTATACCTGGAATACTTCATGCAGTTATCATTGCCAGCCACTCCTTAAAGAAAGAAAGACATCAAAGGGCAGAGACTAATGTCTAAAATGCACAATGGGATAAAAATGCTGCGATTCTCTAATCTGGAAAAAAGCAAAAGCAGGGAAGAAGTTTAGACCTAGCAGGTAAACTTGTGAATTCTGTGGAGAGGTAAATGATGATATCTTTGAATGTTTTTCTTCCATCCTCTGTCTAAGGTGGGTTTTGTTTTGTTTGAAATTCTATGACTGTACCAGAGTTTCATCTTACAAGCAGCTTCTAGAGTCAGCAAGTAGGGTGAACATTGGGTCTAGTCAAAAATCACTCTTGAAAAACTTCTGTTACCATTAAAGCAGGGAGGATTTGGCGGGCGAAACAACCTAGTACGCTCCTTGAAAAATAAGCATCTGTCCACACAGTGAGATTCTTGCACCAGGTAGGGTGTCGAGGAACGGGCTGCCCGAGAGCCACACACATGCCCAGGGCACGTGCCCATCCAGTGGATGGCAGGCAGAATGGCATGGCATCTGCATTGTTTTCCCCTCTTTTCCTTTTCTTCCTTTGTCCAGCTGAACACCTATAGTTGAAGTCACGGAAGAACATGCACACATGGTTATGAAAAATCACGACACTGCTGTTGTCTATAGAGTAAAAAATGAGTTTCTTTTTTTAATCCCCTTTCCCTCCCTGTTTCATTTCTTTTATATACATACGTACATATACCTGTGTGTTTACGTGTATGTAAATAATTTTAGCTTTTTTTCTTTAATATGCGTAGAATTCGGGTACTCATATTTTATATAATTTACATTTTTCACTCAACACAATGCCGTCCGATTTTATGTTATGGAGAAGTGTAATTGGTTTAATTGGAATTTAGAAGCTTTCCCATGGTTCCCTATTTTTAACAATGCCATAGTCAACATCTGTGTGGGGTATGTCTTTGTGTATATGTAGGAATTTTTTATAGGATAGATTTCTTAGAAGCAGAATTGCTGATTCGTATTTCTTAGGCATTGACAGTTTTGATAGCTGCCTCAAATTGTCCTCCCCAGTAGCTGTGCTCATCTCTTGAATCCTGAAAATGGTACATTTAGGACAAACCAAAGACAGTGGCTGGTTGGTTCAAAGGATTTTTTTCTTTATTATGGTAAAAAATACATAACCTAAAATTTGCCATTTTAAGTGGCTAGAGTTCAGTGGCATTTAGCACATGTTTGGTGCAATCTAAAGGGTATTGTTTGAGTGGAAAACACATAGCTTCAAGAAGGGAATAGACAAATCTCTGACTCTGGATATTTAAAAAAAAGGAAGTTAGGATGCTTTGGAGTCTAGTGACAGCAGGGACAAAAATGCCTTTCCATAATCCATTTTTTGGTGTCTCTGTCAGTGATGGAATATCAGGTGGGCACAATTGTAAGAATACTCAGGCACGGTAGGTAGAAAGGAGGCATGTGGCCCAAGTCAGAAGACACTGGGTCTTGATTCAGAACACAATAAAAAGGGAAGATGTAGGGGGGATGGTTGCTTATTTTAGACGGCAGAAAACCTGGACAGGATGGAAAATGGTATGCCTGTACCCACATTTGTGTGTGTGTATTTGTGTGGTAAGATTGCCTTTTATATCTCATAGTTTAAAAACAATTTGCGTCAGCTAATGAAGATACATACAGTATATAAAAGTATATGCAGTATGTAAAAGGTAAATACCTTTTAACGTAAGATTAAAAAATTAAGTGAATGAAAAATTGGAAGAAAAGACATATGGGGATCTGCTTACTATGGTATGATTAGAACACAGAATTTATGCCAAAGAAAGTCTGACCTGTTTGTCTGTGAGCTTCCTACCAGCCAAGAAAACAGGGAAACCCGCAGTCATTTCTGAGGCCCACAGGACCGGAACAAACCAGGATTAGGAGACGTTCAGTTTCCTTAGACTAGAGACCTCAGAACATTTCCCCTTCTGTTACCAAAAAGAAATCGTTAATGGAGAAAACCTTGTCTTTGCCCACATCTCTAAAGTGAATACTGTGCTGAGATTAATGGAGCTGGTACAGCATCCCTCAGTCTAGAGTGATGATGTAACGTCAAAGTACAGGTCAGGAAGGCTAGTTTCTATGAGGGGCTGCACGAAAATGATCCAAGCATGCTGCCCTCTGATGTTCTGACTGAAAACAAGAATAAAATTAGAGAAGCTACAGTGATGTTTCCCAGTCTTCTGTCAGTTTGAGTAAGAGCTTTGTGGAATTTTGCCATTCTTGGGTAGTAGTATTTACTTAATTTTTTATTAACGTTACTTACATATTTTGACTTACCTTTTAGCTTTGAGATATGTGTATAGTAAGTCTTGTTACTGGGAATTTTTCTCTTTTTTTATTTTTTTTTAGATGAAGGTACTAGGGATTGAACCCAGGACCTCGTGCTTGCTACGCATGTGATCTACCACTGAGCTATAGCCTCACCCTCCCTTGTATATTTTGATTTTGAATGTAAAGAACATCCAATTAAGTTTTTGGGTTTTCAGAATCTAATTTGAAGTGGTTATTGATACTTTATAATCTGCGCACGTGGGCTACCTTAAAGTTGAACCTGGGGTGAGATAAAATAAATACATTTATAGTCTCCTAGTTGGTATAGCAATCAGGAGTTTCCTGCCTATTGACGGAATACATGTTCAGCAAGTGAAATTTTTTTAAATGTTGTGAAACAAAGGATACTTGTTTTATAAGCTATAAAGGAGGAGAACCCAGATGGTTTGGTAAATTAAGAGGTTATTTGGCAGCCATGGAGTAGAAATGCCTTGTCCTCTGACCTTTGGGTGCTGCTTCCTTGCCTGGTTGCCTTTCTTTACTCGCCTGAGTTCCTTCTCTGCTTCTGTTCACATACCTGCCACGGACATCACCAAAATGTGTGTTCTCTTTACTCTTGTTTCAGAGCTCAAGTATTGACTTCCTAGCAAGCCAAGGGTTTGACTTCAATAAAGTTTTTCGCAACGGTAAGATTATGTGTGGCTTCTCTTCAGAACTTGTAAATCTGGATTTGGTTGAGAATTGTCTTTTTGTGCCTGATGCCTGAGGCAGAATTTCAGATTTCCAGTCCATGATGTGTAGCCATAGAGTTAAAAAAAAAAAAAACACTCTTCTGTTGTGCCCCTTTTTGAAAGCCTAGTCAACCAAGAACTGAACAGGAGAGTAGCTGCTACTTCATTTAGCCCTAATGAGGCCTCTCCAACTCCTGGTTCCACCGAGTGGATCTTGTTCTACCACTACTGTGACGTGTTCGCCACTAGTGGGGAATGCTTCCCTGTTTTCTTTCAGTGAGACAAGTGGTTAGTGTGTCACGTTTCAAAGTAGCCATATTCCAGTAATGTGGAGATGGTCTTTGGAGAAAAAAGCTTTCGGGGTGGGGGCTGCGTCCCATTCCATACCCCTGTGCAGAGCTCGATTCTTCTGTATCAGGGAGGTGACCGTTAAATGTTCGATGAATATGGGACTTCAGCACACACGAGAGTGGTTTTCCTTCCTCCATTCATTTTATTTATTTATTTATTTATTTAAAAATTTAATTTAATTTTTTTTACCTGTTTTGTTTTGGGGGTAGGTAATTAGATTTATTTATTTATTTTAACAGAGGTACTGGGTACTGAACCCAGGACTTCATGCATGCTAAGCATGCACGCTACGACTCAGCTATACCCTCTCCCTCCTTTATTTTTTATTAGTGGATGTATCAGGGATTGAACCCATGACCTTGTGCATGCTAAGCACTGAGCAATATCTATGCCACCTCCTCCATTCATTTACTTCCCTAAGTGTTTGGGAAAGCCTCTGGTTTTCCCAGCAGTATTAAGCTCCTGCTGCTCTAAGGTCAATAGCTACTTTTAACTTAGTTATTGTCATAAATTGTATTCTTTTTCATGGTGAATATATTATTGAATGAAGTAAGGAAGGAGATTTTTCTCAGCAAAGGTACTAGAACTTAGACCTCAAATAAATTCTCTCCCCCTCAGTGTGATCTCTTTGCGAAGCCTTCAGGATCCATGTCATGTTTTTTAATTGCTTTTGTGGTGGTGCACCTTAATTTCAGTTGATGATTTTGATTTTTAGAAATATTAAGACAATTTTGGAATCCAAACTGCTTAACCTGGTTTGTGAACCAGCTTGGTAACACAATTTGGGTGTAATAAAATGATTTATTTCCTTTGGCTCTTACTTGTCTCTGAACGCCATTATCAAATACAAGTTACAAATGTAGTTAGCGGACTAAGTACAGAATTCTTTTGAAGGAACTGCTTTAACCAGACTCATACGGATGTGTAATTTCCAGCCTGATGCTTTTATAAACAAAAGGAGAGAAACGGCCAAGTTGGAGGGTGCCTCATTCTCATTGTTTTACAGTCCAGCTTTGGGATATTTTAGTCACAGCTGCGTTGGGACTCCTAGGTCATCCATTATTACCAGGGCTCTTATCCCTGTGCAACTGTTACTCCCTAAATCTGACCTAGACCTTCAAGTCTTTTCACTCAGGGTCTGCAGATGCCAGACCCTTCTCTCCTGGCAGTCTTCTCAGAAGTGCCTTTGACATCCTTGTCTGACGTGGAAGCAGGTGACTCCTCTGGTTACCGTCCCCCTGCAGCGCTCCCAGACACAGGTGATTTCACCTCTGTCTCTTTCTGCATCTGCAGCCAGGCCACAGCAGGCATCCTGGTTTCCCTGTGCCACTTTCAGACCACTTGAATTCCCCCTTCCCAGGAGCCGCAGTTCTTCCCCGGGCTGTGTCACCAGCTCTGCCACCCCTCTGCCTGCTGCCTTCCTGGGCAGGGCATTCACCAGCAGCCTGGCTTTGGCTCGTTGTCTTTCGCCTGGCTTTGGCTCGTCTTTCCACTACTGCCTCTCTCCTCCTTCTGGGTGACTTCAGCATCCACCGGATGCTCTGTCTTGTCTGTGTCTGGGCCATGTGGTCAGCAGTCCTTGCTTCCACCTCCCCTTAGCCCTCTGCTCCCTTGGTAGCATCATGGGTCTTCTCACCGGTAACTGCGCCACCTCTATCATTTCCTTTGTGAGCACCACGTCTTGTCCTTCTTGTTCACTTACTCTGGTTCATCATTTCAGCCATCAGTTGGCCCCCATTGCTTTTTCACTCTCGGTTACGTCCCCCTCCCCTGTCTTGACTTCTCTTCTTACCTGCCTGGTCCATCACTATCCTTTCTTCCTGCCCTTGCTCCTCCCTCCTTCCATTGCGCTAGTCTAAGTCCCAGCCCTGGTTGTATCTGATCATCCATCTTCTCTAGTTCTGAGCATATGAATATTGCTGGAAAACATGATGTATACCTGAGTCAATTTGTCACTTTAAATGCATGACCACAAGCTTCAAGTAAATATTCAGTTATGCCCCAAAATCCTTCTTTTCTGATTTAGAAACTCCCTTTTCAACTCTCTACGATGTCTGTGTTTTTACCATCTCTCTCCCCACTTCCCACTCAGCTGATGACCAGGCCTCTCAATGAAAATAGAAGCCACCAGAGAAGAGTCACTTCATTTTCTTACCACGTGATCCACAGGTCTGCCCCAAGCCTGGCCCCGGCCTTTTTACTTCTCTCCTTTACAGTGAAGAGGAGTCCCTGCACCTGTCAGAGGCTAGTCCCTGTCTCCTTGTCAAGTACCGGCTTGTTTTGTTTGCTCTTCTCTCTCCTGGGTATTTTCCCTTCTCTGCTGGTCATTTCCACCAACCTTTGTAAACATGCTTTGAGTCCAGGCTTTTTAGTCGAACCTATGGGCTGACTTTTCTTCCTGCCATAGGTAGAATACGGGAGTCTGTGAGCTTGGGGAGGGTGATGTGGAATTCTCAGCTATATTTCCCTAACCTTGAACTGAATTTGCTTATTTCTTCTGTTAGGAATGTAGGCAACAACCCGGCAGTATTATCAGTAGCTGGGAGTTTGTCATCAGTGAAACCCCAGGCTATCTTGAAATGGCGTTTAGTTGTAGATGTCTTGAGTATTGTTTACTTTCATCAGTGCTTTGAAATTGTTGTTGGCATTTCACCTGCCATTCGGTCTTGTTATTTAACGTGTTGACCAGGAAGCTGACATCCTGTATTACTACATCACAGATTTAAAAATGAACATTTTGGGAACGATTTTAATATAATTACCTTCCTTTATAATCTTGCATATTTTATCTCATGTGCTTGAGAACAGTATTCTGAAGAAGGGTCTGTAGATTTCACCCAACCGCCAAAGGAACTGGTGGCGTGTGACAGTTTAGCACACCTGCAGGAATACCTGTGGCATGAAATAACTCCAACCAAAGCAAAACCAAACCTCCTCACTTGATTCCATGTCCCCGTTCTCCTTCTGGCTTGTGATGCTCCCACTCGGAGCAAAGCATCTGGAGTAAGGTGTGTGCTCTCGCCATTCCTGCCACTTCCCCTCCAGTTTTTCCTTCTCCCTCCCCAGCCGGCCTTCCCTCTGCACCCCTCCACAAATGTCCCTGGTTGGCATGCCGCCTGTGCCTGCCGTGACCTCAGACTTGTGGATCCTTCTTTGTCCTCATTGCGCCCCACCTTTTGGCAAATTTGACCCAGTTGGTTACTCCCTCGTTCCCCAGACGCTCTCCTCTGGCTCCCAGAACACATGGTCCTCCTGGTTTTCCTCCGGCCTCTCTCTCTGGACTCCTCAGCATCTGGATTGGCTCTTTCTGGTCTCACCAGCTTCTGAATATTATTTTTCTTAGTGGGTCTTATATATTCCATGGTTTTATTTATTTTTTATTATTAAATTTTTATTTTGAAATAACTTCAGACTTACATAAATAACGACAAAATACCATAGAGGATTCCTGATTCCTTCCCTCTGATTCCCCAGATGTTAGCACTATACTCTGTTTTGTCATCCTTTCTCTCATTATGTACGTATATATATAATTTTTTTTCCTGAACCATTTTATAGTAAGTTACAAACATGATATTCCTTTATTCCTAACTACTTCAGAGTGAATTTCCTAAAAACAAGAGCATTCTCTTACATAGCCACAGTCCAGTCATCCAGATTAGGAAATTGATGTTGCTATGGTACTGTTACCTCATTTACAAACCTTATAAAAGTTTTGCCACTTGTAGTGAAAGAAAAAAAGTAATCCCCCACTCCCCATCCAGACACAGTCTAGGAACACACATTGCGTTTAGCTGTCATGTCTCTTTGCTCTTTTAAAATCCAGAGCAGTTTCTCAGTCTGTCTTTGATGTTAGTACCTTGACATTTTTGCATAGTGGAGGCTAGTTATTTTGTGGAATGCCCCTGAGTTTGGGCTTTTTTGATGTTTCCTCAGACAAGTCCAAATGCATCTGTTCATTTCAGGCAGGCAAACTGCCGACGTGAGTGTGTGTGCTGCTCAGGGCATCGTGTCAGGAGGCACAAGACGTTGATTGGCCCCATTACTGATGACGTTAACTTTTTTTTTAATTGTGGAAAAATACACATATGATTTATCATCTGAGCCATTTCTAAGTGCCCAATTCAATGGCATTGAGTACACTAATATTGTGCAGCTACTGGTGGTGTTCACGTTGGTCACTTTTTCACCAATTAGTCTTAGCATCCATTGATGATTCTTGCTTGAAACAAATAGTATTGCTGACAAATGGTGATTTTCTAATTTTATTTTTCATTCTACAAGGTTTGTTAAGTGTTCCATGGCTTTTAATGCCTCCCACATCCTATTGGTACCTCAGTTTATATCTCAACACCTTTCTTCTGAGCTTTGGGCTTATATCTGCAACTCTTCCTTTATATATATATTTCAGGGATTTAAAAGATCCAGGAGGTAGCTCTTGATTTTCATCCCTTGGGCCCCAAATCTGTTCTTTGCCTAATTTACCCCGCTTCAGTAAGTGGCCCTCCTGTTTTCCCAGTTACTTAAATCTATTAGATGTCATTTTCGATTTTCCCTTTCCCTGTCTCCCTCACCTCCAGTGTGTCAGCAAGTTGTAGTGTCCTACCTCTGGAATCATTGTCCCATCTCTGTAGATGAAGCCGCGGTCACACACTGCAACCCGCTGCCTGTTTTGCAAGTAGAGCTTTATCGGGACACAGCCACGGGCATTCATTTACCCATCGTGTGCGGCTCTTTTCATGTTGCAGAGATCGGAGTTGAGTAGTTGCAACAGAGATTCCCCCTATGACCCACAGGCCTGAAACATTTACTGTTTGTCCCTTTAGGAAAAAGTGTGCTGACCTCTGATCTAAGCAGTAATCCCTTGCCTGGACAAGTGCGGTGGATACTTCCTTCTCGCTGACCTCCCTACTTCAATCTCACAGGAGTCAAAATGATCTTTTAAAATGATCTTTGAAAAACGTGGAACAGATAATGTGATGATCTTGCTTAGAACCTTCTAATGGCATTCCACTGCTCTTAGAATAAAATGAATTCTTCCCGTGTCCTGTATGGGCTTGTGTGATCTTGGCCCATCCTCTCTGGCCTGATGTTACGCCGTCCTCCTACTCACAGAGTTCTGGTCACAGCAGCTTCCTTGCTGTTTTTGGAACAATCCAAGCCATTTCCATCCTCTGGGCATTTATGCTTGTTCCGTGCATGAAACATTCTCACCACCCCCCCCACCTCGATGTCTGATTCCTTCTTTCCCTTCAGGCCCTACCTCCTGGTGGCCTTCTCTGGTCATCCTGTCTAAGGTTGCTCCCTTCACTGCAGAGCAGGACGCCTCTCACTGGGAGCCCCCTTGTTCCTGGTCCAGTGCCTGTCACAGTGTAACTGCCAAACCAAAATGCGCTGAAAGGACAGTGAGAGAATGAGTGAATGGAGTGAACGAACAGACAAGGACATTTCAAAATCATTTGCTTTTTCCATTGATTTTTTTGAGCTGTAGTTAAATATAAGTCTTTCCTGAGTCTTTCAGACTCTTCGGTTTGTTTAAAAATTTTTTTCTGTTAAACAGTTAACTCCTGCTAATGCACTTTTTAAAAAATTATGTTCAGGAATTCCATACTTAAACCAGGAAGAAGAAAGACAGTTACGAGAGCAGTACGACGAGAAACGTTCACAGTCCAATGGGGCAGGCGCTCTGTCATATGTTTCTCCAAACACGTCCAAGTGTCCCGTGTCGATTCCTGAGGATCAGAAGAAGTTTATTGACCAAGTGGTGTAAGTTCCTAAGCTGAAACCAAATGCACATTGTGTCGTGTGTGTTGGGACAGGACTGACATCTGGATCTCAGGTGTAGCTGGTGCCACTTACATGAGGTGCACACACAGGTGTCATGTTGTGAGTGGCAGGATTTAACTGTGGCGGATCTGAGTCTGTCTAACAACTGGAGATGTAAATCAGGTTCTGTGTACTGTACTTAGACTTCCCGTGTGTCACCAGGCAAGAGGCTATCTTGGCAAGTGGGCAGACCTCCTGTGTGGACTAAAGCCCTAACAGCCCCTGTCCACTTTCCCTGAAGGCAGGGGAATGACACAGGCCCATGCAGATGTTTGCAGCATATCTATTTTTTTTCTCTTGCGGGGAAGCTTCTGACAAGCAAATGTGCCATTAGAGGATTGCCTGGTATTGCTCAGTTTCATTATCAGTATAACTGCTTTACTAGAAAAGTAAAAAAGTAAATCACTTGTACTGATGAATCCTTGAGAAATTGTCACTAATTTGTTAATAACAACAACAAAAAGAGTATGCCAAAATATTTTTTCTTTTAAGTCTTACTGAGCTAAAAAGTTATAATGAGATTTAGTAAAATTACACTGGCATTTGTTCTTATATTTAGATTGCTTCTGAGTATAATTATTCTGTTGGTTGATGACTTCATTCCTTAATGGTATTGATGGTCTTGTTTCCACTCTTAATTCCTCAGAGAGAAAATAGAAGATTTGTTACAAAGTGAAGAAAACAAGAACTTGGATTTAGAGCCATGTACTGGGTTAGTTGCCCTGAATGTTTTCACAGCTTCTTTTTTTGGAAAGGTAGATGATTTCTGGCATGTGCCCCATTAGTCTTTTAAAAACACGTTCATAAAAAGTCTTCTTATTCTAGGTGTATTCCCCAGAGTTAAGCACTAACTTTAGCATTAACACAGTGGGGACCATATTGAGACACTGAGTGAGTGCTTTGTCCCTTCCTGGGGGTGGAGGAGGTGGGGAGAAAAGTGTTGTGCAACTTTGCTTTAAGTTATGCTCAAGTGGCATAACTTGTATGAGGGGTGCTTGATACATAAAGGTTTCTGAAGAGCAGAAGTCACTGCTCCTTTCATCCTTCTAATTTCCCTCTGCAGTTAAAAAAAAAAAAAATCAATGTTTCAAAGAGTCAGTAACGTAAACAGCCTGCTTTCCTTTTCCTTTGTGATTAGCTTCCCAAAAGTGTTTTAAATGCATCTGTCAACTTAAAATTCTCTCTATAGAGCCATGGAAGTAATACTTTCGTTAGACAAGAACTTCTACCTCTTCTATAAAAGCAGTGTAATAATAATCATAAAGAACATTTTGATGAAGGAAAGTGGTGAGGAATCCTCCCACCTCAAACATTCTACCTGTTTTTGTTTACATATTACTTGTTACTTCTAATGAAGTCTCTTTTAAAAATTAAATGTCTTTCCTAACCAGTGCTTGATCAGTTTAATTTTCTTTTAAAGAGCCCAAATCAATATCTTTTCATTTGTTTTTATAGGTTCCAAAGAAAACTAATTTATCAGACTTTGAGCTGGAAGTAAGTGTTTATATTATATGGGAGAGCTCTGTGAGGGACCCAGGATTTAAAAACTAAATGTAATTTTTTTTTCTCTTATTTCATTTTTTGACATTCTGCAGTTCTTGGTGATTTGACCATACCGTGTTCTTGGGCAGTGCTTTATTTTATTATTTCCTCCTAATTTCTTAAGTTGGATACCTACTTCACTGATTTCCTTTGTTATTACTTCTTAGTAGATACTATAAAGCCTTTAAATTTTTCTTTTAACTATCACTTTGGCCTATCTGTTAACTTTTGGATGTGTAGTGTTTTTGTTCTTTGAAGGTATACGATAAAGACTTGGTTTTAAGACCTGGGAAGTACTAAGGTGAATTCTTTATCTAGGTTAGATCACAGGAGGGTTTCAGGAGGTCTGTGAGTCCCCTGAAACAGTATCCAAAATTTTGTATGTAAATTTTCCAAAGGTGTTTCCATTGGTGGCATTGCATTTTCAAGTGGCTCTCTAACCCTCAAATTGAATATGAGGATTGGGCAGATGGATGTTTGCATCTGACTCTGTTTGAGGTTCTTTTTCTTTCGTTAGAATCTGCCAGGGGCATGTACACTGGGAATTTACTTTGATCAAAATAGGAAAAGGGCCATTGTCGTTTGACCAGGCTCCTTTCCTCTCATGTTATCCTTACAACGTACTCCATCCGGGTTCCAGACTCCTCTCCTTGGCAGATGCCAACTACTATGCAGATTACAACAGAGATATTCTTCTCAGACCTCCCCTGTGTATGCCCCATACCTTCTAAAAAGACTTTCAAGATTTCACTTAGGAAGTAAGCATTGTTATATTTAGAAGCAAGACTTGACTCTGTGGTAATGAGCTGACTGTATTATGGGCTGCATGACATTTCAGAAAATGCCTAAGTTGTAAAAAAAAATTAATTTGAAATCAAATACACTCCTGTGTTTTAAGAGCAGAGGTAAGGAAACATTTAGCACCTGAAATATTATGGAATAGTTTACTCTAAAGTCTTCCTTGGAGTAATACTTACTTCCTATTTAATAAAACTTATGTAATTAAGTTATAGCTGTATCATTGCTTTTAAAACACTCAGGGTTTTAGCTGTCATTGTCTCATCTACTGATGTCATGATTTTTTTCCTTCCTTTTTAGGTATCCCAAAGGCATTCATGTTGAGACTTTAGAAACTGAAAAGGTAACCCCAAGAATTGTCCAAGGCCAGTGTTAAACACATTACACCCCATGCAACGATATGCAAATGTGAAATGCAGTTGATAAAATTGATAGGTTGGAAATCAGGGCTTACTTCCTGGCTCTGCTTCGTATGAGCTGGGTGGCTCTGGGCAAGTCGTTTCACCCTTCAAGCCTCGTTTTCCTCATTTGTATGTTGGGCCTGAGCGTGGTGCTGATGACCTGTACTATCTCAACAGCTTTTTAAAAAGTAGTGATCAAGTAGATAAACAGAAGTGAACATCCTTTGTACACTTGAAAGTACGCAAATGTTAGTACGTGTTCTTATTATCACAGGAAGCTGCAATGGTATGCATGTAATAATCACTTTCTATTATGTGGGCCGGTAAAATTAAATTTTAGAATCTGGGGCATAAGCATAGCTCTCATCATGTACTCCCAGGGTGCACGTATGAAACTGTTGTGGGTACTGGTGGGCTGATGGTGGATTCCTTTTGCAGAATTTTAGAATTTAATTCTTATTCTTAAGTCAGATGTCTAATTAAATAAGAGATTAGGTAAATTAAAAAATCTTGCCAGAAGATAAATCTCAAACTTTGACATAAGAGGTTTTGTGGTGTGTTTGATACAAAATGCAATATATGAGAAAGAAGGTGCTAGTTATCTGACAAGTTATCGGAAAATCCGGGATTTTTTTTCTTAATTAATGAAATACGATATAGAAACTTTTTTATTGAGGTATAGTTGATTTACAGTATTATTTTAGTTTCAGGTGTACAACAGTGATTCAGTATTGTTATAGGGTATATAGAAATTGTATTATAAAACCAGCCATTTAGGAATTTAGTTCAAATGCAGCATCTTAGTGTTCATTATGGTGTGTCTTCTCACAGTCTGTTGATACTTTTCACTGACATCTGTTGAGCGAATTAATAAATAAGCCACGGGAAAAATGTCTTGGAAACACAGAGGTGGAATTTTGGTGTGTAAAGCATGAACTCAACTCCTGGTGTCATTTGAAAATGCTTTCAGTGTGTTTAGCCCATGAAAGACTGTGCAGTGACAAAAATTGTAACTTCTAATGGTAGCAGAATCTGCATTGTTGAAGAGGGGAGGGCAGAAGCTTCCAGAAAATTGTGTATCTGCTTTATGTCTTCTAGAAAGAGCGCTATATCGTTATCAGCAAAGTAGATGAAGAGGAACGCAAGAGAAGAGAGCAACAGAAACAGGCCAAGGAACAGGTGAGGGAGTTACATTCATTTCCTCTGGGTGAGAATTGGCAACAGAGTTGTAGGTCCTCTGTTGGATTCGGTGTAATGGATACTGCTCTACCATAGAAGATTTGAATTGGTAGCAAAACCTAGAAGAGAATGAGGGGAACTTAAGGGTTGAGTGTTCAGATGTAGCCAACAAAGTGAGGCTGACATCATGGTTGACCAGTCTTCATTCATGTGAAGCAGCCTTGGGGAAGGTATGAGTGATTACCATTCAGATTGTGTGTCACTGAGCTTCCCTGCCCATTAACTGACATCACTGTGTCTAACTTCAGGCGCAGTTGCTAGTTTTCCTAAAACAAAGTTTATAAAAGATAGGATTCGACAGATGAGGATGACGTGGTCATGCTTGCATTGTTGGGACATCACCCTGGCTGCTACCTGGAGAATGGATTTGAGTGAGTCAGACTGGAGGCGTGGAGACTGGTTAAGCTGCCGAGTAACCTGCTGAGAGATGGCGCTGCCCTGGAACAGGATTGCTACTAGCAATTTATGGAAATACTTAGGAAGGTAGAATCAGAGGAGTTTGTGATTGGATGTGGGTGGTGAAAGGAAGGGAGAAAAAGGAGGATGTTCAAGCCAGAAATTGGAACAGCTGGGTAGATTGATGTCAGTCCACTCACGTGGGGCTAGAGTGGCACTGGTAGGGGGATACCCATGGAGGGGATAGGAGTGGGTGTGGGTGAGGATTGGGGGATGCTCAGCACACATAAAGCAGGACCATATCAGACTCATTCAGCCAGGAAAGACACCATAGGCCACTGTCAGATTTAGACAGTTCATTACTTAGGTAGAGAAGGCAGGTCAGCCAGAGGTGCCAGCTGTGTGTAGTCCTTGTCCTAAAAAGGCAACAGTGAAACAAAAAGGGCCAGGTGACTGCAGTGTGAGTTGTGGGTACCCCATTACTGAGGGGCTGACTCTAAGCTCAGTGCTTTTATACTCTGTAGCACGATTTTGAAAAGGTAGTGTGGCCGAAAGCCCTGTGCCTCATCAGAACGTGGGAGGCGGTGAGAAACTGTCTCACCTCCGAGGAGAGAGAGGGAGGCAGGTGGGAGATGGCCTCATAGCAGCTCCTTACAAGCCTCTGCCTCCCATCCTCTCCTGGGTGTTCCACCGAGATGCAGGTTAGTTATGTCTCAAGCCTATTTGCAAATGTGCGAGGTCACCAGGGCACCACAGTACCACAGCAGAGCTGTCTACCTGCAGTGCTTATATTTTACTTTTGACCTTATGAGGTTCTGGAGGTGTTTGGGACATCCGAGGACTGGTGTCCTGTTGGCAGATTGTCGCGCTGGAGCGCAGAGGAGGGGTGAGGGTTGGACTTGGTTGTCGTTGGCGGAGAGACTGGGACTGAATGAGAACACCTCTAGTGTGAGAAACAGGAAGAGGGCCCAGGGTTGGATCCTGAAGACTGCCGGCGTCTAAGTGATACACAGAAGTAGAAAAATGTGTCAGGAGATTATTGTTGACCCAGCAGCCGAGGGAAGAGTGTTCGAAGCAGGGGATGTTGATCGTGTCTGATGCTCCAGAGAAGTAGGATAAGGACTGAGATGTGGCCGTTGGGTTTAGCCTTGGGAGTAGGTTTTTTTCTTCTTTTCTTTCTTTTTAAAATATTATTTAAAATTTAAAAAAAAATTTAATTGCAGTAAAATATGTAGCATAAACTTTTACCATTTTAGCCATTTTTAAGTCTACAGTTCTGTACTGTTAAATACATTCACATTGTACAGTCATCACCGCCATCTCCAGAGCTCTTTTCATCCTGCAGAATGGAAACTCTGTACCCATTAGACAGTAACTCCCCGTTCCCCCAGCGCCAGCCCCTGGCGACCACCATTCTGCTTTCTGTCTCTGAATCTTGACTGCTCCAGGTGCCTCATATCAGTAGAGTCATATGGTGTTTGTCATTTTGTTACTGGCTTAGTTCACTCTTCATAATGTCTTTTAGGTTCATCTGTATTGTAGCATGTCAGATTTCCTTTCTTTTTAAGGCTGAATAATATCCCATATACCACATTTTGTTTATCCATTTATCTGTTGATGGGCACTTATGTTACTTCTGCCTTTTTTTTTTTTTTTTTACTTCTGCCTTTTGGTTTTTGTGACTAATGCTACTCTGAACATGGTTGTGCAAGTATCTCTCTGAGTCCTTGCTTTCAGTTCTTTGAGGTCTGTGCCCAGGATTGGAATTGCTGGGTCAGATGGTAATTCCATTTTTAGTTTTTTGAAGGACTGCCACACTGTTTTCCACAGTGACTGCACCCTCACAAGTGTTCCAATTTCTCCACATCCCTGCCAACACTTGTTAGACTGAGAGTAGTTTAAAGAGGTGAGCAGTTTCAGTGCGGGGGAAGGTGGATTGCAGAGGGCTAGCAGGTACCTGGGAGTTAAACTGGATCTCATGAGTGGAGTGGTCTTTACGTAATTTAGCTGTGAAGAGACAAGAGGATAGTGGCTGTGTGGAGCTTAAGAGTTAAGGAAGGGGTTTCAAGATAGGAGAGAAATTGAGCCTATTTAAGCACTATTGGGAAGAAAACAGGAGAGAAGAAATGGAATGAGAATGAGTCTCAGTGCTGTGCTATAAAATTTTATAAAATTGCATTTGACCAGCTAAAAAAAAAATCAGAGAATGCTCCATTTGCCAGCCAACTGGATGGGTCTCCTCGGCATTTAATGCAGTATTGAATTTGACCAGCAGGTGGCAGCTTTTAAAAGTTTGTTTAAGGCAGCTTGATAGACTTAGCAGTTTCAACCGATGATGGGAAGTGATAGGTAAATGCTAGCACTGTTATTTTCTAACTGATGGATAACTGGCCACTTGCTCATTCCACTTTCTAAAACAGAAGAGAGATATGTGGGTAGATCATTTCAGATACAGTTGTTTGGCACAGAAAACTAAAGCGATACAAAATGTCAGTGCTTTTTTGTGTGTGTCTTGATTTTAACCTGCTCAAATAAAGAATATGTGCATGTCAATAGGGTTTTGTTTTGTTTTGTTTTTAAATTAGGAAGAACTGAATGATGCTGTGGGATTTTCTAGAGTCATCCA
The DNA here is from genome assembly GCF_036321535.1 of Camelus dromedarius. NCBI lineage: Eukaryota > Metazoa > Chordata > Mammalia > Artiodactyla > Camelidae > Camelus > Camelus dromedarius. The sequence continues at coordinate 12,640,198 of NC_087459.1, read as the reverse complement.
TGCCATTGCTAATTCGGTAAGTGTACCAGACTTTTTAACTAACTTCCTGAATATGATATTTAAGGTGAAATCCTTAGTTATCGTTGCAAATTAACTATCTGGTCACATTTGGAATGTTTACCTGGTCTGGAGGGAGAAGCTAGAACCTCATAAAGACAGATGGTTGTTATAATGCACTAAGTGTAACATCATATTTGCTGAATTATATCCAAACCATTTTTTCAAAAAGCATTTCTTGCAAAATGCAGAGGAGGATTATAGCTTGATGGCTTTATGTGGCTCCATGAAACTGGTGTTCATTACTGTCAAAACCATTAAGTAGAATAACAAACTAGAGAAGATGAGGAGAAACAATCCAGTGTTTGAGGTGTTTTATTCCTTAATTAGGAGAATCTAGAGGATAAAAAAAATTTGTGTTGAGTTCTTCTGCATAAGTGAACTGTATATCTCATAGCCTTAATAACATTTGATAGATACATTTTTAAAATGTGTCAAAGCATTTGTGTAAATGTGCTGGAGGGTTTTGTGACAGACATGACAGACATTTTTCTTTGTTTTGTAAGTCCTTTCGGAAAAGAGGCATTCACCTCTTGCACAGATAAACTGGGTCTTGCTGCTGGTTGTTTTGTGAATGACACATCCAAGTCAGCAGCTTGCTTGGATGCTAACTTGCCTGGAGTCTGAGACTTTCTTTTCTTTGAGTCGTTGGTCTAGGGAGAAGGAGTCATCGTGTCTCTAGATGCTGAGCTTGGCACCAGGGAAGCTTTAAGGCCATGCTCTGGGAGTTCGTGGTTGTCTCTCCACTAGGTGCAGACTTGTCAAACAGGAGCACCTGAGGGGAGGCGCCTCAGCTGGGGTGAAGCGGAAGTTAGAGAGCTCCTGTGAAAGAGGAGGGCTGGCTCCCTGGGATCTCTTTCCCTAAAGTGAGTGAGGCCATTGGAACAAATAGAAAGTTGGATGAGCCTGGAGGAAAACAAAAGTGTGAATCTCTCCAGAAGTGGCCAAGATACCAGATATCCCTGAAATCGGAGAGGAGCTTCTAATCACGTTTGCTCACAGTGTTCACGGTTAGCCGTCAGGCTTCAGCTGGTGGTTGATCTGACTGAGACTCTCCCTTAAATACCGAGGTGGGGGATGTCAGCTGGCTTTGAGCTCTCTTTGGCCACCATGATAGTTAGGTGGCTTTTCCAAGACTGGGACATTTGTTGCCTTGTACAAATTCAAATACCTTAGCTTGCTGTGCCTCTGTTTGTTTTTCCTCTCTGTTGTCTTTCTTCTGCAGAGTAATTCACAGTATGTTGCTGACCATTGGTAGTTCACATCACAAAGCATGCTGTGAGAAAAGCCCTGTTTATTAGTGATCCAGACATTTACAATTTTAAAGTCACATGCCTTAAAAATACTACCATAGTAAGCTCTATAAAGCCAGTGAACAGTAAACACTCTTCATATCGGACTAAATTCTTGTCCGTCATTCTTAGTGTAGTAGATCTGTTTTCCCTAGTTTTAAAAAACTTTGTGTTAATTTTTCACCCACGGAAAAGTTGCAAAACTGGTACAAAATTTCCATGTATGCCTCACCCAGCTACCCTAATTTTAATATCTACATAATCATACGATTGTCAGAACCAGGAAGTTAACATTGGTACAGTCTTGTGAATTTCACCCATTTTCCCTCTAAGTCCCTTTTCTGTTCCTGGTTCCGTCTAGGATCCCACATTGCACTCACTTGTTATTTCTCCTTAGTCTTACACAGTCTGTAATTTTCTTTGTCTTTTATAACCCTGATCTTTTTGAAAGAGCGCTGATTATGACTCTGTCACATGTCTCTCAGTTTGGGTTTGCCTGACCTCTTCTTGTGATTGGATCGAGGATACGCCTTTTGGGCAGGAAGGCTGCAGAAAGGGCGGTTCATGGTGTTGACCCTGATTGCTTGGTCAAGGCGTGTCTGCTGGATTTGTGCACTGTAAAGTTACTGTTCCCCCCTTTGTGATTAATAAATATTTTGGGGAACACACTTTGAGGTGATGATAATCCTGTTTTTTTCTCCCAACTTTTGCCTGCTCACCTAGTGCCTATCTATTGGTGCATCTTGCCTGCAGCCATGATCACTGTGGAGTTCTAGGGATGGGTCTCCCTCTTCGTTTCTCCATTTTTTCTTGGAATTCTATCAGGAAGAGCTGTCCCTGCTCCCCTGTTTGTTTGTTTATTTATTTTGGACTCAGGGAAGTTTATTTTATTCTCTAGATCTTGATCTAGTATTTTCATCGTTTATTTGTTGCTCAGATTGTACCACCTTGACCATTGGAGCTTCTTCAGGTTGGCTCCTGGGTCCTGGGAACCAGCCCCATCCTTTTCTGAGCACCTCCTTCCTTTCTCACATCACAAGATGTTCCAGACTGATCTTATGTTTTCCCTGCCTCAGCTCTGGAATCAGCGACTTCTCCAAGGAGTCCTGGTCCCTTTTCTTGGAGAATGGTGTTTAAAAATCAAGATCGGGTGCTGGGCCACTGCTGTGCCATTAACTGCTTCCAGTTCCCCTTGCTGGGCAGAGTTAAGAATGTTACATGTGTGCAACCTTGCATATTGATACTTCTGTGTCTGACATACGTGTATATAAAACAATGTGCCTTTATACTGATATACCTCAGATTCCAGTCCAGTCCCACAGAGTTTTTCAGCCCACTCTCTTTTCTTATTTGTAACTTTTTTTCCTCCAACATTGGGAAATACAATTCTTATTATTTACTGTTTTCATAATGAGTCCTGTTTCTTCCCAGCCTCCTTCCGTGTGGTTAAGAGATTCATTTATAACACAGTTGGGGTCGTCTTGTAGGGTTTATATTCCTTTTTGGGTTCCTTCCACACCTGCTGTATGGTTTCAGTCAGTACTTGGTGTTTCAGCATCGTGTAGATATTCAAGATGTACCCAAACACTGAACCACAAGGACGGCTGGTCTCTCTATTGGATTTGGGAGATATTGTGTAGAATTATTTATTTCAAAAAGTTATGTTTAGCCCTATAAGTCAAGGAGTGTTATTCTGAAGGTCCACTGGGACATAGTATAAACCTCCACTGTCATGACCAAATGCTTTATGTTAAAAATGGTGTCACCTGGCTAGTTAAGGCCAAAGCTGATGTTCCATTTTGGTAGTTTAATTTTTTACCAAAATTGACTAACTTATTGCACATATATTGTACCTAGCTGGTTGAAAAGCAGTGAATTTCATTGGAAAAGGTATTTAAGGACATGCCCCATGAATTTTGACATACATGATGAAGGAAACGAAAATTCTTTCTGTTTAATATAATTAGAAATTAGTTATTTTCACCTCTTAGTATTGTTATGAATGTTATCTTTTAAAAATAAATGAGTGTTTTAAAGAATGCACTCCTAAAATAGATATTTGGAGTTTGTTCACAAATTATTCAACAGTTCAAGGTACTTAGCATTTTCGGTTACTTTTCTGAGCTCGTCAATGAAAATTTTACTATTTCTGATTCTTGAGGGTGGCAAGAGGAATAAAAATCAATCAAATGAAATCATTTGGAGCTTTTACTTTGCATTCTGGGTTTAACACTGGAAGAGGGATGAAGCCAGCCCAAATTTCTTTATTTGCATATCTTTATATATTTTTTAATAGTGAAAAGTAAGTTTAGTACAGAATCCTCATGGAAGTGAACCATACCCCAATGTAATTTTGTACCAAGAAGTCTTTTCCTAACTGTGACTCTCTTTAGGGAAAACTTGTCATTGGGCACAACATGCTTTTGGATGTCATGCACACCATTCATCAGTTCTACTGCCCTCTGCCTGCGGTAAGTGACTTGTCAGCCTGTGTTGTAAAATTTCTGACTCTTTCTAACTGAGAGATTGTTCTCTGCTGGGGTGCTGTTTCCTTGTCTGCAGCATGTTCCCAGAGAGACAGTCTCCTGCACTTGGTTGTACATTTTTAAAGAGGTGTCCCTAGGCCATTTTAAGGGATCTTCGGTCATCTGCCATTACCCGAGTAAGGTTAAACGTTGATTTCCCCTTGATGCCAGCGGTTTGCTCACTTAGTGCCGGCAGGCGTTCCTGGGCCATAGGTGTGGTCTCATAGTTTAGCATTGCTGACATTAGACATTGCAGGGCTGTTGAAGGTGGGAAGTGCTGGAGGTCATCTGGTCCGGATCAGGTCAGCAGAATTCTTGGTTACCTCTTGTGAGGCTGCTTCCTGACCAAGGTCTCTGTTGACTCTGGTGTTGTTTTTACTCTTGGAGCCAAGCCATCTCAGTGCACCAAAGCACAAGCTTTGGGAAAGGGGCTTCTCTGCCGTCTCTTCCTCTTCTGCTCCCTGACTGCATGTGGCCTCATTTCATCTGCCCCTCATTACTCTGTCCTCCCTTCTCCTTTATTTTCTCTCCATGTTTTCTGTCCTTTAGTGATCTCACCCATCTTCAGGACTTCAGCTGAAGACACCGACATCTTTATCTCCAGCTGGGATCTCTCCTCAGATCCAGGTACACACTTCACACTGGACACTATACGTCTCTACCTGGATAGCCTTCAGACTGAGTGGTGTTTAAAATTCACATGTCACCAATGAGATGTGTAGCTTACACCACCTTTCTTTCCTTTGGTCTCCAAACCAGTTCTTTCTCCCAATTCCTTTGCTATAAATAATGTCCAGTCACCAATACTATTTTTAACATCAGTTTTGACTCTCCGTCTGTCCCCCAGTCTGGCCAGTTGCAAAATCCTGGAGATTTTGTCTCCAGGCTGTCTCTCACATCTGGATTCTTTTCATTTCAAGTAGCAAGGAGCCTTATTTCTCATCCTGAGTTTAGCGAACTCCAGGCAGGATTCCCTGTCTCACCTTCAGCCCATCTTTTAAACCAGAGGTGAGCAAACTTTTTTTTTTCATAAAGGGCCAGGTAGTGAAATATTTGGGGCTTTCCAGGCTGGACAGTCTCTGTCAAGACTCTCAACACTGCCATTGCAGCTTGAAAACTGCCCTAGAATGCAGTGTGGCTTTGTTCCACTAAAACTTTATTTAAAAAAATAGATGGTGGACCAGGTTTGGCCTACAGGCCAGAGTTTGCCAACCCTCGCTTTAAACGGCCACCAGATTCATCTCTTATGACTTCGGGACTCAATGGTATCTAGGATTCAGTGTCATTTATACATCTGCAAAACCTCAGTTACTTCGCGTTTCTTACAGGACACTGTTGCGTCACCATCTTGATTTTCTTTGGAAAAGTCCAACGCAGCCCAGTTCTGAATACAGTGGGTCTGTCTCTTCCCTTGTCCTATTTGTGCAACCTTAAGGTTGTCCCTCTGTCACCATCTGGGACTCAGAGGCATCATAGTTGTGAGTCTCAAAACAAACATGATGGGTGTGAACTTGCATTGTATAAATCTAAAGACCAAATGTTAATTTCAGATCAACCACTCCTTATTGGCCGAATAGTGGCAGCCTCTATCTCGACTTTTTGACCTTTAAAGCAGTGAAGTTATCAATAAAGAAGGAGGAAAGTGTATTTAATATCATGTTTATACGTGTTCTGAACACCAAACAGAGCTGGGCACATAGGAGACATTAAATATTGATTTGACAAATGAGTATCTTCCGACTGTGCCAGTTTTATAATCTCCTGATGTATGGCTCTGTTCACATCACGGGTCGTGCTCAAAATTCTGAATTAATCCCACATTCTTTGTTTTTCTATACAGTCGATTCTTCTTAGCCTGGCACATGAAGCTTCCTGTGATCTGACCCAGCCTTCTTGTCTTGGTTTGTGCTGGTTTGACGAGTCTTGTCGTTTGTTACTGTCCTTATTCCCAGCCAGACTGGCTCATTTTTCCCCTGGGAAGCGTTTTGTGTTTCCACACGTCTGTGGTTTTGGTATATAATTTCCTCCAACATGAATTTTCTCTAGTTTTTCTCAGTGCTTGCTGTATATGGCTTTACCTGTCTTACCAAGGTCCCGCTTACACCTCTTCCGGGAAGCTTTCGCTGCCCGCTCCCTTGCCCAGGAGGCCATCTTTCCTTCCTCTGAATTCCCCCAGAACTGCGTACCCCTTTTGTTGCATAAATTTTATCTCTACAGCTTACTCTGCTTTTCCTTCTAGGTGATTAGCTCCTTCGACAAGGAGTATAACCTTTTATTGTCTGTGTGCTTTGTATGTAAGCATTTAATAAATGTTGCCTTGAACGTAACTAGTTTTGAATCAAATCCTATTAGAAAGAGCATATGATATGCTGCAAGGTAGAAGGTAGGTTAGGATAAGTGATTTTATCCCTTGCTTTCTTACAAAGGCAGCCTGAGTGAGTCATTTAGCTTCTCTGTGTTATGTCATTGTCAGAGGGAGAAAATGGTTTTCTTCCATCTCCCTTTAGAAGAAGTGATGAGAATAAAGGAGAACACCTATTTAAAATGGTAGAACGTTTTCATACACTGGTATCAAATGTTGCATATAAAATTATACTCAAGAATCCATATTTTGGAGCAGGCTTTTAGGGGTGAGTCTCTTCTTAAAAGTCTCCTTGGTACTTCAGCATGACCTTTTAGAAGGCATTGGTCTGGAACTCTGCTATCTGCTGGCCCTGGAAGTTGCCATAACTCTTAATTTTCCTTGCTTGTGAGGCTTTGTAATGGTATTGAGGGATTACGGAGTCTTCATCGCGTTTTTGTTTGACTTAGCATGGAAACCACTTGTTCCTGTATTGTTCATTAATCTAATGATAGCCGTTGGAAAGCTGGTAAATATTTCAGGCTAGCTAAATACAGTCTGTATTTACAGGTTTGAAAAGCTAATCAGAAATGGCAGTTTCCTATGAAGCATGAATAACGCCACAGAGAATTGTAGTTACGCAGGGGTCAGGAGTATGACTGCGCAGTGCACTGTGGCAATTACGCATGTAAATGAGTTAATTTAAAAGGAGCGCAGTCTCATTTCAGCGCTAGACTTCCTGATCAAATAAACTTGGGAAATGAATTGTCTAATTCAGGCACTTGCTATTGGTACCACTTTAGCAGTTTTCCGAGTCGTTAAAAAGAGAGTCATGTGTATTGGAAACTGTGTGTTTCAGTGCCCATTTTAAGCAATGTTTGAAAGATGTTCCATTAAAAGTATAACCTGGTTTACAGGGTGTCCACTTCCTGCACGAACCATTTTATTTGAATAGCTCTACTAGTCCCCCTACTGTGGTGAGTTGTGTGATGCGGCTGTTGTTGACAGCTTTCTCCATACAGTGGAAACCTTTTGTCCCCTCCTGTTTCAGCCATAACACGCTCAGATTTGTCTGTTTTGGTTATGCAGAAATTTAATATCAGGTCATATGATTCCCAGTATTCTAAAAAAGTAATTATTAACAAGAAATGGGCCTGATAGTTTAGCTTAAAGGGCTTGTGTAAGGTATCTGTGTTTGAGAAGAGAGCTGTGGAACTTGAAATATTTATGTTTTAAACATTGAGTGTGTTGATAAAATCATAACAGGGCATTCTCTTGTTTCTTAGGACTTAAATGAGTTTAAGGAGATGACAGCATGTGTTTTCCCCAGGTAAGCTTTCTTTGAGGATTTGTCTTTCATTTAAAACAGTCATCATGGCATCTAACACACATAGGTACATAGTAACTTACTAAAACCATTAGATCGTGATTACAGTCCAGTTTGCATAAGCTAGGAAATGGTGTAATAGTTCCGGCTTTGTGATGGTTTGCTTTTACCATTGATGATTGGTTTTGTTGTTAAAAGTTAAAAATCAAAATTTGAACTGACTGTGAAAATAGCAACTCTTCTTCCCTCATCCCACGTCCCGCTGTCTGAGGAACTGGTAAGGTCTTCTCGAGTTGGCGCTTACGTTTCCTGTGTGTCAGGTGAACCTTGTCACACTGACATGTCCAGTCGAGGGAATTCCGTTGAATGTTGGACACAGTTGAATGTATAGTTGGATATAGTTGATTATAACCAGTGGAGAGTGTTCTGTAGTCAAGTCAAGACTAGAGGATTTTTTCCCTTAACTTTAAGTCAGTGCCTTTACCCGTTAGTGTTTTCACGGTCAGCGTTGTGTCGCATGTCAGCCACGTGCAGCCCACAGAGCAAGGGTCAGAGCTCGAGGACCCGTGCAGCAGTCGCTCTTTCAGCCGGGCTATTTCTGTCCAGTTCACTAAAGTGCTCACATTTTGTGAGAAGGCACGAAGTTTGCATAATCAGTGCCTCTCTCTTTTTCTTGTAGTATTCCAATCTCTGAAACAGAATAGTAAGAAAACACAACGGCATGAAACTACCAAATGCAGATTTTGACCCTCCAAGAACTTATGTCATACAGATCCGGGTAGCAGTAGGAGGTGGTCACAGCTCGGGAATGTGAGACCTGTGGCAGTGTTTGAACTGTGTAAAAACATACTCGGATATTTGACTTGCCCTCTCAGGGTGCAAGTAAATCTAGAACTTGTGCTCTGGGTATGGATTTTCCCACAGCCCCTTAGTGAGGTGCCCGTTGAGGGGACTGAGTCCTCAGTGTAACATAGAAGAGGTCAGACTGGCTAATGTGCTTATTAATTCCCCTGTCCACTTTTAAGACAATAAGCTATTCATTTGAGTAAAATACATTTTGAACATTGCTACATGTTTTGTTTACTTTATTAAAAATTCTTTTGTTTTTAGACTCTTGGATACTAAATTGATGGCCAGCACACAACCTTTTAAGGTATTTTTAAAACTTGAACTATTGCTGATAAACTATAGTTTGAAATTTTCTGAATTGCTACAAGAGCTTTGGAATTCTGTCTATTTAAATGTCATTTAAAAATACATCCAGGAGAGAGAGAGGGAGGGAAAGAAAGAAAAGAACAAAAAAGGGAAAGAGAAATTGGAGAAAGACTAAAAGTTAATGTATCAAAATGTGAACAGTTGTCTTTGGGTTGTTGTGTAATGTTTTTTTTTTCCTCCTTTATTCTTTCTGAATGTACATTTTTAATATTAAATTATATAATGTATTTTTGAATAGGTTACATACACATATTTCTCCATTTATTTTTATCTTGTATGTTTTGGATATATTTTATAATCAAGAGAATTCAGATAAAAGTATAATCATTTGCTACTTTCTGAAGTGACTTATATAACTGAGTGAAATGAATGCCAGAACAGTGCAGCTTTATGGCCAAAGGTCTGTAGATACTTAACACACCTGTAAAAACCTTTCATATGGCTATACTTTCCATATGGTGGAAATTAAACTTACTGTTTCTCTTTCACATTGAATAAACCACCCCTCTTTTTTTTTTTTAAAGAACACAAGGGGGCAGTATTAGGTGCTTTTTTTTGTTTGTTTGTCCTGGCATTGAGTGACTGTCTTTAGTACGTGTTACACTGAGATGATGAAGGCTTATAATTCACTGCTTCCGGTTTTCAGGATATCATTAACAACACATCCCTTGCGGAATTGGAAAAACGGTTAAAAGAGACACCTTTCAGCTCTCCTAAAGTTGGTAAGAATATACAATGATCCTGAAAAGCCCCAAACTCTTGGTAATAATTATAAACGTATATTGTAAAAGAAAGGTGAAACAGTTCTAGAAGCTACGTATATTGTACATTTATAGATTTTGGCTGAATTAACTTGCTCATTCCCTGTGTTAAAGTACTGTTTTCTGAATGAAGATGGTCTTCTGATCCTACATCTATTTCGTATGGGTAGGATTGGGTAGACTGTTCCCTGAGAAGTTGAGCAATTGAAGTTTCAGGGCTCTTCTTTCCTAATGCTTGGCATGTGCTGAAAACTTTATGTGTCTTTCTTTTTATGGTGCACTGATTAAGCAGAGACAAAGAGCTGGTGATTAATTGTCAGGAGTAGAGTGAAAATATACTTTTTGTCTCAGGAAAGCCTAGAAACTGGATTTACAGATGAGGAAGGAGAGTTTCTACCCCTGCCTCCTTCAGAAGTGGCTTTGGTGGGAAACAGCAGCCGTGAGGAAAACCAGAATGGGGAGGAATGTTTCTTGGGGGCAGAGAAGTTTTGCCATGTCTGGCCATGGCCCTGGCCCAGGTATCTGGTGAACCTTCCAGGTGTTACTTCCTTGGTTCCTCTTGGCCTAGTTGTGCTGCTGATACTGTAATTAGCATTCCATTCGCTGTGGCCTGCAGACTTCCCGAGACATTGAAGGTAGGACTGATGGTTCAGAAATTGACAATGGAAGGTGCTGAAGCAGCCAAGGTTATAGTTATTTGCTTCCCTTTCTAGAATAGTCCAAAAAAGGAATTAAGGAAAAGGCAGGGCGGGGATGAGGGTGTGTGGAAACTTAGACCTTTTCTATAGCAATATAATAGAAATGATTGATTTTGGAAAATATGTTTTTCAGCTGGTGGTAGAGTAGAAGATAATTCTTAGTTGGCTATCCTGTTAAAAGACGTTTTTTAAGTTTAAAATCTAATATTTGATACTTATAGAGGTTAAAGAATTCTTGCTTAAAGAGCGTTGTATTGACGTAAGAACAATTATAGCCTTTTCATGATTAATTTCCACTCATTCTTTTGATTCTGATTTTTTGATACTTATTTCCAGAATGGTTCTAGGAAATATTTATTTATGAGTTACAGTTTTCTCCTATTAATTCCATATAATATTCTTGTAGAGAATTTACTCTAAAGCAGGTTTCTCTTCTTAGACCTCATTCTCTCAGAATCAGTGTATTATCAGCGTGACCAAAGAATCATGTTATAAAATGGTCTCTCCTATGAAGTGTCCCCATGTTCCAAGGGCAGCATTATAGCAAATTCTGATCTATTTTTGGACTTAGTTGTGCTTTCATCTTTAGATCTGTAAGCTTGGAGACATAGTAAGGGACATTCAGCTTCCAGTGTCGGCTGGAGTCTTTTGCTTTTGGCGAGAGTTGATAGATAACAATTACAGAGCATTTGCCCTGTACCAAGCACTGTGTAAGAGCTTTACTTCCATTGGCTCATTTGGTCCTCACAAAAACCTAGTGAGGGAGCTTTGATTGTCATCTCCCTCCTTCCAAAATGGAGGCCCAGAGGCTAAGTGACTGACCCAAGATCACAAAGCGGATAAATGGTGGAGCAGAGATTCAAACTCAGACAGTGGGACGACAGAAGCCATGCTATTAATTATTAGTCTGAAGTACCTCTTGTATCCCAGTCGTTGTCACAGAGCAAGCTTGCAAGGCTGTAAATAGCACCCACCAGTATGGCTTGAGGAGAACTGTGGCTGAGTCTTTGTTAATGTAGCTGAGGCATTCCTCTAGTCTAGACCAAAGCCCTCATTTTCAGTGACTCTGTTGTCTCATATTGTAAGGTCTTGTGTGGAGAGAATTAAGAAATAGATAGCCTTTTTGCCTGCTTATTTAGGATGTTTCTGCAGTGCAGACTAATGCCATTTGGGTTTGGCAGGGCAGTTTGCCTATCAGTCTTCATGATATGTGATGTCCTTGGGAAAACTTTTTTCTTTTTTCTCTTTAGAAAGTGCGAAAGGTTTTCCGAGTTATACCACAGCTTGTGAACAGCTCCACGAGGCAGGCTATGATGCTTATATCACAGGACTGTGTTTCATCTCCATGGCAAACTACCTAGGTACTCACTATACATGTTTCTGTCAAACACGCAGTGGTCCAGCGTGGATCTTACCTGTCTACCCCTTCCCTGGGATCTACTCACCCAGTCAGAAGTGGGAGGGTTTTGAGGTTGGAGTCGGAGGAGGTTGGGGCGATGGGATGGAGAGTACACAGAGAGGAACCATCACTGCTCACCTGTGATATGGTTTGGTACTTGGCCCATATGAGTACCTTTTACGCTTGCTGAATGATACTGTTGATTTAAATCTATTTTTCAGGCTTTGTCTACTTGACCATATATAATATTCTGCTTCTTTCCTTCATTAGGTTCTTTTCTTAGTCCTCCAAAAATTCATGTGTCTGCCAGATCAAAACTCATTGAACCTTTTTTTAACAAGTAAGTAATCAGGGTCCCAACCCCGCAACATTCTCTCACTGTGGAAGAGCCCAGTATCTGGGTTGTCAGTTAGGGATGCTTGGGAGGTCTGAGCGTTTTTAGATAAAATATTTCTCATCTCTGGTGATTCAGGTGATATTTTTTGAAAAATAGAAATTGACCTTTTCAAAAATAATACATTAAATATATTGGTGTTAAAAAAAAAAAAGGAAAGAAAACATTACCCAAGATGGTGCATCTCTTCTAAGGCAAAGAGCTGGTGGTTTCAGAATTTAAATGACCTGCAGGGGTGACTGCGTGTATGTGTATGTATATGCAGTCACATCTGACTTACCCCTGCGAGCTTTACATGGGAGGCTGTTATTTATGCTTGCATTATTATCTTATTAAATAATGTTCTTCCTAAGAAGATGTTGGTTACACAACTGGCTTTTAAAATAATCTTTGGAGAAGTTTTGATTGTCCTTGCTTCCCAAGCGCTTGTCTGAATAGATCCAGTGAGGTAAAAGCTTGCTCAGACACCTTCACTGCTGGAAGAAGTCAGTGTGATTTAGAGAAAAGTCTTAAGTTCAGAGCATTTTCAAAGAATCTCAGGATTATTGCTTCAAAGTGCGGTTTGTGCTTTCTTGACACAGCTGAGACTAAAGTTATGGATGTGATCCTCAAGCTGGCCACAACTTGGCTCTGGGCCAGAGCCCTGAACCTTCATCTTTACCCCCAGCTCTCTTCACAGGGTTGGTTCTGGGAGATTCTGGGCAAGCCAGACAGAACAGGGCAGCCACATCGATCACCACTGCTGAGAGAAAGAACTATTTCAGTGCTGAGTTGGTTACATCATTTCCTTACATTATATGCAGCACTTAACAATTCTATCAGTATTGTCAGAACCCTGTAAGATTACTGTCTCCTTCAGAGTCTGCATAAATTCCAGTATCGCAGTGCTTGTACTTAGGTGACATGCTGCAGAGACAGATGTTAATTCTAAACATCTGGATTCCTACAGGTTTGGAATTTGTGCAGACTGAGTTAGTGAATTTTATCAGACTGTGGCTTCTTATTTCTTCAAATCTTTGTACTTCTTTTATGGAAGTTCAAAGGTAAATGTGTTTGACTTTTCAAAACATCTTTCAAAGAGGACTGAGCAAGAATGTAGTGTAGAATGAAAATTAAAGTTGAATTTTTCTGCATGGAAAATTAATTCTGCTAGCAATTGAGTTCTCACTGTGTAGCCAGTTCAAAATGGGATTTTCTTAGCTCTTAACTCTTACTTTGGTGGCAGTGTGTACCTTTGTAAATCTTTGGAAGGGCAGCTTATGTCGTCAACCATGGAACCTGCAAGTGACACTCAAAATTGTTTGAATCATGGCCTTTCCTTGCATTTTTGTGTGTGTGATGTTAAGTTCGTCGTTCAACAGTATTTCCCAACTGCGAGATGTTTATTCATGTTTAAATATTTAAAACAACGATCCTGCTTCTCCACTAAAATCGGCTCCTACTAAATTCAGGTGATGGATTCAAAAACTGGGTTAGATATAGGCTGTCTCTAGTTTATCAGGCATCTCTGCGACCCAAATGAAGAGTAGTCAAAATAAGCTTTGATTTAAAAGCTTAAGTAAGACTGTATACATTTCTAGATCAATTTAGTATTGCTAATTATGTGCGAGATTATTAGAAGAACTGGACAGTAAACACACAACTTCACTTGGAATTGGGGCCTGGGTCCATTCCGATTATTTTTTGCTGAAACCTAGATGCATACCAAAAATAGTTGAGGATTCAGGAATCCTTCTGTGATATTGCACTGAAAATTCTTGCCCAATTTGATTTTTTGCTGTATTTTTCCCCGTCCGTTAAAGGAAGAATATCTTCTTCATCTTTGGGGGGAAAAATTCCAGAAGGATTTGAAATGCAAAATAAGGACTATTTTTATTCTGCATTGGAATAGCTTGGTCTAGTACAGTCGTCCATTTTTAACCCATTTAGGAAGTGGGAAAAGCATTTGCCTCTTTTGACGTCTCTTTCTGTGTTGACACTGACCTCATACTTACATGCAGGTTTCATTTGTGACCTTAAACCTTTATTTTGTTATTTTTTTTCCAAGATTGCCCTTGTAGAAAAACATTCCACAGTTGTCATCAACATTATCTCAAGTGGTTGATCTTAGAAAAGTCTGTACATTTTTCTGAGGGTTGTTTGGTTTTGGCACCAGGCTTTTCTCAGTGTAAGCTTAACCAAATATGCACAGTCCTAATATAAATTTGAATGGGCATTAGACTACTTGCATATGCAAATATATGTTGTTCTGCTCTCATCAGATTTGTGTTTAAAAAGTTAACCTTGAGGGGAGATAAACTCTACCTATTTCTGCATTATTTTAAATTAGCATCTGGCTGTGTTAGGCATGCCTTTTGGAAAAGCTTTATTGAGTCAACTGTTGAGAAGATCCTGAGACAGCTGGTGTTTGAGCAGAACACACAGACTGAATGCAGTACTGGATGCTTTGTGAATTCTGTTTGTCCAGGAGAATGTCCCAGCGGGACTTTACATGGTGCCATTTGTCTCTTTCAAGGCCTGAGCACCTCCCATATTTCTCTTTTCCTTTTTGGCATCAGAATGAAAGCCCTAAGATTGCTGAGCGATGGAAATTGGGATGAGACCACTGCTGATGCCGGGCTATGTGGCTTGTGTTCTTCCTTTATGTCCTAGGCTCTCTGCTCAGGAAATGGTTTACCTTCTTTTATGACCTTGGTCAGTTTTCATCAATGCATGGAAAACCAGACTTAGAGAAGATCCTTTGGTCAAATGCTTTTAGGCTGGAAGGAGCTAAAAATACTCTCTGCTTTTATTTTTTATTACACTGCAGAAAGCATAAAATCAGACTTTTGCCTTTGGTTTTATTAACTGTCATCTGTTTCTGCAAGACACTTTGAAGTCTCCTATAGATAATGCTTTATGTTTTAATTTTTTTTTTTAATGGAGGTATTAGGGACTGAACCCAGGACTTCATGCATGCTAAGCATGTGCTCTACCAACAAGCCATTCCCCTTTCCCACCCATAACCTTTTATGAAGGGTTTTGGGGAGAGGTTATTTTCTGTTTACTTCAGTTCTTAGAAAGAGGAAGGAAATGAGTACATATCTTATTTTGGCTAATCTCTAAGTAGTGGAATTAAAAAGGAAAAATTGCCTACAGTTTGCTGTAGAGGGTGGCGGCCTCATTCTTGACACATGTGTTCTGAGTCTGAATGGGATTCCTGTAGAAATCTAGGTCTTCCTGGGATGACTTCGCCATGTTCTTTCTAAGCTGTAGATGAGGAGACAAGCTGTAAGAAGGAGTGATATGTTCTTGAACAAATTGTTTCCTCCTCCGTAAAATAGGGCGGAACTGTTCACCTCCCATAGAGGTGATAAAGACTGCATGAGATGAAAAGGACTTTGATAGTTCCTAGAACTTAGTTGGTGGCCGGCATGTATTGTTCTCCTTACTTGAAATAGAAGAGAATTTAACATGCTGGGAGGTTTAGAAACATAGATGTAGTAGCAGAACGTGTTTTATGTTTTCAGTTTTGTGATAAAGGGGAAAGTTTATTACCATGTGGATATGAAATTAGAGCAAATGTGAAGTGTCCACTTTTCTTGTACTCTCCTTTTAGTGTTTGCTCATAAAATCAGATGATGATGAAGTATGTCGAATTGTTACATAATGGAAGGAAGATGGCTTTGATTTGGAGCATTTTTTAAAGTTTTGTTATTCAAATGAATCCAGCAGTTTATGGACGGTTGTAAAGGTGTATATAACCATGAGAAGTACAGATGGGGGAGGAATCATTGTGATGCCTGAAATAAAGCACTTCTATGCTTCCTCCCTCTTTCTCCACGGAAAGCAATCACGTGCTGGCAGCAAGTTGTTTTTTTCTTAGAATATGCGTGTGCTTCCTGCTTAACAGCAGAGATTTTAAACTGAAGGATTGTAGGAAAAGAAAATACTGAAGATCAGCGCCCAGCCTCCTTTCTTGCCTGCCTTTTCACTGAAGCTGGTCAGAGCCACACTTACTGGCCTCAGGTACTGCAGTGGCCCTTCACGCTGAGCCGTGTGGTGGCTGGGTGACCCACGTGCCCAGAAGAGCAGACCCTGCTTGTCTCTCAGCACAGTGGTGCCTGACCGCCCCGGGAGGCCCTCACTTAACGTTTTCCCGTGCTGCCTGTCCCCCCAACACAGAGGAGCCGAAGGTACTGCAGTAACAAGAGGACAAGGCTAATCTCTTCTGGTTCCCGGTGTTTGCTGTTGGTTTGTAGCATCCCAGGCAATGGATGGAATGTGTCTTTACTGAGATACTGTTCATCTTGGGTGTCAATTAAGTCCATTGTTTTAGGTGTTACAGTAATCCACCCCCTTCAAGTGACTTCCAACTTGCCAACATAAGCAGGAGTTTGTACTGTTGGTAAGTCCTTGGCACAAGTGTCACAGTTCTCCACATAATTGGCTCCTATTTGCATTTAACATTTTAACATCATCAGATTAATTTCTCTAATACACAGCAGTTGTGGTCTCTGGGATCAGGTGTCTGGATTTGAACCCCAGCCCCAGTCCTCATACCTGTGCCATCTTGGAC
The DNA here is from genome assembly GCF_036321535.1 of Camelus dromedarius. Taxonomy (NCBI): domain Eukaryota; kingdom Metazoa; phylum Chordata; class Mammalia; order Artiodactyla; family Camelidae; genus Camelus; species Camelus dromedarius. The sequence goes on along the minus strand of NC_087459.1, from coordinate 12,623,631 downwards.
AAGTTAACCCACTTCGTACCTCAGCTTCCTCATCTGTAGCCCAGAACATTGGTGCCCATTTCACAGGGTTGCCATGAGGGTGAAGTGGGAGAGTGGTTGTCATGTGTGCAGTGCCTGGCACATCATGGGCCTCAGTCTGTCTGTGTGTCCCTGCTGTGGGAACATTTATGCTTTGAGGACATGCTTCTCTGACCAGATGCCGGGAGCAAACGGAGAGCTTTTTGTTTTTATAGAAAATACCATATAATTGTACCTTTTGTACTGTACACCCCCTATAAGTAGGGCTTTGTATTCAGTTATAAGCCTTGATTAGAAAAGAGAGGGCAGGGAGCAAAAAGCATGCTTGTAACTAAGTGACGTTCAGGCAGAAGATATGCATGTGCTCTCTTTTCTTGCTTGTTGTTTTCCCCCTGGAGGCGAGGGGTTATTTCTCAGTCTTTGGGCTCTGTAGCATTTTCAACTGTAAATTTTTACTGGGAGAGGAAAGTAAAGAAATAGCATTTACTGCGTGACCCATTGGAAGCAGTTTCTTTTTATTTTTTTTAACAGCTGTATTGGGATATAAATTCATATACCTTACCATTCACCCATTTAGAGTGTACAATTCAGGTTTTGGGTATATGACATTATGAAGTTTTAAAAATTATGGTACAATATATGTAGCATACAATTTGTTGTTTTAACCATTTTTAGGTGTACAATTCAGTGGCATTAATTACATGCACAGTGTTGTGCGGCCGTCACCACTGTCTATTCCAGAGCTCTTTCCTCACCCCAGACAAACTTCTTGATCATCAGGTGACAACTCCATACTCCCCGCTCACCTAAGCCCCAGGGAACCTCTCATCATGTTTTCTGTCTCTATAAGTTTGTCCTTTTGTGAGCTGTTTTTTTTTTTTTTTGAGCGGCTCATTGTTTCAATGAGATTTAAAAAATTTTTTTTTTATTTTGGGGAGGAGGTAATTAGGTTTAACTTATTTACTTATGTATTATTTTTATGGAGGTAGTGGGGATTGAACCCAGGACCTTGTGCATGCTAAGCAGGTGCTCTACCACTGAGCTATACCCTCTCCCCGCAGTGAGATTTTAATCTTATTAAAACAGTCACTGTCGTGCAAACACCTGGAGCATTTTTCTTTTCTATTCTTGTTGCTGTCTTATGTTGAGATCACTTCTTGGGCGTGGGAACCTGGAACTGCAGAGATGGGAATTTGTGCATGTCCTCGACTGAGGCTTGCTCCCGGGCTGGGCAGCAGGGGCAGGAGAGAGAGCAGAGGCCCGGGGTGGGCCAGCTGGGTTCTCATCACGCCACCGGGGTGGGACAGCCGTCCTTTCCGAAGCTAGGTCTGCCCATCCGTGAACTGGAGGTGGTAAACGTCCACCTTGGAGGGTGGCCCTGAGACTACAGAGTCGCACTGGTGGCGTGTAGCGGGTGTGCAGAGTGCAGCTGTGAATGTTTCACCACAGTGAACTTCCAAGCAAAGAATGTGAACTCCTGTCCCGGTACTGGGGACAGCGGTAGATAAACACAGCAGGCAGTGTGTACTTAGCTTAGGAGCCTTGGGTGACAGTCCCTCTGTGTTGACAGGAGGAAAGAGGCAGAAGTGTGTGGAGCCAGTAAAACCTTTTTTATAGAGAACAGCAACCTAGAAGCCCTCTTAAGAAAACACTTCATAACTGTTACTGTATCTTAATTAAAAAGATCTTGCTGTGAGGACGGAGTGTGAATAAGAAGAAAATGTGTGCTCTGTGCGTTGGTTGCATGTGTGTGTTCGTGGAGCTTCGGATGCTAGGGAGGCTGTGTGATTTGTGAGCAGCAGAGGGAAGCGGACAGCCTCCTCCATTCATCTGCCACCAGGAGCATCTGTGCCGTGCACATCCTTTTCCCCGGGAGCCCCTGGTGATGCCAGGACGAGGAGGCTGGGGAGGCAGTTAATAGCCATGGTGATTACAGGACTCCTCCTTTCCTGGAACTTGGCAGTAGCTGTCTTTTAATTTTATATTAATGGTGCTTGAATACAGGAGTAATGTCCTCCATCCCCGACATTTTACTGAAAATGGGTCTCGAACCAGGGATGGGGAGCACAGCCATCACTCATCCTAAACTAGTTAGAAGTGGACTGCAGACTGTTGTGGACATTGCTTTTTAATTTTAAAAAGTCCAGGGAGTAGGCCTTTTAGTTGAGGTGGAGTTTATTTCCAGTCTCTTTCAGAGGGTGGAAGTTTTGGAGTCAGGTGCCATGAAGGGTGAAATTCACACTGTTCTAAGTGTTTAGAGCAGCCTTCCAGACTCCCGAAGACTGAAAACTAATTACTCCCTAGTTTACAGAGTGTACTTTTCCCTGGTGTGCAAGGCGTATTTTATCTTCACATCCCTTAACCCTTCATTTTGTGAGTCATGCTCATTTCACTTTGGGTTCCCCCAATTACTAGGATAGAGGGGCTCTCCAAGAGTTGGCTTGGTTTGATTACCCTGGAAGTCAGTACACTGGTTTATAAAGGTGAGTGGAGGGCCTGTTAAAATATCCTGAAGCCTTTAGTGTGATCTTAAGACTGGGGACTAGCGCCTGTTTCCAAACTAGTTGTTGGCTTCTCCAAGGAAGGGGGCGCTTGCCTCAAGCTGATACTGCCTTATTTAATTTCTGTCTTGCAGTCTTGTTTGCCAAAAGGTTTACCAGGCAGATTGCTTCTGTGGCTTTATCAAAAGGCTACTTTTAAAAGAAACCTTAAAAGGCACCCACTCGTCACACCTCTACTTGGCATTGAAAACTGTGCGGGCCCCTAGGGGCTGTCCACATGCGGGTCTGTTCCAGCCTTATATTTACACTGGTCGCTTTAAAGTATATTTCCCTCTGGCTTAATAACTTGTTTAGCATTCTGATAAACAAGTAAATTGTTGAGCTAAAAAATTTAATTAACCCCTGGATATATATTTAAACAGCTTCCCTCCTCCATAGTAGGGTATTATATTAGTTTCCTATGATTGCTTTAACAAATCACTGCAGGTTTAGTAGGTAGGTTAAAACAACAGAAATTTATTCTTTCACAGTTCTGGAGGCCAGAAGTTTGAAATCAAGGTGTAGGTAGGGCTGTGCTCCTTCCAGAGGCTCTGGGGAAGAATCTGCCCCTTGCCTCTCCAGCTTCTGGTGACTGCTAGCATTCCTGGACTTGTGGCTGCATCACTCCAGTCTCGCCTCCACTGTCACACTGTCACCTCCTCTTCTGCGTGTGTCCTGTCCCCCTCACCCTCTCTTTTGTAAGGACAGTTATGATGGTGTTGAGGGCCCACTTGGATAGTTCAGGCTAATGTCCTCATCTTAAGATCTTAACCTAATTACTTGTTACATCTTCTAAGATCCTTTTCCCAAATGAGGCAGTGTTTGCAGGGTCTGGGAATTAGAATGTGGACATATCTTTTCAGAGCCCACTTATAGGCACGTTAGTAGTAAAGTCAGCGTTCTTGCCTTGCTTTGGCCCTGGCTATGAATAAGAAGGTAAGAGTTATTTTCAAGACTATTTACCAGTTACTTTGGTGTGATTCAAAGTTTAGCAGTATATGCTTAAGAAATTGAGACTAGCTCCCAAATATCTTCTCTACTGAGCATCTTCCACAGTTCCGAGTATTTCCCCTGCATGGACCGTAGTTTCTGACAGCAACCGTCAGGGGCAGTTAATGATGTCCCCGTTTGAGAGCTGAGGCCATCTCTGGGGGCCCCAGAAATGGCAGAGTCAGGGGTAACCCAGGTCTGTCCTCAGCTGAGAATGGATTCTTCCTCCACAGCAACAGTCTCTAAACAAGACAGTTCCACAGTTAGGGGCACGTTTCTTAAGAGACAACACTAATATCTTTGAAAGATTTCTTTCTCTCTCAGTGTTTGGCTTGAGCAGTGATTCTAGAAGATGTTGACTTTGACCATCGGATTGTGTGGGACTAGTTTCCTCTGACATTTTACAATCTGCTGTTTTATAGGTCCTGCAGACGTTGCCTTTGTACAATGTTTAGCTTAACACTTTTATTTGATATAATTTGATACGGTTCATTTGATGGAGACTGTTGAAATGAGCTGCTGGTTTTCTTTCTTTTTTCCTTTCTCTCCCCCCTCCTTGTGTCTTGTGTTACATCTCTGTTTAAGAAAGGACATGAGTTGGCTTCAGGACAAATGTCGGGTAACGCTCTATTTGTCAAGACATCAAGTGACTAGATTGGAAATTGAATCCCCCCCCCGCCCGCCCCCCAAGTGAAATGGAAATAGCTGGTGCCACAGTAACTCCTTTCTAGCCAGCAGTCGCCCTCTGATTTCACACAAGAGCTTTAGTGAGCAAAATAAATGAGCTTATTTTGTGAGAGATGTCGGCATGCTTCCTACCCTGGATGATAAAATTAGTTTTTTATAGCGCATAAATATGTATAATGATGAGCCCTTGCATACAGGGTTCTTATGAAGTGCGTTTACTGCTGTGCCCTGAAGGAAATACCAAGACCGTTTGCAAGTGCAGTGGAGCTGGCCGTCGTTAGAGGTTTCAGTTTTCCTTTGGAAGAAGGCTTGGGACTGGGGGTGAGGTACAAATTAATTCACTGCTCAGATTGTGCCGAGATTAGATTTTACTCGACATTTCTGTGTCCTGGGCTTTCAGTGGGATGAGAGGAGTGCCGTTTTACTGCGAAATCTCTTTTCTGAGGTGAAGCTTTTTAGGAAGAGAAGTGTCATCTTAAAGAAAGCAGATGAACAAATGCAAATTTTTACCCATCGACTGAAATACTGAGTCTCTGGGAGGAAGGAAGAAAAGTTTGGGGGCTTGACAATTTTCCTTTTGTCTTGGGCCAGAGACCAGAATAAACACTGTTCCCCTTTATAAAGACATGCCAGAGCATCAGCAGTCCTAGATCCTTCAGGCCCGTGTGTGTGTATAAGTCTGACCTTACATAGAATGAGCTCTTGAATTCAGACACCGCAGCATCTCTGCCAAGCCTGAGCAGTGCTGTTCACTGGTTTTCCTGCTGGTGACCATGGCATTGTGGGGGGGAGTGGGGGCAGCTGTGACTGGAAGGCCCTATGCCCAGGGCGCCCAGGTCATAGCTCTTCCTGCAGTGTAATCATGGGAATGTTGTGCTTTTGACCTCTGGCAACATGGCTCTCTTCTCTCCCTGTTCTTCCTGGTTGCCTTCCTCAGTATACCCAAAGCTCTTCTCAGATGGCGGCATCATTTTTTGTATCCGGACTCTGTCCCATCACACACACACAAACACACATACACATATACACACACACCACACTCAGAGCTATAATTTAATCAGACCTTAGAGCATTACCAAAAAACCCCCTCATGTCTGGAATCTTTACTTATATCTCAGGTTCTTGCTTCACTGATACACACCAGAGATGATTCAGGACTAAAGTCCTAATTGGTCCCCTAGAGGCTCCTGTGAGGACTCCAGGCTCACTGTTACACATGGAGACTTTGGAAATAGCTCAGGTTAAAAGCCCAGTGTGAGGGGAGCAGAGAGAAGGTGGGGGCCTTGAGTGTAGGGCCTGTAGTGGGAAGGTCTGAGTCTGAGTCTGTCTCTCCTCCCGTGGTGGCCACTGGACGTGGAAGAACCTGCTTCCTCATCCCTTATGTGATAGGGCTGGTGGTTCTCTGCCTGTCCTCCAGACACCAGAGGAGTAAATGAGGCTGAACGAGCAGTAGTAAAGACTGTCATTTTAGTCAGGAACTTTTTCCTTTTAAAAAAATAGTGTATTTTTTCCTGATTGAGTCACAAACTTACCCGCTTGTAATTCCACCAGCCAAAAAGAGAAAAAGCTATCATTTTAATGAATTTCCTAACAGTGTGTTTTCTCTGTCTATCTCATTTATTAATAGAGGTCACTGGACCTCATTTACTACTTGAGATTGTACTGGATATGTAATTTTATAACAAAAAATTCCAATAAGGGATTTTCAAAAGACATTAAAACTAGTGATCAGCGTCATGGAGCTGGCCTTCAGTGGTTTGTCAGGTGGACATATCCTGGTCCAGTTAGAACCCAATCTATGTGTTGGGCTTTTTGTCAGGTAGATGCACTGCGACTGCACTGCACTGGGTATTACTAGTTTTTTGGCCAATTTCTTCTTCCTTTTTAAAAAGTTATTTATTTAATGGAGGTGCTGGGGATTGAACCCAAGACCTTTTGCGTGCTAAGCATATACTCCACCACTGAGCTATATTTACCCACTCCCCTGCCAATTGCTTCTCCCCCCAACGCACCTCACTGATTCACTTACTTTCTCTACCATCCATTAGCAGCAGTGGGAAGCATTAAATATTTCCTTTCATTTCTGAATAGAATTATTGGCTTTATTCGTAGACTCGGTAATGCAGAATTTTAAAGAACTATAAAGATTTTTTGAGTTCCCAGAGGTTTCAGCCTCTGTGCGAAGTCTTCCTGAATCACCTGCAAGACTTCTCATGTGCTTTGTTGAATCTCACCTTTGCCCTTTTGGTTTTCTTGCGCACGGCCGCATAAAATGGGTTAATGCTGGCATTGTTTTGCAATCGTTTTTTATTCACTGGACAACTAGGGAATGGTTCAGATGAGCCATAGTCCAAGGCAAGCTGTTGTGTCATCAAAGAATAACCTTCGATCTTAGTGTACTTCTTCTGAGCTGCTTAGTGTGTTTTGTGGTTGCCAAAATCTGGGTCTGAAACTTGTTGTGAAGGTCGGAGAATTCTGATAAGGTTGGAGACATCTGATTCTTTGCATTGTGTGTTCCTCCTTCCAGTGTTGGCCAGCCTAGATGCCGCATTAGTGGCTAAAGTTTGTGATGCTAGATTGTTGACTTGTGGCCAAGTCACAGAAACAGGCTGGACTTTTGCCAGTGAGTTGCCAAGAGAGTAGGTTAAGTAATCTTTTTTTACTTTCTTCTTAACAATGAGAACAATGGCTGTCAGCAGTAGTTTTCCCCAGTTTATCTCTTGAGAGAACCTAGTTGCTTGCCACGGTTGACCTCCTGGTTTTAGGGAGTGGTAGAAGCCTTATGTTACTGCTTCCTGGATTTCAAGGAAGTCCTTGGTGTTTGTTGTAATAGTTTTGTGTTTTTCTAAGCCAAAATGATTTACTTTTTAAACAAATTATTAGACTTAATACTTTTTTAGAGAAATTGATACAAGGCATTATTATCCAGCTGAGTCATAGCAATTAGCAGAACCTTGAACACACTCTTGGAGCCTGGGAATTTGCCTTTCTAACAAGTTCCCAGGTGATGCCAGTGTTGCTGGTGCTTTTGACTAAGTGCTCAAAGTTCTAGGCTCTGGAGTTTTATGTCTGAAATGAAATTCTTCTGTGACTCCAAGCCTTCTTACACAGTCTGGGTCACAGTGTCATACCACCCTGGTCGGAAAAGAATGTGAGCCGATGGCTTTTCGTGAGTGCCGCACAGCACGTGGGCAGCAGAGGTGGGTGGCTTATTTGGATATAAAGGCATTGTCTGCAGCCTGTTCTGTGTAGCCTGTTGAGAGGCTGAGCTGAAATGACCCCGGCTGCTGAGCAGAAGACCCTGGACTAGGCTGTGCTTTACCCGTAAACCTTTCCAGACATGTTTGAAAGCCGAGATCAGCGGCATCACCAGTATAATTGTAGAATATTAAAAAACTGACAAATGCCAAAAAGGGTAAAATTTGTTTTATGGCATCTGGAGTGTGAACTTGAGCCATGCAGTTAATTATGGTAGGATCTTGGTATAAAACTGGACTTTGTATCAAGTGGGAATTTTAAGTTTAGTCTTTGCCAGAGTTAGAGTCCATCCTTCAGAGAATAAATGCTGAAACAATATTTCATCAGAAAGCTTGCAGGAATGTGGCAAGAGCCTCACACAGTCTAGAGGGTCTTTACCGAATTACAGCCGTCTTGACTCTTCACTGAAACAGAAATAACGTTTCATGCAAGCATGGGTCTGAGTGTCTTGTTGATCTCTGCAGATGAAAGGCCGTCTGGAAGAGATTGTTCTTCAATACAATTCACAGTGAAGGAACATCCTTTCATGTGTTTGTCAGCATTCCTGCTTGCCTAGTACATTTTCCTCATATGTTAAAATGAAAAGTCCAGTCAGATGATCTATACGTGAGGAATTTTATCAGATCATCCCAGGAAGTCAGCGCAGGCCTTCTGACAGCCAGGCTGGATGAGGCATGCATACAGTGAAGTGTTTTAATTTTCCCTCAGAAGGCAGGGATGCTACCAGAGCAGGGGCTTGTGAACCGCCTGGCCTAAGGAGGGAGGGAGGCCCTTGGCGAGTTTACTTTGGTTCCGTTCCACAGAGGCCCAGCTCCAGTTTTAGAATCGGTTTCCCAGTTGCATGGGGCGCAGTCTGCCAAGTCACACACAGACTTGGGTCTCGTGTTCTTCCAGGGTTTGGGGCTACTCACTTCTCTCTAAAGCCCAGCCATGAAGGTGGAGGCTAGGGGATGAGTGAGAAGTGCTATTAATATAATTCATTTGAAACGGGTTTCTGTTTAGTTAAAGTATTTAAGCAAACAAAGTAGTGTAGGATTAACTAACTTAAAATCTTTTGAGTGTTTTTGCTGAGAATAAATTTTTACTTATTTTAAGCAGAGATGTTACTTAAAATCCAGGTGAAGTGTTAGAGAACAAATAGCCAGTATAATGTTTGAGAAAAGATAGCTATGAAAAAAAAATTTTTAAATATTTGCATGGTGAGATAGTTGGGAAAGTCTACTTTTTAAGTGTCATCCTTGTTTGTATTTATAGAACAATAAGTTTTCTAAACTCATTGTTGAGGCCACATGATTTTTGGAGAAAAACAATATTGTAAAAAGCAATAAAGCAACTACAGACCCAGACTCGTGATTTTACTTTGTATTCCTCTCCTCCACGGCAGGTGAGATGGCGCACAGGATACACAAGATTGATTCAACTGGAATTTTCAGTTGGACTTTCTCTGAGAAAGTCTCCAGTTATTTCCCCTGGGCCTCTCAGTTCTGGTAGCCCTTACTTCTTAAGTTTAAAAAATAGTAGTAAAAGGAATTTTGAAAAACAAAGCTTAATTTTCCCAAAACCATTGGCTTTTTTGGAGGGGTAGGGGGGCATTTTTTATTTTTGTTTTATTGATATCAATGTTTTACAAAGCTGTAAAAGTAGTATAAAATTTTGTGCTTTTTTTTAACTTGAAATTGTATCACAATTTATTGATGTTTTGAAGTTTTCAAAAATTGTCTTAATGTCAATTTTGATTGTTTAATATTCTGTTGAAATGATGAACTGTAATTTACTGACCCCCATGTACTATTGAATCTGGAGGTTGATTTCGATCATTGGTATATTTGACAGTATAGCAATGAATATCTTGTCCATTCAGCTTTTCTTCTTTTTTGGGGGGATGGGGTGGGGGAAGATAACTAGGTTTATTTTTATTTAGTTATCATTATTACTTTTTTAGTGGAGGTACTGGGGATTGAACCCAGGACCTCATGCATGCTAAGCATGAGCTCTACCACTTGAGCTGTACCCTCCCCCCAGCTTTTATTCTTCTGTTGAAATTTGGGTACAGATTTTAAATTATTTTTATGGTGCTTGATATGTTCCTTTAACTGTTGATGGAAGTTTTTTTTTTTGATTGAGTTTTTAGAAGTTGGGGACCATCTCTAAATTCACTAAATGGAAAATGGAAAATTGAAAATTATGTGAAGTATAAAACTATTGATCCTTCTAACCCAGGACTAACTTCTCAGGTTCTGGTTGTCAATAGTAGTAACAGCTGCTTTCATCGGGAACCTATTATGTCCTGGGAGCTTTTATATGTCTTATTCTCTTCTGGCCTTGCAGGCAGTATTGATTACATTGGTAAACCAGTTACCAGAACCAGAATAGTACAGTTGAGCCTAAATTAGTGAACTAAAAATAAATTTGGTTTCTTAGCCATAGGATTTGGTTCATTAAATTGTAGACTAGGCAACAAGTTCTCAAACCACAGAGTACCATGACTTCGTTTTTTTCTGGCGTTAACAGAACAGTGTTATTCATGCTGCTGGTTCCATTTGTAAACTAGATCATGCCCTGCCTGGCTTTTGAATGCCTGGTAGTAATGTGCCTTAATTGCAGGTCAGTGAAGCCAAACTAATTGCTTGTTGGGCACTTGGATTGCCTTTTTAATTTGCTGTATAATGCAGTCCCTACCAGAAACACACAATATGTCATTATCTAAATAAAACTCATTAAAATCATCTTACAGACAACAGAATGCCTGATATTTTGTCCCTAATCTTGCAAATAAAAGCAAATTGAATGGCATTACAGAGAGATGTAATTTAAAAGTACTCTTTTAAAAGTGCCTTTGTATCCATTTTTGGAAGATATACATAGAATAACTGCTATTGTTTCTATCAATGTGATAGGTTTTTGTTTTTCACCAAGGATTATTTCACCTTGTGCTTTTAATGTGTTTTAAATGATAGTAATGACACAAGCTTTTGAGATGATCACTTATTTAAGATTGTGCAATTCACCCAGTAAGATTAGTATTCATCCAATGACTGCATTTTGGTTAAAAACAAAAAAACCAAAAAAACCATCTGTGCTGTCATTCTCGCAAAACACCAGTCCATAGGGGTTACCTTTACAGTTTGTGGGCACAGTTGTTCATAGGTCGTTAAGATGGTTAGCACTCTCTAACACTTGTTTTCTCTCAGTTTCTCTGGACTAACAAGGCAGCTCTGCAGAGGACTTTCTGTCAACTCTTTGATTATTAATTTCGTTCACTTAGCTAATATTTATTGAGTAGCTACTGTGTGCCAGGCACTGTTGTAGGTGTTGAGGATACCAGTTTTTTTTTTTCTGTTTATAATAAATTTTTAGCCCTAGAGAAAAATTTATAGTCTTAAGTCCTTTTAAAATGATCTTAGAAATAGGATAATGTAATTAAGAAGCTTCTCCACAAAGATCTAATAGATGCCTATATCAGTTTTTTAGTAGAAATTAGTCCATTATCCGGTTTTCTTTTCTTTTGTAGGTTATTCCTTATGAGAGTCATGGATATCCCCTATCTAAACTTGGAAGGACCAGACTGTAAGTGAATTTTTATTTTCTTATTGCATCTGCACATTTAAGTGTGTGGTCTGGAAGGGATAACAGGAAAAGTATTACTGAAGAATGAGCTTTATTCACTTAAAAATAGGCAGTGATTTTGTGGTTGATATGAATAGTATGCTTAAGTTAATGTTACCCTTGGGCCTTGATTAACTCATCTCTTTACTTAAATTTTCCAGTTTATACATGAATTTTTTTTTAAAAAGTCTTCTCTTCATTATTTTATTTTCACTCAGAACTCTAAATTCATAATTTCCTTTAAATATATATTTATGTAATAGATTTTGAGATGTACTGGCCATGTCAATAACAGTACATTTTCTGTTTTCCAGTTATTTGAGTGTGTATATGTTTAAGTTTAGTCGGTTGATTTTTTTTTTTTTTTTTCCGTTGAAAACCTCAGAAAGCCAGTCTGTTTGGGAGGTGGTTGCTTCTTCTTTTGACTATTCTTTTCCATTGCTGTTTTCCTAGCCTTGGTTTATTTGCCTTATGTTTTGGGTTTGTTTTTTTTGGTTGTGGGGAGGAGGTAATTAGGTTTTTATTTATTTATTTTTAATGGAGATACTGGGGATTGAACCCAGGACTCTGTGCATGCTGGGCACATGCTCTACCACTGAGGTATACCTCCCTCTGTTTGCCTTAATATATGCCATATAGAAACAGGTGAACTATACTTTATACTTGATAATAATAATCATTGCGTGATAGTTTGAAGACATGCTGTGTTGTACCCCATTATAGACTTATGTTTAAATCTGTCATTCTCACAACAATTCTGCAAGCTTAATATCATCATTCCCAACTTATGAGTGGCTGGGGTGGTTAGGTCTCTTGCTCAGAGTTGCACAATTAAGTGGTGAGTATGGGATTAGAAAATAAGATTGTGACTCAGGACTGCCTCTACTTACAGTCCATTTAATTTGGACACTGCGTTATATTTTTTAGCCAAATAAACATTTGGACAACTAGATTAAAAGGAGAAAGTTAAATGTTTAGTGAAACTTCTTGAACAGAGCAGCCTTTTTTAAATCTCCTTTAAGTAATTTTCACAGGGACTTGATGAACAGAGATGTTTTTGTGTAGAATTGCTAAATTTCAAATTGTTGTGGATTCTATTTAAGTATCAGAGCGTGAGGTCTAGGCTCAGGTGGCAGCGTCCTTCCAGTCCCAAGAATACTTTTAGAGGTCATTTGGTGATCATGAGGCTTTCATAATAATTCCCCAAGTTAACTTGGGCTTAGTTTCATCAGAGAACCACTGATCTGTTGTTCACTTTTCAGCTGCCAACCTTTCATCAAAAATTTGTCTTGTAGTGCAGCCTAAACGTGATCATGTCCTCCATGTGACATTCCCCAAAGAATGGAAAACCAGCGACCTTTACCAGCTTTTCAGTGCCTTTGGTAAGTAAGTCACAAGTACAGGTGTACTTTAGGGTCCTGCTCTTCTTTTGGTCTAGGTGGTCAGAGGTATATAGATAGCTTTAGCTTGGGCATAAAAGAGATACAAGGTTTTAATCTCACTCATGGAGCTGCTGGGGTTTGGTCCACTGCTGTTTTCATGCTAATGTGATCTGAGGAACTTTCGATAGCACCCTACGATAGAGCACTATTATTAATCCATGGAAAGCAAAATGCAGTTACTATGACTGCCCCTTACTGCTAATTGTGGAAAATAAGTCTAGGAGGAAGATAAGTAATTTTTAAGATGAAATTCAGAGAGAATGTCTGTTTCATAAAGGGAGGCAATTGCTGCTTGACATTAAACAGTCCAAGCAGACAAACACAGATGTTTGAGAGGACCAAGATAGGTGTGTAAAGTAGGGCGGTTTTCTGTTACCTTTTTATCAGGTCAGGCGATTAGGTTAAACTGAACAATCTTCTGATTAGGGTTTATATAGACCATTCTGATTATAAGTCTTCAGCAATGTCTCTTTATTTTAACAAATGAAGTATTTAAGCTGTTTTCTTTGGAAATTTAAAAAAAATTTTTTTAAATTGTAGTACAATCAGTTACAATGTGTCAATTTTGGGTGTACAGCGCAGTGTCCCAGTTATGCATATACATACATATATTTGTTTTCATATTCTTTTTCATTAAAGGTTATTACAAGATATTGAATATAGTTCCCTGTGCTATACAGAAGAAACTTGTTTGTTTTTTTTTAATCTACTTTTATATATAGTGGTCAACATTTGCAAATCTCAAACCCCCAAATTTATCCCTTCCCCACCCCCTTACCCTGGTAACCATACAATTGTTTACTATGTAAGTCTGTTTCTGTTTTGTAGATGAGTTCATACTGTCTTTTTTCCCCTTTTTTTAAAATTCCACATGTGAGTGATAATATGGCATTTTTTTTCTCTTTCTGGCTTACTTCACTTAGAATGAAGATCTCTAGGTCCATCTATGTTGCTGCAAATGGCATTATTTTATTCTTTTTATGGCAGAGTAGTATTTCATTGTATAAATATACCACAACTTGTTTATCTGGTTATCTGTCAATGGACATTTAGGTTGCTTCCATGTCTTGGCTGTTGTATATAATAGTGCTGCTGTGAACATTGGGGTGCATGTATCTTTTTGAATTAGAGTTCCCTCTGGATATATACCCAAAAGTGGGTTTGCTGGATCATATGATAAGTCTATTTTTAGTTTTTTGAGGACACTCCATGTTGTTTTCCACAATGGCTGCACCAAACTACATTCCCACCAGCAGTGTAGGAGGGTTCCCTCTTCTCCACACCCTCTCCAGCATTTATCATTCATAGACTTGAATGGTGGCCATTCTGACTGGTGTGAGGTGATACCTCATTGTAGTTTTGATTTGCATTTCTTGGATAATTAGTGATATTGAGCATTTTTTCATGTGCCTACTGGCCATTTGTATGTCTTTGTTGGAGAATTGCTTGTTTAACACGTCCTCTGCCCATTTTTGGATTGGGTTGTTTGTTTTTTTGTTGTTGTTATTAAGTTTTCTGAGCTGTTTATATATTCTGGAAATTAAGCCTTTGTCAGTCGCATCATTTGCAATGGGAATTCTTGCATAAAGTAGAGGCAACAAAAACCTAAATTTCCAATAAGAATGTTTAGTAAATGTTTATGTACCTCCCCAACAGACTAGTATGTAGCCATTTAAAAAATAGTTGAAGAGTTTATTAAAAGATGGTAACATGTTGTGGGGAGGGTATAGCTCAAGTGGTAGAGCACGTACCTAACATACACAAGGTCCAAAAATAAATAAATTACCCCCCCAAATTTAAAAAAAAAGATGGTAACATGTTTATATTTTAGTACTTAGGGTAAAAAGCAGATATAAAGTAGGAATCCTGTATAATTCACATTGTTCTTTTAGAAATTTTGTGTAGGAATCAGACTGAAAGGAAGCATCATGTTGTTATCACTGAATGTTTTAGATAGGATTTTTTCTTCCTTTTTGTGGTTTTCTATATTTCCTAAAATAAGCATGTATTAGATTCTCTAAGTACAGAATGTTACACACTTAATTTTCAGAAAAGTAGGTGAAAGCAGATGTATTTCTGGAATGTTATTCTAATCTTTGCACATAGTCTAAATGACTTCTGAAATTCTAGTCCTGCTTTTTAATTTAAATGCAGATACAGAAATGCAGTTGAATTTCACAGCTCATTTCTTTGGAAAGCTTTTGATGCTGTTGTTGTTTCTCATCTTGTATTGTTAAGTTCTTATCCCGATTTAGTCAAACTTTGTCTATTAAGCAGAATGCTCCGAGTAGGATTTTTTTTTATTTTAATTAATAAAAGATTAGCTATGTGTTATTAGGCAGGTTAGCCTCTCTGCATCTGTGTTTCCTCATCAGAGATGATGATGATGATGACAACAACAATGATACCACCTTTTCACAGGCATGTCACAAGGAGTAAATGAGCTGATCCGTGGAAGGCATTTAGAATAGTATGTGAAGATGGCCAACAGGGATGTGAAAAGATCCTCAACATTGCTAAGTATTAGATAAATGGAAATCAAAACTAGTTAGGTACCACTACACTCTGGTCAAAGTGACCATCATTACAAAGTCAACAAATAACAAATGCTCTAGAGGGTGTGGAGAGAAGGGAACTCTCCTACACAGTTGATGGGAGATGCAGCCACTATGGAAGACAGTATGGGGGGTGTGGTATAGCTCTAGTGGTAGAGCCCATGCCTGCCATGCACAGGGTCCTGGATTCAGTCCCCAGTACCTCCATAATAAGTAAATAAACTAACTAAATAAGTAAACCTAATTACCCCTCCTCTGCAAAGAAATCAATTTAAAGAAAAGTAACAATTTTAAAAAGAAACAAACAGTATGGAGATTCCTTAAAAAACTAAAAGTAGAGTTGCCATATGATCCAGCAATACCATTCCTGGTCATATATCAGGGGAAAACTCTAATTTGAAAAGAAACATGTACCTCAGTGTTCATAGCAGCACTATTTACAATAGCCAAGACATGGAAGTAACCTAAATGTCTATCGACAGATGAATGGATAAAGAAGTTGGGATATATATACAGTGGAATACCAAAAAAGAACAAAATAATGCCATTTGCAGCAACATGGATGGACCTAGAGATTAATCATGCTAGGTGAAGTAAGTCAAAGACAAATATATAGTATCACTTACACATGAAATCTAAAATATGACACAAGTTGCTTATTTATGAAACAAAAACAGATGCACAGACAGAAAATAAATTTATGGTTACCAAAGGGGAAAGGGGGTGGGGAACAGGTAAATTAGGAGTTTGGAATTAGCAGATGCGAACTACTATATATAAAATAAATAAACAGCAAGGATTTATTGTATAGCACAGGGAATTATATTCAATATCCTATTATAAACCATAACAGAAAAGAATGTGAAAAAGAAATATATGTGTATAACTGAGTCTCTTTGGTGTACATGAGAAACTAACACAATGTGGTAAATCAACTATACTTCAGCTAAAATGAAAAAAGAATAGTATTTGGCATATAGTAACTACTCAATAAATGTTAGATATTATTATTTATCTAAAAAACACACAGAGTGAAGAGGTAATGAAATACTAGTAAGTGATTTTTGTAATTGAGAAAGTCACAGCACCCCACTGTGCAGCAGGAAGTGAGGGTTTTTTCCTGTAACAGCAAAACAAAGCAGTTTTCAAGCATTCCTAGCGTTCAAAAATTATAGTAGGCACTAAAACATATTTTCATTGCTAAATTCTGGTGATGTTTACCCATTTTAAAAAATTCCAATCGTCTGTATTTTTTCGAGAAGAATGGGAGCAAGACTGGCTTGATCTCTGCTTTTCCCCCGGTTTTCTACAGCCTCACTGTCCCTCCCCTTCCTCTTGGTTCCTCCTCCTGCATTCCATTCTCTTTGCATTTCGCCTTCTTTGAGGATTTGTCTCTGTATGTAAAAATCATTTTGTTCCACTACACTGCTTTCTGCCCCTCTCTGTTTTTCTTTTCTCTATTAGTCTGTCTTGGTTTTCTCTCTCTGACGCCTTCTTTTCCTCGTCCACCGTGTTCTACCTGTTTTCTTTACCTGGCCTTGAGAGCAACCGTTGAATTTTTCTCACTTCTTGCTACGTGGATTTATTTTATGTCCCCCATTCATAGTTTAACTACGTGGTCTTTGATTTTTATTAGTGATCTTGATAGGAAAAAAGTCTCCAGGCCTGATATGAGATTAGGTTGAATGACAGACTGCTCCAGGATTTAATCCAGAAAGATCTTTCTTTTGTTTTTAAAACAAGTTTTTAAAGTTTCTTCTTTTTCCTGGTTTGTCTCTTTTCTTGAAATTTTAACTGAAATAGTTGCTGTGGGAAATTTAAGTTTTATCTATGTGCAGTGCTGAGATTTTGATCGAATTTTAAACCACCTCATCTGTCTTTAAATTAATGGATATACTGAAATATATCAGATACACAAATGAAATCTGACAGCAATCTAAATGCTAAAATGTTTGCTTTGCTTTTAATTCGGTATTATAGGTAACATTCAGATATCCTGGATTGATGATACATCAGCATTTGTTTCCCTCAGCCAGCCTGAACAAGTACAGATTGGTAAGTGTTTTGGACATTTGTTTTGTGTATTAATTAAAAGTGGGAGCTTGCCTACTTCCCAGGCTAAATGCTGTGGGTTCAGTCAGCTGATTCACAGGCATTGCTGCCTGGTTTGTTTTGAGTTTGTCTGTAAAATAAAGGAAGTAATTGATAAGTGTCACGTGTAGATGAGAAAATAAGACAAATATATTGATTCTTTAGACAGACTACATCACGTATTTTTCACTTTTGTTCCTTTCCCACTGCATTTTCTAAAATGATGGGTGTATTTCCTTTGAGAGTTAGAAGTAGCAAATTGAGAGGAATGGGGGACACCATAAAGTGATTCCTGTAATCCTCTGTACTTTTCCTATTTATTTATAAATGTTTGTGATTTATTTATTCCATTAAATTTGTATCAGATACTTGTTTTACAAACTGAAAGATATTTTATTTGCTTTTAAAATAGGATTGTAAAAAGGTGGAACACCACCTCTCTTGTTGGACCCCCAAATAATTTTGATATTAACCACCACAAAATATTCTATTTTCTTAGGAAGAAAAGTTACTGAATAAAATATTGAAGAAAATATGTATTTTAAAGCTACTTATTCAAATAGATTTCAAGTTCCCTGGTGCTTTAATAATGTAAAAAATGTGAAATTTTTAAGTGATATGCTAGTTAATTTTTCTTTTTATTAAGCAAAGTGTCATAGACTAAAACTATGTAATTCTGATAATATATCAAATTTTATCATTACTATTTCAGTAAGTATAGTTATTACTGTATCAGTAATTATAAATGAAAATAACAAAGAAAATTTCTACAGATACACAAATTCATATCAGTATCTTAGGTATTTTTTAAAAAATTATATGACCACTGCAGGAATATATGCTATGTTACGGAGATGAAAAGTTTAGTTCTGGAGTCCTTTTGCTGCACTGACTGTAATTGTGTGACCTTGGGCAAGTTATTTAACCTTGATAAGCTTCTGCTTAGCTCTGTAACCTGAGGATGATGTTACGGGTTTTTTAGGGGTTGTTGTGAGGATTACATGAAATAATTATGTACACAAAGCTTGGCATAGCTTTGAAATTTTATTATGGTTGTTTAATAGTAGATTTCAGTGTGAAATGCACTTCAGGAACTCATGACACCATGAACAGTGTTGGATACAGGGTGTGAATGATACTACTTAAATGTTTTAACGTTTGCTTATTTCTGTGGTCCATTCCCCCACAATGCTTAGAAAGATAGTTTAGATAGACTCTAGAGGGATTGAATTATTTGAGAGCCCAAAGATAACTTCAGTTTGAGGGCAGGGACCCTGAGGTTAAGACTTTAGTGTAGCTGAACAAACCCCAAACAACAACTCCCCACCTAAAGTCTCGTCACACCTCCTCTGCTCCCTCCGTGTCACACTTCAGCCCCCTCCCTGGTCACACTTGGGCCGCACTGAAGCTGTGCAGTGGGAGGGAAGGGGACCGGCAGGCATCGATGTCAGACTGACACGGGAACTAACCTTGCATCCACCACTTGTCAGCCGTGCACCTTTGGGCAAGTTACACAAACTCTAAGCCGCAGGTTCCTCCTTTGAGAGGTGGAGATGATAGTTACTTTGTGGAATGAGATCATGCATACTAACTTCCCAGCAAAGAACCTGGCCCTTCACCAGCAGTGCTTGACAATTGGTAGGTAATTATTAACATATCTGCTTGGCCTCCCGTGCTGTGGGTAGTAAAAATGAGTGTGTGTCCATTTGAAATCCGTAAGACACTAGTGAGTAGTATTTACTTGAAAACACAGGCATAGTTTGTTATTTATGTGGATGGGGTGTCAAAGCTTCTTTCAATGTTCCTATTATACTGTATTTGATGTCCAACAATGACTATTCCTTTACTTATTATTGAAAGATTCTTTCAGTAGTCCAGCAGCGTTTAAGCTCAGTGTTTTATTCAATAATACCTGAAATCAGGGAGCTACGTTTCAGAATCATGTAGCCACAGAAGTACTCTGATTTGCTTGCTTGCCCATCTTCTCCGCCATTGAATCCTCCTGTCGTCCCTGGCACGTATGGTGGCAGGAGTAAATGAGCGTGTGTTTGAACGGCTGATGTGGGAAACAGGCCAAGATCAAATTGTGACCTTTTTTACTTTTTCCTCCTAGATTAAGAAGTTAGGTGACTGTGGTCTTTTGACATACGCAGCTTTACTAGTAACGTCTAATTGTCCACAATAGTCTCTTTTCCTACATAAAAAGACTACTCAACATAAAGACCTGGCCATTTGCGTGTCCTATGCCAGTGACCATAATTTTCTTTGCCAGAAGCCATCTTTTACTCAACCATCCACTCCCTCCAGAGCCCGGCTCCGTCCTGCTTCCCTCCTCTTCTCAGCCTACACATCCGTGCCTCAGGATGTCTTCTCTGGCTCCCTTTGCAGGGGCTCAGACCCTGTTCTCACTGCCAGCCTGGCATCCTTTATTAACATACCTTGCTTGGTTGTCTTCCCAGGCAGACTGTTAACTTTTTGAGTGGAGGGACCATATCTCTTATCTGCCATTATGTTTTCAGTGCTTAGAGTAGTAGTGTCTGACATTAGCAAGTGTATGTTAGTTATTGAGCTAAATAAATGATATTCAGGGTGTTGTGGCTTAGAAATGCCTCTTTGCACGTGATGGGTGCACCGCGCACGTCTCTGGTCTTTTGCTGTGATTTCTGAAATTATACTGATGTTTCTTTGAAAGACAATGTACAGTTTGTTTCCTACAGTGGTAATTTTACTGATGAGAGCGATCCAGGGTATCTAATGTGCTGCAAATCCTATTAATGTTATCTTAAACAAATTATTTATTCATTTCAGCGGAAACAGAGGGCCTGGTAGATCAATAACGTAACATTGGGAAAATCATTAAATGCCTATTTATATAGCAGCTTGTAATGGCTTCTTTGGCTCCATTACAAACTATTTTTGATTTACATTGAAGGAGTTGCTTTTTTTTAACTGACACCTGTCTTTTTCTTTTGCTAGTACTAAGTCTAATCAAGATTTCCTTAAAGCCATTTTCAGCATGAATATGAAAGCTCTTTTTCAGGTACATTAGAATTATTAAAACTCTCCTCCTGAGTGCAATTTAGTTTGATTCCTGTTGCTTTTTGTTTGCTGCTGCTGTGAAGATGAGGGTCCTTGGTGGCTTTGGGGTCTTCAGATAGTGATACCCATACATGCCATGTGTTCATAGTCTCCCTCTCTGGCTCTTCAGGTGAGACAGCACGTGACCAGAATGGGACTTGATGCCATGGAGAGGATCACTTAGCCTCACCATTTGCGGGTTTTTTTCAAAGTACTCAAGTAAGGAGTCAGCTGTAATGGTCACATCTGAATAGCTCAGACATATTTAGGATATTTTTATGTATCTAATGTAGTTTTGTTAAATGGAGAAAAGAGCTCAACAATATTTCAAATGTGGTAGCACTTTCTAGTCATCCCCTCAATATTTAGACATTGTCTTCTTGCATATCCTCAGATATATTATAAGGCAATTATCTCTTCGCCTGTGGAGAAAGATACACTTCTCATTTATTTTGAAAGCTGGAGATTGGAATACACCGTGAATACTACAAGAAAATTTTTTTTGTTTTGTTTTATTAATTGTTAAATAAGCCTTCATTAAATCATTTTTCTTTGTAGTTCTTAACCAGCCGGGCATTCCACCGCGATATTGATGTCATCTGTGATGTTGTGAGGGTAGTAGCCGTCAACGTTGCGGCCCACAGACTGGGCAGTGCCTGGGATCTCTTCAATGGTTCCAGAGAGTTCTCTAGCTAAGGATCGGGGCCACATCTGTCGGGCAGTGTTGACAATCTCATCAAAAGTGATGTTTCCACTGTGCTTAATGCTTTTTGCTTCTTTCTGTCTCTTGGTGGTTCCTTGAGGGCTTTGATGATCAGGGCAGAGGCAGAAGGTGCCACCTCAGTCTGGGCCTGTCTGTTCTGAATGGTCAGTTTCACTGTAATCCGCAGATCCTTCCAGTCACCAGTTGCTTTGGTGATGTCAGCACCAAGCTTTTTTGTAGACAGACCCAGGGGGCTGATCTCGGGGGCCAGGGCAGATGTGGCACTGACTTCCCTACCAGTGCACCTCAGATATATGACTTTGATCTCGTTGGGGTCGAACTTACGCAGCATGGTGGAGGTGGCTGATGTCAGATGAACAGGATTCTGGACAACCAAAGAAAGTTGCACCTTGGCCTCCTCCAAGCCAAAAGGTAGGTGAAAGAGAACATTTTAAAAAGCAAAAATTGATGAAAGCACTTTTAGAAGAAGTAAAAACCTAACGATTAATTTGTAAAGCCAGCCCCATTTCAGGTAGTTACGTAAATTCCCGATAAGCTGCACCGGGCACTTGTTCAGGATGATTTGTTGGGATGCGGGAGATGCTTGGCTTTGCGGCTTCACTTCAGTCCCCAGTATGCATGTGCTTATTATGTTCAATCATCCTTTTAAAAGCACAGCTTTTGATTGTGCTAAACAGATAAATATTAGTGTGGTGATACGACTTTTGAGGTGATTATTCAGCATTGTATTTGCTAAAAGGCTGCTTATAACTTTCAACTTTACCTGTGCTTTTTGTTAGCCTTTTAATGTTTACAGAATCTGTAGTAATAGTTGCTTTAGTTGCTTTTCATTCTTGGTATTGATTTGTGTTCTCTTTTTTCCTTCATCACTCTAGCTGAGGGTTACTCATTTTGTTGATCTTTTCAAATAACCAGCTTTTGGCTCATTTTATTTTTTTCTGTATTGTTTGTGGGTGTCTTTTTTGCTGGTTTCTGCTTTTCTGTTTTCTTTTCCCTTTTATTTGCTTTGGGTTTATTTTGCTCTTCTTTTTCCAGCTTCTTGAGGTAGAATGTTATGTAATTTTTAAAAATTCTGAAGTTTTTTGAGCCTGGCTTCCTATAACTGAGTGGTCAGCCAGTGATTGGTCAAACTTTGTGCTTAAACACCTTGAGCCAGTAAGGCTTCCACCCTTTGCCAACTGGGTGGGGGAACATTCAACATTCAGCATTCAAGCAGTTCACAAGTCTGCCCCATTTTTTCTTTTGGCCGGACCCTCTTTCTCCCGTGTGTTTGCACGAGGCCTCAAGCCCAGCTGACAGTGTGTATGTAGTGTATATACAGCTAAGACTCTCCCAGTCATTGATTTTCACCTCTTTTTGTTTCTATTATAAGCAAGGCTTTAAAGTTATAAATTATCCTCTAAGCGCTGTTTCAAGTGCATCCTACCAATTATACGTTGTGTTTTCATTATCACTAGGTTAGATAAGTTTTCTAATTTCTCCTTTGACCTTGGATTATGTTGTTTAGTTTCCAAGTACTTAGAAATTTCCTCGATTTCTTATTGTTACTAATTTATCATTTCATTCTCTTGTGATTAGGTTTTAGAGATTTTAATATGACTTCAATCCTTTTAAATTTACTGAAATTTGTTTTATAGCCCAGCATAAGATATGATCTTTCTTAACATACTGTGTACACTTGTAAAGAATGTGAATTCTGCAGCATATGGTTTGGTCTGTATCTCTCACTGTTGTTCAGGTATTGTGTTTACTGATGTTTTATTTCATAATTCTATCAGTTTTTGAGAGGGGCTGTTAACATCTCCTATGATTGTGAAATTGTCTGTTTCCCCCTTTAATTTTGTCGTTTTTCACGGCATATATTTTGAGGCTGTGTTACTAGGTGCATGCACATTTATGATTATTTTGTCTTTCTGGTAAATTGATTCCTTTGTCATTATGAAATACCCTTCTTTATCTTTTGTATTACTGTTATTTTTAAGTCAAAGTTGGTATTAATTTGGTCAGCCTATCCTCCTTATATTTTTTATATTTGCCTTGTGTATCCTTTTTCTTCCATTTAGTCTCAACCCATCTGTGTATAAAATAGTCCCTTATAGACAGCATTTAATTGGGTCTTGCTTTCTTCTATCCATTCTGATAACTCTGACTTTTTATTGGAGTATTTAGTCCCATTGACATTTAATGTAATTATTTATATGGTTAGGCCTGTCATTGTAAAATTAGTTTTTTGTTTGTTCTTTCTGTTTTTTTATTCCTTTGTTTTCCCCTTTCCTGCCTTCTTTTAGGTTATTTGAAAAAATTTTAAAGAATTCCATTTTAATTTCTCTGTTTTTAGCATGACCTCTTTGCATTATTTTTTAGTAGCTGCTTTAGAAATTTCAGTATATCTCTATAATGTTTCACAGTCTCCTTAGAGTTCATATTGTACCACTTCACACAGAATGTAGAAACCTTACATCCACATAGGTCCATTTGCTCCAATTCCCGTTGTCTTTCAGGCTGTAGTTGGCAGATGTATTACATGTGCTTTGATTATAAATCCCACAAAGTGGCGTTATAATTTTGCTTTAAGCAGTCATATATATTTTAAGAAATTAAAAGGATAAATTTGTTTTTATTTATCCAGATGTTTTCGCTTAAGCCTGAAGAACTCCCTTCATTGTTTCTTGTAGTGCTGGTGTGCTGGAGGCTGATTCCCTTTAGTTTTTCTTTATCTGAAGATGTCCCTATTTTGCCTTCATTCATGTAGGATATTTTAGCTAGATATAAGTTTACGGTTTTTTCTTTCAGCGTTTTAAAGATGTTACCCTGTCTTCTGGCCTCCGTGGTGTCTGTGGCAAGGCTGCAGTCATTCAGATCATTGTTGCCCTCTATGTGACATGTTGTTTTGCTCTGGTTACTTTAAAGATTTTCCCTTTACCATTGATTTTTCAGCAGTTTGAATGTGAGGTACTTACGCATGGTTTTCTTTGTGATTATCCTATGTAGTTTGACTGAGTTTCTTAAATCTGTAAATTTGTGTCTTTTGCCAGATCTGGGAAGTTTTTAGACATTCTTCTTCTTTTTTTTAATTTTTTTTTTTTTCGTGTTCTATATTCTCTTGCCCCTCCTTTTGGGACTCCAGTTACCTGTATGTAGGAGACTTTTTGATATTGTTCCTGTAGTTCCTGATGCTCTGTTCATTTTTACTTTCCTTTTTTTTCCTCTTCTTCAGATTAGATAATTTCTGTTAACTCACTGACTCTTCTCTCAGTCATCATTACTCTGCTATGAAGCCAGTGAATTTTTAATTTCATATATTGTGTTTTTCAGTTCTGTATTTCCATTTGGTTTATTTTAATCTTTTCTGTTTCTCTTTTGAGATTTCTTGTTTTTCTTTTACTTTGAGCCTATATTCCTTTACCTCATATAGCATGTTTAGAATAGCTTGTTTAAAGTCGTTGTTTAATAATTCCAACGTCTGTGTCATCTAGGTGTTGGTACCTGTTGATCACCATTCTTTTGAAAATGGGTCACATTTTCATGGCTCTTCATATGTTCAATAATTTGGGATTGTTTCCTAGACATTGTGAATGTCCTTTGTGGAGACTTTGGATTCACTTAAATGCCTCAGAAGGGTGTTGAAATTTTTGTTTTAGTTTTAGCAGGCAGTTAACTTAGTTCAAGTACAAACTCCTTCATGCTGGGGTTCAAAAATGGCTCAGATCTTAGCTCAGACTGCCCTCAGTCTGCCACATGCATGGTTAAGGGTTAGCCTGAAATGTGGACTATCTCTGTGCCACATTTCAGGTTCCCATTCTTTGGTTTCCTTTCTTCTGGGATTCCTTCCTCATTCTCTATTGCCCCTGGGTGCCCCTTGCTTCTTCCCTGACTCCTCCTACCAGAAAGACATGGGAGTTTTCTATCAGAGTTTTAGTTGCTCCATGCCCTCTTAACTACACGTCCCCCTTGGGGCAAAGGCGCGAGCGCACACACACTCTCTCTCCCAGGAAATTCACTCTATGCCTGTTTGCTTCCTCCAAGTTTTGACTCCCCTGCAGAGCCTCCCTATTGCTGTTTCTGTTCCAGAGCCCTTAGATACTCGTTTTCAGCGTCTCCCCCAGAACTCACGTTGTCATCGTTGGAAAGGTCTGCCTGTTAGGTGCTTGCTTCTCCACATGGGAGGTGGCATGCCCTTAACCTTTGCTTTTTAATAGTTGCCCTTATAGCATCTGCTTTTGATGCAGAACTTCCTGCCACATTATACCATGCTTGAACTGCCTCTTCTCTGGCTTAATAACATTTTAAGAAAATCTGGTGTTAATACATCAAAAACCTGCTACTTGTCTCCTCTAATCAATTTAAAGTGACTTCAGTTCAGTTCCTTGCAAATACACATGTATACTGATACACAATATCCTGACAATGTATTTGATGTTTTTGCTCCAATTTGTGGTACTTTTCATAGTTGGCTGGTGTGTTACTGTATATTTATTCTTGTCAACGAGGAAATTCACTAAACATTCAGGAAAGAACCAAAAAATAAATGTTTTTCTTTATGTGTCAATTTTCCTAATCTTAAACTTTATGTAAACTTGGCTTACAACAGTTATCTTGAATTATAAATTATAGCAATAAATGAATGAGTTCAACTATGACATGACTTTTTAAAATGAAGATTTAATTACATAAGCTTGTTTTCGAGAGAGGGGACTGATAACTTACTTTAACTTGTGGGTTAAAATGATACATGATTTTTGCCATAAGCACTGAATCCTGAAAACAATGTATTTGTTTTTATACCGGCTTATTCAGTACTTCAGTTTGGCGAAGCAAAATCATTGTTAGTAAGAAGTATGCATGTCTGTATGTTTTGTGTAGGTATCTTCTCATTTGAAAACTTTTAAGGGCAGCCGACTTTCTTCTTTCTCCCCTCTAACTCACTTAATCCACAAAAAGCACCGTGGAAATTTTTAATAGTATTTAAGAACATTCTTGTTTTTCTAATTCCCTGATGTGTTTGATCTTGAGAACTAGCAGTTTTCTACATCTCTGCTATGAAATCTGTGTCATGCGGGTTTATTTAAGACCGTGACAATATCTTGGATTCTTCCTAATTAATGTTCTTTAAGGCATTAACTGGCATGGCAAAAGGGCAGAAAGCCTCCTGACTGCCAGATAAGGCTTCCCACGTCCTTAATATAATTACCAGGGTTAAAGCAGCAATGAGGAAACGAGTCCTGAGGCAGGTAGGATGGAACCAGGAGAAACGCAGTTGTGTGTGCTCTAGAGGCTGAGTCT
Organism: Camelus dromedarius; assembly: GCF_036321535.1. Taxonomy (NCBI): domain Eukaryota; kingdom Metazoa; phylum Chordata; class Mammalia; order Artiodactyla; family Camelidae; genus Camelus; species Camelus dromedarius. Next base: position 12,597,359 of record NC_087459.1, on the reverse strand, counting down.
TCATGTTCTGCTAAACTGCTTGTTGTCCAAAGCACTGGGTTTGATTTTTGTGTCAGGGGCTGTGCTATCCAGATCTAAGACTGTTTGCTTTGTGATGCACTGTCAGAATGCTCAGGAAATCTATCAAATTTGGTTGTAATGTCATTTGTAAAAAAAAATTGCTTTCATTGTGCTTTCCCGCCCCCAATTTTAGAAGTAAATCATATTTATTCTTGAAAATGTGGAAAATATTTGAAAATATAAAAAAGAAAACAGTTCAACCATGGTCTCACAACATAGAAATGAATACTAGTAATATTTTGGTTAGTATTCCCTGCCGTCTGTTTTATTCTATCTAGATGAGTATTTTCTTAACATTTTTAATACTAACTGAGACCTGACTTTAAAAGTGTTTTTGGATCTGCCTTTTTAGTTAACATTATGTCATGAGCATTTCTCATGCCATTTCACATTTTTCTAGAAGAATTTTCTTTTAATGGATGCATTATATTTCATTGTACAGATACGTATAATGTATTTAACTGTATCCCTTTTGGATATCTACATTGTATCCAGATTTTTACTATTTTAAATGAATTCTTTAGTGAGCATTTTTGTACCTTAGTCTTTGTTTATATCTCTGATTATGTTCTTAAAATAAATTCTGAAGATGTGAAATCCTTAGGTCCATAATGATGATCTAAAAAAAAACCTAAAACAACTCAATTATTTCTCTTATTAAGCATTGATAATTTTTATTAATGTAAAAAATTTTAAGTACCAAAAAATTAAAAATTTGTGTAGTGCCCATCTCTTTATTAACAAAGATAATTGCAATAATATTTGAGATTTACTTTTCAAATATATATAATACTTAAGTATATATTTCATAATATTTTATAATTTACATATTGTTTTACCATGTGTTCTTTTGACTTAACAGTACTTCATGTCTGTATAATAAACTCTCCCTTTGCCTTTTTTTGAGTGTAATTGAATAGCATTTCATCATATAAATGTATCATCATTTACTTAACCAATTCTTAATTTAAACAATTTTAGGACTCCTGACTTCTATTTCAAAATAAGCTTTTGTTTATTCTTTGGCTTGAGCTTTAGAAGCATTCTGTTAGGGTCACTCAGAAAGCCCATTGGGATTTTTCACTGCTATTTTAACAAATTAATTCCATTGACATCTTTATTTATTTATTTTAAATTTATTTATTTATTTATTTATTTATTTATTTATTTAAATTGAAGTACGGTCAGTTACCATGTGTCAGTCTCTGGTGTACAGCGCAATATCCCAGTCATGCATATACACGCATATATTCGTTTACATATTTTTTCCCATTAGAAATTATTACAAAGTACTGAACATAGGTCCCTGTGCTATACAGAAGAAACTTTTTTTTTTAAATCTATTTTTGTATATAGTGGCTAACATTTGTAAATCTCAAACTCTCAAATTTATCCCTTCCCACCTCCTTTCCCTTGTAACCATAAGATTGTCAACTAAGTCTGTGAGTCTGTTTCTGTTTTGTAGATGAATTCATAGTGTCCTTTTTTTTTTTTTTAGATTCCACGTATGAGTGATATCTTGTGGTATTTTTGTTTCTCTTTCTGACTTACTTCACTTAGAATGACATTCTCCAGGTCCATCCATGTTGCTGCAAATAGTATTAGTTTATTCTTTTTATGGCTAAGTAGTATTCCTTTGTATAAATATACCACAACTTCTTTATCCAGTCATCTGTTGATGGACATTTAGGTTGCTTCCATGTCTTGGCTATTGTATATAATGCTGCTATGAACACTAGGGTGCATGTGTCTTTTTCACATCAGAGTTCCCTCTGGATATATGCCCAGAGGTGGGATTACTGGATCATATATTATTTCTATTTTTAGTTTTTTGAGGAATCTCCATACCGCTTTCTATTTAATGGCTGCACCAAACTACATTTCCACCAACAGCATAGGAGGGTTACCTTTTCTCCACACCCTCTCCAGCATTTATTGTTCATGGACTTTTGAATGATGGCCATTCTGACTGGTGTGAGGTGATACCTCATTGTAGTTTTGATTTGCACTTCTCTGGTAATCAGTGATATTGAGCAGACATCTTGATTTAGACACATTCAGTTTCTGACCAAAAGTATGTATCTTTTCATTTACTTAGCTAATTTTGAATGTGATTGTATGTGTCTTGTTCTTGTTGTTTTTATCATACATACTTTGCAAGGTTATATGCAGAATAACTTAGAAAGCAGGTTCCATTGATCCTGATTTAGTACTACGGCCATTAAAGTTAGCTCTCAGGGGGTGGTTTAGGATGCTGGTGGTTTTAGAAAATTTAAAGCAGTGAGATCAATCTGCCTGATTGTTCTTAGGCCACGGAAAGATCAAGTTTGAGAACTCAACAGGTACGTTGTCTCAGATCTTATTCCTGAGGCTTCACATGCCATTTGTTGTTTTGTCACCAGAAGAAATGAACTGGTTGATCATGTGTTAGTCTTTACATGTGAACAGTGTTTTCTCACTTGTGATTCCTGTTGTCTTAAAACCTTACTATTTTCAAAAAAAATGAAATAGATTTGATTTTAGCAAATTCGACATACCACAAGTGAAATAAATGCTTTTGGACCCCTTTAATGGCTATTTCAGAATATTATTTTGTTATTAAAAATGTTACCAGTGACTCTCGGGGTGATGAAATTGCAGGTAGATTTTTACTTTCTTGTGTTTTTTTCTATTTTCTGAGTTTTCTGTGGGACAGGTATTATCTATGTACTAAGTATTTAAGACTAAAAGAGTACTCCTTGCTTTTTTATATGTGTGGGAGCACAGCAAAAGGAAACTTACTGCTTCTGAAATTCTTAGATGGCTGGCATGTGGTTGACTGTAGTTATTTTATGGTATCTTTTTTTTAATCATGGAAATTTGTGGAATTAGTTTTTCTGAATTTTCTTTCTTCAACTTTTAGATTTAAATCTGCTATTCTGGAAAGGTGAATGTGAAACATTTTTGATTTGTGATGTTTGTTGACAATATTTCCACTGCTGAGTATTTTTACAACTTGTCTTTTTTGTTTATCTTGGAAAGAAGCCCAGATACCATTTTAGTGGCAGGGTGAATGTCACTTCATTACGTTTAGCAAAAATGCCAGAAAATGCTAGGCCATTGTAGTGTTAACTAACTTGTAATTGATGATGGTGTTGTCCCTTGCACTTCAGACTAGGGTTTTACCTTAACTTCTACACTGCACGTTAACATATCTAGATATTCATGAGTGTTTTTCAGGTTGCATGATTATAAAAAGCAAGTATGCTTAAAATAATTGTATAGTAATAAGGCTTTATATTATATTGTCAAACTAGTAGGAATGTCTTTTGTTCTATCTCAATGTGAATTGGAGCAGTGTGGGGAACTTCACAGAGATTTATTTTTTAATTGCTTCAAAGGCCAAGGAGCAAACTGCTACTGTATTGAGGACAGGAACATACAAAAGGCACCAGCATATGAAAATAAAACTTTGGAACTGAGATTTTTTTTCTCTCACAAATCCTTTATTTTTATTATAATTGAAAGGGAAGGGAGATAAATTATTATAGTATATCATTAGCAAAAAAGCATGAGCTACTTATAGGACATTACTAATTTTAGTAATTGTTAATTCCCAAAGTATGAATTGCCTTTGTCACATTTAGGTGTGTGTTTTTGTAACTATATTTTCAGATGGAGTGTAAGCCTTACTGATATATCACTGTATATTGCTAGATACCTTATATATGTTATAAAGAACAAAACTATGTTCTTTATAGTAACAACAGAGAAGAGAATAATTATGAAGTTATTTTGCAAGGTTTTTTTAAAAAGATGGTTTTCATTTGAAAGCTGCAGTGTTAATCTTTTCATAAATATTTGCCTGTCTACTGTTGAACTGAGGGACTGAATTTATATGGGGAATAGAAATGAAACAATAATAGTTTCTACACTCAAGGAATTCACGGTCTGGTGATGCAGATGAGTATCTTGACAATTAGTGCGTCAGTGCATGCTGGGTGCTGTGATAAGATACATTGCTAGGGGACAGGGAACACGTCCAGATGGCATGGAGATGGAGAAGAGGGTCAATAGGGAAGCCTTCTTGGAGTAGGTGATGCCTGTGCTGATCCTAATAATAAGTTGGAGTTAGCCTAATAAAAGAAACCTGAGAAAGCTCTGGTAAAGAGTGGGACCAGTGCATCCTTTGGTATGCCTGGAACAGGTGGTTCGTGTGGTGGAGAGGAAGTTAGGAGGTGGAAACACAGAATTTGTGTGTTAAAAATAAGAGTTTGAATCTTATCCCTTATACAGACCTTCTATAATGTTGATCTGAGGTATTCTTTTAAGTCAAGTTTTAAAATATTGCGTCTAACTGGTTTTTGTTTAAGCCTGGGGCTTTCAAAGGAATTTCCAGGTCGACTTGGAGCTGCTCTTGTAAAGCCTGATTGTTGTCAGAGAGCCCCAATAGGCACTCTTCCATGTGTGTATGGTGGCATTATAGCACAGGATCAAAAATAGGTGGACATTAAGCATTGTATTAATCTTTAAATGTCTAGAAAGTTGGTCTTTGTATTTACTCTGTTTGATAGCCTTCTCTGAGAGTCTGAGGCCAAACTGAATTTATCTGGGAATGTGCCACATCTGTAAATGCTACACAAAATAATAAATGGGCCATTGGCTTCCAAGAATTGGTGACAGTGCACTTCAGGTCCTGATTTAGAGTTCATGAAAATTACTCCTCGACAAGATTGCAGAAAAAGAAATCCTACTTGATGGACTTATCTTTTGACAAAAATTTAAGTGTTGTTTACACAAATGATAACTGGAGTCAAGATAGGGAGTGAAGAATTGAATGAATGAATGAATGAATACAGATGGCAAGTGTTTTGTTTTCAGAGGAAGGGGCAATGACTTACCTAATGCTTCTTGTATAATGTGAAATTGTCCCACCCAGCAGACTTGACTTCTTGAAGTGAGGACTCTGTCTTTGTCATTATTTTACAATCCTTGGTATTTGGGACAATAATGGAATGATTTGGGGAGCTTTGAGAGGGGCCTTATGGGGTCCTTGAGAGAGGGCTGACTCTTGAGTTAGCAGAGAAGAGAAAGGATCTTGCCAGCAGAGCCGATGTAGGAAGGAAGTTGGATGTTTATGACAGGATTCATCAACCTGGCTCACCCTCTCAGTGGGCTATGAAATCATTTTAGCGAGTAGATGTGACGAGCATTTTTATAAAAGAAAAAAGTTAGAAAATTTCAGAGTGAGTCCCATATGATAAAGATAGGTTTGCTTTTTTTAATGTAACTTTTTTCAGGTATCAATCTGTGCTTGCAGGTATTCATGTGTGTGTATTGTGTTGTAATAAAAATGTATTGTTGTAGGTCACAATAAAAAAGTTTGAATTCAGGTGGTTCAGGAGACAACATTTTCATGTGATGGAGGGTTTTCTCACAGAGCACTGTGGCAGGTGTTAGTGGTGGCGGAGGAACTAAAGGTAACTCTGACAAAGAGCTCCATCTTCAAGTGCATCCTGTCTCTAGACCGGTCTGGGGCTGGGGATTCGTGTGGACAGCATCTGGGAGGAATGTTCATTCCTTCACCCTTACATCTCCATGGGCCAGAAGGAGACTTCCATGCTTCTCACCAAGAGGAATATTGAGACTAAAGCATCTGACCGACCCCCTCCCTTCCCCTGGCTTGGTCCTCATGAAAGGAGGCCATTGATATACCTGATGGGTGAAATGAGGAAGAGACCAACACCCAAGGGACTTTTTAACCAGTGGGTGAGATCACTGCATTCACTGAAGAAGGCAGACCTGGAAAACCAGCTGCTGGGGTCTGTTCCTAATCTAGAGATTAGGACATAGTTTAAATTTCAGAGGCTCCTAGTGGCTGTCAGATCTTTTCACTGATGGGAGTTTCCTGGTCTGGATTTCTGTAGGGGAGGCACTGGCTATAACAGGAAACCCTGCTCGGACCTCAGGCTCAAGATCCATCTCCAACACAATCTGCTAATGAGTCTTACACTTCGGGGGAACATAAGATGATACTAAGTTACTGTCAGTTCCGCCATCTGTCCCACAGCTTGTTAGAGCCCATGAGAGGATGATGCTCCCTCACTGCCAGCCGGTCCTAGTGGGAGGTACGACTGGAAAGGGTCAGATTCTAAGGGCCTTGATTGCTGCCCCATCAAATTTCAACTTTGTGTGAGAGCAGCAGAGAATCTTTTTGTGCTCCCAGAGGGGTGTGGGCGTGAATGATGACTTGATAAGGAATTTCTTTCGGAAGGCATGATGGGTTCTGCAATGTGGGGTTGCTGGAGAGGCTGGGCGTGGCTGCAGTGTTTCCAAAAGCAGCACAGCGACCAGTAGTGAACCACGGGTAAAATTTTTTCTATTCCGTGGTTGGTCCATGAGGGTGTTTATTTACTACTGACATCATTTGGATTTTGCAGAAACTAAATTTTCTTGTTTGCCACTCTTCTGGGTTACCAAACTGTTGAAGTGCTTTTTAACTCCAGGTGTGACTTTCTCTGTCTTTATTCCGTTTCACCAACCAGAAGATGGTGCTGTCGTGCTGATAGCTAGTCCACCTTTCCATCTTCAAGTGAAACTTGTCAGCCAAATGCTTATTCATGCTAAGTAATGTGGACAGCTAGAGCATGCCGGCTCCACGCTGTAACCCCTCTGCAGTATTAGGCAGCATGGAGCATTCGTGGGATCAAATCTTCAGAGTCTGGAGCTAGGGGATCCTGTTACTAGGGCCTCTGTTAGGTGCTTGCTCAGAGCCACCATTGTGCTCAGAGTAGAGTGACATTTTCCTAGGAGTCACGCTGAAGACCCCATTCGCTGTTTGATCTGTGTGCAGTCTTCCATGATTTGGTTTGAAGACTTATGAAATATGGAGATGAGAGAAGTTTCCACAGAGAGAAAATGTTTTTCCCTCTTTTGGGAAAAGAGCTAAGTACCTAGAGGAAAATTCATGATTTAAGTTTATCAGATATACTGTGCTCAGTTCAGTGTTTCATTGGATACTCAATTAGTTGAATAAGCCCGGCAACCTCACAACTTATTTTAACCTTTTGAAAGAAATCCAGATAGTATGAGGGACTTGGAGTAAAATTGGCTGTGTGATCTTGGGTGCTTGACTTAACTTCTCTGAGCCCTCAGCTGTAAAATGCACTTTTCAGGGCTTGGAAGAATTGATGGAGGTAATAAAGGTGTAATGTTCTCGCTCAGTGCCTGGCACTAGCTGCTTAGTAAATGTTCACTTCTTGCCGTCCCACCTCCATTCAGAAATCCAGACATTAAAATAATATTATCAAATGGATTTTATAAAAAGTGTACATGAAGCTCTTGGTGTTTGTGTACTCAGCTTGCGGAATAACTTGTCCCTCAGATAGGACCGTGTTTGTCACTGTGTAAGTGCCCTTCAGTTAAGTCTTCTCCCAGCTTTCCCTTTTCGGCAGAAGACCAAAACTGCTGCCAGAGTGATCTTTAGTTGTCCGTCCTTTTCTTTCCCGTGGCTTCCTCTGTTGCTGTTCTAATTCATCTCTTACCGGTTGCAGTCAGGGGTCTCCCTCAGAGCCTATTCAGGGGTCCCACTGCACCAGTTACTGGTGCATCTTCCTGTTACAGAGGTCAGCTTTTGAGTAGGTTTACAAGTTACACAGGATTCTACAAACACAGAAGTTTCTAAGATTGCCATAAGGTTGGTGTATGGATTTATTCCCGGAGTCAGCTTGGGAAGTTGGTTTGGGCATGGTCTTAAAAGTACAGTCAGTCCTCATTATGCACAGATTCTGTGTTTGTGAATTCACCTACTCGTTAAAATTTTTTTGTAACCTCAAAATCAGCACTCAGGGAGCTTCTGTGGTCACTTGAAGACATGCGCAGAGTGGTGGAAATGTGAGTCTCCCGATGCTCACGGTCCCCAGTTGAGGTTGAACCAGGCGATGCTCGGCTGTCTGGTTGCCGCTCCTTCTGTAAACAAGGGTCCTTTCACAGCCTATTTATTGCCACGGCTTTCACATTTTTGTGCTTTCTGTTGGCAGTTTTGCCGTTTGAAATGGCCTCACCAGTGTGGGGCCAAAGTGCTGTGTTCCGCAGCACAAGATTGATGTGCCTTATGGAGAAAATGCGTTAGAGAAGCTTGTTTCAGGCACAAGCTACAGTGAATCAGCAATGTACGTGAAATAAGGTGTCTTTAAACAGAAGCACACATGAAACAAGATTGTGTATTGATTGGTTTAAGACATTATTGCGGCCAGAGGCTCGCAGGAACCTAGCCCTGCTCCCCTCCTAGGAGCAGCGCTTCAGCGTTGGAGGAGATGTTATAAAGCATCGTAACTACCACCAGCAAAGAGACTTGAGACTCAGCTCTTGGTTACTTTCCGCTTCCTTTCTCCTCCACAGTATTTGACCCAGAGCCCTTAGGGAGAAGGATTTCTGGGCCGCCTAATTTTTATTTGTTTCTCAAGGAGAGCTGCAGGCAAGTTGTTCTGGCTCTCACCCAATAAGGACACAGTAACAAAAATGGGCTCACCTGGGCGGCCCGTGCAGTAACTGGCATGGTGACCTTGGACTCCCCCAGGTGCTGGATAATTAGGCAGATGAAGACCTGGGATCTTCATCCGGTGAAGTGGGTGCCACGAGTCCTCTCCTCAGTTTATTGTGCCTTTGGTCATTTTTTCTTACTATAGCTGTATAGCTAAAGGACGAGGTTAAATTTGGTTATATGCTGAACCATCTGTTCTGTGCCTGTAATTCCTACAACTGTTGAATTTGACTTTCATCGAAGATGATATTGTCTTTATTTATTTATTTTTTTCTTGATACCTTATTTCTGCAGATGAATCCTCTCATTAAGGACTTCCACCTTAACTGTTCTGTTGTAGAGTGAGGTTTGAGAAAGTCTGGGGTGTGTGGCTCACTTTGCCCTTGCCCTTCCTTTCAGCAGAATTGAACTTGCATGTTAGTCCCTTTATAAAGGAAGAGGTCTAAAATAGGAGAAGAGTAAAAAGCAGTGGAAGAGTCACTTAATTCCTTGGGCAGTTACTTGGAGAAAGTAACATGTAGCAGATCTGGTTGAAAGGGGGCTTGCTGTTGCATTATGCAGTCTTTTTTTTCACCTCTGTACACATAACACACAGTACAGTCTTGCCCTAGTGGAGTCTACAGTTAAGCAAAGTGTCACTTTTAGGGCTGTTAGGCTAATCAGATCCTTGGATTCACTGAGCAGCTCTGACCTGTCCTTTGGCCCTGTAACAGCTGGGCAACAGGACAGGATGCAGTAGATGTGGCGGACAGACTGAGCAGGATGTCCTGTGCCCCAGCAGATTGCACCACTGGCATGTCGCTGCCTTCACGCACCTGCCTGGGCACTAGTTACACAGACACGCCTGCTCTGACTGTCGTGTGAATGGGGTGTACGTGCACCCTGCCTCAGTCTGAGGATGACTGACGCCCCGCCTGGCCGTCTCAAAGGCCTTATCCATTCTGTGACTGGGGCGTTGATGGGACTGCATCAGTACTGAGTACTGAAACTGACAGGTCTTGGACAACGTCAAAGATGGCTTCCTGCATTTTCCAGGCACATCCTTATCTTTCAGATGGGCAGGGGTCATCTGTTTCATTTCTTGGCAGAGAAGAACCTTCATCTATTGGTGCATTTACTTCCTCATCTGTAGAGGGTCACATTTAATAAGAGTGGCATAGATACTTAATCTGCATGTTTTTCTCAGAGATCTTCCAACTGAAATTCCATAGTGAGATTATCTGTAAGTATTCTGGTTAATTTCAGACAAGCAGAAACAAGGAAATAACTTCATTTAAGACCTCCATGTGCGTGCTTTTTTTTTTTTTTTAAGTAGTAGTGGTTGTATTTGTTCTGGAAAATATCTATCTTAGACTGTTTTAAAGTCTGTTATTGCCAGGGGTGGGGGTAGTGGAGGGATAAAATGGGAGTTTGGGATTTGCAGATACTATATATAAAATAGACAAACAACAAAGTCCTTATGTGTAGGGGAACTATATTCAATACTGTGGAATAACTTATAATGAAAAAGAATATGAAAAGGAATATATATATGTATAACTGAACCACTCACTATGCAGTATACCAGAAACTAAGACAACATTATAAGCTGATTATACTTCAATATAAAAAAAATCTGTTATTGTTTAAATTCTTTTTCTTTTTTATTCATGAAATTACTGAGAACTAATTGAGGAAGGACCTTCCTTCCTCCCCACTACATGTACTGTGTTGGGCTATTTTTAAAGGAGACATTCTTTTTTTATTTCTTTTTTTAAATTTATTTTTTCATTTAAGTATAGTTGATTTACAATGTTGCCTTAGTTTCAGATGTACAGCAAAGTGATTCAGTTATGCGTATATATATAAATATTTTTCAGGTTCTTTTACATTATAGATTATTACAAGATATTGAGTATAGTTCCTTGTGCTATACAGTAGGCCTCTGTTGATTATCTGTTTTATATATGTTAATCCCAGACTCCTAATTTATCCCTCCCCCACTTTCCCCTTTCGTAACCATAAATTTGTTTTCTATGTCTGTGAGTCTGTTTTTGTTTTGCAAGTAAGTTCATTTGTATCATTTTTTTCAGCTTCTGCATGTAAGTGATATCATGTTATTTGTCTTTGTCTGACTTACTTCATTTAGTATGACAATCTCTAGGTCCATCTATGTTCCTGCATATGGCATTATTTCCTTTTTCCTCTGTGTGTGTGTGTGTGTGTGTGTGTGTGTACACATAAACACCTCACATCTTCTTCATCCATTCACCTGTCAATGGGCATTTAGGTTGCTTTCCATGTCTCTGCTGTAAATAGTACTGCTATGAACAGGAGAGATTCATTTTGAGGTAGAAATGAAGTAAGAGTTTCAGTTTTTACATATTTGTATGAAATACTACTATGATGTCTGGTAACTGAAAGATTTAATGGATCTAAATGAGGCAAGATACGCATAAAAACCACAGGGCAGGATCTGAAGGGCACCAATGGCTGTATTTTGTTGATGTTAACTCCTTAGAGGAATGTTTACAAGTAGTTGATATCCATCTTTAATATTGATACAGAAACACTTTAGCAGACTACTGTTTGGAAAATTGTATGTAAGTGGAGATAAAATCTTTTTAGTATTTTAAGTAAATTTAAAGACTTCACTCTAAATCTTCGTTAGATTTCTAATTTGAGTAAAGGGAACGTTTTCCCTCCTAGCCTGGTCCTTCCTCTACCTCTTAAATGCTCTCAAGCATTTTAAAAAGTGATTGGTAGAGCTTGATCTTTGTCTCCTTATCTTGATAACTCAAATACTCCTAATGCTGGAGTTTAGCAGCAGCAGTGAACAGCTGCCCCTAGGAGTGAAGATCTTTTTTTCATAATTCATGTTTGAACAAGAAAGTGTACCTGGTAATGAATCTCGATGATCTAAGCTGCTAGTGATGGACCAAGGGTATGATAATATACTGGCTTGCCTTCAGGCCCCAGCTCTTCTTTGAGAGCTTACTGATAAGGAGAAACAAAACGAAACAAAGAATTCATAACTAGGGAGTTGCCTTGGGAAAACAACAGCTCATGTTTTCAGTGTCTCAGGCTAAGATAAAAGAGAATTTAAATAAAACTCAGAGGTTAGAATCAGCTACTGTGTTGTTTCTGGGCTCCTGAATGACTTAGTCCTTTAATGTAATCATTGCGTCACTCCCAGGAGATACACAGAGCCACACAGATTTTGTTTTGTCATGGGCTTAGCTACTTCTCTGTCTTTTAAACTGTGTCATAATCATTCCGTGTTCTCTAGAAATGTATCGTGTTTCCTAAGTCAGTTCACTCTCTACATATACAATATTAATTTTAGATTAGTAGGAGGGTAGATTCTCTGGGCTCAGAAAGTGGAGATGATTCTAATTTGTACCCCATGGAGTTTCTGGTTTTATTGGTCCATGCTAGAGAATGTGGTTAAGATAGTCCATGATATTTGTTGTCTTGCTTTGTGACCTGGTCAGTTTTTATAAATATTCCAAGTGTGTTTGAAAGGAAAGTATAGTTTTCTAATTGTGGAGTGTGGAGTTCCATATGTCCAGGAGATCAAGTTTGCTAAATACATGGTTCTAATCTTTTATTTACTGAACAATTATTTTTGTTGACTTGATCTATAAGTTTACAATTGGGTTTTTTTTGTTTGTTTGTTTTGTTTTGTTTGGCCATCCTGTGCAGCACTGGTGGATATGTAGGTGTGGCCTAGCCCAGGGACTGTGGGATTATTTTTTTTTAACTCTTACTATGGTTTTTAAATTGGTGGGTTTTTCCTTATAATTCTGTCAGTTTTTGTTTTCGGACAAGTTAGTTGTTCTAATTAGTGGTTTGTTGTTATTTTTGCCCTGAATTCAATTTTGTCTGATATAACCTAATTAGACCAAAATTTTCCCTTTTTGGTTAGTATTTGCCTCATATATTTTCCAGCCTCTTACTTTCAACCTTACTAGGTTGCTTTAGATACGTCTTTTGTGAATAGCAAATAGGTGTAAATTCACTTTTCTGCAGTCAGAACATCTCTGTCTTTTAAATGGTGAATTTGGTCAATTTATCTTTCCTAGTCACCATGCTGCTACTTTTTTTCTTAACACCCACATGTGGAGCAGGCTTGAGGTGTGATTTCTCTTACAGTCTTTTCTCTTCCCACCCATGGCCTTAGGCAGGGACAGACTTGGTTGCCAAGTCTCCCAGCCAGTTGGTGAGTCTGTCCTGTCTCTCTGAGAGGGCAGCTTTTTTATGTGCCCAGCGTTGTGCTGGGCCCTTGGTCCTGCTTCCTGCCCCACCCAAGCCTGAAACCGTGGCTGAGTCTCTGGCTTCCGGATGTGGGAGCCTGTCCCCAGGTCTTACCCTCCCTGGAGCTGCCCCAGCCTTCTCTTGCTCTAACCTGGCTTCAAGTCTTCTCTCTCTTTCTGACATTGAGGATTTCTTTTTCTTTCTATTAAAAATTTTTTTCTTTTATTTTTTAATTCAACTATAGTCACTTAATATTGTTTCCTCATCTTTCCTTTAAGCTTAGCTATACGTTAAAAAACAAACAAAACTATTGGTTTCCTTTTCTCTAACGCTTCTGTGTGGTTGCAGTGGGAGGAGGCTCTGCGTTTCTACACTGGGTCAGTCCATTCCCTCCCCCGCACCCCTGTACTGTCTGATTGTTGATACGGTGTGAGTGATGTCTGGGGCTGGAGATCTTTCTGTGGTGTTGGTGTTAGGCCTTTATCGTCTTTACCTGCGGGACGACTCTTCCCTTGGATTTAGTTCCTTCATATTATTTAACACATATTCCAAATGGAGAACAGCAACATTTCTCCTTTGGTGTGAACTGATTCCATGTGTTCATTTACTGATGCGTGACTCTGTCCAGATTATTCCACATGTCAGATGTTCACCAGGCTGAAAGACTGAGGAAGAATGGGACCTGTGGGTCATTGAATATTTTGGCTACCCTGGTTTGCTTTCAGAGAACAGCTGCTAAGGCTTGAGTTTGGGGATCTCTTTGCTCTGTTTATTGTTGAACTCCTCCTAATCTCCACGAGTGTGAAAGTTCCAAGGGGGCCAGGTTCCTGTCGAGATGTCTTAGCTGATGCTGAGACCTCAGCTTAATTATTCTGGAAAAAAAGAAAATTAAAGGAACTTGGTCTGTCGTATGTCAAGTGCTCTATTTTACTTTGTTTTCCATATGAAAAGGAATGTTTAGGTTTGCCCAAGTGTGTTGTTAATAGCCACTTGCTAGAGCCGGGAAAGCAGGTGGAAGTGGAAATGATGTCCTGTCAAGTCTTTTACCTTCATTAAGCTGTTTGGGAGCCAGACTAGAAAACCAAAGGGTAACCAGTCGTAGCGTAGTTACCAGGAAGGGAGATACGATACTGCGTCACGGGCCATGGAAAACGCACGTCAGCTCCCTGGGGTGGGGTGGAGAGGGGAGCGGCTCCTGCAGTCCAGTTGTTGGTTTACTTGAATTTTTTCTAATTGCAGAAAAGGTTTGAAGATACACAAGAAATATGGAAGAATATAATGCATTCTCCTGTATACTCATTCCCCTCCCCCTCAAGCCACTGTCTTGGGCAGTCTAGTTTCGTGTGTACCAGTACCCACTCTCTCCCTTTTTGTTTTATTTTGAAGCATATTCTAGATACCATATTCTACTCACTGGTTCATATTTCAAAGGCAAGTTTTTTTTTTTAATCATAGCCACAATACTACTATCCCTCGTTAAAAAGCCTATTTAATATTGTCAAATATTCACTTACTGTTAAAAGTTCCAGTTATCTCACAGGTGTCATGAGTTTTTCTTTTTTCCATTTGAGTCCAGGTCCACATAAGGGCCACACATTGTGATTGTTGAAATGTCTGTTATGTCTCTTAATCTGTAGGTCTCTTTCTCTCATTCTCTCATTTGTTGAAGAAATAGTCATTTGTCCTGTAGAGTTTCCTGCAGTCCTGATTTTACTGATTGTATCCCCGTGTTGTTTTGTATATTCTTCTGTCCTCCTGTTTCCTGTAAACTATTTATTAAGTCTAGAGGCTTGATCCGAATAAGATTTGATTTGGATGCAAGACCCCTTCATAGGTGTCATTGTGTTCCTGCATCAGGAAGCAGATAGTGTCTGGTGTCTCTCGTTCTGGTGTCTCTCGTTTTGTGATATGAAGGATATTAGTATCACGTTGTATGATATTGATGCTTAATTTAGATCTGTTATTTCACTAGAGGTTGCAATAAGGTGATATTGGAATTCTAGCTTTCCTTTTCCCTTTATTTGTTGGAATACATTCATAAAGAGAAACTCACTTATCTACTATGTGGTTTGCAATTGGTATAGAAAAAGCAAAATATTCGGTTGATTTTTTTCCTTTCATTTAATGCTTTTTAAAAAGTGAGTTGATTTACTGGAGTTCTCCAGTGGTGACCAGTCAGTTAGCTATTTTGTTTTGGTATCACTGTGAACTCATGGACATAGTGGCATATAAACATCTACAATGCAATTCACTCAGTTGCAGTTTTGACCCGTATTAATGATCTAGTTTTCCCAGTTTTGCAAGTGAGAGCCTCCTGAGGTTGGCCGAGTTCTTTTGACTTGCCCTGTGATATGACAAGATGTTCCCAGCTCATCTTATCTTTGTTCTGCCCCAGGCCTGGAATCAGCACTCCTCCAAGGAGCTCTGGTTACTTTTCGTGGAAATGGTATTACAAGACCGTAGTCGAGGGGCTGGAGGGCTCACTGTGCTCTGGTTGGTCAGTGTTTCTGAGCCTTTACAATAGACACCTAAGAAAAATATCTTCCTGTCTTTTCAGATAAATACATCATGAGTTCAAACTGGTATTTCTGATTCAACATCAGGACTAAAGGTTTTTTACTTAATCTCTTTTGTTTTGCATATATCTTCTTTCTCCCAAGAGAGCCTGGTTCTCAGTGATACCCGGAAGGGTGGAAATAGAGAATCATATAATTCTTAATCTGTTTTATCTCATGATATATATTCAGCGGTCTCAGAATAACCAACCAGTGCAGTCACCACCAATGTGATAGAGAACAGTTCAGATTTTTTGCAGTTCTTTTTGGCATGGGCTCTCTCCCTCGAGGTATGCACAATCTGATAGCTGTTTTAAGCCTTTTGGATTAGTTCCCTCTCTATAAGTATAATGCCCTCAACTGGATACATTTAGGCTCATTTGTTTTCTTTTATTTTCAAGTCTTAGGGATCTCTTTCAAAAATATAATTATTTTATAATTATTTAAAATCTCGTCATGGTTCTAAAGTCAAATTTTTAAAAAACAGGATGTACTTACTGTATTCAGAAAAGTCTAGTATTTATCCCAGCCTCCTCCACCCTATTTTCTCCTTCCCTGTACAAGTAACTATTTAAAAAAGTATGTGCTTTATCCTTGCACTTTGTTTTTTTAATACAAACAGATAAGTAGACATATTTATATTCTTCTATTTCTTAGATAAATTGTAATCTAGATTTACTTTTATTTTTCAACTTTGCTTTTTTCATTTTACAAGATACTTGAGAGATAACTTCCTGATAGTCTCACAATGAAAGTACAGCACAGAGTTGGTGTTTGCATTGCTAGCCAATCTGAATTTTTTTCTTTTAATGGGTGAGTTTGAGCCAATTTAAATTTAATCATATAACCGTTCTGAGGGCTGGCATATTCTAATGCCATTATGGAGCACCTTAGCCACACCCCTTTCCACTGTCCCTTAGTTCCCTCTGCGTTATCCTTTTTTGCACATCTTTGGCCAGAGCAGGTCATGTGTCAATCTGAGATTCAAGGTGCCATAAACACACTGCACCTCTTGATGGGAAGAGCAGAAAAGTCACATTGCAAAGGGTGTGCATAAAAAGAAGGAAGAATTTTTGACCACTTTGCTGTTTGTCACAACTAACATTATATAATGTTTTAATGTTGTGTACTTCTGGTTGTCTTCTTCTGTCTGTTGGTTCCCTACCAATATGAACAATATTGAAATTAACTAAATCTCTTGTTTTCCTTGCCTTCCACCCCCACTGCATCTGATTTGAGGAAATACCCTTTTACTCAACATTACTATCTGTAAGGAAGGCAGCACTCCTATTCTGCTATTCCCGTACGCCTTCCTTATTCTTTTTTTTTTGATGACTGTGTTTACATTGTCAGCGCAAGCAACCATATGCACTGTACTGTATCCCCTGTAAGCATCATTTAGTGTTAATTTTACAGGTGAATATACGTTTACCACTCACTGTCAGTTCTTATAATGATGTTTCTTCAGTTTGGTTGCCTGAAGCTTTTTCTCTCTTACGTTTTCAAGGAAGTCATGGGGAAAATGCTGCTGAAATTCTTGCCTATTAGTTTGTCTGTGGCCTTTATATTTGAAAGTCAGGTTAGCTAGATACACATCTTTATATTTTACAAAATTGGGTCAAATATTCTTTCTTTATTTTAAACATGGTATTATTCCATTTTCTTCTGGCTTCAAGTGCTTATCTCAAAGTGTTATGCATTCTGACTTATTTCCCTTCTAAGTGACTTGCTCTTTTTAACTAGATCCCAAATTTTTGCTTTAAAGTCTACTAATTTTACTAGACTAGGTCTTCAAGCTAGTTGTTTTGAATCAGTTTTCCCACATATGTGGTGTGTCATTTCAGTGTGCAGTGTTGAGTTGTTTTTTTGTTTGTTTTTGGTTACATGAGCAAAGTTGTCTTGAATTATAATTTTCAGCATTGTTCTAGTCATTGCTTTTGTTTTTGTCTATGAAAACTATTGTATCTGCTTGGATCTTCTTCGCCTTCTATGTCATTTTCTTTCTAATCATTTTTTACCTCTTAATTTCATTTTGGTTTAAAATTTTTCCTCCTTTTCATCATCTCTGCCTCCTAAGGCATGTTGCATTTATTCATTCTTGTATTCTTTCTAATTTTGTCTTCACTTTTAAAATGATTTCTTTTATGTCTGATTCTTTTTTGAGTTCTGATGTTTTCTCGAGTACTGTCACCTCATTTCTGAGTATTTCAAGTTCTGATTTTGTTCTCACATGTATCATTCTCTTAAATTCCTTCAGTCCATTTCAAAATATTAGGCACAATTTTCATCTCTTTTGTAGGCATGTGTTTCTGGCATGCTTTCATTGGCCATAGGGATAATTTTTCTGCTTCTTTTATAATAACTTCCTATGGGATTTGAATACAGTCTTCTGTTACTGACTTTGGCTGTTTGTTTTTTTTTTTAACTGCTAAAACCTCTGGAGAAACATTATGTTGGCAGTAAAATATTTTCATGTGCATGTATTTGAGTTCAGTTGTCAGTCCTAGTGATTTAACTGCAATGAAATGTGCCTTAGAATTTGCTACCTGAGATGGGTTAAAGCCAGTTCATGTTTATACTGGGGACATTGTTTTAAAAAGAAAGTGAACATCTCCAAGTACTTAGGTTCAAGTTCTGTATGAATTGCTTATGGCTGAACAGTGAAAGACTGGAGCAAGTGTATATTTCAGAATTTGACAACACAGTAACAAAGGCAATTTTGGTTTGAGGAGACAGTAAGAAGCAGGTAAGTGTTGATTTAGGGCATCTGTCAGGGTGTTTCTTCTGTGGACCACATGGTGTGTTGTTACCGACAGAGAAGTTGTATGATGAAAACTTATCTTCAGCTGGGCATCCGTGACGATTAACAGCTTGATCTTCTGTAGCTTTTCTGGATCGTCTCACTCTTACAGCACATCGTTGTCTAGTGCCCACCATACGCCTGCTCGTTCTAGGCAGACTCCTGCTGCAGCCTTTTCACGTGCTTCTTCCTCCACTTGGAATGATCTTTCCCCAGATATTTAGCGATTTACACACTCTCACCTCACCTCCATCACATCAGTCCTCAGAACTTCTTTGCCTTGCCATAACTCCATTTAAAAGTAAATTTTCCACACCTCCCCTCACTTCTTGCCTTATTGTTCCCCCAAAGCACTGTGGTGGTTTGATTTTTCATTGTCTGTATCCCTCCCCCATGTCTGTTTCCCTTGTTAGAATCAAAGGTCAATGGTAGATCCCTGGTGCCTACAAAGGTTCCTGACAAACACTAGGTGTTCAACAGTTTATTGAATGACTGCACCTATGCTGGGCCCTGAGCTGGGTATGGAGGATACAGGGGTGAGCAACAGATGCCCCACACCCATGGAGTTTGGATTCTAGTGGGAGAGACAGAAATTAGTTTAATCAGTGCGGAAAGTGCTGTATGAGAACAGGGGAAACTGAGCTAGTTAGTCTGGGGCAGTCAGGGGAGGCTTCTTGGAGGAAGGAGTTTTGGGCTAAGAAGTGAAAGAAGAGCAGGAAGTACGAGCTCTGTGGCAGTGGGAGGTGGGGAGCCCTCCGGGGAGGGTGGAGCTCCTTTTTTCAGAGGGTCAGGAGCTAGAGGGAACTGGACTGACCCCTTCCGATGAACGAGTTGAAAGAAGGCCAGTGCGTGAGGGGGTCAGGGAGAGGTGACAGGACGGCCGGGCAGCTGGGCAGGCCGCGTCAGGCAGGGCCTTCAGGCTGACTTAACTTTATTCTTTGTGAGCGACCTGCAGAGTCGTAGCAGTCACAGCCACGTAGGCTGGGTCATAACTCGGATGGTGTGGTCGTCACAGTGTGTAGGGTCGGGATTTAGGGGACGTCCAGCATGGAACTAGAATGGGTGCTGAGGGGATCCACCTGTCCCAGCCTACCAGTGGCTCCCTCAGAACGACTGTGAGAGACTTCGGATAGAATGAGTATGTGTCCCATAGATAGTCCACATTTGTACTATTTACTAGTATGGGTGCAGGACCATAATATTTTTGTTTTTAATTGTTTACTTCATTTACTGAAGTTATGAAAATATATTTTAGGTGATCCTGGAAGAGAAGCATTTGTTTCAGTTGATAAGATTTTAAAAAGGAAGAAAAAAAAAAACCTTTAAAAATTGAACAAGATGGCTGCTTTTATTGCTCGTTTTGCCTGGAGAGGTGAAATTTTGTAGAAGTGCATGGATAAAGAGGTCTGAGAGGCAGTAAGGCAGAGGGTGAAGAGCGGGCCTGCTTGGCATTCCATAGGCTTCACTTTCATTTCCAAGGCCTGGTTCTTGCAGCCCTTAACTGTGTGGGTCACTTATCCCAGGTTCTCTGAGCCTCGGTTTCTTCCTGTAGAAAACGAAGCTGAAATGGTACTCTGCTCATCCATCTGTAGCGAGTTGGCAAGCCTCCTCCTCACAGAGGCCCTGTTCGCAGGCCGCCCAGGATGGATGCGGTTGAGCGAGATGCTCGCCAGTCCTGCACGTGGCCCAGGCCTGGCACTTAGGAAGCGCTCCACTAAAAGGCGGCTCCTACCCTACAGCCCGGAAGATAAAGTTATTTGTCTTCCTGGGTTTTGTACACAATTAATGGCTTTTTAACTTACACCTTCCAGAAGGAGAATAGAAAATCACTCATTTCATGTATGACTGAAGCATTTTGCTATAAATTGACACAACATTGTAAACTGACTACACTTCAGTAAAAATATATATATATACCAAAAAAGAAAGAAGGAAGGAAGGAAGGAAGGAGAGAAGGAAGGAAGGAAGGAAGGAAAGAAAGGAAAGAAAGAAAGAAAGAAAGAAAGAAAGAAAGAAAGAAAGAAAGAAAGAAAGAAAGAAAATAAGTCACTCATTTTTAGATCCTAAAGTCTTTTCAGAATTGCTTTTTATAGGCATTTAATCCTCCAGGTACATAGTCTATATACTTGACTCTTAAGCCTAATAATTCAGGAGGCAGAGGAGAGCCAGAGATATCTCAGTTTCATATTTTTGCTATGATTTCAGCATGTTGATTCAAACTTATGTTATGTGTGATGTATTATTAGCTACCCTCTCTGACTAATGTTGGAATTCATCTGCTGTTTGAACACTTCCCAAGTAATTTTTTTTTTTAATGAGCCATCAAATAGGATGTGGCTTGGGGTTTTCTCAGCAGTTGGAGTGGGTTTGTGTCAATATGTCTGGATTCTCTTTCCCTGTCCTTTGTGAACAACAGCATTCATTTCTGAGCCGGGCGTTAAGGGTACAGGGTATAGGCTGTGTCCCTAGCTCAGGCCAAGCTATTTCATCCTTGACCTTTAAAAGATAACGGAACCTTGGACTTATCACCCTGTGTCAGCTCATGGAGATAAGCAAGCTGTGTACTTAAGGGTTTGAGCTAGCAGTGAATTTTAAATTTAGTTTAATTTTTTTAATGAAGGGAAAGCTAATGTACAGTTTAAAGGAAATGCTTGTATAGATTGGAGATAATAGAAGAATAAGGACTTGTGTTCTATTTCTGTATTATTCTTGGGACTCATAAGGAGAAATGTTCTAGAAACTACCTTTATTAAGCAACTCCACAGTTAGGTGGTGCTCAGAACTTTTGACATCGATGACTTTTTTTCCCTGTGGCCCAGTTCTTTTCTACACTTCCTGCTGTCTGCATAGACTTCTTCTCTTGTCTTGTCTTCCCTCCTTCCTGGTTTAGCACAGCAGCAGAGCAGGCTTGGCTAGATGATAAGCATCGTCTGCATGGCAGAGTCACAACACCGCGTCCCGGTCTCATGGTAGCCAGGTGGTCTGCGCTGGGTGCTTCTGTGGTTGGCAGCGCAGACCTAGGCTTAAAATGCAGTGACCTGGTTTGGTCTTTGGAAAAGTGGAGTGACAGATTAAGAACCTAAGTCCAGGTCAAGGTTTGGGTTTCCTCATTTGTCATTGAGATTAAGCAATTGTTTTCTTTAAGGCCTTGATTATCTTCTTTGTCTTCTTCAAATCATACAGAATAATTATTTTTCTTGGGCTTCAAAAAAGTGACTTTTTATAAAGCCCTACATAATTTGTGGTTCTGTACAGGCACTGAATTATCCCTAAGTAGGTAATTTTTCCCAGCCTCCATTTTTTTCAAGAATTTGTGAAAATGTTAGAATGATACAGTAGCAGTTAAGTTGGCTGCTGTGTATGTGTTGATTTAAAGGGCTACCCTGGATGGCACTTTGTAATTTTAGGAGAATATATTGTTTTACTGCAGCTATTGTTGAAAATTATTTGGTGAAACTCACTACCCCATACTTTGGAAATGGCCCTGACCTTTTCCTTTTTCTCACCAATGAACGTATTCCCCCTGACCCTCTGCTGTTTGTTCTCTCCTGTGGGAAGAGTTGTAGGCTGCAGAGATGCTGGAAAAACCCATAGCAACACCGAGAAGGTTAAATTTAATCTTTGGGTGTCTAGCCATCTTTTATGAAGAGGAATGTTTCCACTTTTTTTATTGTTGTTTTTGTCATTGTTTTGTTGGGATGTCTTTGTTGGCTCTGGGTGAGGATTTAGAACTCTCCTCTGAAAGAAAACTGTTAGGAGTAGGTTAGTATGTTGAGTTGTGTATCTCAACTCTGGTAACTGTGAATCCCATTTCTTAGGGACCAGGTTTAATACTGACATTTAACCATATTCTTTCTTCTTTATGAAAGAAAATCAATACCAAAACGTTTATTCCTTCAAGAATAGAAAAATATATACACCCCCACCCCCATACGTCAGGGGTTGGCAAATGTACTTATTTCATGAAGCACGTTTCTCCCTGAAACAGTCACTTCTGTAGGTTGTTTTTTGTTTGTTTTGTTTTGTTGCTCCTACTATAAAAATCTCTGTAATTTGTTTTAATACATTTTCCCCTAACACTTTTGTATTATAATTGATACTACAAATAAAAATGCTTTTTCAGATGCTCTTATATATTGGTGATACTTGACCAAGTATTTGAGCTTCATATTTGTGGGTTTTAAATAATAAAGATGATGATGTGAGTTTATCTTTATAATTTGTTATTCATTTGATATCTCTTGTAAGTGATAGGTGGGTTTAGGGTTTAAATTTTTCATCCCCCAAATATCTCTTCACAAGAAAATGGATTGGAAATTACACTGCCTTACCATTTGTGACAACATTTTAAAGTAATCTTATATTTTACTTATAGCTAAAAGAAAAACTACTAAATAATAATTCAGAAGTCACATTTGTTGAATAAAAAAAGCCTTTTGTTCCCCTCCTCTCCATCCCCAGTTCAGTAACTCTCAAGGGCAGGGTTTGTGCTTTCTGTGAGCAAACAGGCCCAGCTGAATGGATATTCCCGGGGTGCAGGCTGGTAGTCAGAATGCCCATCCATGAGGTTAGTTCAGGGACTGATCAGTAAGGTCAAACAAACAGATCGACACATTGTTTGCATCTTCTCTTTGGTGGCTTGTAGCCATGTAGGAGAGGTTCCTTTCTCAATGGAGATGGCTCTTTTGAGAGTTTAGTCTAAGTAGATGAAGTCTCCTAAGTGGATTATTTTATTTCTCAGAATAATTTTACTTAATTATTTCAGAATAATTTTATTTAGCTTATTCTTTGGAAATTTCACCTTTTAAAAAATTTACCTTCTGGATTCTCAGTATAATTTTATTACTCTCAGAACACTTAACTTTCAAAAATAATTTTTAAACTCTATCATGCATTGGACATTGTCAGCTTAAGATGTTGGTTTGCCTATAGTCAGAAATGTTATAGAAAACAAACTTATCGTTACCAAAGGGGAAAGGGTTGGGGAAGAGATAAATGGGAGTTTAGGATTAACATATACACACTACTACATATAAAATAGATTAGTAACAAGGACCTACTGTATAGCACAGGGAACTATAGTCAACATCTTGTCATAACCTATAATGGAAAAGAATCTAAAAAAGAATATATATGTATAACTGAATCACTGTGTTAAACACCCAGAACTAACACAATTTTGTAAATCAACTATACTTAAATTAAAAAGAAAGAAAGAAAGAAAGAAACGATACAGAGATTTCCATTCAGTTTGTGATAACTCTGTTCTCTTAAGCCTGTAGTTAAAAATGAAATGAATTGTGGAATTTTGTTTCAGCCTAGACTAGGATTTTTGAGGCTGAGCCATAGCCAAACACCAAATTAATTACATAAAATGTTGAGACTACTCTGTCTCAAAGAAAATTTATTTGGTCTTTGCTGGCATCAAATCAGTCCTTTTGAGTATAACATTTCAGCATATTAATAATAATATGTGTAAACTTATTCATAACTCATAACCTTCCTCTATAATTATCAAAAACTTTGCTATACCACGGTCAGTTAAGAAGTTTTCTTTTTAAATAGGGCTCTCTCTTAGTTATTGCAGAGGACACAGCACTGTGGGACGGTGAGCCTGTGTTCCCTGCTCTCAGCTTTCAGATCATCTAATCGGGTAATAAAGAAAAAAATTTCACTGTGTTCCAAATGTGAGAATGCCAAATTTTTTTGTCTTTTATTTTTAAAAACTATTTAAAAAAATAAGATGAATACATGCTCATTACAGGAAATTGAGGATAAACATATACACAAAATGGAATAAAGAAAATCACCTAGAAATAATCATAGTAACATTGTGGTGCATTTTCTTTCAGTATTTTGCCTGTTTATTTTATGTGGTTATAATCATGCATGCTACAGATGGAACTTTAGTTTTTGCTGATTTCATCAATAGTTCTGAGAAATTTTCTCAAGTTATTTGAACTTGCTGGGGAAGTAGAAAGTTGCCCTCTACCCTTTCTAAGTTCTTCTGGCTGGTCTAAGAGTTAGATTGACATGAGACAGATTATCAGGAGAAGAACAAGTTTACCTACGTACTGGAGGCGCCACCAGAAATAAGAGACCCAAGGATAAAGTTAGGCAGTTGAGGCTTATGTGCCTTCTGAGAGGAGAGAGGTTTCAGGCTTGGAACTTCAAAGAGGGAAGAAGTAATTCACATGGAGCTGGAAAAACGTTTGGTAAACAAATGTTTGCTGCACCAGGCAGACACATGAGACACAGGCAGGATTTTGGCCTCCAGGTCCTGAGGAGGTCCCCCACCTCACCTGCCCATATTCTTCACAGACATTTCTGGCGGTCGTGCTCTTTCTGGACCAGGCCCTTTACCTCAGTTCTTTTAGGCAGTTAAAGAGGGAAGGGAGTTAAAAAGAAAGACTTCCTGAGTCTTCTGTTTCTTAAGAATAATCAGCCTAAAATAATCTTCATGCTCTGAGACACATTTTGGGATGGCAAATTTTGCTCCCCTACAAACTCCATGAAAAAAAACCTCAACTGATTGCATTAGTAAATAAACAATCAAGTCTATGTATAGAATTTTTAGGCGATTTTTCATTTTTAATGCTATAAACAACACTGTCAAATTTCTTTGGGCTTGAGAATTTTGTGTGAAAGGAGGAACTCCAAATACAAAACTATGTATTTTCGCAGATATCTCTGGCGATAGTGCTCTTCCTGGACCAGTCCAGGCCAGATTCTCTGGAATTTCATTTGGCCTCTGACTATAACATGATAGAGTCAGAGAACTTATTTTAAAAAAAAAAGTTTAAAAATCAGAATTTCTCATATATCGTCAGATTGCCCTGTATAAAGATTATATCAGTTTATAATTCGAGTGTTAAGTATTTACCTTTTTAAAACTGTTTTTATCAGCAGTTCTTTGATTACTGAGAAAGAATGTATTTTCTTTCTTTTCTTTTTTTTCCTGCAATTGGACTTTATGTATTTTATTTTTGCTATTTTCTCTAACTTTTTATTTGGAAAAATTTCAAACCTAGAGATAAAATGGTAATGTTTGTCACATTTGCTTTGTCTCTCCCTCACTCCGCACGTATACACACACATACATCCGTCACATACACATATATGAGTGTGTACGTATGTATTCTTCTTATTGAAGGAAATTTATGATACTGATATGACCTAATAGACTGTAATCGAATTTCCCCAAATGTCCCCACACTGTCTCTTACAGTTTTTTGTTTTATTTTTTGATCCAAGATCAAGTCAAAATCATGCACCGCATTTAGCCATCATGCTCCTCAGTCTCCTCTAATTTAGAACGGTTCCCCAGCCTGTTTTTGCGTCTCATAACACTGACGCTCTTTAAGGGTTCAGGCCAGTTGTTGTTTGGCAGTGTCCTTCGGTTTGGGTTTGTCTGTCTCCTCCGGTTTGGGTGACATGTGTTTGACAGGAGTGCTACTCAGGTGATGTCTTCTCAGCACAGCACACTGAGGGGCACACGCTGTCAGTTTGTTCCATGATTCCTCATGTTTTGTGTGATAATTTAGTTAAAATGATGGCCTTTCCAATCATTGTCAGCTTTTCCCTTTTGATGCTCGTACTCCACCCGAAAGAACTGGTCATTCATTCAGTTAACATTTATTACAGAGGGCCCCTGTGGGAAGAGGCTATTCTTAAACTTCCACAAAGTACCCCTAACAGCAAAGGAGAATGGATGGGGATGCTCAGGAGCCTGTGGGGAGGTGGGTGCGGTGGGGAGAGAGAGGAGGGGGTATGTGTTGAAATTTCTCCTGTTTTATTCAAATCATTCCCGCAAATTAAAAAAATTCCACTCTATAATACATCCACTTCATTTTAATATTAAAATGTTTTACATTACGAGATTAATTATTTAACTTTTCATCTCTGATCTCCAGTAGAAACCATGCTCTGGGAAATCAAGCCGTGGTTATTCACTGGCTCGTAGTAATTGCGAGCACCGGGCTGTTGGGAAGCAGAGCGAAATAGCTGTGTTAGATACGCTCTCCTGGAGAAGTGTCACTGGTGATGTGAAACGACTGGCACAGTCTTGTCTCACCAGAGCTATCCTGGTTCTGTGCACTCAGAGGACAGGCACAAAGGCCTGGATTGTGTGTTCACTCGGTTCTGACTGAAGTAGCATCTTACAATTTTTCAACTTTTATGAATTCAAATTTACTCATTTGGGGAATTATTTTTTCGGTGGTAAGACTGGTTTTGCTTGTCATTCCCCTTGGTGAAAGTGAGCGAGTCAGAGATGAAGCGGGAGATAGGAGTGTGCTTTTCCCACGTGAGTATCAGTTCCACCTGTAGGCTGACTCCTGCCGGTTAGAAGTGAAGCGTGCTCTCACACTTGTGTGTTCAGTACCCTGCTCCTCACGTGCAAGCTGGCGTGCAAGAGAAGAGACAGCAGTGTGCTCTGACACTGGCGGGAGAAACACCCACGTTGGCTGCTGGCGTGACACCTCCAAAGGGAATTTTCCAGGCTAATTATTTGACTCAAGGCAGTTTTCACCTTCAGTCTCCCTGCCCCCTCCTCCACACGTACACACTGTTGCAGCTTCACGATGCTGGGTGCTTTCCCGGAAATCAACTGTGGATCAGCTCAAAGATAAGGCACCAGTTGCTCTGAGAGGTGAAGTGGGAGTCGGTTGAGTGGCAGGACTGTCCACCCTCAGAGCACACACATCCCTCAGCCCTATGCTTTTCTGCTCCTACGGTGCTATTACAATCTTTTAAATCATGAAGCACACCCACACAAAAAAACCATTTCTTTTTAATCTAAATAATCCCAACAGCATTTAGTCAAGGCTTCTAGAGAATCAAGCACAGGGTCTGCCTGTGCTCTCTTTGGCACCAGCAGTGAATTCCGGGTGCAGTCTGGCCGAGCTGGAGAAAGAACGCCCTGGATTGGCCCGAGTTCTGCTCCCTGTCCGTGACTTTCAGGCTGCACTCAGGTAGCTGCTTCTTGATGCACTGATGCATTTGTCTCCCCGGGCGTGTTTGTGGGGAGAGCATGTGCCTGTGAGCTGGGGGAACACGTGAGGCAGCGCTCCAGCCGACCCTCTGAGGATTCTCACCGCTCCTGCTTTAATAAAATGTGGCAGGTTGCCTGGCAACCCGAGAGGTGGTGGGATTCTTTTCTACCTCCTTTACCAAAAAGCCCTCTATCAGCTCTTGGCTGACCGCTCAGGGTGGAGTAGGAGATAAACTTGGCTCTGGAAGCTAACTCCTTTATTTTTCATGCCTCTTCCTGCATCTGAACATTCGCTATCTCCCCCGTTCTCATGTGTACATCACTTTAAGGTAGAAGCTGGACAGTCTGACTCCCAGATTAAGTCCTGAGGAGAATTCGTCACTGAAAACACGTTCTCTTTTCTATTAATCAAAATTATTTCACTTGTGAGTCAGACCTGTGTACTGTTTCACCAAGTGTGTTGTGTAGCAGCAGTCTGTAGCCGTGTACCTCCTTGCTGCTGATTTGGTTTTGACCGAAGGATCCAGTTGTAGCCTTAGAAGCAAGCCTGGCTTGTGCTTCTGTTAGAGACTCCTGACTGCTGCCCTCACCTGTCACGGGAACGGTGCTGTCTGTGACTGCACTGTGGGAGCCTGGCTGGTGGTGCTTTGCAGCTGCGTCCCATGCAAGTTGCTATCAGATACTCATATTTTTCTTCATTAAAAATCATAGCATAATGCTATGCAAAGGCAGGATAAGTAAATTCATTAAACAAACATACCTGAGTTTACATGCTTTAAAACGAGACTTTACTTATGTTAGGAACATTGGATGTGGAACTGCAGAGTTAAAATCTGAAGGGTGGTAATATTTTTCTAGGGAAAAATCAATGTAGAAAATACTTTTAAATCCCTGAATGCTCCATTATCAACCAGGAAGCATTCTGTGTTCTGCTGTACAGATATATGATTTTCAAAGCATTTTTCAATTTCCTAATTTGTGTTAAGTATTTTGACCTTGTAGGAAACCTTTCAGTCGCTGGGAATTTTAAGATGTAATGTTATAAAATATTTTAAAGTGTAGCAGTATCACAACACTTGTCACTGTATTAATTTTTTTTAAGTTAGTGTTTTTAGATTTAACACTTGACTCTTTTGCCTAACCAGCTGAGTTTGCATTGGACATCCAAATACTGAAAAAGATCTATGTTTATATCTTCTTAGGACATAGAAAACAAAACGAATGCACAGAACAATGTTGAGGTCTTAGTAGCTTGAGACAGGAAAGTTGAACAATGCCAGTATCACTTTTTAAAAGAAAAAACTCCCTTATTCTCCTACTGGTAAAGAATTTCGCAGGTCCTTTAACTGTGGGAGTGGTGAGGAACTTGTTACTTCTCTGAATTTGGGGAGTTCTGGGGGAATTGCCACCTTAGACCTAAAAGCATTTACTCACCGAATGAAAGCATCTCACTCTGGCTGACTCTCAGGCTCTCCCCACCCCCTTTCTCTCCTCCCTCTCCCAGTCCCCCACTTCCTCTCTCTCCTTTCCTTCCTCGGCTCTCCTATGTATATATGTGTTTGACCCAAGAGAAACGTTCCTAAGTTTGCTTCAGCTGCTTTTGGCAGCTTAACGTGCTCATGTCAGACCTGTGTGCTGCCCGTAGGTCTGACCGCTGATTTTGGCAGCGGTGTCCTCCCATTACTGGGGGGCAGAGTTAAGGACGGGGGAAATAAGGAGATGGGATACTTTCCCTACAATCCTGAAGTCTGTAGGCAAATGATTTGGTGATTTTAAAGGAGAAAGATAATAGTAGAATGAATGTATGAAATGCCAAGATGGGATGGGACTTTAAAACCAAACTAATTCTTACTAAGTTGCATGCTGCCCTTTTGAGCTGTTTGGTAATCCGTAGGGTTTTAGTGTGTAGTCTACAGACAGAACTCACCAATGAAATAAATGAGTTGTCGGGCATAGTCTCAGCAAAGGCAAAGAGTAAAATTAATGTGGAAAATAAAACTGACTTCCTCATTCTTCATTTCCCCATTAGAGAAGTGCGTGATTCTTTCTGTATACTTTTCTGAAGTCAAACGTTGCCCATTATAACAAATACATTTCATCATCCCAAGGCAACCATTCCTTTTGTTATCAACCGACTTCCTCTCCACAGAGGGTAGTCACAGTGCCAGTGAGGGCTCCGAGAGAGCACCAAGGCGAGGCGGCTGGCCTAAGTGTTAAAGGAGGTTCTGTTGGCATTTCTCTCTAACCTTTTTGGTGGTGACAGATCGTACGTGGGTTGATGTCCTGAAGACACTAAAGTGGCGAGTCAGTATTCGGCATACATTTCAGAAGGTTCCGCATCTCTAGATGGACCACAGGGGTGGGGAGTGGGGAAGCGAACGAGGCAAGACCAGGGACAGGGAGCGTGGCAAGGGATGGTTGATGGGAACCATAGACGGAGTTGTCTCATTTACAGTTTCTAGAGAATTTCTGTGACTCCATCTGACTTGGTTGGGAGAGACCCCTCTGCATTTGGTGACTGCTGCCCTCCCTCCCCGAGGTAATGACTCACCCAGCAGGTGAGACAGCTCAGCCCTGCCTGTCTGATAAGGGCCTGTCATTCACATTCTCTCCCCAGGTCCCCTCCTTCCCTCCTGGGTTTCATTCAGTTAATGAGTAAGCTGAGTCATGAGGTGTAAGTAAATTCTTTTATCAAGTGAGAGCTGCATCAAAACATCCACAGAGAGACATTAAATGAAAGTATAAATATTGCAGCACAGCATCCCCCATATCTGGTTGGCTTATAAACAGACGGACTTTAAGCTTTTCAACTACTGAAACCTTTAAATCTGAAAATGTGCTGCTCTGTCAGGCTTTTTGTAAACACGGTCATTGGAGGTGAAGAAAAGATGGTACACTTACGTGTTAATCACAATAGGGGTAATATTGTGTCAGATTTCATGCTTCAAACTGCCAGGGTTAACAGTCCAAAAGTATTGTCTTGGTGTTTGTGGTGGACATTTATATTTGATACCTATTTGTATCTGGCATCCGAAACATCTTTAATGAGAATTAGTCTGGATTATGAAGAACCCTACTTAACTGACGGCAGACCCAGCCACTCCCTCCAGCCAGCAGTTTAGTTACACACAGGCTCTGATGGGTGAATAGGTTGTGTCCTGAAAGTTTTTTTGTTGATTAACCTTTTAGAACACAAAGTGCATTGTCGCACAGAAATGCCACTTTGAATGGTGGGTGTCAGTGAGCTGTGGCTTGTTTCAAACTTCAGGCCTGGGCCCATCAGTAGGTCAGGAAATCAATGTTAGTTGACACCAGTATAAAAAACAAGGGAGAAAGAAGCAGAATAGAAAACATCAGAGTGGGTTGCGTAGGAAAGGTAGGTCTTGTTTGGTGATACTGTTGTAATTTAAAACCTACCACAGACTGTATACTGCCTTTAGAGGCTGAAAGGCTCCCGGGTCAGGGGAGGTTGTGTCAGTGATGGGTTAAATCTGGCCGTTTGCCGCTGTCCAGCACTGTGATGCCAGGCAAATGTCTCTGTTTTGTCATATTCAAAATAAGGCTGGTTTTGTAGAGATAAGATTAGAGATGAAAGGGTGTATGTTAAGATTAATATATTAGGATATTATGGAATATAGGGTAATATACTAGGATTATAGCTAATGGGTCATCTGGTACATGGTAACCTCTCTATAAACCATGATTATAATTTATTTGCACTCCTTTGTGATATATATGTAAGCAGTCCTTAAAGATACTGTTATAAAATAGTATAACTGAAACATACTATTTAGTCTTCCCTAGAGTAGAATTTATTCAGTGTTCCTGACATTTAGGATCTGCCATTTCCCACATTCTAGGAGGAGATCTTTGATTTTACTTTAAATTATCCCTGTGTAGTTGAGACATCAATCTTAATTTTCTCCCATGAAGTGTGAAGAATGTTGTAAATTGCCTTAGGCCTTTCAGCTGTCTGTCAAGTTTGTCAAGACTGTTAAGTATGGAATTGCTTCCCAACTCCCTATTTCAAGTTATGTGTTTTGTCTTTAAAAAGGGGGGAGGGGTATTCTGTATCTTTTTTTTTTAAGTGGCTCTCAATTCTCAACTTTTATGGAACTGCATCTGCTCCTGTTTGACTCCACCATAAAATCGTTCTTACTTCCTGCACATCACTACCTCATCTTTTAAGGAGCTATATCAGCACTTGTGTGTTGTGTAAACTTTTTTTTTTTTGGTCTGGCTTGGGTTGAGAGCAGCTGCTGTGTTGACAGCTTTGAGGGGAGGTTAAAATCATCGTCGGAAGCATGGCATCAGAATCAGGGAGGTCGGAAGTCAAACTCAGCTCTGCCAGGTCGTTATTTCAGCCCTCTGCAGGTTACTCAACCTCTCTCAGCCTCTGTTTTCGCGTCTGTAAAAGCAGAGTTACTGCCCCACCGTATGGTGGGGTTGTTTTCAGAAGGAAAAGAGCTGGGACGGATTGGTAACTCTGCAGAGAAGGCCGCTGTCTCTGGCTGGGTCCCCATCACTCAGAGCTCCACGGCCTTTGCCGCCCTTGCTGTCCTCCCGGCCCCCAGCCCTGGTGCTCTCAGGAGACCCACCCCCTCTGCCCAGGAAAGAGCGGGCTCCCAGCCCCATTCAGAAAGCTCCGCCCCTCGGAAGTGGGGCCCCCACGCATGCGTGCTCTGGGCCCGTCGCCTCTCCCGGCCCTGCGCAGACCCTTTTCCCCACGCCCACCCGCTGACTTCTTTCCAGTGGCGCGAAAACCAGCTGAATCCCTCCTGTCTCTTCAGAAGAGCCCTCCGGGACCCCAGGTCCCTTTGCTTCTGATTATTTCTTTCCTGTTAGGAATTTCAGGGCTCTGCGTTAGTCGCCCTCACCCTCGTGCCCTCTCACCCTTTCAGCTGAGGTCCCTGGTGACCTCTGTGCCATAAAGGCCATGGGCTCTTTCCTCTTCCTCTTTCTGGTCGCTCAGCCCATTGACCCTTTCTTCCTTCCTGGGTTCCTCAGCCCCGGACTTCCCAGATTCGCCCTCCTCCTTTTCTGCCTGCAGCCTCCCCGGCTCCCGTGCCTTCTTCTCCCGTCTGTGTGGTGGTTGAATGTTGGTGTTCCTCAGAGTTCCACTAAGACTTCTCTTACTCTGTGCCTTCTCCAGCCCTCTTCCTGTTTTCCCCTTCAACCACAGTGATCTTGTAGAAACACATGAGATCATGCTCTCCTCGTGACTGAAGCCCTGTGGTGGCTCCTGCTGCACTTGGCACGGCTGGAGCCCTTGGTGGCGTGTCCATCAGGCCAGCTTCACTGTGGGCTCCTCTCGCCTCCCTCATTGGTCTCCACGGTTCAGGTCGAGTTTCAGTTCCTCGGTCAAGACTGTGTTTCATCTCTCATATTGGTCACTCCGTGTTCCTTCTGCCTGGAACGCAGTTCCCCACTCCGAGTTTTTGACACTGTCTACTCTCCCAACCTTCAAGTCTCAGAACAGACTGAATGTCTTTTCCTTAGGGAAATGGTCCCTGTGTCCCAGGCCTGACCACCTCTCCACTGGAAACTCCAGTTATCTAACCCTCAGCACACGTGTGGGGCTCTGTGTCCTGTCCTTTCCTCCGGCAAATAAGGGACCGGGTCTCTGATTCACCCCCAGAGTGGAAGCATGGAAGATGGTGTGTTTGTTTATGGTTGGATGAATAAATGAACAAGTGAGAGTTTCATATGTTACTGTCTGTATTCATAAACAGGTAGATGGGTGAATAAATGAGCAAGTGAGAACTAAATACATTCGTTTGCAAAGCAGGCAGCAGAGTTCTTGTGTATAATAAGTACTCAATAAATGGTAGCTTTATTTTTAATTGACTTTTCAGCTAGGAACCATGAAAAGGGGGAAAAAACATCCCCCAAGCTGGTTAATGGAAGCAGTGCCCCTTAATGACGTCATTCATGAAACGCTGCGGCCGTTGGCATAGGCCCTGGGAAATCAGAGCTTAAACAGCAGCCTCTTTCTCACAGTCAGCCTTTTAATATCTTATATTTCTTGTCTCTTTCTCCCTCCTGTTTCTCCTCATGTTAAAATCATCATTTCTCACCTAGATTCTCGCCTCCTTGGTGCTCCCTATCAATATGTTCCTCTCCTCCTCCTCTAGGTTGTGAGCTTCCCTCCCGTCACCCCCCAGTGCCCAGCATGGTACCTGGGGCCAGTGTTTGTTGAGTGAATGAACGAAATGCGTGTTTCAAAAGCAGATTGTGGTGTTGTGGGGGCGAGGGTATAGCTCAGTGGTAGAGCACGTGCCTGGCCTGCATGAGGTTCTGGGTTCTATCTCCAATGCCTCCATAAACTAAAAATAAATTTAAAATCCCATCTTCCTCCCCCCTCAAAAAAAAAAAAAAAGGCAGACTGTGGTGTTGCCAGGAGAGTTAGTGAAAATCAATTGACTAATTTTGGTCTCAGTTCAGTTTTTAAAAATTATAGTTCAGACTTTTTGATTTTATACTTGTCCAGTATGGCTGATACATCAGTTCCTATATTTTCCATTTTCTTTCCACATTTTTGAATGAGAAAGATTTTGTTAGATTGTATCCCAGTTCTCAGTGATCACAGTATCCTGTGAGCTGTTGCAGACTCAGGTGTGTGAGGCCACCCTCACTTCAAGCATTCCAACGTGTGATAAGTTACAGCTCGCTGACTCTGTATCACTGTAGAATGTCTTATGTGTCTTAGACATAGTTCTTTCAGTATGAGCTATATATGTATTTTTTTCCTCCAAGTCAAATGGCTTTATTAGCCCCTGGGGGCCACATTTCTCCCCTACCACCACTACCTGCCCTCCAGGGGATGGGAACTTTGGGACCAGTGAGGGGCATGGGGAGTCCAGTGCACACTGCAGTATTGAGTCAGGCCCTAAGTGGGTGCCCGGGGCCCTACCTCCCTCCCTGCCTGTGAGGAGAGCCTAGTGGTGGGTGGCAGGTGGGAGGTGGGCTCTGTTCCTGGCTGAATGTTCCCAGCCTGGAGGTGAGCTATATGTCTTTTGATTTAACAGCAGTCGCCTCATTAATTAGGCACCTGCTGTATGCCAGGCTCTGTGCTAACAGCTTCGCATATAGACATTCTGCTCTCCAAATAGCTTTCTAAGGTAGGTAGTTACACCCATTTTAGGGATAAAGAAACGGGAGCCCAGGGAGTCAGGTGGCTTTCTTCAGACAAGTTCAGATTTTGGCAGGATTTGAACCCAGCTCCCTGTAGCCCCAGAACCCATGACTTTCCCACTTGACTTCATTGCCTCCCTTTATATACATTGTAAGTAAATGTCACCATATCCACAGCCTTTGTCCAGTTTGTAAAGAGTGTTTTCTTCATCATTTCCTTGGCCTTAATTAGAGACTGAGGTAAGATACAATGTGGGAACCAGGAGCAGACTGAGGGGCTGACGTGGAGGGAGATGAAGGTAGAGGTGTGGCTTGTAGGTGGCAGAACCTGGATGGGACCCACGTCCCCTCTGGCCGCCTGCCTGAGAAGTCACAGGGCTCCCAACAACTGCTCTCTCGGTTCTGATGACCCAGCAAGGGTACACGGGCAAGCTCTTCTTGCTGTCACTCTCTGCCTGCATGTCTTTTTAACCATGGCAGCCTGAACCTGCTTCCTCTGCTTCCTTCTCCTTAGTGCATGTGCTTTCCTGAATGTCTCCTCTGCATCAGGCCCTGTGATGGAGGCAGAGGTGAGCGACCCAAGTCCTCCTCTGCCTCTTATTCCATTATTAACACTGTCTTTTTTACAGGCCTTGAATCTCTTTCATGAGCCTTAGTTTTTCACTCTTTCAGCTTTAGTACTTAAAAAAAAAATTTACCCTTTGTTGGAGAAGACTGCACTGTATGGGGAAGAACAGGGGACGAGGAACCCCAAGCCCTGGGTCCTGACCGTGTGCCTGAGCCAGGTCAGTTGGTCTCTGCTGCCAAGGGCTGTTACCATTTCTTTCCCCGTTGCTGTGACGCTCAGGTGTGGCGATGTGCACAGGCCGTCACTGCCCCCGGGGAACCTGCCCTTTAGAGTCAGGGCCAGTGCCACTCCTCTTGTTCCTAGTCCAGTGCTCGTCCTCCACGAATGCCAAATGATTCAGAAGCTGTGTTTCTTCCCCCCTTTCCTTCCATCATTTTAAATTCCTGCAAAAGTACCATGGTAGAACCCAGGTGCTATGAAGGCAAATAGAGTGTGGTCCTTTCCATCGAAGAACATCTGGGCCCATGGTATAAATGTGAGGAAAGAGCCAGAGTTGAGGTGAGAGGGTTGGACCGAGCCAGAGGCCCCGCCGGTACGCTAGCAGGTTTGCACTTGATCTTGGCGTTACAGAAGAGGACAGATCATGTCAGTAGGGAAGGCTGTAAGGGCCAGGGTAAAACCGGGCTGTCAGCTGGGCTGGCCTGCCCGCTTTCACCTGTTAGGCCCCCTGGAAATAGCTGTGCTGCGCACGGTTCTGACAGACCACCAGTTCCTGCATGTACCTTAGTATCTGCCTGGCTCCTTGGATGAGTTGAGGGGAAGTATCTCCGAGATCATTTTTTTGAATGCTGGAATATGTTCATAGTGACCCTTAGAGTTGAATGTTTTTGTAAAGTTGGCTGTCCCACAGAATCCAAGGTAAAACCCTCCATTCTCTATCTGGTAAAAGTACAGAAATGGTCATGCTGTTGCAAACCCAGACTTGGTCAAATTATATGGAATATGAGAAAACTTCTGAATCCACTATGTTCATGTTTAAATAAACAAGTAAACACAAAGCAGCTTGTGGTGCACCCAGAAAGAGAGCACAGAGGAGCAGGGCCCCGGGCTGGCGGCTGTGGGGGGATGTCAGAAGTGGGCACCGCGTTGATGGTTTGGGTGTAGGGTTTGGGTCTGCACAGCTGGCAGAGGCCACTCTCAGCGCACGCCCTCCTGGTGGTGGGCTAACATACCACGTTACCCTGGAGAGATTCCTTCCGCCCTTTACACAAAACTGTTGTGTGAAGAGATGGACAGACTCCCGAGTCTCTTGCAGACTGAGGTATTTGCCTGTGTTCACTCTGCATGACGTGGCCTGGGACCCTTCCAGTGCACTTGGTGTCATGAAAAGAATGTAGCTTTGGTTTGGATCCCAACACTTGTAACCCTTGGGACCTTGAAGTAGTCACTTCTTCTGAGCTTCAGTGTCCTTATCTAAAAGTCAGGATAATCCTTACAGGATTTTCCGTACCTGGCGGAGTAAGTAGCCAATAAATACTTCTCTTTCTTGTAAGCATCGGGCTGATAAGCACACAGGTAATTCCCTTAGAAACTGAGACGTGATGTCGGTTGAGGATAACCGCTGCAAAAAATGCAGGACTAATGGCTCGTAACTGCTCCTGAAGTCTCCTAATGCTCCCCCCACCCCACCCCACCCCCACCAGCAGTTGCCGCAATAAAGTGGTTTCGGCAGCCGCGATAACCAGGCGGCACAGACGTCCTCGGCTTCCCGAAGAAGGCTGGAGAAGGCTGGCGTTTCAGCAGCAGTGCTTGTTTACAGCACACGGACCATTTGGGGATACCTTCTTATCACCAAAGACATTGAAAATGGAGTGACTCCTACCTTATCTTACAGAGAACTTCTCACTTAGTCTTGGAAATGGCCCTTAGGACTTGCACAGGGCAAACAACAGAAAACCCAAACAGTCTGTTTGCTTAAGAGGTAATAAACTTCTGTGAAACCCCCACTCAACCAGAGAACTGAAGTGTTAATAAGTTACATCTCCCTGTGCTTCCTCCCCACCCCATCTTCCTATTCCCCACCAAGCTGCCACTCCTGAAAGTTATACTGATTATTTTCTTGCTTTTTTGGCTCCCTCTGCATCTCCCTCTCCCTCTCTCCACCACCCCTACAACTTCCCCCTATCTTTCCCCTCCCCCTCCTTCTCCTTTTCCCTCTACAAACCCACGAAATGATACCTTAATGTGCTCATAATTTGCCTTTGCCTGAGGTTGAACAACTCTTTATATAATTATTGGCATTGTATGCTCCCCTTTCTGTGAAACGACTCAGCATGCTGTTCGTGTCTTTTGCCCATTTTTCTGTTGGGTGTTCCCTTACTGATTTGTAGGCATTTTTATGTATTCTGCTGCTAATCTTCCATCAATTGCTTGTGTTACAAATATCTTCTTCCAGTTCACAGATTGTCTTCACTCTCTGCAAAGTGTCGTCTGATGGACAAAAGTTTTCATATTAATGTAGCCAAACTTACTGATCTTTTTTTGTGTGCTTAACATTTTTTTGTATCTTCATAAATTCTTTCCTACTTCCAGCTCAGAAAGATATTCACTTCTATTTTCTTTTCAAGTTTTCAAAGTTTGCTTTTGACATTTAAGTGCTTCATCCATCTGGAGTTGATTTTTCCGCCTGGTGTGAGTAAGAATCCAGCTTATTTTTTTCCTATGGATAAACAATTTTTCCAACTTTTCCTTTTCCACACTGTCTGTCATGCTGTCTCTGTCCAAAATCAAAGTTTCACAGATGCTAAAGTCTGTTCCTAGGCTCTTCTGTATCATTGGTCACTCTGTCTCTGCACCATTACTGCTCTGGCTTAAGTACTACAGGTCTATGGTAAGCTTTTGGAGCTGGTAGGGCAAGCTGCCCCTTAAATGTTTGGGCTATCAGGGCCCATTTAAAATTTGGAATCAACCTTTCAGATTCCACAGAATAATCGAGGTGTAATTTACATACAGTGAAATTATCTTCTATTGTACAGTTCCGTGTTTTAACAAATGCACACCATCGTGTAACCACCACCATAATCAAGATACAAGACAGTTCTCTTTGTGATTGACGTCCTCCCCCAATCCCTGACTGCCGCTGCTCTGTGTTCTGTTGAGTTTTTTTTTAAATCTCATTTTAAATTTTTTCAATGTTCTGTTAAAACAGAGTTTTTAAATCTGGAACTGCATTAAATGTATGGATCAACTTAGGAAGGAATCTACAGCTTCTATTAAGTCTTCTTGTCCGTGAACATAATGGCATATCTTTCAACTTAGTTGGAAAGATTTTTGCTTGACAATAATGGAAAGTTCTAAATTAAAAAAAAAAATCTAAACATTTTAAGTAATTCTTTAAAACTCCTAGTAGGGGAAGCATTTTTTATGATAATTGTCACTCTAAATAGACACATAAATACACACAAATATATGTCAGACATGTGACAGTGTTACATTCTTTAAAAAATCATGTCTTGGTTCCAAACCAGCTTTGTTGCTTACCCTACAGGACCCTAAACAGGCTGCTTGGCTTCCTTGATGCTCAGACTCTCTCTCTCTCTGTGATGGTTAGAACATCCCTTCCTTGGGGGGCGGTTGTGAGGATTAAATGCTGTAACGTGTGCAGAGTGTCAAGAGACAGCAGACCTAGCACAGTGAAACTGTGGGTGGGTGAGACTATGGAGAGGAAGTGCTCTCACTCACCTACAAGGAACCAGGGAGGGCCCTCACCGTCTTTGGTTTCCCAGTGGCTCTAACAAAGTGGCATGACCGAAAGACGGCCTTGAATCATTTCCCTGACAAATTTGGAAAAGGTTAGTGTTACCAAGCCGCCTGCTACACGCTGCTTCTGACAGGCGAGCTGGAATCACTGGAGGACACAGCTGACAGCCAATTCATTTTGCTGATTCATCCATTAGAGGGGTGGCTTTGAGCCAGAGCTTGGCTTCTAGATTAAAGGCTGAGAGCTGCAAAGCTGCTGGGACTTGAAGGAATGCTGGTAAATTGCTGCCATGTGAAGGCCAGCAGTGAAAAGTGGATTGTTGTTTGTGTCCCCTTTTAAGTGATCCTAATTCCAAATGTGCTCAGATAAATTCCCCACTGTGGTTAGGGAGTTGTTCGTAACATGTGTCCACAGGGCCAAGAGCTGAATTATTGGAAACAATCAGATGCTGTTAAATAGATCATCTTGGCTCCTTTGTGACCCTATTTCCACCTTTGCTTTCACAGGGAATGTTGACTCAAGCCTACTCTTTTACTTGTTAGTCCAAATTAAACTCGAGAGAGGCGTCATTGCAGATGTCATCCCTTTGAGGCACGCTTCCAAGTAAACCTGCCTGAATAAGGAATGAAACTTAAAAGAGGAAAATCCAAGCGATGCTCAGGACAGAACAACCATGTAGAATCTGTGGGTTCTCATTATATATCACATTGATAAATGAACCTGTTTTACTAGGTAGTCTCAGGCTTATAGGAAACTGCATAAAGCTTGCCTGTGACAGTGTGAGCTTGAGGGTGGAAGTTGTGTCTTGTTTCACCAGCTATCTAGCATCGTCCCTGGGACAGACACCCAGTGAGCGATCGCTGGGTGGAAGCATGGATGGATGATGTCTGGTGGATGTACAGATTACTGGGTGGTTAGATAAGTGTGCCAAGAAAGTTAGAAGTGTAGCCCATTGAAAGCAAGAAAAGTAACTCTCGGGAGGAAAAAGGTTTTTCAAGAGAAGCTCCTGTTTCTTTGGTTCTCTGATATGAGTGACTTTGGTCAATGAGTATCTCCAGAACTGAATGCTCTTGTTTATCTCCTTGTGAGTGAGTCAGAACATGCTGTTTGGAGCTCACATTTCAGGAACTCACTCTACTCTGAGATAACGTGGAAGTTCTTTAATACCCTTAGAGTGTTTTCTTTTCCTTTTCTTTATTTTTCCTCTTTCACTCTAGAGTGAATATTTGAAGAGTACAGCAGACCTCTTAGTAAAAAAATTTTTTTAAATAAGATTTTTTTTTCTTCTTGTTTTTCTATCTATTGTTGTTCTCTTTTGCTTTGCTCTTTAGGTGGCTAAACATTTAGGGCATGACAGTCTATAAACTGTTACTGTATTGAGAAGCTTTAGGCAAATCTGGTCCACTTAAGAGTGAAGACTAAAGTGTCACGTGTCGGATATGTGGGGAGTGTCTGCCTCCCAGACAGTTGTCTTGCCCTGTGATGTAAGGTCCGGATGTGCTGGCGTCCCTGTCTGGTTCTGATGTGCTCATCACCACTTGCCGCGTTCTGCCTTGCACTCACTCACTTAATATTTACTGAGAACTGCTCCGTACCGAGAACTTTGCTGGGAGTGGGATATAGACTCTATCTCAGACGTCATGGTGCTTTTGCCGCATGCCCGGGTACCACGTCTGCTCCCAGCCACCCCCACCAGCACGACCCGGCCCTTACTGTCTCGCTGCTAGTGTAGCTGATAACTGCTGGCAGTGGCAGTGGGCCTGGGGAGTATGTGCTTCAAACTGCAGGAGCCGGAACCAGCAACTGAGTGCCTGTCCGCCAGCAGGTTTCCATGGGGCCTCACCCTGACACTTCCCGCACATTCCATCCCCCAGACTCCGAGGAAGAGGCAGCAGAACTGACTGGGCCATACTCAAGCATTAACACCAAAGACAGAACAAGCTCCAGCTTTCTAGTACTCCTGCCAGAGGCACATTTCAGAGAATTCGCAATCTTTGTGAGCAGAAGAAGAGGCCTGTCTCAAGTATTGTGGGAATATCTTGAATCTGCAGAGTCTAAAGGGAAGTGCAGAACAGCAGGAAAGGCCCTGGCCTTAGGGTCGAAGCAGCCTGGTTTTGCCTCCCAGCACTGCCCCTGGCCCCGCTGTGGCCTGTGGCAGTCCCCCGACCTCTGTGCCCCTGCTTTCTCCTGAGCAGTGAAGACCATTCCTCCTTTGCAAATGCGCTGTGAAGCTTAGACATCGTGTATGCAAAACGCTGGGCACAGACATCCAGGAGACCTTCAGTATTTGACACAGTCACAGCACTGCTGTCAGTGTTGCTTTTATTGTCATCTTTATTGTTAACAAAATGGGTGAGGCTTTATAGTTTTCCCTTAACGGTTTGGGTTTTTCATTTTCTTACTCTGAAAATGAGTAATTTTCAAGCATAATGTTACCTGCAAATATGTGGCAAATTAACGTTTTACTTAAATCATTCTAGTTCTCTGTAGTTTACAGAACACTTTCACACTGTAAAGGAGATTGGGGAACAGAGACACTCTTTTCTCTGGATGAGAAAACTCAGACTTGGAGAGTCCATGGGATGTTCCCAAGGCCACCTGGCTTCTAAATGGCAGAGCTGGGCTCGGAGCTCAGACCTGAACCCAGGGCTCCTTTTTGCAAGTGACATCTCTGGGGTGAGGCCAGACTCTTTGGTAAGGATTTTTTCTTTTCCTCGTAGCTGTCAACACCAGCAAATATGCAGAAAGCTATCGGATCCAGACCTATGCTGACTATGTGGGGAAAAAACACGAGGAGAAGCAGATCAAGAGAAAGTGGACAGAAGATGGTTGGAAGGAGGTTGAAAGAAAGCGGCTGAACACGCAGTGCGTCTCCTACACTCCGCAGAATCACTATTACTATGCCAGCAGGTAAGAGCTCCTGCCTGTTGATTTGAAAGGGCATTCTTCTTGTTGCTCCTGATGGGATTCTAAGTAATAAATCTGACTTGTGAGAAAGACTTTGTTCTAACTTTTCACTTAATATCAGAAGTTACTGCTACCTTAATTCCTTCTGTGCTGTACAGACCACAGCCATTTCAGTTACCACTCTCAAAACCCCGGTGGGGCAGACTGGGGAAACGTCTTATTCCCGTTTTAGGGGTGAGGAAACAGAGGCTCCAGGACTTGCCCACCATTCAGTGAGAGAGCCAGGATGAGCTCTTCTGTCTGATTCCTTCTTTTCTCAAGCTGCCATGTTGCTTCTGGCTGAGCTTCTGGAACCTCTTTCAGGTCCCATGTCGACACCGAACCACATGCCTTGCTGGAGAAAGAGAACTTGACACATTCTTCCTTTACTAATCTACAATCGTACTTTCCAAAGATAATAACTGGTGAAGTTTTAGAATCTTTGTGAAATTATAAAACATAGGTATAGAAAATGGGGGGAGGGGGAGTTCATTCTAGAAAATTATAAATATTAGAAAAGTGTGAATTAACAGAAGAAAGAATTGGCAGGAGGGTATAGCTCAGTGGTAGAGTGTGTGCTTAGTTAGCATGCATGAGGTCCTGGGTTCAATCCCCAATACCTCCATTAAAAATGAGCAAACAAACAAACTTAATTACCTCCCCCCCTCCGTTAAAAAAAAAAGAAAGAAAGAAAAATTAGCCATAATCCCACTACCCAGAAGCAATCACTGTTGATATTTTGGATTGCCCTCCTTACTTTTTAAATGGTTTTTAGAGATTTTTCAAGTTGAGTTATAATTACCATACAATAAAATGTATAGATCTAAAATGTTTAGTTCAAAGAGTTTTAACAGTTATATGTACCTATGTAACCACCACTCAAAGCAAGATACGGAACATTTCTATCTCCCATCTCAAAATTTCCTTGGGCCTCCTTTTCAGGTAACTCCAAGCCTCCCCTGGGCTAAGCAACTATTTCAAATTTCTGTCACTATGGATTAATTTTGATTACTCTTGGAATTTATTTTAAAAAGAATCATACGGTATTGTGTTTGGGTTCTTTCACTTAACATGTTTTTGGAATTCATCCTTGATGTGTGCATATCAGGAGTTCATTTATTTTTAATGTTCAGTAGTATTTCATTGTATGGATATACAACATTGACCTGTTCTCCTGTTGGTAGACATTTGGGTTGTTCCCAGTTTGGGACTATTGTGAAAAAAAAGGCTGCTATGAACATTTCGGTAAACAATTTCTTGTAAGCATATGTTTTCATTTCTCTTAAGTAAATATCTTAAGAGTAGAATTGTCGGTTCTTAGGACAGATACGTTAAAATTTGTAGGAACAATCAAACAGTTCTCCA
Organism: Camelus dromedarius; assembly: GCF_036321535.1. Taxonomy (NCBI): domain Eukaryota; kingdom Metazoa; phylum Chordata; class Mammalia; order Artiodactyla; family Camelidae; genus Camelus; species Camelus dromedarius. The sequence goes on along the minus strand of NC_087459.1, from coordinate 12,554,422 downwards.
AAGTAGATGTACCATTTTATACTCTACCAGAATTATATGACTGTTCCAGTTACTCCACATCCTTGTCAACACTTAGTGCTGTCAGTGTTTTTTATTTTAGCCATTCTAGATAATATAAGATGATATTACATTGTAATATGAATTCATCTGGTTGACCCCTTTTGTGTGCTTCGTGACCATTCAGATACCTTCTGTTTGAGGTGGATATTTAAATCTCTTGCCCATTTTCTAATTGGGTTGTTTGCCTTTTTACTGTAGATTTGTAGGAATTCTTTTAAGTATTCTGGATACACATCCTTTGTCAGGTATATGTGCTGCAAATACATTTTTTTGATTCTGGGGAAATATATTCATTTTATCAGTGATGTCTAGTGAGCAGATGTTTTTAATGTTGATGATGTCCTGTTTGTTTATTTTTTTCTGTTATGGTTAGTGGCATTTTTTTTTCTGTCCAAAAAATCTTTGCCAGCCCTAAGATTGTAATGATTTTTCTGTTTTCTTCTAGAAGGTTTATAATTTTCGCTTTTACATTTAAGTCATGACCCATTTCAAATTAATTTTATATATGGAATAACATAGGAGTCAAGGTTTAGTTTTTTCCATATGGATATCTACTTGTTCCAACAGCATTTGTTAAAAAGACTTTACTTACTGACTTGACTTGGCACTTTTGTCAAAAATAAATTGACCATGTATGTCTAGGTCTATTTCTGGACCCTTCTGTTCCACTCATTTTTATACCTGTTCTTCTGCCAATATCACACTTTCTTATTTCTTTGACTTTATAAAGTCTTAAAATCAGGTAGCATCCAAATTGTTTTTCTTTTTCAGATTGTTTGGCTATTCTAGATCCTTTGTATTCCACAAAAATTTTAGAATCATCTTGTCTGTTTTTCATTTAGACTGGTTTTGTATTTTTTACTGTAGAAGTCTTATATGTCATGTTTATTTTTTTCTAAATATTTTATATTATTGTTTTTGTAAGTGGAATTGTTCTTTAAATTTCATTTTCAAATTGTTCGCTGCCTCTATATAGGCATATAATTGTTTCACATTGACCTTGTATCCTGCAACCTTTCAAAATTAACTTATTCTGATAGTTATTTTAATATATATTCCACAGGGATTTTTTAATGTACACAATCATGTTGGCATGCTATTAACAACAGTTTATTTCTTTTCCAATCTTTATTTCTTTTTCTTGCCTTATTGCACTGGCTAGCCCTCAGGTATATTGTTAAATAGAAATGGGAAGAGTGGATATCCTTGCCTTGTTTCCAGTATTAGAGAGGGAAGTGCAGTGTTTCCCTTTGAAGGATGATTCTTAGATTGTCCATACAAGTCTTTTTTCAGGTTGAGGAATTTCCCTTCCATTTCCTGCTTGCTAAGAATTTGTATCATGAATAGATGTTGAGTATTTTCAGATGCTCTTTCCATATCTTTTAAAATTGTCATATGATTTTTGCCCTTTATCTTGTTAATACTTTGAATGACATTGATTGGTTTTTGAATGCTTAATCAGATTTGCATTCCTAGGAGAAATCTCACTTGTCATGATGTATTACCCTCTTTAGGTGTTGTTTGATTTGAGTATTTGTTAAGTATTTTTGTATCTTTGTTTATGAGGGTTTATTAGACTGTAATTTTCTCTTTTTTGTATCTTTGTCTAATTTTGGTATCAAGATTATGCTGACCTCATAAAACTAGTTAGGAAATTTCTCTTCTGTTACTTTGTGACAGGTGTATAGTATTTTTCCTTAAATTATTAGTTGAGTTTACCAGTGAAGACATCTGGACATAATTTTTTTTGTGGAATGGTTTTTGATTATGAACTCAATTTCTTTAATAGATACGGCACAGCTTAGGTTTTCTGTTTTCTTGTATCACTTTTACTAATTTGTGTTTTCCAAGGATTATTCTGTTTTATTTATGTTGTCAGATTCATCAACATAAAATTATTAGCTCGAAATAGTCCCTTATAATTTTAGTATCCATAGGCTCTAGAGTTACGTTCCTTTAGAAATTACTGACACTGGTTATTAGTTTTTCCTCTCTTTTTTCCTTACTAGGGTGTTTTACCAATTAATTCTTTCTAAGTACCAACTTTTAACTTCATTAATTTTTCTGTACTGTTTTTGTTCTATTTTTAAAATTTATTTATACTCTTGTTCCTATGACTTCTTCTACTTATTTTGGATTAAGTAGTTATTCTTTGGATTCATCAGGTTTGGGGACTTAATATGTTATTCTCCCACCTTAAGATGGGAACTTAAGTTCTTGATTTTATGTTTCTTCTTTTCTAAAAAAAAGTGTTTAAAGCTGTAAGTTTTCCTTTAATTTCTGTTTAACATCATCCCACATACTTTGATATGTTGTCTTTTCACTGCCATCTATTACAAAATATTTTCTAATTTTTCTCGTGCTTTCTTCTTTAACCCACAAATTATTTGGAACTTCTTTGATAATTGTTGAGGCATGTTTTATGGCCTGGCATATGGTCTGTCTTGGTGAATGTTCCAAGTGTACTTGAATGAGTGTCATGTTCCATTAACATTATTTTAGGTTACATTGGTTCATGGTTTTGCCCAAATCTTATGTATCTTTACTGATTGGTTTTGTTTGTTTGTTTGTTTGTTTTTGGCCTACTTTTTCTTTCAGCCACCAAGAGTGGTACAACTGTGGTTGCAGATTTGTTTATTTCTCCATTTAATTATATCAGTTTTTGCTTCACATATTTTGAAGCTCTTTTGATAGGTATATACCCATTTAGGATTGTTATGTCTTCTTAATGAATTGCCTCTTTTATCATTATGGAATATTTCTCTTCAGTTCTAGTAATAATGTCTTGTTTTTGTTTGTTTATTTTGTCCAATATTAATATAGGCACTCTTATTTCTTATACTTGGTATTAGCCATTTAATGCCAACTTAAAAATTTTGTCTTATGTTTCTTATAAATGGCATATTACTGTGTCTTGCTTTTTTCCATTCTGACAACCCCTGCCTTTTAATCTAATTAATGACACAAGGGTGGGGGAGTCTGTCTCCCATCTTGATGTTTATTTCCTGTTTGTTCTGCTTTTTCTGTGTCCATCTGTTCTGCTTTTCTGTTGCTTCTTGCATCAACTGTGTATTTTTCAGTCTTTGCTGATATTTTAGCATCCCGTTTTATCTTCTTATTGACTTTTTTCTTACACTTCTTTGTGTTTTTTTTTGTCACTGTTCCGGAGTAAGATGGCAAACTATAGTCCACATGCCAGTCTGGCCACATGTTTTTATAAAGTTTTATTGGAACACAGCCATGCCTATTAATTTACATATTGCCTCTGGCTGCTTTGCATTTCATTGGCAGATTTGGGTAGTAGTGACAGAGACCATGTGGCCCACAAAACTGAAACTATTTACTGTCTGTTCCTTTACAGAAAAGTTTGCTGATCCCTGCTGTAGAGCTACACTGTCCAGTACGGTAGCTACTAACCACCCACACACGGCTAATGAGCACTTCAGATGTGGCTAGTCCAAACTGAGATGTGTTGTAAATTTAAAACACACATGTGATTTTGAAGACTTGAGTACATGTTGAAATTATAACATTTTGGATATATTTGGCTAAATAAAAATATTATTAAAATTAATTTCACTTGTTTCTTTTCACCTTTTTTTAATGGTGGCTCCTAGAAAATTTAAAATTGCATATCTGGTCCACAGCATATTTCTGTTGGCCAAGCACTGCTCTAGAGATTATAATATGCCTCTTTCATGTATCACAGTCTGTCTCTAAGTGAAAATTATACTACTTCATGAACAATGTAAGATTTTTACCTAGCGTATATTTCTATCTACCCACCTCCATCCTTTGTGATCCTTTGTCTCATGTATTACTTCTACATTCTGTGAACTTGATACATTGTTGCTTTTGTTCCTTTTCTTTTTCTTTAAACAGTTAATACTTGTAAAGAAAATAGGGGACTAAAATGGCATAAGTATAAACATAAAAATAAACATAAAAATTCAGGCATAATTAGAAAGGTCCAGTTCAGATTGTGTGGGGTCCTTATGTGACTCTTATGACACTTCTCTTGGCTCTGGAGAATTGACTCTGAGATCTTGGGAGACAGCCACAACAGCTGAGCTTCTGAGGTTGACTGTTAGCGGTGCTGACGGGTGGATTTCTTCTGCTGTTTGCAGTGGTGTTGTGGTAGCAGGCTTCTTTTCTTTTCTCTGATAGATTCAGTGTCCAGAACATTCAAGGAGTTTATAGTCGATAACTGGACAGAAGATAGGGCTTAGGTTCTGGGAAGCTAGACTGGCCATAAAGTGGCTTGAGAAGGGAAGAATGAGATTTGGTTTGGTGTCACGAGATCTGAGTCAAGTACAGGTTGGCATGGCATTGGAAGGATCCTCCTTTACAGTGGGTGCTAAAACACTGAAGATCTCACTAACAGATATTTAGTCCCTGTAAATAAACACTGATGTTTGAAATATTCTTGAAAGACAGATGCTATTACCATTCATATTTAATTAAGAATGTTCTATAATTAAAGAAAATGGTCTTCTAAAGCCACTTTGCCCTTGCAGAGATGTGGTCAGGCGTGTCTATGGGTTATTTGCTCTTTGGCTTATTTCAACAGTTAGGAAAAACCCGTTGGCTATTCTCTTCCTTCTCATCTTTCCTTTCTATGAGACTAAATTTCAGCCTTCCTTGAAAATATAGTAGCTCCTGGGAATTCCTGCTCTTGTTGGAAATGCTGAAGGCTATATCAAAGCTATGGTTTTCAGATTTCATGTAATTTTCATCTCAAGTTAGTGGTTTCTGCAAGTAATTGAATGTGCATTTTATATGAGGATATGGAGGGAAAGCCTTTTAGAGACAAAGAAGAATTCCAAACTGTTCCAGGACCCATTGCTTTGTCAGAGGCTTACCCGTTTATCCATAAGTTGGTCTGTGGAGCAAGTGTTTTCCCTCCTCTGACTAAAAAATGCCTTAGAGACAACAGAAGCCACAGGGTGGAAAGGGAACTGACTTACCGGCAGCTGAACCACAAGGGTTCTAGCTTAAGCGCCGCCGGTACCTTGGGAAAGACTTCATTCACTCCTCCCTTGGGTAAATACCCAGCGAGAGCCCAGTATTTGCCTCTGTTTTCTCATCTCAAGTGAAGCATTGTGTTGGAAAGATTGCTTTAGGTCCCTTCTAGCCCTTAAATTCTAAGTGTTTTTACACCGTGCACAGCGTAGGGCATGAGGAGGACACTGGTCAAAGCTCTGGAGAGAGACCCTTGCATCATCTCCTCAAACAGCGGGTGGTTTCCTCTCAACCCAAGAGTTAGATTTTTGAAAATCACTATAGTTGGCTGATTTTTAGTTAAGGAGTATATAATGAAAGTAAGACTGGGTAAAGCAGTGTCACGAGTGAACCTCTGAAAGTCCTTTGTCACACTGAAATACCAAAGGCAGCACCCCGAATAAAGGAAAGATCGTTGACCTTTCATTGAGTACTGCCTTTCAAATTCCCACCTGCCATCTGTATACTAGAATTTCTTGGAAGCTCCTTCTCCCCATGATTTCAAGAAGCTGGTTAGACACCACTCGTCAGTAGCAGAAGAAACTTGCGCTCAGCCCTTTTTGGCCTCTATGTCTGGTCCTCTGCTTTCACATTCATTGTTTTCCTGCTTCTGTGACTCGGAGTGGTTGCCTCTCATCTTCAGACCCACCACCACCCGCCAGTCTCAGCGTGAGTCTCCCCAGCACGAGCCCCGCCCCTCCTACCCTGGTGGCCGTTCAGTCCCTGGCAGCAGTTGAGGGGCACACTCAGGAGCTCTGTGTTAACCTTCTCTTGTTTCTTTTTTTTTACTTTTGAGTCCATTGCAGGAATCTCCATTTAGCTTTGACTGCTGCTTCTGTTCCTGGTCTCAGCTGCCTTTTTCTGGGGAAATTTCCAGTTTTTTTTTTCTTGTTTCCTTCTCGTTCCTATAGCTTAGGAACAGACTTTACATCTGTGTCTCTATGTTAACCAAATGACATTTCTACAATTTGCGAATCCTTAGCTGCTGGAAAGGGCTATAAAAGTTAATCTAATCTAACCACGTCAGAATCTTTCTTGTATTTGGGCAGGTAAATGTTGGCAAATTCACTGTAGATCTTGTGGGTTCAGTATATTTTAGCAGAAACAAAGTGTTTCCTGTGACACTTTTTAAACCATTGGAGTGATAAATGCACATAATTCTTAAAAATTTGTGTGGTACAGGAGAATATAAAGTGAAGGGGGACTTCACTTTATATTCCACACTCCCAGTTCTTTTTCCCAGTGGCTGCTACTCTTACCATGTTCTTTCAGTGGTTTCCACTGTACTTTTAAATAATACCTCTATTTCTTGTCTTAAAAACTTTGAGCAAAACATCTTGATCACTTATAAAAAAGATTAAAAACTTGACACATAGGTATTACCTTCTCTCTCTGTCCCCCTTCTCACTTTGGGTAGTGATGTTAGTTATACTTTTGACTACTTTTTTGTATCTGCACTTTTTTGCTTTCTTGAGAACTTGATTCCAAGAAATGGCAGCAGGTGTACAGTGTCTATAATATGATTGTATAAAGGCAGTATTCTGAAGGAAAAGTTCATAATGGGGCCCACAGAGAAGAAAATATATTCCTGTGACATTCAAGCTTTGCCACCCAAAGGAGAATATTCCAAAGATCTCAGCTTTTTTGTGTGTAGGTTTTTTTTTGAGGGAAATACAATCTTTTCCTTGAGTGACTTTTTTTTTTTTTTTACATATGGGGTATATGGTTAGTAAATTCTTTTAAAATGTCTCTATTTCACCTTCATAATTGATAATGTTGCCAAATATAGACATCTAGATCCAAAATTTTATCCTTTCAGGATTTAAAATACATTGTTCTCACCACTATGATCATTGAGTTACTCTCCTGTTTCCCTTCAAGGAAGGTGCCATGCTTTCTGTGTCTTCGTATCTCTCGTACCTAACCTGATCCAGAGGATGTCCCCAGATGTTTGGTAAATGAATGAATGAATTCTCAAGTGCCAGTTTCCTGAGTGCCTGCTCTGGGCTAGGTCTCCTGTTTCATTTCATGGGACGCTCACAGCAGCACTGTGAGGGAGGTGAGGTCATCCTCATTTCACAGAGGCTCAGGGAGATTAAGCAATTCTTGACAAAGACCTGGGGGTTGATACCAGGTTATCTGCAGAGCCCCGTTCTTTCCACTATCCATCATAGCCCTATAAATTTTCCCAGGTCTGGAATACAGCCCTGTCCTCAAGGGAAGAAAGTCCTCAAACAGATGGCATCTAGGTACATGGCAAATAGGAGACTATTGTCTTAACTGTAATCACCACACATCTAAGAAAACATCTAAGAGCTTGTGTCTTTTTATTTAAAAGTGATATCCTAGGAAGCAGAGGAGAGGCCCCTTTGATTTTCTGCTTTTAAGAATACCAGAACTTTTCATTATAGAAAAATTTTAAACATATTCAGAAATAGAGACAATAAAGTAATGAACGCCTATCTAGCTATCTGTCACGAAGTGTTAACAGTCAGTGTGTGGCCAGTCCTGTTAATTAGTACTCTTTCTCTCTGTCTTTCCTTGAGATAATTTTGAAACAAATCACGGACAGCATAGCACTTCAGTCACGAGTATATATACGTATGTATCTAAAAGAGAAACGTTTTAAAACAAAACTACAATACTACTGCCACATACAAAATTAATAATAACTCTTTAATATCAAATATCCAGTGTTCAGATTTTCAGTTCACAGATTTTTTTTAAAATAATTGTTTTGTTTGACCTCTAGTTCCGAAACAAGTTCACATACTACATTTGGGTGACGTGTCTCATATCTCTCTTGATCTATGAATTCCCTTTCTCTGTGAATTCTCCCCATCCCCACTCCTTTACAGTAGGTTTAAGAAACCAGATTGCTTTGTAGAATTTCTATATTCTGGAACATTCTTTTAAGGCTGTATAACATGTTACCTGACTGCTGTGTTTATAATTAACTGGTAGTTACATCTATAAACTTGATCAGATTCAGGGCTGAACTGAATGGCAAGAGTATTTCATAGACGGTCTTGTATATTTACTTTTGCATCACATTGCGTGGCACAAAAAGTCTACTTTTCTCTCTTTTTATAAGATTGATCTAGTGGGTTAAGATTTTGCTGGCTTGGTTCGTTCATCTAATACAAAGTTCCTGTATCATTTTTCACCTGATGGTCTTTATTAGCCGTTAATGATCAATGACTAGATTCATTATTTCATTAAGGGTTGCAAAAAAGTAATATTATAGTTTATTACTTTATTTATCATCCCAAATGCTGTTACTTAAAGTAAAAAATTTCTTCTCATCATCTACTTGGTTATCTGGAGGTATAGTTCATATAGAAAAAGCAAAATGAATTCTTTAATCTCTCCCCCCAACACATTTTTAAAACCAGTTTTCAGAAAAATTAGTTGGTTTCCTAGCACTTCCTAAAGGTGAGCAATGAGGTTTGTTTTGTTTGTTTCAAACATGTTTTATATATATATATAAACATATATATATATCCACACACACACACACTTTAGTACATTATATAGTTCTATTCTTTTTGATGCTCTGATTACCTTATTTCTGACCAGTAGAACTATGAACCATTTCCAGTTGTCTCTTGAGTTTTCTAATACAATCCCAATAGTTTACTAGCTCCTTTGACTTCTGATATTCTTAAGAAGGTATTCCAAGGTCTTGTACATTTCCTATGTTATATTTGGAATCAGTCATTTCTCCAAGGGGCCTGTTCCTTATGATGGCAAATGGTATTTAGAAACCGTTATCTGGGTTCTAAGGGTGTTTACTGATACTGGATTTCTTATTGTTTATAGCCTTTTTTAATGAAAAGAGCTAGCATGGAAGTTTTCCCTTTTCCTTCCCTCCCACCTTCTTTTTTCCCCCCTCCCTTCCTTCATTTTTTGTTTTTAAGATAAATTTATACTGATTTCCAATTCACTTAGACTCCAGGACTTAATTTAACTTCTTTTAATTTTTTTTCTCTTTTTCCTTAGGCTGAAAATTTTGATTCCCAGTAACATTGAAGTAATTATTTGCTTTATCCTACCTTATATAATAGTTTCAGAATAACTATATCAGTATCATTACTAATAATTATTGAAAAGAATTTTTTTTTGGCTGTCATTTTTGTCCTTAAGAGTATATCTGACTAGAGATAGACAGTCAAGTTACCTTATTTTATAGTCAGTTGAAATAATTCCTTTTTGTGTGGTTAAGCTACCAACTCAATAAACATTTAGGTTTATTTTATTTTTACTTCTAATGGCTGTTTTTTTAAACTTAATTTTGCCTTATAATTATGTAAAACATTTATGTGGTTCCAAAGTGAAATCTACCAAGTTTCTCTCCCTGCCTCCTCGAACTCATTTCCTCCCTCCCTTGTGGTGACCAGTTTTATTAGCTTTTAGTACATCCTTCCATTTTTACAAATACATAAGCAGATATATATATACACATACATACGTATATATACACCCATACATACACATACATACATACGTACACACACACACACACACACATATACACACAGACACACACACACACACACACCCTTTTGTTAGATGGTAATGAACCACACATACTTTTCCCTACCTTCCTTTTCTCATATAGCTGTGTATCTTGGGAGTCACTTTTACTCTGCTTCTCTTAAGATGTGATTCTTTACACTGCAGATGGTTTTAGTGTTCTTCAGCCTCCTTAGTAAAACATACTAACCAGCTAAACCTGGGTGTTTAATCCTAGTTCAAATGATCAACCGTGTGGCAAAATTCATGAATGTTATATTAAGTCAGAGGCTTTGTGAAAAATTAATTCATGACCAGTGCTCTAGTTCAGATGAATCATTCCTCTTTTACCTTTGTTCATCCTCTTATCTCTTTCTCTGTCCCCTTCAGCATAAAGGTATAAAGCTCACTGACACACGGCATGCTTTTTAGAATATCTGCAGAACAATGTGAAAAACAAGAGAGAAAGCTCATTTATTAAGCAGATTCTTCATCCCAGCCACTGTGCTTGGTGCTTTACATCATTTAAAAAAAAAAAATCTATCTAACAACTCAGTGAAATCCTTGGTGTATATTCCTGATTTATCTATGAAAAAGTTGAGTCTCAGAGCAGCTAAATAATTTAGCTAAAGTTACACAGGGTTCTAACTTACAGGCATTCTGGATCCATAGCCCAGTGTATTAACTTGCCTCTTAGAAACATGGCACATCTACACCTAAGAGTGCGCGTGTTTGAGAAAGACGCTATCTCAGTTTTAATAAATCATGTTTTCTAAAAAAAAAAAAAGAAAGCAAGCAAATGAACAAAAAACCTGTGTTAAAAAAGCCTTAAGGTTAATACATCCGAATTTCAAACTTCATTCTTTGAGGAGAGGCTTTAGATACCTAGTCCCACAGATCATCAGTGTAAAACTGTTAGTGTTTTAATTTTTTAAAAAGAAACAAATGACTCTGGGATGTACAAGCCAGTATCAAAAATACTGAGATGCCATCCTTCTGGTATGCTCAGCACTCTTCATCTCCTTAGTAGTGGCCTTTGGTGGATTATTTGGTTGATTTTAAGTAGAGGAACTACAGCAAGTCCAGAGGAAAATGACTCGGTGATGAAAGGAAGGGGAGATGTTGAGTCTGTTCAGCCTGGAAAGGAGGAAGGGAAAGGGCAGTAGGAACTACCGTCAACATTAGGAAATCCCATAATCAGAAGAGCAGTGGTTCTTGATCCTCCCAGAGGGCTGAGGAAGAACCCTGAGGGGGCTTACGTAGCATCCTTAGTCCCATTTTGCTGATAAGAAAACTCAGAAGTGTCTTGCTGCAGATCACAGAGTTGGTGCTGTCATGAATGCTTTCATGCTTTATAATAGCAGTAATGTTCGAAAATTAATGTTTCCTTTCTGTATCTTCGTGTTATTTATTTGATTAACCATAATTAATAGTAATTATCTCTGTTTCTAATATGTTATGTTGTTCATACTTACCTTCATGTAAGAAAGGATAATTATTTTTGATGATGCTAATGGGGGTTTTTTGGGGGGGGTGAGGGGTAATTAGATTTATTTATTTAATTTTATTTTGATAGAGGTACCAGGGATTGAACCCAGGACCTTGTGCCTGCTAAGCACGTGTTTTACCACTGAGTTATACCCTTCCCACGATGGTGCTAACAGTTGAAATTGCCCTCAACTCACTTAGATGATAGGGAAGTAAAATGCTATTTTTTCACATGTATGTTAACTAAACAAATTTCCTATTTGAGGTACTCTGATCACGTGCAGTTGGGATTACTCCTGTGGTATTTGTAGTATAGTTTTAGCTGAAATAAAGTACGAAATATGTAAATTCTCTATTTTAATTGCCAGGTGTGGAAATCTGACAGTTCATTTTCTGGCAGTTCTTCTTTGACACTTTATACTTCTTAAAAATTCTGCTAGTACACCACAAGCCAGCATAAGCCACAGTGTGCTTGTGCTTTTGGTGGGAAAACTGGGTGTGAGGCTGGAGAGTGGCTGCTGTGACCCAGAACCAAGTCGGTTGTTGTACTGAAAGGGGTTTGATGTTTAAAGGCTGTCCACGGGTTTGGGGGTGCGTCTTTTGTCTGTTGAAGGGTCTCTGAAGCAAAGATTCTGTTTTGTTCAGCTGCATCACTGGTCATATAGAAGCCAGATGCTTGCCGGAGAGGAGCCATCAGACCCTCCCTTTCGTGCCCCTTTTTCCCAAATGCAAGAGAACCCAAATTGGCTGTGTATTTTCAAATCTCCATTTCCGCAGGAGAGCTAATCATAGAATCTAGTGATGGCTAAATCGATGTTTACTATACAATTCTCCAAATTCTTTTGGGTACTGAAAATTTTCGTAATAAAGATTCTGCAACCCTCATGGTAGCATCTTTCAGAATAAACATCTATAATTGATTTCAGTGGCAACACTTCAATGTAGGTACAAAATAAGAACATTACATTTTACCTTGTTTCCATATAGTACATTAATAACTCAAAAGAATTAATATTTGCTTTATTGATGCTACTTTAGAGCCATGACTATATTCTTTAATTCTTTCGGCTTGAAAAGTGTAAGTTTGGAGGTTTTGATTTGGGTCTTGTCTTTACTTTGTCATCTCATCATTGGTTTGAATAAATATATAATATGAATGTCCATTTAGGATAGCTGAGTTGGTGGATATGATGCCATTAGAATTAGGGTAGCATTGTGCACATGGTCAGGAGCGTTCTTTTTATCCTTTTCTTTCATCCCCGGTTTCTCTCTCTCCATTAGCTCAGACCCTTTGGCTACAGTGGGCATCAGATAAAGGTGAGTGCCAGAGCAGAGAGAGACAGTTGGATCCTTCGAGGAGTAGGAAAGCCCCACCTACCTCTTTACTTCATCATCATTTGTGAAACAGTAGCTTATTTCCAAATTTGAGCCTGTCCAGTTGACATTTTAGGAGTTTATTCCTTCTCAGGTTGGGTGTACTGAGTTTATAAGAAAAATAGAAACAACCAAAATTGACCATTTCCAAAGAAATGAAATGTCTTCAGAAACATGTAGGATTAAAGACACTGATGCTGTAAATTTTGTTTTAAGTAACTGGCTTCGAATTTTTTCTTATGTGTCATTTCCACTTGTAAATGCTACAAACTGTGGAATACAGTAATGTAATTGGAGGCTGAAGACGAGTCTAGGTTGTAGGACATTTTTGAGGAAGTGTAGATATATTCTTTTTTTAATTTACTTTTTATTGAGACATAGTTGATGTACAGTAGCAGATACATTCTTTTAAAGAGGAAGTAGCACCTATAACTGTGTGAGCAAACATGTTACTTGATAAAGCACATATTTGTGGAGCTGGAAGGGACTTGGAGGTGATCTGATCCATCCCCCATGACATTACAAAGGAGAACTGGAGCGTCAGAGAAGCTTTGTCTTATTTAAGGTCACAAAGCCAGTTAGTAAGGCAGCTGAGAGTACCCATTTAACGTAACCAGACAAGTAGTGATTTACTGTTGACATAGTGGTTTTACACACGTTAAGTGGCTCTTTGTGAAGTCCTTGGCATTTTTTTTTCCTTTAAAATATTTTCAATGAAATACGTGAGCATTGTTTTTTAAAGCCAAATAATACCAAAAAATTTTATAATGAAAAGCAGCAGTCCCCTGCCATCCCTATTCTGTCCTCAGGCAACCATTTTTAGCTCTTTCTTTCTATATTTACCCTATTTCTTGAAGTATTCTACTCATTGCCATCTTGATTTTTCTGTTTATCATTGACTTGCAAATATGGTAATCTTGTCCAGTCATTTTTGTGGACCTGTACTATATGCAAAGCAGGAACTGTCTGTGGTTTTAAAATTTTCCCTCAGCTCCCTACGTTGTCTCTGTTTCCTCAGTTTTTTCTCTCCGAATGTTGATCTGTTGTGGTTTTTGTCTCTCAAAGGCTTTCTTCAAATATTTGACTATTTTTGGCCATCCAGTATTCTTTAAGAAAGAACTTAAAAGGGGTGAGAAGTTCTTGGAGGCAGAACTTACTGATGGTTTTTCTTAGAGTGATGAGGTGAGAAGCTGGCTTTGTGATTATATACCTTTTCTGTGACTCTTGTGCTTTTCTTTAGGGCTTGTGCTTTTTGTGGTCTACGTAAGAAATCTTTGCCTAAACTAGGCTCATAAAGATTTTATTTTTTTTATAAGTTTAATAGTTTTTTTTTTTGTTTTATGTTTAGGAACATGATCTGTTTTGATTTGACTTTTATATATAAGTGTGAGACATAGGTACAAGTTCTTTTTTGCATGTGGTTGTCCATTTGTTCTAGCACTGTTCTTTTGAGAATGCCGTCCTTTCTCTACTGAATTACCTTGACTCCTTTGTCAAAAACCAGTTGGCCATAGATGTTTGTGGATCCGTTTCTAGGACTCTCTTCTGTTTCGTTGACCTATATGTCTATCCTTACACTAGTACCACACTGTCTTGATTTATACTAAAGTTTTATAGTGAGTCTTGAAATCAGATAGTATATCCTGCAACCTTGTTCATCTTTTCTAAAAAATGCTCATTCCAAGTCCTTCACTTTTCCACAAAAAGTTGAGTCAGTTTGTTGATTTCTACAAAAAGCCTGCTAAGACTTTGATTTGGATTGTGTTGAATCTATAAGATAATTTTGGGGAGAATTAACATCTTAACTATATTGAGTGTTCCCACCCATGAACACAGTGTATCTTTTCATTTGTTTAAACTTACTTTCGGGGGAGGGTACAGCTCAAGTGGTAGAGCTCATGCTTAGCATGCATGAGCTCCTGGGTTCAATCCCCAGTACCTCCTCTAAAAATAAATAGGTGTAATTACCTCCCCCACCCCACCAAAATAAAATAACTAAATAATACAATAATAAATAAATTAAATATAAAAAATAAATAAAATGTTAAATTTACTTTGATTTCTCGTATCAGTGTATTATAGATTTCAGCATACAAATCTTACACATGCCTTATTAGAGTTGTCCCTATTTAGTATTTTACTTTTTGATGGTTTTGGAAGTCATATATTTTTCTAGTTTGATTTCTAGTCATTCATTGCCTAATATAAAGAAATGCAGTTGATTTGTATATTTTGACTGTGTATCCATGGATTTCAGTAAGTTCACTTATTAGTTCTGATAACTTTTTGTGGATTATTTGGTATTTTCTGTTTAGACAATCATATCTGCAAATAAAGCCAACTGTATTTCTCTCTGTCCAGTGGACCTGATGAATTTCATTTCTTTCTCTTGCCTTATTGCACTGGCAAGGGCCTCTAGTACAGTGTGGAATAAAAGTGGTGAGAGCCAACATCTGTGTCTTGTTCCTAATCTAGGGCAAAAGCATTCGTCATTAAGAGTAATACTAGCTGTGAGGACTCAGTTGTAGAGATTGACTTGCTGATTTTCACGTTGGAGGAGATAAGCCTGACTGCTGGTGCTCTGGGTACTGATGGCTGAAGGAAGCTGGGAGCCTCACTTCTCAGTATGTGGGGGATGCTGCATCCCTCGTTACTCAGTTCTTATTGCCCCGCTCAGTCTCATTCTCCAGTGCAGGACTTGGTGCTTCTGTGAGGGGATCAGTTTCTCCAGAGACTAAACCTCCTGTCCAGCACCTGTTGGCCTTGGGGGTCCCCTAGCTTCCCAGGGATTGGGGGTGAGGATCCTAGGACAGCCTTTCCTCCTCTTGGCATAGCTCAGTCCTCATCACCTACTTCTTCCAGGCATCTGGTGCCTGTCATTTGGCGAGACTTTGCACGGCTCTGTCGGTTGAATCAGCTTTTTATATGACACTTAGGTTCCTGTTTCCTCCTCTATGCAGCATTCTTTGGCACTCTTCTCCCTACTTGTCACCTCCAAAGAGAGTGTCTCCAGTGTGAGCTGACATCCCATCCTCTGCTGCTGCCCCTCCTGTCCTCTGTGCCTTTGTAAGGATGTATCTCTCTTCAGATGAATACCTGTATTCAATTGGTTATGTTTAACTTCCTGGAAATTTTTTAAAAAGTAGTTTACTTTCTAAAATGGTTGGGCTTTCAGTATGGTGGAGGAGTCATTTTGTTTTGATTACATTACGGGTTAGATTAGTAAATCCTTTTATCAGAGCCGAAAGTAAATTTTAGTTGCAAAAGTAAAACCTCCTTCTAGCCTCTGAAAATTTCAGATGTTCTGAACTCAGCTTCAATTAATTGTATGTTGAGTATAGGTTTTTAATTTAGGAATCAGTATTAATTTCTTTCGTCTTCGTTATCAGTACATTTTTTCTATGTTGAATTAAAGTGAGTTAGCAGTAGGGGATTGTTTAGCCAGCTTCAAACCACATTCTGGTAAAAAATATTTCTAGTTGAATGTCCTTGATTCTTTGAAACCCAGAACCAGTTTTTCTCCCGTTTAGGCTAATTTACAAATAGGCTGGACTGAACACATACTCACACAACACATTCGCGTGTTCTCTCCACCCCCCACCATTCCACAAAAGGTGTCTTTTATTTCTGGATAGCTATCATCCAGACATACCTTACTTAATGTTAATTTTGCTTTTCAAACTCAAATGCCTTATTAGAAATAAGAATCACAATTGACCAGCGATCTCCAAGGGGCTGCCTTCTGAACTGGGCATAGGCTGTCCAGCACCCTCCCCTCATCCACCCAGACGGTGCCTGAAAGCGCAGGAACAGTCATGCTTATGGAATTTGAATTCAGCATGAGAGTTTCTGAAAATAATAAAAACGCATTTTCTAAGCTCCCACTTCCCCAGATTTTTCCAGTTCATTTTGCTGCGTGAGTTAGTTTTTCACAGTGGGACATTCCTTCCTTCCGTTAGCTACATCTTGTGGGGAATGTGTTTTTATCCTGACCAACTGGGGGAGCTGAAGTTGACTCTGTACTAGCCTGGAAACCGTGTTAATATTATGCATAATTCAGGACAGGATAGGCAGTTTGGTGTTTGTCAGTTGCCTTATTGCTTTGGCCGGGGGAGCATTCACTTACTTCACCCTTCAACATACCTTGACTGCAAAGGGCTGACTGACTCTCTGCAGATTCTGTGTGGGTGCTGGGAGCCTTGCAGTCAGCAGGGAGTGTGAGATCCTGCTCTCGCTGAACTCATGTTCTAGTGGCAGAGAGAGGATAAACAAGTCAAGAAATCACTAAGAAGCACAGGCACAGATGAGTAGGAAGAGCAGAACAAAACAGGGTAGAAGGATGATGCTACACGGTGGGGGCTGCCCGGGCCCCTCGGGGTGTCAGGGGAAGCCTTTCTCAGAGTTCCTTCTC
Organism: Camelus dromedarius; assembly: GCF_036321535.1. NCBI lineage: Eukaryota > Metazoa > Chordata > Mammalia > Artiodactyla > Camelidae > Camelus > Camelus dromedarius. The sequence continues at coordinate 12,537,573 of NC_087459.1, read as the reverse complement.
TGCTGAGACCTGCACAGTAAGAACTGGCCCTGGGGAGATGGGGTGGCACTGAGGCTCTGAGCAGTTCAGAGAGCACTGGGCTTGGAGGACAACCTTGGATTTACCTAAGCAGCTACACGGCCTGGGGGAAGTCACTTATTCTAAGGATGAGGTTTCTTGCCTGTAAAATGGGAATGAAAACATGTTCAGCTTCAAACAGTCATATGTAAGTGTCAAATGAGATGATTTTATAAACTGGGCAGCCCTTTAAAATGAAAGGTGGTTGTTTTATCCAGCAGCATGAACCTCCCAGCCAGCTAAAGGACTTACTCTGTCTTTAAGGCTCACTTCAAAGCTACAGGAATAAAAACAATGTGATGCTGGCATAAGGAAAGACAAATAGATAATGAAACAGAACAGAGTCTAGTTTGGGGCCAGCTGATTTGCAGTAGTGTTGCCGTGCAGGAATTCCTTCCTGGCATTTCTAAAGACATCTGTATGTTATTCCCAACTCATGAAAAATATCAGTCGAGAAGTCCAGATAAAAGAGAAAAAAATCTGTGGGAATTAAAGTTTAACCATCAACGTGGACATTACTAGTTGAAAGAAATCTTCTGATGTAGAGTTGAAAGCAAGAGTGGAATCAGTGTCAAAGGTTAAAGTCAACGTTTCTGAAGTCAGAACAGGAGCATGTGAGAGAGAAGGGGCCACTATCAAATCCTTCTTGTTTGTCACTGTCGCCATGTTGTTAGGTGTGTGTTCATGGCCCTGTCTGCTCTTAACAGTGAGTCATTCTTATAAATAAGACTATATTAACAAGTTCACACACAAAAATACACTTTATAAAAATCCTGTGAATCATGTTCCAAGAAATAAGTTTTGGAAGCAGTCCTTAAATTGGCAGTTTCAAAACATGTACTGTTAACTTTGCTAGGGTATCTGAATGTTACGTTATCTTAATAGAATCCAATACTGTTTCAGTGTTTGAATATTTGCTGTAGGCTACAGTTCTTTGTAAATACTTGTACAGAAGGAATGCAAAGACAAAATGTAAATGTCATTGTGGAATACTCTGATATGAAATCAGCGGATCTAAAATCTGAGTGAAGGACAAGCAATATCAATTTTAACAGCAAAACCAAAATCAAGGCAAGCAGGCAAAATATTTTTACCTCTAAGAAAGGAAATGAGCTTATATGAAGCAATATGTAGTTTAACACCCAACTTGGATTTGCTTTGGACACACTCAAACAGTTTAACCAACATCAGCACAACATGAAAAAATTTTTTCTCCATCTAGAATATTTGTTTTCTGACAAGTATTAATGCTTAATATTAATATTAAAATCTCATTTAAGAATAACTTCTAAATATTAAATATTTGTGACATCTTTTAATTTTTTAATTTATTGGGTATCCATTTAGTGCTGTTTTATTCTTTTTAATGTTTTCTATTACCAAATGTCTCTATCAAGTAGAGTTTTTTTTACATTTTATTGAAATATATAGTTTTGTCGCAGTATATTGGTTCATAATAATAGTAATTCATACATTTATTATTATATCTTACTTTACCAAGCTAACCTTTGAAACTTTTAATATAACCCTTATCACAGAAAAGTGATTGACTGTGATCATACGTTACTATTTAAAATCATGTAATAAAGTGCTATGAAAAATGTAAGATAATATATGATCAGGATATTCCAGTTTCATGCTGTCAGATCCTGAAGATTAATAACGTAGGAATTTGGAAAAATTAAAAATTTCTGACAAAGGTGCTGGGAATTCGGTAGGCAAAGGTTAGTTTTGTCAATAAACAGTTCTGAAACAAATGCAAAAAACTGAACTTCCACTCCTATATCCACCATATACATAATGAATTTGAAATGACTTATAGACCTAAATGTAAGAATTAAAACTATAATGCTTCTAGAAGGAAAGATGGGGAATAAAGTCTTAGTAATCTTGTGCTACAGACTGAATTGCGCCCCCACTGCACCCTCCAGATTCATATGTTGAAACTCTGACTCCCCGTGTGATGGTATTAGGAGATGGGGCCTTTGGGAGGGAATTAGAGTCAGATGAGGTCATGAGGGTGGGGGTACCTCACGATGGGATTAGTGCCCTTGTAAGAAGAGGAAGACAGAGAGATGGCTCACTCCTCCCATCACCAAAACACTGCAAAAGAATTTGAAGAAGATTTAAATAAATGAAAAGATACCCCATGTTCATGGATTTGAAGACTTAATGTTGTCAAGATGTCATTGCTAGCCAAAGTGATCAGTGTGATTCAATGCAGTTTCTTTCAAAATTGTAATATTTTTTCTAGAAATAGACAAGTTCATCCTAAAATTCATATAGAATCTGAAGTGATCCCTACTAGTCAAAAAAATCTTGGAAAAAGAAAAACAAATTTGGAGGCCTAACACTTGCTGTTACCAAAACTAACCAGACAGATAGACTAATGGAATAGAATACAGAGCCCAGAAATAAACTTTCACATATTTAGTCAGATGATTTTCAACAGATGTTATCAAGACCGTTCAATAGGGAAAGGACAGTCTTTCTGTATAAAGTGGTGTGTTGGGTAAACTGTATATCCACAGGCAAAGGGTAAAATTGGATTCTGACCTAACACTATATACAAAAATTAACTCAAACTGCATCAAAAACCTATGCATAAGAGCTAAAACTGTAACACTCTTAGAAGACAGCATAGGAGGAAACCTTCATGACATTGCCCAAAGGCATAGGCAACAAAAGAAAAGACAGACAAACTGGACTTCATGAAAATTATAAGCTTTAGTGCATCAAAAGACACTAACAACAGAGTGAAAAGGCAACCCACAGAATGGGAGAAAACATTTTCAAATCATATACCTGATAATGCATTAATATCTAGAGTTTATAGAGAACTCCTGAAACTCAACAGGAATAAAAAGGCAGACAACCTGATTTGAAAGTGGGCAAAGAACTTGAATAGACATTTCCCCAAAGAAGTTTTACAAATGACCAGTAAGCACATGATTCTCAACATCTCTGATCATTAGGGAAAAACGCACATTAAAACTGTGAGATACCACTTCACACCCGTTGCAATGGCTGCCATTAAAAAAAAAAAAAGCCAGAAAATAAGTGCTACCGAGGATGTGAGAAATTGAAACCTTGTGCACTGTTGTTGGGAATGTAAATTGGTACAGCCGCTGTGGAAAACAGTATGATGTTTTCTCAAAAAACTAAAAATAGATGTGCCATATGATCCAACAATTCCTCTTCTTGATATATACCCCCAAAGAATTGAAAGCAGAATCTTGAAGAGATGCTTTTGTACTCATGTTCGTAGCATTATTCACAGCTAAAATGTGGAAGCATCCCAAGTGTTCATTGATAGATGAATGAATAAGCAGAATACAGTATATATACAATGGAATGTTACTCAGCCTTTAAAGGGAAGGGAATTCTGACCCATGATACAACACGGATGAACCTTGCTTAACATTATGCTAAGTAAAATAAGCCAGTCACAAAAAAAAAAAAATACTGTATGATTCCACTTACATGAAGTACCTACTAAAGTAGTCAAGATCAGAGACAGAAAGTACAATAGTGGTTGCCAGGGGCTGGGGGACAAGGGACTGCGGTGTTTAGTGAGTACAGAGTTTCAGTTTTGCCAGGTGAAGAGAGTTCTGGAAAAGGATGGTGGTGATGTCACACAACAATGTAAATGTACTTAATACCACTGAAATACATGCTTAAAAATTGTGAAGATGCTAAGTTTTATATTACATGTTTTTTACCATAATTAAAAAAAAAAAAGAAACGCAGAAAAGCCTTTACACGAATGTTCATAGTGTTGTTTATAATCACAAAATACTGGAAGCAGTCCAGATGTCCATCCACTGGTAAATGAATAAATGAATTGCAGTATAGACAAATTATGAAATACTACTACTTAGTGATAAAAGGAATGAAATACCAATGCTTCCAGCTGTGTTGCTAGTTCTCAGAGTGTTATGCTAAGTGTGAAATCAAACAGAAAAGACTAAATACTGTATGATTTCATTCAGATGAACTACTAGAAAAGGCAGGACTAAAGGGACTACAGGCAGATGACTGGTTGCCGGGAAGAGAATTAAGTGCACAGCCGCACATGGAATCTTTTTAGAGAAAGGGAACTCTTCTATATTTTGATTTTTGTAGAGCTTAGCATGGTTATATACAGTTCCAAAAATTAGCTGCACACTCAAACTGAGTGAATTTCATTGCATTGTAAATGATACCCTAATTTAAAACAAAGAAGGGAAATTTTCCATGAGGCAGTCAGATTTCTGTGCTTTTACAGGAAAACGTGTTTGTAGGAGCTCATATTGTGATCTTTCTATTAGCAAACATTTTTTTTCTGCTAAAAGGGAAAAGTTAATGGAGATACTCACCCTCGCAGAATTTGATTTGTAGTTACTGCATTGTTAACAATATCTTGCAGCAAAATTCTAAATTTGACCGAAGAGCCATTATAACCAGGATGGCTTATCATTTGCATCCCCCATATAAATGCTAAACAAGGTTTATTGTTCAATTTTGACATGCCAAGTTGTGTCTCTAACATTTTTAAAAAATTAATCACCACTTCTTCAGTGGATTTAAATGTGCACTTCCTACTCACTATAAAGTAGCTCACTTTGTGCTTGATAATTCCACATGCAAAGTGAGCTCAGACTGCTCTGCCTGATTTTCATTTTGACTTTAGACCTTTAAAATCAATACATAAAGAAATAGCTTATCAGCATGCATGTACTGAGGGTGTCTGTACGGGACACACACACGTACATCTGTACCTTGAAAGTGTGTAATCAAAAACTTAAAGGCAGTACTTCATAAATCTGGTTTTTAATGTAAAATAAAACTGTTTTCGATCTAAAACTGCTTTAGTTCAGCTATATGGGATACAGTCAGAGTTTTTATTTTTATTAGAGAATAATGGTTGAGAAAGTTTTATGTTGGTGTGGCTAATACATACATGTACATATTTAAACATATGAATTGTATTAATTTCACACATGTCTGAGGGCTTTCTCAGGCAGGATATCTAGTAAACAATAGCCCTCCCTCGGAAGCAAAGGATTCTTATTTGAGAGCAGAAACTACAGATTAAGAACTTAAAAGATAGGTTGTAAATTAATTGGGAAAATATTTCTGAAATTGCTTTGTAAACTTAAAAATTACATAAAAATGAGAACTTTCCAGAGGCAAGGTTTCAGCATAGTCCCTGAGGCACGGTAGACTCTCAGAAGTTTGTGGAGAGGAACATAACAGGTTCATGGGTCTCGCTGGCCAAAAATACCACAGTAACCTATGGTTAGAATAAAAATAATGTATTCCAGCAAATGCCTACAAAATCATCATCTGCAGATTAATGCTGAAGTTAAAGCGATCAGCCTGATGTTCATAGAAAACCTACCTATTGTTGAGGTCTGAGTTTTGACAAAAGCATATTCTGTGTAAAGATAGCATCAACATCACCCCAGAAAGTTCCCTCAGGTTCCCCCAATCAGTCCCTGCCTGCCACACCACCCCCATTCTTCTGAATTTTTTCTCCGTAGTTCAGCCTTTTCTGGAATTTAATATAAATGGAATTATGGAATTCCCACTGTTTTATGTGAAGGCTTTATTCACTTAGAATGTGCTTGAGATTGCTCCATGTTGTTTGTATCAAGAGCTCCTTACTGTTACGTGCCAGATGTATTTCATTGTATACCTGAGGCACAGTTTGTTTATCCATTCTCCTATGGATGGGCATCTGCACTGTTCCCATTTTTTGTATATTATGAATAATAAGGATATGTGGCCTAAAGGCCCCTGGAGGCAGGCAAGCAGAGTGTTCCAGGAAGCGTGGAGGGAAAGGAACACTAAACAGAGGAATTGGAGAACATTCTAAGAGGCTAGGGGTATTTGAGCAAGAAAAGGCGGGCAGTAAGGCATTGGCACAAACAGGAGCATCAAAATGGGAGCTCTAGGGCATGTTGGGCTGAGAAGCCCACTAGTGGGACGACGGATACGTGGACGATTGCCTGTAACGGAATGCATTATGGTGAACATACATTGTCTTTGCAACTCGACTGCCTTGTGGAAGATAAGGCTAGAAAAGCAGATGGGGACCCAGATGACAGAGGATCCTGGATGCTGTGCCAGGCAGTTAAAATTCAGGTTTATAGCAGAGAGCTGTAGAAGTCTTTGAGCTGGGACTGTCTGATCAAATCTCTGCTTTGGAAGAAGTTTGGTAACATCGGAAGGAATAGATCTGAAGGGGAAGGGAGCCTGGGAAGAGGAGGAGAGAGAGGGACTAGCCACTTAGGATCTCTTTTAAGAGTCTCGGGACAAGATAGGGAGGGCTCATGGCGGCAGTGTGAGGAAAGGCCTGGAATGGTGGCTGAGAGTAAACTGGGCAGGACTGGAGGGTGTTTGGAGGTGGCCCGTGGGAGGTGCTCGTTATGTTGGTAGAATATTGGTTAAATGAGGGCGTGAGCTTCTGAAGGAGCAAGGGCCCGGGCACTGAAGAATGGGAAGGGGCAGATGCTGACTTCAAGGGCGTGAGCCTGAGTGGCTGGAAAGGGATTCGCTTGTATCAAATGAGACATTTTGTTAATGGGTCAAGGCAGCTTCTTCCTTGTGTTAGTAGGTTGGTGATGTATTTCAGAGTCGTGTATAAGCACGCACACACCCCAGTCCTAGGTTGTGCCGCAGCAGACAGGCATCAGGAGGCATTCCTCAATGAAATTTTTTTCCTTATTTATTAAACATCATGCTTCCCAAGTACCCTGAATGATTTTATTTTTCACTTTTTATTTGGAAATAATTTTAAACTTTAAAAGCATCACACAAATATTGCAAAGAACCCCTATGTATTCTTTATCCCGATACCTCAGTTGTTAACATTTTGCTGTTTTTCGCTTTGTGTGCAAACGCTCTCTCTTCCTCCCTCTCCCTTTCTCCCTCTCTGTATATACATGTTCTGTGTTACATTCTCTCTCCCTCCTACCTTCTCTTTTTTTCTCCATACCCTACACCCCAGCACACTTATTTTTTTCTGAACCATCCTAGAGGAAGTTAGATACATCTTGGTCCTTTAATCCCTAAATACTCTAAATAAGGATATTCTCGGGTCTAACTCTAGTCCAGTTTTCAACCTCAGTAGTTTAACACTGATGTAATACTTTAATCTGCTGTTCATATCCCAGTTTTATTATTTGATCCAGTATTATCTTTATAGCTCTTCCCCTGCAGTATAAGATCCAGTCTGTGATAATGTGTTGCAACTAGTTTTCAATGTCTCTTTTATTTTTTTTTTAACATTTGGTTTTCAATGTCTCTTTAGTCTTTTTTATAACAATGACATTTTTGAAGGACACCAGCCCCTCCCCCCACTTTTTTCAGTAAGATATTTTTCACTTGGATTTGTCTGATGTTGCCTCATAATTATATTCAGGTTATACAATCTTGATCAGAATACTGTATAAGTGATGCTGTGTCCTTCTCAGGGTATCTGTCTCAGGAGAGACACTTTAAGACCATGCAAATATCCTGGCTGTTCATTGAAACATCTCCCTTGATTTAGCATCTGTTGATAGTTTTTGCATCAATCATTCTTCATGTGATGGTTGCCAAAGGATGATTTGCGAACTCCATCTCTCTCTCCGCCTTTACTATTTCATAGTCAGCATTGAACTGGAATTAAGAGCTCTCCCTCCTCTCTCTGTCTGTCTGTATTACATGTTGATGTAGACTCATTGATTCCTGTTGTTTTCAAAGGCTTAGAATTTATTATTGCCCCTTAATTATTTTGGTGCTCAAATAATTGGCCAGTGGGAGCCCTTTCCACCTGGTTCTCATGTCCCTGTGTCGTGCCCCATCATTTATTCAGCAGTTTCCTACTTTCTGGTATTGCAAGATGTTCCGAGTTCATTTTGTGCTCCTTTATTACCCCAACGCTGGAATAAGCTGCTTCTTTAAGGAGCCCTGGTTTGATTTTTTTTCTAATGGGAAATGGTGTTAGATATTAAGATCTGGACACTAGATGTGTTCATGGCCACTGTTGGTTTTTTGTTTTGTTTTGTTTTTTCTGTAGGTCCTTTCAATGGGCAGAACTAGGAAATATGTGCATGGATATACACACATATATCCCATACATATATGCATACACTTAAACGTGCACAGATAGAAACATACTTAACTTAGAAATCCCAAGCCTGGGCCCGTATCTCCAGTTCTATTCCATCCCCACAGGGCTTCCCTCAGCCTTCCTCTATACCAGTATTTGCATCTCTGTCTTCCAACTTCATCAACACATTTACTAATTTCCAGAGCATTATAACATATCCAGGTATTTTCAGAATTACTTAACTCATTCAACTACAGAAGCAAATCTACGAAAGAATTCAAGATTTTTGTTGCAATTCCCCCGACGTTCCACTCAAGATTGGTAATATCACGTTCATAAATTGCTCTTTTTCACCTTGCTTTTTTCACCATTTTCAGTGGAAATCATCTATATGAGATCTTTGAGATCTTCACTCTTTCTTGTAACTGCTTAGTTATGTTGACTGTATGTACCATAGTTTATTCATCCAATTTCCTGTGTTTAGAGATTTAGGCAGTTAGCAATAATGTATCATGATCACAAATAAAGCTACAATGAGTAGTCTTGTACTTGAATATTTTTGCTTTGTTGGAGGTGTATCTTCTGAATTCCTGGAAGTGGGATTGCCAGCTCAGAGAGTAAATGGATACGCAGTCTTGTTAAATACTGCCACATTCCCTTCCGGAAGAGTCCATTTGTACCATTTTTCATTCTCACCAGCAGTGTATGAGGGCCTTTTTTTTTCCAGTCTTGCCAACAGACTATTTCATCAAGCTTTTGGTTGTTGTTGTCAATCTCGTGGCTGAGAAACGACATCTCAGTGTTGTTTTATTTTGCATCATAAGAGGAGTTGAACATCTTTTCATGTGTTTAAGGGGTGTGTGTGTGTGTGTTAGTATGTAGTAAGCTGTTTATTCATAGCTTTGCCCATTTTTCTATAGGATTTTGGTCTTTTTTCCTTCAACGCTGACTATCACTTGTATATTAGGGACATTAGCCCTTTATCTGTGATATAGGTTACAGATATTTCCTCCTGGTTTGTCATTTGTCTTTTGACTTTCTCGTGTTATTTATTACCATGCAAAGGATTTTTATTTTTATGTGATTAAATTTATAAATCTTTCATTGCATATGGATTGTGAGTCATAGTAAAGTCTTTTTCAACACCCAGGTTTTGGAGAAATTCATCCTTGTTTTCTTCTGGTACTTATATACTTTCATTTTTCACAGTTAGATATCTGATCCATTAGGTGTTTAGTCTTTTTTCATGGGCAAGGAATGGGTCTAATTTATCTTTTTCCAGTTGTCCCACTACCATTTTTTAAAAGTCCATACCTGCCCTGTAATTTGGGGTACCACCTTTGTCAGCCAGTAGATTTCTGTATGCAGTTGAAGCTATTTCTGGACTTTGTGTTTCTTTAAAGGAAATCATTTTATTTTATTTTATTTTATTTTATTTTATTTTATTTTATTTTATTTTATTTTATTATTTATTTCTATGGAAGTACTGGGGATTGAACTTGGGACCTCATGCAGGGTAAGCATGCACTCTACCACTAAACTATACCCTCCCCCCTGGACTTTGTATTTCTTGAAGTACTTTGAATGCTGATGGTTCCAGCAGAGTTTTCATTAAACATTTATGTTCCAGAGGCTGCCAGGTTCCAGGGTTTACAGCACAGAAGAATTTTTAGGCCTCTTACCCTTTTGTGATGCAAGGGTATCTCCTTATGATCTTCTTACTTACAATTTCTGAATTTTCCAAATTTTCTGAAACCATCCAAAAATTGTTTTAGTCTTTTTAAAAAGTTGAAATCAGTTTTCAGACAGTAAACTTTAGCATGTTTTTAATGAACCCCTCCCCCCCAATACTACCTTTGGTATCCTGCCCTTTCTTCATATCCCCTCAGTAAAAGAGATGTTTCAGAAAGCTGCATAGAACAGATGTGAAAAGAGGACAGTGGCGGGCCAGCCAGCCAGTCTTAAGGTCATCTGCTCTGAGCTCTGTTCTGCTTCCTATGGCTGCTAAGAACTACCACCTTTTTCACATGAGTGAGCAGGTGTGAGGTACAGAGAAGATGTTAGCACGGGAGTAACATTGCAGAACTCGAAGGATTCAGTAGCCCGAGTTGGTTGTATGGAATGGGTCGAGGCACCTACTTCCTAGGCAAGGCTGACACAGGAGCACGCTCCCGTGCTCCCCCCCTCCTCTCCTCTCTGTGCCTGAATGGCCTGCCTTAGAGGGAATGACTGGATTCTTTATGCTTCTCATAACTTGGGGACTATAATAAAAAAAAAAGTCTATTTATAAGACACACTGAGAAGAGACAGGACTCACGCTGGCAACATAGTCTCTGTTTTTATCAAGTTCTATTTCAGGGAACATATTTTTCTTAAGGAAAATCAGGACATGTAATCTGATTTAATTCAACGTGTCAAATCCTATAAAGCTTTAAAAACGAAGCCAGCTTTAATTATAAACTTGACAAGTCACCGTTTTGAAATGGAAGAGAATTATATGAAGGTGGGGTGTGCCCTTTAAGTGTATTAAGATGCACGAGCAGCTTGGGAGCCGAGTCGGCTCGGGAGTTCTGTCCTACTGTGGTCCATTAGGAGTCTTGCAGGTAACAGGCTACCTTCTGATTTAACGTAACCTAGACCACTATTCTTCTCTTCCACTCTTCTGTTATGGTAGCTCTATCACAGTAGAGACCAAGGATTCTCTTAAAAAATTTTTTTCTTATCAGTGCTCCAAACAGCTTAGATTTGTGTATGTCTTTCTTCTGAATAAGCTTGTCACGGGTGAACTTTAGACCTCAGCTCATAGTAAGGTGCTTAACCAGCACCTCCAGGCAGCAGCTGCCCATGTTGTTTGATTGCTAGTTAAGTGTTAATAGAATTAAGAGTATTAAAATATTTTTATATGTTTAGTCTTCCAGTTACTCTCAGCACCTCTCATGTTGTCCCACTGTTTGCATTTCAGTCTTACAACGACCAGCACAGGGGGAAAGAGGAATCTGAGTCCCAGTCAAGCAGAACCTGGCCTGGAGGCCAGAGAATCGGGGGAGGTTTCTGACAGTGAGCTTGAGCAGACAGATTCCTGTGCAGAATCCCTCTCAGAGGGACGGAAAAAGGCCAAGAAATTAAAAAGGATGAAGAAGGACCTTTCTCCAACAGGTTTGTATTGGATCTCGCTAAAGTTCTACAGCCATATCCTCTTTTAATGCTCTAGAAACTCTTATTTGGGGGAGGAGCTATTGCACGAGGGCTTCAGTTGGTGGCAAAGCCCATGTAGTATTTAATCTAATTTGAGGAATCCCTTAAAAGCCCTGGCTCTAGGTAGAGCGAGGCTTGGTGGGGCCTCCTTGTTAAAGATGGTTAGTCCATTTTGGTAACTTCTCTCTCCTCCTCCATCATGTAGAGGTTTTGCTGATGTAAAGTAGCCTCCATATTTTGAAAGTATACGTGAATGTGCACAGAGGCCTACTCCTGCACGTGTTATTTTCAGTCGCAGAGCTTTCACTGTTTCTAGCAAACCCCGAGGCAGCCCAAACTTTTCCCGTAAAGCAGAATTACATAAGGAGCAAAGGAAACAGGAGATGAACACATGCTGGGAGCCTACTGTGTGCTGGATGCTGTAGTAGGAGCCTTCTCTCTCCTGGAGTTTCATTCCCACAGCAGCCCTGGTATAGGGAGTCATCCCTGTTTCAGTGATGCAGACGTCTGGGCTCAGAGAGGCGAAGGAACATATGCAGGTGCAGGTAGCTGGTAAAAAGCAGAACCGGAGAGTGAGCGGCACCCCGCGTTCCCTCTGACCCAGACGCGCCATGGAGGCTCCGTGAGCTAATGACCCAGCCCTTGGTGCACAGATCTTCTGCAGGGCCGGAGTGCCAGGCGAGGAAAGGGGCTTGCTGAGGAGATCCGGCCAGAACCTGCTCAGCTTGCAATCACGGCGACGGCAGATGCAGCCACTGCTGACCAGGTGCTTGCTGGGGACCCAGCACGGCGGCTCTGCGTGCATGACAGAAATGCTTTCCTTTAAGTCTCTGACGTGGGCCTCGTGGTCCATTTTACAACTAAGAAAACAGAGGTCTGAGGGTTACATGACTTGCCCTGGGTCACAGAGCCCCTAAGTCAGCCTGCAGGAAAGCCAGTGCTTTCCACACAGTTATATGTTGTCTTCTTGGGATGAGGGGGACGCCGTCCAAGCCGAAGTCACTCCCCTCCTGTGTCTCACTTGGCGATAGTCGCCCCCATTAGCAGAGCCAACAGCCAAACCGAGGGATGGGAGTGAAGCCTGGAACTTGATTCAGACCCAGGCCAGGAATCCACTGTGTTTCAGTTAATTCCTCTTTTTCACATGTGGCCCAATCTGCCTGCAGGTGTTTTCTGAATCTCATTGACATTAATGAAATCAAAGAAGCAGCAAAAATGTCACAGATGCCTTTTATACATTATACTGAAGATTAACTTTAACTGAAAACTTAAAACTGTTGTTTGAAGTCCCAACTGTGTATTTTCACTGTCTCCTTGAATCTGCCTGTCTCCCTTCCTCCCCCTAATTTAAGTATTGGAGAACTTTTTAAATCGGTAACAGGCGCAGTCTTCATCTTTGATACCTTGGTCCTGTTGCCACGTTGTACCTGCTTAACAAATGTTAAATATTAAATGTTAGCAGGACTTGCAGCATGCACACCCAGCACGACTGGGATGGGGGCCGGCTTGTCCTCTCTTGTATTGCTTTCCTTCATCCCTCATTCTCTTTTGAATTGTTTTGGTTATCTATTACTTCTCAGGGACAAGATTTTAGATTTTTTTCCCTTCTATTTCAGCATAATCTCAAAGGTATTAAAATTAGAATACCTAACAATAGATTGCATCAATAGATTAGCTTCTTTTATAACTTTCGTCGTTTTAAGCGAAAACTTTCTATGAGTTATTTAGGGTTTTGAATTTATAATACCGTCATTAAAATAGGTTTTTTTTCCCCTTCCATTGACAGTAAAGCTGTCACTTCCACAAGATTTGAGCTAAAAAAAAAGCATGATAGATTTTTGTACTTCTTTGTCAGTCCTGCTAAAAAAGAGAGACATATTGATAACTTTCATTCAATCAGAGAACTGGAGAGAATTGAGCTTTCTTCTGGAGCACCGTTCACTGAGGCCTTCCGACAGTGCAAGGCTGGAAGTTTTGGTCTTTGGCTGGTTTGTTTGAAGCATGCAGCCTTGATAGCGTCAGCAGGATGTAGGTCAGGATGTCAGGTGCTGAACCTGGTGAGCCAGCCAGTCTTGATTGCTGGGTTACTTTAAGGAGGTCCTAAAATGAGTGGGTACAAAGTTCAGACCCCACGAAGGGTCTGAATTAAACTCCCAAAGGTTCAGAGTCTCCCAGGAGCTGAGAGGGCCTTGTTTGGTTGTTGGCAAGAACTGTGTTAGAGTGTCTGGTGCTGTGTGGCTCCATCTGTCCTGCAGAGATGGGTTCTAAGGCATCAAGCCTGAGCTCTCCTCCTGGGGAGAGTATCCTGACAGGTGCTCAGGTGGTTCCCTCGGGTGCGTTGAGTGCCCAGCACACTGTCAGTGAGGGCGTGAGAAATGTAAAAGACTGCCTTCCGCTTGTAGGGAAGTACCTTTTTTCCAAGGGGAAAGTAGCAAAAAGTAGGACCATAGAATATTACGTCCTGTTGCAATGCTGGGACAACTGGGCTCGATAAATCCCACACAAAACAGTGTCATTTTTCTTAGTTATATATTTTTATGTCTAAAATACACAAAGAGTTAAGTACTAAACCCCTTCCCAGATAACAAAATGACTTCAGTTTCAGAAGAAATTGCCATTTATTGAGTTTATATTATATACTGGACATTGTGCATGGAATGTCCTCTGTGCTCTAGTCATTGTAAAACCGTGTACAGCGTAGATAGCATTATTTCCAGTTAATAGGGAAGAAACTGAGGCTCAGAGAATCACAAATACGCAGCGTCAAATACAGCTGTTATTGAGGGCAGCAGGAAGGGCTGTCTGATCCAGAGAAGACGCGTTGCGCCACTCTGCAGTATGTGAGGTTTATCCAGACTTTGGAGGAAGCAAAGGATTCTTCACAAAGGTGGGTATTTCTGGCAGCTGTTCTAGATCAGAAACAGCTAACAACCTGGACTTTTCTTGAGATGGAGTCATGTGTTAAAAATGCAAGCAACTGTTCTCTTTTGGAGTTTTTTATGTACCTACTATGTACTTAGTAAATATTTTTTTTCCTAGCTATTCCTCTTTTTGTCCTATTTTCAGGAAGCAAAGTATAATGTAAATCTCCCCCTTCTGTATTTATTACGATTAGTGATAGATTGGTGGTGCTAACTGCTTTTCCTCTGGGGCCTTCACGGTACGTTCTCTGTTGGTTCATGAAGGGAAACAGCTCTGGGTGCCATTTATGCTGGAATAAGCTATCCTTAGAAATGGTCCCCAGACAGTGTTTAGTGGATGGGTGTCCACAGCACACTTGCTCTTGCTGAGTAAGCGAACAGTATCCCAGTGGCCTGATGCTGACCGGAATGGCCAGTCTCACAATACGGGTGGACTGTCTAATAGCTAGAGGTTCCATCAGCGCTGTGTTAGACAGCGTTCACGGAGCAGTGCCAAGAGACGTGGACCATTCCTGGTGATTTTCTTGTCATGTAACAGGGAAGTTGTTCCAAGTCTCTTTCCCCTCTTACGTTTAAAACACACTACATGTTTGCCAAGAACCGTGAATTTTATTGGAGTCTTGACTAATCTGCTGAACTTTTCAAGCTTAAACCCTTAGGGTTACAGTATAAAAATGTAGACTTTACTTAGAGCAGCCGTCTCCTTGTGCTATTACAAGTCTCTTTAGAGTCAGAAATTCGAGCTGCAGTTGGGGCCGTCGGTCACCTTAGCGATCAGGCTAGGAAGTCCAGCAGTCAGCCAAGGAAGTTTTCCATTACTCAGTTAAAATGTGGATTTCAGTGTAACTGCGGCGAATGAGGGGTGTGCTGCCCCACAGGGCGGCGTGCTCCCTGCGTCTGTTTGCCCCCCTGGTCCTCTGGGCAGCCCTCCAGGGCCCCCCAGCCGCCATCCAGGGGAGCCCTGCCACCCCTTGACAAAGCCCTTTGGAGCATTTCCTAGTTAAAAACTTCAGTATGGTACCCCAAAGACTCCTTCTTTATACAGAACTCCACTCGGTAGAAAACAATATGACCGCAGATTTCCAGTCTGCTGTGTAGTTTTCCAAGTTCACGGGAGGGAGGAGCTGTCTTACCTCTCAGAATTTCTCGCTTTCAGCTCCAGTCTGGTGAAGGGTGGATATCAGCAGAAGCAGTCACCTTTTGTGTTTGCCTCTGTGTAATTCCTTTTGTTGTTTTTGTTAATAAAAACAATGTGCTCATTGAAAATCAGTAAAATGAAAGTAGAAAGAAGAAAATTAAACCCCACAGTTACTTGATACTCTGTTAACAAGTGTTTTTTCTCTGCCTGTCATTTTTGTACATAGTTGGCATCATACTCTATATACAATTTACTATCCTGTTTTCCCTCATTAAAAAAAAAAACCTCTTGGTCAAATAATTTTAATTATCAGCATAATATTTTATATTATAATTTTGTTGGATTTTTTTTAAAGAAACAATCCTAATATCTTCTGCAGCATCAGCTTTATTAAGATACAATTTAGATACAATATAAGTCATTACTTTTAGGTGTACAACTGATGAGTTTTGAAAAATGTGTACAGTCACATAACCATCACTGTGCTCAAGATATAGAACAGTTAGTCCAGAAGATTGCCTCGTGACCCTTTGTAGTTAGTCCCTCCCCATCCCTACATTCCAGAGCCACTGATCTGCTTTCTGTCACTGTAATTTTGCCTTTTTCAGAATGTCGTTTAAATGGAATCATACAGTAAGTAACCCTTTTTTTAAAAATTGAAGTATAGTTGATTTACAATATTGTAATAGTTTTTGGTGTACAGCGAAGTGATTCAGCCATACATATGTATGTATATATCTATATTCTTTTCTTTCAATTCTTCCCCATTATAGTTTATTACAAGATATTGCATATATTTCCCTGTGCTATACAGTAAATCCTTGTTTATCTATTTTATATATAGTAGAGTGCATCTGTTAGTCACTAACCGCCAATTTATCCCTCCCCGCTTTCCCCCTTTGGTAACCGTAAGTTTGTTTTCTGTGTCTGTGAGTCAGTTTTTGTAAATAAGTTCATTTGTATCATATTTTAGATTCCACGTATAAGTGATATATGATAATTTTCTTTGACTTCCTTCACTTAGTATGATAATCTCTGGGCCCATCTATGTTGCTGCAAATGGTATTATTTCATTCTTTTTATGGCTGAGTAGTATTCCATTTGTGTGTGTGTGTGTGTGTGTGTATACGCCACATCTTCTTTGTCCCGTCATCTGTTGGTGGACAGTTAGGTTGCAGTAAGTAACCCCTTGAGTCTTTCATTTATCATAAGGCATTTGATGTTTGTCTGTGTTGTTGGGCCTATGACTGGTTCATTCATTCCTTCTTACTGCTGAGTAGAAATCCATTTCATGGACGTATCACTGTTTATTTCTCCATTTTGCCTGTTGGCATTTAGGTTGTTACCAAGTCTTTAGCAACTAAGAATCTAGCTGGTATAAATACTTGTGTGCAGGTGTTTATATGAACTAAGTGTTCATTTCTTTGGGATGAATACCTAAGAGTGGAATTACTGGGTCATATGGTAAGTGTACAAGAAACTGGCACCTTGTTCTTCAAAGTGGCTGCACCACTTTTCATTCTGGTCAGCAGGGCATGGGGGTTCCAGTGTCTCTGCACCTTCCCCAGTATTGGTATCGTCCTTTTAAGCCATTCTTACGGTATGTGGTGGCATCGCATTATGGCTTTGATTTGAATTTCCCTAGTAACTAATGATGTTAGGTATCTTTTTATGTGTTTGTCAGTTAAATCTCTTCTTTGGTGAAATGTCTGTTCAGATCTTCTGCCCATTTTTTCATTGAGCTGTTTGTTTTCTCCTTATTGAGTTTTGAGAGTTCTTTATGTATTCAAGAACAGCCCTTTGGGGTGTTTTACAGATTCTTCCAGTCTGTGCTTTTCTTTTCATTCTCTTAACAGTATCTTTCAGTAGTAGAAGTTTTACATTTTAATGAAATCCAATTTATCAGTTTTTTCCCCTTAAATTTTCCTTTGGTGTCATATCTAAGGAATCTTTGCCTTACTCAAGAGTGCAGAGATTTTCTCCTATGTTTTCTTCTAGAAGTTTTCTAGTTTTAGGTTTTAGTTTAGTTGTACAATCCATTTCGAGTTAATCTTTGTGTGTGATGCAAGGTGTGGTCCATTATAGCAGGAGGCAGATTTCCTTAAGTATCTGTTTAAAAAGAAAAATTGTTCCTCAATAATTCTTTTGCACTCTAGTAACTAAACAGGGCTTTGAAAATGAGTTCCCTGGAAAACTGACCATAGGTCTTTATTCACTAGCTTTAAGAGTGATCCTCCAGTGGTCTGTAGCTCTCCTTTTCTGGAAAGTACTAGAAAGAACACCAGCCGTGACCTCCAGCTCCCCTCTGGTCTGGGTCTCCTACAGATGGTTTGTGGCATTCTGGTTTCTCTGTGTACATCATTCTTGCTCAGCAGCCATGTATTGTAGGCAGTAAAAACTAGTATCTCTTTGACTGCAGGCTGTCTGCTTCCCTGGCACCAACCATGTTCACTGTTGGCCAATCTTATCGACAAGGGGAAGGGCCCTAACGTGTATTAAAAACTTGCTCTGGGCCTGGAACTTTGCTGAGTCAAGAAGTCCTCTGTGGCATAAAGTAGCATGGAGTCTGTCATGTAGATGAGTCAGTGAGAGCTGTTCAGAGTCATCCAGCTAGTAAGAAGGCCCAGCCAGACTGGCCTCACTCCACAGCTTTCCCTTGCTCCATTATTCCTCACTGGCCCCTCAGTCCCCTCCTGTGCGTTTGGCGGCACGTCACCAGAGCACTCCCACCCAGCTGGCGGCAGGCGCTCTGAGAAGCATGCCGGTGCAGTTGCTCTTGGCTGCTTAGCTTTCTTCCTCTCGGCTAATTTTAATTTACTTCATTTCCCCCCATTTGACGTTGTGACTTTCACCTTTAGAATGGCTGGTTGGCTGCCATCGTATTCTTTGTGAATTGTCAAAATGCCCTTATTGCTGTTTATTTTCCTCCCTACGATTAGGAATTGTGCGAGTGTGTGATGGAGAAGGAGGTCGGCTGGTTAGATCTTATCTTGGGCCACCTGCAGTATTTAGTCGTTCCAGGGAGGGGAGTGTTTGTGTTGTGTTTTTTAATCATCTCCATTCCTTTCCTAACCGGGTCGGGGCGGTCTTTGTCACGTGGACCGCCCCCTGCCCACCTTCACCTCTAGCAGCCGTCTTGGTTGGGAGCCCCCCAGACATGCACATTCAGCACAGCGGGGACTCGGGCATAACACTTCGGGTGCTCCCTCCTGCTCTTCTCTTCCCGTCTCTCTGGACTTTATCCCAATAAATGAGCACAACTGGGAGTTCTCACTTTAGCAGAAGCCCCCATGTTATTTCATGTGTTTGGACCTGGTTACCTTCAGGCATTCCTGACAGTAGCCACTCTGAACTGAGCGAGTTCCCTTCTGTTTTTGAAAGTTACTGTCCATTTCAGGCACCATCGCAGACCTCTCCCCTTTCGAAATCTTGGAGTGTTAGCAGCTGAGCTTGGCTTTGCCTGTGTCCCTGCCAGCCCTGTTTTATAGATGAAACAA
Source organism: Camelus dromedarius (assembly GCF_036321535.1). NCBI lineage: Eukaryota > Metazoa > Chordata > Mammalia > Artiodactyla > Camelidae > Camelus > Camelus dromedarius. The sequence continues at coordinate 12,518,685 of NC_087459.1, read as the reverse complement.
TGCATGATACCACGGACACAGTGGCACCTTGTCTACCTTGCTTTCTTCTTTTTTTAAAATTTATTTTTAATGCCATTTTTTTTTGGGGGGGTGGGGGATTAGGTTTCTTTGTTTGGTTTTAACGGAGGTACTGGGGATTGAACCCAGGACCTCATGCATGCTAAGTACACACTACTGCTGAGCTGTACCTTCCCCCACCCCTGCCACACTTTCCATGGTGAACACACTCTTCCCTGACTTAATTCCCATTCAGTCGGCTCTAGACAGGTGTGGTCCAGGCCCTGGCCTGGGGGTGCTGCTGCTGCCATAGCAGAAACTAGCATGAATGGAGCAGGGCTTCTAACTTTGGAGTGAAACTGTTGGTAACGGAAGAGACTCCTTCAGTCCAAGAACACTGTAGCCCGTGTTGCTGAAATTGGAGAAGGTTCTAAGCTGCTTTTGCCCCTTTCAGGATCTCTGAACCCCCACTGGTCAGCATCCCTCCACTTTCCAGCCACCAGCGCCTGAGATTTCTCATCCTGGTGCCAGTCACACGGCACACAGAAACCCAGTCTCCTGGGACTGTAGCAGGGATCTTGATGCGGTGGAAGGATCCAGACCCCATCTCAGCCACTCACTAGCTGTCTTGCATCTGTAAAATGGGGGTATTGGTACCACTGAATTGGGCTACATGAAGATTCAATGAACTAAGCACCCAGCATGCTGGCTAGCAAAGAACTTGGCGTGTGTGCTCCCCGAGAGAGTGTGAGCTTCCACATTTTAACTCCTCTAAAAATCAACAGAGGCTCCCGAGCAGGGAGTCACTTCCTCACTCCTGCCTGTGATGTTTCTGCAGTGTGGCCGTCTTGCTGGGCACCGCTCTCCATAGACAAGACCCGTCCGTGGACTTCCTCCAGCTGTGGCTGTCCCGCCGCCTGGCCCCAGCCCCGGCCTTGATCGAAGCTGTCTTTGCAGCTGGCACCAGCCACGCTGCTCTCTGCTGGTCCTTCTGCTCTCCTCTCCGGGCTGTCCTCTCCTTGTTCATCTTGTTTTGTCCTTTCCCACCAGGAAGCATCTCGGACAGCTCGGCCAAGCTCTTTGAAGTCCCTGACACGTGGTAACCAAGACCCAAGTGGAACAAATCGCTGGTGCTGTTGCTGAGAAAGAAAGAACCAGCCGGCACGTTTGGAAGCCATACTGTGTTTAGTTTAACAAACTGCTCTGGGAGGGGTTGAAACCAAGTGTGTCTCCTACAGAGTCCCAGTTTTTTTTTTCACGGCTGTGTTTCTTTTCTTCCTTTTTTAAAGTCAACTCTCCACTGGCACTCAGCACGGTTGTAGGCTGTCATAAATGTGTATGTGATTAACCAGTTAATTATTTGTTGCTCGTGTGAAGCCCTTCCTGTCATGAATTAGTGTCTAAGAAGCCACCTGATGGGGAAGGTCGGCCATGAAATACACATGAAGAGCCGACCCTCTCGAGTGCTGTGATCATGAATTTGGGATTGAACTCTTGCCTGCTTCGTCCACCTTCCCGCGCTCAGGTCTGGAGCAGCCCCAGCACGTGGGTACCATCTCCTGGTAGGGAATTCAGTTGTGTCTGCCCGCTTCCCACTACAGCTGCCTAAAAACATGAAGCTCTCAAGCTTGTTTTTCCAGCAGGAAAATGTCTACCGCTGTCAGCATATGCCTTGGCCTTTGGGGCATATTTATTTAGAGGGGTGTTTTTTTCCCCTAAGATGTGAGTTTCTCGTATGAGTGAGAAGTTAATTTCTGTTACTCCATGTAGTGCTGTGTTCACGTTTCAGTGTCTTAGCCTGGTGTCTTCTCTGTTTTTTATGAGTGGGTCTGGGGGTGAGCTGGCGAGTGTGAGTACTTGTGTGTGTGTGTGTGTGTGTGTGTGTGTGTGTGTGTGTGTGTGTGTGATACCATGACAAATCTACAACATGTACCAGCCCTTTCTCTGTTGAAACAGATCACAACAGCGACAGAATTCCGTGGATCTGCTTCAGTAGATCTGCTTCGTTATCGATCATTGTTAGATATTTAACATTTTTGTATCATGGAAATAAAAATGAAAAATGTATTTCCAAAAGATGAAAATTAAAGAAATTTTCATAGGATTCTGGTCTTTTCCTTTTTTTTTTTTTTTTAAATAAGTGAATGATGTACTTGATCTCTGTATACACATATTTCTTTCTAAAGATCACCCCTAAAAAGCTCTGGTAAGTCACTAAGCCTGGTACTTATGGATTTTATTTTTCTTTCCTTTCCTTTTCTTTCCTTTCTTTTCCTTTCCTTTCCTTTCCTTTCCTTTCCTTTCCTTTCCTTTCCTTTCCTCTTTTCTTTTCTTTTCTTTTCTTTTCTCTTTTCTTTTCTTTTCTTTTCTTTTCTTTTCTTTTCTTTTCTTTTCTTTTCTTTCTTTTCTTCTAACCCCTAATACCTGCCTTAATGAGTCAGATGCCTGGTGCTGGCGTGGAGCCCATGATAAATGGTATAGGAGGGGTTGCATCTTTTTCGTGGTGGGAAGGATCTGAGCTCCTAACTCTGATCAGAATCCGAGGTGTTGTGGGAATTCAGGTTTGTGAGACACTTTTCCCAGTTAAGAGCCTCTTAACATCCCCCCCCCCCCGATCTTCTGCAGGAGTTTGATAGCCCCAGAGTTACAGACCCAGACTTGGCAGGAAGGCGCTTCCACCCCTCCTCACCTCTGTCACTGGGCACAACCCAGTGGGAAAGTGTAGAGGGAGGGTGTGATAGAGGGTGAAGACAGACAAAGGAGTATGTGTACGGGCAGGAGCTTGAAAGGAGCTGCTGGACTCTGCTGAGTCATTAAAACCTACAGGTAGAAAACAGGTGGCACCTGACACTTCTTTTAACAGAAAGAACAGGAGCGAAGACCAATGCAAGACCGTGATTGGTGGACATATGAAAAGTACTTCTGGCCTAATGAGCAATCCTGGCGTGGAAACCCACAGCGTGGAGTGGCCAAACAGCCCCCACCCGGGGCTGAGCCTCAGGGAGAGAGATCAGGGCCTGTTGCTCTGAGGTAATGAAATTCTTCAGTGCCCCTGAAGCCCAGTTCTCCCTGCTGTAAACCTCCCGAAAAGGTTAACAGACACACAGGTTGCATCCCTGTCACTTCTGGTCCAGAGAGGAGCTTGAGAGCAGACGGCTTTCTAGAAAGGGCCCCAGAGCTTCATGGAATGTACTTGCATCCTAACTCCAGCTGTGTGTTCCTGGGTACATTGTTTACCCTCTCTGAGCCTCAGTTTCCTCAACCATAAAATCGGGATAATAAACCTCTCATTGGATGGTTGTGAGGATCGAATGAAGCCATGTAAAACGCCCAGCACACACTAGTGTACAGTAAGTCATAGTGATGTTTGAAAATGATGCTTTTGATCTGAAACCCCAATTGGAGCTGACATAGCTGTGGTCACGGGGAGTCTGGCTTAGCATTAAATACCCAGCTGATCCCTGGGTCATGCCCAGAACCCTAATTTCCCAACTGTAGCAAATGACTCAGAACAGGCGAACTGGGGCCCTCGTCCCCCACACAAACACAGGCTTTCTCGACATCTCTTCTGGGCCTGAAACCTCTGGATGCTGCTCTGGCTTTTGGGTCCTGAGGCCCAGGGGCACATTATGATGATGGGGCTGTGGTTCTGGGGTTTCTTACATACTAGAGCCAAACCTGGAGGCAAGCATGGAAGTGGGGACCTCGGTGTTTCCCTTCAAGCAGTTTTGTAGTTCTTCGACTTTAGAGCTGGGGAGGATATTGAGTACTGCAGCTCTGTCCTTTTTTTCTAGCTTTGTATTTGTCCAGGTCCCTCCCTCCCCAAAATTTTATTATGAACATTTTCAGACATACAAAGAAGTTGAAAGAATTGTTCAGTGAACGCCCATTTCCTCACCACCTAGATCGTACAGTGACCATTTTGCTGTATTTGCTTTATTACATAACCATTCAGCCACGCCTCTACCCCTCCATCAGTACATCTCAGTCTGCGATGTATTTCTAAGTAAGTTGCACACATTCGTGCACGCCCCCTCCCGAATACTGTGTGCTTGTCATGAGCCACAGAGTTTAGTATGTGTTTCTATCTGAGGGTCAGTGGGGGTAAAATGTATAGTGAAATGCTGAACTCTTCAGTGTACCATCTGATAGGTTCTGACAAATGCAACAAAAACGATCAAGACACAGAACATCGCCGTCACCCCCAGAATGTTCTCTCTGCCTCTTCCCAGTCCACCCCTGCCCCGTCCCCACTCTAGAGGTTACCCACTGGTCTGAATTTTTTCATCGCAGATTAGTTTAACCTCTTCTAGACCTTCATGAAAATAGGATCATGAAGTACGTGCTCTTTGGTGCGAGGCCTCTTTCACTCGGCTTTTGAGATTCATCCGCGTCATCGTGTGTATCAGTAGTTCCTTCCTTTTAATCGCTAAGTATGCGTGAACCAGTCTGTGTATCCATTCATGATGGACAGATAATTGGGCTGTTCCCCTATGATGAATAAAGCTGCTAGGAACATTCTAGTACACGTCTTCTTGAGAACAGAAGCTGTCATTTTGGAGGGTAAATACCAAAGAATGGAATCACTGGATGACAGGATAGGTGTATGTTTAGTTTTATAAGAAACTTCCAGATCTTTTTCCAGAGTGGACGTATCATGTATGGGAGTTCCAGTAGCTCCCTTCCTTGGCAATAGTTGGCATGGTTGGTCTTTAGCCATACAGTAAATCTCCTTGCAGTTTTCTTTTGCATTTCCTTGATGACTAATGATGAGGTACTTACTGGCCATTTGTATATATTCCTCTGTGCCTCTTCAGTTCTCTTACCTATATTTTGTCAAGTTGTAAGTCTATTATCAAATTGTAGATGTTCTTGTGTATTCTGGACATTAGTCCTTTGTCAGATGGTTGTTTTGTAGACGTTTAATCCAAGTCTATGGCCTTCTTGTTTCTTTTTTTTTTCCTGTAGTTTTACTGAAATACAGTTGACACGTAACATTGAGTAAGCTTATGGTTTACACCGTGTTGATCTGATAACACACACACATTGCAAAATGATCGCCACCACTGCCATCACATCACATAGTCACCATTTCTTGTTTTGTGGTGAGAACATTAGGGATCCACTCTCTCTCAACAACTTGGTTTGTTTGTTTTTTAAATGAATGATAATTGACTTACAGTATTATATTAATTTCAGGTGTACAACATAGTGATTCAATGTTTTTATACATCACAAAGTGATCACCATGCTAAATCTTGTTACTACCTGTCACCATACAAAGTTATTGCAATATTATTAACCATATTCTCCATGTTGAATATTATATCCCTGTGACTTTATTTTATAACTGGAAGTTTAATACCTCTTATTCTCCCTCACCTATTTCACTCATCCCCCTACCCCACAATAACTTGTTTTCTTAACAGTATATTTTGCTGGGCAGAAGTTTTTAATTTTAATAAAGTCTATCTTATCAATTTTTTCCTAAGAAATATCTAAGTTGTAAAGATACTCTCTTATGTTTCTTCTAGAAGCTTTGTAGTTCTAGTGTTTATGTTTAAGTCTGCTATCCATCTTGAATACATTTTTTTGTATACGGTGTGAGACAGGAGTTGAGGTCCCCTAACTGATGTAAATATCCAGTTCTTCCAGCACAATTTGTGAAGAAGATTGCTTTAGTGCCTTGCTCAAAAAGCTATCTTAATAAGCTTAACATGCAGAAATCAGTTGCATTTCTTTACACTAACAATGAAATACCAAAATATCAGAAAAGGAATGTAAAAAAAAAAATCCCTTTTAAAATCACATCAAAAAAAAAAAAAAAAAAAAACCCCAAAACTTACCACTAAACCTGACAAAGAAGGTGAAAGACTTCTACGCAGAGAAATACAAAACAATGATTAAGGAAATTAAAGAAATGGAAAAATATCCCATGCTCTTGGGTTGGAAGAATCAATATTATTAAAATGGCCATACTACCCAAAGCAATCCAATCTACAGATTTAATGTGATCCCTATCAAATTACCCAGGACATTTTTCACAGAACTAGAACAAATAATGCTAAAATTTATATGAAATCTCAAAAGACCCAGAGTTGCCAAATCAATACTGAAGAAAAAGAATGAAGCTGGAGGAATAACACTCCCAGACTTCAGACAATACTACAGAACTACAGTAATCAAAACAGTGTGATCTGGGCACAGAAACAGACGTGTATCAATAGAACAGAATAGAGAGCCCAGAAATAAGCACACACACTTACAGTCAATCTTTGACAAAGAAGACAAGAATATACAATGGAGAAAAGACAGTCCCTTTAGCAAGTGGTGTTGGGAAAACTGGGCAGCCATGTATTAATCATAGAACACTTCCTCACACCATACACGAAAATAAACTCAAAATGGCTTAAAGATTTAAACATAAGGCAAGACACTATGAACCTCCTAGAAGAAAAAATATGCAAAGTATTTTCCAGCATAAATCTTAGTGATGTTCTCTGAAGGCAGTCTACCCAGGCAATAGAAATAAAAGCAAAAATTAACAAATGGGACCTAATTAAACTTATAGGCTTTTGCACAGCAAAGGGAATGATAAACAAAACAAAATGACAACCTACAGAATGGGAGAAAATATTTACAAATGATGCAACTGACAAGGGCTTAATTTTCAGAATATATGAAGAGCTCATACAACTTAATAACAAAAAACAAACAACCCAGTCCAAAAATGGGCAGAAGAACTAAACAAGCAAGGCTCCAATGAAGACATACAAATGGCCAATAGGCACATCAAAAAATGCTCAGTATCACTAATTATCAGAGAAGTGCAAATCAAAACTACAATGAAGTATCACCTCACACCAGTCAGAATGGCCACCATTCAAAAGTCCATGGATAAATGCTGGAGAGGGTGTGGAAAAAAGGGAACCCTCCTACACTGTTGGTAGGAATGTAGTTTGGTATAACCGTTAGGGAAAATAGTACGGAGATTCCTCAAAAAAACTAAAAATAGATGTAATGTATGATCCAGCAATCTCACTCCTGGGCATATATCCAGAGGGAATGCTAATTCAAAAAGATACATGCACCCCAGTGTTCATTGCAACACTATTTACAATAGCCAAGATATGGAAGCAATCTAAATGTCCATTGACAGACAACTGGATAGAGAAGTTGTGGTATATATATATATATATATATATATATATATATATATATATATATAGTGGAATACTACTCAGCCATTAAAAAGGAATAAAATAATGCCATTTGCAGCAACATGGATGGACCTGGAGATTGTCATTCCAAGTGAAGTAAGCCAGAAAGAAAGAAAAATACCATATGATATCACTCACATGTGGAACCTAAAAAAAAAAAAAAAGACACAAATGAACTTATTTACAAAACAGAAACAGACTCAGAGACATAGAAAACAACCTTATGGTTACCAGAGGGGAAAGAGGGTGGGAAGGGATAAATTGGGAGTTTGAGATTTGCAAATACTAACTACTATATGTAAAATAGATAAACAGCAAGGTCCTACTGTATAGCACAGGGGACCATATTCAATATCTTGTAGTATCCTATAATGGAAAAGAATATGAAAAGGAATATAAGTATGTATATGTATGACTGAAGCATTATGCTGTACACCAGAAATTGACACGACATTGTAAACTTACTATACTTCAATTAAGTAAATATAAAAATGGGGGAAAAAAGTCTATCCACTTAATAACAAACATGGGTCTTGAGTGTGTGTTTTAAAAGCATGCTGTTATTACTGCCAAACACTAGCACAGAGAGGGTCTCACTGTTCCTGCATGTACAGCTCCTACTTGGACGATTTTGCAGCCCTTCTCTGGACATGGAGAGGAAAATGCTTGGACCCTTGGTTCCTTCTGAAGCCAGGCCGCTCTCTCCTGACCTGGGAAACTAGTGCATGTTAAATATAGTTCCATCTTTTTGAATGCTTTTTTTTTTTTAATCTCATGACTTAAGTTTCATGACTTCAACTGAAATCTTTTTTTTCCCCAAATGATTCATGGAGGAAATCTCTGCATCCGATTTTGTCGAGGAGGGGAAATAGAATACCCAAAGGCCAGTTCGTGTTTCTCCTATGAGGTGAGAGCCACACTCTCCTCCATGTAGTCTGGTTGCAGCTAAAAGCAGCTCACGTTGTCCTCAGCCGCTTGCCCATTTCTGCCTCAGCCTCCTGCTTTTTCCAGGCCTGTCCTGAATCTGAACTTGAGAAAGCTCTTTGGTGGGGCTGGGCCTGGTGAAATTGTCCACCAACTGGGTGATGTTTTGAAAATGAAAATGTTTTAGATAAGATCATCCTATCGAAAAAGAACAGACAACAAAAAAGAGGCCCCCCCCCTTTTTCTTTCTTTTTTTGGGAGTGGAAGGATGGACTTTAATACATATTTCATAAGAAAAGAGATTGAATCTCCATGCCTATTTTTCTTAAGTGAGGACATAGGGAAATAGGGGTCTAGAAAGCTTAAGAGCAAAGCACCTTACCTGGTGTGCAAATTTGTGGACTTATGAAGAGCCCTAAGGGGAGGGAAGCCTTATGCGCCCCTGCCCAACTCATGTGACTTGTCCATGGAAAATCCTGCTGTCGCTCTGAGACCACTCGGAGAACTAGTGACCAACCTGCCTTCTGACGCTTGCCTCCTCCAGCTCTAGGATGGGAGGGGCCAGCACCCTCACTTGGTCACCGTGGCAGGTGCTCCAAGCCCAGAGGGTGGAATCTCCGTTACTGGCAGCGGCCAGACCACCAGAAACACTTGGCTGACAGTGGTCCTCTACCACGTTCTAGCTGGTGATGAGGGTAAAACCTCTTTGCGTATCTCCCCTCTGTGCACTGCCGTCTGGTTAGCGGGTCTCTTATAACCAATACCCAGAATCTGGGAATTCAGAGTTGTTCATTTTAGTCCGGAAGGACTATGCTTACCTGACAGTTTGTCCTCCCTTTGTTGAATGGAGTAAAACTTAAATAGCATCTCGGAACGCCGTGCCTTCAAGTTACCTTTACAAATGATCATGACTCAGAAGCTTTGGCTTCTGCCCACATTTGGAGGCTAGGTCTAAGTCGGGGAAAAAATGGAGTGTCCTCTGGGTGTCTGGGTTGTTTTTACAAAGCCCCGGAATTCTCCATTGTCCAGGTGACTTCATCTTCCGCCGGCTGTGCGTGAATCACCAGGCACTTGGCGTCCCGATGGATGGGCTGATAGGAGCACCCCACCTTACGGAGCCTCAGAGCCCTCATTGTCTCCCTTTTCCATCCTCTCATCCCCACGCAGGCTCCTGAAGAGTTTCCATTAATAACAGGCGTTGAGGAAACCACACATTAGAGGCAGCGTGCTCCGGTGCACAGCGGCTGCTCTCCCGGATCCGGGATCCGGGATCACGCTGGCTGCCGCTCGCCAGCTGTGCGAGCCCGAGCCCGAGGACGCTGGCTGAGTTCCCGGTGAGTCAGGAAGGACCCCTACCCCGCCCCTCGCCGCCAGCGCCCGGGTCCCTGGGAGCGAAGACAGGGAGTGAGCGCTCACCAAGGCCCTCCCCGCTCCCTACCACTGTTCGCTTTCACTAGGGAAAAACAAGCCTCTTCCCCGCCTCCCCTTGCTTTTATCTTGTTTTCTTTTTCTTTTTCTTTTTTTTTTAAATAATTCTTTTCCTCCCGTGCTCTACCACTGAGCTCTACCCTCCACCCTCAGGAGTCTCCTCTTGAAGACATATACCCCTGCTCTCTAGAACTTCCCACTTTAAACTCCCCCTCCAGTATTCCACCCTTGCTCTTCGAGAGTAGTTTCTTCTCTAGGGCACTGTGTGTTTTTTCTGTAATTGATAACAGGAGTGGACTTCACGACTCTGCGAAGCGTAGGTACTCTGACCCCTACCTGAAGATAAAACTGAGGCTCAGGTGACCTAGAGATGAGGTCAGTGGCGAAGCTGGAATTCAAACCCCAGGAAGTCTGACTGTGACACCCACGTGCCTCACCACCACCCGATGCCGCCGCACGTCCGCAGGAAGCACGTGGCCTGGAGAGAAGACGAGGAGACGACAGCTGAAGCGCCAAGGGAGTCAGGTGGCCGGAATCCCTCCGCATCCGCGAGTCTCATCTCCCGTCCTGTATGCATCTGGGGGTCGGTGCCCTGGGTCGGGGCCGGACTTTCTCTCTGCACTCTCCGGACGTCCATCCGGGGTGCCAGGAGCGGAGTTCTGCACACACCTGCACCCTCCTCTTTCTCAAGGCCATGGCAATCATAAAGGTTTGTCCACGTCGCAAACTGTTTCTTAAGCGACAGCTTCCCAGAAAGGGGATGACAACATCAGGGAGCAGAAACCTCTTAAGGCTCTCGCTCTGTATGGCCAAATTGCTTTCCAGTTTACCTTCCTGCCAAAGGACTACCAATCCTGAGTAGGCGCGGCGTCCAGAACGCCCTACCCGTGAGCCAGCTAATCATGTCCTCCCCAGAGGAGGCCATGCCGAGGCCCAGAGCCAGGATGAGAGAGACACGCCCAGCTCTTTGAAGCTCCTCGTTCCTAGCAGGGAATGTTCCCATCAGCATCACCTGAGAACTTGCTAGAAATGCAAACGCCCGGGCCTCGCCCCAGTGGTACTGAGTCAGAAACTCCGGGGGTGGGGCCCAGCAGTCTGGAAAGGAGCCCTCCAGGTGTTTCTGGTGCTGGCCCAGGTCTGGGAACCACGGGGCCTGAGGAAGCTGCCTTGGCTGCAAGGGAAATGCACACACTTGCTAATAAACCTGTGCCTGCTCAGGGCAGATCCCAGTGCAAGGTCACTTCCATCTCTAGTTCATGGTAAGTGTTGGCACCTCATAGGTCATTCATATCTTTACTCTGGATAATTGGGACCATGTGGAAAATGTCACTCTTGCTTTCATGTGAAGGGTCTGGGTCTCGGAGACACTTGTTATTTCAGACTCAGAGGTTTATTATGTGCCAGGCACGTTATTATTATCCCCTTTGTTCCCTTGGGAGGGGAAAGGAAAGCTTAGAGCAGTTTAGAAACATCCTAAGGTCACACAGCTAGTAAGTGGCAGCACTGAAATTGGAACCTACTCTGTCTGCCAAAGGCTGGGCTCTGAGCGGCCACACTCTGAGGGAAGGAGTGGGGATGCTTACATAATGTGGGAGGTTTTCAAACGATGGAGTTTGTAGCTGTTGTTCTGGAAGCTTCCGAAGCTGGATCTCGAGTGGATTGGAAAGTGGCTTTCCCCTGCAACTTCTCACCTCTGCCCCCGACCAACCAAAGCGGGTCTTGGGCGTGCGTAGCCCTTCCCTGGTTGCCATTTCCTAGCACACAAGTGTGGTGAACTCTTCCTCTCCCTTGACTTGCTTTAACTTGACCCATAGGAATTGCTTCTGGAGTGTTCAGACTCCAGGCATCCCCTGCAAGGTAAGTGTCTCCGTTGCGTGTCACTTGTCCATGACACTTACTGTAATGAGTTCTCAAACCCTGTCTCAGATGGGTGGGTACAGCTCAGTGGTAGAGCACATGCACGAGGTCCTGGGCTCAATCCCCAGTACCTCCGTTAAAATTTTTTTTAATTTTAAAATTTATTTATAATAATATTTTAAATAAATTTATTTTATTAAAAATAAAATTCAAATCCTGTCTCAAAGGACAGGTGGTGGCCAGAAGGACTTGGAAGGGCCGGGATCTGAGGGGACATGGACACTGAGGGTGGCCCTGTGGGGTTCCTCTGCTCCACCACCTCACTCAGGGGTGAGCCTACACTTCGGGGTTCACACTGGCACTCTGGCTGGCTCCCCTGAGGCTTCTTGGCTCAGCTTCTGGGCTGAGGAGGCGGGTGTGCCAGCGGCTAGAGCAGACCAGGCGGGCCAGGCTCCTCACTCGCCGAAGGAATCCCCTGCAGAGGCTTGCAGCGGAACAGGAGAGCCTCCAAATATTCCCTTTTGGGGCTGCGGAAAGGGAAGCCAAACGAAATGCGAAGAGGTGTCTGAAAGCCCAGAGGAAACCAGGAGGCCTTTCCAGAAGTTCTATTTGTGGCAAGAAACCTTGGCATGGGGCAGCCGGCTCCATGGCAAAAATAGACCGGGGTGCCGAGAAACGGCTCCATTCTGGAGGCAAGTGTCCCTCTGCAGAGGAAGAGCACTTGCGCCAGAGTTGGGGGTGCCCTGCCCCTCTCTGCTGCTTCCCTCTGGACCCCAGCACCAGAAAGAGAGAGAGAGAAAAGCTAAACACTTTGAAATGAACTGTTGCGTATCACTGTGCCATTCCTGTCATAAATATGGCCCCTGGAAACATAGAGCGACAAGAAGATTTCATACAAACGCCTGGCAACCAAATGGGGCCACAGTCCATCCTCGTGTTGGCCAGGACCGACTCCCCATCACTATGTTCTTTCTGTCCTTTGCCTCCAAATGGGTGAGATGGCTGAGCAAAGGGCACAACGTGTAGCAGCAGGAGGGAGCGTGGCTAGACAGAAAGTGTAGACCTTGAAGGGATCCAAGACAGGACCCTAAGAAAGGTCAGCCTGGAGGCTCTTCTTTACACCGGGCTGACAGCCTAATGTGGGGTTAAAATGCCACCGTGAAAGAAGCAAATGAGATAGGACAGACTCCCGAGGTCCCTCCTGACTCTGGAGGTCCACCACTGCCATCTGTCCATTTGGGGGCTCATGGGGCTCCTCTCTTGGGCACAAGCTTCCACGTTCATAGGAGGGCTGCCCTTGCCTGTCCGCGGCAGTGACAGAACAGCACATACTAGCCGTAGATGTCTATCAGCATCCTGACATCACGGTGGAACCAAGCCTGAAGGCTCTCTGGGTGGTCGTGAGTAACTCCATCGCATTTTCCTGGACTGCTGGCCACGTTAACGCTGCTAAGAACAGACACAAATATGTAGGGTCACCAATAGATTTGCACTCCTTGGAAAAGGGTGCTTTATTTTATGGCCCAAGCAAAGGAGCTTATACCCTGTATCTCCTTGGATAGGACTGGGGTACATCAATCAAATCGGCTCACCCCTCCTCTCGCAGAAGATGGATAGGGCACCTCCCTCCCTTTCCCTCTTTTCAGCCAAGAACTGTCAACATCCAGCTGTGGCTTTGCACTCGGCTGCCACTCAGCCTGTTGGAGTTGAAAGGTCAAATGTCATCTGGAATTAGCAGCCTGGCTTACCAGCAGCTCTTCTGTCTTCACAGAACACGAGGGCAGCTGTCAGAGGGCTTAGGCAGGGACTAGAGAGGGAATTCCCTCTCTGCCAGTGGAGGAAAGTGCACCCATCCTGGAGGGAAAATGGCGAGATCTGCCCCCAGGAACTTTATAGCTGGTGGTTAAGCTCCCCATGCAAATAAAGCAGGTAGGAGAGTGAGGAAGGTTGTCAGGAAGATAGAAAGCAGGGCAGAGTGTGGTGAGGGGGAGGAAGCCCCACGCCAGGCCCTGGGGGCCCAGTGCATTGAAAGACCATCCATGAGCTGGATTCAGGAAGGCATTTGGTTTTGCAAGTATGAGCAGAAAAACCATTATCCACGTATTTCGAATGCTGGGCTGAGTCAAAATGGGTTGCTTTTTTCTGGAAGCATCCCATTTCTTTGAGCTGAACTTCTCCAGTCATGTCATTCTAGTAGGGGCCACCATACACACAGCCCTCCGTCCTCTGCAGGATGTTGGCATGCAACCCAGGCCCAGCCAATGAGAGTGCCTCATTGTCCTGGGCTGGCCCAATCACTTCCTGGGCAGATGGAGTCTCAGGGAAGTCTCATGCCTGTTCCAGACACTGTGCTAGAAGCAAGTGATCTGGGGTTGCTGGTTGCTGGTTGCTGGTTGCCCGTTGCCACTCTCCAATCCACGTTGAGAACCCACTTGCAATATTAGAGAAGGACGACCCAGTTTGAGAGAGCACCTGGACGGCAGCACTGGGATCCTGGATCCGTTTGTACCCGGTTGCTAGATCTACCCCATCGTTTCCAGGTAAGAAAATCAGTAAATTATCACCCATCTGTTGCTTATCTTGGGCTGAGTAGCATTTCTGTCACTTGCCACCATCAAAGCCCTGGTGCACTTTCTATTACAGGGAATGTTTGGGTACAAGAAGGGCCCTGCAGTCTCTGAAAAGAGTGTGCTAGTATGTAATAATTGCAGACTTACATGAAGAGTAAAACAGAAATGTTTAGGTTAACTTGAGAAAGTCAAGTCTTTCCAGCCCCTTGAGAAGCACTCATTGACCTAGGACTAATTGATAGGCTAATAAGGAATCCTTCCTCTCCATTCATCCAGGGAGGTTCATTCACGGGGGTTAGTATTGGTTTGCAGGTAGATCAGGGAGAGTGAATGAAAGGAAAAGAAATTTCCTTACCCGTGAAAAGGCCACCCAGATGTTGAGTTGACGAGCATCACTTCACCACCAGCAGAGCCGGTTTCTCTGGCAGGTCCTGGGGTTTGAAATGGTGTTCCCTGGCTAGGGAATGACCCATCTCTGCCAGAACCTTCCCTCCTACTCTACTGGGGGTCTGATTAGGATCTCCTCCAGAAGGAGGTGGCCTTGTGCCTGTGGTCGTTTCAGTCTGTGTGCCCCGGAGCCTGGGGCAGTCTGCCTTCACACACAGACCGTCTGTTACCCAGCCTTTTCGCTCTTTCAGTCCAACCTTCCCTATCACTTATTCTGAAATTGGGACCGTTTCCCAAACCAACAATTGCCCAGTCCACAGTGTTCTTTGCTGAGTGTCCCCACAGGAGAGACGGGAACACGGTGAATAAAAACAGCAATCTTTGCTCCCTGCCCTAGTACCAGGACTGTTTTGCCAGGCTGCTATTACATTCCATTCCTGTCTTCTGTTTGATTTCACATGATGTAAATTGTCTAGAAGATGGGCAGGAACTCTAGATGATCTCTTTCTAGAAGCATTGGAAGAAGGATGTTTTGTAATGAAACAAATTGGAAGTCAAGCCCAGACTTAAGCACTTACTTGCTTTTGACTTTGGATGAGTTCTATGTACTGCTGAACCTCAGCTTTCTGCTCTGTACTATGGGGATAATAATACTGCAGTGTTTAAGACTGGGTTGAGCTGTGAGTGACAGAGCTCTGAATTTGGTGGCTCAAAACACTCATGTAAAAGACACCTGTGGATGGTGGTTGCCAAGGGCTGAGGGAGGGGGAGAATGGGGAGTTATGTTTTAATAGGTATGGTTTCAGATTTATAAGATAAAATGAGTTATGGGGATGGATGGTGGTGATGGCTGCACAACAATGTGAATTGTACTTATTACTGCTGAGCTGTACCCTTAAATTGGCTAAGATGGTAAATTTTATGTTATGTTATTTTAACTCAGAAAATAAAATTATTAAAAAAAATTTTTGAGATGTATTAACCACCCCTCCCCCACCCCCCTAAAATACAAGACTCTCAAGGCAGGTAGTTAGGGCTGGTTGATTCAGTCCATGAAATCATCACAGACCCAGGCTTCTTCAGTTTTTCCGCTCTAGCTTCCATTCCAAAGGTCACCTCATAGTCCAAAATAGCTGCTAGAGCGCCAGCCATTATGTTCCACACTATGAGAAAGAAGAACTACATTCTGACTCCCTTTTTAGGAACCTTCCCAGAAGTCTATCATGGAACTTCTGCTTATATTTCATTGGCTAGAATTTAGTCACATGGCCATTTCTGGCTTCAAGGGAGTCTAGGAAAGGTGGTTGTGGTAGGAAGCCTGGAATCCTTGCCTCCTGGTATTCACACTCTTGTGTAATTCCCTCCCCTTGAGTGTGGCCCCATCTTGGTAACTTTTTTTTAACCAATAGAATATGGGAAAAGTGATTGGATTAGGTCACAAAGAGATGGTGACTTTGATCTTGGGTGCCGTCTCTTGCTCTCTTGCTCTGAGGAAAGCCAGCCACCATGTTGTGAGCTGTCATGTAGAGAGACCCATGTAGCAAGGAACTGATGTCTCTGGCCAAAAGCTAGTGAGGACTGGAGGCCCTCAGTCCTACAGCCTCATGGGTGAGCTTGGAAGACCATCCTCCTCTAGTTGAGCCTTCAGATGACTACATCCCCAGTGGACATCTTGACTTTATCTCTTGAGAGACATGATCCAGAAGACCCACAAAATTGACCCACAGAAACTGCAAGATAATAGTTTGTTATTTTCAGCTAAGCGTTGGGGTTATTTGTTACCCAGCAGTAACTAACTAATACAGTTTTCCAGGTTTCTGTGAGTAAGAAGGAAAAGAAAGATGGAATTGGGAGGCAACCAACAGTCCCTGTCATGTGTACCTACCTCACAGGATTCTTGTGAGGATGAACTGAGGTAAGTGTACAAAGTGTCCACCTCCAATCTGCCAGCACCCAGGAAGTGCCTGAGGAGAGGCAAGTAGTGAAGGGCCACTATCCAGAGTCTGCTTCCAAGGCTTCTCACCAAACTCTTCCAGAAGACGCAGCTGTGCTGTGTCTAATATGTGCTTGCCCTTGCCTCCCTCTCTTATGGTTCAGACCCCCTCCCCAAATCCAACCAGTAGAATGATTACTCCTGCAAAACAGAAGATCCCCAAGCCAGCTAGTAGGCTCACAGAACAGTAAGATGTTAGAGGAAAAGGGGCTGAGAGCCCCTTGAATCCAGTCCCCCCAGTTATATTGTGAACCAGACACTTGCTCAAGATCACCCAGCCTCAAGGTAGAGGTGAGAGCTGGACACCCCCCTAGAAAGATGCCTGAAGTCTCTGCTCCACCTTCTTTCTACACTGATATGGGCTGAAGCAGAACCTCGGGTCTGAAGCATTTAGAGAGTTTTCCTGTAAAATGATAGCACTAGTTCAACTGAATTTTCTCTTCCCAAGAGGAGATGAGGTTAGGTGGGTGGGACAGGAAATGGTTTTGAGTGAATGAGTGTCATGTTTCTATCTGGTTTTCCTTTAGGCAATTGAAGATGATTCCTCTTGTCTGTCTAGAGAGACCTGAAGTCCATGCAGTGCCCCCAAGAGCCTGTCCCTCATGGATGTTACCGGGAGAAAAACCTAGAGAGTGTTCCCCTGGGTCCCACGGTAATGTGTGCATCTAACTGAGGCAAGAATTATCTTCCCCTTCATGTGATCACCCTTCTCCCAGAACAGAGGGATTTTGTCAGCCTGGAACAATGTGTACTCCTGAGTCATTTCATGTATCATGAAATCCCAATTTTTCAGAATGGGTTGAGACCAAGGTTTTCAGTGAAACTGTCCTGGGGGGGAAAAATTGACACTAAGTCCCAAGACTTTTTTTCCCTTGATCTCCGTCCATCATGATGGAAGATAAAATGTACCAGTATTCTTGACCCTGATTTTTTATTAGTGAACTAGGATATACAAGAACTTAATAAAATATTCACAAAAGGCTTAACTACATTATTAAAAACCTTCTTTACCAGTCCCTTTTCTCTTAGGCAGAGTGAGGTTCACAGCCTTGGAATGGGGCGGGGTGGGTGGTGAGGAGAGTTGAAGCCCTGCCCCTTTGTCTCTCAATCCCCGCCCACAGCCCCATCCCCACTTCACTGCTATTTAAAGCCTCACCTAGCCTTGCTCTCTGCTCACATCCTATCAGAGAAAGGCAGCGTTTGGACCTGTTGTCATCGTGGGTCTGAGTTGCCTGCGCCCTGGTGCTGGTGCTTTGAATTTTGTAAAAGCAACAATTTCTTTAAAATCAGTGAGTGTGAGGGGAGATGGGTGTATACGTGGGCTATTATTATTCTTTAATGCCGGGTTAACGTGCTTCTGTAAGTTTGAAAAATGGACTCTGATAAGTTTCCAGCGTGAAGTTGCAGATGCTTAGCAGGGTCCTGCTTGGGGAACCCAACCAGTGTCAAATCTGTGTGAGCAGAGACTGGTCACTAAGGTCCCTGTGCGTGCCAAATTTGAAAAGTGACCCAGACCGAGACAGCATGGAGAGGCCCAGCACTCTGCATTTAGAAAGTGGATGCAACAAAATGATGCACAGAAGAGTCTGAACGCCCTCTCTTGTTGGGAGGGAGAGTAGACGGAGCTGTGTGTGTGTGTGTGTGCACATGCGTCCACATAGGGGGGCTTTGGGTGGGAGAAGAATTAGGAGGAAATTAATACTTTTATTCTGACAAGGAGGAGGAGCATTTATTAAGCAGTCGGGAGCAGGGTTTGTGTCCGGCTCAAGATATTGCGATGGGTAATTAATAGCCCTTTAGCTGAGCAACAGAGTTTGGACTGGTATATGCGTGATTGTTTTTCTTTAAGCCTGCCCCCATTATACTCTCTATTAGGAATCTGATATGCTTGAAAGATAAGTGAGTTGGCTGTTTGCTCACAATGGGCCTCTGTCAGTTAGTGTCACCCACAGGAAACGTTACCATTTGGGTTTTTGTGACCCCTGGCATCAGTATTTAGCTGGTGGCAACTCCCTGGCACTCACCTCTTCAGACCTTAGTGGGTGGCCTTGGAACCCCCGAGCTAAAACTGCATGCACAGAGGTCACTGGTCAAAGCGTGTCACTGTGGAGAGCCAGCTCATGCCAGGATTCATGGGAGGGGATATACTCTCGGCACATCGCTCTGTGTTTTCCTGTCTCTCAGTCCCACTGGCGATCCTATGTTTGCAGGCAACCATGAATATTGTCCTTTCTTATGTCTTCAGAATACGAGTCAGCCTCAACTGCAGGGTAGCTGGCGCCTGGATGGATGGCTACCTTGGGCTGGACAGGGCAATCCAGATTGAGGAGAACATGGTAGGCTCACCCTGGCTCATGGGGTGGGTCACAGGATTCGCCCCATGAAGCTGGAGGGAAAACCTGGACCCTGAAGAGCTTTCTAAGGGAAGGCACAGCTTGCGGACTGCAGGAGGAAGTGGGTGGCCACTGCACATGGTTACTAAAAGCAATGACACTCAGGAAAGGAGTAATTACAAGAGCAGGCTGCTTGGTCACTAAGTCAGTGGCCCAAGGAGAGAGTTTAGTGCCATACCTGAGGACTCACCAATACATCTTTACGTTTTCCTCCTTACACATGTAGAGGAAAACTTGTTGAATTTTCTTTTTTTTTTTTTTTTGTCATATGCTCAGCACTCTGTGAGATTTTTGGTTCCAGCAGGACATGCTGGTGTTTTAGCAAACAAGGACTTCTCACCTGATGCTTGTATAGCGCTAGACGGAATCATAACAACGATAATAAGGGTGGGCACTCAGGCAGCCGTGCTGTGAGCTGAGATTGTTCTAAGTGCTTAGCGTGTGTTTAAGAGCTGACTCCTGGCTGAGAACAGGCAGCCGGGAGGGGCCAGAGGCTGGGCGGGGAGGAGCCAGCCGGCCTTTCTAGGAGGCTCCCCTAGTATTAGTTAGACAAATGACTTTTACTTCACAAACCTGATTTTTGAAAATGTCACAATCCTTAAACGTGTTTTTATTTAAAAAATCTTCGTTTTATTGAGTTATAATTGACATATAACATTGTGTAAGTTTGATTCATATTTATACATTGACATATAACATTGTGTAAGTGTACGTGTTGATTTGACACACATAGTGTACAATGTGTTGATTTGACACACATATTGCAAAATGATTACCACCATCCTGTTAGCTAACACCTGCATCTCATTACATAATTACCGATTTCTTTTTTGCCATGAGAACGTGTAAGATTTCCTCTCTTAGCAACTTTCAAGTATATATATAGTATTATGAAGTATAATCACCAGGCTGTACGTCAGATCCCTAGAACTGTTCATCTTATAACTGGAAGCATAACCTTTGACCAACATCTCATTTTCCCCACCTCCCAGCCACTGGTCACCACCATTCTGCTCTCTGTTTCAACGAGTCTGGCTTTTTTTAGAATCCACATATAAGTGAGATCAAGAAGCATTTGTCTTTCTCTGTCTGACTTATTTCACGTAGCTTAATACCCTCAGGTTTCATCTGTGTTGTTGCAGATGGCAGGATTTCCTTCTTTCTCCTGGCAGAATAATATTCCATAGTGTATATGTACACCGAGTCTTCTTCATCCAGTCACTGTTGATGGATGCTTTGGCTGTTCCCATTACGTTGGCAATTACGACTAATGCTGCAGTGAACATGGCAAAGCAGATACTATTTTCACATCTTCTGAATATATACCTGGAAGTGAGATTGCTGGATCGTATGGTAGTCCTATTTTTAATTTTTTGAGGAACCTCCATATGGTTTGCCATTTGGCTGTACATTCCCACCAACAGTACACGAAGATTCTCTTTTCTTCACATCCTCAACAACACTTGTTATCTCTTGTCTTTTTGATGACAGCTATTCTAACAGGTGTGAGGTGATAGCTCACTGTGATTTTGATTTGCATTTCCCTGAGGATTAGTGATGTTGAGCACCTTTTCATGTCCCTGTGCCATCTGTATATCTTCTTTGGAAAAATATCCATTCAGTTCTTCCACCCATTTTTAAATCAAACTGTTTTTTGCCGTTGTTGGTTGTTTTGTTTTGTTTTTAACTATTGAGTTGTATGAGTTTTTTTCCCCCCGTAAGGATACAATGCCATTTTATTATTTTTTAAAATCTGTTTTTATATAAAGTGGCTAACATTTGTAAATCTCAGACTCTCAAATTTATCCCTTCCCACCCCCTTTCCCCAGTAACCATAAGATTGTTTACTGTGTCTATGAGTCTGTTTTGTAGATGAGTTCATAGTGTAGATGAGTTCATAGTGTCCTTTTTTTCTTCTTTTTTAAGATTCCACATATGATATCATATGATATCATATGATATTTTTCTGTCTCTTTCTGGCTTACTTCACTTGGAATGACAATCTTCAGGTCCATGTATGTTGCTGCAGATGGCATTATTTTAGTCTTCTTTATGGCTGAGTAGTATTCCATAGTATAAATGAGTTATAAGAGTTTTTAGATATTTCAGATGTTAACCTCCCTATCAGACCTATCATTTGCAAATATTTTTTCTGATTTCATAGATTGTCTTTTCATTCTGTTTCTCTCTTTTGCTGTGCAGAAGCTTTTTAGTTTGATGTCATCCCACTTATTAATTTTTGCTTTTCTTGCTTGTACATTTGATATCATTTCCAAAAGCCATTGCCAAAAACATCAAGAAGTTTTTCCCTGTTTTTTCCTCTAGGAGTTTTATGGTTTTAGTGCTTACGTTTGTCTTGAATCCATTTGGGGTTAAGTTTTGTGAGTAACATAGGGATCCAATTTCATTCTCTTGCATGTGGTCATGTTGTTAACCAGTTTTCCCAACCCCATTTGTTGAAGAGATTGTCCTTTCCCCATTGAGTATGCTCATCAAATATGTGGGAGGGTTTATTTCTGGGCTCTTGATTTCTGGGGTTTCTTGGCAGCACCATATTGTTTTGATACCCTAGCTTTGTAGTATAGTTTGAAATCAGGAAGTATTATGCTTCCAGCTTTGTTCTTCTTTCTCAGAACTGCTTTGGCTGTTTTGGGGTCTTTTGTGCCATACACATTTTAGTATTTTTTTTTTCTTTTTCTGTGAAAAATGCCACTGGAATTGTCATAGAGATTGCAATGACTCTGGAGATGACTTTGGGTAGTGTAGACAAAATGTCACAATTCTTTATTCCTCTAAATCATATGGAACATGTTGTAAGCTACCAGCTATTCAATCCTGGGGCTTCCCGCCCTCACTCCTCAGATCTGGGAGAAAGTCTTAGAGGGATGTGGGGTCAGAACATGTGGGAAAGGCCCTCTGGTCCTGAGTCCACACTGGGACTGCTCTGTGCTCTGACTCCAAGTGTCGGGAGCCCTAAGTTGGCAGGACCAATGCTCGTGAGCCAAGTTTGGGGGCCAGGGCTTCTCCCAGTCTCCAGAAAGAGCTGTGTTTCTAGTATTGAGAGTCCTCACCCCCATCTCTTCTCAGGGGTCCCTTGCCCAAACTTCCCTTCAGCAGATCCACTTCTATGTCCCCTCACCCCAAACCCTTGCCTCCTGCATCCTTGAGTTTCCTGTCTTGGGGCTCAACTTCCTGGGTGTGCTTGGGACTGAAATACTGAAACTGGCCTTGCTCCTTGCCCCTGTAATTGTTCCTTCTGTCCCATGAAGCAGGAACCAAGTTTTGCCTAGGACAGTGCCTGTTACAAAGTCATGACCTTGGGAAAGTTGCCCAGCCGTGCTGGACCTCAGTTTCCATTTTGGTACCGAGGTCCAATGTGCTTCCATACCACGTGTCAGTTCTCTTTCCCTTGTCCCTGATGGAAAACCAATTCAAACTGGCTTCAGTAAAAGGGTACTGATTGGCCTATGTTATTGAAAAGTGCAGGCAGAGGCATGACTTCAGGAATGGCTGGATCTAGGTATGCAAACGTGGTACCAGGAATCCCCTTCAGTGTCTCTTGAATCTAGTTTTCTCTGTAGTGGTTTCCTTCAAGCGAATGTCCTCTCCTTTTAGTGGCAAATGGCTGCCCAAGTTCTCAGCTTCCCAAGAGTGAGAAGTCCAGGTTGAGTCTCGTTGGTGAGGCCTGTTGGGTTGCCTGTCCTGTCCTGAGCCAGTTGCGGTGTCTAGTGGGATGCGCTGCACTTATTGGCCAGGCCTGGGACCCATGGCCATCCCCTGAGCTAGGAATATCTTCATCTCTACCCAAATCTTGTGAGCTGAGATGCGTGATGGCAAATCAAAGGAAAATCCAGGCTCTGTTGCCAGGAAGAGGAGGAAGGGAGGCTAGGCAGACCACAACATCAAGTGCCATTGTAGCCTCCTTCACCATCAGCTTGGCCTGGCCACTGGTGTCCTTAACCAATTGGTCCTCCTCCCCCTCCCCCCTTCACCTGAGCATAGGCCGAGGCAGTAGACTGGTGGGGAGTGGGTGTGGGTGTTTCAGCACTTGGGGCCCAGCCCCTGCCCCAGCTTCCAGGCATGGTGCAGGTAGGTCTCCTATACTGGGTTGAATAGTGTGCCCCCCAAACTCATGTCCACTCAGAACCTATAAAGATGACCTTATTTGGAAATAGGGTCTTTGCAGATGTAAAAGTATAAAAGATGTTAAAGCGAGATCATACAGGGTTAGTGTGGGCTCGAAATCCAATGACTGGTGTCTTTATATGAAAAGGGAAATTTGGACACAGATACATCTGGTGGGGGTTGGGGGAAGGTGGTGTGATGAAGGAGGCGGAGACTGGAGTGATGTTGGCACAAGCCAAGGAATGCCAAGGGAGGCCAGGAGCACCAGAAGCTGGGAAGAGGCCAGAAAGGCTTCTCTCCTGGAGCCTCAGGGAGCATGGCCCTGCCGACACCTTGATTTTGGATGTCTAGCCTCCAGGGTTGTGATAGAAGACACTTCTGTTGTTAGAAGCCGCCCAGTTTGTGATACTCTGTTACAGCAGTGGGCATCTAACCCCGGGCCTATACGGTTCTTGTCCTTCCCCAGGGACTTCGAATGGGAAGTTGGCTCCCTTCCAGGAGGACAAGAAATTCTTGGCTGATGAAAGATTTTAGCAGAAAAGTCCACATTATGTCTGTAGCTTGGCACGTTTCAAAGGAAAGGCCCCTCCCCAGCCCCGAAGTCCAGCCTCCCGTCTCCCCTGGAACAGCAGTGGCCAGCCTCATCCTCACTCCTCTTCTCTCCAGATCACAAGCCCAGAGCAGGCTCTGCTGAGCCAGTGGCCTTGGGCAGCTAGGGCTAGGGTGACCAGTTCATCCCCGAGTGCCCAGGACTGTCTGGTTTTAACACTGAAAGTCCCGCATCCGGGGAACCCCTTGGTTCTGGGCAATCCAGGAAGGCTGGACCCCCTTGCTAGGACTAGGGTTGGTTTTAGCTCCTTGGGAACTGAGGGACAGGCTCAGACACTTTGTGTGCCCTGTTCACCCGTAGGCATGTTTTTAAGTCATTGTCATGTGCCGATTTGTGCCTGGTGCTTTATGAACTCTTCAGCCTTCCTAAGAGCCCTGTGGGGGGCAGGTGCTACAGCTGTCCCCACTTTACAAGCGGGGGCTCGGGGAGAGGGGAGCCCCAGGCGTGGAGACGGCAGGTTCTGCTGCTTCCCATGCTGTGGTCTCTCCACTGCACTGGACTTGCTTTGCTGGGGGCACTGGTGGGAAAAGCTGACCCCTGGACCTTCCAGATCGGAGTCTCCTGCCTACAGGAGCAGCATCTCCCTTTAACATCTCCTGTGCCCAGTTCCTGCTCAGGGTCCCCCCCGAGACTCCCGAGTGGCATCACTGAGAAGTTAGCAGCAAGGACTTGGGAAACTCATTGCTTGAGTTTTAATTCAAATGGGTTGTTGCTATCTGCGTGGCCTTGGGCAAGTCACTGCTCTGTGCCTCGGTTTCCTTGTCTAAAAGATGGGGGTAATCATAGCACCCTCCTCGCAGAGCTGTGTGGGGCTGTGGCGCAGGTGTCGGCATTCTTGTCGAGAGGTTATGAGCAGAGAGGTGCAGACCTTGGGTCCCAGAGTCAGAGGTTGCTGGGTGCAATCAGCAGTGACCTCAGGCGGCACTTTACCCTGAACTTGAGCCACCCACCTGTAAAATGGGGCTCAGGCAGCTCTTTCCTCATAGGATGACGTGAAGATGAAAGATGGATAGGCTGTTGCAAGTGATCCCAGCCAGCTCCAGGGTAAGCGTCCCTCAGATGTTGCTCTGATTGACATAGATGCTCAGGCCAAACTTGTGATTCATTAAAATTGTAAGCCAAGTTCTTACAATCTTTTTTCCTTTGCTCCTTCAATGTCCCCACTGCACATGTTTTGAAGTGTCCCCAAGCTGGCGAGGGGACCAGCTCTGGGTGGCGTTGAGAGGGTTGAGCGTGGGGCACTCCCGCCAAAGAGTTAGCGGGAAGGCCTGGTGGGAGGGAACAGCCAGGGGGTCAGGAGACCTGGGTCCAGGCTTCATCTGACTTCACAAATCCTTGATTTCTCAGGCCTAGATTTCCCGTCTGCAAAATGGAAAGAACTTCGGGTTTGGTGCCTGGGGCTTGTGCTGGAGACAGTTTCATCAGTCACTCCTGAGGGTGACTGGCAGGGTAGGCAGTTTTCAACATTCATCACTCCATCGACCAGGGCCGGCTTCATGATGGACAACCTGTGTGGTCAGGGTCCCCCTGCTCAGAAGGACCCTGTGCTGGGTTGAATGCTCTACTGTCACCATCTCGGGATTCTTAATTTTTGAACAAGGCACCCTGCGATTTCATTTCTCACTGATTTCCACTAAGGACGGAGCCAGTCCTGCCTTTGAAATCTTTTTCTGAGCATCAGAGATGTGTGAGGCCGTGGGCCAGGTACCAGGGACATCCTGGTGAAAAATGTTGTCGTTGTCTCTGTCCTCACAGAGTTCACAAATCTAGGAAGGATTGTAGTGGGTTGAATGGTGGCCCCCCAAAAAGACACACTCAGGGCCCAGGCAGCCGTGAATGTGACCTTCTGGGGGAATTGGGTCTTTGCAGACGTAATGAAGTTAAAGATCTTGGGGACATTCTGGATTTAAAGTGGGTGCAAAATTCAGTGACTAGTGTCCTTATAAGAGAAAGGAGAAGGGAGATTTGAAAGACTCAGACACAGAGGAGAAACAGAGGGAAAAGCCATGTGAAGACAGGCAGAAATCAGCGTGATGAGTCTACAAGCCAAGGGTGGGCGGCAACCAGCAGAGCAGGGAGGGCAGCAGGGCGTGGACTGCCCCCTAGGGCCTCCAGGAGGAAGCAGCCCCGCCCACACCTTGATCTTGGACTTCTGGCCTCCAGAATGTCAGAGAATACATTTCTGTTGTTTTAGGTCACCAAGACTGTGGTCAGTGGTTCCAGCAGCCCGAGGGAAGTGAATACAAGAGCAGACAGACATCCATCAACTCATTGCACAAGCAAATGTGGAATTACTAGTGTGACAAGGGAGGTGCCGGTGTCAGGGACTCGGAGTCCCAGAAGGAGTTAATTAATGGGGCAGGAAAGCATTTCAGGCTGAGGGAGCAGCATGGGCAAAGGTCCTGGGGTGGGAGTGCTCTCTGTAAAATCTGGAGGGAGACACCCTCCAGTTGCTTCAGGCCATGCTGGTCTCTGATGTGTTGTCTTGGCCACAGAGGGCTTTAGAAAGCCGCCAAACCAGACAGGTGTCCTTGCTTGTGGCAGTAGCAGCAAATTCGGCACCTATGGTTTCAACCCCACCCGTTCCTGTTTCAAATGTTTGTGTTACCAGACTGGCCCCTGAAGGGAAGCTGTTTGCCAGGCACTGACCTGCCTGGAGCCTCCGCCAGCATCCTCTGACCTAGTGGAGCTCGAGTCTGGTTGCCCAGGCCGGAAGCGCCGGGTGTTTGCTGTTCCCAACCACCAAGGGGGAGAGTTTCACTGCCCTTCATTGCTCTGTGAGAGCTTGGCAAGAACTGGCTGAAGGGGTGGCGGTGAGCAGGGCCCCAGACCTGCTATTTTGGGGAGAAGAACTTGCCCTGCAGCAGCTGGGGAGGTGGGCGTTCTGTGACCCTGGCTGTGGGGGACGGGTCCCTGGGAAGGACACAGGTGGGGTTAGAGGGGTTTTGGCTCCTCCAGGAGGCCAGCTGCATGGCCTGGGACCTGCCACCTCTGTGCCTTTTTTTCCATCAATAAATTCAGACAGATGACTTTCATCTGCTCCACCTCTGTAAACAGGGTTCATAATGGTACCTGCTTGGGAAAGTAGCTGTGGGAATCGAATGAGATGGTTTACTCTCTCGTTCAACAAATTCTTTTTATTGTTATTATTTTATTTTATTTTTACTTTTCGGAGTTCGGATTTTTACCTTAAAAAAGTTTTTTTTTATAGAAGACCTACTTTTACTTATTTATTGGTAGATTTATTTTTTGAGAAAACATTGGTTTATAACATTGTATGTTTCACGTGTATGACATTATCTTTCTACTTTCTGTACGTTACGGTGTGCTGACACCAGCAATTCAGTTTCTGTAGGTCACTGTACAGCTGATTCCCTTTACCCATTTCGTGCCCCACCCCTCACCTCTTCTCCTCTGGTAGCCACTATTTTGTTCTTTGTGTCTACATGTCTGTTTTTCAACAGATATTTTTTGAGCAGCTACTCGGTGCTAGACACTGTTCCAAAGGCAGGAGGCATTATGGTGAACAAAAGAAGGCAGAAACACATGCTCTCCTGAAACTGAGATTCCAGATCAGGGATTTGCAAACTACCGCCCAAGGGTCAGATCTGGTCAGGCGTCTGTTTTTGCATAGACTAAGAATGGGTTTTGCATGTAGATATATAGATATTGATGGAGGTACTGGGGATGGAACCCAGCACCTCATGCATGCTAAGTACATGCTCTACCACTGAGCTACACCCCGCTGATTTTTTGCATTTTTAAATGGTTGAAAATAATCAAGGAAGAATCACACTTCATGACATGTGAAAACTATATGGAACTCAAATTTCGGTGTCCATAACAGAAGCTTTATTGTCCTGTAGCCATGCCTGCTGGTTCTTGTATTACCTGTGGCTATTTAGGGGCTCTAGCTGTCACAGCAGAGCCCGCAGGGTCTGCAGAGCTGAAAATGGTTACTATCAGGTCCTTTACAGAAAAAATTTGTTGCTTCTTCTTCTCGGGCCTCACTGTTCACAAGGTGATCTCTGGACCGTGGCATCGGCACGGCCTGGATGCCTGTTAGAAATCCAGATCTCATGAGCCTGAAGCTGCAGTTTAACAAGATCCCTTGGGGACCTGTGTGCCCATTAAAGTGTGAGGCGTGCTGCCCTGAAATGATGCCTGTAAAATGCCAAGCACAGGGCTGGCCCTTAGCAAGACCTCAGTAGGTCTTACCTGCTGCGGTAGGCTGACTAATGGTCCCCCAAAGAAGTTCACGGTCTTAATTCCCAGAACCTGTGACCATGTCGGTTTACACGGTTCAAGGCGCATTGCAGGTGTGATTAGGCATCTTGACAGACCTCGAGGTTATCCAGGTGGGCCCAATGATGTGATCACAAGGGTCCTTCTAAGAGAAGGCAGGGGAATCAGAGAAGAAAAAGATGTGATGGTGGAAGCCGAGGACGGCGGACCTAATGCACTTTGAAGAGGGAGGAAGGGGCTAAGTCTGTGGCTGGAAGCTGGAAAAGGCCCGGAAATGGATGCTCCCTGGAAGCCTCCAGGAGGCATGGGGCTCTGCGGACACCTCGGTTTTAGACTTCTGACCTCCAGAACGGTAAGAGAACTCGTTTGTTTTATTTTAAGGCGCTAAGTGTGTGGTCACTGTTACAGCAGTGCTAGGAGAACACTGCAGTTGCTATGACTATTATTATTTGCACCGTCTTCATTGTTGGTGGTGGTTGAGTGCTGGCGTGGTCATCCACCCACTAAAATGCTCCAGGCAGAGTATTGAATCTCTCTGAATCCAGTTTCCTGCTCTGTAGAATGGAGAGAATGTTTTCCCTTCCTCAGGGCATGGCGGGGCTTGGATGAGATAATGTATGTGGCTGGTGGCTCACAGTGTGGGTGGCCATAATCAGTGACCTTGTTTGAGTAGAGAGGCGGTGGCCAGAGACTGGGTGACTTCGAGTTATTTAAGGTTTCCCCACCTCCCCAGTGGGGATCATGGTGGCGCCTCCCTCCCGAGATGCTGAATGGAGCCCCCGGGTGTAACTCTGGGTCCTGGCTGCGCTAAGAAGAACACAGGCGTGTTGGTGGCCAAATTGAGGGGTGTGGAATCGGATCTCTAAACTGGGGGGCCCTCCAAGGTGTCCTGATTCCGGGCCCTGGACCTCGGCCCAGCCCGGCTCCTGGGGGGAGATAATTTGTACTCCCTCTCTTGCCCTTCCTCTTCCTCTGAGAAAATATCTCCACCTCTTTGCTTTTCGAAGTTGCAGCTGCAGACCGGCCAGCAGGCTTCTGCCCTTAAGAAGCCTGGGGTGGGGGGTCACGCTGGTTCCTCCCTGAGGAGGGAAAAGGGCTGCTGAGCCCAGAAGGGGCTCCAGGGCCTGCCCAGTGCTGAGGCTCTGTCTCCTCTGGGCCTAGTGGGGAGCCAGCATCCACGGGCCTGGCCTGTCCATGCACTGTAGCTTTTTAACCAGCCTGGCTTTCTCAGGCTTTGCTGCTCTGGGTCCTGGGCTCATTTCCCTTGGAGTGTTTATTCCACTGGATTGGAACTATCCATCTCAGGGGGTGGTTCCTTAAAAGCAAGGACCTGTTAGATTCAATGTGTGGGCTCCTGGCACCCAGCACAGGGCCCAGCACACAGAGAACATGTGCTGGACCTGGGGAAGAATGACCAAAGAGGCTGAGAGGCACAAACAAGCAGGCAGGGCTCGTAGTGGACCCTTTGCTGACCAGATGTCCCACCAGAATCTGGGAGTCACTGAAGTGGCCCGGAACCTCTGAGGACAGGAGGCAGCATTTCCTGAGTGCCTGTGGGGTGCTGATGGGTGCTGAGCCCTGGTCTTCTCATCCTGGGCTCTCCACTCCCCAGTGAGGGGGCTCTCAGTGGCTGACACGCCGGGGACCCGAGGCTCAGAGAGGTTAGAGTCTGAGGCAGGTGGTGGGTGGATGCTGGCTAAGCCCTGGGAGGCTTTGTAGGAAATGGGGACTATTGAAGGCTCTGTGTTTCTCTCTCTCTTTTTGGTTTTGGTTTTGGTTTTGCCCCATTCCCCGTAACTCTTTACTATGAACATTTTCAAACGTGCAACAACATTGGTCTGTTAATGTTTTACTAAACCTGATTTATCACGTGTCTATCCATTCCTCTCTGCGTCCATCAGCTCACCCTACGCTGGGTGCACTGTGTTACTTTTTATTAGGAGAATTTTCACCACATACAAAATAGGAAGAAGGACACAGCAGAATCCAACCCTCCCAGCTGCAGCCTCGTGGCACGTGGCCTGTTTTGTTTCTTCTTTCGTCCCTATCGCCATTTCTTTTCTTGAGGATTTTAAGGAACTGCTAGACATGATATCCTTCTTCTTGTAAACTTTTCGTGCAAAGGTTTGAGGGAGATTTCCTCTTTGATTATGTCCTGGGAATGGGTTCCAAGAGGCGTGCAGCTCTGCGGACAGCTCGATTTTAGGCTTCTGACCTCCACAGCTGTGAGAGAACACATTTGTTTTATTTTAAGGCACCAAGTGTGTGGTCACTGTCACAGCAGTGCTAGGAGATCACTACAGTTGCTATGACTATTATTATTTGCGCCGTTGTTGTTGTTGGTTGAGTGCTGGCTCGGTCATCTATCCACTAAGCTGTTCCAGGCAGAGTATTGAATCGCTTCCCGCTTTCCCTCCCCACCTCCATCAGCTCAGCCGCTGTACCAGAGGCTCAGGTGACATTCAGGTAGGTGGCTTCTGGGTCTCAGGATTATTAACAAGGCACTTTTTTGAAATTCACAGAACAAAATGAACTATTTGAAGGTAAATGATTCAGCCTCCTCTATCTAGTTCCCAAACATTTGTATTATTCACCTTCCCCACAAAAAAATCCCCCTGTATCTATTAAGCTCCCCACTCCCCTCTGCCCGCAGCCCCTGGCAGCCACTAACCTGCTTTCTGTCTCTGTGGATTTCCTTATTCTGTATTTCATATAAATGGAGTCACGAGGCGTTTCCCATGTGTTGGGTTGCTTTTACTTCGCATCATGTTTTCAAGGTTCCTCTGTGTCATAGCCTGTGTCGGGGTCTCCCTCCCAGCAGGCACCCTTCCCCCATGGCTCCTTGTGTAAATGTTCCTCCAGGGAAACCCCCAGCGGCAGGGTTGCTGGGGCCCAGCGGTGCACACGTCACCTGCCCTCCTGAAGGTCTGCTCTGTTTGGCACTGGAATGGTTATGTCCCAACACTGAGGCCAGACTTGTCATTCATGAACATTTTTATTTACGAATATTTTCGTTTAAGCCAATCTTAGGAGTAAAAACAATAGTTTCTCATTATTTCAATTTGCCGTTTCTGATTGCCAACACGGTTGAGTGTCTTTAGGAAAACTTCCTCTATAATAGTGGAATTCCAGGTGCCTGTGGCAGAGTAATAAGGGAGGTGAGATACTCTGGGAGTCAGGAAACTTCTGGATACCCTAACTCTCACTGAGTGGGCAAGTGCTAGGGTAACCAAAGGTGCTGAGTCACCCAGGACGGACCTGGTTTTAGCGCTGAAATTCCTATGTCCCAGGAAATCCCTGAGTCCCAGAAATACTGGTCACCCCTGTGACTACCTGTTGCCCCTGAACTTGGACCATGGGGCTGAGGGGCAGACAGTGGCATTGAGTGGGAGCCAGGGAACTCCTGCTTTGCTGGGGGATGGGGAGGAGGAGGAGATGGCCCAGGTGTGTGCCGCCCATGCTGGAATCCTCTAGCAGAGACGTTTTACACCCAGGGCCAGCTCACCCCATACCTGGGCACACCTGCCGGGTCAGGGCCTGGAAGCTGAGACAGATGTCAGGGAACGGGGCTCCAAGCCACCTACCCCCACCTGTCACTGCTCGGCTCGTGGGGCTTTCGGGAGACAGGCAGCCTGGCTTCTTGCCACCTGCGCAGCATGCGTTCTGGTGCCTCCCCCACATCTCCACTTGTGCCTTAACTGCCCCTCCCTCTGGGACCTCCTTCCAAGAGCAAAGTTGACCTCACCTGGGGGGTCAGGTGGGCAAACAGCTGCTTAGCTGTTGGAGAGAGAGAGACAGGAGCTGCACTGTGTCCAGAGAGCAGGGGGTGGGTCAGGCTCCTGCTGGAGGGGACTCCTGGGTGACACCCCCAGTAGAGAAGTGGAGGGAGGTGGGGTGAATGTGAGAGGCTTGCTTCTTTGCATCTGTCTTTCCATCTGTCCTTCTGTCCAGGAGGCATCGTTTCCCGACTCCACCACCCCCTCTGAGACAGGATCCTGCAGATGAGGCCGGAGGACTGGGCAGTGTCTGTACGTCTGGGAAGAGGGAAGATGTGAACTCTTTGCTCCCAAACACAAACCCCTAAAATCAGCAGGGCTGTAGAGGGGAGCAGGTGGTGAAACCGGAACTGAACTGGGAGGATTTGGGGAGCAGGCAGCTGTGGGCTTGGCTGCAGGTGTCAGTTAAAGTGTCCCTGTCTCGGGAGTGTGGGCAACTTTAGGACAAGGACCCTGTCCAACTATTTACCCCCCTACCCCTCATGCTTATCCTGGGGCGGGGCACATCATAGGTGCTCAGCAAATCATTTTTAGACAGATGGATGTAAGGGTGGGACTAACTGATCATGCGACCCTGGAAAGGTCTCTTCTCCCCTCAATTAACATCAGGCTTTCAAGGTTCATCCATGTTGTAGCAGGTGTCAGAATTTCCTTTTCAAGGCAGAATAATATTCCATTGTGTATTTATACCACATTTTGTTTATCCATTGATGCATTTGTGGAGATTTGGGTCGTTTCTACCTTTTGGCTGTTGTGAGTAATGCTTCTATGAATGTGAGTGTACAAATACCTGTCCATCTTAACTACTTTCATATTGTATTTGTATTTATTTTCTCTTTCACTGAAAATCTAGGCTCCTAATAATAGTAGTTACTCTTTGCTTTATCCTACAATTTTGTCCTCTGGAGGAGGGACCAGGGAGTCCCTAAGTTTCCTCGAGTATACCGTCTTGAGCTGACCCCTCCCACCCCAGCCGATTCTTGGCCACCCAAGGCCCTGAAGTGGTTTGTGGCCATCTCCCTGCGCTTTAGGGGAAGCTTGGCAGTTCCTACATTTGGTCTGAGGACGTCCTGCCTCTGTGTATGGGGGGATCTGGACTAGCCCTATGCCCCAGAGAGAGAGCCTCGTCTGAGAGGGAGGACGAGCTCACGATGGTGTTAGGCCCCAGCTCCGCTCCCCAGGACAGTTGGAATAAAATCTAAAATCCTGACCATGGCCCAATCCTGGAGAACCTCTGATTCCCCAACCCTACCCCCTTGGTTCTCTCCTGCCTTAGGGCCTCTGCAGTGCTCTTCCCTCTGCCTGGAACCCCCCCCCCCAATCCTTCCTTTCCCTGTCTCCAGTTCAGACTTCAGGCATCTGTGCAGATGCTGACTTGTCAGAGTCTTCCCCTGACCCCCACCCCCGCCGTTCCTCTCCATCCAAGCACCCTGTTCTTTTTTCTTCATAGGATTATTACATTATATATTCATTATTTGTTCATTTTCTGTTGGAGACGGGGCTAGGTCTATCTCATTCCCTACTGTATCCCTGTCTGGCACAGAAAAGATGCTCAAGAAGTATTTGTGGAGTGACTACAGGAATGAGGAGGACCGTACCAGTCTTTGCTCCCATGCCCCATCCCCCACTGTGTCCTGTTCCCCATTTCTTACTTACTGAGGGCTGCTTTTGTGCTGGGCATTGCGCTAAACCTTTGATGGAGCAACCCTATGAGGGAGGTGGCCCTTGTTGCCATACTTCATAAATGTGGCAGCTGAGGCTCAGAGAGGTGAGGCCCCAGGCCCCAGGTCACACAGCATGGAGGGAGGAAGCAGAAGCCGATTGAAGTTGCTCCAGCCTCAAGGCCCATGTTCTGAATTTCCACCCAGCCATCCTGAGGCGGGTTCCTGTCCTGCCCTCCCCTAGCCTCTGCAGAAAGAAGTAGGAGGTAGAGAATTCCACGGGGCCCCAGTCACCCCACCTGGAGAGCCGCCGGCCTGGGGGAGATCAGCCTCCAGGCTCCGGGTTATGTTCCACTGTTCCTCACTGCCTCCCAAATTAGTTCCATGTTCAGCCCAAGGCCTGTGGTTTCCACTTGTTTTCTGTAACCAGAGCTTCCCCAGCACTTGGCACAGAGGCCAGGACTCGGCTTCGGCTCCGGTTCCTGATTTTCTTGGATGTTGAGATGATGTCAGATGATTTCATTGGCAGAGAAAAGCCCAGCGGGGGGTCAGTGGGCAGATCACCTCCCCGCTCCCCCCACCCCCAGCCCCATGCTCAGGTAGGGAAGAAGCCTAGTGTATTGGCAGAGTCTCTTTTTTCCCATTTCATGCTGGCAACAGGTGAGGAAGATGAGAACTCAGCGTGGTTGGGTGACTTGCTCAGTGTCACACAGCAATTGAGAAGCAGGGCACAATTTGTACCCAACACCCAGGCTCTTCCTCCCAGATACCTTTCCAGACCGGAGACAAACCGGACCCTGGGGACCCAGAAGTGGTGAAAACCCAGACCTTGTCCACACAGAGCTCTAAGCTGAGCAGAAAAAGACCAGATTGAGTGCAAATAGTGATCAAAGCAACACACGCCAACATGAGACAATATATATTTTTAGACAGTGAGTGAGTCAGTCCCTGATGATTCACAGGCCTGGCTGGGCTTGCAGGGCAGCCCCAGGCCGCCAAGGGCAGGGCAGGAGATCAGCCACACCAGGGGACAGGAAGGCAAAAAGGGACTGAGGGCCACATCCGTGGGGCCCTTCCTTGTCATCCACTGTCCTGTCAAGGGTTGGGTACTTTGAATGAGTGCTTGAAAAGAGCTCCTGTTGATAGAATTAGAAGATGATACTACAGGCAGCTTCACATCACTTTATAACCACCTACACAGGGCTGGGCGCTGTGCTTGGTGCTGGGGAGACGGCAGAGAACAAAACAGACAAAGCCCTGACCTCCTGCACCTTCTTTGTGGGCCATCCGGTCTCTATTGCAACAGTTCTTCTCTGCTGTTATTTTTTAAGGGGAAAGATGTTTTATTGAGATTTTGCTACATAAATAACTACAAAAAGCTGGGAGGACTGAAAGGAACAGCTCTGTCTCCCTCTGCACTGGTCACTAAGGATCCAGTGGGTAGGGGAGTTGGGAGGTAATGACCAGAGGGAGGAAGGATGCCCTGGGTGCTACCTGGCATGAGGAGTCTAATATGAGAGAGAGAAGAAGGGAGGGAAGGAAGGAGACAAGGGCTAGCAGAAAAGCAGCCATAGACAATATGTAAGTGAATGGGCATGGCTGAGTGCCAATAAAACTATTTATAAAAACAGGAAGTGAGCCAGTGTTGGCCTGGGGGCTGTAGTTTGCTGACCCCTGTTCTCTAAGACATCTTCATCCACCCCCTGGCTCCCCTTATTTGGCTTCCACTGTGTGACTCATAGACTCCCCCTCCCCATCATGACCACCTGAAACCCAGTCTCCTCCCAGGTAGCTTGCTAGTTCTACAGGTAAAAACTGCTACAATGTTCTTTCAATGAAAAACTGTTCTTGTTTGGCTTCAAAAGCCCTCTACATACAGGGATTTATGGACCATGTTAGACAGTGACCTCTTGGGGCACCAGCATCCACATGACACTCTGTGTCCAGCCTAGTTCTTGGGACATAGTAGGGAGCTGGAGAAGCCTTTGCAGAACAGACACTGCCAAGGCGGTACCCAGCCCTGTCTGTCTTCCTCACTTTAGTTAGAAACTGACAAAAAAACAAAAAGGGGTGTGTGCGTGTGACAGAAGAGGCCCCCCTCTGGTGGTCTTCCCTGTCCCCCAGGGGGTCCAGGCAGCCCCAGTGTCTCTGCCACACCCCGAGTTCACAGGACAAATCTAGCAGGAGAGAGATGAGGGTTAAGGGGAGGGGCCCTGACTCGGAACCCCAGCCCCATGTGTTGTAGGCACACAGCCCTGAGCCTCAGTTTCCTCATCTGCAAAATGGATAAGGACAAGCCTCTCCCTGAGCTGCTCAGGGGCACATGAGTCACCTTGTTGGCCTGGCCTCTAAAATTCAAGGTGAAGTGTCTATTAACTGTGTGTCTATATATGGCTTTGTGGACAGACAGTCCCCAACTTACAACAGTTCCACTGACGATAGTTCAACTTAGTTTTTTTTTTACTTTAAATGGTGTGAAAACAATATGCATTCAGTAGACACCATACTTCAAATTTTCATCTTTTCCTGGGCGTGGGATATGGGGCATAATCCTGTCTTGCGATGCCAGGCTGAGACAGCCGCTCGATCACGAGGTTAAATAACCCTTACAACCATGCTACACCCAGACAACCATTCTGTTTTTCACTTTCAGTACAGTATTCAGTAAATTACAGGAGATATTCACCTTTACTATAAAATAGGCTGTTAGATGATTTTGCCCAACTGTAGGCTAATGTAAGTGTTCTGAGCATGCTTAAGGTAGGTGAGGCTCAGCTCTGATGTTTGGTTGGTTAAGTATGTTAAGTACATTTTCCATTTACGATATTTTCAATTTCCAGTGGGTTTATCAGGATGTAGCCCCATGGCAAGTCGAGGAATATCTGTGTATATATGTACACAAATATGGGATATACATATATATAAAATCTCCCATTTAGGAAGAAGCCTGTTTTAGTAACGCTTCTGTGCTCAATCATTGGCCCGAAGCAGCTTATAGAAAGATGACCCGCTCTTTCTGTAGCTAAAAATCTATAATGTCTTTGAGAACTTGCTTTGTGCCAATCTGAGTTAAGCCATTCAAAGGCTTTATTTCATTAAATCCTCAAGTGATCCTGTGTGTTTGGTATTATTTTTCCCCCGTGTTGTGGATAAGTTGCACAGAGGTTAGGTAAATTGTCTGAGGTCACACAGCCAGCAAGAAGGATGCAGACCTGGGCAAATGGACCCCCTGTACACAGCAGCCCTCGCACAAGGCTTGGCAGGGAGCGGTAGTAATAATAGCTGGTGTGTTTTGACCAAAAGTTGGACCCAGGCCTTTGTGGATGCAAAGTACTCCATACCATGGGAGACAAATACATTATTATCTCCAAGAAAACTAACAAAATTTCAGTATCATCCAGAATCCAGTCCATATTCAGATATTCCCCATTTTCCCAATCTACAAAAGTATATTTCTTACCTGCCTCTTAAAACCAGGGTCCTAACACACCCAGTTCACACCCTGCATTTGGTTATGTCTTTTCAGTCTTTTAGTCTGTTTTCATTCTGCCATCTTTCTTTTCCCCCATGATATTGGCTTTCAGAATACTCTAGGTCTTTGATTTTATAGCTGATCTTCAGTTCATATTATCTAACTATCTCCTCCTGAGGTTGTTTTATGTTCCCTGTGTCCCCTGTATGTCCTGTAACCTGTAAGTTAGACCTAGAAGCTTAATTAGATTCTGATGCAACTTTTTAAGCAAGAATACCCCATGATGGTGACATTTCGTTGCATCAACTCTGGTGTATCCTGAGGCCTCTCCCTGCCCCCTGCCCCAGGGATGGGCTAGGCAGTGTCTCCACCCTGTGGCCTGAGGTCCTCCCTTCCCCATCCCCCACAACAGGGCCTCTCTCTACCTCCAGAAAGATCTCAACCCAATTAAAATGAAGTGCCTACTCGTGGGGACTTGGCCTTCAAATTTACACCTCCTTCTCACCCCTTTGCTGTGGCCTTGATCTGTATCTTAGGATGGGTTCACGGAATCATCCCAATGGGGTGGGAGTTGGGGGACATGTAACTTTGGGCCCTTGGGGGGCTGGGGGAGTACCCAGAGGAGCTGTCCAAACCCAGAGCACTGCTTCCGAAGTCCAAGAGGCTCACTGGGCAGGAGGGAATCCGAGCCTGGGGACTGGCCCAGGACTGTGGGGAGAGTGAGTGCAGAGAGAGGCCTGACTTGGGCCTCTGAGGGGATCAGACAGGAGGGGAGGGCCCCCAGGCCCCAACCCCATCTGTTATTACACAGACCACAGGGGACCACAGGGCTCTGCCTGGACTCAGGGGCTCCTGTGACTCACTGTCCCATCACTGGTTCCTTGACATGCCAGCTCAGTGAAGAAATCCCCCTGCCCCTCCCACCCCAGCCATGGTGAGTGGGCTTTTCTCCTGGGAAGGGTGAGTCAGCGCTTCCCCTCCCCCAGCCTGGGAGCAGGGCTCCCCTTCTGTCTGTGGGGTCTGGGATCACACAAACCCGGCTTCACTCTGGCCTGTGTCCTGCCGGGCAAGCCCTTCACCCCTCTGAGTCTCCCCATAAAATAAGGAGATGATCTGACATGCATGGGACGTAGCCCACCTTCCATGTACAGTCACAGGGATGTCCACACGTTTTCCTCCTGCTCCCTCGTCTTGGCAAAGGTGAAGGACCCTGGGCTACTTAAAGGACTGGGATCGGGGCCAGGGGTCTGCATAGAGCTCGCCAGATATTCAACCAAGAGGCAGTCACCATGTTTGTCCCTCTGGCACCCCTCTGCCCAGGTGAAGCATATCTCACACCCACCCAGACCCTCCTTCCAGCCAGCCAAGGGGAGACTCAAAGTCCAGGGTGACCCTGGGCAAATCTCTTCCCCTCCCGGCCTCACTTTGCTCATTTCTGGGAACAGACTTGGACCCAGTGGCCTTGAAGATCCTTCAGTGTCCAAATTCCAGTATTCTTTTTTTTTTTAACAATTGTAAATTCAAATAGAATTCACATACTATGTATTTCAGCCAATGTAAAGTACAATTCAGTGATTTTTAGTATAACCTCACTATCAATTTTAGAACATTTTCAGCATCTCAAAAAGAAACTTGGTCCCTATGAGCTATTGCCCTTCCCCCCCGCCCTCCCCACAGCTCCAGACACCACCGTCTGCTTTCTGTCTCCTAGATTTCCCTATTTGGACTTTCACAGGAATGGAATCTTGCAATATGTGACCTTTGGTGTCTAGGTGCTTTTATGTAGCATCATGTTTTCAAGGTTCACACTTGTCCCGGCACGTGTCAGTCCTTTGCACTTTTTAAGGCTGAATAATATTCCATTGTGTGGATAGAATGCATTTTGTTTGTTCCTCTGTTGATGGACATTTGCGTGGTTTCTGCTTTTTGGCTCTTTGTGTGTGTGATTTGTTTTTATTTTAATTGAAGTACAGTCGATTTACAGAGTGCTAATTACTGGTGTACAGCATAGTGATTCATTTATACATATATTTCTTTTCATATTCTTTTCTATTATAGGCCATCACAAGGTTTTGAATATAGTTCCCTGTGCCATACAGTAAGATCTTGTTATTTATTTTATATACAGTAGTTAGTATCTGCAAATCCCAAACTACCAATTTGTCCCACCCCATCCCCTTCCCATCCAGTAACCATAAGTTTGTTTTCTGCATCTGTGAGTATGTCTCTGTTTTGTAAATAAATTCATTTATGTCCTTTTTTTGTTGAGGTTCCACATATAAGTGATGTCATATCAATATTTTTCTGTCCTTGTCTGACTTACTTCACTTGGTGTGATAATCTCCAGGTCCATCCATGTTGCTGCAAATGGCATTATTTTATTCTTTTTTATGGCTGAGTAGTATTCCATTGAATATATACACCACAACTTTATCCAGTCATCTGTGGATGGACATTTAGGTTGTTTCCATGTCTTGGCTATTGAAAATAGTGCTGCTATGAACATTGGGGTGCATGTATCTTTTTGAATTAGTATTTCCTCTGGATATATGCCCAG
This sequence comes from Camelus dromedarius, assembly GCF_036321535.1. Lineage (NCBI taxonomy): Eukaryota > Metazoa > Chordata > Mammalia > Artiodactyla > Camelidae > Camelus > Camelus dromedarius. The sequence continues at coordinate 12,479,470 of NC_087459.1, read as the reverse complement.
GGGTGGGATTGCTGGATCATATGGTAAGTCTATTTTCAGTTTTTTAAGGAATCTCCATACTGTTTCCATAGTGACCACACCAACTTATATTTCCAACAACAGTGTAGGAGGGTTCCCTTTTCTCCATACTCTCTCCAGCATTTGTTTGTGGTTTTTGGCTCTATGAATAATGCTACAGTGATAGTGAACATTCCTGTATAAGTTTTTGTGTGGACATAAGTTTTCAGTTCTCTTGGGTACATACCTAGGAGGGGAATTGCTAGGTCATAGGGTAACTCTGTGTTTAACTGTTTGAGGAACCACCCAGCAGTGTTCCACAACACCATTTTACATGAGAGTCGTGTTCAAGTTTTCATACTCACTTCTCTGTTAGAGTTTCTGGGATTAAAAAAAGAAAAAAAGCATGCCCCAGCTCTCACATCGGGAGGAGATCTTATCTATCACACAGGTCCTATTACATTACATAGGGCCTTTTTTTTTTTTTTTTTGAGTAAGAACGTTGGGTCTCTGAGAAGTGATACAACTTGCTGGATACCAAACAGCTACATAGTGGCCAAGCTGGGATTTCCACCCAGGCCCTCTGAGTTCAGGATCTGTGAACGTGACCGCCAGTCTGCACTGCCAGTGCCCCTTGTCCCTGAGCTGGTGGGAGCTGAGGTGCTGCTTTGCCCTCTGGCATCTCATGGGTGGAGGGTTCCTGTTCTTCTCAGAGAACCTGGGGGTGGAGTTTCAATGCTGAGGTCCCTGCCCCTGCCTCCTGCCCCAGGCCCCTCCTCTCATTTGGGACCCGTGCTAGTTAATGTTGCTGGAGCCTGTCTGGCTGATTAGCTATGGCTGCATTTCTAGGAGCTTCAAAATGAGCTGATTATCCAAACAGCAGTGCCCTTTCCTACCCTTGGCTCCCTTACTTGCCTACCCCTGGGGTCTGTCCTCAGCCAGAGGGCCTGGAAGGAGGGGAGGGACAGCTGCATGCAGCCACACTCCCGGCCGCCCCCAAAGGGAAGTCCCCTCATCTTCCAAACAGAGGAGGAAACACAGGAAGGCTACTAGGTCTGCCCAGGGGGTCTTTGGAGACCCCTCTGGGTCCTGGGAGATCTTCTTTTGAACAACTTTATGGAGGTTTACTTATTCCTCTTAATTCACTTGTTCAAAGTGCACAATTCTACAAATTTTAGTACTTTCAGAATTACACACAATCATCACCACCATCTAATTTTACATTTTCATCACCCCAAAAAGAAACCAAGTGCCCATTTGCAGTCATTCTCATGCCTACCCCCTCCCCACCCCAGCTCCAGACCATCACTAATCTATGTCTCTATCAATTTACCTTTTCTGGACACTTTATGTAAATGGAATCATACAATATGTGGTCTTTTGTGACTGGCTTTTTTTTTTTTTTAACTTAGTGTGTTTTTGAGGTTCACACACACTGGAGCAGATGTCAGAATCCACTCCTTTTTATGACTGAATACTATTCCATTGTGTGGAGACCACATTTTGTTTATCCATTTATGAGCTGATGGCCATTTGAGTTTCCACTTTTTGGGCTATTGTGAATAATGCTGCTATGAACATGCTCATACAAGTCTACATAGATGCATGGTTTCATCTTTTCTTTCATTTCATAGATACCCAGGCATGGAATTGCTGGGTCATATGGTAACCCTCTGTTTAACTTTTTGGAAGAACAGTCAAACTGTTTTCCAGAGGGACTGCCTTATTTTACATGAAGTTTCCAGTTCCTTCTACATTCTTGCATTGCTTTTATTGCCTGTCTTTTTTATTGTGGCCATCCGAGTGGGTGTGCAGGGGCATCTCATTGTGATTATCATTGGTATTGATTTACGTCACCTCTGATATGCTAACTATCTTTTCGTGGTCTTGGTGGCCTGTTGTAAAGCTTTTTTAGGGAATTCTCCATTCAAATATTTTCCTCACTTCTGATTGGGTTACTTATTTTCTTCTTGTTGAGTTGTAAGAGATCTTTATATATTCTGGATACAAGTGTCAGGAGGGCATGAAATGTCTGTTTCCAGTGCAGGCCCTGAGGGAGTGGTGAGAACCCAGAGTGGGTTTTTGCCTGGACGGCTGGGGCCTTCTGGAGCCAGAGTTCCACACTGGCTCTGTGGGGGAGGGCTCCGAAGTAAACCTCAGGGCTTCCGGGGGCCTCTGGGTCCCAGCTGACTTGGGATTACAGTCAGTGTCGGGGGTGGGGTGGGAGTGGGTCTGATCATCTGACACTTGCCTGAGAAGGGGAGATTCTCACCTCTGGCCCCTGACCCTTCACCCTTTTCCCTTCCAGTGAGGAGGTCTCTATAACCCTGGCCTTGGTCAAGCCTCTAAGCCTGTCCTCAACCCCACCTCTAACCAGAGGGCATCAAAATGTCCTTTGGGGTTCACACCCAAGTATAGAACCTCAGGCTGGGAGCTATCAGCTCTCTAGGGCATCCTTTCCTCCATCCTCCTCCCACCCTACCCCCCAAACATTGGGAACTATTGCTTTGAAGCTGCCAGTGTGAGCTCAGTGGTGACCAGACCTCGTTTTGTTCACCAAGCACAGCTTTGGGGAGAAGGGGGTGTTTCTGTCTCCTGAGAGCTGTGGTCCACCCTTACCACTTTGGGCCTGGGTCCTGTGAACTTGTGACCCTTTGCTGCAGAAAACCACGCAGCAAAAGGGGCTTTGCAAGGCCTGGGCAGGAGGCCTGGCTTTGGCCCTGGCACCTAATGTGGGTTGGCTGAGAGCAGCAGCAAGAGGCAGCCTGAGCAGAAGCCCTGGATTCAGATCCCCTCCCTGCCCCTCGGTGGGTGACACCATTAACTCCTGTACTTCAGTTTACTCTCCTGCAAAACAGGACATGGTCCATCTCACAGCGCTGGCTGTGGCCAAAGAACTAGGAGTCTGACTGGCTAAGAGTAACTGGGAAGGCGGTTCCGGGACATCCCCCCTTCATCCCCTAATGACTCCTGGTCCTCAAGCCCCACCTGGCTGTCTCCTCCAACACCTCCTCTGGGCAGGGAGAAGGAGCTCCCTTCTGGATTTCTGCAGCCTCGTGTATGGCCCGAGTCCCATCACTGGTCACACTGTCTGCTCTGGTCTGTCTGTTTCCCCTGGCTGGTCCTGGGCTCCTGGGGGCAGGTGAACATATGCCGCGTTCACTTCTGTGTTCCTGGCTCCTCATTTGGCCTGGCCCAGAGCGGGTGACTGGGACTGAATGGCTGGACCAACAACCCCTCCTCCTGTGGTGGTCCTGGGTTCGATTTGGAAGGTGGGGTGCAGGGTCACAGGATGGCTGGTTTCATCCTTGTCTTAGGGAGCCGGGGACCGTGCAAGTCTGGGCTCAAGACCAGCGGGGGAAGCCTGCCGTGCTGGCTCCTTCTCTGCTGTCCCTGCTAGTGGGTGGGCGGGGATTTTCTGAGAGCAAGGCCAGCCTGGCTGGGTGCTCGTGCTTGTCGATGCTCCAGAGCCTAGGGCCTTTCACCATCCTGACTTGTCACTGACGAGGATTTCTCACCCAGCCCAGCCCTGGGTGGCTTGCGGCTTCTTGCCAGACGAGATTCCCAGCGGAGTTGCACCACCCCATGGGGTCTGAGTTTGCTGTCATGATGCTTCCCTTCCTAAAAGGAATGAAATCTGGTAGGAAGGGGACCAGGACAGGGTGCATGCATCCTGGACCAGACTCTCCCTCTCTGGAACCTCACTGGGTGGCCTAGCCTCCTTATTCCTGCGTCAAGCTTAGTGGATATCACACCACTGTCATGCTCTGTGGGTTTCTTGATCTTTTAAATTGAGCTCAAATGCATATTAATCACTAGCAGTCAACACCCCTGCTCCTCCACCCCGTACCCACCTATAGCAAGATAAGAGATGTACAAATACTTTAAAAGGGTAATGCAGTGGCTTATTCCCCATGAGCTGAATTGCCTGGATTAGAATCCAGCCTTGGACCGTCACCAAGTGACTCTCGCCGCCTCAGTTCCTTGCCTGTCCTGGGTTTCTTGCGAAGATACAGAGTCATAATATACATAAAGCCTGGTCCACACGCGCTCAGTGAATGGACACGCTGGGCAGAGGTGAAGGGGCCCTTGCAAAGCCCTCGCTCCCTGAGCCTTCCTCTGGTTCCTGGGTGTGCTGGCCGCCCTGTGGCTGACCTCCCCCATGGGTGTGAGGTGACAGCCAGCAGCTAGGGGCCACCTGCTTCTTGCTTAATGTCCTGGGGTGAGGAAGCATTTCTTCCCACAGTAGGTGAAGGAGAGTCCTAAGTAGGGTTGCCAGGTAAAATGCGAGACACCCAGTTATTCAGACACATGATGAGTAGATTTTTAGTATAAGTATATCCCAAGTGTTACATGAGACATACTAATACTTAAAAAAATTATTTTGTTGTTGTACTGAAATTCAAATATAACTAGGCGTTCTGAATTTTTGTTTGCTAAGTCTGGTCCTGATTGTCCTCCACCCCGATCCCGGGGCTGGGGCCGGTTTCAGGCTAACAGATTTAGGATATGCAGGGTTGGGATTGCTTTAAGCCAGTCAGGGTCCATCACCCCCAACCACCCAGCTGAAGGGGCTGCTTCCCCCCTGTTGAGAAGGTGTCGGTTACTGTGGGTCCTTCCCTTGCCCACCAAGAGAGAGACTTTGCATGGAATGAAAAGTGTACAAATTCAGGCAACGTTTGAATCTCAGCCCCTCCTTGTCCCTCTTTAAACAGGAGTCTTGCCCATTTCACCGACGAAGAGACTGAGGCAGGGAGCCGGCTGCGTCTTTTCTGATAGTGGGAGGCCGTTGAACTGCTCAGTACTGAGCATCATCTGTCAGCATCTTTTCATCTGTTAGTGTCTAGGATTTTTCTGGGGCTGGATTGGTGTTGTTCACATCCATTAACCGTGAGCATAAGAGTGCCCCCTACTTTTGTCCAGAAATGGGGAGGGCATTGCTAGTCATTGTTATGTCTTACGGGGGGCCCAAGATGGGCCAGCAGCCATCCTGGGAGCTTTCCAGAAGTGAAATCCCCTCTGCTTGTGATGGAAGCTCAGACTCGGGAAGTGACCAGCCCATGGTCATATGGTGACTTAGCCACAAGGCTGAGGCTCAAGCCCAGGGCTCCTGGCTTCTCACCCAAGTGGGGTTCTTTCTACTCAGCCACCCACTGCCAGCTAGACTTGGGTTTCAAGGTTTCTTCCCAAGGACGATGTGGGGACGCTCAGCATTGTAATCCCACATCTCTTGCCTGCTGCACTCAGGGCTGAAGGAATGTGCCAGAACCCCCCCCCCCCTTTAGAAAGCCTGGAAAGGGGACCTCCAGGGTCTGGGGTTTGAGGAGGAAGTGACCGAGGCCCTCTTCTAGGAAGCTGGGCAGAATGAGCCACTAGTACTCCTGGTGAGATCTGTGATGGTTTTAGGTAGTATGTGGAGGAGCCATGTTTTATGTCTATAGTTACTAATTTACCATAAAGCTGTAGGTGGGGGAGGAGTATAAGCAGACTGATTTTACCAGGTAGTGATAGACTATTTCCATTTCAAATAAATAATAAATGTTTTTTTAAAGTGGTCCTATTACAAAGGGTATTAGGCAAGTGATGATGGAGATGATATGGGTGGCTACAACAGACCTTAAAGGCTAGGGAACCAGTGATGACATTGGGCAAAGTGGCCTTGGTGGAAGCAGTTAGAAGCCAAAGCCTCCACCCTGGGCTTCCTGCCTGTGGCCGAGCCAAGCTCTGCTGATGGGGTTGGAAAGAGTGAGTCCCAGCTGGCCTGCCTTGGAGGGCAGGGTGACCGGGAGTGGGGCCCTGTGCCTGCCGCACAGCCACGCCCACCTGGCAGGGCCAGCAGCTCCCATGTCCCTTGGGGCTTGATCCCCGAGACCCTCATGTGGGTCAGGGGCCTGGGGCTTCCCATTCCTGGGCTGGGGCCCCATGGAACAGACTCCCACTGCTGCTATCTGAGGGAACCCCTTGGGGCTGCATCAGCTCCCCTCTGGGTCCCCCCGCTGCTTGCATGGACCTCAGCCTGGCCCACATGTGGTCTCTTGTCCTTTGGCAGGACTCCAGGTGGTGGAGTGGTGCGGGCCGTCACTCACTTTGCAGGTGTTTCCTGAGCAACCGGCACGTCTGAAGTAGTATAAAGTTCAGACTGCCAGGGACTGGGTTCCAGCTCCAACACCTCCTTGCTGAGTCTCTCTGAGGCCTTATGCAGATTGAACAAGATGAAACAGAGGGGCACGTCTAGCAGGGCCTGCATACAGCAAGCACCAGATAAGTGTATATTCTTGGTGTTGCTGTTGTTCAACCCTGGACTCCCAGCCCACAGGTCTTCCTTCGTTCTTCATTCACACGCATTTTGAGAGCGTCCCAAGACATCAGGCTGTAGGCTTTGGATGGGCAGAGAGCCAGGTGCCGCCATCATCGGGGAGGCAGGCCAGTAACAGGATAGCATTTCCACCCATCTGCTCCTTCCTTGCTCGGGCCAATGCCAGGCGCAGTTAATAGGATGTCTGAGAGACCAAGAAATGGGACAGAGACCCTTTGAATCAAGCACCTTCATGAAGGAGGATCAGTCCTGGCCGGGGGGAGGTGTCACCCTTGTCACTCTTTACTATGAGGGTAGAGGTGCTTTTTCTAGGGGACAAGGCCCCAGATAAAGGTCAGAATGAAGAAAGAGGGCTCCCTGGGACATGATAAGACTGGGCATGACATCCCTTGGACACTACAGAGTTTGCTGTCCTTCCATGGTGGAGATGTCTTGATAACAGGCATGCCCTTGACCCCTTCCAGGGGTCAGGAGCATGGCCAAAGGTGCAGACATATGCACTGCTGATGGGATCTGCTTTTACAGGTGCCATGATAGCACTGACACTGGGTACACAGGGGCTAATTTGACCAGGGGAGAAGGGGGTAAAAGAGGGGCAGGGATAGTAGCCGGTGGGGGAGACATCTGCAGAGGAGTTAGTCTTGGGACAAAGCAGTGAAATCAGTCTGGGGACGACTAATACGTCTCCCGGTGAGGCGGAAGGGGCAGCTTGTGCAAAGGCCCTGGGGTATGAAAGAGCCATGATGTCCACGCAGTTGGGTGGCTTGAAGCCCATCAAATGTTGTTGCTTTATGGATGGAGTAAGGCTGGGGTCAACTGAGAGATGGGTGCACTACCTTTCTGGGCACCGTGTGTGTCTCCCTGCCCCCAGCTCAGGTAGGAAGATCACTGGTTTCTGCAGAAAATGTCCCAGTGCCTTTCTTTATCTAAGGAACGTTGTCATCTGGGGTTTAAGGAAGATTGAGCCTCTTACTGCTTCCTGTGTTTGCAGACCAGCCACAAGGGCCTGGGGGCAAAGGTCGTCTCCCCTGGAGGCTGTCCCCTGCGCCAGGCCCTGTGCTCCATGACCTGTGCATGTGGATCAAGACGTCCCTACAGCCACCTCTGGAGCAGCAGGAAGCTGTCCCTGGCCTGCAGCTGGGGCCCTCCAGCTTGTTCTTTCCTCCTCTCCTTCCCTTCCCCTGGGGCCTATGGAGAGGGGTTGGGGGAAGGCAGATGGGGGCCAGGTCTTGTGCCTTTTCTGCTGTGTGATTTTCATATAGGACCCTTGGCCCTCATGGAGCCTCAGTTTCTTCATCTGAAAAATGGGAACACCACTGCCTGCCTCCTGAGTCTGTTTCAAGTGTGAAACAAGGCAAGGTTTGCCCGGAGTGTGCAGAGCTTGACTTGAGCTGGACTCAAACAGCTGGCTGTGGGGCAGATGCTTCAGCCTCTGCAACTCTGGAAACTGGAGCCACAGCGCAGAGCTACTGGGATGCCTCCATGCCAGGCCTGGCGCTGGGCACTGGGCTCCCAGGGGAGGCCAACACAGGCACATCCCCATAAGGTGCAGGGGCGCTGTGGAGGCCCATATTTAAGACACAGCACTGCCTTGCACCTGCTGTGTGTTTTTTCTCAGATGTGAGTAATCTCTGAAGTCCGAGTGTCTTCCAAATAGCGCATTGGGCATTTGTTTATCGAGCAATGGCAGAGCATGCGTTTATTGGTACCCAGGCGCCCTTGGGACCCTGGGGATGCAGCAGAGAAGGAGACATGAAATCCCTGGCTTTGTGGAGCTCACTTCCATGGTAGGGGGAGATGGAGAGAAAGGAATATATTAATAAAGTTATGTCAGCGAACCGTGCGTTCCAGAAGGAAATAAAATAAGGCAAAGGGGGAGAGAGTAATGGGGGAGGGGATCTGGGGAGACCTGCCCTGGAGAGTTTTCGAGGGAAGGCTTCTCTAGGGTGACTTCTGAACTGAGCACTGAGTGGGGGAAAAACACAGGGTCCAAAGATAGGCATCTGCAGCTGAGGCAAAGGCCCTGAGGTATGAAATAGCCTGTGATGTTGGCCTGATTGGGTGGCTTGAAGCCAATGAAGGTGTCACTTTACAAAGGAGTAAGTAAGGTTGGGGTCTGCCAGGAGATGTGTGCTCCCTACCTACAAACCCCAGCTCAAGCCGTGGTAAGATCTGCATTCAAGGCAGAGGGAGTGGCACACGCAGAGGTCCTGAGGCAGGAGTAAGCTTGGCATATTCAGGCGCTGAAAGGTCACTGAGGCTGTTACAGAGTGAAATGAGAGAGGGGTTAACACTTGGAGAGGTTGCCAGGGGCCACATCATACTGGACCTGCAGGCCTTGGGGACAAGTTGGAATTTGAACCAGTATATATACTTTTTGTCTCCCTAGATGCTGCTCTTGGATCAGCAGTGGCTTAGAATGGAGGAAGGGGGTTAATTCAGTTCCATCTGCTACTTGCTTTCAGTAGAGGCCCTTGGGGGCCCCAGGGAACTGAGTCCCCCTACCCTGGGGAGCTCAGGAATGCTATTCTGTGAGGCAAGGCTCCCAGGGTGAGGGGTGGAGGAAGGTGGAAACCATTGTCTGTGTCTGGGGAGCTGCTGCCACTTCAGGATTCCTTGAGGGCAGAAGATGAGAGAGGGACCTGGGGAGGTGGCCAGAGGCCAGCCACCTGGGCTCTACTCTATCTGAGGCTGAAGGGCAGAGCTTGCCATGGACAGGCTTTGTGTGGCTTATACAGCACCTACACTTCTATTTATATTTTTGGAATTGCAGTGTTTAGAAATCCGGATTTGAAACAATCCAGAATTTGGACTTGCTTGAACAGTGGAAAACTGCGGCAGCCCTGAACTCACATTCCCACGTGACAGGCACCAGTTGGAATTGAGTGACAGCTGCCCCGTATCAGAGGGGCCTGTGATGGCCCCTTGTCCAGTCTCCACCACTCCCTATTGTCTCCCACCAGCCTCCCTCACTCCTTGGTCCCCAGTCTGGTCCCCGAGGGCATGTAAGTTTATGGTTTCTGGTGGGGGGCAATGGGGAGCCGTATTGGGGGTAGGAACCACTGAGGCTGGAGTGGGGGCTTAGAGGGGACAAAGCGTGCCATGAGCCCAGGGCGATGTGATCACCCCACCACCCGGTGCTGACAAGTCTTGAGCCCAGGCAGTGAGCCCAGGCAGGATGGAAGGATGGCGCATGCCAGCCTCCAGCCCAGACTGATGACACTCTGGGGGTTTGCCTCCTTGTTCCGGGCAATCTCCATCCACTGCCCCATCACACCCCTCCAGCTGACCTTTCATCCACAAGAAACCTCTTCATGTCTGGATCAGACTCTCCATAAACTGCACCATAAAGCCGGCAGGAAGGTTGTCATCAGCGGTAATTGAAGGCTTTCCACCCTACCCAGGGGCACCCCCTGCACAGGAGCCTCCTTCCTGGATGTGTGGGTGGTAGTTGAGGCCTCTGTACGGTCCCCAGAGCGTCGCTATCCCTGTGTTCACCCCTTGCCTGCTTGCACGCTCTTCCTTAGTCATGAACCACTAGCCAGGGTTCTCAGTGACTCAGCACCCCGTGCCGGTAGCATCTGTGGAAACCAAAGCTCTTCGGAGCTTGGCAGGAAAAGCCTGCAGGGCCCAAGGTGTCGTTTCCAGTCTGGGGTCTCCCCCAGCACCACCGTGGAGGGGCCATGGGGGGCGGGGCAGAGTGGCACCAATGTGCATGGGTCCCCACGGGCCTTGGGGCTGGAGAGTCACCTCTGGTTGCCTCTAGCTGTTTCTCTCTCCTTGCACACTGCCCTTGTGTTCTTGCGCGCTGTGGCCTTCTTTGTGGGGAACAAGGGCATCAGGTAGGAAAGGAAGTCCCAGATGGCTGCGGGATGTGCTGGGCGCCGATCGCAGCTCCAGGCCCCCTGGCTGGTGCGCCTGCCTAGCCCCGTTGTGGGAGGGGAAAGCTGAGGCTCAGTCCCACAGTGATAGACAAGCTGGCGTTCTTTCCGAGCTTGCAGGCAGGAGTCTTCCTCTCCGCCTCCAAGTCCCCACCGCCATTCCCTGGCTCCTGTGTGACATGTGATGTTGACAAGGCCAGGCACTGTGGTAGGCTGCTTAGGGGCGCCCTCTCTGCCCCCCACCCCCCAGCCTGGCCATGTCTGACTAGTCCTTTGCAGTGGGAGTGCTGGTCTTTGGCCTGGGCCTGGGGCCTGGGCTAGCTGGGCCCTCCATCCTCATCTTTCCGGCCCAGCCAGTGGCAAGTCTTCAAGTGGGAACGAAAAGATATTTTCTACCCTGAGTTTCCCTCCCAACTTGTGCTTCAGCTATGGGCCTTCTTTAAAACTTCAATCATCACCGTAAATAACATCTACATACCAAGGGCCCAGAACTCCATGCTCGACCTATAGGTTTGAACCACAGTTCCTCAACCTAACACCTGTGTGACCTTGGGCAAGTTTCTCAACCTCTCTGTGCTTTGGTTTCTTATCTGGCAGATGGGGGTGGTATCAGTGCCATATACTGAAGGATCTAATATGCACAGAGCCCTGAGCGCGGGGCCCAGCACTCACTCAGCTCTGAGCACGGCTGCACTCACCGTGCTTGACCTCCACAGCAACCCTATGAGATTCGTGCTGTCCTTGGACCCACTTTCTAGTTGAGGAAGCTGAGGTTCAGAGCAAGAAGTGACTTCCCCCAAGGTCAAGCCATCATTTAAAAATCTCTTGAAATAATAATCACTGAAGGATCAGGCAGGGTGGACAGGCGCAGCTGCCCCGCCAGGCACGCTAAGCGATCATCCCCGTCCCCTGCAGGGACGTGCCTCCCTGCCCCAAGCCACCCTTGCCTAAGAGCCAGCTCCTCCCCAACCCCAGACTCCAGGGCCGCCCCGGGAAACTGCAGTGGATCTAACCCTTTCTTGGGAGTTTTCCCCTCCCAACGTCCTCCCCTATTAGAAGCCATCTCAGTTACCCACCCTACCACCCAGCTTCCAGAAAGTTCTCTCTGGGAGTTCAAACCAGCCCTTGGACCCCTTGGGGCCCCACCCTGCAGATGGCCTGACAGACGTGTGACCCGGCATGGCTGGATTCCACAATGGTGGTTAAGCGTTATTTATTTCCTTTAATGCACATGCATACACATACAGCTGTCTGGAAGGATTCCTGGGCTCAGAGCGAGCGTGAGTCAGGGCTCTGGGCACACGCCTGCACGCTGGTGTCTGGGCTACGTGAGCCCACCCATGCATATCAGCATTTTTAATTTAACATCTTTATTACAGAAAATTTCAAAAATGCACAGAAGTCGAGAGGGACCAGACAGTGATTCCCGCATCCCCACCCCATCGGCCGTCGTCACCAGCAATGTTTTGCAATCTTGTTTTATCACCTCCTTGTGGGCTCCCTCTCTTGCTTTTTTCCCATTTTGGCTGGAGGATTTGAAAGCAAATTGTAGACATCATACCATGCATGCCATGGGAGAAAAAAAAACTGAAATAATTAAGAGTCGTGAAGAATTACAAAGATAGTACAGCATGGTACTACCTCCCCTTCATCCAGGCTTAATGGTTACACCTCACGTAATTATGCTACAATGTCAAAACCTGGAGCTGACATTGTGTGTGCGTGTGTAGAGTTCAGTGCCATTTTGTCACGTGTGGATTCACTTCATCACCACGGCAATGAAGAGCTATTCCATCACCACAAAATATCTCTTGGAAAATCATTCCCGCTGCCCTGCCCCTGCCCCGCTAATGTGGTCTCCATGTCTATAATTTTGTCATTAGAGAGTGTTACATAGATGGAAGCATCCAGCATGTGCCCTTGGAGACTGGCTTTTTTTTCCACACCGCCTAACGCCTGAGAACCATCTGAGCTGTTTTGTGGGGTCGGCAGTCCATTCACTTTAATGGCTGGGGAGTAGCCCATGATGTGGACGTGCCCCCGTCTGCTTAACCGTTCACCTGTTGAGGGGCATGTGGACTGTTTCCAGTTTGGGGCTATTCTGAGTAAAGCGACAGGGTTTTGTGTGGATGTAAGTTCTCCTTTCTCTGGGCTCAGTGCCCACCCAGGAGGGGGGCCGTGTTCATGTCTGGGTTTACATTTCGTGCGGAAGAAACGGACAAGGTCTTTTCCCAAGTGTCTGTACAGCCTTCTCGTTTGGAAGAGCAGCCCCTGGGGGGCAGGAGCCCAGGGAGGCTGCCCTGGAGTCCTGAGCCATCTGTGCTGTGCTAGGTTCCTTTCCCACAGGGGTGCTCAGTCCCCTCTTTCCAAAAGAGAAACCCAAAGCCCAGAGCTAGCAAGTAGGAGCAGGGCTGGAATTTGAATCCAGCCCCGTCTGGCTCCAAAGCCTGTGGGGTGGGTACCCTCCCTTACTGGGTGGCAGGAATCAGTGCTGAATGTCTTGGCAGCATGAGGAGACCAGGGCAGTCGGGGAGGAAGAGCCTGGATGGAGGAACACAGACCTGGGTGAGAGGAACGGGGGACAGGGTCTGCCCACTCTCCCCGCCAGGCTGACCCAGCACCTGCCTCCTGACCTTTGCACCAGCCCTCCTCTCTCCATCACTGATGATCTGTTGCTACCTGGGTCTCCTTGGCCCCAGTGGGTGGCCCTGCCTTCCCTGCCACCTCAGTCCCTGCAGGGGTGGACTCCCCACTCAGCCCCATTTGCAGCCTGGGAACTCCAGTCCTCCCCTATCAGCCTAAGAAGCTGCAGAGAACACACAGAAGACCCAGTCTTTGCAATTCCCCTGCAGTGAGCCCTGAGCCTCTCCCATCTTTTCTGTGCTTCGGTGCCATGAAGAAGCTGTTGGCGGTGAGGATGGCAACTCCTCCTGTCTAGCGGGTGCTGTGGCTGGTGCTTAAGTATATGATTTCGTGTGACTGGCCTGACCACCCAGGGGGCAGGCCTTATTACCACTGCTTTAGAGACACACACGCAGAGGCTCACCCAGTTCACAAGCGGCAGAGCTGGAATTTAGAACCATGTCCCTCCACCCAGATCCTGGGCGTCTCCTGGCTGAGACAGTTAGGATGGTCTCTTGCCAACACTACTGAAGGAGTCTTGTCTTTCAGGCCCAGGATGGGGTGGTCAGGGGATCTGAGAGATCTAGACTCTGCACTGGGGTCCGGTCGACCCCGCTGTGGGTGGGTGGTGGTCCAGGTGGCAGTGGAGGGGCCCTGAGGGTGAAGTCTCCGCCCAGCCCAAAGTTCCAGGCCTGCCTTTCTCTGCAGCTGGCCACTCCTTGCCTCACACCTTACCTTCCTGGCTGTGTGAGCCCAGGTAGGTGCCTTGGGCTCTCCGGGCCTCCTTGTCTCCTCTGTGTGGGGATATCTGCCTCCCCTCCCTGGGAAGGCACAGCCACCAACAGGTTCCTAATTTGGAAAACATCCAGTAGTCAGAAGGAAGATGAGGAGACTGGCAGGTGAGGCCCCTACCCGGGATAACTGCCCTGGCCTTGGTCTCAACACTCACTGTGACCCTGGGCAAGTCACTAAAGTTCAGGGCCTCTGTTCCCACTTGGCAGAGATGGCTACCACGGCAGGCTTTCCTGACAGACTCACATGACGGCTCTTTGTGAACCAGGATACATGACATAAACATGGAGCTTTTCTGTTCTATGAAACCACAAGTCTGCAGCTCTGTGTTTTTATTGCTAAGCCTCCTTCTCTTTTGTACATGTGATTTCATTTTTTAAAATTGAGTTGGAAGTCTCTTTCTGATCGAATCACATTTTCCGGATGCTAGGGGGGTGGGGGAACAGAATCCCTTGCTCTGTGCGCTGGGTTTGGGTCACCGGCGTTTCCTGAGTGCTACCTCGTGTGAGCCCCCGCGCTGGGCGTGGAGACAGGAGCCAGGCGTGGTCTCTGCCCTCCAGGGGCCCACAGCCCCCCGGGGGGACTCGGGAGAAAACAGACCATCGTGACACAGGGTGGTTGGCATGGCAATGGAGGGGTGCTGTGGGAGGAACCTGGCCAGCCAGGTTAGGGGGAAGAGGACCCCTTAGGTGACTTTCTTAAGACACAGCTGCCCGAGATGAGTTGTAAAAGTTGAGTGGGAGTTGGGCGGGCAAAGGAGTGGAGGAGGGTGTTCCAGGCAGAAGGAACAGCCCCGACCAAGGCCTAGAGCTATGCACGTGCAGTCACACACCCTCCCCCTTCTCCATGGGTCCCAGCTGTGTGAATGGCCCGAGTCACCCTCCTCAGTGCTCTCCCTGCTGGACGCTGAGGTTTCCCTTGGGACAGGGCTGCTTCTGTCATGCCCAGATGGCACTTTGAACCTGAAAGTGTTCTATCCTTAAGGGTTTACAGCTCCATTTACATTCATCTGTCTGTTCATCCATCTATCAATCCATCCATCCACTCATCCATCCACCCATCCCTTCGTCCACCCATCCATTCATCTGTCTGTTCATCCATTATTCATCTATTCATCCACCCATCCATCTATCCATCTTCTCTGTCCATCTATTTATCCATCCATCCATGTATCTATTCATTTATCCATCCATCTTGTCTATTTGTCCATCCATCCATCTATTCATTGATTCATGCATCCGTCTGTCCATCCATCCATGCATCTATGCATCCATCCGTTCATCCATCCATGCATCCGTCTGTCTGTTCATCCATTCATCTATTTACCCATCCATCCATGCATCTGTCTACCCTTCTGCCCAGCCATCTATTCATCCAGCCAGCCATTCACACAGTCAACAAATAATCTGTTGACGATGTGCCAGGCCCTGCAGGGCAGAGCCTTCTCAGGGGTGGTGCAGGGCAGGCGATGAACAGATGTGGGCTGAGGTTTGCTTCACTCCCTGCTGGGGCCCTGCCCAAGACGGGTACAGACTTGCCCCTGGAGTCCCTCCCTTCCTGTCCTGGGCTGCCTGGTCTTGTTAGGAGGGAGGTGGCCCTTGGCTCCCGGCTTGGGAAACTGTTCCTAACAATCTGCACTTGAGAGTGTCACCTCCTCAGATGAGGATGAGGAAATCACCCTCGACCACAGCCGGCTGCACACTTCCCAGGACGTGGGCTTCCTGCCGCCTTACAGAAAACGCTGCCCCACCTGCCTTTCTAGGGATGTTAACCCCGGGCACGCTGAGTCACTGCTGATAATGCTTTCGGCTTTGTCTTCCCACCCCAGGCCTTTGTGTTTCCAGGCAAAACTCCAAATGTTCACGCTGCCTTTCTAGCATCCCAATAGCCCATCCCAGCTGGTCCCAGAGCCTCACAGTGGCCTTTTTAGTTATATGACTTAAAACAAGTCCCCCACTGGTGATGCTTGGGAAAACCAAAGCCATCACTAACCTCACTGTGGATCCCTGCTGGGATCCTGAGCCTGGCGGTCCAGGCCCTGGGCTCCTGTCTGGCTACTTAGAGGTCTGGAAAACTTGTGTTCAATTTTAAAGTAGGGCCATTTCCCACAGAAGTGTGGACATCTGCCTTCTCCTGGAAACACTGCATCCCTGAGCCAGCCTCCTAGGGGTGGGCTGAGCACTGCCTGTTCAGGATATGAGGGAGTTCATGCCCCATCTGAGTGGATGAAGATGAGCTGGGCGTGTGTCAAGGAGCGAGTGGGGGCATCATGGCAGATGGCACTGCATATACGAAGGCTATGTGGCCACAGAGACAGAGAAAGGGCCAAAAGGTGGTCTGCCTGGCTGGACAGGAAGCGAGGTATGAGACGAGGCTGGACAGGACGGGAGCCAGACCACAGGGACACTGGGGAGCCACTGAAGTGCTTTTGGTGGTGACATCATTTGATGTGTCTGCTGTGGTCACCAGGCTGCAGGAGGTGACATTCAGTCCAGGAGCTGGATCCTGTGTCGGGATGAAAGGTGAACTCCCGTGACTTCCATAAGCAGAACAAATATGAACTGCACGTAGCATAGGCACACGTGTCCTTGGGCTGCCATAGCAAACTGCTACCAACGGGGTGGCTTGAAACAACAGAAGTTGGTTCACTCAGAGCTCTGGAGGCTGGAAGTCTGAATTAGCATGTTGGTAGGACCACGCTCCCTCTGAAGGACCCTTCCTTGCTGCTGCTCTCTCCGGGTGTTTGCCAGCAGTGCTTGGTGTTCCTAGGGTCTGGGGCTGCCTCCTTCACCACATCACAGGCCTTCTTCTCTGAGTCTGTCTCTCTTATAAGGATCCCAGTGATCAGATCAGGGCCTGCCTTCACCACAGCAACCTCACCTTGACTTGACTAGACCAGCAAAGATCTTATCTCCAAATACGGTCACATCCACAGGTCCCGGGCTTAGGGTTTCAACCTGTCTTTTGGGGGGGGACACATATCTCACAGCATCGGAAGATCCTGATTGCATTAAAAAACATGGTCACTTGCATTTCTGTTTTGTTATTTTTAAACCCTTACTTCTCAGGACATTTAATTTATTTTTTCTTGATTTTTTTGGGGGGGTGGAGTGGGGCGGTAATTAGATTTATTTATTTATTTATTTATTTATTTGATGGAGGCTCTTGGGATTGAACCCAGGACCTTGTGCGTGCTAAGCATGTGCTCTACCACTGAGTTATACCCTCCCCCATGTTCCGTTTCTTGATGTGGATGCTTGTTACACGGGAGTTTTCACTCTGAAAATCGAGCTTTACATTTATGATCCATGCACTTTTCTGCACATGTGTTCTATTTCAATTACCATGTTAACGTATACGCACATGCTGATAACAGAGACTGGCAGCCACTGTCCCACAATGTTACTAGAGGCTTCCCCTGGGTAGTGGGTTTATGGATTAATTTCATTTTCTCCCCATATGTTCCAAATTTTCTGCCATAAGCATGTGTTAACTTTATTGAATAATAAATCTGTGTGTATCATAGAAGAAGAGCTGGGAGGGAACCTTACCCATCCGCCTTTCCCTGAACCCAAAGCTATTGTAACAGGAGGTGGGGGTCTGAATGGGAATTTGGCCTGCCCTGAGACTGTGTTCCAAATAGGTATTTTTAGCCCCATTACCCACCCCCTTTAAATGTTCTGCTAATGATTTGTGGCCCTGATGATCCAAACAGACTTTCTGTGGAGCATGTGGCTTGGTAGTTACCTCACCTGTGTCCTCTTCTGGAGGACGAGGGTAATAATAGAACTGACCTCATGGGTGGCTGGGAGGCTTAATTGGAATAATGCACGTGAAACCCTTTACACAGGGTAGGGCGGCCACAAATACCCTCCTGATTAGGAAATGCCCAGAGTGCGGTGGCAGTCATCTCAGTGTCCTAGTTTAATGGTTCAGCTGGTCAGGGAAAGTCCGGTGAATGATACTTCACCCCACAGTCCTCAGTCATCTCTGGGGGATGGCCAGGGCTGGTGGGGGCTTCCCTCCCCGGCATGTTTCCCGTTTTGCCCCCTTTAGATACACCCTGGTGCTCTTCCCCTGCTGGCCTCCTTACCTATTGCAGCTGTGCGCTATTTCATCGCCTTTCAGGCCATGTGCTGCCGCGACGGTTAAGCCATCACAGGAAGATTTAGAGGGAGCAGGTGGGGGTAGTGGGGAGAAGGTGGCTGGACTAGAGGAGCCAGTGGTGGGGCGAGGGGAGGAGGCGTTCCTTCTGCCCTCCAGGTCCCGCCCACCGCCCTGGACCACGCCCATGGAGGCGGTACTTCGCCGGGGCTCTGCTCCCACCCGCTGGGCAGCCAGAGAGAGGGCTTTGGAGTTTGAGCCATGCCTTGTTTGGAACCTGGGCCCTCCTTTGGCAATATCTGTCCAAATTACAAACGCAGAAACCCTCTGTCCCAGCTGGCAGCTGCCCAACAATAATCCTACAGATAAACTGGGACTTGTGGGACATTATTTATGTACAAGGTTATACTTTGCAACATTGTTTGTAAAAGCCAAAGACTGAAAAAACCTAAACCCTCCATCAGTAGGGGGCTGATTAAAGACACTGGCTCAATCCATATAATGCAATACTGTACTCTGCTGTTGTAAAGAATGGTGAAGAACCATCCCTAAGCTTTATTAGGTGAGAAAAGCAAGGTTCAAAATAGTATATAGTATATACCTCTTTGCATAAAAAGGGAGGAGTGAGCATATACTTGTATTAGCTTATACTTGCATAAAGAAACTGTGGCTACCCACTGAAGGACTAAACGTTACCTATCAGGAGGAAGGTGAAACTGGTTAGGGCACACAAGGAGGGGAGGGGATACAAATTTGTTCATTGCCTGTTTTTCTTTTCTTTCTTTCTTTCTTTTTTTTTTTTTGAAAAGAAACTTTTCAAAAAAGAAAGTTTATGTGAACTTTCAAAATTGCAAATTTAAAAAAAAAAGTAGCCTGTTAAAACAAAGCCCGTTTTAAAGCAGCAGCTTACCTGTGAAATGGGGGTGATAACTCTCCTGCCTCCTCCTGGTGAGGACAAGATGAGGCTGGCCGTCACTTTGGAGGGAACAGGGACCAGGGGACCTGTGACCTCATTTGCGTGTCTGCCTTTACCCAGTGAAGAAGGTCCTGAAATCTGAGTCCGTGTGGCTTCTGTCATGACTGCTCTTTCAAATAAGGTGGACTTGTGTAGACATAAGACACAGCTCCAGTCTCAGCCATGCTGGAATTTAAGTTTTGTGTAAATTCATTCAATTTCTGCTGAAGCCTCCATCCTGCCAGGCTGGCAGAAAAGTTTAGACTCGGTTTTTCAGGGCTGACCCACCTGTGAGGGTTGATGCTGGGGTCCACTGGCCTTGACGGGAGCAGGTGATGTGTGGGAGGGTCAGGGGCCCCTTGAGATCTGGAAGTTTGGGGCTGCTTGGGGCAGAACCCTGTGGTCAGGGTCATCCCTTCCCCTTCTTGGGGTCTCTGACAGTGAAAAATCAGAAAGGCAGGGAGGGTATAGCTCTAGTGGGAGAGCACAAGCTTAGCATGAGTGAGGTCCTGGGTTCAATCTCCAGTACCTCCATTAAAGAAAAAAATAATAATAATAAATAAACCCAATTACCTCACCACACAAAAATAAATAAATAAAAGGATATAATGAAACATGTAAAATGAATAATAAAATTTAAAAGACTTTATTAAAAAATAAAAAAGAATCAGAATGAGTGCCCCCTTCCTCCTCTCCCCCTACTCAGCAAACTCTTTACTCTCTTGCTTCCTGCATGTTCCTGGTCCAAACATGGCACCCTGGCCTCAATTGCCTGGAGGCCCCCAGGGCCAGAGCAGGGGTTGGCAAACTTTCTGTAAAGTGCCAGATAGTAAATATGTGAAGATTTACAGGTTTTATAATCTGTGTAGCAATGACTCAGCTCTGCCTTTGTGGGTCGAAAGCAGACAGTATGTAAGCCAATGGACATAGCTGTGTTCCAATAAAACTTTATTTACAAAAATAGCATAGCAAAAGAAACAAATCAACCTGGGAAGCAGTGTGGAGGTGCCTCAAAAAACTAAAAATAGAAGTACCAGATGATCCAGCAAGTCCACTTCAGGGTATATATGCAAAAGGGTTGAAATCAGGATCTCAAATAGCTATCTGCAGCGCCATGTGTACTGCAGCATTATTCCCAACAGTCAAGATATAGAAACAACGTACACAATGGAGTATTATTCAGCCTTAGAAAGGAAGGAAATCCTGCCATTTGTGACAACATGGATGAGCCTGAAAGACATGCTAAGTGAAATTAAGCCAGTTACAGGCAAAATACTGCATGATGGCACTTACGTGAGGTATGTAAAATAGTCAAACTCCCAGAAGCGGAGCGGTGGTTGCCAGGGGCTGGGGAGAGGGGGAGTGGCTGGTCAATGGATATAAAGTTTCAGCCATGCAAGATGAAGAAGGTGTAGGAGTTTGCTGTGCAACACAGCGCCTGTAGGTAACAATACTGTACTGTGCACTTAAAATTTTGTTAAGAGGTAGATCTTATGTTTTCCTATTGTATTCTTACCACATTTAAAAAATAAAAGCAAAATGAAAAACCCAGGCTGTAGCTGGCTGTCCCCTGGCCTTGGCCTTTGTAAGCCAAAGCCACAAAGACCCAGAAAGTGTTCCCCAGTTGCACCCATTATATGCTCCTGGAGGCCATGACTAGGGGCAGGCTCTTTGCTTAGAAAGAAGGAAAGGAAGTCTGGAGGGTATAGCTCAGGGGTAGAGTGCACACTTAGCATGCACAAGGTCCTGGGTTCAATCCCCAGTACTTCCATTATTTAAAAAAAAAAAAAAAAAAAAAGGAGGAAGGAAAAGGAGAAAGAAAGTGCCCAGAGGATTGAGACTTTTGTAAGTCAAATACTCCCTAAAATTACCTTTTGGGGGAAGATACATTTTCCTATGGTGATTTGCCTAAAGCTATCTGTGTTTGATGCTAGGGTCATCAGATTCTCAAAAGCTCTTTTATGAGCATCCTGAGTTTCGCTAAGTCCCAAGCACTCCCAGATATGTGACTAAAGCCTGTTGACTAAGGCTGGTCTGGGGTGGGGTCCTGGTCATGCCACTTCCTGCCTTTACCTACTCAGTAAGCTGATGAAACCCACACCTCCTCTGCTCAGGGTTGCCCCAAGGCTCACGTGACACAGTGTTTGTCAGATGCCTGGTGGAGGTAGGTGTTTAATGAATGGGACCTGACCACCCAGCCTCACGTTCTAAATATCTTGGGGAGAGACTGAAGGCAACCAATTAGAGAGATGCTTAGAAGTAGAAATGGCAGGATTCGGCAAAGGGAATCATTCAAGTCTTGCTTCTTTCTATGTGTCTGTGGCCTCCCTCTGTAACTTCCCTGAGCCTCAGTTTCCACATCTGTGAAATGGGGATAATGAGTAGGCCCAACTTTTGGAGGACATCAGTGAAACAGTGCACAGTGCCTGGCATGCAGTCGGTGCTTAATAACAGGGAGCTGTTTAGTGTTAACCTTTGCTGGGTCCCTTCCTCACTGCCTTGTGTTTACCTTGTCTCATCTAGGTTTCCCCAGCAGCCAGTGACGTCCTTGAGGACAGGGTCTGGATCTTGGCGGGAGCAGGGAGGGGCTCCATCCCTTGATCACTCGGGGAGAAGGTCTCATGTTGAGGCTTCACTCACCCAGAGCCTAGACACCAGCACCTGCTGGAATTTACGAGATCATTTTATCTTCATCATCTCTATTTGCACAGGGACCTGCTTACTTATGGCCAGTAGTCAGGCTTTCCACTGTGACAGAGGTGTGCTGAGCCCTTTAAGAATGTTTTTTGGTTTGGGGGAGAGGGTATAGCTCAGTGGTAGAGTGCATGCCTAGCATGCACAAGGTCCTGGGTTCAATCCCCAGTACCTCCATTAAATAAAATACATAAATAAACCTAATTACCTCCCCCTCCCCAAAAAGAATGTTTCTTGGTTTAAAAAAATGAGTCTGTTTAAAGCAAAAATATTAAGCCAAAAAAGAATACAGGAGGTAAAATCATACGTGATTCAAGTTTGGGAAGGTCTGGAGTAGCGTAAAGAGTAGGCCAGGTAACATGGGGGAGTAGGGGGCGCTGGGGACAGTGGGATAGGAACCAGATTTTGCAGGGGGAGGGGGTGATGCTTCAAGGACTTCTAGTTGCTTAACATCTCCGGGCCTCAGTTTCCTCATCTGCAAAGTGGTCAAAGAGAGGATGGTGAGAATTCACTGAGGTCAAGCACATGAAAGTCCCAGTATGTCTAACACTCAGGTATTAATTTTTAGGATGGGGAGAGGAGCTAAATGTGACACGGTATCCTGGACTGGGTCCTCGGACAGAAAAATGGGCATTTGAGGGGAAACCGGGGGAAAATCCGAATAAAGTCTGGCACGTGTGTAGTTATATGGTGTAGTCAAGTACTAATGTGAACGGCTTGGTTTTGACAAAAGTACCACAGTCGTGCAGGATGTTAGCATGAGGGGAAGCTGGGTGAAGTGTGTGCAAGAATTCTCTGTACTAACTTTGCAAAACTCTTCTGTAAATCCCAAACGTTTCCAAAATAAAGTTTGTTTACAAACAGGAACAATGGAAGTAAACCCTTCCCAGGCCTCTGGCCTCTGCATCTTCTGTACCCTTGCCTGGAGCCACTCTTACTTACCTCTCCCCTTAATCTGGCCCAAAGCAAGTGTTACCTGCTCAGAGAGCTCTCCTGACCCCCACCTGGGTCGCCTTCACTGCCACAAGCCCTCAGGGGCCCCTGTCCTCTCACTTGCCAGCCCACCTCACTGTTGGGATGCACTGGGTGGGATTCAGGGGTGGGATTCAGAGGCAGCTCCAGCAGGCATCCCGCGTCCTGGCTCATGGCCTCGTGCTCGGAAGGGCCCCTTTGGTTGGATGCCCCACTGTTGCCATATTGAAATTCTTAATAGTTTTTGAATCAAGGGCCCTGCATTTTCATTTTGCACTGGGCCCCCCACCAGTCATAGAGTTGGTCCTGCTAGGATTTGTGGGCTGAACATCTTCCCCTGCTAGACTGTTGTAGTCATTTCCTGTGATGCTGTGACAAATCGCCACCAAGTTAGGGGCTTCAAACAACGCAGCTTTTCTTATCTTACAGTTCTGGAGTCTGAGGTCCAACACAGGGCTGTGTTTCTTATGAGGCTCTTGGGGAGAATCCTCTTCCCTGCCTTTTCCAGCCTCTGGAGGCCGCCTGCATTCCTTGGCTGGTGGCCCCTTCCAGCATCTTCAAAGCCAGCAGTGCAGCGTCTTCTCTCTTCTCTGACCTCAGCTTCCATCCTCACGTCCTCTCTCTCTGACTCTGATCCTCTTGCCTCCCTCCTGTAAGGACCTGTGATTAGGTTGGGCCCACATGATCCCTAATTTAATCACATCTGCAAAGTCCCTTATACCCCGTGAGCTAACATATGCCCGGGTTCCAGGGTTGAGGACTTGGACATCATTGGGAGGCCATTATTCGAGCTTCCACCACCGTGATAGCTGGAGGGCAGGGCTTCATCTGCCTGCTGTTTTATCCCCTGACCTGGGACAGTGCCCAGTTTATAGTAGATACCCAATAAATAATTGAATGAGTGCATGCATGAAACAAGGAGTCACACACAGTGGAGCCCCTGTGTGAGGACAAGGAGGGCAGGACAGCAGGGTCTGGATGAGGAGTCTCTTTGCTGGGCTAGAGCTCTACCTGTGGGTGTGGGCAGCGGCCACTAAGAAACTGGCCTTAAGGGACAGAAACCCCGAGGAGGTGGCTAGTTCCCCCTTGTGGACCAGTCTTGGTGGTCCCTGGTCTTTCCAAGTTGGCCCAGTGTTCCTGATGGTCCTCAATGTCCTTGGCTGCCTGGTCACAGGACACATGGGCTTTGCTTTCCTTCCCCCACACCACCGCCTCCTCTGCACCGGGGTCACCCTCTTCTGACTTCTGGGGTGGGTGGGTAGGGGCAGGAGCAGTAAGGTCCCTGAGGCATCACAATGCTCTGAGAGTTACTGCAAAGGGAGGTGTGTCATCGCGGTGGGGAGGCGGCGACCCAGGGACCTGGAGGTCACGCAGCCTGTATCATGGATTAGAGGAAGAGTCAAGGACACCTGGAGGTCAAGCCCTAAGCCCCTGGCCCTCTTCTCAAACCAGCTGTGGGATGGTTTTTCCTTTGGTTGCAGCTAACGCCGAGCCCCGACTGTGTGCCAGGCGCCGGGCCAAGTCCGGGGACAGTGCGGCAAAAAGACTGGGTGAGTCCCTGTGCTCCTGACGCACAGAATCTCTTGGGGGATGCTCAGCACAAGCCATGTTGTGATTAGAGGAAGAGGCGTGG
Organism: Camelus dromedarius; assembly: GCF_036321535.1. Classification (NCBI taxonomy): domain Eukaryota; kingdom Metazoa; phylum Chordata; class Mammalia; order Artiodactyla; family Camelidae; genus Camelus; species Camelus dromedarius. The sequence goes on along the minus strand of NC_087459.1, from coordinate 12,455,504 downwards.
ACACACTTCAAGGTCATTCCAGAGAGAGCAGAGTGCTGGGAGAAAACCACAGTGAGCTGCGGGGTGAGGAATCCCACACACAGGCCCCCTCGGGCCTCTCTGAGCGGGTCCCACTTGGGCCCAGGCCGCAGAGCTGCGGGCAGAGGCAAGGGCCTGGGCAGGGGGGAGGTGGGACAGGAGGCCAAGGCTGTGCAGTCCCGAGGAGTGGGGCTCTGAGAGGAGGGGGCAAAGGGAGGGCTACCTGGGGGCCAAGGGGATGGAGGTGGTTTTAGGGAAGAGGCTGGGCAGGTGAGGGGGCCAAGGTGGCTGGGAGAAGAGGGCTTATTGGGAAGATGTTCTGGGAGTCCGTGCACCAGGCCTGTGAAATGGGAGCCCACTCCCCACCAAGCCCCCTTGAGTCCTCCAGCCTGGCCCCGACTCCGGGCCTATGGGGTGTGAGGCATGAGCCTCCCCACCTCCACCCTCAGGGGGGGCACTGGCACCAGGGAACTCAGCCTTTTGTCATGAAGCCACGCCAAGGGGGAGGGTTGGGTCCTTTCCACCTCTTCCTCCCTCCTCCCCAGACCATTTGTCCCTTAAAGGGATGCCTGGGGGATATCAGTAGCCATAGGCACCCAAGAAGGCTCCTTCCCACCTCATCCTGGGTAGACAGCACCAGGGGTGTCCCTCCAGGGGACCCCTAGGAGGCACCTGGGACTCCCAGGGCAGCCTCCCCTCTGAGGGCCTCAGCAACCCTCAGCTCAGCTGTTCCTGCCCATCACCCCCAAAATAAACCTCCCAGGGAGGGAGCTCGGAGGGCAGCACCACGCGCCAATCAGGGAGGGGGCCCTAGTCTAGGAACCAGAGCCAGGAGGTCTGGGGCTCCCCTGGGACCTGCTGACCAGCTGGCTAGAGGCGCCCTGTGGCACAGAGCCTTTGCCGAAGGTGGTCCCTCCACCTTATGCTCTCCTGCCACACTCTTCTCTTGGGTCACTCCTGTTGAGATATTGAAATACTGAAACACTTACCGGACTGTCAGCAAATAGCTACAGCCCAGTGACTTCCCAGAGCACCACTCCCGCCTCCCACCCGCCCCAGCCACCCTGGCCCCAGCCCCTGAGTCCGGTGACCAGCACCAAAGGGTTAGTGTTTGGCATGGCCAAGGCCCCGGAACGATCGCAGGGACATGCTCTGACTGGCATCTGTGCTGTCAAGGTCAAATGCTGCTAGTGTTAACCCTGCTGCCCATCGCATCCCTGCCCGCCTTCCTGGCCCTCGGATGGCTCATTTCTGTCCTCTCTGCTCCCTGGGGAAGCTCTGGGTTTATTTCACTCACCTGCAGCTCACGTGTTTTGAACAAATGAATGAATGACGATGCAGGCGTCGGACACCTCCTCTGCTACGGGCTTGGCCTGTGTCACCTTACTGATCCTCTAGGAGGCCTTACCCTCTTTCTAATGAACCTCTCCCTCATTTCCCCACTGGAGCATGTGCCCAGTATCATCACTCAATTCTTTATTTGTAGTAGCTGCCAAACTTTTGTTCGTTTGTTCATTTATTCATCCACCTGACACATCTTACGGTTGACCCTCCCGTGTATCAGCCACTCTTCTGGGGGCTGCTGAGGGAAGTGGTCCAGAAAGCCAGGGTGTGGCGGTTTAGAGAGGGCAACTTGGCCATGAGAGGGTGGAGGTGGAGTTACTGGCAATGGGGTATAACTTCCAGCCACTGGAGACAGTAAGGACTAGGGATTAACACCAGGGGTGGGTGGCTGGGATGGGGAGAAGGGTGGCTGGGATGGGGAGAAGGGTGGCACGCTGGAGCCATGAAGATCAAGGACCCCAGAGGCTCATGGATGGTCAGTGAGGAAGATGGTGGAGCGGAGGTGGGGAGAGAGATGGGTGAGAGCACTGAGCACCAGCGGCCACCCACCACCTCTTGCTGAATCCCCACAGCAAACCTGGGAAGGCAGGATGCACCTCAGCTATCCCCTTTTCACAGACGTGGAGACAGATATGACAGTTGCCTGAGGTCACACCTCAGTCTCTCCTTTGTAAAACAAGCGGTGAGATGACTTTTGTGCTAGTGTGCTGGGACACCTCGTGCACCACGGTGCGACAAAAGCCAGCCTGCACCAGAACTTCCGACTCCTTGGGTCCAAGGATTCTGGTCTGGAGGCTTCTCTGACCACTCGGTTCCCCAGGCCGGGCAGCCCCCTTGCTCTGTCTCCTAATCTTATTTGTGTTCATGCTGGAGCCACCGCCTGTCCCCTGGAGCATTGGCAAGGGATGAGGGTGACATCTGTCTTCATTTGTGCCGGCTCAGGTCCAGCCTTGGGTCGGGAAGTGATGACTTGTGAAAATCCAGCACAGGGGTCACCTCCAGGGCCCACTTGTGCTCCTGGTTCTTCCTCTCCTCCAGGTCTTTCTTAAGCTCCAAAAGTAGGGTATAGGTCTATCTTTTCCCTCCTGGGGAGGGTGGTGAAACCAGATACCTTCTGTTGGCCAGAGTGGATGTCTGCCCTGCTGAGGTCATCAAGTCATCAGGTCCTAGCAGGCTTCTGGAAACAGCCAAATAAATTTGGGGCCACCCAGGATTGTTTGGTCACTCAATACACACTCACTTAGCAGCACATTTTTATTAAAAAACCAAGACAAAATGGTGCCCATTGACCCCATAACCTCACTTTAGGAACCTCTCCTATAGAAATGAGAAGGTGGATGTGAGGTGGTGAGCACAGCATGGCTGGCCGACTGAAGCACTGGAAACAGCCTAAAAACCCATCAGTGGGAGGAGGGGGGGGGCAACAGCTTGCAATATACTGAGCTTTATCACCAATGGGGAATATTAGGAAGCTGCTAAAAAGAGCAAAATTGATTTATGTTGTACTGGCCTGGGAAAATATGGATGCAATTAGCTCATATCTGTAAAAATGAAAGCAATAAACTACACATAGGCAAATGGATGACTCTGCAAAGAGAAAGGTTTGGAAGGAAAAATGCCCACTGTTACCTCCTCAGGGGCACGTGGGGTGTGTGGAAGGGGCTTGTGCAGTTAGAGTAGAGGCAGAGAAGGAGATCTGGCCTTTTCTTTGTTCACCTCTGCTGTTTGGCTTGTTTCAAGGAACGTCTATTGCCTCTGTAGCTTGGAAGGAAAAATCCAATAAAACATATTTTTAGAAATGTACTGAGCCGAGGTCTATGCTAACAGTGGTAGTGGCTGCATTTTTCCAGTGGGTTCTCTGCACCTGGGGCTGCACTCAGCACTCAGAGACCCTATTGAACACCGTGGGGTGAGTGCATTTATCACCTTGCCCTTTCAGATGAAGAAACTGAGGGTCAGGGAGGTTGAGTGATGTGCTCAAGGGGGCACAGCTGGCAAGCATCTGAGTTGGCATCTGGGAACAGGAAGGGGTGTTGCATCACGTTATCCAGGTACCGTGTTTGAAGAGCCACAATGGGTTGGTGTGAAAGAATAGACTTGCCTGGCCAGGTGCTGGGTGGGAGCACCTATATCTGCCTCAGAAAATGGGATTGGACATTTACGGCATGAAGGGGGCTGGGTTACATTTAAGAAACATGCCAACATGCTCACCTCCAGATGGGACAAAGTTGGAGCCTAATTATGTCAAGAGTGGTTGGAAATATCTAGCTAGAGTTAGAAACCATATGGGGAAATAAGGTATTTTGTCACTACTGTAAGCAGTGACTGCAGAGATCCAGTAAATAAACACCCCAGTTCCCTTGCCTCTCAGATGGATCCATTCTGAGGTATGTTCAATAGTCCTCCCAGATTCCTCAGTGGAAATGAGTCCCCAGCTTCCTTTCTTGTGTCCCTTCCTCCTCCCCACCCAGGCTACCTCAGATCCCCTCCTACACAGATTACTCCCACTATTCTAATCCTTGTCTCAGCTCTGCTTCTGGGGGAGCTCAAGCTAACCCAGTATTCTAAAATCTATCAAGTCTTCTTCCAAAACGCATCTCAAATGCCTTCCTCAACTCCACAGCCACCACCCCAAACAACATCTCTTCCTGGACAACTGCAGCAGCATCTTTGTTAATATCCCTCCTTCCATGGCCTCACTTTAATCCGTCATCCACACAGTAGAGGTGTCTACCGAAATCTACATGAAATCATGGTTCTCTTCTGCTCAAAACTTCCCACGGCTGTCCCAACACACTTGGAGAAAATTTCCAGTCATTTCTCATAACGTCTGCTTAAGACTGAATGTTTGTGTCCCCTGAAAATTCATATGTTGAAACTGAATCCTCCACATGGTGGTATTTGGAAGTGGGGCTTTGGGGAGGTGATTAGGTCATGAGGGTGGAGCCCTCATCAATGTGATTAGTGCCCTTATAAAAGCCACCCCACAGAGTTCCTTTCCCTGTTGGCCATGTGAGGACACAGGGAGAACACAGCTGTCTATGAACCAGAAGCGGGTCCTCACTGGACACTGAACTGGCTGGCGTCTTGACCTTGGACTCCCAGCCTCCAGAACTGTGAGAAGTGAAGTTAGTTGTTTGTAAGCCCCAGTCTGTGGTATTTGGTTCTCACAGCCCAAAGGAACTAAGACAGCCTTCTGGCTTGACCCACACTTCCTTCTTGGTCTTCATCCACTCTCCTCCTCACCCACTCTGGTCCCACGTTACTAGAAATTCCAGTTCTCCCTTTTTCCTCAGGGACTTTGCTCATGCAGCTGCTTCAACTTGGATTATTCTCCTATAACTCTTTGCATGTCTCTCTGTCATTCTGGTGTGCTCAGCTTCAGCATCACCTTCTTGGAGAAATCTCTCCTGATCACTTGATCTAAAAAGTGTACTTCAGTCCATTATTTTCTCTCCTCGGGGATGCTCGGTTTCTTTTGCAACTTGTCATTGCTTGGTTACTGATTTCCTTTTGTCTGTCTTCTCCCCTAAATTTCAAGCTTCCCGAGATCAGAGATCTGTTGCTTGCTGCCACATATCCAGCACTACGACAGCGATTGTCACCTGGTAGGTACACAGCAGTTGGTTGCTGTATAGATGAAACACATAAGTCAATGTCCCGGGAACCCATCCTCTGGGACACAACTTCCTTTGCCTGGATGACCCAGCAGGGTCTTTGTTGGAGTGTGTGTCCCCTGAGCTCCCCAAGCTCAGGGGCTGCATCCTCTTCAGCTTTGTGATCATGGTCCCTGCCTCTGAGAGGCCCAGATTCCAAACATGGGAGACCTGGGTTAGAATATTGGCTTGGCCTCTTACAATGTGTCTCAATTAGCCTTTGCTGCATGACAAACAGCCCCCAAAACAGGACAGCTTAAAACAATTGATTATTTTTCATGATTCTGTAATGAGCTTGGTGGCTACTCTGTTGGTTTTGACTAGGTTCCCTCGGCCGGAGGCTCAGCCAGGCTGGAAGGTCGAAGTGGCCTCCCTCACGCGTGTGGCCACTGGGGCTGGCTGTTGGCTGGGTGGCCTCAGTTGGCCTCTTACCTTCCAGTCAGTGAGACCTGCTTCCTTTTGCGGAGGCTTCAAGTCAGCATTCCAAGTCAACAAAAACAGAAGCTGCCAGGCTGCTTGGGGCCTGGGCTTGGGGCTAAACAGCACTACTTCTGGCACTTTCTATCATTCAGAGCAAGTCATGAGGCTAGACTAGATTCGGGGGAGTGGAGAAACAGAATCCCCCTCTTGGTGGGAGGAGCTAGCCATATTCAATCTACCATAGTGGGCTGTGAAGTCTTAGGCCAGTGTCATAACCTCTCTGTGCCTCACTTACCCCCTCTGTGAACTGGGTCTCTTGGCATCTGTTTTATAGACTTGTTTGTGAGAGTTAAGCAGATGATGCATTCAAGCACTTAGCCTATCTCTTAGGAAGTGCCCACTGAATAGGAACGATTGTTATTGCAGTTATTAATGTTATTACAGTAATTACAGCGGGAACTTAGCAAATGATGGGTGGATGGGTGAACAGACAAACGGCTTTTGGCATTCAAACAGCACATCGTCTTGATGACTTATCTGGTGATGAGAAGTCATCTTATTTCACGGAGTTCAGAATAAATAGCAACTCTCTGCCATTGAGTTCAAACACTCTGATTTCTTTTTCTTTTCCTTTCTTCTTAAATTAAGTAGAGTTGATTTACAATGTTGTGTTAGTGTCTGGTGTACAGCATAGTGATTCAGTTATACACACATACATTCTTTTTCATATTCTCTGTCATGATAGGTTATTAGAGCTTGGATATAGTTCCCTGTGCTCTACAGTAGGACCTTGTTGTTCACTCCGATTTCTAAAGAGATCTGTGCTCTTGCTCAGTTTACTTTTTTTGTCATCTGTATTTGGGAAGTGGGGAGGGTCCGGCAATCTTATAGCAGACTTTGTGCACAAGAGATTATATATAGCATTCTCTTTCTCTCACACATACGCCCCACCTCCACGGCCTTGATTAAACATAACCAAACACTAACAGTTGTGACAAATACAGCCAAGCTTCCCACTGCAATGCTGAGCAACAAACCACACGTGGTTGCAGCCCAAGGGCCTCTGTTGACACATATTCCCCCAGGCACTGGCCGGCGCGGGTGAGGCTGGGGCGGGCAGCTGTGAGGGGCTCCAAGTCCCCAGGACATCCAAGAATTAGACCAGGTTTGACTCCCTGAGCACATACTGGCAGTATTATCTGGGCCAGGTTCCCTCACCCCCCTGAGCCTTGGTTTTCCTATCTGCAAAATGGAATACCTCACCAGGTGATTGTGAGGACCGGATATGGGAATACATGCAAATCGCCCAACCCAGAGCCAGGCACCAAGAGGACAAAGTGTGTGTCAGTATTAGTCACACTCTGTCAGAAGCAACAGATACACAAGGCAAATCGGCTTCAACAGACAAATAATTTACGGTTCTTTAACTGAAAGCCAGGAAATCTGAGATCTGAGATCCCTGACAGCTGCATCTGGAACTCACGCATTATCACAGGGGCTCCTAATCTCCCTCAGGCACCTTCCACATGTGTTCACAGTCATCACTAGCTCCTTAAATCCAGTGGTAAGAGAGGGGCTCTTTTCCTATAGTTCTGGCAAAAAAAAAAAAGGCACAAGGATGATTCTGATTGGCCCAGCTTGATCATGTGCCCATCCCAGAGCCAATCACTGTGGCCAGGTCTGGGTCACATGATTTCCCCTGTGGCATGGCTCCCCTGTTAGTGAAAGGTGAAGCAGTGCAGGCAAAACCAGCAGACGTCCATCCCGTTCTCTGTCCGATGAGAGTTTTGGGATGGGAGGAGATGTTGTATGTGAAGTTTCTAGCACAAGAGCCAGGACGTGGAAGCAACTTAAATGTCCATTGACAGATGAATGGATAAAGGAAAATGTGATATATACAATGGAATATTATTCAGCCTTTAAAAAGGAGGAAATCCCGAAATATGTGAACACACGGATGAACCTGGAGGACATTATGCTCAGTAAAATAAGCTAGTCACAGGACAAATACTACATGATACCACTTACATACGGAATCTAATAGTCAAACTCAGAACCAGAGAGCAGAACCGGGATTGCCAGGTGGTGGGAGGAGGGGGAAACAGGGAGATACTGGGTACAAAGCTTCATTAGGCAAGATGAGTTAAGTCCTGGAGAGTTAATGTACAGCATGGTAATGATAGTTAGTAATACTGTTCTGTATGCCTAAAACTTTGCTAAGAGGGTAGATCTTATGTTAAATGTTCCTATCACAATAAAAAAAATTGATAATAAGGAAGGCGAGAGGGAATTTTGGAGATGGTGGATATATTTATGGTATAGACTGTGCTGATGTCTTCACAGGTGTAGACTTATCTCCAAACTCATCAAGTTGTATACATTAAACACAGACAGCTTTTTGCATGTCACTCGTACCTCAACAGAGTGGACTTAAAAATGAAAACAGTTCCTGGCATGCGATAGGAACTCAGTTCATGGTGGCTGTTTGCATTCGGTTTCTGGAGGTGAAACATGAGAACGGCCCTCTGTGGTGCCCTTACCATCTACATGTTTTAAGGTCCTTTACATGCAGCCTCTACCCCAATACCACATTCCATGGCATCTACTTTTCCTCCTTCGCTTTGCACCAAGCTTAAGAAATGGCATGGGAGAGGTCAGTCTGGGGAGGGGGGCGGTTTGAGGCATCCTCCTGCCCATGGCAGGGCACCATGCTGTCGTCTGTGGTCAACCATCACAGACCCTAATATTTCTGTCGCAGACCCCAACCTGGCGACCCGAGGATTCCCTGTTCCTCCAGGACCTCTGGCATCCCCTCAACAGCCTGCACTCCAGAGAGAGAGGCAGACAATATCAAGAAAACAGGTTTTATACAGTTAGACAAAGACCTTGATGGCTCATAACATCAGGGAGAAAATTCCAAAACCCTGGGGCAAGCTGTGATGTGGATGCTCCTTTCAGCAACTTGCTTCTGATTGGAGCTGCCCGGAGCCTCCCTGCCAATCAGCACGGGTGCTGCGAAACCTGGAACTTTATAGCTTAGCAACGAGAAATCTGGAGGAACTCTGGAATTAATTTAAGGAGAGGGGAAGGAAAAAAAGAAGAAGAAGAAGAAGGAGAAGGAGGAGAAGGAGAGACGAAGAAGAAGGAGGAGAAGGAGGAGAAGAAGAAGAAGGAGAAGAAGGAGAAGAAGGAGAAGGAGGAGAAGGAGGAGAAGGAGAAGAAGGAGAAGAAGGAGAAGAAGGAGACGGAGGAGAAGAAGAAGAAGAAGGAGAGGGAGAGGGAGAGGGAGAGGGAGAGGAAGAAGAAGAAGAAGAAGAATTAGAATTGGTAGCCAAATAATCAGACTGCATAATTTTATTATTACCTCTGTGGCCAAGGCAAGTCATGAACATTTTCAGCATTAATTACAAGCAGAGAGGGAACCAGCCAGCTTTCTTGGCTCAACCTCTGCCGTAATGTTTTGTTTTGGTTTTGTTTTTTCCTGAGCTGGTGCTGGGGTGGGGTGTGTGTGTGTGTGAACCGAGCCAAGAAAGAACAGACAGAACAGGTACAACAATTAAAGAAAAAACACACCCGATCCTGTCCGCCAGCCTCTTGGCCAGTTTTTCTCTGGAAACACCTTCTGTCGTGTGACATCACGGATACTAGCCTGTCTGAATGGGAACTGGAGGTCACGGTGGCTACAGAGGATTTCTGCAGTCTCGGATGGAGGCCCAGTCAGAGGTGATGGCAGCTTTGGTTGGTCCGTCAATGACTATTTGTCGAGTGTCATTCATGTGTCACCACTGACTCAGGGGCTGTAAAACAGAAGTGAACATCACATATTGGTCCCTGCCCCCATGGACTGATGGTCTAGCTGGGGTGGTGGGAGACTAGATATTAATGATGAGGTAATGGAGGGAGGGTAGAGCTCAGTGGTAGAGCCCTTTCTTAGCATGCACAGGGTCCTGGGTTCAACCCCCAGTACCTCCCTTAAAAAAATTTTTTTTTTAATCAGTTAATTATATAAAGCGTGAAACCCTCGTATTTCTGTGGGGACTCGGTGCTGCTTCTCAGCCACATGTCTTGGAAAACATCCATTTAGATGCCTCACTGTGAAACAGCATGATCAACTCATCTCAGTTAGCTCAGGACTTTCCTGGCTTAAATGCCCAAAGTCCTCAGTCCCAGGAAATCCCAGGATGGCTGGTCACCCCACCCTGGCACAGGATTAAATGGGACAGTAATGAGGGAGGGTATAGCTCACGTAGTAGAGCACATGCTTAGCATGCATGAGGTCCTGGGTTCAATCCCCAGTACCTCCATTAAAAAATAATAATAATAAATCTAATTACCTCCCCCCACCAAAAAGAAAAAAAAAAGGGGACAGGAAGAGTCAGCCTCCTTCACCGTGTGAGACTTCCCTGCACCTTCTCCCCTAGCAGCCTGGACACAGGCTAAGCAGCTCGTTGGCTGTGTGGCTTGGAACAAGTTACTTGGCCTCTCTGGGCGCTGTTTCCTCATTTGCAAAACGGAGTTTGACCTGGAGAGCTCTTGGTCTCCTGTTAGTTCTGGTTTCCTGGCCATGCTACTGCATTTCAGAGCTTAATCAATGCACAAGGCTGAGCAAAGACGACAGGGCAGTGTACCCACAGTGCAGCTGTGGCCAAGTCACCTCACCTCTCCATACCTAGCTCCTCCCCCATGAAATGGGAAGAATAGCACTTACTTCATGGAAATATGAGCACACAGTTAAGTGAAAATATTCTGTGGGTCCGGCAGAGCTGGATACTCAGTCGTTGGAAAGTGTGGAGATCCTGATCAACGAGAAGTATGACTGAGAGTTATACGTCCTAAGGACTGACTGCCAGTTTTCAAAAAAATTTTTTACAACTTGTCCTTTATCATTAGTACATACTTTTAAAATTGTCTTCTTACCTCCAAGTGTCTAGTTCCATGAGACTAGGTCCTTTTTGCCACTGTGCTCCCATAATAAAGATTTGTTGAGTTAGTTGATGTCACATTATGCCCGTTTTACAGGTGAGAACATCGAGGCCCGGGGAAGTTCAAGGTCCTGCCATTAAGAGGAGAAGTCAAAATTTGAACCTGGATCCAATTCAGGGTTCTGTTCTCTCCACTAATTGGCCTCTACTTCCTCAGAGGGTCAAAGGGAGGGCAAGGGTGATGGCAGAGGGGTACAAGGAGGCAGATCTGGGGGCTGTGATGATCTGACTAGGAATTCTCCAAAGGGAGCAGCTATGGCGGGCCGGGCACAACGCCAGCAGCCTGGCCAGATCCTCATGTGGACAGGAGCCTTTTGGATGCTGCTTCCTCACCTCACTGGTCACCATGGAGACAGGAGGGGATATGCACACATGATGTGCTGAGAAGTATCTCAAGCCTGCTCCCCAGGCTTGCCCCAGAGATGCCAGCAGTGGGTGGGCGGGCCAAACCAATACCCTTGAGAGAAGGGAAGGAAAAGGCTGATTCTTATTTATCTTTATCAGGAAAAAACTTTAAGTGTACACAAGAGTAGAGTACATGGTACAATAAACCCCAGTTACCCAGTACCCAGCTCCAATAATCACCAATTCTTGGCCAATCTTGTTCCATCTATACCCCCTTCCCCTCCTCCCTCATCCCAGATACTTAGAAGCAAATTCCAGACATTACCCATTTCTTCTGCAAATATTTGAGTATATAACTCCAAATAAAAAGGTTTTTTTTCCACCACCATCACCCCTACTAAAACTGACAGTAATGCTTTAATATCAGCAAATATCTAGTGTTCAGATTTTTTTAGTTGTCTCATAAATGTTTTCTCTACAGTTGGTTAACATCAGGATCCATATAAATCTCATACATTGTGACTGGTTGATACGTCTCTGATATCTTTCTTAATCTGTGGGTTTTCCCTCCCTCCCTCCCTTTTCCTTCTCTTGCAATTTATTTGTTGAAGAAACTGAGCTGGTTGTTCTGTAGAATGTCCCAATCTGGATTTTGCTTATTGCATCCCCATCTTGGTGTTACACGTGTTCCTCTCCCTATTATATTTCTTTTAAATCAGTAGTAAGATCTAGAAGTTCACTTAGATTCACTTAGATTTAGTTGTGTGTGTGTGTGTGTGTGTGTAGGACTCCTTCCCAGTGGCTGTCTCGTATTTCTATTTGAAGGCACGTAACGTGTGGTTGTCCCTCTTCGAGGTGTTGGCAGCCATTGATGATCGCTGTCTAGATGCATGAGAGGTTGCAAAATGGTGGCTTACTACATCTCTCTTTCTGTCTTTGTTTGTTAGCTGGGGTTCTTCTATAAAGAAACTTCCCCATATCAACTCTTTGGTTGCTGTAGAGTATGGTTCATACCAGAAAGGACAAATGCTTGATTCTTTCCCTTTATTTGACAAAAATAAGAGGTTGGTTTCCCAGCCTCCTCCAAAGATGACAAGTGAGTTTCTGTTTTTCTCAGTATCATTGTGGACTTGCAGACTTGGATGTTTATGACACGTTTCCATCCCTTGCAGTTATTATTCTTAGCGATGCTCAAACTCTCCCATCTTTGGCCAGTGGGAGCCTCTTCATGTTCCCTTCCTGCCTCCTTTTTGACGTGTCCCCGAAAGTCTCTGACAGCTTCCGTGCAACCGGATGACAAGACGTTCCAGGCTCATCTCACACATTTCCTGCCTCAGACCTGGAATCAGCCCTCTCTCCACAGAACCTCCACAGAGCACATCTGCTTAGAAGTGGTGCTTAGAGACCGCCCTGTGGGTGCTGGGGGTGCTCACTGTTACAGAACTGCCCATTATTTCTCAGCTTTTCAGTGAACAGAGGTAGGAAACGCATGCTTTATTTTGTAAGGCAAAACACGGATGCTTTCAATTCAAATTTGGGACTCCAGTTGTTCACTTCGTCTCCGTAATCTTACATCCACATCTCCTTTCTGCCATGGCAGTGCTCTGGGTTGTGTGTCTCCATCCATCAAGCAGGAAGCATGTGAGAAAGTACCCAAGTCTTTCCCTCAGAAATGAACCTGAGCTCTCTGACGGCTCAGGAGGCTTAAGAGTGGCTCTGAGAGAGGGTCAGGGTCCACAAGGGTCCACAAAGGACCACATGCTCATGGCAGACGAACCAGTTCCTTCCACCATCCTGTGTGTGGACCCTCTCATCTAACTGCCCTCAATCCTGGCTGCACACTTAAGTTGCACGGGACACTATAAAAACCCCTCCCAATCACCAGTCAGCGTCTCTAGGGCTGGGAGCCTAGCAGCGATACTGTATTTTAAAGCAGTCCAGGTAATTTTAACGTGCAGCCGCACATAGGGTTTAGAATCGCTGCTCGAGTCCCTGCTTCTCAGCCAAAGGAGAAAAAGGAAGCAAGGCGGGGTGGAAGATGCTGCCCTCAAAGCCCATTAGTTTGGGTTTGAAATCTGACCCGGCCAGTTTCTACCTGTGAAATCTCTGGAACGGCACTGGTCAATGGCACAGGACCTTCTGCAGTCATCAAAACGGTCGCGCTCTGCGCTGTCCAGTGTGGTGGCCACTAGCCCCATGTGGCTATTGGGCGCTTGAACTAGTTATTGAGTGCAACCTAGGAAGTGAATTTTTAGATTTTTTAAAATGTGAACTATTATACACAGAAATAGCCCCAAGTGCCTAGTAGCTACCATCTTGGACAGCGCCACTTTGGAAAATTATTTAACATCTTGGAACCTCATAGCTATAAAGTGGGGACTTATATAAGAGTTACTTCCTTGGGCTGCTGTCGGGATTAGAGATGATGTATGTTAAGCGCCCAGTGCACACAAGGCATTCAGTAAAACACCGCTGATTTTCCTTATTAACATAAACCCGTCACTCTTTAAAGGCAAAAAAAAAAAAAAAAAAATGCTTGCCTGGAAAATGAGTCCACAGAAGCACCCCACCACAGACTAAAAATTCTGAGCTGTTCCAGAGAAACTCTCCGAGAATATTCCTTAATTGTAGTAGAAGTTCAATTGCAGCAGGAGGTTATCAGTTGCAAGGGCTGTATTTCATTACAGATCTAGCCACAGCTCAATAAATTAAGCAATCACTCAAAATAACATGTTGCTTTAATCCCCTCTTGGAACTAATTCAAGTTGCTTGGTTTTATATTAGCACAGCTCTTGAAAGGCAACTCACATTGGCCCCATTTCTCTTTCCTCAGTTCATCAGCCCCTCTCTGGATAAATCTTTGCGTCTCCTGACTAGCAGGACGGAGGAGTCCAAACCGAGCAGACCTCCTTTTATCAAAACCGGAGCGTTTTCCATCCTCTGGCCTTTAGGCATTCCAGGTTTCATTTGCTAAAATTACTGGCAGGTTTATCTGCAACAAAAACAGAAAGAGACTGAGAAGCAGCAGCCCGGTTCTGAAACATCTCTCAGCAGCCCCGCTCGGACGCGCGAAGCTGACGGCGGCGGCTTTTCCATCCTCATCTTTTCTCTAGTGGTTTATAATCTCATAGTAGAATTTCATTTCCCCTAGAAACTTGGCACCAGAGGTGTCAGCCTGGGAACATATTTGTTTGTGTAAATTAAAAGAAGAATATGTTTTGACCATATTTAAGTTCTAACTGCACTGAAGAAATAAATACTGAGCTGCATAAGGCATCTCGCAGCATGGTTCTGGCTCATCTCCCCAAGCCCTGCCTTTGTTTATTAGACCCAAATGAGAACCCTGGATGGCTTAGCGCCTCCACAGGCTAAAGGGACAACCTTGGAGGCTGTGTCCACCCCTACTCAGGCCCACATGGAAAGTCCACTTACCTGAATTTGGGATTTGCTTCCCCCGACGTGCTGCGTCCTTGCCAGGGTGGGTGAGGGTGATGGAAGCAGGTACCCTCACGTGTGTATTGCTGATGGGTGTGTGGCTGATGCCACCTTTGTGGAGGGTACTGGGCAGTAGCTACAGAAATTAAAAATGCACATATCCTCTGACTCAGACATCCCAATTCTAGGACTGTATCCTATGAATATACTTGGCCAAGTGCCAGGGAGTCTATGTGTTATAATGGCAAAATCCTGGAGTTGAATGGAAATGTTGGCCAGTAGGGGACAGGTTAAGTATGGTGCATTGCTAGAAGTCATTAGAAAGATTGGGGTGGATTGGAGGGCTGTCAGGTCTTCAGAATATATTGTCATGCCCCCAATTTTCCTAATGTTATGAGCAAAAAAAAGTGTATGCTCTCGAATATGCTTAGAAAATTTATGGAGTATGCCAACTGCCTACAGTGGTTACATTTAGAAACTGAAATTGGAGTTAGAGAAAAATTGCAAAGGGCTCTTGCATCTCCCACAATTCTGTACTGTGTTTCTTATCATGAGCATGGTATTATTATTTTTTTAATTGGGATAATTAAAAAACATAAAATGGTGTTTTAAAAATCATTTCCAGGGTCTGACTGAAGCAACATACTCATTACATATCTGTCAGGCCAACAGAGTGGCAGTGGGAATCTTTGCTTTTCTGGTCTTCGTGCAAATAACATAGTGGGCTGAACAGTGGCCCCCAGAGAAAGAAAAGCTATACCCACTTCTCAGCCCCAGAACCTTTACAGGTTACCTTACATGGAAAAAGACGAGATTAAGTTAAGGATCTTGAGTTGAGAGGTGGCGCTCATCCTGGATTATTTGGCTGGACACTAAATGCAATTACATGTATCTTTACATGAGAGCAGCAGAGACAGACACAGAAAACGTATGAAGACAGGGACAGAGATCAGAGTGATGCGGCCATAAGTCAAGGAATTCTGGAGCCACCAGAAGCTGGAAGAGACAAGGAACAGATTTTGCTCCGGAGCACCTCGGGGGGTACTCAGCCCTGCCAGATTTTGGACTTCCAGCCTCCAGAACTGTGAAATCATACATTTCTGTTGCTTTAGGCCACTCCACTTGTAATTTGTTATGACAGCCCTAGGAAACTAGTACATCACCTGACTTTTATTAACACATGTGAAATGCATAAAGTGCATCGGTACTTTGAGAAACAAATTTGGTAAGACTGGTTTTGGTGAATTCATCCATTGATTCCACACTTACTGAGCACCTAGTAGGTGCTGAGGATACAGTGGAGAAAAAATCAAAGATGGCTGCCCACCTGGAGCTGACACTTCAGTGAGAGACAGTAAATAAAATAAATAAAACATGGAGAAAGACCGATGGTGGTGGATGGGAAGAAGAAAGAGAACAAGAAAGGATGGAAGAGGGGCAGCGGTCAAGCAGGGGACTGGGAGAGGGGGGAGGGTATAGCTCAATGGTTAGAGCACATGCTTAGCATGCACGAGGTCCTGGGTTCAATCCCCAGTACCTCCATTAAAATAACTAACTAAATAAAATACTAACTAAATGAACCTAATTACCTCCCTCCAAAAACCAAAAACCCTACAAAGTAAATAAAATAGATATTAAAAAAAGAGGGGAAAAAAGGGGTCTGGGAGAATGTAGTTCACTGGGAAGGTAACATTGGAGGAGAGGCCTGAAGGAGGTGAGGCATGAGCTGTGTCCTCCTGACAGAAGAGTATCTGGCAGAGGAAACAAGTCTAGAACATGACTGTGACAATGTGAGCAACCAGAATCAATAGGAATGAGCGATCCTGTCTCCCCTCCTCCTCTCCTTGCCTCCTTCCCTCCCACAGGTGCTGCCCCCTTGCTGCATGCCAGCAGCTGAGGGTGCAAAGATGAGTGACACCTGGGTCTCCATGCTCAAGGTCACCGCTCATGCGGGGCAGAGTCCTAAGTAAACCTTTACAACTATAACATGGCGGGGATCAGAGCAGAGGCCAGGACAAGCTGCAGGCTCCGTCCTTGGTGGAGAGCAGGGTGGGCCAGAGAGGTGAGTGTGTGTTGGGAGTGAGGTCGAGGAGACAGAAGCCAGCAGCAAGAGGGCAGGACCAGAAGTCCGGGAGCAAATGTTTAGCTCTGATTCAGCGGTAAATTAACTGGGGGAGAGGCAGTCGAGGCAGGGTATGGAGATGTGTCTGGAGAATCTCTCGTTCTCCAGCACAGCAGGCAAACCGAGGGGAAAATGAGTTCTGAGGATAATATACGCCATTTAGCTTCACATAATCCATGTGAGAGAGAGAAACGGTTCCCAAGTCCTGAATTTTGGGATGCTTTGGGCCATCGAGAAACCAGTTGATCTGACTGAGGCAAGACGGGGGATTCATCCCTTATGTAGCTATGATGAATGAGAGGCTGGCTGCTCTTGGATCCAGGGACAGCACACAGCGCCGGTCTCTCCCGTACTCCCCTACCCATCCCCCATCCCCCCCATCCTGTCCCTTCCTTATCCCTCCCTCCATTCTGGCCTCAGTCTCTGGGGTCACAGGTAGCTCTGGATGCTGGAGAGGGGGTGGGGAAAAAGCAACCTTCCCTCCAGCTAGTTAGGACAATCCTGGACTGGCCCTGCTGGGTCACATGATCACACCTGGCCCAATCACTGCGGCCCACCTCGAAGTGAGCAGCTGTGATTGGCCATGTTAGGTCACGCGCCCACACCTGGACCAATGACTACAGCTGAGGCTTGGGTGTTGTAAGGGGCCACCTTTGGCTGTATTCCCATTGGGCACTGCGTCCGTTACCACAAGCGGGGTAGAAAGTGCTGGCGGGGGAAAAAAACCCCAAAACAAAACCCAGAGCCACCTACTTCCTCCCCCGGGGCCTTCTCCTGGCTGGGCTGCTTCTGCATCCGCTCTGCCGAGAATTGCTTCAGTCCTGAGTTGGGCTTCGGTTTAAGATCCACTTTGTCTATAAACCCCCAAATTGCCAGTGGGATTTACTCAGACTTGTAGCTGTTTTTTGCCATTGTTAAGACATTATTTTAATCAAATATAAAACGTTTTCTTCTTTGGTTTATGACGGCCTCTCCTGCCCCTGAGGGTAGGGACGTATTGCGCATGCCCAGGACAGCCCCTAATGCAGAGTAGGTACTCAAATAATTGAATAAATGAATGAGCATTCACTCATTGGTTGAACATCCCACAGAGAACAGGAGGAGCTACAAAGTCCTTATCTGTTCTCTCCTCAAGGAGTCCATCTCTTCCACGCTCTCTCTCCTTCCCAGTGGAGTTCTGTTCCCCTTCACGACAAGGTCCTGTTAGCCTGAGTGCATCCTAGAGTGTCATCCCAATACACAAGGTAGGCTCTGAATCTCTGGGTGAATTCTTAGGTTGAGAGTCTAGATAAGCACAGAAAATGAGGTTCCTTTGCTGCCGGAGGCCATGCTTCGAGGATAATGGAGCTCTGTCTGAGCTGGGAGGGACTGGGTGCCATGATTGGATGCCAAAGTCTGCCGTGGCCACCTGCCTCTAAGGGCATCCCTGGTCCTGCTCTGAACTGTTTGCTCACCAGCAGGCCTCTGTTCTGAAGACTGGCCCTGTCATTTGCTGTGATATCAGAGTACACGACAAAATGGTGTGGCCAAACAAAACAAATGCAGGCTCTTAGGGAAGAAGGCTTAAGACAGATGGCTATTTTTCTAATATACTTATAACCCACATGTCAACTGGGGTCATCTTATTTTTGGAGATTCAAATGGAATGGGCTTGAATCCTGTCCTACATGCCATGGGAGACCCAGCTTCCCTCGGAACCTTTCCAGGGACTGGGGAAGAGGGGTGCTTGTGTCTCTCCTAGACACCCAAGGCTCTAAACTCCTGCACCGAATGAACCAGTTCTGCTTGAGTGCTCTTTTGCTGGCCTCATGGCCACATGACCAGTGCAGTTGAGCAGGGTCTACGTTCGGTTTAATGCTCTACTGGTGTCATCTTGAGCTTCTTAAATCTTGAACAAAGGGCTCCACATTTTCATTTTGCAAATTGTGTAGCTAGCCCTGCGTCACTCAGGAGCATTCCTGTTGCACCTCACAATGACCCAATCTAGACTCTGCCCCAATTCCTCCTTTGTCCCCCAAGTCCATCCACATGAGGAGGTGGGTATAGGAGACCTGGACTGAAGGTCTGGTATGGAAGAAAACACTGATCTCTCAGCCAAGTTAACACCATCAAGTGCAGCGTAGGAACTGGCTTCCAGCTACTCAGTGGGAAGCGACAGTGGAGGAGGGAAGGCAGAAGGAACACGACCAGCAAAAGGTTGATTGTGGTTGACCCTGGATGATGGATTCGGGGTGCTTCCTCATTTTCAGCATCGCAGGAAATTTCCATCACATAAGGTTGAAAAAGGCACTATGAGCTGTGCCCTGGGCAGCCCCTCAAAGTGTTAACGCGGAGCTGCATATGACCCAGCAATTCCACTCCTGGATAGAACCCCCAAGAGAAACGCAAAAACGTACATCCACACAAAAACTCACACATGAATATTCATGGCTGCGTTCTGCATGAGAGCCAAATGTCTGTCAGCTGACAAATGGATTAAATAAAATGTGGATGTTATTCGCCATAAAAAGGAATGAAGTTCTGACATGTGCTCCAGCGTGGATGGGCCTTGAGAACATCACGCTGGGTGGAAGCCAGTCACAAAGGCTCACATACTATATGATTCCATCTGTACGAAATATCCAGAACAGGCAAATCTACAGAGACAGAAAGCAGATTAGTGATTGTTTAGGAGTAGGGTTGGGGGAGGGATTGGAAGATTGTGGGGGTAGTGTGTTAAAGGATACGGGGCTTCTGAGGTGATGAAAATGTCTTAAAAGTGACTGTGATGATGGTCACATAGTCCTGAATATACAAAGCCACTGAGCTGTGCACTTGAAACGGGGGAATTATATGGTAAATGATTTATGTCTCAATAAAATTGTTAGGGAAAAAAAGTCATGCCCTCCCTTCTGTCCCCTTCTCCTGCCAGAAATCCAGCCTCCTGTCTTTAGGAAATCTCTTTCTCCTCCACCTTCTCTCTGCACATGTGCACACATGCACGCGTGCACACACACACGCATGCACACACAAATTTCCACCTCCCCTTCCTGTTAACCTTCTTCTGCCTTGAGACATTTTTCATTCTATTTCCATGCTCACCAACTACAGAGAAGTGCCTTCTCCAAAGAGAAGTTCCTTCCACTGTCAAAATGCCCCATTGAGGTATTTTCCTAAACTATAACACCTTCTTCTGTAAAAGTTAACTCAGTTGACAGCTATTAAAGTGACAGTTTTAATGTCCCCATGGTGATCCATCATGGCAGCCAATAACGAGTCCTAATAGTTGTAAATTCCAAAAGCTTCATAATCCCTTCAAGGAAAGAGGGGCCAACTCAACCTCTCCCCTTGCCCACTGGTCTCTGTTCTGAAATGTAACTCAGTCACCTCACAGGAGCAGGGAGATGGGCAGGAAGGCCGTTGCCAGGGCCTGACTCTTCCTAACTGGAAGGCAGGTCTTACGGTCTGGAACCAGGTAGGCAAACTAGAGCCTGGGGGTCAAAGCGAGCGCACTTCCTGGTTTTGTAAATAAAGTTTTATTGGAACACACAGCCCCATCCAATCATTGCACTTACTGTCTATGGAGGGTTTCGGTTCCTCTCTCTAAGCTTACTTCTTCATCAGGAAGCCAGAGACAGTAACACAGCCTCCCTTACACACGGCTCGTGCAACTAAAATGACTTCGTACGTGTAAAGAGCTTAGTTCATATCGAGCACTCAGTCCACGGTGGTGGCTGGGATGTTATTTAGAAAATGAGGATGGTAACTCCTACTTCACGTGGTTATTATCTGAAGCACTGGCAGCCAAGCCTGTGAAAACAGTTGGCAAAAAACACGTTTATTATTGTTATAAATATCTTAAAGGCTTTTGAGATGATTCTTTGCTTCTTAGTAAAGCTCAGTAAGGTTTTTGTGGGGAGCAAATTTGAAACTGTGAGAATGTAGGAAAACTCTAATTCAGAGGAAAAAGGACCTGCAATCCCCAAATCTAAACCCTCTCAGTTAGCAGTCCAGGAAACTGGGCCCTCTGGTCCTGATCGGGGAGCTGAGCCTGCCCCGAACTGAAACTGAAAAACCTGAATATTCTTTTGGCTAAGCTCTGCATCTTCCCCAGTGACAGGCGCTCAGGAATCCAGGCCTGCGTGTCTTCAACACTTGTGTTACCTCTGAGGTCCCCACCAGAACCTGTTTAAACAGTAAGCTGCTACAAGCTATTGGCACACAGGTTTGCAGCCCAGGTCTGTAGCCAGGGGATGAAAGAGACCTTTGTCTCCACACCCTTTGAGGGATTGTCAGAAGCCGGCAGGGGGTGGCCACCACTAATGACCTGCTTTCCTGGTGTCATTTAAATCTGATTTAGTTCGGAAGATACAGCAGCCTCCCATTCATTTGCTTCATTTCACAATTATTAACTGAGCAGCTAATACATGCCAGGCCCTGGGGATACAGCAATGAATGAGTCACCCCTGCCCAGGCAACTGTCCTGCCTTCCTTCTAATGGGGGGACAATCAAATAGGCATTTGGGCAATTCTGCCCCTTAATATGTCTTTGTGTTCTCCACAGGACTTCAGTCCCACACTAAATACTGTACCAATGAACTGGAAAACCAGTCTGGACCGGCTCTATGATATATGGATGGGAGGAGTTATGAGTGATGGCTTTGGAGTAAGTCAGATCTGGGCCGGGCTGGCTCTGGAATGTGCAAAATTAAAACGTGGGCCCCTTGTTCCAAAATTATTCAGAATTTAAGGATGATGATCGCAGAGCATTTAATGATACGGAAGCCTGCAACCGTGAAGCCAGCCCTACTCCTGGGGTCAAACTGCTCTCCAGCTGTGTACATCTCTTCACCTGCCTGAGCCTCCGTTTCCTCAATGGAACAAGGAGATGCTAAGGCCTACCTGAGGGTTGGTTGTGGCTATTAAGTGAGATGAGGCAGGTGAAAGGCGGGGCAGGGAGGGTGGGCTCCACAATATTGGTGCTGTTCTCAGCCAGCGGTCACGGCTGCATTTCATCCTATGAGAACAGCACACATTATTATTCTTAGATAATAGGTAAGATGTAGACAGTACCTGGTTGACACCAGGCACTGAATTTAGTTCTTTAAGGATGTTCATTTCATCCTCATTGCAGCCCTATCACGTAGGTACCATTATTCCAGCAACTACAGATGGGGAAACTGAGGCCCAAAGGGGAGAGGGCACTTGTCTGAGGTCACACACCAGTCGGTGGAAGAATCCAGATTCAAACATGGGACACCTGGCCCCTGGGTCTGTGTTCTTAGTTGACCTATGTGTCCCAGGGGTTGATGTGTTCCTGGCACACACACGTGCATACACATGCGTGTGTGCACGCCCCTTCCCTGAGATGCTAACACCAAGCACACAGTGTGGAATTGTCCCCATGACGTGGGATTCTTTTTCTTTGCTCTTTTGTCCATCTCCCCCAACTCGACTGGGAGCCCCCTGAGGGCGGAGCCTGACTCGCCCTCTGCTGTATCTCCGGCACCCGGCACACAGCAGCACTTGATCCAGAGTTAACAGCTGCAGCTCTCAGACCCTCAAGAGCGCATGGATTAAGAATTTGTTTTGGGGAGATCCTGCGGCTAAAGGAACCATCTCACCCCCTCCTGGCTTTCCTCACTGTGCACGGCAGGGCGTGAAAAGCGTTTAAGGGGCGCCCTGAGGGCCCAGCCCCCATCCCAGCAGGCTGTAAGGCGGGCGTGGGATGTGCTTTGGCAGCTGGGCTGCAGCTGTCCACCAGCCTCTTGGTGCCCGCCCCAGCTGGCCAGCTGGGCCTTGATGCCACCCCCCCACCCCATGACACAGCAGAAAGTGAAACTGGAGCCTGCCCCTGCTGGCTGGGGCCCAGTGCCTGCTATTTCCCCATCCCAGGGGGTGGGTGGGGAGCTGATGCCCAGCCCCGGTAACGGGAGGCCTGGCCAAGGAGTGCCCCTCCGGGCCAAGGGTGCTGCTATGCCCCCTGCCTGCCCCAGGGCCGCTGGTGCCCGCTGCCTTCTGAGCTGTGCCCTGTCTGTAAGCCATCAGAGCTGCCCCGTTGAGCCCCATTAACCCCTGGTCTCCATACTGCCCCGAGACAGAAGGTTAACTATTCTCATTTCACTGAGAAAACTGAGACTCAGAGAGGCGCCCTGGCCAGGAAGGAGAGTGCTCGGGCACTGTGATCCTAAAATAAGAGACAAATCAGAGCTATGGGTGGGCACAAGGGCAGAGATCTGAGGGGTCTCACCACTGCTGGCAAGCAGGGCTGGGGTGGCAGTGGGGTGGGGAGACATGTGACACTTAGGTTGTTGGGGGTGGAGCCCTCCCCAGATTGGAATTGGCAACCTACCTCTCCCTACACCGACTACGTGGCTGCAGACAGTCCCTAAGACAAACAAGAATTCCTCAGGCTGTGGACGACGAAACTTTACAAACCATCATCTTGAGTTCTGCCCCATCCTCAGGTCACCTGTCCTATCCTTGGCCTAATATTTTTCTCTCAAGCAACTCACCCTCTTTAACTTACATAAACTGATATAAAAAAGATCCCTCCTTTCTTTCCCTACCCCAAACTGAAAACCGACTGCTTGCCATAAATAGAAATTAGCTGTACAAAGAAATACCTATTAGAATAATTTACACTTCTAGCCAGGTACTACTAAAAATCATGGAGTAGGTGTACATGCCTATCGGACTTGGAAAACTTCTGTTCCAAAACATGGGTTTCCTGCGTGGGGAAATGGAGGCCCAGAGAGGTTGAGTCACTTGCCTGGGGGTGACACAGCGAAAGAGTTGCAGAGCTGAGGTTGGCTGATTCCATGATTCCAGAAACCGGTGCTCACTGATGGGCTGCCGTCTCCCCTCCTGTCTGAGTTGTCTCAGCATATTAGGCGTGTATTAATAAGTATCAGCGCTACGGAACACCTTCCAAACGCCCCCATTTTCAAAGCTCCTTCTGAGCTTGTACATCACTTGAACTCACGATAACATTCCAGGTACAAGTGAGAACCCTCTCGGGCCAGAGCATGGAGAGTTGCCCCTCCCTTGCCCAATAAGGAAACTGAGGCAGAGAGTGGGAGAGTGGTCTGACTCAGGGAGCTGGGGAGAAAGTCAGGACTGTCCAGGGACCCTGCCAAGGTGAGGATCCCAGAGGCTCTGCTGGAAGGACCAGGCTGAATGTGAATCACCTCGCCAAACAGGTAGCACTTGTTTCTTTCCCGCTTTCCCCACCTCCCCTCCGTGAGCCCCCAGAGCAATCGCTGACAGCAGCCACAGCTGTCCTGTTTCCCAAGCCTCATCGCCAACATTCGGCCCCTGGAGGGTAAAAAGCATGTTTCGCATTTAACCAGCGTCCACGGACGGCATCTTTTTATTTGTCCTGATGGTAACCAGTTCTGAGTGCCGTGAGGGGAGCTCTACCCGGGACCAGAGAGGAGGATTTGGGGGAACATCTTTCTCTCTTCTTTCAGTTGCTGGAGGAACTCACGGCTGGCCCAGGGACCCCCGAGGAATACTGCAAGAGCAATAAGGATTTTTAGGGGCATTATGATAGTGGAATGGAAACACATCTGCCCCCAAAAGTCCCTCATTTTCCCTGCGGTAACGAACCAGCTGGGCAGGAAGTGGTGGCTCTTGGAGCACCAAGAGCCAAAACTAAAAAGGAAAAAATGTACAAAGTTAGAGCAAACTTTAAACAAGCCAACGCTTTCCTGGTGCACGGCGGCGGCTCCACCCAGGCTCCCGAAAGGCTGATAATTATTGGCTGATAATTGGCTAAATGTGTCTCCACACAGTGGCCTCAGTACAGCCGCAACTCCTCCGTGCCCAGAAAACCAGGATCCGGAATCCCAGCGCAGGTTGCTAGGATTAATCCCTGCAGCCAGTGGCGTCTCCCTGAGACCCCGGATGATTATTCCAAACTCTCATGAACGATCTAAGTGAAGCACGGACATCAATACCTCCTCCCTCTGGAATGTGGGAAAGTTATCAACTTGGAAGCCCAGATGAAAATGCATGGAAAGCAAGCAGCTCTTCCCTGGGCTGTATGAACAAGTGAAGGGCAAGCGCTTAGGGAGGGGAGCCTGGTGGTTATTGCTGATGGGGCCAAAGTGGGGAAATCACCTCTAAGCTCCAGGGAGCCGACCCTCAGGTCTGGCCACTAATGAATGAGAATTGAGGAGTGAAGGGCAGGGGCTCCACTGGAGTGTGTGGCCTTCAAGGTCTCCATAGGCAGGGGCCCCCATGCCAGCCAGCACCCCCAGGCCTTGAAAGGGTTAACTCCTCCACAGCTGCTGACACCGGAGGAGGAGGCTGCTCACTCAGCAAGCTGGGAGATCACACTGGGCCATCGCAGAAGACAGGGGCTGAAAACAGCCTCTGTGAGTTCTGTGAATGGAAGCGGTCTTATCGCCATCAGAGTGAAAACGGGGCAAAAAGGCTTCCCAACACAGAACCCACGACCCGGGCGCTCGCTGGCTCCTTGGCCCCTGACATGTGGCCCCGAAGCTCTGGTCGGGACACTGGGCATCTGTGGCGGTGAGCACCAGGCCACCTCGGCCAGGCCTGCGAGGGAGCGAGTCTACACTCGCCATGTGACAGCCGGCAACCTGGCCCAGAGCTCGCCTTTCAAGCACCAGCATCTAAAATATTCTCCGGATGAACCTGAGGCTAAATATGGCCTGGCCTATGAGGGCCTGGTCTGGACCTTTTCATGCCATTCGAAGATACAATCTGGAACCCACGGGGACTTCTGGTGGCCTGGAGTCCAGTTACTGAGGCCAAATGAGAGTCTGACTCGGGGCTGGGAGCAGCTTCCCGCATCGGGCCAGTTCCTGTGCCAAGGCTGAGCAGGCATGTCTTCTGCATGTTTCATCCCGGAATGCCCACCCAGTTCTCTCTCTCTGCCGCCCCCCAGGGTGGCTCAGATGTAGGGCTCCTCATTGACTTCCCTAGTCTTCCCCTAAGACCTCCTGATAGTGCACCAAAGCCTTCTCCCCACTTCCAGGCTGCAGCCCTGCCCCTGCCTGGGTTTTCCTTGCACCCTGATGGAAAGAAGAGGGCTCAGCTCCCCGGGTGGATGGGAGGCCTGCTAGCTAGAGAAGCCAGGAGCAAGCATGCGTGCGCGCACACACACACACACACATACACATACACACATGGGGTAACTTGCACGGTAGCTTAGATGCGTCTGTGCTCTGTGGCTGGCCCTGCGCCACGCCCCCTTGGCCTACCCCAAACGGAAGGATCACAGCCCTGTTGCTGGAGGGCGGAGAGAGCTTCAGCCTGAGCTGCAGGAGCACAGCTCTGCTCCAGAACCTGCCAGACTCGAGCCTGCGCTTAGCAAAGTGGGGTTCTGCCCTCTCCAGAGCCCACGTGGTAACCAGGACAGTCAACCCTGCAGGGTCTCTGGGGAGGCTGTGCTGGGGAGCCTAACACCCTCCCTCCTTCTAGCCAAGAAATGCTGCAGGGGGGGCCCCCAGGTCCCAGGGCACCTGTCTGGGGCTTGTCTAGGCTCCGGTGGTGGTTCAGGCCTGGGCTGGCCGCGGTCCAGGCTGTTTTGGGCAGAGATGCCAACAGGCCCGGGCACTGATCTCACGCATGATTCCAACAAGACAGCCTGGTTTTCCGCACATCTCTGAGAAAACTTTCACACCACGCTGCACAGCTACCTTAAGGCTCCTGTCCCTGTCTGGGCCAAATCCCCCAGCAGAGGCTAAATTTGCCCCCATCTTTCCAGGGCATTTTTACAATGGCTTTCCTCGGAGACCAACATCAGTTTTCATTTTCTAGGTGTGTCTCCCTTTCATGCTAGTGGTGCAGCCTTTCCAGAGACACTGAGAAAAGTTTGCTTTGTGGTTCCTTAAACTCAGATGTTTTATATAAGGAAGATGATGTAAAGTCAGAAACTTGAAAGCTTTGTAAATATTTGTGCACGCCCCCTACAACTGAGGACCCTGGGAAAGCAGCATCCAATGACTGGGTGTTTTGGAAAGAGACCCAGAGGGGGAGTGGGGGGCTTGGGGGTGACAGGGACCCCGAAGTCCCCTCCTTTCAAACTCTCTTCAACAGCCACCCTTTGGCCTGAGAAGCCTACATGACACTAGGCCTGAAATCTGTGGTTGTTTTACGTCATATTTGTGGCAGTGTTTTTCTTGGGCATTTACCTTCACCTTGTCTCAAATCTAAGCGGCAAAAAGGACTTTACCCTAGTTTGGGATGCTGGGCAAGGAAGAAAACTCCAGAAAGAAAATGGATTATTTTGTTTGCGTATGCCCTTTCCGGCAAGTGATTCTAAAGACCAAGTTTGCCTTAACTTTTCATTAGCCTCATTTCTACCCTCATGTCTAATACTAATAATACAATCCTAATTACAAGAGGCTGAGCTGATGTACTCTTAGGAAGCTGTAAATGTATCTGGCAAGAATCTTCTTTCTGTCTGCATATAAGGGGCTGGGAGCAAGGAACAGAGGGAGTGTTCCCTTAGGGACTTTTCCAACTTTCATTGGTTTGAGTCATAAATGCATGTTTTATTTTTAAGGAAGCAGTAGTTTCATTGCAGCCCCTCCTCTAAATATTTTAACCACCCCCCACCGCTATTCTATATTCTTTTCTATCGAAACGTTTTTTTTCCCCTAAGAGATTTGCCATAGCTTGTGTACTGCTATGACCAAAATTCAAAGTTGCTTTTTATTTTTTGATCCACAATTCTTTGCGGGGGGTGGGGGGGTGGGGATAGCAACTGCTTAATGAAATTTCACACAGAGGGTCAAAAGGAGAAAAGCCAGAATGTATTCAGCAGTTTCACCGTTGAGGTTTTTTTCTTATTGGGGGCGGGGTGGGGGGGAGGGCGGTGGTAAGAATATGAAAAGAAGCTGTGATTCTTTGCCGAATTAATGACGACTTCCCACTGCAAAGCACTGATTTATAATCTCTTCACCATACTACTTTGCCTGTTTCCAGACTCGGAGCGGGTCGGGGGTCGGGGGAGGGGGGGAGTTTGCTAAATGTATTCATAATTACATGCACCCTTTCAGAGGGCTGAGCATACGCAGTGACTGTACTGTTGCGAATACTCGAATTAAAGCAGTCCTTGGTTCACATTCAGCACTACATTCTGATTCTCCACATTTAACAATTCAGTAATTTTAACACGCAGCTTCATCGCCGCGATTATAGCTCAGTATCTTGGCGCGACATTTGGTGTTCCGGCCTCGTTAATTCACGTAAAACACCCTATTTGTAGAAGTATCATTAGAGGCTAATTTGGTGAGATATCCTTATTTAGCAAAGCAAATAGGATCTGACAGTCAGCTCTCTGGCGCTACGATAGGGGTGACAATTCAGCAATTCACAACGTGACAACTTCCCATTGCCCAGCCACGCTGGAATTGTGGACTCCTGAAAATTGTGCTGTTTCATCGCGTCCCATAACAAAGGGAAAGAACTCTGAAAATAAAGAACTGGTTTTTGCCAAGGCCCCGAGAGTGCAAATGTCATCAGGGTGTACATGTGCCATGTCTGTTAGACATGAATCTTCCATCAGGGACTTTGTGTTCAAAAGTTTCTCAGGTACAGCTCACTTTTCTATGCCCTGCTGTGAACACTTGATTGAAATCCAGGTTTGCAAGTAAATAAACTGAAGGTGTGTGGGTGTCTATATAGGTTACAACTGGAGGGCAGGGATGTGCATGTCTGTGTAAATTAACACGAACTAATAAGGTTAATGTTCTGGGAGGGGCATTTGGACCTCTCTCCCACCCTTGCCTTAGAGAATTCCCTGATGACAGAGCTTCCTATAAAAATGACTAAAATCTAGGTAGCAAAGAATTGCAAAGAAATACTGCTCCACGTGGGAGCAAGCAGACAAATGTAATGGGACTACGATTCCCAACTTCAGCGGTGTTTGATTTTGGGGGTGTTCAGCGGTTCGACATAACCTATGTATCACTTGTTCCCTTAAATCCTATCTACTAAAACATCTCATTAAACCATTGGGGGAAAAAAAAGTACTTTTGTCTTCTCATAGGCTTTTTGGCCTCCCAAAGAAAGGCCCTTGAAAACAGCAGGTTCAACAAACAGAACACATACACACATACATACAAGATTATCCCCCAGATGGCATTTCACTTTTTTACCAAAAGTAGCAAACCTCCCCCCTTTTCACCAACTAACTTTCAGAGTGAAGCTAGCTCTCTGCCCCTCCCTCCAGGGGCGGCTGGGGCCTGAATCCCTCGCTGTTTAGAATGACCCCAAAAGCGGGACTTTGTGGGCCAGTTGGATAAAACATAAACTCATCTCGCCCTCAAAACCCCGATTCTGGGACCACAGCCTCCAAAACCTTCTTTCTCCAGAAGGATGTTCCCCTCCACAGCTCACAGTAGGGGCAGGCTGCCTTTGAGACAGGATTTTGGAGAATCCTAGATAATTAAAGGAATCATTACTGGGTTTTCCTGCAGGGATGACGGGATGACAGTTTCATCACTCATAAGCCAGGGATCCGCGGTGGGGAAGGGGGTGAGGTGTATCTTTTCCCTCTTTTGCCCCCAGACCCATAGTTGGGCCTGAAATCTTCCCAGGGAAGACGCTGAGCGTCCAAAATGTCCCTTAGCAAAGCGCAAAAGGAGTGCCTGGGGTGCTTCGTGCAGTTCCACCCCACCCCCTTTCTTAAATCAGGCTAAAGTTTAGTTATTTGTGCCCTTAATTGTCTTATTAAAGTCAAATTTGCTGCTTGCCCAGACTGGGGGAAGTGATTTCCATCTTAATAGCTCAATTAGCCTCTGGGTTCTGGAAAGGCCACCCCTCTACACACACCTTTTCTCCCCATTTTAAACCCCCTCCCTTTTTCACAACTTCTCCTAAAAATAAATTATAAATATGGATGTGTCCTCAGAGGATCTGAGCGGCACATTCCAACGCTCCCCGGTGGGGCTTGGAAGCAGGAGAAACCAGAAACGCCACTCCCCCTATCCCCAAATCAAAATGCCTTTTCCTTTTTTTCTCCTAACTTTTGCCAGAGCAACTTGGTGTGGTTTCGGGCCCTGACACCCCGATCCGCACCCCGGAACCTTGGTTTTCTAATTTAAAAAAAATTTTTTATTCATGTTGAGCAAAAGCTACAGCCAACGTACTAAGGCCGTCTGCTCCACGAGGGAGGGGGCAGCAACTTTACTTCGGGAGGTGGTAACTCCGGGGACTGTCCTCCGGGCTTTTCCGGATGTCCCCAGGGCCCGGCCCCTGGAGGCTGGCGCTGGCCCCCCTGCCCGTGCCAGCGCGGCCCCGGGCGCACGTGGAGTGAAGAGGCGCGGCGGGCGCGGACCCGCGAGCGGGCGGCCTGCTCTCCGCACGGCATTGATATCGGGGTCACGCAGCGAGTCAGTTTCCCGAACGGGCTTTCTGGGGTGGGGGCGGGGTGGTAGGCTTTCAAACCGCCTGGTTAATTTCCAAGTCCCAGCATTAGGGAGGTGGGGGGCTGCCTCGCCCCCCATCCCACCTCCTCGCCTAACACGCCCCTCTCGGGAGCCAGGGAGCGGGCAGAGGGGGGGAGCCCAGCCCTGCCGCCTCGGGGGGCGGCAGCGGCGGCGGATCGCCGCCAAGACAAGCGTCTAGCGCCGGGTCCCGGGAGAGCCGCGCGCTGCGCCCGCCGCCACCTCCCCGCTCGTGTTGCCACCCACCCCCCCAGGCAGCCGCCCCGCACCCTCTTCTGACCCGGGGGCCTGGGCACCCACCTGCCGCGGCCCCTGCCCTGGCCAGGGGGAGGGGTGCCATGCAGAAAAAGGGGGAGACTCACCGCCGCTGCCTCCGCCGGGGGTGCTGGGGGCCCCCCGGGGCTGCGCCTTCCAGGGCTCCGGGGAGGCTTGCGCGGGGCGGGGGGCGCCCCGCGGGCCCTGCAGCCTCCGCCTCGATTGGAGCCCAGCCTCAAATCCTTCACCGTGGGTTGGGGGAGTACTTCCAGAAAAAAATTCCCCCCGCCCCAGACCAAGTCCAAGTGATGGGCGGGGGGCGTAGAAAAGCCTTTTCTGCCCAGAGCGCGGAGCCGACGGGGCTGCACCCGGCCTCCACGGTCCGCTGCCGCCACAAAGCCGCGCCCCCGCCCCCCCCACCCCGGCCCGGCCCCCCCCTCCCCCGCTCCCCCCCACCCCACGCCCTATGGCCGGCCCGGGGCGGGGGCTGGGCCGGCCCGGGGTTGGCCGCGCTGGGGAGGCGGCGGCGGCGGCCCAGGCGGCGGGGCGGCTCCTCCCCGGCCCGGGAGAGAGGGCGAGAGCCTGGAAGCCGAGCGCGCCCGTCTGCCCGGCGTGGGGGCTGGGGCGGGGGCCAGGGTGGGGTTGGGGGGGCCCTTCCTAGAAACCCTCGCCAAATATAGTCAGCGGATAGGGGCATTCCTAGAAATGCGGCGGCGATGTCAGCTTTGACCTGTGGGGGCAGAGCCTGGGGTTCTCCAAAGTGGGGGGGGGGGGCCACAGGAGAGGGGAGATTCCCCACTTCCGATACCCCTGTGGCCCAGAGGAGGGAGCCTAGGCGGGCCTCCCTCCTGGGGGGCGGACAGGATTCCTCCAAATGCTCCCTAGGGATCCCTCAGCCGGGGGTGTCTGAATGGGAACACATCTACTTAAGATTCAGACTCACCCCCAGATCTGCCCCCCTCTTTCGGGAACACTCAGTGACAGTGCCAGCTGGCGCTTTTAGCCCTTCGTGCGATTTGTGTCACTCCCCCTACCCCCATGAACAAACAGAAGTAGGAGCTGCACCAAGACTGTCTCCCACACCTGACCACCCACCCCTTGGCCGCCCCTAACCTCCACTGGGATGACTGGAGAAGCCCCAGGTTTGAAATTGGATAGACATACTCTGTTCCCAAGAATTCCCCAAAATACCAACCCACCTTCAGGCCAAAAAATAAAGTTGTGCTTCCCTTCCCTGTTCCAAAGTCCCTCGGTTGCTGCTGTTTTCACAGTCCTAGGCTCTGGGAGATAGGCTGGAAACTGGGGGCTGGGGTATGAGGGAACCCTCTCCCTGGCAAAGACCTGGTCCCTGGTGCTGACACCCGCTCCCCTCCCCCATAAGCTACTCCCCACCTCTAAACTACAGAAGGTTCCAACAGTAAGGGAGACCCCCACAGCCAGACCCCTCCCAAAATCAGCCGGCCTGCTCCCCTTTCCCAGAACCCCCAGATTATCCCAGAAGTGTCCCCTCTTGCCCAAAAAGGATCCAAATAACTGAGACTTGACTTGTCCCCTTTGGCTGCCCCAGCCTCTTTTCAAGTAAACGTGACTAGACTGAGCCTCCCAGGATCATAAAAAATGTATTTGCTGTCCTCTGTTGGCCGACGTGTGTCACACTCAGAAAAAACATCACCCAACCCTGTGGGTGCTCCTGATGCCATGGGGTGGGAGACCCAGGGACCCTAGTCAGAGGAAGTGAGCCACACAGGCCCCTCCTCTCCTGTCTCCACTACATTCCTACTCTGCCCCCGCCCCCCTGGGAGGGGGTCCTGGCTTGTAGCCACTGCACTGGACTTTGACCCACTGGCCTTGTGGCTCATGTCCCTTCTCCCTCGTTGGCGTCTGATTCCAGAAGTCTGGAGGGCTGTGCTCAAGGGGAGGCAGGGAAGTCTGCAGTGGGGTCCTCTGGGTTCACTCTGGGGTGGGGACCCCCCTCAGGGGATGGTTTCTCCAATAGCAGCTTGTAGCAGGTGAGGCAAAAGGAGGCTAGGTCAGACCCCTCTTAAGGCAAAGGGCTGATCACGGATAATCATCAGTCCTCATTTCCTCCTGAGGACCTACTATGTGCCAAGCACATGGTATATACTATCTTACTGAACTCACCCCATCACCACCTACTTCAGTTGGACGAAAAGACTGAGGCTGAGAGATCAGTTGTTCACTGGACTAACGCTTGCTCGCCCTCTAGGCGCCAGGCACAGGGCTGATGCTGGGGCCACAGTGGCAAACAGGACAGCTCCCTGCCACTGTGGAGCTTCTCAGGGAGCGACCCAAGGCAGCAGGGGATTATCATGCTGCTATCATGGTCCAGGGCACAAGTTCTGATGCCCAGCTGCCTGGGGTCAGGGCACCGCGAGAGACAGGCTGGGCTGGGATGACCCCCTGAGCCCTCCCTACTGGTCCCACCCTGCTGTCTCCATCAAGCCTGCAGTGTCCTCTGTGTCCCCTCTTGTGGTGGTCGATCCGGACAGAAGCTGTATGCCCCCTGCCACTTCCCATCAGCTGGAAGAGCCCTGTTTAGCTTCTCTGGGCCTCAGTTTCCTCATCTGTAAAGTAGGAATTGTAATACCCGCCTTCTAGGACTTTTAGGGGGATTAAATGAGACAAAACCCATGTAGGAATATTTGGCAATCAGAAGGTTTCTTTTCTCCTGTAAATATTTTCTTTTTATTTATTTTGTGCTTAGAAGTTGTCGTTTTAAGTAATTCTAGCAGAAAATACATAACAAAAGCTGTCTGAGAAGCGAAAAAATTATTATAAATGCTGAAACAATTTGCCTGATTCACATATTTATACTTTTAACTTAATACATACTCCACTGGAAATTAATTATATGACTTTCATACAAGCATTAACATTTCCAGATCATTCTGAGCAGGGAGCACTTCAGTTCTTTACCGTCTATGCCCAAAGTGGAAAGTCACTCAGTTTCTGAAGGCAATGCTGACAAACATCAGACATGGTCAGTCTGAGATCCTGCTGACATATTGTTCTGTTCCTTCCTCTAAAGGTGCTTCTGTTGAGTTAAGTGTCCCTGTGCTGCTTTTTCCTCTTTGCTCTGATCTTCCTGCAGCTTCAGAGTTATGTTTTGGGTTTCTTCTCTTTTTGCTCTCATTCTTGGGGGAGGAAACCAGTTTGCCAAATTTATTGGTAGTTCAAAATTGAGAGCTGGATTTCTCTTTGAATTTGAACATTGGACCGACAAGGGGCTCTGAGTGAATTCACCGGATAGTTGTTGGTGCTCTGTATTATTACCTGGAGGAGGGGATGTCTGCGCTGAGACTGGAAAGAGGAAAATAACTGGGCCAGTGGGAGGGGTGGAGTCCAGGCTGCAGGTGTAACATGTGCAAAGCTGGCCCTTCTGGGGTCACCTCCCCGGGAGCCAGAGCAGCCTGGCTTGGGGCCCTGTAGGAGCTGACCCCCACCCATGTTTATGCGCTGAGCCATGGGATTCTGGAAGCTCACCTCATCATCCCTAGTTCAAGCCCTAAGAGCTGGATGCAGAAGGAAAAAGCAGGCTCTGGTGGGACCAGCAGGGCCCGTGGGCAAGGTCCCACCAAAGGTGGTGAGGGCCCTGACTTTAACCTTGCACTTTAAAAGCCCCCTTAAAGATGCCCCCCTGATCCCTTGGAGGCCTGACCTCGCCTGTTCTGGCTCAGCTTCCCATGACTCAAGCTAGTGGCAGGCTTGAAATCCAGTTAAGCACCAGAAGCGCCACCAGACTCCGGAAAACAACCCTCTCCTCCCCAGAGGCCCACTCTGGCCTTCTCCCAGGAAGGAGCCCCAACCACACCCAGGTTTCTGGCCCAGGAAGGATGCCAAGGCCCTGGCCAGAAGTGCAGAGAGAGCCTCCAGGAAAGGCCTGGACTCTTGGCTCCCAGGCCCGGGGAGAGACAGAGAAAGCCAGCATATGGGTGTGCACAGGCCTCACCCTGTCTCTCTGTAGGTTTTCCTCGGGGCCTGCAGGAGGGAGACCAAAGGAGGTTGCCAATGCCCGGACACTGCCATCTCCTGAGACTCCTAGAATATCAACAGTGAAAAACTTCCAAAGCAGGTGTACAAAAATCATTGTACCATAGGTTTTAAACATTTGCATTGAACAAAAATGAGCACTCTTATAAAACGGATTCACACCACCTCGCACCGGTCAGAATGGCCATTGTTAAAAGGTCCGCAAATGATAAGTGCTGGAGAGGGTGTAGAGAAAAGGGAACTCTCCTACGTTATTGGTGGGAATGTAATTTGGTGCAGCCACTATGGAAAACAGTATGGAGATTCCTCAGAAAAACTAAAAGTAGACTTACCCTATGATCCAGCAATCCCACTCCTGGGCATATACCTGGAGAAAACTCTACTTTGAAAAGATACATATACCCCAATGTTCATAGCAGCACTGTTTACTATTTATTGTAGCAAAGACATGGAAGCAACCTAAATGTCCATTGACAGATGATTGGATAAAGAAGTTGTGGTATATATATATATATATATATATATATATATATATATATATATATATATATAAAATGGAATACTACTCAGCCATAAAAAGGAATGAAATAATGCCAGTTGCAACAACATGGATAGACCTAGAGATTATCATACTGAGTGAGGTAAGTCAGACAGAGAAAGTCAAATATATATCACTCATATATGGAATCTGTAATATGATACAAATGACCTTATTTACAAAACAGAAACAGATTCACAAACAAACTTACAGTTACCAAAGGGGAAAGAGAGGGGAGGGATAAAGTAGAAGTTTGGGATTAGCAGATACAAACTACTCTATATAAAGTAGATAAACAACAAGGTCCTACTGTATAGCACAAGGAGCTATATTCAATGTCTTATAATAGCCTATAATGAAAAAGAATATGAAAAGGAACATATACATATATAACTGAATCACTATGCTGTATATCAGAAATTAACACAACATAGTAAATCAACTATACTTCAATTAAAAAAAAAGATACACACAAATAGGAATACAGTCGTAGCAGTGTAGTTATGCTGGACATGAGACAGGGCAGGAGTTACAAAAAATACATTTTTAGGTGCTTCCAGTGAACCCCTTCATGGGACCCAAGTTCGGTGGCCAATATTTGTAAATCAGGAAGTTTCATATTTAAAAAATCCAGATTGCTGGCTTTTCTTTAAAAAAAAAAAATCAGATGATCAAACGATTTGGCAGCCACAAGCCTACCTTCCCATAGGGCAACAGTTGGTTGGAGCAAAATAGTGGATAATAGGATATTAATCAGCAAAGGATAGCTGCTGTAACAAACATCCCCAAGCTTTCAGTGGCTTACCACAAGACAAGTTTATTTCTTGCTCATATCACAGTCCAAGAAGTAGGAGGCAGGGGTGTCCGCACGTTATTTAGGAACACAGGTGGCGTCGTGGCTCTGACATCTTCAAGAGCTTCATTTTTTCTGCGCTGAGCTGAAGGATAGTGAAGGAGGCAGTAGGAAAGCAGACCAGCTTTTAACTGCATCAGCTGGCCAGTGTCCCACACTGGTGAGAACCAGTCATAAGGCCTAACAGGGACCCAAGGGGGCTGGGAAATGTGGTACCTGGCTCAGGGCCCAGGAGAAGGAGGAGAACACAGCAGCAACTGTTTCAAGTGGCTGCCCTACCTACTTTCTCCACTTGGTCCTGGAAGTTCTGTTCTTCCTGTTGTCCTTCCTCACCCCTTCCCAACTCAGCCATTTGGCTCAGGGGAAATGACCAGTCATTAGTTGGAGAATGACCATGTGATACAATCCCAACCAAAGAGACAAGATGAATTTGGATGTGATGCCTGAAATTGTAGCAGACACTTTGGAGCCAGCCTTGGTGTGAAACCAACACAGTGATGGCAGAAAGGCGAGATGGAAGGAACCTCTGTCTCTGGTGGCCTGGTGGAGCTGCTCAAACAACCAATCCAGAAACCAACCCTACTTCCAGATTTCCTGAGAATTGCATAATAAATTGTCTTACTGTTTAGGCCAGTGTGAGGCAGGGAACTCCTGTCTCCTGTAGAATAAAGTATCCAAACAGGTAAGAGCATAGTTCCTGCCTGGCTGGATTCACTAAGGTCACCTGCCTGGCCCTGTGAGTATTTGAGTTTTGAACTCTTGTCTTCCAATTCTTTCTTCTTCTAGCCAGAGCTGAGGTCTGTCAGGCAGCCCTGATCGTCATGGCCTGGAGTAGAAATTACCCAGCATCTTCAGGATGCACATGCAATTTCAGCGCTTCCTGGTACAATGTGGGCCTATTCAGGGCCTGGATCTTCACCTGCATCTCAGGGATGCAGCATTCTGTGAGCACTGCTGACTCCAAGATGAGCAGGTATGGATTTGAGCCTGGGTTCCACCACTTCTCATCTTCGTGCACTTGGACTTGGGCAAGCCAGTTTACCTTGCTAAGCTTCGGTTTCCTCAGCTGAACATAACTCTGACACTTGAATTGCTGTGAGCATTGCTGGAAGATTCCGTGACTTGACATGTAAAGGTTCTTTGGCAAGGGTCAGCACCCAGAGAGTTCACAGTCAGTGTTGGCTGGTGACTGGTCACTGCCCAGCCGCTGAGATCCACTGAGTGATCAAACCTGGTGGAAGGTTTGCTGTCAACTGTGGGCTCACTGGGGAGACCCAGCCCTAAAGTACAAGGCCCAGATGGTAGAACAAGTCTGCTTTTAGGTCCTGCACGGAGGAGGATGTAGATAGCTATGAATAACCTAGTAGAAATGTACTCCACCTTTCACTCGTCTTATGCCCCTTCTGATCTTGCGAAGGAGCAAGTCTCAGTCGGGTGCATCTCCGTGTTTAACACTTTCCCAACACTCACTAAGCCCCCTGTTAAGAAAGGGAGCCCAGGCTCCTGGCTCGGAACATTTCATCCATAGTAGCATCAATACACAATCTACAAACACCCTTTTGTTTGGTTGCATATAATTGTCTATTTGTGGCAGATGGTGTTCTTTTTCCATTTGTGGAAGTGAGATAACATTTTTTTTTCAGAGTAAAATTGTCTAGGCTATCAAGGTGAATTAAGTGAAATCAAAATGTTAGCGGCAAGCAGTGCAGGGGGTGCATGGGGGGTGGAAATCCACCAGGTGAAACACTCAAACTTGGGGCCTCATCAGGGGAAACCGTGGGGCTGGGGGTACAGTGTGAGCAGAGCCTTTCCAGGTGGTCAGAGGCCGGCGGTCATTCCTAAGAGGAGTGATGAGAGCCATGGCAGCCCCTCGCCAAGGCTCTTAAGAGAGTCCCTGAGGTGACATTCAAACTGGCTTCCTTTGGAAGGAAGGAGAGGTGGGGTGATGTATCGTCCTGGTCTGCCCAGAATGGAGGGGGTTCCTGGGTCACCAGAGCTGCAGTGATAAAACTGGGACAGTCCCAGTCGAACCAGGATGGTGGGTCACCCTGCCTGTCCTGGACGGGGACGTGGGAGGAGCAGAGATTTGCTGTTTCAGGTCTGTGAGAGGCGCCATCCTTGTGAAAAGAAAGAAAGTATAGCTTTTGATTACTCATGGCAGAAGAATTCTGTCTTAGCCTCGGGGGCATGTCCGGCAGGAAAATAGGTGAGGAGACCGGTAAAAGGCAGCCAGACAGATCAGAGATACACGAGGAAGAGAAAGAGAATAGATCATGTGTGTGACAGATGTGGAGCTGGTCAGACAGAGGGGAGGCAGCCCGTGGGGTTGGGTCAGAGTCTGGGGAGAGGCCAGAGGCAGCTTCTTACTGAGATGCACAGGCCACGGAGAAAGAGGAGGGGGGAGCTTTTTTAAAATTGAACTATAGTTGATTTACAATGTTGTGTTGTACAACAAAGTGATTCAGTTATACATATATATATTTCTTTTCATTATAGGTTATTATAAGACACTGACTATAGTTCCCTGTGCTATACGGGACCTTGTTGTTTACCTATTTTATATAGAGTAGCTTGCATCTGCTAATCTCAAACTCCCTACTCCCCCTTCCCCCTTTGGTAACCGTAAGTTTGTCTTCTGTGTCTGTGAGTCTGTTTCCATTTTATACATAAGTTCATTTGTATCATTTTTTAGATTCCACATATAAGTGATATCATATGATATTTGTCTTTCTCTGTCTGTCTTACTTCACTTAGTATAATAATCTCCAGGTCCATCCATGTTGCTGCAAATGGCATTATTTCATTCTTTTTATGGCTTTTTATTCCATTGTATAAATATACCGCATCTTCTTTATCCAGTCATCTGTGGATGGACGTTTAGTTTGCTTCCATGTCTCGGCTGTTGTAAATAGTGCTGCTAGGAACATTGGGGTGCATGTATCTTTTCAACTAGAGTTTTTTTCTGGATATATGTCCAGGGGTGGGATTGTTGGATCATACAGTAAGTCTATTTTCAGTTTTTTAAGGAACCTCCATACTGTTTTCCATAGTGGCTGCACCAAACTACAGTCCTACCCACAGCGTAGGAAGGTTTGGGGAGGGGCACTTTTAAAAGCCGCTGAGCTGTGTTATCAGTGGAGCCCCCTCCACCTACACCTGCTCCGATATCTCCTGGGAGCCCACAGTGGAAGTTGAAATGGCTGGTCAGTTCCTTTCCCATATTGGACTGCCATATTCTGCAAAAACCTGAGGAAATCTGGCGCAGGCAGGGCTGGTTCCAGGGGAGGCCTCAGCACTGCCCGCGGAAGGACCACTTCTGCGTCTGCCCACGCTTCTCCAGCCGGGCTCCCAACACCGATAAATCCTCTGGGGTGGGGGAGAGTGGCTCCTCCGTCTTCCTCTGCGTTATCCCATCCAGAAAGCAGAAGCAGTATTTCCCTCACCAGCACTGGGCCAGGCTCCGTGCTAGCTGGGAAGATGTGGGTTAGACCACGCTTGACCCACTTTTTTTTTTTTTTTTTTTTTGCTTTTAATGATGAGCTATTTCAGGCCAACCAAAAAGGGTAGGAAATAAGTTAACAAACCTCCGTATGCCTACCACCCAGCTGAATTAATACATAAATCAAATCCAGATTTGACTAAGACCCCTGTTGTGG
Source organism: Camelus dromedarius (assembly GCF_036321535.1). NCBI lineage: Eukaryota > Metazoa > Chordata > Mammalia > Artiodactyla > Camelidae > Camelus > Camelus dromedarius. The sequence continues at coordinate 12,416,463 of NC_087459.1, read as the reverse complement.
CCTGTCTCCGTCTCAGCCCATCTTCTGACCTCCCCGCAGATGACACTGTCCTGAGTCTAGACTTCATCACTCTCGGGTATGTTTTACCGCTTTTACTACCTATGTAGCCAGAAACAGCAGAGTATTGTCTGCCTACCATTAACGCTGTGTGCATGGGGTCACGGTGTGTCATCTTTCTATACCTGCCTTTTTTGGCTCCTCTTTTTGTGAGTTTTCTCCACCTTAAGCGATGGAGTTACAGCTTATGCATTTGAACTGCTGAACTGCATTCCACCCTGTTTATTAAACACCATGGTTTATTTTTTCCCTCCCCTTGATGGACATTTAGCTCTTCCCAGCAACGCTGCCCTGAGCAGCCTAGTGGGCACGAATGAAAATTTCTGCACAGTTGACATCTCAGAGTGGGATTCCTGGGTCTTGTCTACAGGGGTTTTCAGAAACGTGCTGACTTTTCACCTGGCATGTCCTCTCTAGTTTTCCTGGGTCCCCACTAGCCCCTATTGTCTTGTACCCGAGCAGCTTCGTGTGTTCACATAATCTGTCTGGCACCTGTGAGCATTTGGGCTTTCAACCTCTGGGTTCTTGGGAGATCCATGGACACGGAAGCTAGTAACTGTAACATCTTGGGATAGCTGTTGTCAAAGCCATACATCCAGGGTGCTGGTGGTGCCTGGAGGAAATAACAACTAACTCCACCTGAGAGGTTGAGGGATGATTCAAAGTCAGAGTTAAGTTAGTCATAATTAGGCAAGGTTTTGAGGCATGAGTAGGAGTTTTCCAAGAAGATGGAGCTGGAGGAAGGACATTATAGGCCAAGGAAACAGCATATGCACAGGCACAGAGGACTAAAGATCAAGCTGAATTGAAGGAATAACAAAGGCTGGTGTAGCAAGAGCCAGAGGGAGCTCAGGAGGAGGGCTGCTTGAAGCCCAGAAGGGCAGGCTAAGGAGTTGGGATTTATCCTGGTGGTGGTGGTGGGTCTTTTGTGAGGGACCAAAGGATGAGAGTGACATGTTCACTGCTGTGGTTGAGAGAGGTCAAGTGACAGTGGAAGGTGATGGAAGAGGAACAAGACTGAAAACAAGGGGTACCAGTAAGGAGTCTGCAATTGTCTGGGTGCCAGATATCAAAGGAAAATTGGGACAGGGAGGCCTGAAGCAACGCAGAGAGACTGGAGAGAGATTTGGGCAGTGGCCAATTAGATAAGCAGGTGAGGAGGAGGGGTGAGTGAAGGGTTGGGGAAGCAGAATCATGGGCTCCCTAATATCATCCACACCCTCATCCCGGAAGCTGTGAATATGTTATGTTTCGTGGCAAAAGGGATTTTTGCTGATGTAATTCAGGTTTTCGACTTTTAAGTAGAGTGAGTTGCCTGGATTATCCAGGTGGACCTAATCTAAATCCAGGTGCACTTAAAAGCAGAGAACTTTCTTTGGCTCTCAGGAGAGGGAGGTCAGAGAGATCTGAAACATGAGAAGGATTTAGCCCAGAATTAGGGACAAAACCTGTAGAGAGACCTGTAGAGCCAAACAAACAGACGACTCAGGCCTACAAGGGCAGGAAACTGGATTTGGCCAACAACCTGAATAAGCCTGGATGGAGGTTCTTCCCAGAGCCTCCTGACAGTAGCGCATCTGGTCAACACTTTGATTTCAGACTTATGGAACCCCGAGCAGTGTAACCAGCCACAGGTAGGTCTGAGCTTCTGATGTATAAAAACCACACCGTTTTAAGCTGCTAAGGCTGGGGAACTTGGTACAGCAGCGGTGGACAAGGAACCCAGGGGTGAGTCCCATGGTTCTCGCTGGGCTACTGGGCAGATGCTGTTGTCAACTACGTGGGGGATTCGGAAGATCAGATTTCGGTGTTCCATATCAGACTCTCCCTGCGTAATAGTGTTTCCACACTTAGCAGCTGACAACAACACATCTGTGTTCTCTCCTGGTTTGGGGAGGGGGCGGTCAGAGTCCAGGCATAGCTTAGCTGGGTCCTCTGTGAGGCTGCAGTCAAGGTGCTGGCCGGGGTTGGGTTCTCAATGCCCCACCAATGTCTCTTTCTGTTTCGGCTGCTATAACAAAATGTCACAGACTGGGTGGCTTAAACAACAATCATTTATTTCTTATAATTCTGGAGTCTGGGAAGCCTAAGATCAAGGTGCTGGCAGATTCAGTATCTGGTGAGGGCTCTTGTCCCAGCTTGCAGGCAGCGGCCTTCTTGTTATGTTTGCATAAAGCCCAGAGAGAGCTATTGATAAGGCCTTAATGCCCTCATGACCTAATCTACCCCTAATCACTTCCCAAGGGCCTCACCTCCAAACCCCACCACAGTAGGGAATAGGGCTGTAACATGTGGATCTGGGGGTGGGGCGCACAAGCGTTCAGTCCACAGCAACCAAGGAAGGACTTGCTTTTGCCTTCGTGTGGCTGTTGACAGAATCCAGCTCCTTGCAGCCTGGTGGACTGAGGCCCTCTGTACCTTGCCACATGGGCCTCCCTAACATGGCTACTGGTTTCATCATATCAGCAAGAGAGAGAATCTGCTAGCAAGATGGGTGTTGCCATCTTATGTGACAATCAGAGATGTGACATCATCCTGTTTGTTGGAAGCAGGTCACAGTTCCACTCACACTTCAGAGGCAGGGGTTTCACAAGGCCGTGAATGCTGGAAGGCTAAGATAAAGGGGTAGCTTAGAGTCTGTTCGCCAACACTCCAAGGGACACGTGGGCTTTCTTATCTGGGCCTGTTTCGAGAATTGTTACAGATTTTTTTCATCCAGCCAGGCCTTAAGTTCAGGGGTTCCTTTTGAGCCCCCAGTAAGTAAAATCAGCTCAGCTCACCTGAGTTAGAAGGGCAGGGTAGGGGTGAAAGGAAATACAGTCTTGGGAAATGTTTGTCATGTGCCAGCCTGGTGATTTGCTAAGCAAAACTCAAGTCGATGTGACATAAACAATGTCTGTTGCTTCCAGGGGCCTGCCACAATATTTTCTTTTAAGTGCTACTCACTCCTGAAATACGCTTCTGGTTTTGAAATGTGGTTCCCAGCTCATGCTAGGCGACTCACCGCTCAGTCCCTCATTAAGCATCCCATTTTTTATTCTGTAATGTAGGTTTTCTAAGGGCATAATGTCAGTGCAGATGGGAGACGGGCCAGGGCAGCGGAGCAGAGGCTCCCCTCGGAGAGGGTCAGGGCGGAGGGCAGGAGGGAGACTTTTCTCTGAACACGCGGCATCACGTGGTGTAGTGCCAGCCCCATGTTAAGGCCTGAACTCTCCAGAGCCTGACATCTCTTTACTTTTTATGTTTTCTTTCTTTCTTTCTTTTTTTTTTTTTTTTTGCTAACTTTGTAAGTTTTTGCTGCAAAAATAGTGACTTCAAAGTAACACAGTTTTTTATTTTCCCCATATTAGGAAAAAATTAGTAATTTTGTCTGCAATTCCTCTCCACCTCTTGCCCCACCGGGAGTTAACCATGGTCAGTAGCATGACGTGGCGCCTTCTACCTGGGATGTGGACATCCTTCCCATTCCAAAAAACCAACGTAAATACCACTGTGTGTATTGATAAATATACTTATTTATTTTTACAAAAACAGGACATCTTAGAGTCACAGATATACAAGATGGACATGTTCTAGACCTCTCTCGTACAACACAGTGCCTGGAGTTAACAGTGCTGCACTGTCTTCCACACTTGTTAAGAGAGTAGATGTCATGTTAAATATCACATACACAAAAAAGCAAAGGGACGCGGGAAACTTGCAGGTGCTGGATGGTATCCCAGGTGTATGCCTATGTCCAAAGGTGTCAAGTTGGATCTATTAAATATGCACCATTTTTGGTATATGAGTTATACCTCAATAAAGCTGTAAGACAAAACCCCCAAAACAGGATATCAACTTTCCTCAATAAGCTGTAGTGATTCAATAAATCAGTCATTCCTTTTAGTATCTGCCCATGATGCCACGAGGCGGATGGTGCTCCGTTTACTGAACCATCCTAGTTGGTAGATGTTTATGATGTTGTCATCAGAACTCCAGGAGAGGGGAAGCCCATGAATGTGTTTTATTTCAGAATGGAAGAAACCGAGGCACAGTGAGGTTCCATGGCTTCTCCGTGTCTCCCGGCGGTTCCCGTAGGTGTGGGCCTGAGGTCATTCCAGCGCTGCTCTAGCTTCGTGCTGCCACGTGGGGTCGCTGTAGAAGCCTGCTCCTGCGCAGCCTCTGTTGACAAGCAGCCCTGCCCTGCTAACGCTAGGATCACGGGCTCCCCGTCTGGCTTCAAAAGTCCTATTAAACCTTTTCTTGCCACTGATTATCATGATCTGTCCTTACAGGTCTCTCTAACTTTGCAGAACAGGAAGGTAGTTTGGAAGAGTTTCACTTCTTTCCCAGAAAGCCCTGGGCTCCTTCTGCAAATCCACCTTCTCCCCAGTGGTCGCGTTTGCGGTGAGGTCTCCGAGGGTCCCTCTAGGCTCAGTGACACCTGCCTCTCTTTCCTCTCAACCCCAGCCTCAGGGGTCTTCTCTTCCCTTTATGCTTCTAAGGGACACCAGAGTAGGATTCTTCCTAGAACCACGACTTCAAGGTGACTTTCAGATGTGAAATTCATACAGGAGTTATAGGGATCCAAACACGGCTCTATATTCATGAACACAAGTGATTTAAATAAACACAAAACCTCATGCTTATTTAGACACACGATCCGCTTTATCCATTGAAGTGTAAACAGGACCTGAATTCAGGATTTTGCTCACTGGTTTCTCATCCCACAACCTGAGCCACGTTGGTTCTCTAGCTCCATGGCACCCCCAGATTTCAGCCAGTGCCACGGTTCTGAGATTTGAGTGTAATCTTCCAGGCTTAAAAACAAAAAACAAATAAAACAGCAAGCGTCTCTCCACACAGGAATATTTATCCTTAGATATCTTATGAATTTTTTTTTTTTTGCATAAATAGTACCTACGGTACATTATGTAAAATTTTCTGAAGTCCATTGTTCACTTGGGGCAGGGAGGGGTGCCTTGTGTAGGCTGGGGTGAGGGCAGTGGTGGGGGTGGATGAGAACCAGCTCTTTCCTGGGTTGGGGTCACAGAGGAAGGTGTTCTGCTTCACTCTTTGGAGGGAGGGACAGGAAAATCTGTGTGGACAACTATCCATGCTGTACAGATACTGGCCTGCATATGGGGGCAGTGTGGTCTTATTTTTTAATGGGGAGTAATATTTGGGGATATTTTTAATGGAGAGGAACATAGTGTTCTTTTGTGGCATTTCTTAAGAAAGAAATGATGGACACCCCAGGGGAGAGCAGAGAACATTCAAGCATTTATCTGACTTAATTCTCGGTAGTTCTAATTTGCCTGTGCTCTAATAAACTATCTTTGCCTTTGTGGACTTTGGAGGTGACGGAGGGGAGGAAGAGGGGAAGTAATAGAAGAATCTCTTAGAAAATCCAAACAATGTGAAAGCTCACAGGTAAGAAGTGGGGGAATCCTTTCAACAGCTCCCCCATCCTTCTTCCCTCCAGAGAGGCAACAACTTATTTTGAGGTGGATCCTTCAACCTCAGTGAGGTCCGGGACCTGCCACATCAGCATCACCAAGTCGCATGTTAGAAATGCAGAGTTTCAGGCCCCACCCCAGAGTCAGAACCTGCATTTTAACGCCATCCCCAGGTTGAAAAGCACTGGTGTTCACTGTTTCCATATACATTAACTCTCTTGTTTGTATACACGCATACACGCGTGCTCCTGGGTTTAATATGGCTCTCTTTAGCGGGATGGTTTCTTCAATGTGTGGTCGGGAAACTAGCGGCACCAACATCACCTGGGAGCTTGTTAGAAATGCAAGTTATGAGGCCCCACCGCAGACTTAACAGGATGTGGAAGCTCTGGGGGTGCGGCCCAGTGATCAGCATTTTAGCCGCCTCTCCAGGGGATGGGGATGAACGCTTCCAAGTGTGAGAACTGCTGCGGAGTCGAGGACTCTTAATCCGGGCCGCTCCTGCCAGGCTCTACCCCCACCTCCACCACATCAGTCTCCTCCTCTTTCTGAGAGAGCCCGCCCCTGTTCACTGAGGCACCCCCAGTGGCCAGCTGCAGCAGGCACACACCAGAAGCTCCACGAATGCTTTCTTCCGTTAGGAATCTCGCGCTGATACAGGTTTCCCCAATTTAGGTCAAGCTGGTTTTCAGATTATACAATATGCCAGCTCCTGGAGGTTGAGGTAATTGCATAACATTTTTAACTGCATTGGAGCAGCCCCGTGGTGCCTCCTCTGGTGAGGCAAGGAAAGTAGGTGCCACCTTCACTGAGGCCGCCTCTACAGCCGGTCTCTCGGGCGGCTGCTTCACAAACGCCAACGCCGACCAGAGACCCATTTTCCGAGGGGCAAACGGAGACTCCGAGAGAGGGAAGTTTAGATTTTTCATGTCAGAACAGCTCCAAGTCTGGGCAGGATTTCCTCTCTGTAATGTGATGCCTACAATGGATTTCCTTTTAAAAATAGCAAGCCAGACACCAGCTGACTCTGGGTGTGGGCTCAGTATCAGGCAATGGCAGTTCTCTCATTAGAGTGGATAAAGTTGGACTGTAATGTTTAGAAAAATGCTTAGTGGTTCTTGAAGCGCCATCCGCTGTAAGGTTTTTCTGAGCTAAAATTATCGCTCGGGCCACGGTTTCGACGTGACCCCTGGGGCCTTGGAGCTTGCGATTCCCCCTAGGACGAGGCGTCCGGGGACCGCACGGGGGCGCTGTCCCCCGGGAGTAGAACGCCCCGTGGGCTGTTTGTGGCACAGACGCGCCAAGGCCGGACCACCCGGACTCTGACTTTCCGTGCAGGAGGGAGTCTGAACCCAAACGGGGTTAAAACAGTTGGCCCGGTAGTCACTTAGGGGCGTATATTTACGTTCGGGAACCAGGAGGTGTAGACTACTGATGATCACCCTTGAAAAGTGGTCCCACTCCTAAAAAGTCACCCCCTAGTAGGAAAGACAGACGGTAGGCACGGACGGGGTTCGAACCCGTGATCTTCGGTTTACGAGACCGACGCCTTACCACTTGGCCACCGCGCCTGCGTTAAAGTGGTGGCTCGGCGAGCCTCTATTCTGGCGCTACTCCCGCGAGCTCGCCCCGCGGGCACGAGCGCGGGCGCAAGCGCGCCTGGCCGGCCCCGCCCCCTCGCAGCAGCCGGTGGGGCGGGGCTGGGCTCCAGCGTGCGCGCGCCGGCAGGCCGGCCGTACTAACTCCGGGCAGCGGACCTGCAGAGAGGTCCCTCCGCCCCCGCGTGTCTGAGCGGACTCAGGGCGGCGTCCCTGGAGTCCCCACGGCCTCGGCGGGAGGAAGTCGTGTGGAATTTGGGAGCGGGCGGGACGCTAGCTGGCGTCGTAGCCTGGGGTTCGAATCCCGGCTCCGCCAGAGAGACTCCGCGAAGACCAGTTTCGGAGCCTCAGTTTCCCCTCTCGGGTGAGGCACCGGGGAGGCGGAGGAAGGGTGAGCAGTGCGGCTACCAGCAGGATCCCGCGGTGGTCCACGGCCGCCCCGCACGGAGCAGACGCTCAACAAGAGCTGCTGAATGAACGTGTAAGTTTTCTAAAACAAAAATCCCAAAGCTCCTCTTTCCCTAGATCGCCACCGTGGAGTGGGTGTGTGCCTGGCTCCGGGATTAGCAGCGTCACCTGGGAGCTGGTTAGGATTGCAGTTTCTTCGGCTCACCCCAGACCTGCCGAATTAGACCTGGTGGAGCCGAGCGGTCTGGGCTTTAACGAGCTCTCCAGGTGATGCTGATGCGCGGGAAAGGCTGAGCCCCAATGCTTTAGACAATTGATCCGCGTATACATATTTATATAGTAACATGTGCTCTTTTGTTTTTATTCAGATAGACTGACTTTACAGTTCTGTGCACTTTGATTTTCCATGAATTAATGTATGAATATGGTAAATTAGTACAATGGCTTGTAGTACATAATACGATATAATCACAACAAGTAATGGCTTATACTATTTTAAAATTAAGTTTCTCTTATGCATTAATGTGATGTGTACAATCACAGTATTGCCTCGTGAACTATGTATACTGTGTCATCTACTATAATATTATGCATGGATGGGTTACCTTATTCTCTTTAATAGCTGCATAGTTTCCCAACTAGTGGCTGTATCAGATTTAATCAGTTCTGGGAGTAAGGCCTTGGGTTGTCTGCAGCTCTTTTGCTGCACAGAACATTCTGCTACATGCGTCTTTGCCACCGGGTACCAGTGATGCTTGTAGGGGATGAGACAGAAATTAAGAATGTCCACTGCCCACCCTGTAGGTGTATAAGCAAATAGAAAACCTAAAAATACCAGGAGGATGTGTTCACCAAGTTGCTTTAAATGTCAAGGTTTGGGCAGGTGGCTGGAAAAGTCAACAACAGTTACCCTCAGATGCTGGGACAGGAACCCTGAGACACTGCATCCGGAGTGCTTGAGATCCAATACCTGCAAACCTCACTGTAGCTCCTTAATTTAAAAAAAGATTGAACATTTTCAGAATTACAACATGCGTTACTGAACATTGCTTCCAAATTGTTGATGATTAAATTGGTTCCATTGTCCCCTTCCTTTTTTTGGTGTTCATTGAGTTGTTGGAATTATTGTGCAAACGTGATGGGGCTTATAAAAAGTGAAAAGAAATTTGCAGATGAGAGGACATCACATGGGAGCTGAGCCCAGAACTAACTGGCAGGTGGAATGGAGATTAGATGTTAACAGGTGCTTTTTTCAGCTTTGTCTTCTGAAGGGAGGGAGGAGATTGAATGATAGAGGTGTATCTGTACCTTGATGGGCAGGTGGGATGCCCAAGGTACCCAGGGTCTGGGCTGTCCTGAAAAAGGCTGGTCTGCCGACCTTCTGAGCTCTAAAGTAGAGAACACGGGTGCTGGGTGGTCTGATCCTGCTTGTCTCACTGGTGCACGGAGCCCAGAGAGGCCACAGATCTTGGACACCTGGCTGGAGGATCTGTCTGTCTTGACCCTAGCGTCTTAGAATGGTACCTGCCTAGGTTGGTCCTCAAAAAATATTGCAGAAGAAATTAACATGTGGATTCTCCAGAACGTTGGTCAGTGCCCTCCAACCATGGTTTCAGGACAGTCCTGGTACTGAACTTCTGATTAGCCCTTCCCTGATCAAGCAGAAACTTACAACTTCTCAGTGGTGAGTTGTCCATGGTTCACCCTTATGTTAAGAACTTAAATCCAGCGAATGTTTCCTGTGTCCTTACAGGGTCACTGGGGCAGGGGAGTCCTGATGCAACACAAATAATTGTGACCCCCACCCAGGCCTCCCCAGATGCTGGGGGCAGGAACTAGGGTTGGTTGATGCAGATGATGCTTTGAGGAGTCTGGGAAGGTGATGTTTTAAAAGTAAGCAATGTGAAAACTGAGCTGGTGACAGGGCCAGGTGACATGATGGAATACTTTTGATCTTTTTGTTTCATCTGTATAACTGAGTTGCCTAGTTCTGAATACTTCATAAGTGTCTACATTTCTTACGTGTTGAAATTGTTACTTTTTTTCCATTTTAGAAAAAAAAATACAGTTTTAAACCTTTTTTCCCCCTGACCCTCTATTTCTCTGTGCCTGCCCCCCCCCCCCCAGCAGGAATTCTTTATCTGAGGCACATTGCACTCAAGACTAAGAAATCTGTGAATTCCCCAAAAGTGTATGTAAAATGTGTGTGTTTCTGGGAAAGGGATGTCACAGTTTTTAGCAGGAAGATGCAGACCGACTTTGCCTTTCTTACAACCTCCCAGGCCGCACGGTGCTACTGGTCCAGGCGCTCACTTTGAGAACCACTGCTTTAAAGTATTCGTGGAGAAATTCATTTTCTTGCAGAAGAAGGGGAAAAACCCCACAGCTCTTCAGGCTTGGATATTTAGGTCACCTGAGGTGATGACAGCAGGCTTTTCTCTGATAACCTAAATCAAGAAATGCCTGAAGAAATCTCACTTAGCTATTCACATGTTAGCATCCCCAACAACCACACTGTTAGTGACAGACAGCTTAGACCCCCAGGACCAGGACCAGAGACCACAGCCCCTGTGCATGGCTTTATCTGATAAATTCCAGGTTTTAGAGCAGACGGAGCGCCTCAAATGCTTTGTGGGGCCAGGCAGATTATATGAGCCTGTGAATTGAATGGGTGGAGGACACATGGAATAAGGGGCCGGGGACCAGTGAGGGGGAGCCATTGTGCGTTCCCATCAGAAATATCTGAGTCCCAGTTTGGTCACATCTTTCAAATCGTGTCTTTTTTGATTTTAGCTACTCTAGGGGGCCTGGTGGTCTCTCCTTTTAATTTGCATTTCCCTGATGACTAATGATGTTAAGCACCTTTCCATGCGCTCCTTGGCCATTTGTTACATCGTCTTTCATGAAGTGTCTACTCAGATCTTTTGTCTATTTTTAGAGCTTGTTTGTCTTTCTATTATTGAATCATCAGAGTTCGTTGTATATTTTGGATACAAATCTTTTGTCAGATACACGTATTGTGAGTCTTTTCTCCTACTCTGACTTGCCTTTGCATGCTCTTAATGGGGGTCTCTCAAAGTGCAGGAGTTTTTAATTTTGATGAAGTCCAATTTATCAATGTTTTTCTTTCATGCTTTGTGCCTGTGTCCTGTCTAAGAAATCTTGTTTACCTAGGTCACGAAGGTTTTCTCCTAGAATTTTTTTTTTTTTAATCATTTTAGCTTTTACCTTTGGGTCTATAATTTTGTGTATGGTGTGAGGTTGGGCTTGGCGATTTTCCACTCTGGATGGAATTGTGGTGGTTCCCTTGTTAAAATTCAGTTGACCATGTACATGCGGTCTGTTCCTGGAGTTTATGTTGTGTTCCGTTGATCTTTATGTCTATCTTCATTTTTTATTTTTTTTAAGCATTTTAAAAACACTTTTATTTTGAAATAACTTAGAAGTTGCAGGGAAGTTCCTTGGGCCCTCTGGGGTCTCCCTTGCATCTTTGCTGTTAGGGGCTTGGGAAGAATTCACATTTAGATTTGGGTGTTTAGTCTCCTGCTTCCAGGATTTCTCTTTTAAATTCCCAGCTTTTTTCTCTCCCTGAATTCTGTTCTCTGGCACCTTGACAGGCAAGGCCTGCTGTTTCCGCTGCCATCAACTTAGGTTCCACTGCCATCAAAATGGGTTCTGCTACCACAGCTCCAGGCTGTAAATCCTGTGGGTGCAGTTCATCAAGTCCGTGTAAAGCTTCCTCCAATTTCTGTGTGTTTTGGGGATGCTTTCTGGGTCCTCCAAATAGTTGTTTTAAAATATTTCATCTGAGTTTTATTTATTTTTTTATCTGTGGGAGAATCCATTCACTTGTGCTTTATACTTTTAAAACACTTTCTCACAGGCATTTCTCCACTCTCTTTCCCCGTGTCTTTCTTTTCTCTTTCAAGTGGCTAATTTCTATTGATCTCTTTTCCAGTCCAGTGACTTTTCTGTCATATTTGGTGATTTAAATTTTCAGTTGGTTCCTGATATAGTTACTATCTCTTTTATTTTTCTTTATTCTCTTGATCATATTATAAAATCTGCTTTTAAAAAAGTCATTGTTTGCTAATTCCAGCGTCTGGGTTATCTTGGGTTTAGTCTCCATTGGTTACTTTTTATCTGGGTTTCGGGCTCTACTTTCTTGCTTTTTTGGGGGGGCTTATTTAGGTTAATTAGGGCTTAATTAGGTTTATTTACTTGTTCTAATGGAGGACTGGGGATTGAACCAAGACCTTGTGCATGCTAAGCACGCGCTCTCCCACTGAGCTATACAATCCCCGCGACACTTTCTTGTTTTCTTGTATGTTTAGTAATTTTGTATTGTATACTGATAACACTGCAGAGACTAGATTTTTGTTATGTTACCCCAAAGAGTGTAGTTTTTTTTTCTTTTTCTTTTTCAGCAGAAGTTACTTTGCCTAAACTCAAACTCCATATTCTAAGCTACGGTGGACTGCTTGGTTATCTGCCCCATGCATGCATATTCAGGGGCCATCCAGAGTCTTGGACAGAGGTTATATGTAAAATTTGTGGTACCACCTTTGTGGCTCTCTTTTTTTCAGATTTCGTCTTACTTTGCAGTCTCTGTGGTTATATATGTCTATCTTTATGCCAATTACCACACAGTCTTGATGATTGTATTTTATGGTGAGTCTTGAAATCAAGTATTGCAAATCCTCTAACTTTGTTCTTCTTTTTCAAAATTGTTTTGCCTGTTCTAGTCCTTTGTTTCCGTATGATTTTTTTACATAATTTTTTGAGTCAGCTCATCGGTTTCTACAACATGCCTGCTGAGATTTTGACTGGGATTGTATTGAATCTATAATTGAATTTGGGAGAAATTGATGTCATTGAGTCCCTCTGTCGGTGAATACTAAAGTTGTTTGTTGCTGGTGCTTTTGAGCCTTGGATTCTAAATTCATTTTGATGGCATTTCATTATGTGAGTTTCCTGTGATTTTCAGTGGCAACGTAGCTAGAATGTTTGTGGTACCTGTGTTTACCTTTTTTGGGGGCACTCTATCCAAGCACAAATCCCCGCCACGTGTAGGCAGTATGCAGGCCCCTGCAGGACGTAGCAAGATGAGGACTGAGGCAAGATGTGTTGCTTGTGTAAGCTCTGTGAAAAATTCAGAAGCAGTGGTCTTCCAGCTAGAAAGAGAGGCAATAGTTGTTTTAACACCCTTTCACAAATCACGCCACCCATCCACAAAATGGTAAAAGGTGAATTCTGCAGAAAAATTACAGCTGTGCAGGATGCCCTGGGATCACCTCATCAATCACCTAGAACCTCCAACCTTCGAAAAATACGTTTCAGATGGTTCATTCCAGAACCAGAATAAGATCAAGTTTGCAGCTCTGAGTAATAAAAAGTTTTGTTCTTTTTCTCCTACCCCTTTTTTTCACATATGCTCCAAAAAGGTCAACCAGATTATCTGAGGTACAAACATTAGCGTGCAGAGTTGACAACAGTTTTATGTATATTAAAAGCAGTTGATAGTAACAGAATAAAGTCGTTACTTCTCTTACTATTTGTTCTGCATCTGGTGGAGGATTCCCACCCCCTTAGCTTTCACTTCTCTCCTCCCTCTCTTCCTCCTTTTTGAAGTGATCACTCTTAGGAGTTTATTTGGGATCTTTCCATATCTTTTTCTTTTGTATTGATATGTGTTTATACACAGGAAATGTAGTGTTTGGGTGGGATGGTCCCCTCACAAATGGAATCACATTGTACATGTATTTTAAACATGTCTTCTTCTTCTTCTTCCTTCTTCTTTTTAACTCTACAAAGCATCAGAGGTCTAACTGTGTCATTCCCTATGGCTATAGCATTATTTCTTTTAACTGCTGCATTCTAGTCCCCTGGGGGACTGTAGCACAGTATTAATAAATCCCCTATTGCTGGCCACCTAGGTTGTTTCCAATTTTTTTTCATTACAAACAGCTGCTCTTGCGTCTTGCACGTGGCTCTCTGTGCACACAGGTGGAAAGTTCTTTAGCATAAATGTCAGGGTCATTGCTTTCCTAAGATAACTTTCTGCCACATTGTAGTAGCCTTAGTAGGCAAACAGTTCTGCAGGTATCTGCTTGCTGGTGAGTGAGCTGGCCGTCAGTGCCGCTGGGCTACAGGAGTGCTATTTCCTCTTGCTCGAGGCTATCTTTTTCAACTTTGTATGGAGTTGGTTAGAGGGAGGCAGAAACAATCAGCTTTGTGTGATGTCTTGGCTGAGGTCCACCCAGCATGGTGGAGGCATGTTATGGGTCTGAGTGTGTTGGTATCAAACCTAACAAATTCCTTTGGCTTTCAATATTATGAGCTTGTAAGAAACATTGTGTGAATGTCCCAAATGGGTTCCTTCACAAATGTTGCCACTTTCTATCAAGTAGAACTAGCATCTCACATGACTGACACATGGTGTGTGTTCCTCAATTCAACAATCATTTATTTTCCTTTAGGTTTATTCATATTATATGATATTTCAAAAACTCAAGCCATTACTCATTAACCAGGAAGTCATTTTGATAGACAGACAGACAGATAGATAAGTAGGTAGGTGTTGACCTTTTTCTAGGCCTCGTATTTTAAGATCACCATTACATAAGTGACACTTGATCGAATAGGTTTCACAAATATATATATTTTTTAACCAATGCAAAGCTTTGGTGAATTATGCTTGTTGCTAGGCCGTCTTCCACATACATGCCCCCCCCCTTTAAGATCTAGGAGTTGAAGCAGTATATATATGGTTAAAGATGGAATATACGTTATGAAGTTTAAAGTGACTATTTAAAAATGTCAGCTTCCATCATCAGACACCAATTATCATATCCCCAGCTTTTGGCGTGGGAGCTGATTATTCCCAGGGCTTTTCTTGGCAACTTGAAAAGATAAATGGGTGGAAGGAAAGGGGAGCCAATGTGATGATAAATTTACTGACAGAACAGAACATACCTTCTACCTTTTCCCCTCGTGGCTCTGCTTTCGTCGTTTAAACCCGTACCTGGACCTGTAAAGCTCAGGCGGAAAAGTTTCGAACACGAAGGATGACTTTTTCCCTTTTCCCTTGTCCCATGACGGGCATGTTAGAATTGCGTTTATGGAAACACAAGAAAAACCTGATCGGGAACATCTTGCTGTCATTCTCTCTCATTTCACGGTTCTTAAAAAGTTGTCACTGTGTTTTCTGGTGATGCTTTATGTCTCCGTAGCTGCTTGCTGGATGCCAGCTAGAGGCCCTGGAAGTGTGAATGGTTTCTCTGGGGTTTACCTCTGTGTGTTTGCCACTTGTCATGGAATATTAGGGAGTGCTGTTTAACCCTACGCTAGCTCTGAGAATAACTACAAAGGAAAATATTTAGAGAAAGTTTCAACACTACATCCAGACCTCAGTTTATCTCAAAGAAAACTTCCATTCAGGTAAAAAACACCTGTGGAAATCCAGGGTGGATTTTTCCTTTGAAAATTTTATTTTTTGTTTGTTTCTTCCTGTCTTTGTGTAATCCATCCTGCCACCCTCCAACAGCCATTCCTCTGTCGTTACATGTTAGTTTGCATATCCTAGAATTTTATATAAATGGACTCAAACAGTATGTTTTCTTTTCCTGGCTTCTTCTCTTCAGTGTAATTGTTTCAAGACCCATCCATGTTGTACAGTATTGTGAACCAAGAATCCGTTCCTTGTTAACTGATGAGTGATAGGGGCATTTGAGTTGTTTCCGGGCCATTATAAATAAAGCTACTATGAACGTTCGTGTACAAACCTTTGAAAGGACATTAAAAAGCTTTCATTCCTCTTGGGTGAATACATAGGAGAGGAATGCCTGGATCAGATGCTCATATTTTTAAGAAACTGACGTTTTCCAGAGTTGTTGTGCCATGTTACATTCCCACCAGTAGTGCAGGGCAGTTTCGGTTCCTCCACGTCCTGAACGACACTTGTAATGGTCAGTCTTCTTAATTTAACCATTCAGACAGGTGTGTAGTGTATCTCATTGTGGTTTTAGTTTGCATTTCTCTAATGACTAATGATGTTGAGCATTTTTTTTCATGTGTTTTTTCATCTGTCTTCTTTGTTTGTATGTCTTACGCCCTTTTGTTGTTGTTGGGTTGTCTGTAATTAATTGAATTTTGAAAGTTCTTGACATACTGGATACAAATCCATAATCAGATACGATTTCCAAATATTTTCTCCCAGTCTGGGGCTCTTTTCCTTCTCTTAACAGTGTCCTTTTAAGAGCAGAAGGTTTAAATTTTGATAAAATCCAGTTTATCTCTTTGCTGCCTTGTGCATCATTCTTTTCTTGTTGTATCTAAGAAAATTTACCTAACTCAAAGTCACAGTGGGTTTTTCTTATGTTTTCCTTTAGAAGTTTTATAGCTTGAGGTTTTATGCTTAGGTCTGTGACCTATTTAGAGTTAAATTTGTATATGATGTGGGCTATGAATGGAAGTTTGCTTTTTTATATGCAGATATCAAATTGTTCTAGTATCTTTTGTTGAAAAGACCATCCTTTCTCCACTGAATTGCCTTTGCACCTTTGTTGAAAATAAGCTGTTGACATATGTATGGGTCTACTTCTGGGCTCTGTTTTGTTTCGCTGTTCTGTTTATTTTCACGCTAGTTCCACACCATCTTAGTCAACTTAGCTTTATTATGAGTCTTGAAATCAGTGTTAGTATTCCAACTTGCCTCTTCTTTTTGGCTGTTCTAATTCCTTTACATTTCCAGGTGAATTTTAGACTCTGGTAACAATTTTTACATGAAGTCTGTTGGGATTGCATTAAATCTGTAGGTCAGTTTGGAGAAAACTGGCCTATTGGCACTGTTGAGTCCTCCAGTCCCTGGACATGATACATCTCTTGATTTATTTACATCTTTAATTTCTCTCAGCAGTGTTTTTGTAGTTCCCAGTGTATACATCCTTCACGTCTTTTGTCAGATTTATTTTTTGTATTTTGGATGCCATTGTAAATGATTATTTTAAAATTTCAATTCCAGAGAGTCATTACTGGTAGATAGAAATGGCCTGGTATTCTGCCACTGTGTTAAGCTCACTTATTAGTATTTTTTGGTAGATTCCTTTGAATTTCTATGTAGGCAGTCATACCATCTGTGAATAGTGACAGTTTTACTTCTTCCTTTCCCGTCTGAATGCCTTTTATTTATTTTTCTTGCCTTATTGGCTAGAACTTGCAGTATAATGTTGAGAAGTGGTGAGAGAGAACATTCTTAGCTTAGTTCTCATCGTAAGGAGGAAGCATTCAGTCTTTTCATGTTAGGCGTGATGCTAACTGTGGGTTTGTCACAGATGCCCTTTATCAGGTTGAGGAGGTTCCCTTCTATTCCTAATTGGTGAGGAAGTTTTTAAAAAAATCAGGAATGAATGTCAGCTTTTTTCAAATGCTTTTTCTGGGTCTGTTGAGATGATCGTGGTTTAAAATTTTTTTTTAGTTTGTTAATATGGTAAATTACACTGATGGATGTTTTTCAAACATTAAACCATCCTTACCTTGGATACACTCCTCTTGGTCAGGAGGCATTATTCTTTTTATATATTGTTGGATCCAATTTCCTAAAATTCATTAAGAAATATTGCATGTTCATGAAGGATATTAGTCAGTAATTTAATTTTCTAGTTATGGCTTTGTTTGGCTCTGGCATCAGGGTAGTACTGGCATTATAGAAAAAGTTGGGAAATATTGGCTCCTTTTCAGTTTTCTAGAAGACTTTGCGTAGAACAGGTATTATTTCTTCCTTTAATGATTGGTAGAATTCACCAGGAAAGCTATCTGGGCCTGGGGTTTCCCTTATCAAAAAGTTTTTCACTATTGATTCAACTTTTTTAATAGACAATAGGGCTAGTTAGATTATCTGTTTCTTCTTAAGTGAACTTTCATAGTTTGAATCTTTCAAGAAAATTGTCTGTTTCCTCTAAGTTGTTGAATTTATTGACAAAGTTTTTCATAACATTGCCTTACTGTCCATTTCACGTTTGTAGAATCTGTAGTGATGTCACCTCGCTCACGCCTACCTTGGTAACTTGTGTCTTCTCCACTTTCCGGATTTGTCTGGTTGAGGTTTATCATTTACTGATCTCCGGGGATAGTTTCTAGTTTCATTGGTTTTCCCTGTTGCTTGTCTGTTTATCCTAGTTCATTGATTTCTGCTCTGGCTTTTATTATTTGCTTTCTTCTACTTTAGAATTAATTTGCTTTGCTTTCTCCAGTTCTTCTAAAGATGCACACTGAGCCCATCAATTTGAGAGCTTTTTTCTTAATAGATGCATTTAGTGCTACAAAGTTCCCTGCATGTACTGTAGCAGCATGTCACAGCTTTTGATATCTTTTGTTTTTTTTCATTCAATTCAAAGGACTTGTTTTCTCCTTTGACTTTTTATTTTTTTGACCCACACGTTACTCAAAAGTGTTAGTTTCTAAATATTGGGATTTTCAAAAGGACCTTCCTTCTATTGATTACTAATTTAATTCCATTGTGGTTAGGAAACACGTGCCTTTGAAAAGCATGTGTATTCTGTTGTTGGGTGAAGTGTTGTATAAATGTCAATAAGGTCAAATTGACAGCTAGTATTGTTTAAATCTTTTTTTTTTTTAATCCTTGCTGATTTTCTGTTGACTTGTTCTGTCAGTTACTGAGAGAGGATATTGATGTCTTTGGCTCTAATTGTGGATCTGTCTCTCCTTGAAGTTCTGTAATTTTCTGTTTCATGGAGTTTGAATCTGTTGTCAGGTGCATACACATTTAGCATTTTTTGACTTCATTAATTTATCATTATGAATGACCTTCTTTATCTCTGGTAATATTTTTGCACTGAAATCTCTGACATTTTGTCTTCTATAAATATAGGTATAAATATAAATAGTTGTGGTATACTCTTTTCTATATGCTTCCTTTTAACCTATACTTGTGCCTTTATTTGAAGTGTGTTTCTTGTAGGCAGTATAGAGCTAGGTTTTGCTTTTTTAGCCATTCTAAAAAAAAAGAAAACTCTGCCTTTTAATTGAATTATTTAGGCCATGTACATTTAATGAGACAATTGATATGAGTAGGTTTAAAGTTACTGTCTTGCTCACTTGTTTTCTATTTGTCCTATCCATTTTTTTCTTCCCTTTTCTCTCTTTCTGCATCTTTGATTTTGTTAGTTTTTATAGTTCCATTTATACCCTTGCTTGGCTTATTAGCTATAATACTCTTTGCTTTTTAATTTAGTGTTTGTTATAAGATTCATAATACACATCTTTAACTTATCATGGTCCACCATAATATTCAAAAAACTTTATGCTCTATGTGGAAATCCTAAGGACACAAGGTTACTTTTTACCTCAAATTAATATAAACAAGCTTGAATCCAGCATCTTTCCTCTCAAACCATCCCAGCTGTCTACATCAGAACCTGCAAGTAAACATTGGCTTTTCCCCAGTATAATTTTGATCATCAGTTGGTTTTAAATGACAGTCTAGATTATTTTAAATTCCTAGTGCTTGAAATAAAGTCAAAATTCTTCGACTAGCATTGACTAGCATTCACGTTTGACCCTGATTTATCAAGAGATATCTTAGCTCCCGGCAAAACCCTCTCCCTGTATTCCCAAGGTGCACCATGTTCTCTTGCGAGTCCGTGCTCTTATAAAGCAAGCTGCTTCCCCAAGGGAGATCCTTTGACTTTCTTCACTAGACTAATTTCTTACTTGTCTGTCAAACTGCTCAAGCATCATCTCTTACCTCCTAATCAGCTTCCATCCCTGAGGTTAATTTTGCCTACTATAGTCCTGTGACAACTCTTAAAATGCTTGCTGTTTTACTGTTTTGATGATCAATTCCCTGTCTGTTTCTTCTCTAGGGATGGGATTCTGTTTAACTTTTCTTTGTATCTATCATGGATTCTGACACACAGTGAGAGATTTGTTACTATTTGCAACATAAATGCCTCTTTGATGAACTCATCAAGTGAATAAATGAGTGAATGAAAGCACAGCGGGCTACAACTGGAGTAAATGCGAACCTAGATGATATCTGAGTCATGGTGCATGAGGCAGATCACAAGAAGACTGGACTGAAAATTAGAACTGCCATGCACCAAAGTCAAGAAGTTTTCAGTTTGAATCTAGCTTAATGGCCTCCTAAAAGTCATCAACATTTTTGTAGCAACATAAGACAGTCCAGAATCTCTAAGGCATAGCATTCATAACATCCAGGATTGCAATCAAGTTAGTTGACACAAGAAGAAAGAATATGTAATTCATTCTCAAGGAAAAGACAATCAGCAAATGTCAAGCCTAAGCTGATGTTTGTGGACATTGAATTTATCAATCACAGACCTAAACAGCAGTGATTCTAATTATATTAGAGATAAGAAACCTATTCCATTAATGATTGAAAAGAAAAGAAATTTTACCAGAGAAATAGAATACACAAAAAGTAGCAAATGGAAATTCTAGAATTAAAAAATATATTGTCTGAAATTTTAAAAAATTACTTGATGGGTTTATAAGCAGAAAGGAGATAGAGGAAAGAAAAAACTAACTTAAAATAGATTCATAGAAATTCAACATGAAGAAGAAACAAAAGAACAGAGCCTGTGGATAAGATGAAAACTTAACCTTGGATTATTGTAGACTCAGACAGAAATAACAGAGAGAATGGGGCAGAAAAAGACATTTGAAGAAATAATGGGTGAATTATTCCCCAAATTGTGAAAAGACATCGGTTTACAGATTCAGGAAGCTAAACATAAGGCTAACAGCATGTTGCTCATAAAGATAAAGAGAAAACCTTGAAAAACTGCAGAGAAAAAAATAATATATTACATAAAGGAACATCAATCCAAATTATCATGGATGGCTTATCAGAAACTATGAAAATGAAAAGGTAGTGGAATGACAACTTCATAGTATAGAAGAAAAAACAACTACACAGAATTCTTTGTCAGAAAAAAGATTCTTCTTGATTTGAAGAGAAACACATTTTCAACTTTAAAAATTACGAAGTCTTCACCACTAAACATGTTCTACAAAAATGCTAAAATGCTAACAGATAAAAACTTAAATCTTCATAAATAAATTAAATCTTAATAAATTAATAAAGACTATTGGAAAGGTAAAAATCTGAGAAAATATAAAAGACTACATTGCTGTTTAATTTATTTAAAATACACATGAATGTTAAAATAAAAATATAGCATAGTCTTACGGGTTTTTTAAATATATGTACTTGAACTCTGTAAGACAGAAACAGCAGAAAGATGCTGTGGTTCTAAATATATTAACTTAAATTAGACTGTGAGATCAATAACTGCATTTAATTCTTAGAGTAATTCCCAAAATAATGCAAAACTGGATGGCTCATAAGCAAATAGGTAGATTCTACTGCTGCTTGGAAGAAGCTGAATAAATTCCAATCATAAATTTTCTTTGACCTCCTGGAAAACTGAGATCAGCACGCAGCCAGCTATACTGAATTCTTAATGGGATCAGGACCCCAGAAGAGAAATGGGGCACATGAACTTTTCACATTCGTCACAGTACAGGAGGAAGATGAACCGTCATAATGCCAGTGGGGAGAAGGCGGCTGAAACTTGAATGAATACGTACAGACTACATGTGAGCCAGCAGAGTTTAGTAGCCCTGCAGCTCTGTGACTCATCGGAAGTCCTAGCTCATGCAACAGTTTTTTCCCATGCACCTTCCATCAAGCACTTAACAAGAAAAATTGAAGCTACAGCAGAAGACCTAAGAGAATCCTACTCAGTGAAGCATAGGAAAGAAACTTTGCTTGGTTCCCAGATCTTTCTTTTATTTGACACTAAGCTGTAAGTCACTAATGAAAGGGGAAAAAGCTTTCCTGACTCCTGGCACAAAGCAAATATTCAGTGACTCTAAAAAAGGGACAAAAGCTAAAGCTGTCTTCTACAGGGGGGTGGGAACAAAGAGAAGGAAACCAGCTTGATTCTGTGACATTGCATTGATACCAAGCAGAGATCTGCTATCTCAGAGGCTGCCAAGAAACTTACTCCTGACTAAAACACCTCATTGATACAAAGAAAGCTTAATTTTTTTAATTAAAAAAAATTTTTTATTAAAGTATAGTTGATTTACAATGTTGTGTTAATTTCTGATGTACAGCATAGTGATTCATATATATATATGTAATATATGTATATATATTCCTTCTCATATTTTTTAATTATAGGCCATTACAATGTATTGAATATAGTTCCCTGTGCTGTACAGTAGGACCTTGTTGTTTATGTCCTTTATATATAGTAGTTAGTATCTACCAATCCCAAACTCCCAATTTATCCCTCCCCACCCTCTTTCCCACCTGATAACCATGTTTGTTTTCTATATCCGTGAGTCTGTCTCTGTTTTGTAAATAAGTTCATTTGTGTTCTTTTTTTTTTTTTTTCCTCTCTCTTTCTGGCTTACTTCACTTAGTATGATGATTTCTAGGTCCATCCATGTTGCTGCAAATGGCATTATTTTATTCTTTTTTATGAATGAGTAGCATTCCATTTTATATATTATATACCACAATTTCTTTATCCAGTCATCTGTCAAAGGACAGTTAGGTTGTTTCCATGTCTTGGCTATTGTAAATAGTGCTACTATGAACACTGGGGTGCATGTATCTTTTCTAATTAGAATTTCCTCCAGATATATGCCCAGGAGTGGGATTGCTCTATCCTAGGGTAGGTTAAACCTCGAGTTTAATGACACAAAAGGAAAGAAGAAGAAAGCTGAGAAAGCTCACGGCAGAGGCCCGCCAGCACACTGACTCCCTAGATTAAGGCTAGAGTAGAAGAAAGGAGAACCCCTGTCCCCACCACAACCCTTGAACTGAGCAACAAGCAACAGCACTGTATTGTGTGATGAGGGGAAAGAACTGGAGAGAAATCTCAGTGGGAAAGGCATGTAGGGGCAGCTGAAAGTTGAAGGTGGGTCAGGAGCAACAAGGAAAAACATCTGTCACTCCAGGCCTCAAATTAAGCACAAAGCAGTAGCAGTTAGATGCTGAACAGATTTGTAGTTTGTGGTGCAATGTAGGCAGTTACAGCAAAAACAAAACCTACACCCAGGCCAACTACTGACTAGACTGACTCAGAACTTCACATTGAAGACCTTTCAGTACAAGAGCCATGTCTATTTCTAAGCATAAATTTTAATTCATACACAATAGCCAACATCAAATCAAAATATACGAGACATACAGAAAAGTAACAACAAAGGACACAATCCATCTGAAGATAAAAAACCAGTATGTAGAATCAGACCCAGAAACGACAGATGTTGGAATTTTGACAGGTGGTTTTAAATAATTATGACACTTTTGGTTTACATTCAATTTTCTAGCGTAATAGATACCACTGCCCTTCACTTACAATAATTTTAGAAAGTTTCTAGTTTAGAAAGCAGTTTATACGATCATCCTACTTGAAAGACTTCACATATTTTATTTATTTTAAACTTCAGTAAGGATTGTGAACCAGAAATTATTATCCTTGTTTAACAGATGATAAAACTTACCTCAACAGGCATAAAAATTTGCCCAAATCACATATCTACTCAAATATAGTCTTTTACTTAATGCCTCAAGTTTACCCACTTTAAGCATCACTAAATCATCTAATTCTTAGATTTTCATACATTTTTCCTATTTTACCATAGTTTGAATAAGTGATTGCTTTAGCTAATTTATGAAATTTACTAAAAGTCTGAGTTTCCCGGTCTACCATGGTTTTTCTCTGCAAACTCACTCAGTTGGGCAGAGATTAGCTTATTCTGATCTACTTCCCGTGTATTTTCAGCTATTTTAAAGACCTAATCATTGATCTTTCTTATTTCTGAGTTTAATATCATATGCAAAAATTTTCTTTTGCATGTACTAGACTGTAAACACCATCAAAGAAGAAATGCTCTCACCTTCTGAATCAAAGCCAATTACCAATTAAAACTTCAGGATTATTTTAATTAAACTCAGAAGCAACAAAATTAAACATTCTGTTATAGTGATAACAGCATAAAAGAATATTAAAAGTATATTAACGGAAAGAGTCTAGAAAAATCTCCAAAAACGGCGGGCAGCACCTCGCCTGTCAGGGCGCGCGGGCGCCGCCGTGGCCGTCCTCCCGCCGCCCCGCCTCCGGCGGCCCGCGACCCGGCCCGGCGCCCTCACCGAGAGGTCCCCGGCGCGCGTGATGGGCTGAGCAGGGCCCGCGCCCCGCGCGGGGACCCGGCCGACGGGCAGCGGCCGTTTTCCCGCCCCGCTGGTGCGCGTGCGCGCAGTCCTCGCAGGAAGGCGGTTGCGCGCGGCCGTCCGCTTGCGCCTCAGCTCGGGAACCGTTTCCCCGCCGGCCCGGCCCGTCAGCGAGGCCGTCAGCGCCACGGCCGCAGAGGGCGGCCCGGACCCACGTCTGCGCGGTGCTGCTGGCCTGGGGAAAGTGCCAGCAGAGGGCGGCTGAGGACTGCAGGTCCGTTGAAAGCCAGCCCCGCTCCCGAACCCCGGCGGCTCCCGGGTAACAACCCCACCCCACCATCAGGAATAACCCACCAGAGAGGTTTGCGGGGAAACCAGGTCAACGGCCGGGCGCGCCCGGATGGGCCGCTGAGGTGAGTGCGGGCGGCGGGATGGCGCGGCCGAGTGGCGGCCGCGGCGCGGGGGCTGGAAGCGCCGAGCCTGGAGGGAGGCCGGGAGGGAGCGAGCGATCGCGAGCGGGGAGCAGGCGGGCCGGCGGGCGCGGGTCCCCGCGGGGGAAGGAGGCTGCGGGCCTTTGCGGGACGGGGCGGGCGCCGGCCGTCCGGGCTGCGGGGCACGGCTGCGGGCGCGGGGAGCATCCCGGAGCCCTCGTCGCTCCGCACCCCTCCCGCCGGCCGGAACACTGTGCCACCGCCGCTCGGGCGCTCCGGCGACGGGCGCGGAAGCCTCTGTGGCGCTCGGGCCGCCGCCGAGCGCGACCCCACCCGTACCCTCAGAGTCGCCCGCCCCGCGCCCCGCGCCCGGACTCTCGGCGCCGCCCGCCCCCCACGCGGCCAGGCCGGATGGGGCTGCTGCCAGTGCCTCCCGCCGCTCTCCCAGCCGCTCCCCTAGCTAGTCTTACTCCTTTATTCCTTTTGGAAAAACTCCCATTCTCTAGAGTTGCTTTTTCCATTTTAGAGAATTATAATTCTCCTTTGAGAATTTTGTTTTGTGGTGTTTCTTTCACGTGACAAAGGAATGGTTTTATTCTTTGGACACGCTAAGCCAACCAAGTGAATACTGACATTTAGGTCCAAGGCCGGAAAGAAAGCAGTTTCTTCCTAGCACCGGTTATGCTGTGGGCATGAAAAACATAAAAGTGGAAAACAGAGTCACCATTCATTACAGATCTTTAGAGTACTTAGTGGCTCATTTGGCCAGCATGGAAGGAGTTACAGAGAACAGGAAAGACATCGCCTAATGTTTTCTGGAAAAAGACGGCTTTTTGTGCAACTATATACTCTATCCCCCAAATTCTTACATGTTACTTTTATAGAATAAAAAGTTAAATGTGTGTGTGTATATATATATATATATATATATAAAATGTTTATGTATAATATATATTTTATAATATAAACATATATACAGAATGGAATATATATATATTCCATTCAGTATATCACAGTAATTAATAACCATGGAGAAAATTAGTTTTCTCAAATAAAGATGGCCTATGAATAGCTTTCTTCCTGGAATAAAATTTTGAAAATGTTTAACTTTAATTACACCAGTAAGTGCAGGTTGGCAGATGATTACACAGATCTTAGCAGCAATGATAAACACCAATATCAGAAAGTCTAATTGCCTTATATTCATTCTAGATTAGACAATTTGGTCCTATTACAGTTTATCAGTTCCTAGGGTCTTTCCTAAAAATTGATAAATTGACTTTTTCAAGGATGTATGGTGCTTGAGTATGCTGAGGGTGAAATGAACATTTATTAACTATTTTCCCATGGCAATCCTGCAGGAATTGCATGGGACAAATTAGTTGAATTTCAGCTTCTCTTTATCTACTGTGATTTCTGTCTCCTTTTCAGATTTCAGGGACTTATGCATGTCTTTCTTGGCTCAACAACTGACAGGTGCATTGTCCAGCCATGGTTTTTTTCCCTTTTAATTATGGAATTGTTGCTTTTTAAAAGAAATGTCACAGATGCATGCAATTCTTCCCAAATACATCACACCAATACCTCATTTTTTACATGATGAATGGAAAGAGTACGTCCCAGGACTTGTGAATAGTGAACACTGTGACATGCTCTCTAACAAACTTATTTAGTCAAACTGATGTCTTATTGCCACCCACTGAAATTCCATTTGTGCTGTGTTCTACCTCATTAGTTTTAAAATTTGCAGTCATTCCCAATGCATGTAAAATTTCTACACTCAGAAAAGTGCACGTATTTATTCATTTTTAGGGGTAGACATTTAGCCAGCCACTGAAATTAATATAAAAGTAATGCAAAATACAGTCATTTACCATAGGAATTTGGATTTGTTGAATGATGTGTAAACATACTGGCATCATTCCTGCCGGGGCAAAGCACCATAGAAGCCAACTTGTAACAGGGTGACATGCTCATGCGTTATCAGAGAACAGCTAGTTTGAGCTGGAATGGTTGGGGCAGCTCTGTGACATTTCTGGGAGAGTAGAACCCAAATGGCCACTTAGTTTGTGGGTCTGTAGAGACCATGGGAAGTTGAGATTTATACTTAGAAACATGAGTGCACCTCGTTAAGGAAAGTGAAGAGCTTGACCTAGCTGAAGGAAAGGATCTACACAGGAAAATAGTGAAAACTGATTATTAGAGCAGGTTGCATTGTGGAGACTCTTAAAAAAGAAATTTTTCTGAAAAAAAAATCTAAAGATCCATTGAAACTTATTGAAGGTTTTTGAGTGAGTGAGTGAAAGAGTAAAATTATGATTTAAGAAGGTAAATTGAGAGCATTGCTTACTAATGTGTCTGCCCAGGATCATTCAGCAACAGAGATTCTCCAGGAGGCTCTCCCAGGTCAAATACCTGGGGAAATACTGGGTGTCTTTCCTGTGGGTCTTCTCTAAGACATTAATGTGTTAATGGGCATTTTGATTTCCAAAAGGAAAAGACAGCATTTCCCAAACCTATTTGACCACAGAACACTGCCTAGGAAAACAATGTGGGGACCACGTATTCCATATACTTGTGCCAGTCTGTCTACGAACTGATAGATGTAAGATGGATACTGGTCTATAATTTTAAATAACTCATTTGATTTACAGCTTAATTCTTTGTTCCCAAATTGGTAGCAATGCAAGATCTCTCCATTTTATCCATGAGTGTGTCTGTGTTTTGGAGTTTTCTACAGCCAAGGAGTTAGGAGGTAGTAGAATGTGGAATGACACCTACCTGGCCCTCTGTGTCATCTGTGTACACTGGGCACCTGCCGAGCTGTCCTAGTTGCTGTCTGGCCCTGGGGAGCCGGCCTGCACAGCTGTTGCTGAGACGTGTGTCATCACTCCAGTGACTTTATCCCTTCCCTAACATTCTCAGATTGATGGAATCATTTCACTGATCTGTTCCATGTTGCGGTGCAAGAAGTTCTGTATGACTCTACAAGGCTCTGTCTTAGAGATGCGATTTAGCTGTTCTGTGAGGGCTTCCTGATTCCTCTTGGTTTCTATTCAGGAAATGGTGCACATGTCCTATATACCTCACTGTTTTGGGATTTTCCCATGCGATTGCCACCTAAATCTTCATGCCATGAATTGTTTTTGTTTCCTAGGAAACTGAATTTTTAAAACTCAGAGGCAACAAACAGCTGTTATCCCTTATATTCTTCTGTAACTTCTGTTCTCTGAGGAAATGATCTGTCTCTTAAGACAGCTCACGACAGAGAGCAAGACAGAGGTAAGAAATACCTGGGGGGGAAAATCAATGGTTATTTCAAAGACACTCCCTTCCAAACTTCTTAATACCCTGTGGAAAATGCTGGTGTAAAGAATGGAGGGTTAACAACTCATGAATGAAAGTAGGTGTGTGGTAGGAATGCTGTCTTGAGTTTTGAGTATCATGTGTGGTCGATGACTGTCACAGCCCTCAGTAAGTGATGGATGACTCACTGTCTTTGTGGTCCTTCATGCAGTCCTCCCCTACATGGACTCTTGAAAAGCATCTTGCTGGTGGGAACTCTTCCTCCGCTGTATGAAGAAGGCCGGGCTAGCTTGCTGAGGAGATGGGGATCCACCTAGAGCCAGCACCAAGCAACAGACACGTGAGTCAGTCCCAGCTGAGCTGCCCGCTGACTGCAGGTGCAGAAGTGACCTTAGCTGAGACACAGGCTGCCCAGATGCGCCTCCTCCAAGGTGGTAATATGAGCCATAAGCAAATAAAGTGGTTATCTAACCCATTTTTATTGAATCAATATGAAAATGCAGAATACAGTAGGAACAAATGTAAAACAATAGGTGAGGAATAGAAGATAGAGTAGAGTCAGATGTGATTATGGCCATTTCTAATCTTTAGGAGCTTCGAAAATTGTGGACAGGCATCTGCGTAGACCCATGGTAGATGGGGCCTTGGCCTAATACTGTCCTTGTGCATTTTTGAAAATGACTGTTACTGTCATTCACGTGGATTCCAGTGGTTGTTCTGTTGTCACTGATGAATTGAAAAACAAAGTTATCTTAGTAAAGCACATTCTCAGGTACTAGACTCAACGAAATTCCTGATTAAATAGATTTTCCTAAAGATTTCCTCAAAACAGTGAGATAAATGCCATAAAACCAAAAAATGTCAAAAATGCAAAGAGTTTGGGAGAGGGTTATAGTTCAGTGGTTCAGTGTGTGCTTACTACACATGAGGTCCTGGGTTCAGTCCCCAGTACCTCCATTAAAATAAATAAATGAATGAATGGATGAATGAATGAATGAATACATACATACATAAAATAAAAATAAATAAACCTAATTACCTACCCCACCAAATACAAAGGATCTCATGATACATGTCCCTAGGTTCTGAATCTAAACTCTGCCTTATCAAATGGACTGCTCCCAATTAGCTGTGATTACCTAGGCTCAGACAATCCTAGCTCAGAGTTCTCAGAGGAACTTCTACTGGCCTTTGTAATTGGTTTTTTACATATTTACTTTACTTCCATTATTAATCTTGACAACAATCCTAAAACTTAGATGTTTTTATTCGCATTTTAGAGATGAAGGAACTGAAACTGAGCTAAAATAATTGGCCAAAGTTAACACAGCTGTGAATAGTAGCCCAGGAGTTGACAGTCTGGAAAGGTGGTTTGACATCAAATCAAGTCCTTTTCTTTCTCAGTGATGCTGGTTCTTTTCAACCTGTTTCAAAGGCACTGGAAACCTGTGGTACCTCAGGTACCATTAAGCAGGAAAAAAGGGGGTGGGGAATAAACAAGGCAGTGCTCTGGGCCCCTCACTCTATTTTCAGCCTGAGCACATCTGATATATATGAGTCCCATTTAAAGTTTTGTTTGAAAAAACTTCCAAACACTGTGTTATACCCTGATGTCTCGTAATGCTGTACTAGCAACTTCCTGCAGTCAGACCTGCCTTACCCTTTGGTCTCACGACGGTATGAAAGCGTCCCTGACCTGGAGCAGGTGAAAATCATTGCTCTTGGGATGTGATTTGGGCTCCAGAACGGCACTGTCTAAGCGTCTCCCATGAGCCCTGGCAGCCTTGCTGTCTTTCTCACCAAAGCCACTTACATGATTCACACACCCTGCAGCCCCCTCCCTGTTACTAGTGACGTCACCTTCATCAGGAGTGGCCACGGGCTCTCCCCAGAGGGAAGGGGTGTCTTCTCCCCAGAGCTGGAGGCCGTTTTCCAGGAAAAATTGCACAAAAGAAGTCTGAAACACGTAAGGGCAAAACGGGGTGTTCTTTTCCATATGGCATAGTTATAAATCATTTCATATCTAACTCTTGAATCTAAAAAATGTAAGAGAATTCTGAGAAAAATTCGGAGTTGATTAAAAAATGAGTATACAAATTAGTTTTCTCTAATAAGTGATACTTTCAAGAGTACTTTGGGTACAGATTTTAAAATTCTTTTAATTAGTGGGCTAAAGTTATATTTGTGGCCTCGTTCAGTAGCTAACATGTTTGTAACGATGGTTACATCTTTAAAACTAGGATAATTTTCAAGTGACCCATGAAGGATACTTGGGGTGAATCTGTGTATTCTCTTACTAAATTTCATTTACTTGTTATTATTTCATTTTTTCCAGTTTTATTAAGTTGGCATATAACATCTTACGGTAATTAATAAAGTATCCAATAGATAAAAACTTGAGAAATTCACCTCTTAAGTGAAGAAATATCTGAAACTTCAGAAGCAGAGATTTCTGTGATTTTTCTTGTGAAGGAAGGAAGCAGCTGGAGAGAAAACAGGTCTTTCTAACTGCCTTGCCTCGTCTTATGCTGGCTGTCGGGTTGAGCTCGGGGAAGACCTGTGATCTTACTAGGCCTCTTGTGGCTCTGTTCCGATGTTCTGGAATCTTTTACTAGCCTCCTCCCCCTGCAGTGGGGGTGACATAGAAGCTGAGTATCCTTCTGAGGGACTACAGCTGGCAGAGGAAGGCCAGTGTGTGTGGAGCCATGGGTGTTCATGTTGCCCAAGCCGCCGAGATGTGCCAGCAGTGACCAGAGGAGCTGGGTGTTGTTGTCATTATGAGATGATGAAATCATGGGACCTTCGCTTTAGTTCACACTCCCTCAGTGATTAGGCTGAGAATTGAACCTCGGCTGTCAGACCCCAAAGCTCAGGTTCAGTTCTGTGCCATTATCCTGCTCTTACCTCTCTGTGGTTCAGTCTCCTGGATGGGAAAGGAGAAATGACTCAACTGCTCTGTTTCCCACTTAACAACCCGCCGTCCCATAACCCCCAGATCAATGACTCTGCCCCTCCAGGGGAGCGTATTTAAAGTGTGCACTTTAAAAAACTGGTCCATCACAGTTAGTACCACAGATTTCAGGTTCAAAGTGGGGACTGTGCCCCACAAGGCGTAAAAATTAGAGATCTCATTACATTTTTTGTGAAGTCCTTTTCTAATTCTGAGCTGGTGGCATGAGGTGGACCAAGAAGGCTTGGGGCTATACACTCTGATAAATTATAAGCTATCATCTGATTGATTGAGGAGTGTTGCTCAATGTTGTGGAGCACTCAAAAAAGGTGTGTCAGTAGGTCAACATTGGCTCTTGGCAGCTGCTCTAAAAGCCTACAGACAGAAAAATGCGCTTTTAAACAAAGCATGTCATTTTGCTTAGGAAGTGGAAATACAGAGACAGAGAACAGAGTACGTCTTTGTAAACCATGCACACAGTCCTCTCTTGCAGAGTTCTAAGCATGAATGCATACAGAAATGTTTCATTGATTTCAATTCCTGAACCAGATAATAACTTTTGTGGTTGATTAAGTGTTTGAAAAGTTAAGATCATAACACTGGCAGATTGATTCTCTAGCACCTCTCTTTAGACCAGTGGATTTCATCTCCAACAGTTCCATGTCTTCAGCAGGTGTTAAATGGTCATGGATTCAATATTAATAAGATTAGGATAAAAATAAGAATTCAGTAAGAGCAGTAATGCATGCATCTGTTTTTCAAGTGGCTTCTATGGGTAGCAAATGCAACCATTTGACATTGGTCATTATTTTAGTGGACAGAGCTGTAAACTATAAGCTAATATTTTCCTAAGAGGATGTTGGTTGTGTTTTTGAGGTGTGACTGTCATTACCTCCGGGTTGCAGTTATTTTTCCTCCGCATTCCCTTGATCAAGAACACTGAACCATCTGTCATGGAGACTGGCTGTAAAAATACTTCGATATTTTGAAGGAAATGCTTCTCTAGCTTAAAAAAAAGATATATATTATTATGATAAATACATATTAGAGAAATAACATAGAAAACATTAAGTTGAAAAATTCCGTTCAGGCCTCACTTCCTTCACAACGTCCAGTTTGTGACCCCGGCAGAGCTGGGCTGTGACTCTACAGACTCGCACACCCAGGAGGGGCTTGGACTCTCTCCGTCTAAAACTAGAAGCATCACAGCAGAGTCTGGACAGCAGTGAGAGTGATGAGGGAGGCCCCCCCACCAGCTGGGCCTCGCTCTCTGTGTCCGTGTCAGCACTGGTCCCAGCTGACAAGGTCTGGTGCTCACCCATCCCGAATCCTGCGAGTGTCTGAGAAGCCCCGCGCACGCCCATGTTTCTTGTTTACTTCAGACAGTGCTTGCTTTTAATTCAAGGAAGAGAGGTTGTGACATAGAACACATACCCCTCACACTCTTGCACACATATTACAAGAGAACTAGGCTTTCTGAGCGAGGTGTGCATGCTTCATGGGGAAAGACTACTCATAATAGCTTCAGTCTTCTTTTTTAAGCTGTGTGAAAGTTCAGTTTGCAGCCTTTTAAGCAGCAGGTGCTAACATATCAAAATCCCCAGTGGGTGCCTACATGTTACTCCTTATAACTCCTTGAATGGAATACATCCTCCCAAATAGGACACGTAAAATTTAGATAGAGTGGAACTTCAGGCCTCTGAGTGTCAGGGCTAGAGGTACGCAAATGTAAGCTTCCTACGTGGGGACCTGGAAAATGTGTCACTTTAGAGGGCTGATGAACAAATCTTTTTTTTTTTACTCAAAGTATAGTCAGAGATAATGTATTAATTTCTGGTGTACAAATCTTTGTATCACAGAATTGGGCCTATTAAAGTATATGAAGTTGTAATTTTTTTCCTGGGGGGTGGGTAAGGTGATAGTTGGGTTTCTTTGTTTGCTTATATATTTATTGATGGAGGTTCTGGGGAATGAACCCAGGACTTCGTGCATGCTAAGCATTCACTCTACCACTGAGCTATACCCTCCCCACCCCTGAAATTGTAATATTTTGTGCAAGGGAAATTTTTGCATCACCTTGCTAGTTTCAAAGGCACACTGGGCTTCCACTGGTCTCACTCCACAGCCCAAGACTTCTCTTAATAGGAGCTTGTTCAGAAAATGCCTCTAGGCAACTGTGATGATTGTAATGCAGTCGGTGTTCACATGCTCCAGTCCTTACTGAACTGCTGTGTGTGCGCCAGCCTCTCTCCTGAGCACTGCCGACGGAGCAGTGACGGCAGGGAACAGGGTCTCTACCCTCTCATCCCTGTACTGTGTTCTTGGTGTGCAGCACCCTCGCTTGTCATTAGGGTTTTTCTCTGTGTTCCCTCTGGAGTAACCCCAGTGTATTTGGAGGGAGGAAGCGCTCCGACTGTGGCTGGTTCCGGGAGTCTGGGAGGGGACAGCAGGGCCTGTGCCTCATGTGTGCAAACTCCATGCACTAGGAGCATGTGTGTCCTCCTTCCTGGACCCTGTGCTGTGGAGCCCATGGGTGAGGCTGCTTGCTGTGAAGCCTGAGCATGATTCATGCAGGATATGCCAAGGGTGTTGCTGTGGGACCTCTGTCTACAGTTTAATGGCAAACTCAATGTGGTGCTGATAAATATTCATTTCTGGTTTAGACCAACTGTCTGGTTATTTGACACATGGTATTATCAAGGCCAAGTTTGCAAAGTCTGATTCCCCATTAAGATCAGTCAGCTTCAGGAAGCAAGAACTTTAGGAGTGTCTTAAGAAGTGTACCCTTGAGTAGCCAGCCTCTTGCTAGTCTGTGCTTATAATGGGAAATAGACAAGAGCCTCACTCTTACTAGATGATCAAATTAATTCCATGTGCACTTACATACGGCAACACTCATCTTGCTCTTTGCACACCTAGTGTGTAGTATTGTGGTGCGAGTGTGGTCGGGGTCAACTCTAAGTCAGTTCTGAACTGTTGCTATTTATCCCACAATCAGATTATGATCCAACATTACTAGGGGACAAGGAAAGCCCAAATGTAATGGAGTTTCTAAGATAATTTTAATAACCTGTTTGTAGTCATTACTACATTAATATATTTTTATTCAGAACTGCTAACAAAAACCAAGATGGATTGATTAAATTCTTTTTCTGTCCTATGATTCCCTTTGTAGAAATGTAACTAGATACCTGACTTAGCTGTATTATTTCAAAATCAGTCTATTTCTTCTATAAATCTATTGAATTTTCAGAATTCCAAACTAATTTTGACTGCTGCACCCACTTTAGAAGACAGATTTATAGAAAGAGGCATGTGGTAGGAGCTGGTTACTGTGTAACTCAAACCATGGGTGGTGGGTTAAATGTAACAAACATGAACAAGGGAAGCCAAAGGTGGTAAAGGAGGTGAGAGGAGGCACACGTGGTGCCATCCTCCCTACACTGGCTTTCAAGTAAATGCATTAGGAGACGGGGAGGGAGGACGATGAAATGATCACAGATTTCAATGGCTTTACTGAGCATGTTTTGATTCATTGTAAGGCAGATGTTTACTTACTTTGATAAACTTGTATAAGTATTTCCAAAAGCTTAATATGAATTTGTGTGTGTGTGTGTGTGTGTGGAAACTGCCTTCATTAGGAAGATGGTAAGGAAGTCAGAAAGCTTGTTTTGGTACATTCTGTACTGGTGTTTTGAATTTATTATTTATTTTTGTATTTGCATGGAATTTTCAGGAGTGAAGATGAGAGGGTTGTGATGAAAAAGGAAAGTATACCTAACATGGGACTTCTAACACCCAAAGTAGCTTCCTTAAATTTAGACTTTGTGGAGTGTTTTCCATTTTTTCAGGTCCTTCATCTATTACACCTATTGTTCTTTGGCAGTCATGACGAAGGACCCCTCACAGAGCTTCAGAGTCACTCTGTGCAGATAATGCTAGAGCTTTCCCTACCTTTAAGACGATTGTCACCACAAGAATGGACTCATCCTCCAAGTTCACTTTGTCCCCGGATTTCAGCTTCTCCTTTAGGGCTCTGCATGATTTTATATGGGCTGATTTTTTGAAGATGTGTTTTGTGAGTGGCCCTTTTTGATTTATAAACGTAAGTGTATCCTAAAGGGAAGAAAAGAAAAGCATGTGGCATTTCATATCTCCCAGCCCAGAGCAGATGCTTGTCCTCTTTTTGGAGATAAGGAGCATGTGTGAGGGCCCAGTGTGGAACTGGAGGGACTAAAGCCAATTTGCAATTTTTTTTCAGTGTCTCTAAATGTATTTTCTACCCAGCAATCCATTTAACATTTATACACTGAAATATTTTAAATGCGTATTTAATCAGATTTTCCTTTTCTGTGAATGTACACTGTGAAGTCAAACTTCTCTGCATTGAGACCTATGTAGAGTCACCCTCTCCTTCCCCGGTCCTGTCTCATTCTTCCTTGATACAGATGCTCTTCCCCAAATATGGTCATCTTTGCCGCGTTCATTCTCTGTTTAACCCCCCTTCACTGACTGTGTACCCCAATTCTACTGCCTGTATTCCTCCCCTCTTTTAAATCAGGCTCAAAACCCCTCACCTCCCCTCTGGGTGCATCCCCTGCTCATCAGTCTTTCCTGTCCTTTTGCTGAGTGGCTTGCAGCACAGACAGGTGCTGGAGTCAGGGAATCCAAGGACTCTGGAATCTGTTATGCTGTCTATCTGACCTTGGGCACAGCACATACTTTACTGAGGCCTTTTTATTCTTCATTTTTGGGGATGATGATCATCACAGCTACTCTAAATTTGCTGTGAAAGATGCCAGGACTGGGGTGGGGTGACATGTAACTAGTGTGATACATTTCTTCACATCTGGCATACAAGTTCTTACATCTAGTATAGTGCTCAGAGAAGCAGTGGGTGGTGAATAAATGTTAACACTGACATTTCAGTATATGAATTGTACAGAACACAAACCAAACTCTGTGACTTTGATTTGATACATTCTGTCAGGATTAAACAATTCATATTTACCAGAGGATGAGGCTTTTTATACTTAAACCCTCGGGTTACAAATCAAATCTCTGTGAGAGCTGAGTTATAAGACTGAGTAGACTCAGACGGAGGAGACTTGAGACTAGTGTGCAGTTCAAGGAAGGAGACGAAGAAGGATGACGAGGGTGGGGGGACTCGCAGAGCTTCACATACGCAGAGCTTCACATACGCAGAGCCCATTTTAATGGATCTGAGCAAGTGGATGTGGGTCTTTGCTGAAACCAGTGGAATGGACAAGAATAGTTTTTCCTGCTGTATGTGCTTTATGACTCTGCGGTATTGAAATCAGATTTTATTCTCTGAAGTAATATTAACAAAACTTCTCAGCCAAAGCCAGGGGCTGTGTAAAGACTTCTCCACGTGGGAATGGGTTTGGATGACAACATGTGACCTGTGAGAGCTGCCCTCGTCAGAGGAGGGCTACAGAAGATCAAAATGAGACCCACCAGAACTGGGGCTGGCAGCTTGTCATCCTCGCACACGTCCCCCAAGCTTCAAGAGCTGTCTTGGCTTTGCCGTTGGTAGAGTTGGGCACTGGTTGTCCTGGCAAGTGCTGGAGCGCCGCCAGAGGGCCCAGCTCCTGACAGAACTTGTGTTGGCTGTCTTGCGACCTGAATGTGATGAAGAAGAGAGATTATTACTAGAAGTAGTTTAATTCATGTAACCTTATCCCCGCTATTTCCATTTTACGGCAGATTTCTTGCATGGCTGGAAGAGAGAGAAGCTGAGCCCCTTGTTGTATAGAGTTTCCTACATGCTGACATTGGCTCATTGGATTCTTGTGGTGTCAGTGTGTCCTTCTTCCCCAGGCCCTGCAAACTGCTAGTGAAGCGGAGAGGCTTTATGAGAGTTAGGGTGATTCTCCCAGTGACAGCACTTCCCGGACAGCTCTCTCTCCTGCCTCTGCCCTGCGTCATGTGGGTCCCTTAACCTGTAGGTATACAAGGCTCCTGACAAGTATTGTCAGCAGATTCTAGTGTCAGATCTCATTGTAAAAGCTAAAAAGATTTGGTATTCCCTAACAGAGTTTGGTAATCACCTACTTTCATAATGTTTCCTCCTACTCTTAGATTTTCTGTAGCTTTCTGAATAGCCAATGATGGTCAGCCTCCTCCCATCACAAGGATCTGCCTTTCATGACACAACCTGCCTGACCCTACTTCTCAGCCGGCCTTTGGACCCTCTCCTTTGGGAGGCCACCACCCTCGGGCAGCTCCATGGATGACTGTAGTCAGGGGCCTTGGGAAGTAGTCATTAAATGCTGGCTTTCTGTTAAGATGCTAGGTCCTCACGTTCCTGGGACATCCTACCAAGCCACCCAGAGATGATTTTTACTCAACAGCCCCTGCCAAAGGAACACTGAGGAAGGGGTTTTCAAAGAAAAAGTGTTAAGCAATGAAAAGCTGAGTTCAAAATTTCTGCTGCTCAGCTATGAATATTTTCCTGTTATTTTCTTAATAACCTGCTTCACATTTGCTTAAATACCCTGCTCAAATAACCAACTAAAAAAGTCAACAGAGGAGCCAAGTTGTAGAAAAGTAAACAGATGAGTAACATTTTACTAAGTATCCTTAAACATCCACCCACTTACCTTTTCTGGGATGTAGCGAATGCATCACTGTGTCCACTCAACGTGGGCAAAACACTCATGCTGGATGAGGGAACCAGGAGGCTTTGTTCTGCCATTTAGTTGGATAAGTTACTCAAAACTCTGTGAGCTTTGGTTTGCTCAGATTTAACATAAATGGCGCTACGTACAGCCCACTACACTAAGTAGTATAATGTACTACTCAGCCCAAGACATGGCTCATAGCAGCCTTGGTCAAAGTATTTCCCTCAGAGGGTCTAAAGCAGCCTAGATATCAGTGTCCTCCCCCAAAGCAGTCCCCACCTCTGTTCTCCACTTGGTTTTGCAGCCTTGAGAAGGTATGCATGCATGAAGGAATGCCAGCATTCTCCCTAAGGCTCTTCCTGCCCTGACAGCCATACCACTGTCATTTTAAAAGGAGGGAAGAATGAAAGCAAATATATTCCTGAAACCAGGAGGAGCTTCCTCTGCACTAACATGCAGAAAGGCTTATTAAAGATACATGTTTGTATAGGTTAAGGCATTTAATGCAACGTAGTTTCCCTACTCTTAACCAACTTTATTATTTCTAAAACTCTCCAAATGTGCTCCATTGCTCAGCTTTTGTGAGAGGGATGCTCATAAGAAGAGTGCTCCATCTCTTGCTACAAAGCTATATACCCAAATACTCTTATGAGCGTAGACAGAAAGCAAAGTAGACACTGAGTCCTGTACTTTCTCAAACATACTTTCAGGCTCAGTAGGACTTTTCATAATGTACATTGTTTGGTACTAGAGTTCATGTTGCTTCTGTGACCAGTAAAAATATATGCTATATACATGAAAAATATGGAAACTATTAAGGTGATTTTATAACCTTGCCTTTCTTAAACCTTGCCTTTCCTGGCAAGATTTAGGTTAGTGTTTCATCATGTTCAAATTCAGGATTGAATATTACAAAATAAAATTTTTGAGACATTGTGCTTATAGAATAACAATCATAAAAATGAAAATACTTTTTTAGTAGAAAAGAGAAATTCTACTCTCACCGCAGTACTTCCCAGATTAATAACATTTCCTTCAAAGAAAGAAAAGGGGGAAAAATTGCAGGAGGAAAGATTTAAAAAAAAAACAACAACCCATGAACATTCAGTGTGGTTTCAGTTGCAAGCTGAGTGTGAAGCAGACGTGGGAAGTGAGCTTGCTGTGGAGGTAGAATTCAGAGTTCAGTTCTGACTAGAACCCTCAAGGCCACTTCAGCCTAAGGCCATAATAGAACCCAATTCAACTCCATAACTCTCCG
Organism: Camelus dromedarius; assembly: GCF_036321535.1. Classification (NCBI taxonomy): domain Eukaryota; kingdom Metazoa; phylum Chordata; class Mammalia; order Artiodactyla; family Camelidae; genus Camelus; species Camelus dromedarius. The sequence continues at coordinate 12,378,139 of NC_087459.1, read as the reverse complement.
TCGCTGGAGTTCTTCCATTCCAGGTGTGTCTGACTCATACAGTCATCTGACCGCCTCCTGTGAGGGTCTGAGATGCTGGACAAGACACTGGGACGGGTACGATGTGTTCCCAGGCTGGAAGAAGCTCATGTTTTATTAAGACAGACAGTAGTGGACACACTTAATTTTATGTAGGAAGAGTAGTGGACACACTTAATTTTATGGGACACAGAGAAGGGCAGTCTGCCTGGAGGAATGAAAACAAACACAAAAACTGAACCTTCCTAGACATGAGTTGGGTCTTGATCTCAGACCTTTAGGGTTTCTCTGAGCTTGATCGTGGGTGGGTAGTGGGTGCCCACCTGTACTGTCCCTGCACCCCCACATGGAGAAGCAGCTCTATGCGTGAGTTTGGTTTCAAGAGCAGAGATGTGAGCCAAGAGAAGACACCTGAGGGAGGGAAGGGGCTCACCTCTCCCTGCTGGCTCCTGGCTGGGTGCCTGGGCTTCGGGACGAATTGGCCTTGCATCTCTGGGGACCTCTTCTCCAAGAGGATGGCCTCCAGGAGGGCAGAAGGAGAGGCGGAGTCTTCCGGTCCCTGTGGCAGGAGTGCAGTAGCTGGAAGATGGCTCATTTTAGTTCCGTAAGGATGTTCATGCCCTGTGTGCAGATAAACTAAATATGGATCCAGGCTGCTGGCTGTGGGTGTGGTCAGACCCACCTCACCATGGGCGAGGGCGGCACCCTGATGTGGCTGCCGTTCTTCTAGGGCTTCTGGGCAAAGAGGTCTGTGCCTCCTGAACGAGCATGAAGTGGGCTGACATGGAGGACCCCCTGCAGAAGCAAGGTGCCCAAGCAGAGGAGTTTGAAAAGGAAAGAGAAAACTCTTCCTCAGACACGGTGCTTGGCTCGGAATGTGTAGCTGTGTCAGTGCGTCGCACAGCATTGACTTCCCCTGTGTGTCCCTCTGAGGGTGATGACGGCCCCGTAGTTTCTGCCTTGACAGGAGCACTAGGTCTGTACGTGTTAGGCAAGTTACTGGCCTTACATTCCTCCTTTTAACCGCTTACCCCCACATAGACCCATAAGCGCCAAAGTAAATGTATTAATACATGTTGGTGCTTAGTATTTTTTACGAAGTTGGACTGTGTTAGGAATTGCTGTGTTCTCTGTTGTCTCACCCATGTCAGTTCAGCAAATAGAGTTTTCCTTTTGTCAGCTCAGTAGCCAGAGCTGCTCAACAGCAGCAGAGAGGTTTGTCTCTGAGTTTCCCTCCCACTGCTGCCTTCCCCTCAGGGGGCCCTGCCGGGGAAGGCTTAGACACGAGGCTACACGGTGATGGAAGCTCAGAAGCCAAGTGCAAATCAGTGTTTACAGAATGGAGACCTTCCCAGGAAATCACTGGGACTTGCCAAGTGATTTCTTTTGCTCGTTCGTGCTTTAAATTTCTTAGGCTCCATAGAATTCTCAAGGCCCCTGTGCACTGATGTGGATTTCATTTTTTAAGAATAGAATGAATGTTCCTTGTCTTTTATTTCAGATTTATTATTGAGTACAACTTGGGGAGCTCTTGCCTTTGCTTTTCATGTGGTGCAAATGCAATTTCAGTGCTCTGTTCAGAACAAAAATCATAGTGACTTCCAACTTTTAATACAAAGGAAGCTTCCATGACAGCAATAAAATACAACCAACTCACCAGGATAACCAGGAGCTTGTCCACAATTGAGAATTCAGAGCATGTAAAAAATGCCTGCAGAGCGACTGCTAAGGTCCCATCACGAATGACAGGCTCTTAGGATTCCTTAGAGCAGCCGTGGTGTGTGAAGCCATTCTCAGGCTGCAAGTTGTCATCTTCGTGATTTTATCTAAATTAATGCATTTTATTAAAATAAATATACCTAAATATTCAATTCTTTTCACTTTATTGCTGACAAAGATTTACAAAGATGTCAACATTTTAAAAATTATGAAATAGTTGAGGGGACTTTAGTCCTCAGCTATGTACTTGGTGACCCCATATATTCTAAGAGTAGAATATACATTTCATAGAAAGAACTTGGTGGTTTGGATTTTCCAGATCATTTGAAAATGTTCTTCAGATCAGTTGAAAAAGGGTAATATCCCTGGAGGATTGTTGAATGGATTAGAAAATAGGAAAGGAAGAAAGGAAGGACGAAAGGAAAGAAAGAAAGAAAGATCTTGCTTGTAAGAGGGAGCGCTCTAAGATTTCTAGCAGGAGTCACTGTTCCCATTACCATATTGCAGGGTCTGCTGCAGATCCTGCCCTTCCCCTTGTTTTAATCCCTCTATTTTCACGGACCACACTGCACAGACTTCCTGATCCAAGAATAGGTATTATTTTAGCTAATTTGCTCTAGTAACTATTTTAGGAGAAGTGTGATCTAGTTATAGAAAACCTCAAGAGCAATGCTGGTAAACTCAGCTGCAGAAACAGCAAAGCAAGGTGCTTTAGGCCACGAAGACTTGGAAGAGTCTGAATGTGATTATCTCATTTTTTTTCTGATGCTGAGAAAAGTTTTAGGCATGGAGCAGGTGTTAAATAAATATTGGATTTAGAGGCATGGCTGGATTTTAGAAGATTCTTGTAAAATGGAGGCTGCTTAGTGGCTAGGAAATGGAACAGAGAACTTTAAGACTGGAATGTGGAAAATAATGTGTGAGGAAAGAGATTCCAATTTATGTTGCTTTCATGCCTATGTAATGAAGTAAATAAACAAGTTAATAAATTTTTTCAAGATAGCTCTGTCTGTCAAGGAAAACAGTAGTGAAGAAAAATTCACCTTCTCTACCCAACTAGACCATAAGCTGCAGAATGAAGAGATGTTCTCCAAGCCTGGGGTAGAGTAAGTGCCTGGGGCTATTGAGTAAATGTATGAATGAGCATTGCATGAGATTTTCATTGTTGAGGGTATTTAAGCTTCAGACTGATTAACTGTCACTTTGAGACTTCAGGGTTACAGTTTGTTATGCAATCAGCCTACCTTAGGTTTCCCTGACACTTACCAATGAGTGGTTACGAGGCCTTTTTCTTGCCAGAACTGACCCATAACTGGTACTCTTTCTCAGAGCCACTGGGGACAGAAAGAACTGTGTGTCACTGCAAATCTTTCCCAGTAGGTACTTGAAGAACACATTTCTTTAGCATTACTATATTTCCAAAAAGAATTTGGACCCGTAGAAATGGTATTAGATCCAGAGGGGTGGAACAGTTTTTGAGTTAACAGTCCTGATATCAGTAATAACTCCCGGTCCTTCTTGCCAACAGGCCACCTGAGATTTTTGTCCCTTTTGATAAAGGCAGAGGATCTATGGAACCACAGTGCAAACAGCCCTGTCCTTTGTGGGTGGTCCATGGCATAAAAAAATCACGGCAGTGCCCCTTCACGGTGGAGGGAAAGTCTCATCTCGAGAGCCCTCCTTTCTGCTGTCTCTAGACTCGTTGGAGAATGTTGGCTTTCCCTTTCAATGTCCCTGCCCAGACAAGCATGTTGTCCAGAGCCACGTACTCTACCAAGGCTGTTCTTGAGCAAGGAGAACTTGGGCAGTGTCGGCTCAGCAGCTGGGAGCAAAAGGAGGGAAATGCCCAAGAGGCCTGGGGATGGGAGAGAGAATGCAGCCCCGGGGCCTTGGTGCCACCCAGCCCCGCGCCAGGGGGACGGGGGACAAGGACTCTGACCTAGAGCACAAGTGAGATGCAGAAAACACTCTGTCCCAGCAGATTTACTGCCTAGAAATACTGGAAATCCCATTTGAAACAAGTTTAAATTATAAGGGCTGCTGCATTATATTAAAAGAGTCCTCCAGGGAAAGGAAGATAAAGCAGAAAGTGTTTGAAATAGTGTTGGTTGCAGGTGCTGTGCTTGTCATGTCACAGTAGCAGGTTTTCCCATTTACAGAGAATTGTATATAAGCAGCTGTGTTTCCTTCAATTCTGTCCATTTGCATGTCAGTTCCCTCCCCCTTTTTCCCTTTCACGACTTCATCCTCAAACATAGCCATGTCTTTCACCAAAAAATTTTCCAACATCTCACAGCAGCCCTAGCAAAACATACAGGAGCAGAGACTGGAAGGCAAAACAAGGTGAAAGCGATGTGTACACACACATCCCCAGATCCATCATCTTATTCAGAACTTGTATCCTTTACCAATTCACAAGAGGCATTAGCCATCTCCTCCTCAGGACCTGTCTCAAGGGGACCTGCCTCTAGCCAGCTGGTCTTTATGTCAAAATTTATAGCAAAAACCCTCATTTAGGATTTATCATACTGAGATTGAGTCCTCAGCTGACAATCAGGATAAATGGGGATGGGATGGGAGGTATAGGGAAGAAGATATAGAAAGAACAGTCCAATAGAGTAGGTAATATCTGGGCTCATATACATATTTTATTATCTATTATATAATGTATATAATAAAGAATGTTATTAGCACTCTAAAAGTATAGCCCTAATTCATTATGCTGTCACTTTCAACTCACATAGAATTGTAAACAGAAATACAAGAATAACACTATTGTATAGGTTGATAATCTAGCTTTACTGCTTTCAATTTCTAAATTCGGGGGGACAAAATATGACTTAACCATCTGTAATAGTCTTCTGTATCATGATGGGAGGTACACCACACACACACACACACACACACACACACACACACACAAATCTCAAAAATAAAAGTTGGTTTCTAACTAAAAAGAACTTGCAGGTAACTTACAGTTATTCCTAGCTTTGAGAGTGACATGTTGATCACATCATTTGCTGTGTCTGAATTCATTATTCTTATAGTTATAGACTGTAAAAAAAAAAAAAAAAAAGAGAGAAACATTGCTCTAAATTTAAAAAAAAATTAAAACAGATGAGTAAATAATTATTGTCAAATCATGATCCATATTCTACAGGCAAAGCTTGTGTTCAGGCAATGACAAGGAAAGCACATGTAGAGCCCAGCCCCCTAATTACAATTTATTTTCATTTGTTTATATAACATGAAGCTAGTAAAAAGCATTTCAGTAAAATGTTTTCATCACCCTAAAGCAAAAAACTCTGTGTCCAGTAAGTACTAACTCTCCATTCCACCCCCATCCTCAGCCCCTACACTACCTTTTGTTTATCCATTCCTTGGTTGATAAACACTTAGGTTGTTTCTTTTCTTTCTTCCTTTCTTTCTTTCTTTCTTTCTTTTTTTTTTTTTTTGGCTACTATGGATAATGCTGCTATGAACATTTCTGTATAAATTTTTGTGTGGATGTTTGTTCTTATTTCTATTGGATGTTCTGCAGGGGCTGCCACATTTTATCTTCCTACCAGCAGCACTGCTCCTGCCTTCCCCATCACCATGTCAGGACCCAATTCATCAGGAAAGTAGAATTCCCACTTAGCTCCCCACCCTGCCTATGTCCATGGACACAGCTTGTAATGACTCAGGCCAGTCTGCAGAAGAGTAAAACAGCTAATAGCCACGCACTAGGTGTCAGGCAGTGTCACTGCCTTATATATGTTTATGCAGCCTTTGAACCAGTATAACATGTAAATGTGGCTTCTACATTTCCCCCCTCCCTAGAAAAAATGTTTCTTGCACACTCCCTTATCAAAACCTTTGTATATTCCCAATTGAAACTGCTTCCTTTCACCTGTAACATGGAAAAGATATTAAAGAATAGCAACCATTAATCTTTAGAGAAATAATTCATTTAAAGAAAATATGTAGAGAATGATACAAATATGATTCTTCCCAAAAAGCTTTCAGAATTTTCCTTAAGTCAATAGCTGCATTCTAGAATTTGATAAATTAACAGCATGGTAACATTTTAGTTGTCTTATCTTTGTGATGATAGGTGAGATTTTGGTAGCATGGGGTGAGGAGGACAAGAAAGAAGAGTTGAGTGCTGTGATGCACACTCGATGTGCATGACAAGAATGAGACTTGGGCTGTGATTGTTGCAGGTGAAAGTTGCATGACCCCTGTGAACCCAGAAGTGCTGACTCAGGATGGCTACGTTCCCCATCCTCAGTCCAACCAAGAGTGTGTCTTGGAAAACTGCCCTGCACTCCATGGAATCACACCTTTGCTTTAAGATGGTCACCTGTCTACAGACACCAAAGAAGATAGTCCGCGCACAGCAATTCAGACCATCTAATATTTGATGATTCATCTTATTTCTATAATTAAATCCTGTCTTTAAAGGAATTAACTTGGGAGTGTAAAGGCAATTTTTCAAATGTATTTGAACTACTTGATAGGACTTGCACAAGAAAGGTATTCCAGGGATTTAGAAACACAGATGCTCTCTGGGCATCGGGGGCAGGCTGTGAGAGAGGGCCCTGGAGACTCGACCTCGTGATCCTCCTTCCACTGACATCCTTTCACCATGGACACGTGAGCTCCAGCTCCCCAAAGGGCTCCTATAGCCCACTTGAAAAACCACGGAGCAAAGCTAAAGGAAAGTCCTCCAGTAGTTCCCCTATTTATCATCAATTGCATATAAAAACCTTTTTGGAGGGGAAGTGCAAGGCACACAAGTGTCATATTGGGAGGTCAAAAAGTGGGTCACTGACTTAATATATAATCCAATTAAAGTGTTTTCCTTTTTAACTCATGTAATATACAGGGCCAAGCTGTAGGTCTTACTTAAAGGTGGCCATGAAGTTCACTGTGGGCCAGTCCAAGACAAAGGACTTCCATGCACTGATGGCTTCCCCTGCTTTGTCTGTACATTTGGCAGTCCACATGGTGTTCAGTTCTATTTCATATTTTATCTTGAAGTTGTTACTGTACCTGCAAAGATAACCAGACAAGACTTCTATTAGTTTGTTTCTTAAATGTGATGGAGCCACTACATTCATGGTAAAAAGCTAGTTCTCACTGCTCCAGGCAAAGCATGGCTCCTTCATCTCTATGACCCTCTGTGCACAGCACATGGAACAGTTAGATAGGCCTTTCCCAAGTGTGTGTTGAGCAGAGGCTGGTGCAGGAAGGCCCTGAAAATGATCATATGAATAATGATCATGAATATACTCAAATGTTATGGGAATGATTTTGAAGGTAATTTGCTAAAAATCATAGGAACTTGTACAAGGTGACAGCATTCAGGCCGGCTAGTTACTGCTATCTATGAAATTGCATCTCCCTCATCCCTGCCAGCACCACCTTTTATACACTGAAGCCCTCACTGACAGTATGGCTGTATTTGGGGACAGAGCTTTTAGGGTGCAGTTAAGGTTAAATGAGGTCATCAAGATAAGATTCTAATCCAGTAGGATTGGTGGGCTTCTAAGAGGGAGAGAGATCTCCCTACAAGCAGAAAATTTTGCTAATATAAACCAGATATGGTGACTGCTGGTTAAAAGCCTTTCAGCATAGTATTTCAACCCCTTTCTATGGCCTGTGGAGACCCTGTGTGACTGGATCCCCTGAACACAATGCCATATCTACTGTGCCCCATGCTGTGGGCTCCAGTCACATTGGCCTTCATTGAACTCCTCCCTTCCAGGGTCCAAGCTGCACCCACTTAGGCCTGCTGTTCCCTCGGCCTACAAGGCTCAGAAACCTTATCTGGGAATGGTGGCAGTGGCTTATCCCATAAGTCCAGTTCAGAGGCTGCCACTTTGAGCAGTCCTGCTAGACAACCCCTCTGTAATACGGGCCCATCATCTTTACATGGCATCCTGTCTACCTTTTATCAGAAGCACTAATAATGATCTGTAGTTGTCCCCCTCATTTATCATCTGTCTGTAAGCCCCAGACAAGAGAGACCCTGCCTGTCATATTTTCTTACAGTAAGGGCTAGTGAACATGCAACTTTATGATTATTGGGAGAGGATAGTATGTGCATACTTGATGTTTGATATTAGCAGTTTATCCCTATACAGGAAGAGTTGCCTCTTCTGCTTCCTTGGAGCTTTGCAGGACTGTGCATCAGCACGGTATGATTGGTGCCCTCAGATGATGGCGTATTTGCACTGTGGGCATCCACCTCAACAGAAGGGCTTTTCCTGCAAAACATCAAATACCACAGAACAGCTAGTCACTGGTCAAGTACATGATGGAATTTGTTAAATGTCAAGGTTGACACTAAAAATTAGCCTCAATCTCCCAAACAGGGCTTCACAGCTCAAAATCAGGAGTTAGTAAATTATAGAAAGCTATTGAAAGAAAAGAGGTCACTTAAGGAGTTGATGTAGATGGAAAACAGTTTTAGGGACAAAGTGCCAAGGCATGCCACTCTTAGTGGGGAAAAGGAGAAAACAGCAAAGTTGATTCATGAAATTTAAGGAGGAAGGAACCAAGAGGCTTAAGTGAAAAGTGTATTACAAGAATGTAAAAAAACTAATCAGAAACAAACAAACAAAAAACCCAAATATGATAACTTGTGGCCTAACATAGATAAAAGTATGTGGAGATTACAGAGAAGTTTACAGTTTGGTTTCATTTTAACATAAAAATTTAAAGAACTGAGGATTCTGGTAAACTGACTCTAAATCAATATTCAGATTCTTGGGGAAAATCCTCAAAGATCAGCAAATAACACTGGAATCATTAAAAAGTTTCTAAATATGGGGAAATGCTTAGCTATTATTTGGCTGAGCTACAGCTAAACTCTTAACAGAGCTTCTGGTCATAATAGGTAAAACACCTGAATTGAACTGAGCTTAAAAACTGATATGTAGACCAGATATTTTCATAAATCTACAAAAAATTCTTTCCCAGGGAGTCAAGTAAGTGAGCCCCAGCCCCAACCAAGAACATAAAACCTGCTGTCTTGTGCTCAGCAGCACTGAATCTTGTGGACATGAGTAGCTTTTCATGAAACCAATGCTGAAGGTGAAAAAGAGTTCATATATTTTAGAGGAAACAAAGCACCTCCTAGGACCACCAGTCTGCTTTGATGATCAGATATAGTGTCTGTATGTGTATGTATGACCACACTATTATGCTGTACACCAGAAATTAACACAGCTCTGTCAACTGACTATACTTCAATAAAAAAGTTGTACAGGATATAATGTAATTAAGAAATACAATGTTAACAGTGAAAAAATAGTGTATTAAAAGATTACCTTATATGGTGAAACCTTGAACGATCACCTACAAGCTCATTGCTTGAGGTGAACATCCTGTCTTCTTTAATTCTTTGCTCTCGAAACCGAGTGTGTCTCCAGCACTTGGCAGAGGGCTGTGAACTCCTCCAGGAAGCCTGAGCTGCTGCTGCAGGCAGGGTTCTGGCCATTGTGATGTCAAGGTTCTGAGGCTCATGCTGTAACTGACAAACTGACATACTTGTTTCCCTGATTTTGCCTCCATCTTTTCACTTTTAAAAATTAACTTTTTTTATTTTGAGGTAACTGTAGATTGACATGCAGCTGTAAGAAATTATAAAGAGGGTCTATAATCTTTTACCCAGTCGCCCCCAATGGTAACATCTGTCCAGGTTTTACTGCAATATCACAACTAGGATATTAACATGGATACAGTCAAGATACAGAACATCCCCTCACGGATTCTTCATGTTACTCTTTCTCAGCCGGACAGACTTCCCTCCCACTCTACCATCTCTTAATCCCTGGAAACCTATGATATGTTCCCCATTTCTTTAATTTTGCCATTTCTAGAATGTTCTGTCAGTGGGATCATACAGTACATAACCATTTGGGATTTGCTCTTTTGCACCCAGCATGATTAGAGTTTCATCAGGATTGTGGCAGGCATTAATAATTGGTTCCTTGGTAACCCTTAGCAGTGGTGCATGATAGTGATGATCACAGTTCGCTGAAGGGACGTCTGGGTCGGTGTTCAGTTTGGGTCTCTTACAAATAAAGCTGCAACAGATGTGTGTGTGTGCTGGTGGTTGTGTTAACACAAGTGTTCATTTCTCTGGGCAAATGCTGGGTGGTGGTGTAGCTGTTGTAGCCGTGTGTCGTTTTTTAAAGAAACTTACAAGTTGTTTCCCAAGTGGTGACACCATTTCTCATTCTCATCTGTGCCTGATTCAGTTTCCCCACCTGCACACACACAGTAGATGGTGTCCTTTTTTATTTTAGGCATGTGATAGCTGTGTAGTGCCATCTCACTGTGGGTTTAATTTGCATTTCCCTCGTGGTTAGTCATGCTCAGTATCCTTTTGTGCTTATTTGCCATCTGTGTGTCTTCAGTGTTGTGGGATCTGTAGTAACCTGCTAGAAACATTGCATGTAGAGACAGCATCCTCTCTCCACTAGAAAACTGACCAGTGTGCAGATGGGGAGGCTGCTGCCCAGATGGTTTAGATGCTATCAAGCCAGGCCGCCATGATGCAAAGGATTCAAATTCAGCTGACTCAGGAGGGCCCCTAGCCTCTTCTCACAGGAGCAGGCACTTTCTTTGACAACTGCAGAGGACTGTAATCCAAGCATACTAACAAAAAAGTGTGTGGTTTCTTTTATAGGCTCCTGTAATAGTTATCTGAATATATATCTTTTATTCTTCAGTAACTTCTAAGGACCTTGAGGAAAGAGTCTCTATCTGATTTATCATTTAATTCTCGCAGGCATTGGCACATTGGAGGAATTGAAAACATTTTATTGAATAAATGAATGAAATAGCTTTCTACCATGGATGAAGAAAAAAAGGATACTCTGAAATAGTCTTTCTTTAATTTCATTCATTCAGCAGAGAGGTTTTGAGCATGTGTTAAAAGAAAGGCACCTGGTTATGTCTGGACAGCAGGGAGCAAAGGGACTCAGACTCAATTCTCAGAAAACCTAGATTTGAACGGTGGAGACAGAAGTTAAACCGAGTTAACACCAGGCTCTGGTAGGTACAAAGCAAAATTAAGGAGTGAGATGAACAATTAAAACAGGGACACCTGACTTTGATTGTGGAGGGGACAGGCAAGGAAGGCTTCTTTGAAGGGCTCATTTGAAATGAACTTTAAAAGGTGATTTTGAATTATTTGGAGGGGATGGGAAAGTCAGGAGGAGAGAGAAAAAGAAGAAAAGAGAAGAATGTGTGCTGGGAGGGAATGTTTCATATTTTCATGCTGAAGGGATAGAATTGAGCATATGAAATTTCAGAGTCATGAAAGAGTTTCCTAGATTGGAGGCACTAAAAGAAGGTACATGAAAGTGAAATAAGTTTGAAAAGATAGGTGGAGGCCAGAAGCACAGGTCTTTTTAGTCCTTTGGACCTTGTTCAGGCCTCTCATTTAAAAACTAATCTGGCCCAAGTGGCATCTAGATAGTGGCCTCCAGAGACTTCTCCCCACTTGTAAAGGGAAGTGCTGCTCTGGACCTGCTTCACTGTCTCCAACCGTGGCGGCTCACGGGGCAGCACTTTCTGGCCTCTCATCAAGCACCTGCCAGTATCTGCCTAAGGCAAGAAATGTAGGCAGACATGTCTCTGCACCTTCCCCAGTTCCCAGATCATCTCCACTATCTTCCTATCCTTTTTGGAGAGGGAGGTTAGAGGCCAGGGAACCATCTCCTCTTCTGGAATCCAGTCACTGGTCATCAAGGTTGATGTATCAGAATGGCTTTGGGGAGCTATTCAGGCTGTCCTCCCCCAGAGGTTCTGAGGCAGCAGAGCCAGAGAACCAGTACATATAACAAGCCTTTGGCCTGATTCTTACATGTAACCAGGACTGTGGTTGTGTTTTAGGCATCCACTGAGAAAGAAGTGATGTTCTTACACCATTTTCTCCTTTAGTGTGAAGCAAAGGGGAGACATTTTTTTTCCCAGAAAGACCAAAGGAGGTTTCCTTAGTCCTGAAATAGTTACTTTTAAATGTAACAGCTAAAGCTTACTTTCTTCCAAAATACCATTGTCTTTTCCTTTTATCAAAGTGCTATAAAAGGAAAAACAGTGACAGGGTCTGTTTTCACGTATTTCATTGAATACTGAATTTTCACCCTAAATACCCAATAGAAGAGGTGATCCTGTGTCACTAGTACCAACACTTAAGCACTTTGCAAAGTCAATTTTCTTAGTTCTGTTTTTCCCCTTAAATTTTAAAATCTTTGATTAAATATCTGTATTGGAAAACAGGGTGTGTAGTGTCAGGAGCGTAAGTTCTGGAATCCAGTTACCTAATTCGGAATCCCTCCTCCTTATTTACTACCTACCTGAGAAGACTAGGAAAATCGGTTACACTTTTAAAGCCTCAGTACTTTCTTTATAAAATAGAGGTTGTGATAAAAGTACCTATCTCATAGGGTTGTTATGAGAATTGAATGAGGTAATACTTCAGAAAACTTACTATGGTACCTAACAGCAAGCCTTCAATTAATGTTAGTTATGCTTTTAGGAGACAGTGAGACTTTATATTCAAAAATAGCAAGCAGTATCATGGGTAGTTTGAGGAAAAAGGAGTTAACTTTCCTTTGTAATACTGCGTGACCCCCATACAAACTAGGGGACGAAGAGGTCTGGCCAAAGAATGGGTCATTAAATTACAACACCGTCTTACAACTAGACCTGTTTTGTAAAAGAAGAGGTAAACGGGGTGGGGGGGGGGGAAGTCCCATATGCCCAAATGTTTCTGACCCTATCCCAAGACCGAGGTCTAGGGAACTCCTGGGTGTGCCTGGCTCGCTTGCCCTTCAAAGCATCTCCCCCAACAGGAGCTCAGTGTTTTGGGTGACTATGGGCCCAGCTCCCCGAGGCCCACAGCCAGGAGCTTTGACCTCCCTTGACTCTGAGGGGGGATAGTCTTCCCAATCATCTACCCCTAAGGCCACTTCTGGGCAGCTGGGGACCCCAGGTCCCCATAGATCTGGTGTTTGAAGTATTTAACAATAGAGACAGGGCTAAAGAGACAAAAAGGATTCAGGGACAACAGTGAAAGGCAGAATTCCTAGCAGCAGCCTTAATCCCTGCCTCACCTCAGGGTTACCCTCCACAAAGACCCATGGCGAGGACAGGATCTAGGATGCCTGAATCAGAGCCACTGTCTCGCCAAAAAGGGACCCGTTTTAAGTGCAGCCAGGACGGCCACTGGAAAAACAAATGCCCCATGTATGGGGAAAGTCCATTGGAACCCTGCCCCATGTGCAGACAAAAAGGCCACTGGAAGCAGGACTGCCCCCAGTCCTGAAGAGGGCTTGGGGCTCCCAAACCAATGATGGCTGAGATGACTAAAGACTGATGGACCCTCCCTGGCTCCCACGGGACACCTGGTCTTTTCTCCAGAGGATCCTCAGGTAACCCTTGATGTGGCAGGTAGAAAAGTTGTCTTCTTACTAGGTGCGGGAGCCACCTACTCTGTGCTGACTGATTTCCCTGGACCCTTGTCCTCCCAATCCTGCGAAGTAACGGGGATCGATGGAAAGCCCCAAACCAGGCGATTTACAGCCCCCCTTAGCTGTCTGCTAGAAAATTTTACCTTTACACATCAGTTTTTGCTCATGCGTGAGTGCCCCATCCAGGCAGTAATACAATTTGGAGATCCTCATGAAGAAGGCACTCACCAAGAAAAATGACTGCTCTTGGCCTTGGGAACCCACCTCAGTACTAAACCAGAAGAGGTCTCCCTTCCACCCCATATTGTTTCTCAAGTGAACCCTGCTGTCTGGGAAACTGAGATCCCCAACAGAGCTACTGTTGTCAGGTTCTCATTAGAAATGGGACCACATGAGGCTATAGGCAAGCCTCTTCAAATCAAAGGCTGAACCAAGAGCCTTAATTTATAAAACTTCTCAAACCTAGGAAGGCTCTTCAAAAGTATTTGTAAATGGGTGGCCAAATGGGAGGCCATAGTTTGGACTAAGCTGACCATAGCTGATATTCAGAGTCTGATAAAAAATTTTGGGGAAAGCCTCACTTAAGCTAAATGAGGAGAAACAAAACTGTTTTACAAATCTAGTCTTTAGAAGACTAGAGGTGTGGCTCCAAAAATGTTAGAAAGCCCACCGATCCTTCTACCACTCCCAAAACCTCCCCTATGTATTTATCTTAAGAGACAAGTATTTTAAAAAGGTTTTTTTTTTCTAGCCTTAAAGAAACAAAGTCTTTCTAGGAGAAACTTGCTTTCCTATGCCTTTGAGATACAAATATTCTGCATTGTTTCCTCTGGGAACTCTGATCTCACCATCTTTTTAAAATGCAAATCTCAAAAAAAGGAGAAATAAATAATTCGGAACTTAATTTGCTAAGAACAAGTAAAAATTTTGTCTCTTTTTCATAAATATTAGTAAAAAGGCTTAGCCATCTAGACGGGCAACTTTGATTTGTTCTATCTGCCAAAAACCCAGTTTAAATCCAACCTCTTTTGTAGCTAATGGATTTTACTTTGTTACATCTGATTCATGACTAAAGTTTTAAAATGAATACTATAATGTATCCTGGTTTGTATGTCATAGATGTATGGTATTGGCAAAATTAAATGGTAAAAGAGCTCTTTAATTGGCTTAAGAAAATTAAATACTTACATAAATATTCAAACATAGAGAAAACTGGCCAAAATAAAGTTCAGGTTCACGTTATCTAAAAAATATTCAGTACTGGTATTGGTATTAAAGCTAGCTTAAGCCTACTGGTTTAAGTAATAGAAACATGTCTTTAGAGACATCAGTGTTAAGTATAATACTTCTGTTGTGTAAGGCTTACTAGAGGTCAAATAAGACTATTATATCTGTTACAAATCTGTCAACAAGAAGAGTAACTCAATGTAAAAAATGCTTTCAAAAAAGTAACAAAATAAGAGATTTTGGATAAACTAGGATTTTTGTTTCAGAAATAATCTATCTAAAATTGTCTCCTCAAATTTTGGTACTTAAAACTTGAAACTAAGTTAAAATTTTCACTATCTGTCATTTATAAAATATTAAAACATTAATTGCTGGGCAAGTCTAGGTTTATCTACCTTTGCCTTAGGAAAACAAACAAAAAAAAACTAAAACATAAGTTTCCAGTCAGAAAATGATGATACGACAACCAATTCACAGTTGCTTGCTTCTTGGTTTTTGCCTGAGATTTAAGGTTTTTAAGGGTTAAAATTATAATATGTAATTAAAGCTCCTAAAATAAGTATTTTAATATACAGTGGAAAAGTATGTATGTTTTCAGTAAGAGTTTCATAAAATACAAAAAAAAATTTCATGCATAATCAAGATTTTAAATATTTTACAAATTCTAAAAGTTCTTTATAGCTCCAGCTACCTTTGAGATGCTTTAAAGGAAACTTGAGTCATTTTAGATGTTAAGTTAACTTGAATTTATTTTAATGTTAAGTTAAATATAATCAGTCATAATTCTAGTAATTACAAACAAGTCTCTTTATTGATTACAGATGTTTAACCATGCCTTTTAAGTCTTTTTGTTGTTATAGACTGCTGTTACAAAGGTGCTTCATCTTTAAGAAAATTCATCAGAAGTCAATGGAAACAGTGGGTTACAGCAGCCCCACATCAGACGATGGCTGTGTGAGGATTCCAGCCCATACCCTCAAACCTCTGGACCCCAAAACAAATGGCTGTCCTGCCCCTGGGGCCCCTAGAATAGACATTCAGAGGTTTTTACTCCCTGATAGGCAGGGTCAACGCCCCTACTCAGCCTGGAAGCAGTTTCAGAAAACAGACCTTCGCCCCTCTGCAACCCCATAAGATTATGGGAGTAAAACCTCTGAGGGGGGAGTGAGATAGGAAGAGGGCAAGGCACAGCCATTCAAGGAATGCCACAGCAATTAACATCAAAATGGTGGAAGATTCAACCCCCAGTAGGCCTTGAGGCTCAAGATGGTGGGAGATTTAACTTCTAATCGCTCTTGAGCTTCATTATTTGCTTATTGTAATACATTAGCATGGTGAAATAACAGGCCTACACGCACCGTAACAATCCCAAGGCTAGCCAGAAAAGATCAGAGTCGGAAATGGCCAACTACCTGGGAATCCCAGCCCCTTCGCCAGGCTAGTTAGCCGTCCTTCCACTTACTTGCATATGAAGCTACCAAAGCGCATAGAACTGGGCAACTCTGCGCCTCACGGCCTCTCTCTCCATTCAGAGACAGCCTGCACTCTGTCTGTGGAGTGTGTATCTACTTTTAATCTGAGCACCCAACCCCTACACCTCATGGCCTTTCTCTTGCCTTTCAATGTATCTCTCTGAATAAATCTACCTTTACTCAACTGTGGCTTGTTCTTGAATTCTTTCCTGTGTGAAACTAAGGACCCACACTTGGCGGGGCATGTCTCGGGCTCAACTGAAGCCTGACACAGCCCTCCTCACGTCCCACATCTGTTTTTCCTGCATCATTATGACCATTTTAACAATATTGATTCTTCCAATCCAGGAGCATGGGATATCTTTCCTTTTTTTAAGTCTTCTTTAATTTCCTTAATCAATGTTTTATAGTTCTCCATGTGTAAGTCTTTCACCTCCTTGGTTAGATTTATTCCTAGGTATTTTATTACTTTGGGTTGTATTTTAAAAGGGATTGTTTCTTTACTTTCTTTTCCTGTTGATCCATCATTAGTGTAAAGGAATGCAAGTGATTTTTGTACATTAATCTCATATCCTACTACCTTGTTGAATTCTTTGATGAGTTCTAGTAGTTTTTGTGTGGAACATTTAGAGTTTTCTATATATAGTATCATGTCATCTGCATATAGTGAAAATTTTACTTCTTCTTTTCCAATTTAGATCACTTTTATTTGTTTTTCTTGCCTGATTGCTGTGGCTAGGACTTCCAAGACTATGTTGAATAGGAGTGGTGAGTGTAGACAACCTTGTCCCAGATTTTCATGGGAAGATTTTCAGTTTTTCACCATTGAGTACTGTGCTGGCTGTAGGTTTGTCATAAATAGCTTTTATTATGTTGAGATATGTTCCCTCTATACCCACTTTGGTGAGAGTTTTATCATAAATGAGTGTTGAATTTTATCAAATGCTTTTTCTGCATCTATTGAGATGATCACGTGGGTTTTGTCCTTTCTGTTGTTGATGTGGTGTATTGCATTGATTGATTTGTGTATGTTGAACCATCCTTATGTTCCTGGGATGAACCCATCTTGATCATAGTGTATGATCTTTTTTATGTGCTGTTGGATTCTGTTTGCTATTTTTTTTTTCCCTAGGATTTTTGCATGTATGTTCATCAATGATATTGGTCTGTAATTCCTTTTTTGGTAGTATCTTTGTCTGGTTTTGGTATCAGGGTGATGGTGGCTTCATAGGTTGGGTTTGGGAGTACTCCCTTTTCAATCTTCTGGGAGTTTTTTGTTTTTGTTTTGTTTGTTGGGTTTTTTTTTTTTTTTTTTTTTTTTTGAGTTATAGTCATTTTACAATGTTGTGTCAAATTCCAGTGCAGGGCAAAATTTTTCAGTTATACATGAACATATTCATTGTCACACTGTTGTCACTGTGAGCTACCATAAGATCTTGTTAGAAGAGTTTGAGAATGATCGATATGAGCTCTTTATATGTTTGGTAGAATTCCTCAGTGAAGCCATCTGGTCCTGGACTTTAGTTTGTAGGGAGGTTTTTTTTTATTACTAATTCAATTTCATTTCTAGTGATCAATTTGTTCAAGTGGTCAATTTCTTTTTGGTTCAGTCTCGGTGGACTGTATGTTTCCAGAAACTTGTCCATTTCTTCTAGGTTATCCATTTTGTTCCATATAGTTGTTCATAGTATTCTCGTATGATGTTTTGTATTTCTGTGGTATTGGTTGTAATTTCTCCATTTTCCTTTCTTATTTTCTTTGTGCTCTCTCTCTTCTCTTTTTTGTGAGCTTGGCCATAGACCTCCACTCAGGTGATGCAGGGCAAGTGTTTGCTCATTGGATGATGAGTCTTTATTGGGAACTGTGCTGGCTCCACAGAGGAGGACCAGACCCACCAGCCACTTACCCACATGGAGCCTATATTCCAGGAAGATTGGGAAAATGAGCAATCGAGATCATTTCAGAGTGACTTGCACCTGCCTCAGAAGGGCAACTGTATACTGCAGAGGGCCAGGAGGCTGGAAGGACAGGTCCTACCTTAGAAGGGGTGGTTGAGGATTGCCTTTCTGATGTGAAGTACAAGCTCTGGAAGCTTCCAGGAGAAGCAGCCAGCTAAGTAAACATCTTGGGGAATGGGTTTTCAGGCGGCGGGAACACAGGGTGGCCAGGGCCTGAGATCCAGAAAGGTTGGCTGTGTGACCTCCTGGGTTTCCTCCCATTACTCCATCTTCTGTTGGTGAATCTAGGCAGATACAGACAGTATTCTGGGGAGGAGATGCTCTAGACAGGTTAGCCCTCGTCCTTGTATGTAGAAGGGACTCTGTCCTCCCTATTCCCCTGCAGACATGTCAGTCTCATCCAGGAGCCAGTGTGAGGGGGGAAAGCTTTTAAGAGTCCCACTGGCCTTAAGAAGCACATTTTTATTTTCCTGGAGCAAGTGCTAATGTTAACACAAATATCAGCACGTACATACACTGTGCTCAGGGAGGTTTCCATATAGGTGGCTGCAGATGATGGAGGTGGGCATTTATTGATTCTAGTAGTTGCAATATTTTTTCCTTTTAACTAGTGTGCATGAAAAATACTGCAAGCCATATCAGTAAACAGTGCTAAAGCCATCAAGTCATCAGCGGCTGCCGCCACCCCATAATGAAGACAAGCCTGCAGCGCAGCCTCTGCAGCCACTCACAATGGTGCACTCTGAGGGGACTCAGAATAAGAAAGGACAGGATACTGGCCCTAGAGAGCCAGGTGCTTGTTAAAGGAATGAATTCATTGAACTCAAATGTTTTCTCCCTCCCATACATAGAAAAGCACTAAATTCTTTAACTTGATTTGCCTGGTTTTCTTTAGTTAACAAGTAATCTTTTAATGTCCCAACTACCTGGTCTTTGTTGTAAAACTCCTGTATGTCCTAGCTCCTCCCCTACCTCTTCAGAGCAGTCCCTCAGAGCCATCTGAGAGGCTGTTATCCTGGGCTGAGTCCTCAGAATTGTCCACCAAATAAAACAAACTCTCAACTTTTAGGTTGTACATTTATTTCGATCGAAACTAGAAGACTCGCATTCTGGCTGTTTCTTCAGTGGGAGGGAAGTTTTGTGAGAATTATGTCCCACCTTGATTTCTCATGTGTTGATGCTCTGGAAAGCAGTTGCGGTGACTACCTCGTTCACATTCTCCATTGAATGAGGGAAAAAAGAAAGAGAGAAAGAAAAAGCCAGAGATAACTTTTGAACAGCTCATTTATTATTTTTTAATTTATTTCTTATTTTTCAGTCAGAGTATAGTCGGTTTACATTGTTGTGTCAATTTCTGGTGTACAGGGTCATGTTTGTCATACATATACATACATATATTTGTTTTCATATTTTTCATTATAGGTGACTGCAAGATACTGAGTATAGTTTCCTGTGCTATACCACAGGACCTTGTTATTTTATTTTATATACAGTAGTTAGTATCTGCAAATCTCAAACTCCCAATTTATCCCTTCCCACCTCCTTCCCCCTCTGGTAACCTTAAGTTTGTTTTCTATGTCTGTGAGTCTGTTTCTGTTTTATAAAGAGTTCATTTGTGTCTTTTTTTTTTTTTTTTTTTTTTAAGATTCCACATACAAGTGATAAGATATTTTTCTTTGTCTGACTTCACTTAGTATGATAATCTCTGGGTCCATCCATATTGCTGTAGATGGTATTATTTTATTCTTTTTTATGGCTGAGTATTATTCTATTGTATACCCAGTCATCTGTCGGTGGACATTTAGGTTGTTTCCGTGTTATGGCTATTGTAAATAGTGCTGCTATGAACATTGGGGTGTGTGTGTGTCTTTTTGAATTAGAGTTCCCCCTGGATACATGCCCAGCAACTCACTTATTTTTAACTCAAGGACTAATCCTCAGAAACACTCATTTTTCAGCTCTGCCTTTGAATGGGTGGTTCTGTTCTGCAGAATCACGGACTTGGAGAAGATGAAACACCTCCCATGAGGGTGGAGATTTGTTTTGTGTTGCTTTCTTCTTTATATTTGTATCAGCACCTTCCAAAGGGCCTGACACATCACAGGCCCTCAATAAAACAAATGTTGGCTAAGTCAATTAAAGCTAGAAAGCTCTAAAAGATATCTTTTTCCAACTCCTCCATATCATTTTCTCCTTCAGGGTGGCTGAACCTGAGAGAGTTCTGATCCACTCACCTAGAGGAGGGCCGCTGTGGCCCCTTTGTTCTACTTTTACTATTAAAGGACAAGTGAACCAGATAGACAAGAATGTGTTCATTCTTCATATTCAAATCATGGGTGAACATTCAGCAAATCAGGAGCGGTTAAAATTGACCTCATGGATATGAGATTTCATTAGAAATCTCAGTCTCTAACATTATTTTAATCTATATGTGTCTTTTTAAAATTTTTATTTTATTTTAAAGGAGGTACTGGGGATTGAAATCAGGACCTCATGCATGCTAAGCACTCGCTCTACCACTGAGCTGTATATACTCTACCCCCAATATGTGTCTTTATATTTATAAAAATGGGTTTCTTGTAGACAATATATAGTTGGGTCATGCATGCTTTTTAACCCACTCTGATCTCTTTTAATTGATATTCAAAATGATTATTAATCCAGTTGGATAAATATCAACCATATTCCTTATTGTCTTTTATCTGTTGGTGTTCTTTATTCCTGTTTTTGTTTCCTACTCTGTCTTCCTTTTGTGTATTCTTATTTTATTATTTATTTTTAAAATTAAGGTATAATTGACATATTAGTTTCAAGTATACAACATAATAATTCCATATTTGTATATATTAGAAATGATCACCACAAGTCTAGTTAACATCTGTCACTACAGATAGTTACACATTTTTTTTCTTGTGATCACTTTTATGATTTACTCCCTAGTAACTTTCAAATATGCAATACCATATTGTTAGCCATGGTCCTCAGGCTGTACATTACGTCCTGGTGACTTATTTATTGTATTTCTGTAACTTTGTATCTTTAATCCCCTTTACCTATTTTGCCCGCTTCCCACCCCTTGCCTTTTTCTGTGTGTGGTTTTAATTGAGCATTTTATATGATTCCATTCTCTCTCCTTTCTTAACAGATCTGTTGTACTTTTTTACTTTGTTTAGCTGTTGCCCTAGAGTTTGCGATAGACATTTCTACCTAATCCAAGTCCAGCCTCAAATAGCAGGGTAATAACTCTTTATAGGTAGTGCAAGTACTTTACAATAACAAAGTAATCCTAATTCCTCCCCCCCATACCTTGCATCTTTGCTGTCATTCATCCACATATATACACACACATACACAGAAATATATATATATATTAATATATACATACATAATCACATTGTTGGTATTATTTTGAACAAACTGTTACCTGGTAGATCAATTAAAAATAAGAAAAATAAAAGTTTTTATTTTACTTTCACTGATTTCTTCTCCAAGTTCTTCCTTTTTTCATGTAGATCTGAGTTTGTATTAATCTCCTTTAAAAAAAAATTATTTGTGCTATAAACGAAGTCCTGTTGCTGGTTTGGGATACATATATGTGTGTTTGTGTGTGTGTGTGTGTGTATGTGTATAGTGTATATATATATATATATATATATATATATATATATATATATATATATAGTCACAAATTTTCCTTCATAAAACCATAAATCAAAAATAGCTCTCCTCTTGGCATGCCCTCATTTACATAAATCTGATGCATCTTTCTGGGTTTTTAGTTTTAAAGGTAAAAAAGAGGAAGAGAACCATGTACAGCATGGAACCTTTTTGTCATTTCTCAACTGTGGCAAGATTTTAATCTGCTCCCTTAAAGGATCCCTGAAAACCACCCCTGTGAGGTAAAATGCAGTGCAGGCAGTTTCCATGGCCTTGCTCACATGCTGAGGGTGGGCTCGCTCAGGGACCCCGGCCTGACCGCTCACCCTTCCCAGGGCCCCCATGCAGTCCTGACACCTGGGAGAACTGAGCTTGGAGAAGGAACAGGCCTGGAGGAGGATAATGGAATCTGTGGCTTTGTTCTGTGGATACAGGAGCAGGGTGGGGGATGGACAGAGCCTCACACCCCTTTCTTTCCTAGTCCACCCTCGCTGCCTTACTGCACTGGGACTGAAATGGGTGCGAGTTTCTTAATAGAAGACATGGGTGAGATGAGTGCAGGGCAGGCTTCCATGGGACAAAGGGGCTGGGGGTGGCAGCTGAACCAGAGCGAAAGCCACAGTGTGGGAAGAAATGGGAGGTGGGGCTGGGCCCCACCACCTAAGAAGCTTCCCCAGCTTCTGGACCTCTACTCTCAGCCACAGAGAGAGAGGGAAGCAGTGGGCACATATAGAAAAGGGCTTGGGGCCCAGGCCCCCCTCAGAGCTGAGCCCAGAGCGCTAATGCTACTGCTTGGCAGTCCCCCGAGGCCCCGCGTCCAGCAGGACAGCACAGGGCCCCTATCTCCTGCCTCAGGCAGCCTGCAGGGACCACCAGAAGGGCAGTTGGGAGGGCAGAGAATACAAAGGCTGCCTGTCCAGCCCGTCACTCACAGCCCGCGGCAGTCCTCACAGGGAGCTGCAGTGCCGAGTCGGGCTGGGCAGAGAGGGGAGGTGTGGGCAGGGCTCGGGCTCCAATGCCGGGGGAGCAGCTAGCTGCCCCTTTCAGAAGCGCTGCTGCAGAGGTGGAGGCTTCACACATGTGCCAAATGCATTTGGTCGAGATCAAGGCAGGGTTTGTCTTCATTAAAAACAAAAACCCAAGAACTGCTTTTTGAAATAGAAAAACAAAATTGAGAACATTTCTCTCTCGCAGGATCAAGAAAAAGATAAAATACTGGTTTATACAATCCACTGTTGCCTGTAGCCTGAAAATAACATTTTTCATTAAAAAAACAAAAATCAAGAAGAGCATGAACACTGTGCTCCAAGAAGCTTGGATTTACCTACCAAAAGTAAAAAGTAAACTCAAATCCATGGATGTGTCTTAAATAAAAATAGCCAGACTGGCTGGGCCATCAGCAGAAAAGAGTGTCCTGGGGCAAGGAGGGGGCTCCGCTGGACTCACCACGCCACGGGTCTGAGAGCTGGGTGGGGAGGGAGGGGGAGTCCTGCGGGGGGAGGCCTTGCTGGGGGCCGTGCTCACTCCAGATGGCGAGGGAAGCTCCGCCGCCCATCAGCCCGGGCCTCTGGGCACATGTGATGTCCGGGTTCCTCAGGCCAGAGGCAGCGGGTGTGGGCCCTGCCAGCTGGCCCTGGGGAGGGTGGGGAAGACCCGGCCCCCGTGCCCCCGGCCTCACGTGGACTCGAGCGTGTGGAGCAGGGACAGGGTGCGGCTGGCGGGCGTGGAGAAGCAGAGCTGCTCGCTGGGGGTGTGGTTGTCACACGGCTGCTCAGCCCCAGCGTCCGCCCGAAGCCCAGCAGCTGCCCCATGAAGTTGAAGTTGGGTGAGATGTTGGACTTGTACCCCTTACAAAGTCGTAGGTGTCGCTGAGTGATAGGTTCATCTTCTGCATCAGGTAGGCGACGGTGACCGTCACCGAGAGGCTGATGCCGGCCAGTCACTGCTCCAGGACCCCGTGCTCCGCAGAGCAGGCCTCATCAATGAAGCTGATGGCCTCGGGGGAGAACCGGGAGAGGTTCTGGCTCCAGTGGTCAGAGATGGGGCTGTGCTTGTCGGTGCTCGAAGGCGTTGGGCAGGTTGGGTGTGACGTCGACGATGCACCCGATGCTGTACTCGCCGAGCACATCCAGGCTGATGGAGTCCTTGGCGCAGCTGAGGTAGAGGTAGGACAGGATCTGGATGGGGAAGGCCAGTGGGCTGGATGGCACAGGGCTGCTGTCCGACTCGGTGGCACTGCTGGGCAGCTGTCGGTCAGACTCACCGTCGGAGCAGAGAGCTGATGCAGAGGCCCCCCAGGCCCAGCACCGAGGCGGGCAGTGAGCAGCTCGGTGGGGATGAGCTGTCCACGTAGGTCTCAGTGCTCTGAGAACTCTGCCTGGAACTTGTTGAACCTCCACCTTGGAGGTAGCAGGCCTGGCAGCTGACCTCACACAGCTTTTGCAGGAGAAGGCCAAGCACTGAGGCCAGAGTGCTGGGCTCTGGCTGTCACTCAGCCGCAGCCTCGGCGTAGAGCAGCACGGTGGCCACCTTGCAGTGGGGTAGCCGGTAGCGATGCGCTCCTTGTCCGCGTGGTTGGGGATGATGGAGCGGATGGGCGGCTGCCCTTGTGCAGGTGGCGCTGCATGAGGCCCGTGATGGCCAGGTTGATGGCCATCTAGCTGTACGAAGAGCTCGTGCTCCTGGCAGTTGAGCAGCAGCAGGAGCACACTTCCAAGTGCCTCCAGCTCCTCCTGCAGCCACTCGGTGCTCTTGCAGGACCTGGACCCAGCACTGGGCTCAGGATCCTTCCCCAGTGTCCCCAGCCGCTGACTCCCCCAAGAATGACATCTGTGCCCGTGCTGGGGGGCCATGGAGCTGTTTTTTCATGGGCAGCGCAGGTGGCCTGGGGTCAGGGCCGGGCAGTCCTGCCCTAGGCTGGCACCCCAGCCATGTGGGCCCTAGCCCAGTCTCTGGGTGCCAGCCTCCATCCTGCCTGGCCCTCTGCTCCAGTCTCCTTTTTTCTTAAGAAGGTTTAAACATTCCTTGCAAGGCAAGTCAACTGGCAACAAATTCCTTTAATTTTTGTTTGAGAAAGACTTTTTTCTTCAATTTTGAAGGACAGTTTCACAGGGAACAGAATTCTAGGTTGGTGGGTTTTTCCCTTAACTATAAATATTTCACTCTGCTTTTCTTGCTTGCAAGGTTTCTAAGGAGAAGTTGGGTGTAATTCTTACTTTAATTCCTCTGTAGTTAAGGTTTTTTTTCTTTTTGGCTTCTTTCAGGATTTTAAAAAAACTTGGATTTTCTGTGATTTGAAAATGATACATTAAGGTATAGTGAGTTTTTTCATTTTGTTTTGGTTTTTGGTTTTTGGCATTTACCTTGCATGTTGTGTTCTGAGCGTCCTGCATCTGTGGTTTGATGTCTAACATTGGTGTCTGATTTGAGGGAGATTCTCAGTTACTGGGTCTCAAATATTTCTTCTGTTTCGTTCCCTCTTTCCTCTTCTGGTAGTTCCAACACACATATGTTACACTTTCTGTAGTTGTCCCATGGGCCTTTGATAATCACAGCAAAGTGATTCAGTTATACGTATACATACATATTTAGATATATTTTTTTCACATTCTTTTCCACTATAGTTTATTACAAGAAACTGAATTGAATATAGTTCCTTGTGCTATATAGTAGGTCCCTGTTGTTAATCTATTTTATATCTAGTAGTGTGTATCTGTTAATCCCAAACTCCTAATTTATCTCTCCCTCCCTTTCCCCTTTGGTAACCAGTTTGTTTTCTATGTCCATGAGTCTATTTCTGTTGTAAATAAAATTCATATCCATTTTTTTAAGATTCCACATGTAAGTGATATCCTATAATATTTGTCTTTCTCTGTCTGACTTACTTCACTTAATATGCTATGAAGAAAAAATTCCAAGACATACCGAAAGGCAAAAGACACTATTTGAGGATACACAGCAGGGGGAGAGGGTACAGCTCAGTTGTAGAGTGCATGCTTAGTGTGCACAAGGTCCTGGGTTCAATCCCTAGTACCTCCATAATAAATAAATAAGCCTTATTGAAAAAAGATACACAGCAAGCATCAGAACCAGATATGGCAGGGATGTTGGATTGTCAGATTGGGAATTTAAAACATGATTGATATTCAAAGGGTGCTAGTGGATCAAGTAGCCAGCATGCAAGGACAGATAGTCAGTGTAAGCAGACACGTGGAAATCCTAGGAAAAAAGAAATATGATGCTTGCTGTGTATTTTCAAATTGTGTTCTTAGCCTTTCGGTATGCCTTGGAATTTTTTCTTGACAGCTGGTTGTGAAATACCAAGTTAAAGAGATTGCTGTAAATTGGCTTTGAGAAATGTGGCGGTGAGGTGTGGGGGAGGGGAAGCTTATAGTCGGGCTAATACTATGAGTAGGTCGAACAGTCCTACGATCAGGGGTCAGTCTATTAGTGAGCCTGTGCCTCTGGGCTGTGAGCCTCTCAGGTGTTTCCAAATTTTATTCTCTGCTCTTAGGGGAAACAAGATGGCTAGGGTGGGCTGGGTTTTGCTACTTCCTTCCTCAGATCAGTTAGGCTCTGCTGACCGCCCACAAGGCTAGGCTGTGGTTTCTGCTGAGGGTGGGCCTTGTTAAGAAGAACAGAGACCAGAGGGGATTTTTCTCCCATATTTACCGGTGAACCTGGTTGGGCCCTGGAGGTAAGTCTCACAATTTCATGGCTTCCCCCAACTCCCACTGCCATGACTGGATCCCCTTGGACTTTTTAACTCAGAGTGGCCTGCACTCAGCTGCCAGCAATTTGCCAACCACAGTTCAGGGCTTCCTGCAGCTTGGGTTCCCATGCCCAGCTGCCTGTGAGTCCCTCTCATCCCCCATGAGCCTCTCTGCTCCCATAAGCCGAGACTCCCTGTGTGCACCTGCCTGGCTCTCTGATCTTAAGGTCTGGAGTTTGTTTTTGTCCTCCTTGCTCTTACAGACCCAAGAGGAGTTGCTGATTTTTCAGTCCATTCAGCTTTTTACTATTTTTTTTTCCCATCCAGGTGACTTCCAGGCTCCATACACGTGGAATCAGAAACCAGAAGCCCTCAGCATCATTTTAAATGATCATCAAACAAGCAAAAGTTTCAAGGACGGATAAAGCAAAGAGGAGACCCCCCAGAAACGTGAGTCTTAAATTAATGTTGGTGTCTCCACATCCCTTATCGTCTGGCTACTACCTTCCTTTCTGTCCCCTCCCCTGCCCGCTGCTCCTTGTCTGGCCTTTCCGCCCCTGAAGCCCTCGCTGTTCTCTGGCCCTCCGTGACCCCGCGCTCCGCCTTCCTCTGGGAATCCCCCTTCTCCTGTCCTCACCCCGTTTGACCCTCCCATCCTGGACTGAGCTGCTTATGCTGAGCTCTGGGAGCATTTTGCTCAGATCCTGTAACATTTACATGATTTTATTTTTTTATCATGCATCCTTCCCTCCCCATTTATAAGTCCCACATGAATGCTCCCTTGTACTCCAAAATGCCGACGCAGCTTCTCTACTTGCAGGTGTAAGTGCTCCAACTCACTGGGTCCAACACTGCTCTCTGGGTCCCTGACCCCCACTGTGTCTGCTCCCAGCCTCCGCTGGTGGGTGACAACCTCATCTTTTCAGTTGCTCTGGCCAGAAACTTTGGAGACAGCCTTGATTGACTCCCACTTTCTTCCATAACCCACATCAGTCTGTCAGGGCATCCTGATAACTCTGTCTTGAAAATACATCCAGAACCTGATCACTGACAATGGCCACCTCGCCACCATCTCTCTTCTGTGTTGTTGTTTAATTGAAGGGTAGTCAATTTACAATGTTGTGCTAGTTTCTGGTGTACAGCATCATGATTCAGTTACATGTGTATATACATACATGTATTCATTTTCATATTCTTTTTCATTATAGGCCATCATAAGGTATTGAGTATAGTTCCCTGTGCTGTACAGTAGGACCTTGTTGTTCATCTGCTTTATACATAGTAGTTAGTATCTGCTAATCCCAAACTCCCAATTTAATCCCTCCCCACCCCCTTTCCCCTCTGGTAACCATAAGTTCATTTTCTATGTCTGTGAGCCTGTCTCTGTTTTGTACATACGTTAATTTGTGTCCTTTTTTTTTTTTTTTTTGATCACACATGTAGATGATACCATATGGTATTTTTCTTTCTATTTCTGGCTTAATTCACTTAGTACAATGATCTCCAGGTCCATCCATGTTGCTGCAAATGGCATTTCATCCTATTTTTTTAAATTGATACAATTTGATTTTTTAATCTTAAAAAGAACTTGTAACATAAAACTGAGTTTAATTTCAAGAAAAAGATTTTTAAAACAATTTATCCACATTTAGGTAGCACCAACTGTCCATAGTTTTTTCCCATTATGTACCTATTACCATCCTACACCAACAACTTAGAAATAATGCCTTATAAAAACGCATTTGCCTTAAAAATCCTAACAGTTATTCACTCATTTCACACTGTAAAAATGCCAAAACCCCTTCCATGGAAAAAAACCACTCCCAACTGTCAGTGCGGGCAGAGGTCTCCAGGCCCGTGAGAAGCCTGGGCTCTGCCCTGTGAGCCAGCTGGAGCTGAAGGCCAGAGGCCCTGCCCCTGCCCCACTGCCTCTCTTGCTCATCACTTCTACAAGGCTCACTCCACCCCTCAGAAAAGTCTCAATTCTGCTCCCTCGCAGAAAGCTCCACTTATTTCCATGTTTGGCATGTCAACGCAAATAGTTTTGGTTGAATGATCATGAGAGAATTTTCTTTAAAAACCTCAAAAGTCCCAGAGCAAAAATATAATACCCTTTGTTGCAATGTCAAGTTATTTGTAAACAACTAATCAAATTAAAAGGCAGCCGTTAGGTCCCTACCACCGATTTAACGCACTTTTCAGCATAAATACACACAAAGCTGCATTTGGGTTTGAAAAGCAACGTCCCTTGGACGCTCTCATCAAGGCCTAGGGGCCCAGCCAGCGCGCGCCGCAGGCGTGCAGCAACGCAGCACACGCGCACGAACATGCGGCGGTGACGACAGGCAGCAGCTGCCGTCCGCACGCCGACAGCTGGGAGCAGACGGAAATTCATTCCAGTGTGTGGAGAGAGGTTCTATTTGGAACAATCTGGAGAGTCCCTGGGGAATAATTAGCATTTCCTAGCGAGCAAGTTTGTTTTTCAAGCAGAGTAAATGACAACCTCACAAAACCAGAGAACCAGCCAAATCGCCTTGTCACAGGACTGACAGTTCCTCGTGAGGCTGTCTTAATTAACTCTGTATGACCTTATAAGAACTCCTAAATAATCAAGTGACTTTCAAAAATTATGTTGAAAGTGTCCAGTTTTCCCCAAATTTTTAGATTTGAAAATTTATCACCTTCAAGAGTTTTCCATTTTTAGGCAACAAAAAATATGAAAAGTTCCTGCAGCTTAAACAACTGTTGAAACAATGTGCTACTGAAAATACCCCGAACAAAAAGGAAGTAACACATAACCCATCATCAGTGAAGATACAGATTTTAGGTTTGGGCCATTCCACCAACCAGAGTTGAACACTTCGGCACTGTACCACATACATGCTAATTATGAAAAACAAATGCAAACTCCCAGAATGCACAGAGAAGCACAGAAACTCTCAGCCCACGTGCACAGTTGCCTGAGCCTCCAGCTTCGGGAAAGTAAGGCTGAGGATCCATGGCAGGGCTTGTGGTCTGCGTTCTGGTCATGGGTCCGGTGGGTGAGGCCGGGAGGCGGGGGTCTGGAGTGGGATCTGGCCAGGGTGACAGGGCTGGGGTCGGGGTCTCCTAGGAGGAAGGCTGAGGCCAGAGGTCCTGATGTAGGTCCTGGATGAAGAAGGCCTGGGTTTAGGGTCAGGCTGCAGTTCCGAGTTTCGGTCCTATGTCCTACATGTGGGGAGGACCTGGGGCTGCGTCCTGGCCATAAGACGTAGGTCAGGGGCAGCGGGTCTGGGTGGTGGTCAGGGCCTGCTTGGATCTGGGTTCTCCTGGTCCTGGGTGGGGATCAGGGACCGGGTGGGTCTCTGGCCAGGTCGCGCATTGGGGGCGGGGGCGGGGTCAGGGTCCAGGTCGGGGTGGAGGTCCCGGTTCCAGGCCTGCCGGCCAGGTCGCAGCCCCCATCCACCGCCAGCCCCACTCACACCTGCGGCAGCTGCAGCGGCGGCGCCGGGCGCCTCTGGAACACGCCGTCCGCGAACACGCCGTTCTTGCGGAGGCAGAGCAGGGAGAAGTCGCTGCGGCGGGCGGGCTGCGCCTGCGGGCTCTGGGGCCGCCGCGCCCTGGCCGCTGCCTCCCGGGGGCGTGAAGATCTCCGGGTGGCGCCGCGGCATGAAGTCGAGGGGCCCGTGCTCACGTCCACCGCGCCCTGGGGCAAGCTGCCCACGTTGGTCACCGAGCGCTTCATCAGGTACCGGAACCAGCGGCCCTGGAGGTGCGCCTTGGCCTAGCCGCCCGGGGCCCCGCCGCCCGCGGGAGGCCCGCCTGCGCCCGGCAGCAACGCGGCAGCTGCCATGGGCCTGCGAGGACCCGCCGGCCTTCCGCCGCCGCCAGGGAGCGAGGCCGCCAGCCGGCAGCGAGGGGCGGGGGCGAGGGGCGGGCCGCGCGCGGTGTGCCGCGGGCTGGCGCCAGCCCGTGACTGTTTCAGTTTTCTGTGGCTGAGTAATATTCCATTGTGGAAAAGCAGTCATCTGTCGATGGGCACTGAAGATGCTCCTGTATCTTGGCTATTGTTAATAGTGCTGCTATGAACATTGGGGTGCGGGTGTCTTTTTGAACTAGAGTTCCCTCCAGATACATGCCCTGGAGTGGGATTGCTGGATCATAGGACAGGTCGATTTTCAGTTTTTTTTAAAGAAATCTTCATACTATTTTCATCTCACGTGGTTTACTATGACAGTTGCCTAATTAGTCTCCTCTCCTTGTCTTACTTCTCAAGAAAACAACCAGATTGACTTGAATATCTCAGTACGTATCTATGTCTGTTTCTGTCTGATGCCATTCTGTTGGATGAGGCTTCTGCTTCACTCAGGAAGAACCAGAGCCTCACGATGGTCTCTAGGGCCCTATGAGGTTTCTGCCTCTTCCCCCTGTCCCCCCATCTGCTGCTTGTCCCCTCTTGCTTACTCTGCTCCAGTCCCACAGGTCCTCTGCTGTTCCTTGGCTGGGTGTGCTGCTGCCCCAGGCCCTTTGAATGGGCTTTGCCCCACCCACCTAATAATTGTATGGCTCACTCTTTCACCTCTTTTAAGTCTGCTCAGATGGAACCTTTTCAAGGAGAGTTTAGACTTGCTGACCCCTTCTCTGCACTCCCAAGTCCCTCTTAGCCTCTCCTGTGCTGTCCTTCAGCACTTGTCACCTTTAAACATAGTGTTGCATTTCCATGTGCATTGTGTTTTGGCTTTGTCTTTCTTCCGTTCTGTTCTAAGCTCCACAAGAACAGGAATTTCTGCCTGTTTTCTTGATTTCTGTACTTCCCATGCCTGGAACAGAATAAATAGTTCAAATTTTCTTTCAGTGAATTAAGGAATTCAACTATGCTTTCAATACCTGCTGTATGTCCAGTTGTGTGACCAAAATTAACTCATGTGTCTCGTTGAGCACCTACGGGTGTCAGGCACAAGGGAAAGCTGGTAAGCAAAGGAGATATGCCCCCTAAATATCTCCCATTTATTGAGCATTTCTGTGGGGCAGAAACAGAGAAATACTCAGGGCTTATAGATCTTATTTTGTTTCATTTACACAGCAATTTAGAGTATGTTTCAGATGATGAAACTGGGGTTCAGAGAGGTTGAGTGACTTGCTCAAGATCACACAGCAAGTAAGCAGCAGAGCCCGGATTTGGATGCAGGCAGGATTCCATAGTCCTGTGAGTTAGCCGCTGGATCACGTTGCCTCAAAAAAGTTACCCTATAAGGTGGGAGCCAGACTTCAGACAAGCAATCACACAGAAACATATTTAACTGCCACCTGGAGGAAATAAGTTAACTCCTAGAGAGTTGATACGATTTTTTTTAATTGAAGTATAGTGGATTTACAATGTTGTGTTAGTTTCTGGTGTACAGCATAGTGATTTAGTTATACATACATATTTTCTGTTTCAGATTCTTTTCTGTTACAGGTTATTACAAGCTACTGAATATGGTTCCCTGTGCTCTACAGTAGGGCCTTGCTATTTGTCTGTTTTATACATAGTAGTGTGTCTATGTTAATCGCAAACTCCTAAGGCGGCGGGGGGTGGAGGGCTGTAATTTTTTTCTTGAGAGCTTGACACCTAGTAGGCTGTCAATAAAGGGTAACTGGGTGAATAACACCCTCTTGACCCAGGAACCACTGCTCCGGGAGGCAGTTAACCGCTAAGCAAAGAACTACCTGTGGCGTGCTAATCTAGAGTGAGAGCTGAGCGGTCTGGGGGATGTGCTCTGACTTCTAAAGGTGTGAACAGTGCAGAGAGCCTCACCGGATCACCATGGGCTGGGAGCAACACAGCAGACTTTTTTGGGGGAAACATTTTTTGATGATAATAAGAAGACCCAGTTTTCAACCACAGGTTCAAAAGGCAGATTTTTTTTTTTTTTTTTACATCCTTTGTGTTTTAAGGCCACAATGGTTCTGTGCTTGTAGACAACATGCTGTACTGGACACTTAAACATCTACGAACAGGATCGATCTCATGTTAAATGTCCTCAGCACACACCTCGCCATTTCATGAACATCTCCTCTTCTTGTTTCTGGTAGGCTCGTGGGCGCAACATTCTCACCCTTTACTAGTGAAGTGTCTCTTCTTCACTACATTGCAGAAACTGGAGTCCGGATTCTAGTTTTACATCCTGGTGTCACTCACCATTCGCTCCATGCTCGTGGGATAGAATCAATTCTTCCCATCCCCCATGGATCATTTTTGTCTTCCAGACATTACAGGTGGCCCACAGAACCCTTTCCTTATGAGGGAAGATGTGGACTTGATCCTTTTAGAAGGAAGGTTTGCGTGTACACAGTATGGAGAAAAGCCAAGAATTTAAAATTTCAAGAAAAGGTTGATCCAATTACAAGGATAATTTAGGAAGGGGAACACAAAATGTTTAATGTTTGGGGAAAAAAGTTCTGGGACTCTGAACTATTTTGCTCCATGTATTATTAAGTTTAGTGAAACCACACGTGTGTGGTCATAGTATTTTGACAGAAGCTATGTAAAATGGCATGTTCTCATCTAGGTCTCAGGAAACAGCTTGCCTCCTGTAGCATATTTTCCTGAAAACTCTGTAGTTGCTTCTATTACCTGTGGTTTCTGAAAACTTAGCCAAACTTGATTTTTAGAAACTATTCAACCTTATTTTAAAACTTAGAGTTAGCTATACCCGTGACATGCTAAAAGCAAAAACCATTTTCTTCTCATTCTATCTAGTGGGATTTACATTCTACTCAGCTTATCAAACTACCATTAAATTATCAATGTTTTGCAGGGTCTGGACTGCATGAATTCAAATTAGATGACATTAGCATGAGAATATGCTGTGACACTCTGACAGTAATTTCCCTTTTACCATCCTATACAAGTTGTTTAAAAAAAAAAAAAAAGAAACAAATATTGGGTCAGAAAGTTCCATTCAAAAAATTCTAACAATTTGTTAATAAAATGAAAAAAGAAACCAACATCCTGCATGTGTAGGAGTAACGAGGCTAAAGCAATAGGACTACATTTTTGAAAACCAAATATGCAGGGACTGGCTTGTTCAAATAATGGATGCTCTTTCTTCAAAAATAGTTATGTTGGGGGTGGGGTAGATACAGCTTAGTGGGAGAGTGCATGCTTAGCATGCACGAGGTCCGCAGTTCAATCTCCAGTACCTCCACTAAAAAAGAGTTATGTTGGGAGAAATATACTTAGTACAATGATGTCATCAATTTCCAAGCTATCTTTGGAACCCATCTTTTGATATTGTTTTCAAAACCTAAGGCACAACCTTTGGATACTTCCATTGGTGTGGTAGCCGGGATCTGATTTCAGGAAAGGACTTGCTTGTTACCTAGCTGCCAGCGCTGTGGTTAGTTGACAGCTCTACTTGTTGGCTTGTCAGAGTTGGCCTCAGCTTTCAAGCTGAGGCCATCCTCTTCTTGAGTGCACCCCCCATGTCTAAGGGAGGTGTATGAAGTCCAGTCGCTCTGCCCAATGTTGAATCCCCTTTGATGGTCAGTCTGTGCTCCACACGCCTTGCTGAGGAAGCAGACACAGCCAGGTGTACCTCTCAGCCTGGTATCTCCCTCTGCCCACCTGGCTTCTCCTCCTCTGCTGCATAGATGTTACTCCCCAGCACAGCTCTTGTGCGCCTAACTTTTTATTATGCATTAACTTAAAAAAAAATTAGTGGTCTGTATTTGCTAGTCACCTTCTAATTACAAGAGATACAGTAAAGGACAAAATATGGTTCCCACCTGAAATGGCTTATTATCATCTGATGAGGGGGACAGACAGACAGGCAATGATAACAGGGCATGCTGGGTAATGTGAGAAGCAAGTACAGCATCCTGGCAGGACTGAAGGTTTGGGGAAGTAGGGGAAGGTTTCTTAAAGATGTGATTTCTAAGTTGGCATTTAAGAAAGTTGATGGGCAGGACAGAATGTTCTAGGAAAATGAAACTGGAGGTCCAAAGGCTTGGTGGTGGTGGCAGCATATACCACATGTTGGGTGAACAAAAGATAGTTGTTTTTTTTTAATTAAAATTTTTTTTAGTTTATTTTTTAGTTTTCTTTTTTATTGGCATGTAGTTGATTTACAGTGTCAGTTTCAGGTGTACCGCAAAGCAATTCAGTTAGACATATACATACATACATATATACACATACATTTTCAGGTTCTTTTCCTTTCTGTGTTATTAAAAGAAATTGAATATAGTTCCCTGTACTACACAGTAGGTCCTTGTTGTTTGTTTTATTTGTAGTAGTATGTATCTGTGAATCCCAAATTCCTAATTTATCCCTCCATCCACTTTCCCCTTTGGTAACCATAGTTTGTTTTCTATATCCGCGAGAAAAAAGTCGTTGTGAATGGCTGGAGCAGAGAGGCAGGGAGAAAGCTTGTGAAAAATTGGAAGATGCCTTAGGAGGGAGACTCTGGATTTTTTTCTACTCTGCGTTGAGTGTAGGGTGGGGGTAAGGAGTGGGAGGAGGAGCAAGAGATGAAATCAGGGAGAGAAACAGGGCTTAGAGTGGGAGCATCGCTTGTAAACGAGGTTAAGGAATTTGATCCTTACCCTGAGGAAACAGGGAATTAGGAAAGCAATTTAAAAAGTCAGATCAGATCTGTGGTAGAAAGAAGCCTTCTGGACACGCTAAGGAGACGGGGTTTGGGGAATGCAGGGAGGTGAGGGGAGCAGCTAAGAAGCTGTTGCAGAATATCAAATGACAGATAATGGCAGTCAGGACTAGAATAGTGGCAGTTGGGATGGGGGGCTCTAGGTGGATACATTTGATACACATATGGAGATGGAAGTGAACAGACCTGGGGAGTGAGGGGAAGGAGGAGTTAAGAAAGATGACCAAAAAAATAAAAGGGCTGAGATAGAGTGTAGCTCAGTGGTAGAGCACGTGCTTAGCATGCATAAGGTCCTGGGGTAAATCCCCAGCACCTCCATTAAAAGAAAAGTAAACCTAGTTACCTCCCCCCACAAACAAAAAAAAAGACAGAAAGATGGCCAAGTTTTTGGCTCCAGCAACTGTAGTGGGTTGCCATTTACCAAATCTAGGAAACCCGAGAAGGACAGAATTGTCTCTCATTGACCTGGGGGTGGAGAGGGCCACACTGCAGGCACATGGGCAGCCTCCAGCTGCTGAGAGTGGCCCCTGGCTGGTGCCCAGCATGGAAACAGGGTCCCCAGTCCCATAACTGCAAGCCACTGAATTCTGCCCACAGAGCCTGGAGGTGGTAAACTCACAGTGAGACAAGAAAGCAGGACTTTTGGGGGAGGTAGATACAGCTGGAAAAAAAAAAAAAGAAAAAGCATGACTTCCAGAGAGTAAACAGGAAAGTGGGGCTGCTTGAGAACCAACCTCCTGCTATTGCCAAGGAAGCAAAAGGTACTGGGGTTTTGCAAAGAAGGATAAAGGAGACATTGTTAAATAAATGAGTGTGGGTGGGGTGGGATAGAGGGAGGCGGTGGGGAGAGGAGGTGGGTTGCTGGATGGTCAAGGGTTTCTTTGAGTTTCCAGGTCTGAGCTCCCTAGAAACAACCAAAGTTTTCTGAGCAAGGGGAGAGGGAAAAACAAAACAAAACAAAACTCTGTATCAGTAGTTGAAAAGATAGTTCTGATCTTTGGGAGGGAAAATAGGGCAGTGACTTTGATGCGCGAAGTCTGGACTACAGAGCGTGTCTCACCACAGTGCCCTTGAGCTGGCGGGAGGCTCCAGGGCTGAGCGTGAGACTGGTGGACATGATGTGAGAACGGCCACCCTGTTCTGGAGTGAGGGTCTCACTGCCCACCCCCCTGCAGGTTGTATAAGGCGCTGGAGTTGGGGGATCACTTAGGAGAAGAGATTCTGGTTTTCTTCTCCTCCAGAATGTAGGTCAGAACCAGAGTAATATTTTGTTGTGGATAATAATTATAATTATTCATTATAATTTGGGTTTAAGAAACAAAGCTGAAGCTGCATGCAGACTGATGCTTCTCCAGCAGAAAAGCCTTTAAGATACCTGTGCTCACTCTGTGTGTCACTTAAGCCCCGACTGAACACACTCTGGAATGATGTGTTTATCTGATTCTCTTATCATCTTGAGGCCATATCCCCTGATTTATGTCAGAGACTTCAGACTGTGTCATAATCGCCCATGATC
This sequence comes from Camelus dromedarius, assembly GCF_036321535.1. Classification (NCBI taxonomy): domain Eukaryota; kingdom Metazoa; phylum Chordata; class Mammalia; order Artiodactyla; family Camelidae; genus Camelus; species Camelus dromedarius. Next base: position 12,341,757 of record NC_087459.1, on the reverse strand, counting down.
AGTGTTCATTTCTCTAGTTTTTTGGGGGGAGAGGGGGTGAATGGGGCCATTCTTATAATCTGGAGCTGGAAACATCTGGAAGAAAGGGGCCACTTTTTTTTTTTGGCCTACTATATGCCCCTCCTTTAAAAGTGGCAATTGTTAGATACTGCTACATATAAAATAGATACATAACATGGTCCTACTGTACAGCACAGGGAACTACATTCAATATCTTGTAATAACCTATAATGAAAAAGAATCTGAAAAAGAATATATATATGTATAACTGAATCACTATGCTGTACACCAGAAGCTAACACAACATTGTAAGTAGACTATACTTCAATTTAAAAAGGGCAATTATTAGATCACAATGGTAAATAATATTCATTTGTACACTCAACATACATGCCAGGTATTTTTCTGTGTGCTACAAACTCAGCAGTGAATAAAACAGGCAAAACTCTGCTTTCATAGAGAGGAGACAGAGAATACGTTAAATGATTAAAATATATCCTATGTTAGATGTTGGTAAGGACTACAGCAGAAAACACAGTCAGAGTGAGGCTGGGGCCCCAGGGAGGGGGCCAGGGAAGGCCCCACCTGAGGTCCACGGGAAGGAGGGGTGGAGGCTGGCTTGTTGCAGGCGTCTTTATCTGGTCCCTTGTAAGCACGTTTTCTTCCTAAGTATTTGAATGGCTAAATGATGCAGTGACAGGGTTTTAAGTATAAGAAGCTTTTAAATGTAACTTTAAAAATTTTATGTGTTTGGGGAGGAGTTGGGTGTAGCTCAGTAGTAGAGTATGTGCTTAGTTAGCATGTACAAGGTCCTGGGTTCAATCCCCAGTACTTCCATTAAAAAAGTATGCACACACACACACACAAAATACATACATACATACACACACACACACACATATACATATAAAATTTTTATGAGTTTGACTCATAATCTGTAATAACATGCCAAAAATATGAGTGGGTTGGAGTCATAGAGAGAGTCAATTTGTCCCTGATAGGTTGAGAGGTGGTGTGGGCTTTATCTTGATTCACAGAAAGAAACTCTAATTCTTAATGATGATTTGGACCTGAAATCTAACTCCTGCCACTTCTGAGGCTGCCGCCCTCTGATGAAGAGCACCATGTCAGGAATGGAAAGTAGTCTGGTCAGAAAATGTTGAGACTGTGGGGCATTTCAGAGATTATTTAGTGCACTCCCCATGCCCTTGCTGTAGAAGAAACCAAAGGATTGACTTAGGCGAGGACTGACAATTTATCGGCAGACTAGATCTCAAGCCCTTTCTGCTTTGAGTTCACCCATGTCTGCGTTGGCCCACATGTCTCCCTAAGTGATGACAAGGACAGAATGTTTTCAGTACAGACCCTTAAGACCGCCATGAAGGGTCTGCGGTGGTTTCACTTCCCTGTGGGCAGATCACGCCCAGAGGAGGCGAGCTGTGAAGGGGGCTGAAGGAATTACGTAGGACATACAGACGGCTGGTTGAGTCATTGCCCAACCTCTGAAATGTCTTGCCGGAGGCAGGCTGCTTGAAACAAGCCAAGGAGTAGCAAAGTCCATTCCAGTTAGCTCTCTGTGCATGATGTTTTCTGGGTCCTCTCACTGGTAGCTTCTGCTGGCCACAAAAAGAAAACAAAGCATGGTGATTGAGAGAAGAAAAGGAATTCTGTTACTCAGATTATGAATGTGTACAGAGTGATTTGGATGAGACCTTGGAAAATTCTGCTGATTCCTGTGGAAGTTTTGGGGTTTTTTTTTTTTGATGGCATGTTATTACAGAATATCTACAAAATCAAAATGGAAAAAATATGAGTGGGTTGGAGTCAAGGGTGTCATTCAGTGCCCAAGCTACTGCCCCCAAATGCCTTGCATGTTCCCACTACAATCCAATGTATTTTTCTATCTATATTTTTTCCTACCTACTTTCAGGGATATAATGATACACCTTTAAATCTCCATGTATTTCCTTATATAAAGAGTTACACAGATGTGATCTGCTGGGTCCTAACAGATCTTTCTGGGGTATGTGGGGCAGGCTGAGGTCAGAATGGGTCAGGACCAGGAACCAATTCATGAGCGGGTGACACCACCACCAAGCAGGATTGAGACTCAAGATCAGAGTCCACAAGAGCATCGAGGCTGAGTGATAGAGATTAGAAGTCCCGTGCAGGAACCCGGATGGAGTGCTGTGGTCCCTGCTGTGTCGCCTGCCTGTGGGGAGGGAAGGAGGGAGAGGGGCTCCTTGCTTTTAAAGCCATAATGTGGCACAGCATTGTGAACCGACTATACTTCAATTCTCTATAATTGAATATATCTGAAATACACATATATAATTTATATATATTTATGTATATATATAAATACATATATATATGTATAGCTATAATGTGGGGTTTCCCTGGTTTGGAAGCCATAATGTGCTAACATCTGCTCAGTGAAGTCTTTCCAGATCCCTTCTGAGATATGGTCCCTCCTGTCCATGAGCTCCCAAAGCAATTGTGTTTCTCCTCCGATTCCTCAGGTCCTCTACTATCTCGTAGCATAATCTCTTGTGTTGTCATCTTTAGAGCCTCCCAAATGCCTTGACCTACTTCACACGTAACAGGTGCACGAGAAATGTTTATTGACTTGAATAGATAAGCCCTAGTTCAGAGAGATTCTGAGCTGTGGGAGTGCTAACAATCCCTACCAGGCAGGGCTACTGCTAAAGTAAAATAATTCGTATGAAGTGGTTTTCTCAGCGCCCCACACAAAGACACTGATTTAGTGTTACCTGTTATTATTATGAATGAGAACATTTATTGAATTGAAATAGTAAATCAGAATTTAGAGGGACGGAAATAGCTCAGTGGTAGAGTGCATACATAGCATGCGTGAGGTCCTGGGTTCAATCCCCATCAAAATGAATAAGTAAAGAAATAAACCTAATTACTACCCCCCCCCCAAAAAAAGCTTAAAAATATAAAATTAAATTTAAAAAAAGAATTTAAATACTTGCTCTGCCAACTGGTCTTTTGGCTTCTAACAGTCATGGTAAGACCTCCTGAACAAGTTTTGCTTATTCAAATTGTGATGTTTTTCACGTCCAGAGAAAAACTGTTTTAAAATATATCTTGTTCTCTGAAAAGTGACATTGAACTAAGGACCGAAGTTGGGTGGATTGAAGCAGACACCATAGACTTTAAATATTTCAGGCCCATAGAGGCCATATTTGGACCATAGAATGATTAAGAATAAAAATAATGAAAACCAACTGGCATCGATCACTGACGATATATATGGGAAAGTCCTTGAACAACTCAAGTAACTCTCATGAAGAAACCATAATATTCACAAGAACTGAGTTAATGGGATTTTTTTAAAGGCCAGGAGTTGCCCAACATGCAGGATGTGTTTGAAACCATAGATGAATGGTCAAGACTGGAGGGGCACAGGGGTCTGGCTACAGCCTGAGCATCCTCGCAGACACTGACCCGACGACAGCGTTCCCGTCCGTGGACCACTAATTCAACCGCAGAAGTCTGTTCTTTCATTGTTTGGACGCTAGCCTGAGCCATTCCAGGGCAGGAAATAAGTTTTCACCCTTTTGCTTTCTTTGTAGACGTGACTTATGAAATGGGTTCCCTGAATCTAGGAATGAATTATGATGAAATGTTCAGTGGTGCATCCTATCTGAAAGGATATTACTCCCTTGTGATTTTAGGTGTCTTCCCATGTGTTTACGATTTCATCACAGCTGGGTCATGAAGCCTGATGAAGGCAGGAATTGTGCTTGATTTTTCCATGCATCCCTGAGCGTCTTATTATGGATGAGTATCAGTTATAGATTTACTTTGACTTAAGAACGTCATGGGATATTTAGGCCAGCTTGATTTAGTAAAAAGCCAACGGGAGGGCTTGCCAATTGTTCCCTGGAGGTTGGGCCTTGACTTTTCCGTGTTGGGGGGATCTTTTTTGAAAATTCACGTCTCCCCGAGAAAACATCTGTATGGTATATGTCATAAAGAGAGTGAACAAGACAAGCCATAAACTGGGAAAAGATACTTGCCACATGTATAACTGATGAGTCCAGAAAGCTACATGGAGAATTTCAGTGAATCAGTAGGAGAAAGATGAACGATTGGAGTAGAAAAGTGGCAAAAGATGTGAGGAGTCATTTTGAGAAATGAAAACCACAAGGAAGATACTCCTTTATTCCCACTAAATTAAAGTGATAAAAACCATCTAACATTTGGGTAGGAAGGCCATGTTTTACACGCTTTGTAAGCAGTAGTGTATTTAATTCTTTCAACAGCCCTATAAGGTATGTTCTCTAATGATCTCCATTTAACAGATGAGGAAACGGTGCCACAGAGTGGTTAAGTTTTGCAAGGTGACCCAGCAGAGAAGGCGCAGAGCCAGGGTTTGAAGGTGCACTGGTTACAGAGTCCACAGTCTTGACCTCTGCTCCACTCTTGCCCCCTCACAACAGTGTTGCAGCCGGGAAGGTGCACATCATCCGAGCTTCACTCTTCGCTGTGACCTAGCAAAACGGAACGTGTGCAGAGCACACGGCCTGGCAGGTCTCCTCAGTCTCCATCGCAGAGTAGCTAACCCTTGTGTGTGTGGACGAAGAGATGGGCAAAAGACTCAGAGTAGCAGCAGTCATAACAGGGAGGAGAAGCAAACCTTGAGCTCCCAGTTTATCCCTGCTGACTGCCTCCCGCCCCCAGTAACCACAGGTTTATTTCCTATGTCTTGAGTCTGTTTCTGTTTGGTAAATAAGTTCATTTTTTTTTAAGATGCCACGTATAAGTGATATCATATGGTATTTTTCTTTTCTCTTTCTGGCTTACTTGACATGGTATATAAATTTTTTTTATTGAAGTATGGTCAGTTTACAATGTTGTATCAATGTCTGGTGTGTTGCATAACGCTTCAGTCATACATGAAATACATATATTCATTTTCATATTCTTTTTCACCATAGGTGACTACAAGGTATTGAACATAGTTCTCTGTGCTGTACAGCATGAACTTGTTATTTATCTATTTCATATATATTAGTATCTGTAAATCTCAGACTCCCAATTTATCCCTTCCCACTCCCTTCCCCGCCATGGTAACCAGAAGTTTGTTTTCTATGTCTGTGAATCTGTTTCTTTATAAATAAGCTCATTGGTCTTTCTTTTAAGATTCCACATATAAGTGATACGTGGTATTTTCTCTCTTTCTGTCTTACTTCACTTGGAATGAAAAATTGACACAGCAGTGTAAACTGACGATACTGCAATAAAATAAATAAATATACCAAAAAAAAAAAAAAAAGCAAAAAGGATCAGGCGGCAGAGCTGAATAAGGACTCTTAGAAAGAGAGAAGGGGAAATATAGAAAACTGAGGGGAACCCAATCCCAAACACGTAAGGAAACAGGACAGCATCCCAATCAGATGCTGCTGAGAGGTGAGGTGGTCTGAGGACTAGATACAGGATGACGGGAAAGGCAAGTGGTTAGAATGACATTAGAAGTTTGGGGAGCAGGAAGGCTGGTGGACAGGGAGTTAGCTAATTAAAGGCGCTGGCTAGATGGTTATTAATGGTCCAGAAGGTGTAAGTAAGGGAGATAAGTAGGGAGTGGTTAGAAGGACTAGAGCTCCCGGGGCGGAGGGTAGAGGAAGTGATGGTGGGAGGTGGGGAAGGATCACTTATCCTGCAGTTTGGAACATGAAGGGTTCTGATGTGGAGCTGTTCCCGGTGTCCACAGACTCCTGGGTTTGCAGTGGGACCTTGCGGTCTTGCAGGTGGAGGCTGCCATGGGGGGAGGCCAAGGAGCTGTGGGGCCAGGCTGAGACAGAGTAGGGGCTGGTTTAAAGTGTGGTTTGGTGGTCAGGCTCCCGAGCATCGCTCGCAGCTCTGCTACGTACCAGCTGTGTGATCTCGGCCAAGCACCCGACGGGGGTGGAAGCCTCCATTCTCTCACCAGTAATGTGGCCACCTGGTAGCACATACCTCCCGTGAGGGGTTAACAGGCCCTCATGGACACATGCACACAGTGCTCAGCACCTAGAAGGGGCTCAGGAATACTAGCTAGGATTGTCACTGTTACTTAGTGCTTCCACACCATTGTTGAAGTTGCCTGCAATCATGTAAGAGATGAAAGGAAGAGGGTAAATTGGGTGACTTTGGGGTCATGTCTTGAAACAGGTAATTGGAATGGACAACCACAGGGAGAAGCATGAACTTCAGAGGAAGAGGATTTTGTGGATAAAACTGCAAGAGACTAGTCTGAGAGTAGCAAGAAGCACCTATGAGAATACTGACTTCTCCCCTTCTGATGCAGAGATGTAAATTCTGGGGACAGAGACAAACATGGGTGCAGATATGAGAGTACGGGGTTGTACAAACAGAATTGTGTGAGGATGAGTCCACAACAAGGTGGGTGGCGTGTAGCGGCTTGCAGTTTGTGTGTCTGACAAGGACATGATGGTAACACGGACAGTGTTAAAGAACTGCTCGTGATGTCACGTTATAGTCATCTTAGTGCCTACGTGTATTCTTGTGACTTGATATCCTCCGTTTATTGAGATGCCAATTTCAGTGCATAAGGAGGTCTAAAGCAGAGGGAGGTACCTAACTATACCTAATGGCATGGATGGGTTAACTTACTAACTGGAATTAGAGAAGGCTTCACTGAGGAGGTGGCATTTTAAACTGGGTTTTGACAGATGATGAGATATTATGAATGAGAAAATGGATTAAAGAATCTCAAAAAAAGAGAAAAGTCAGCACATTTAAAACTAGCACATAATCATTGACAGGTTTTTTTTTTTTTAAACAGAGATAAAATGATTGACTTGGTGAGAAGCTGACGTGCGGCAAGATAAATAGGAGCTTGGCACTCGCAATAGATCTCTTACTTGGCCTTTACTGAGCATCAGATGAACAAAGCAGCCTTGAAAATCGTATCCCAGGAGCTTCCTTCTCAGGACTCCTGCAGACAACTTGGCCATCTCACCTGTGACTCTGGCTACTACGATACTGTTACCTAATGATCACTTTTATTCCAGATGGTAAATATGGTTACGATGAGTAATTTAAAATTCTGAAACACGAATGCATTGGCTTAAAAAAAATTTTTTTCCCCCATTTTTAGAACCCAGCCTGCTTTCAGTGTACAATCTGGGTTGGCACTTTGATGTATTTGGGGCAAGCTGATAAATCAGTCACAGCCAGATAATAGACATCGTGAGACTGCTTTGTGAGGTATATGCTCTGATTTATGTTAGCGGATTGTTGTTCACGATACCTTTAAAATGTCTGAGATTGAGTAAGGCTTTTATAACCAAGCACCAAAGACAAAGCCATTATTTTATTTCTTTCTTTATTCAAGCAATCCACCTATCCTTCTGCCGATTAAATTGGAACGTCTGGTGCGGTGATCGGAAGCTGCAGTTTATGTAACGTTTCTCACTCGATGAGGCTATTAGTCAATGGGCAACACTGACTTTAGTTGTTGGTTTCAAAACTCACTCTCAGGTTTGTCATTGAAAACGTGTGTTTACCCAGATCTCTGAACATCGTCTAAAGCTGGAGGGTTAAGAGTGTGATTTCACTTGCAATTTACTTAATGGGCGTTCCAGAGGGGAGTTGTGCTGGCCCAGGCAGCATGTATACTCTTCAAGAGTGGGAGAAACTCTTTTAAGCGTCTTCAGGTATGTTTCTTCCCTTTACCTGCTTTGGTGGGTGTGCCACATCAATGTGCACATCAAAACTTGTATTTTAAAAAATCAGCCTTTGGAGGCACTGTAGCAGCTCATCCTTCTCCTCCAACCTTACTTCCCGCTTTTACCGTGAGTGCACCGTGGCCCCCGACCCCACATCCCTCTCGCACCTCCAGCTGTAGAGAGCAAGTCTACGCCATTGTCTGAGAATGCCCGCCTTTTCTTGGTACGCAATATGCTGCTCTGTCTTCACCTGCATCTCTTTGTCGTCCCCCTCCTGCTGGAGGGCTTGCTGACCTCTGCTCAAGGTCACACCCTCTCCCACCTTCAGGAACCTCACACCATCGATTATTCCTTCTTTGTCAAGTGTCTTCACCCTTTCCCTCGGTCAGATTCTCCCTGTCTGACTTCAGTCATTCCTGAGTACATCCAATGAAAAACAAACAAGCGCCCCCATCGCTCTGAGTCCCTGCCTGATGGGTTCTCTTTCTTTCACAGCTAAATGACCTGGAAGATTACAGAGAACTGTCCACCCTGGCAGTCCCCCTGTCCTCGCCTCCTGCTCACTTGCCAGCCCACTTCGATCCTCTGTAGAAACACCTCGCTCTCTTCTCTTACATCATCAGTGACTATCCTGTCCGCACATCCAATGAGCATTTTTCAGTCACTGCGAACTTGGCCTCTCACCCACGGGGACTGTTGACCATTCACTTCTAGAAATGCTGCCCAGCTTTGGCCACCAGGGTACAGACTCTGCTGATACTGCTCCCCCATCTTGCGCCACATCTGCTCCGTCCCCTTTATGGGTCACCTCCTTGCAAGTAGCTCTTAGATGCTGGAGGACAGTGAGGCTCGCTCCTGACCTCTCCTTTGCCACTTTCTGCTCTCTTAGCCTCACTGGAGCAGTGACTGACTGTTGGCGGGGAGGAGAGGTTCCTAAAGGAAAAATCAGATGCTGTTGTCAGAATAAGGCAAATGGATACGGGAAACAGGTAACAGCTAAGCAGCAACAACAACAAAAGCAAAATCAAAGCGTAAAGGAAAATTCCATCCCCATGGGCGACCTCTCTGTTATTTACAATCTGTCCTCAAAACTATTCCTCCTGTCCTTTCTCAGCCATCCTGCAGCCAGCGGTCATGTGACCAAGCTCCACCATTTATGACCTTCGTGCTTTTGAACAAATGTACATTTGGAATTTTTTTTTTCCCCTATACCTGCTGAATGAACTCTTACCCATTTCCTAAGACTCTGGAAAACCTAAATGAAACTTTTCATTCGGAGTGTTCTTATGACACTTCTCTTCTCTCCTTGGGCACTGACCACGTGCTAACTTACACCATCATTATTTCTGTTTTCTAGGCAAACTCTTTACTAGAACGTAAGCTTAAGCTCTCCAAGGCCAGGGACTCTACCTTGCTTATCTTTTTATCTCTCATAGGATCCATCCTGTGGCCAAGTTCATGGTAAGTGTCGTGTAAGTGTTTGTTGGTTTGATGGTTTGATGATCATTATCTGTTCCGAGTGAATCATAAGCAGGCATACTGGAACTTCAAAGAATTAAAAAAGAGGGACAGTTAGAGAAGGAAAAGATGAGGTTTTATTTTTCACACTTTACTGAATTTAAATAATTCAGTCCATCAGAAATGGTCACAGATTTTAGATGCCCGAAAGCCTCTGTGGTGTAGCAAGGGCCCTTCTGTTTCATATTGTTACATAGGGAAGACGTCTTCATCCTCGGTGTCGTGACATTTCCCCTCCTCTGGTTTTCTCTCTAATAAATGACCTGCCCTTTGGTTGTTTGTGTTGGTCAGACATGAACTTCATGCCCTAATATTTCTTTGAAGGAACACCACGGCTGACACCTACCCTACCGATGCTGACAGCACCTATGTTGAAGTAATGTGGGAACAAGCCTTTACGTGCACTTGGAAAGGCTTGTGCATCACCCCCTTCTAAAATGCTGCTTATGACTCTGATGCAAGGAGCTGGAGAAACACTAGTTTCACAAGGATGTTACGTTATTCACTACAGAGGTTCCTCATTGTGATTTCCTTTCGCTGTGCTAACATTTCTTTCATAGAGCTAAAAATAGCAGCTATAATTATCTACTATGGAAACAAGCTGTTACATGTAGATGGAAAGACTTTCTCCCCTGTGGGCTATTAGAACATGGAAGCGTCTAAGCAGCCTGAGAAGCACAAATTCTACATGTTTATTAAACTGTTCACCACTGATTTCACTCACTGCTTGTAACTTCCTTTCTCTGAAAGAACTCTGCCTAAATTTCTTCCATATATAACTATGTATATATATATGTAATATGGAAACAAGATTTAGCCTTCAGACTTAAAGGCTTACTCATCTGTTGGCTGTTGGAACATCAATTACAGCAGATTTTCTAAGGAGCCTGAGAAATGCCACTGCAACAGGTTAATTACACGTTTGGCTACATGCTTCACTGAAGGTCATAACTTCCTTTCACTATAAAAACACTCTTATCTAAAATTGGTTTTCCATAGCTAGCAACAACTGCTGTCTACACGTAACCTAGGAGCAAGACTGACGTTCATAGGGAAAGATTAACACACTCATTGCCTGTTACAGCGCTGTGTATAGCGAAGCTATAAGAAGCCTGGGAAGAAACCTTCCGTAGTCCTGTTAAACGATTCAGCACCCATGTAACTCACTACGTGTAACAGCATTCCTGTCAAAGAACACATGGCTGAAGTTTCCACCTTGTATCTTTACAGTCAGCTGGAAAGGCTTTCACATCCGTTCACCGTTAAAACACTAGGTAGGACTCAGCTGCCAGCCGCCCGACAAGCACGAGTCCCGCAGGCCTGGTGAGCTAGTCACCACTAGTGCCGCTCGCTGTTTATAACTTCCTTTTCCTGAAACAACACCGTGTCGGATACATCTTGCATGCATACAGCTAGTAACAAGTGCAATGTGTCTAACATGGGAACGAGATTTGACTTGCAGGCACAAAGGCTTTCTCATCTTTTGGCCGTTGGAGCATCAGCACTGCCAGCTCCCTAAGCCACCTGGGAAGCACCAGCCCTCCGGGTCCTCGCATGGCCGTCTGCGCGCGGCGCTCAGCGGGCGCAGCTGCCTCGCACTGAAGGAGCGCTGCGCTCTGAATTTCCTTCATCCAGCTGGTGACAACAGTTGTGTGTGTCTGCCGTGGAGTCTAGACTTCAAATGCAGGGTGAGAGACCTTCTCGTCTAGAGCCTATTACAACACTTTGCACAGCTGTGTTTGAAGAAGCCTGAGAATCATACCTGCTGTGAGTCTTTTTAAACTATTCTCTGCATTCACGACTCCGTGTGTGTAACATTTATCTGAAAGAACACTGTGTGCATGATGCCCGCCTGGCACCTGTGACATCATCTGTGAACAAGCAATATGGGAACGAATCTTCACGTGCCCTGGGAAAGGCTTCTGCGTCCACTCACTGTTACAGCACTAGGCGGCACTCAGCTTTCAGGCAGTCTGAGGAGCACTGCACAGGTCTGTTAGACTAGTCACTGTGGGCCTCACTCACCAGGTTCCCCTCACTGAACGAGCTCTGTCTAGGATTTCTTTCACGTAGCTAGTGACAACTGTATGTATAATATATATGGACAGGACTGACTTGCAGGTGGGGTTACTTCCACATCCACTAACTATTAAAGCACTGGGTATAGAGAAGCTTCTGAGCAGCCTGAGAACATGAGTTTCACGGTTCCTTTCATTAGCTTACTATATGCATCACTTAATTTGTATAATTTGCTTTCGCTGCAAAACACCGTGCCAAATACTTCTTTCATATAGCTTGTAACAAATTTGTATATCTCTAGAATGGGAACTAGTTTTTAACATGGAGACCTAGGTCTTTCACATGCATTTTTTCCCCTAGAAACAATACTGTGTAGCTTCTAAGCAGTTTGTGAAACCCCGCTTTGTTATAGATCTGTTAAATATTCACAGCGTGTATCGCTCACTGTGTATAACTTCCTTTTTACTGAAAGAAACTGGGCCAAAAATTTGTGTAATATAGTTTGTGGCAATTGTGTAAATAATACTTAGAACAGGGGGATAAGGTTTTATGCAGAAAGAAAGACTTTCCAGTTCATTTGCTGTTGGAGCACTGGGCTTATTTAAGCTTATTAATAGCCTTAAAATCTCCAGTTTCACTGTTCTGTTAAACAATTCACTGCATGCGTGACTCACTTTTTATTTCTTTTCACTAAATTAACAACGTGCAAATAATTTCTTCCATATATATAGTAACAACCTCTCTAGGTATTTAATATGTGAATAAGACTTTATATGCAGATGAAAAGGCTTTCATATATTTGCTCTTGGAACGTGGGATTCTTGCAGCTTTTAATGTAACTGCAGAACACTAGTGTTACTGGTCTGTCTGTTGAGCTGTTCCCTGAACACTAGTGTTACTGGTCTGTTGAGCTGTTCCCTGCATGCGTCACTCACTACAGAGCTCCCTTTCACTGAATGGACGCTGTGCCAAAGATTGCTTTCACGTTGCTCATATCAGACATCTCTATGTAACCACTTTATTTACAAGTCTTCACGTGCAATGGAAGGGCTTTGAAACTCATTGGCTGTAAGGACACAGGGCTTAACAGGGCTCCTCTCTATCCTTAGATTATAAAATAATAGGCTTTTACAATTTTTTTACTACATTCATCACACACTGGGTTAATAATTTTTCTCTCTGAAAGGACACTGTACCAATTTTTTTTAACAAATTGTTTGTTTAAAACATCCATATGTAGATTTAATATGGGAACAGGACTTTAATTGCAGATAAAATGCTTTAGCAACCATTCAGTGTTAGAACACCGGGCCTGACACAGCTTCTCAGTCGCGCAGAGACACCAGCTCTACAGGCCTGGTAAACAGCTCACGGTGTTGCTCGTTTATTGGATGTACCCTCCTTTCGTTGAAAGAACACTGAGCCAGCGTTTTCTTACATATATCTTGTAATGAACAACTATATATTTAATACAGGAACCTCATAAAGATGTTGCAGGCAGATTGAAATCTTTTCACACCCATTTGCTATTAGATAACTTTCCTTAGCACAGCAGATAAGTGGCCTTTGGAAAACTAGTGTTACACACCTGTTAGTGGACTGATGACACGCATCACTACCTTTGTCTAATGCCTTGCTCTGAAAGAACACCTTGCTGAAAATGGCTTTAAAATAGCTTGTAAAAAATATCTACGTATATATATCTAATATGGGACCAAGAGTTTATATGCAGATGGAAAGGCTTTCACATCCATTTCAGTGCTAGAAACACCAGCTTAGTGAAGCTTCTACCTAGCCTTAGAAAGACCTGTGTCACAGGGCTCCTGATCAAGTCACCACATGCATCACTCACCGTGTATAAAAATTCTTTCACTGAAAGAACACTGTGCCAGGACACTTTAACATAGCTTTTTACAAAATATTTTATTTACGTGTTATTGTATTATTTAATTATTTTATTTTGTTGGGGGCAGGGGGAGTAATTCAATTGATTTATTTTTAGAGGAGGTACTGGGGGTTGAATCCAGGACCTCATGCATGCTAAGCATGCGCTCTACCGCTTGAGCTATGCCCTCCCCTGATACAGCTTTTGAAGTCATCTGCATATATATCAAATATCAGAAAAGAGTTTTAAAACATTTTATTGAAGTATAGCTGATGTACAGTGTTGTATTAGTTCTGATGTACAGCATAGTGATTCAGTTAGACATATATATTCTTTTTCATTGCAGGTTACTACAAATCACTGAATATAATTCCCTGTGGTATACAGCAGGACCTTATTTTTTATCTATTCTGTACATAATGGTTTGTATCTGCCAACCCCAAACTCCCAATTTATCCCTCCCTCCCCCTTCTCCCCCCTTTAACCATGTTTCTTTTCTACATCTATGAGTCTTTTTGCTTTGTAAATAAGTTCATTTGTGTTATTCTTTTAGATTCCACATATAAGTGATATCATATTTGTCTTTCTCTGTCTGATTTACTTTACTTAGTATGATAATCTCCAGATCCACCTGTGTTGCTGTAAATGGCATTATTTCATTCCTTTTTATGCCTAAGTAATATTCCATTGTGTGTGTGTGTGTGTGTGTGTGTGTGTGTGTGTGTGTGTGTGTATACACACACCACATTTTCTTTATCCATTCATCTGTTGATGGACATTTAGGCTGCTTCCATGTCTTGGCTGTCGTAAACAGTGCTGCTATGAACATCGGGGTGCATGTATCTCTTTGAATTAGAGTTTCCTCTGGATATATGCCCAAGAGTAGGATTGCTGGATCATATGGTAAATCTTTTTAGTTTTTTAAGGAACCCTCATACTATTATCCATAGTGGCTGCACCAATTTCCATTCCCAACAACAGAGTAGGAAGATTTCTTTTTCTCCACACTCTCTCTAGCATTTATTATTTGTAGACTTTTTAATGATGTGGTGTGAAGTGATACCTCATTATAGTTTTGATTTGCATTTCTTGAATAATTAGTGATGTTGAGCATCTTTTCATATGCCTGTTGGCCATCTGTATGTCTTCTTTGGAGAAATGTCTATTTAGATCTCCTGCCCAAGTTTTGATTGGGTTGTTTGTGTTTTTGATATTGAGCTGCACGCGGTGCTTGTATATTTGTATAATCCCTTACCAATCGCATAGTCTGCAAAAATTTTCTCCCAGTTCCCAGGTTGTCTTTTCTTTTTGTTTATGGTTTCCTTTGCTGTGCAAAAGCTTTTAAGTTTAACTGGGTCTGATTTGTTGGAATTTTACTTGCAGACAGAGATGGTTTCACACCCATGTACTGTCAGAACACTGGGCTTAGCACAGCTTCTGGGTAATCTTAGGAACACTATTGTTACTGCTCTGTCAAACAGTTCACTCCATAGAGCAACCACTGGGTATGATTTTCCTTCACTGAAAAATTTCTTACATACAGCCTGTAACACATATCTGTATCTATCATATAGCTAAGAAAAAAATTAGAAAAAAAAAATAAAAGCAAACTGACTCTTCCCTGCCCCTTCCTGCCCAGCCATATAGAAGTGCTTCTCCTCTTCCTTCTGGTCCCTCAGTTCTGCACGGCACTCACGCCAGCACCTGTAACCCTGGACTGACCGCACTCACCGCTGGCACACCTGCCTCCCCTACTAGACCTTGAACTTCTGCTGTTACTCATCCCTCACACCTATGTCCATTACATGACCAAGCTCCCTGCATCACAGACGAGTGATTAGTAAGTGACTTGCTTTCCCATCAGGACCGTGGGCAAGGGGAGGGAAATACAGCCTCCCGTATTCCCTCTTTTCAAGCACAGTCCGCGTGGTTTCTGGAACACATTAGTGTAAGTGTGGGCAAGGATATGATTTCTGCACCAGTCCCTGACCCATCGACAGTCCTCTAGAGACACGAGATGACAGGACTGGAGCTCCGAGCCTGGGATGCCTCCTGGGTACACGTAGAAGGCTCACCCAGGTGGAGACAGCTTTCTGGCCACCACAGGCACTTAGCAGTTCAAGAGAAAGAGCAAACCCCTGGTCACTCGGGGAGGCACTGTCAGCATCTCAGCGGCCCCCTGTTCTCCTCTGTTTTCTCTCACAGAGATGGTCTGCACTCTAAGCAGGCAGATCTGAGGACAGAGAAGAAAGCCACGAGACCTGAATCTTCCCCGCGATTCTCAGACCTGTCAGCCGTGCAGCCCCACACGTCAACCTGGGGCTGACCAGCCACCCACCTGTAAATGCGCAGTGGTCTAAGATAAGAAGAGAGAATGCTTTTTCCCCAGAGTCAAAACTAAGACAGCTTTGGCTACTGATTCTCATGAGGGAAATATTATCACAAGTTTACTTATAAGGAAATGAATATCATAGAATTTTTAAAAAGTAATTAATCCTTGACATTCAAAGTCACTCAGTTTCTTCCCTGATGCCAAATGCTAGGAGAACCTCCAGTGTTTTGACCCCCTTCCTAAACATCTGTGCCAGCCTATCTTCATTTTTACGCCAACTTTAATCAAACTAAGTGATTTCAACATATAGTTATGAAGACCAATGCTTTTCACGTCCTTCTGACCTCTTATTGCCTCTGCTGATCAAGACTCCAATCCCCGGTTACCCCAAATACCTGCTTATCCCAAATACCTGCTTATCCCATAGCTGAATGTAGCCAGGTCCTTACCCCCGTCAGGGTGGCAGACATCCTGATGGCTTGCACACGTCTCTGGCTCCGCACTCCCTCTTATAATTGTGTCATTAGTCTACACCTCGTAAGTATTTCAGATCGTCTCCATATCCTTTGATTTTTAAGTAATCTGTATTTCCCTCACTTTTCACAAGAGAAGTCACCTGACACACAGGTTAATCAGATAAGTTGAGGAAATTCTTCAGCTCACTGTTAGAAGATCTGAAAATATTTTTTCCCTCAAACCCTGCACTATTTACTCCTGATCTGACAGGAAAATTGAAGAATCGTATCTATCCTGGCGCATTCTTATTTCTCCAATTGTATCCTTTTCTTTCCTGCATTCTTGGGAACTTCATAGAAGTGAATACAAGCTAAGTATTCTTTAACTTGGTGTTAGAATATGAACACGTTAGACCCCTCAAATCTTCCTTGAACATCAGGCATCAGCATAAACACCATTCCTTACACAGAGTTGCTCTGAAGCCCACAGTCTGAGAGACTGCAGCTAAAATCCATTTAAAATATGGATCCTCTTGCTGCAAATTCTCTGCAGACCTGGTGACAGTCCTGTAAACAGTGAAGCCTCCGGCCAAAGGCATCAGGGTTACTTTGGGAGGCATTTAGGACAGTAGCAGGATGAAAGGAGTCATCAGCTAAAGGAACTGCACCTGTCTCTAAATAGTTACCCTCACGAGGAGAAGCTGTGTTGCGGAGAGTATTTCTTGATTAGTTTTCTCTCTAAAGTGGGGGCGCCACTGTATTGCTCATGTGCAGTGTGGCCACCACTGCTGTCCTGTCGCCCTGGAGAGAAGCGGGCTCTTCTGTCTGTGCGCGACTGTGGGTTGGGTGGGAGGGGGTTGCAGGTGAATGGCTGGGGACTCACGCCTGGTGTAACTAGCAATATTGTAAAAGACTAGATTCTCATGGCTTCTTTCTCTTTCCTCAGCTGCATCTGCTCTGTTTTCAGAGCGCCCCTGCGTGAGAATACAGAGGAGGCCCCCTGGTGCTGAGTGCCTGGCGATGACACTACAGGTGAGAGGGGACTTGTCTTACTCCGGAATTAGTCCATCTTTTGCCAAATGGTCAGATTTTCCTTTTGGCCTGAATCTTCTGACGGCACCCAGGACGTATGAGTGCCAGTTACAGCCACCACCCTGTCAGTCCCGCGGCAGCTCAGGAGCCGATGTGAAAATAGTGCCCCCGCTGACGTTTATACGCAGTTGTTCCGGCCCCCACAAGGCGGTGGGACAGCTTTTCTTTCTGTTTTTAAATCCACTCCCTGGGCTCACTGGAGAGCTAGTCTCCCCGTTCATCATGTGAGTGACCGCAGTGGCCTTGGGCACGTGGTGACACAGCAGAGATGAGTGAGACAAGTTTCTGGACCAGTGGAGAGGCAAGCGCTTCGTCTGGTGAGCCCAGTCACAGGTGTGGGGTAGGGTGGGGGCTAGGGAAGGGAGAGAAATGAGGACTCAGTTATTCTTCCTGATTTTAAACTTATTAATGTTTTTATAGACTCTACTTGAACATTTTGATAGCTTCAATGAAAGATAAATAATATTCCATTCCCAGACTTGTTCACAGTAACTCTGTTTCCCTCTGTGTTCTTAATCTTTGTTCACATTTGAAAATTGGATGCAATGTCTGCAGATGATTATTTTCTGAATTTTGACTGTGGGTAGTAGTGGACAATAAAAGGTAGGGTCCTGCTCAGCAACGTGACAGACTGGGACGCTCCAAGCTCCCACCCCGCCCAGTAACATCAACAGAACCACCAGCACCTGTCTGAGCCAGCTGGGGCCACCAGCCCAGAGGATCCAAAAATGGCAACAATTGTCTCTTTTCTGCTCCCACCCCTGCTGCTCTGGCAGGAGTACCAGTGAGCCCTGGGCAGAGGTATGTGTGTGTGTGATTTCTCCCTTCTTCCTGCCACCCCGGGGCTTGCTGAGGGGGTCTCCGCGCTTCATGAGAACAGTGGCCATGAGGCTGCCAAGGGGCCTGCGGCCTCTGTTGGCCTTGTGACTTTGGGAGTTGAGTGCACATAAGGTTTGTACAATGGGTCCAGGTGCACGGATATGGCTGCTCTCTTGGCTTGTACCTGCTGTGTGGGGGGAATGTCCTTCCTGGGGAAAGCACCTCAGGGGCATGGAGAGAAGGGCTGCACTTGTGTAGGCTGCGGCCACCAGCCCCCGGCTTGGGCACTGGGGGCAGCTGAGTGAATCGGCAGGGGCTCCCAGGATGAGGGAAGAGGTTGAGGATGTAGAGAACCCAGGCCTGCAGAATTGAGGTCCAGCTTGCCCCCAGTTGTCTCTGGTGGAGCAGAGAGGTTAAGGGGCTGAGACGCCAACTGCCTGCCTGGGGACTGCAGTCGGAGGGGGCAGAAGAGCGGGAGGTGTGGCCCCCCTTTGTTTCTGAAGACACTGTCTCTTCTGGCTCCTGACACAAGCATGTAGAGAAGCCTGTAGTCTTGTTTTCCACAATGCCATGACTATTCTAATTCCTTTGTCTTTCCGTGTAAGTTTCTTTAAAGTTAAATAAATGTTTTCTTTAAAAATACCACTGGAAGTTCTATAATTTTCTGTTTTCATTTAATAGTTCATCATCAGCATTTCCATGTCAGTACCTCATTTGAAATATACAAATTAATCAAAACACAAACTGATACTATTACACTGTGTGGACGTACTGGAATTTACTTATTTGGTTTCTCTTAATGGCTATACTTTCAAAATGTTCTGTTAGTATAGTAAGTAATACTGATATCAATATTCTTATTACACATATATTTGCACAAATTTTCCCCACACCCATTTGCTGTCATTTGTCTTTGCTTGTGGTATATGTAAAGATCAAGTTTGCTTCAAGTGTATGTAGTCAAGTTTATCAATCATTTCCTCTAGCACTTCTGGGCTCTTTAAAAATGCTTCAGAAAGATCTCCACTCTGAAATTATAGACTAGAAATTGTACATCCATGTTTCCTTCCAGTACTTTCAGTTTCACTTTTACAGTCCATGCAGCCAAAGCCCACGCAGAATAGTCAAGTCCACCTGGGTGCCCCACAGCATCTCCTGCCACTCTGGGAAACCCAGGCCAGGTGCTCTGAACTGCTGGTGTCCCTGGGAAATTTCACATCATTTTCAGGACTGGGAACCAGCCAGCACTGGCCTGGGAATCCCGTGGGGAGTCAGACCTTCCCTGTTACCATCCATAGCGGGGCAGCAGGCCTCTTGAAAACCTCTCCAGTTCCCCTTCTGCCTCGGTCACACCGTGCCAACCCAGAGCTCTGAAGTAGACACCCTGGGGCTGAGATACGAGATACACAATAGGATTTGGGCTGGGATGAGGTCAGGTGTCAGGGTGACCCCTGTGCACAATTTCTCTATCAACTTAAGTGTATGTGATTGCAGATGATGAAGGAAGGTTTTAGCATGCAGGGTAGGAACCTCTTCTACCCTGACCAACAACCTGCAGCAACCAACCTGGAAAGACAGACCGCAAATTCTGCAGTAAGAGTCTCTAATGGTCAGGGTTTAATCAGTGACTGACAGCTTCCTTATGTTTAATCCTCCTTTCTATTTAAAACCAAATGGGGGAAGCTTAATATGTTCTTCTAAGCATCAAGTAGGATACCCATCTTCTACAGGTTTGTCTCCTGATGTAGATTTCCCATGGGCAACCCCACCGGTGGCTGCTGCTGGCATCACCGCTCTTCTGTCATCCCCGTCTTTTGGGAAGCTATTAACTGCCATCTTGTTTGCTTCTTCTTGTCTCTGTTCTCTTTCAAGCCACTCTTTTGGTTTTTCCCGTTGTGAAACTTCTGTTTGACAAGTGTAGTAGTATTTTTTTCCCAGAAGAGCTAATATGCTCAGACCAGTCACCTGCAGAACCATACGGTGCATTGGAAGCTTTGCTTGGATCATTGCTTGGATTAGAAGAATGTGGATTTGAACTATGAAGAGCACCGTGGTCATGAATTTTCTTCTAGAGAATAAACTGGTCCCACCATCCCTCTCTCTAACTTTGAATATGCACATTTTTGGCCTTACTCTGACCTGTGCTGTCACTGTATTTGTTTTCAGGACTATCAGATCTCTGCAATATTTTATCTGGTTGTGAAGGATCTGTGGTGTCTCGCATTTTTTCACGTCTATGGTCACCGCTTCTGGGGTGACTCTTCAATGAGTAAGTGCTGCCTTGGGCTGTGATGGCCTCAATGCCCTCCTGTGAGCGTGTGGCGGGGAGCGGGGAGGGGGCCCCCAGAGCAGGTGGGTGGTGGGGGAGCATCAGCACCTCCTCATTACTGGCGCCGGGCCCCTGGGCCATCTCCCTCCCCCAACACTACGCTCACTCTGGAGCCCGGGCAGCAGCGAACGGGGGGGGGGGGGGGGGGGGGCGGGTGCAAGACAACACGGGCCGGCTCGGCTCAGCCCGGTGGAGAGCGACTGCCTCCCAGGCCAGCAGCTGCCTCCTGGGTCTCTTCCTCCTCCCTGGGCTGCCTCTTCCCCTCCTCCTCCCGCCACCGCCACCACCGCTCAGGGTCCTTCTCCTCCTCCTCCTCCTCCTGCCGCCCCCACCCCTGGTGCCACCACCACCGCTCCACCAACTACATCCGGGCTCTTAGCAGGCTTTTTGATAAATTGTCAAGCTCAGTAGTCCACTTATATAATGATTTAAATTTGCAGTTTAAAATACAACAAATTAAATGTAGCCAAATGGTATTGGAAATGAAGAGCAAGGTTGGAAAGCTTATGGCACCTAATTTCACAGTTTGCTAGAAAACTACAGGGATCAAGACAGTGTGGTGTTAGCATAAGGATGTGCATAGATTAGTGAAACAGAATACAGTCTAGAAATGTGTGAACACATACGTGGTCAGTTTATCTTGACAAAGGGATCAAAGTATTTCAGTGGCCGTGAGGGGGAGATGACCCTTTCAACAATTGGTGTTGGACAAATTGGACATCCAGAAAAAAGTGAATTTTGACCATTACTTCACACCACATATAAAAATTAATATTGAAAGTTGAACATTGACCTAAAGTTTAGACATAAAACCATGAGACTTCTTGAAGAAAACACAGGGGAGATATCTGTAGACTTAAGTACACATACAGTTCTTAGAACATAAACAGCATGAACCATGGAAGAAAAAGATAATAAACTAATCTATAAAAATTAGGTAAAGGTATTGTAGGGGAAGTAAAAAGTAAGCCTCACACTGGCAGGAAACAATTGCAGGACTAGATATACTAAAGGACTGGTATCCAGAATGTATAAAGAATTCTTACAACTTAGTGCTAAGAACAAACAACCCAAAATAAAAACGGGCAAAGGATTTGAATAGACACTTCATCCAAAAAGGTATCTAAATGACAAATAAACAAAATTGTTCCCAATGTCACGGGACAGTAAGGAAATGAACACACACCCAACTGAATGCTTAAAATTACAAAGACTTAGAATCCTGAGTATTGGCAAGGATGCAGAGTGTTCTTGTGAAGACAAACGAAAACTTGTCTACACATATGCTTTTAGCTTACTTATACGCTAATGATCATGGCAGAAGTATTCATAATAGGTCCAAAGTGGAAGTGACCCAAATGCCCATCGAATGGTAAATGAATAAGCAAGTCATAGCATATCATACAATGGAAAAGCATCAAACACTTAAAAGGAACAAACTCCTGATGTAGGCAGCAGTGTGGAAGAATTACAAGTGGGCGATACTAAGTAGAGGAAGCCAGACTGAAAGTAATCCCCCTGAGCAAATAAAAAGCCCTCCGAAAAACAGCATGGAGTATGACTGTCTTCATAAAAAGCATGACCCATGGAAGAAAAAGATAGTAAACTAGCCTTTATACGATTAGATCAAGACAGTGTGGAAGTAAAAAGCCTGCACTGGGAGGAAATGTGCATGTGGACTGCAGAAATGGCAGCTGTGTATGCGACTGTGCAAGTGGCAATGCGGAAATAAGCTAGGATGGCTTTTCTATTTAATTAAAAATTTTCCTTGCTTCATTCTTAATAATCCAAATCGATTATTTGCAGATCTCATTATGTTCTTTTACTTGGTAAAAATGTTTTCAGTATTAATGGCCAGCAGCCTAAAGTTAAAATAGATCATTTTCCCTCGAATATTTGATCTGTTTTTTGTCACACGTCCGTAACCACCTCTAATCATCACTAGGGGGCTCACATTATGCTAACAAAGTAATTGGTTTGACTAACGTTTAGTTTCTTGGGGTTCATCCTAACAACCGAAACTGATTTGTGAGAACACATCTCAAGTCCCAGATTTGGTAGATGGAGGGGAACTTTTGTTCTCTGACGAGTTATTCACGTCCATGTCTCTTACCTATTTGTAAAAACTGGCCTTCCCTGGTCATGCATCGCCTGCTCTGGCGGACTTGCCAGAAATACATGTTATCAGACCCAGAGTGGTTGTTAGAAAATGCTGAGGGATTAAAAATCACTCCTGCTAGAAAGTGAAAAACACATATTCTACTTAAAGTATGTCAGGGTTCTTTCACATAGAAGTTTGTCACATTACAGGATATTTTAGTTTGGAAAATTAGTTCCAGTAATTACTTCTTTGCAAAACTAATTCCTATTTTGGAAAATTAGACTCAATAATTACTTCTTATTAAAAATAAATCTTGCTATTTAATGTGAGCCACCCTAAGAGAAGTGAATAAGCCTCATTATGTGTTTTTGCCATTATTCTTAACAGTGTCAAAAATAAGTCCTGGAAAACAAAATCACATTGAAAATTAGTCTTAAAATGACTGTAGCTAAGAATAGCTTTGTTTTTCAAATGCAAAATGGGTTGATAAAGTTTGATAATCATTTTAATCTTTATATTTACTGCTGACTTTATTTTAATTTCTAGTTCTAATTCAGATTTCATTATATGATTAAAGAAAAAAGTGTGCATCACTTCTAATAAATGACCTAACACTTGATTTTGAAATTAAATTCAGTTATAAGAAAAAATTAGAACTTAATATTTTTATTCCTAAAAAGCAATTCAATATACAATTCTAAATACCTGGCCTAGAAAATTAATCAGAAATTGGGAAAATGGTTAAAGTAGAAGCGTGACCATTAAAACATTATTTATTATAGTGAGTAACTGTAGAGGCATAAATTAGTGAAACAGAATACAGTCTAGAAATGTGTTAGAGAAAAAGTTGAATAAATTAAATTATGATATTTTCATGTTATGAAATGATACGCAATCATTAAAATCCGGTTTTGAAGCAGTTTTCATGATTTGAATATGCTTAGCATATAGCATTAAGTAAAATTTCAATAAGCAGAATATGAAATTATATTTACACTATAATTCTAATTACATACCCATAAAGAGACATGCACACACCTGTCAGACACGCACAAATAGAAACACGCACACACAGGAAGAAGACCAGGACACTATACACTACAGCATTTTTTTAAAGTAGTACTTTGCATTTGTCCTTATTTCCTGAATTCTCTTGACTTGGAATCTGAATCATAGAGACAGTACTTTCCATTCACCTTTATTTCCTCCTAAGCTTGCTTCACTTAGCATATCTGTATGCCTATATGCCTCTCTAATGGAGAAATCAATAAAACATTAAATCAACTTCCAAATCATTAGTTATTTAAAAAATTCCAAAGTTGATTATGTAAAGAAATATGTAAGAAGTAGTCTTTACCACAATTTTCAAATATTTAATGCAGTTTTTTAGCCTAAGTTATACCAAAACAAATTCTACAAGATTCCAGTGGTAAAATGTTAATAAATTAGTATTCAAAAATTTATTTGATGGATCAGACAAAATTCTGTAGAAAAGAAATTTAAGGAACAAATGTTCTGAGTAATTGAGATGAATGAGGTAAAACATAACACGGAAGGGAGTGCCTGTCTCGTCTCTGGGAAGTCTGATGAGCTCCCATAAGTTACCCTCACTCGGGATAATAATAAAAACTAGCACGTACATGTTGCGCTTGCCGTGTGCCCAGCACTGTTCTAAAGCCTTTTACAAATATGAATTCATTTAAATTCTCAAGACAATCCTGGAAGGTAGTTATTACCATCAACTTTTTACAGAGTGGTCAAACTGAGGCACAGATAGGTCAAGTATTTTGGTCACCAGCTGTGGCAATTGTGGAGTCAGGGTTCCAGACCAGCCAGGCTGCCTTCAGAGCCTGCGCTCTTGACTCTCACACATACTGCCTCAGAGGAGAACTGGTCTCAGTGCTAGGGCATGTAAGAAAAGGACATGAATCAGGGTTAAAATTGTCCCAAGTTTGTATTTTGGAGACACATTGATCAGTTACCATCCCTTTCTTTTACTTTGTATGCATTTATTTCTGAAAAATGTAATCTCTTTTAAAGATGTCTTCATTTAATAGCAGTAGTAATAGTAACAGTGATAACATTTACTAAGAGCTCTGCAGACGGATGTCTTCTGCACTGTTCCCATGACAACTCAGAAACAGCCATGGAGGGGCCTGGTCTGCTCCCTGCACTGGGGGTGTCACTGACTGATAAGCCCGGCTTCCTTCCACTCTTTCGGGTCCACTGGGGGAGCTCACACCAGGTCACGCTGTTCCTAGTCCACGCCTGCTGCACTGAAGTCCTAGGGTCTTCCTGCCCAGTTCAGGAATGGGCAGACTTCACTTGGGCATTCCCTGCTGACCTGGCCACGAATTTCGGATTTGGGCAGAAGGCACCCAATGAGGCTTTTCTCCCCAACATTTCCTTCACTCTCTCCTTTCATGTGCTCAGACCTGCGTTTTAGCAGACGGCGCCCCGCATTATGCTCTCTCCCCAACCACCCTTCACTGGTGTTTCCCCTCGGAAGGTTCTTGGCATTTGCTCCTTGGAGGATCCAAGAAAACATAAACCCTATGAAGTAGGTCCTATCACAGAGAAAGCAGCTGAGTTACGGGAAGATTTAAGAAACCATTTCACAGTTTACAGGAAGCGGTGGGGCTGGGGTTTGACCTGAGGCAATTTGATATCAAAAGTAGTTTTCTTATTGACATCAAAATGTAACAAAAGAGCTGAGAGATAGAATCATCACTGTTTTCTGCTGCCTTTCCTCCTCCCCTCTTCCTCCCCTCCCCCTCCTCCCCCCTACTCCCCTTTCTCCACCCCTCCTCCTCCCTCTTCCGCCTTTCTCCTCCTTTTTCTTCTCCCTCTTACTCTCCTCCTCCATCTCATTCTTTTATCCCCTACTCTTTTTGTTTGTTTGTTTGGGGGGGGTTGTTGTTGTTGTTTACATTTTTTTAATTGAGTTATAGTCATTTTACAATGTTGTGTCAAATTCCAGTGGAGAGTACAATTTTTCAGTTATACATGAAAATGCGTATATTCATTGTCACATTTATTTTCGCTGTGAGCTACCACAAGATCTTGTATATATTTCCCCGTGCTATACAGTAGAATCTTGTTTATCTATTCTACAAATTTTGAAATCCCAGTCAGTCCCTTCCCACCTCCTGCCCCCTTCGCAACCACAAGTTTGTATTCTATGTCTATGAGTCTGTTTCTGTTTTGTATTTATGTTCTTTTTTTTTTTTAGATTCCACATATGAGCGATCTCATATGGTATTTTTCTCTTTCTGGCTTACTTCACTTAGAATGACATTGTCCAGAGACATCCATGTTGCTGCAAATGGCATTACATTGTTGTTTTTATGGCTGAATAGTATTCCACTGTACAAATATACCACCTCTTCTTTATCCAGTCATCTGTTGATGGACATTTATGCTGTTTCCATGTCTTGGCTATTGTAAATAGTACTGCTATGAACATTGGGGTGCAGATGTCTTTCTGAAGTAGGGTTCCTTCTGGATATATGTACAGGAATGGGATTACTGGGTCATATGGTAAGTCTAGAACACTCCCTTACACCATATACAAAAAAAAATTCAAAATGGATCAAAGACTTAAACATAAGACAAGATACAATAAACCTCCTAGAAGAAAACATAACCAAAAACATTATCTCACATACATCTCAAAAATATTCTCCTAGGCCAGTCTACCCAAGCAATAGAAATAAAAGCAAGAATAAACAAATGGGACCTAATTAAACTTACAAGCTTCTGCAGAGCAAAGGAAACCATAAGTAAAACAAAATGACAACCTACGGAATGGGAGATTTTTGCAAACAATGAAACTGACAAAGGCTTGATCTCCAGAATATATAAGCAGCTCATCTGACATAATAAGAAAAAAAACCAAACAAACCAATCCAAAAATGGGCAGAAGACCTGAACAGCAATTCTCCAAGGAAGACATACAAATGATCAATAGGCACATGGAAAAAATGCTCAATATCACTAATTATCAGAGAAACGCAAATCAAAACTGCAATGAGGTATCACCTCACACCAGTCAGAATGGCCATCACTCAAAAGTCCACAAATGACAAATGCTGGAGAGGCTGTGGAGAAAAGGGAACCCTCCTACACTGCTGGTGGGAATGCAGGTTGGTGCAGCCACTGTGGAAAACAGTATGGAGATTCCTCAAAAGACTAGGGGTAGACTTACCATATATCCCCTACTCTTACTTCTCCCACAAGCTGAGTCTACACTAGCAAGTCCTGTGTCCTGCGCGCTCTGCAACTTGGCCTTGGGTCTATTCCCTCCTCCCTCCTCCCTCCCTTTCCCTCCCTTTCCCTCCCTTCCTCTTCCTGACTTCCTTCCTCCCAGCATTTGTTTTGTTCTGCCCTGTGAGGAGGAGCACCAAAGGTTTGTAGTAGAAAACATGCTGCCTTACTTTGTGTATGTTGTGCATTTATAGAGTGTTGAAAATTTACAGTGTGTTGTATACATGAGGAAAATTTTGGTGCAAAAATGTAACAAAATCATAATTATGATGAAATATCAGCCAAATGTCAGATCGATGGGCTGGACTTTCTTGGGCAAGTCACTTTCTTTGCTAGATTTCCCTTCATTTGTTCCCTACATTTGCTCCAAATAATGCCTGTGGTTCCTTCCACTTCTCAGATTACAGGTTCCTACAAACAAATTTCTCTTTGTTTTCTATGAATCTGTGATCAATTAAAACTTTTCTGAACCTTTTAAAACCACGTTGACAGCTGTCTTTAAAAGGCAAGACCTCAGTCAGGAATTGCCCAGTTTGCACATTTGCAATTTGCACACGTGGCAGCCGTCGTTTGGTGAAGCGCCGTCAGGGCAGGCCAGCAGCAGCACACAGACCACAACATGCTGAGGCAGGAGCCCTGCAGCGCCGCTGAGGTCACGGGCGCCACAAGCTGCCAGGCTCCCCGAGGGCATCCACTGGAGCTGCTGAAAGCCCGCCTCTAGGGGACCCCCAGCCCCCCCGCTGTGCTCTCAGGCTGCTCCCCATGTCGGGGCTCCTGCCTGCCGAGGGTGCATCATCTCCCTATGAAGCCTGATTTACAGACGCGTCTTCCTGTAATGTCACACTGTGGTGTCACAGAGCCAACGGGACCGCAGCCTCGTAACACACAGAATCTCTTCTTGGGATCCCACCACATAGTGGGCTGTAAAGCCAACAGAAAAACAAAAACAAAGTCATGTCATGTTATTCAAGAAATAGAAGCAAATGCTATTTTCAAGTTTCCTACAGAAAGGCCAGTTTGCCATCTGACAAATGCTTGCTTCTGCTTACCAGGGTGTGTCACCCAGATGACATATTTATGTGAGAGAGAGTGTGCAAGTCTGCACAGTCTCATGGGACAATCTCTAGGCGCTCAGCATCCTGAAGGCAGGGCAATGCGTTCAGAAACAGAGTGAAATATTTTGATTTTTGTTTCATTGTAGAAAAATGATATCTAAAAAATACTATGATTTGCTTCTCTACTGAAAGCTTTTGTTGAATAGAAGGTTCACTGGAAATTTTAAACGACGGAACTAGAACAAAGTGTGTGATAAAAGCAAAGGGTGAGATATTTTATTCTGCCAAAAACAAAAGCAAAGAGTACCTGACTCTCCACAGGCCTGGATTAAATGTGTGTGTTATTTCAGAAATATCTGAATTACAGTAAATATTACACAAATTCACTACCAAGAAAATACAGGTTGAAGGTCACATGCTAGTGTATGGCAAATTTTGTTCTATTTTGAAGAAAACATTTCAATGATCACAGTGGTTTTATATGTAGAATCAGATAATCCTGAACCCATCGTTCAATATACTCAGGTTTGTGTCATTGAAAGCCAGTAAAACATTTGAAGGAAGAAGCCATCCATTGGCCAGCTCCTGCTTCTGACCTGACATTCATCACACCACGTCCCTGCACGCTAGGTCTGCACTCACACCACCCTGTCGGAGCAGGCAAGTCTCAGGGAAGGAGCCATCAGCATTACCGTGACAGGCTGCAAAGAGAAGACAGATCTGTGGCCGGGAAAATGTTCTAATAGTCCTGATAGGCTTGTTATATACAAATAGCCTCCAGGTGGGAACTCTGCCACGAAGTTTTAGAAAAGGATGTTTTCTGATTGGCACGTGTTCCGTTCGGCATCACAGCGTTTGATCTTGACAACAACTCTGCAGGCCGTAAAAAGGATTTCTGTGAAGCTACAGCACAGTTCCTGGTACATCATATGCCGTGAAAACACTACCGGCACCATTATGACTCCAATTTTGAGAATGAAGACACTAAGATTCAAAGTAGTTGTAACTTAAACAAGGCCACATGACTCATAGGTGAAATAGCCGAGTCCAGGACCTCAGCCCCCCGACGTCAGGCACAATGTTCTTCCCATCACCCCTCTAGCTGTCCTGCTGCTCCACAGCTGCACTGGGTGACACTGAACAAGTCATGGTCTCATTGTGAGTAATGCGTACTGACTCTAGAGGTGAAGTAATTTTGAGAAATTACCAAAATTAATAGCTTGCATGGCATAATATTAATGCCACTATTAATGAAGCAAAATTAATTATTTTCAATCTATGCTTATTTACTATGTGCCAATTTTTGTGTTAAGCTCAAAAAACGAGCTTGAGATTAAATACACATATACACACATACACAGAGGCATTTGCAATTAGAAACGTAAGGCAGAAGAACTAAGTAGACCTTTTTCCAATGAGGACGTCAGAGTGGCCAGCAGCCACAAAGAAAGATGTTCTACACCATCCATCTGCAGGGAAATGCAAATCAAAACCACAATGAGCTGTCACCTCACACCTGTAGAATGACTGTCATCAAGAAGACAAGAGACAACAGGCGCTGGTGAGGATGGGGTGAAAAGGGAAACTCAGACACTGTTGGTGGGAATGTAAATTGGTCCAACCACTATGAAGAACAACATGAAGTTCCTCAAAACATTAAAAATAGATCTGCCGTAGAAGCAAGCGATCCCCCTTGTGGATATATACCGAAAGGAGATGAAAACAGTGTTTTGAAGAGATACTTGCACTCCCTGTCTATTGCAGTATTAACTCACAATAGCCAAGACATGCAAACAGCCTAAATGCCCGTCAGTGGGTGAGTGGATAAAGAGATGTGGCGTGTATACACAGTGGATGGTTACTTAGCCATGAGAAAGGAGGACATCCTGCCATTCGCAATGACATGGATGACCCTCGAGCACATTATGCTAAGTGAGGTAAGTCAGACAGAGAAAGACAAGTACTGATATCACTTATAGGTGGAAAATAAAAAAATCAAACTCATAAAAAATAGAGTAAAATGGTGGCTACCACAGGATGGGGGTAAAATTGATGTTGTTTTAGGGTAGAAACATGCAACAAGTAGTAAATAAGCCATGTGATCTAATGAACAGTATAGTGAATGCTGACAACAGTATTTACTATATTTATGCAACAGGATAAATAGCACTACAATAGAAACAATATTACAATATATATATGTATCAAAGTAACATGTTGTACACCTTAAATTTACAAAATCTTTTATGTCAAACATGTTCAATAAAATGTATGTAAGATAGAAACATTTCTAGTGTATTAAGAGAATAGCATAATTTTTAAAAATCACTTTTGTTTTACCACTTATATAGTATCTCTAAATATAGAAAATGTATGTGGTTTAAGTAATCTTTTGTCCTTTCTGTGTTATGAATTTGTCCGATGTTATTCTGAAACATATAATAAATCAGTGTAAAAATTAAGTGACTTTTTCACAAATAGAATGGTAATCAATTGTTCACTGTGTACTCTGCAAATGCGTTTTTAATGGTACATGTAATTGCATTAATACCAGAATAAAAATGTGAGGGGGAGATGACATGGAAATTTAGACTATTCATGGATGGTTTTGGTAAATTTTGTACAATATTTCATATCTCTGAGTATTTTGATTTGATCACAACTTACAGCTACATTATAAATAGCTACTCCATCCGCCTCTGCTATTTTTCTGTTCATTTGGCTGCAGGTTGTACTTACTTTTACTGTTTCCTAAAAATTGCTTGATTCTTCTTGCAGCAGTTTGGCCTTCAGTGTCCGCTAACTTGATACTAGTTGGGTGGCCCTTGAGGAACTGACCCGAGTCAGTCATCTTCTTCAGGTAATAGCTTAAGGAGAGTCTATAGCTGGTGTGTGAGAAAAGGTTGAAGAAAATATTTCCCTTAAATACTCATTCCATTTGGACTCTAAAATTATTGTATATACCTTTAGTTTCTTTACGTGTTCCCTATATACATGCATTATATATTAATTTTTAAAATCTCAATTTAGAATTTAAAAGCCATTTTTTCCTTCGACTGGGGAATACCAGATTAAATTTGCCATAAAGTTTTCTTAAAAATAACAAAAGTGGGGAAGTTGCTCCCAACAAGTTGCAGGCCTGTAAGTAACGCGGGCGGCCCCGGGGGCGGGAGGGGCGCTGGGCCGAGGCCGCCTCCCCCCCCACCCCAGGCCCTCCGAGGAGGCGAAGAGCCGGTGCCACCCTGCGCTCCGGGGGTGGCCCTGAAACGTGTCCACAGGAGAAAGCACTCACCTCTTCAAACCAGCTGTTTTTTCGCTGCTGGAAGCGGAAGAGCTGGACGAGAGCTGGAGGGGCGAGGAGGCGGCCGAGGGCCCGGCGCGACGGCCCACAGGCTTCCCTGCGGGCTGCGGCTCCGGCGGACACCCCCCGGGGGCTGCTGAGCAGGGCCGGGGACACGGGGGGAGCGGGCGCGGGATCCGGGGGCTGCCCTGGGTTCCGCCTCGCCATCGCCCACGGCCGCCGGGCCACGTCCAGAGACCCAGGGTCAGTGGCTGTCCCCGCCGGCTGGGGTCCCCGAAGCCCGCTCCGCGGAGCCTCCGCTGCCTCTCGGCCCTGCGCGGCCCTGCAGGCCCCCCGGGACCCCCGGCCGCGCGCCGCCGGCTACGACACCACCCCCTGTCTTGTGGCCCGTCATCCCGGGGCAGGTGCACTCGCTGCCCCACTCCGCCGAGCGCCGCCGGAAGGGCGCGGGCGCCCGCGGAGCCGCGGGCCGGCCGGGCTGCAGCGGGCAGCACCGCGTGCGCCTCCCCAGGCGCTGGCGCAGGTCGACGTATTCAAGGCCAGCGACCACCCGTCCCTGCTGCTGCACGTACTGTCGCAGCTTGCCATCAACTCTGACCTGTGCTGCAGCAGCCAGGACCTGGCATTCATCCTGCAGTGCCTGGTGCCCGACCTCCTGCGACCCCAGCGCCTGAGTCGCCAGCTTGTGTGCCCGGAGCGCGTCATTTGCTCAGACCTGGGCGTCAGCGGGGCGGTGCGCGTGTGCAACATGGCCTTGGAGAAGCAGGTGGCCGTGCACTACACCTTCTTGGACTGGTGCAGCCTGGACGAGGCGATGGCAAGGTGGCACAGCCCCTGGCGCCGAGGACACCTAGGATGTCTTCGCCTTCGGCTTCCCTGTGCTGCCCTTCCTGCTGCAGTTCAGCTTCCACCTGCACTTTGCACTGCGCTGCAGGGTGGCCAGCGCCGAGTACTGGGACAACCACCTCGGCGGTGATTGCAGCCTCACGTGAGGCGGGAGGAGTGAGAACAGAGCTGGATCCACTTCATCTGATACCCCAGGCCTGGGACCTGCGCCTCCACACGCGAGCCGCACCTGCCCTCGCTTCCCTGTCCAGCTCTCACATTGGACTGGCCCTTCCTCACAGCCCATCCGCAAACCGAGATTGTCTGACCTCACATCCCGCTGCAAGGTGTGCTGGCAGTGACCCATCCTGTCTTCTACTGGAATCATCTGTGTCACTTGGTCTAAAACGTGGCCTCAGGTGCCAGGAGGCAGAGCTGTGGCGGGTGCTGGGGTGGG
Organism: Camelus dromedarius; assembly: GCF_036321535.1. NCBI lineage: Eukaryota > Metazoa > Chordata > Mammalia > Artiodactyla > Camelidae > Camelus > Camelus dromedarius. The sequence goes on along the minus strand of NC_087459.1, from coordinate 12,309,600 downwards.
GGGCTGGGTGGGTGGATACATGGGCGCCGGCCCTCGGAAGAGGGCACAGGCAGGTGTTTTTGGATAGGCCTGCATCCTCCCACCTGTGGCTTTTGCATACATCCTGATTGGGTCTCTATGAATGAGCTGTTATTTATTATCATTGTGGGACCTTTTGCCCTCAGTGGGTGCCTTCTCGGGACATTCTGGCTTTAATAAGCTAGAGAAAGTCAGTCTTGCTGTGTCTGCCTATTGTAGACAGAGTATAGAGTGTGACCTGCATCGTGGTCCCCCCAGGCGTTCCTGCCCCAGGTCAAGGAAGACCCGAGATTACATTTGCTTGCCAATGTCTGTAGGCTTTAAACCTAAGGAAGCCAAGAAAGTACACCTCAGATCCACCCCAGCCTTGGGCCTCAGGGTCACCCTCCCTACCTGCCTTCCTGTTGCCCAGACTTTCCTGATGGTGGGGGAGCTGGGGTTAGAATGGAGGGGGCTGCCCCAAAGCAGCCAGGCACACCCTCAGGAGGCCGGGTCCCAGGGCAGCACCCCTCGGGAGTGAGGCCATCTTGGCTTTTTTCCTTACCCTAAGAATGAAAGGTCAAAGGACAATGTATGGACAGAAAATCAAAGAGAAAGGGCCACAGGCACCAGATAACCCAGAGGCCCCAGGAATGGCTCACTGCACAAACACAAATGCCCACCACTCACCGAGCTCTTTGCTGGAGGCTGGGGAGGCTGCAGAGACAGGGCTGAGGCTCCCTTCACTAACAGCTTGTCAGCAGTTACCCCATCTGGCAGGTGAGACAGCAAGACAAGTTACTCCCAGGCTCCAGAGAACAGAGGAGGCATTCTGAGAGCATTCGGGAAGGGGAGTGGCAGCCTGGGAAGAGGGCAGTTCCAGGCAAAGGGAACAGAAATGTGAGCAGCTCAGAGGTGACATGGATCTTGGCAATTGGTGTGGGGGTGGGGAACACTTAAAAAGGCTGCTAGAGGCTCGGCTACTGGGTCACAAGTGGGAGAGACAGATGCAATTTTCTACCCTCCAGGCAGCTTGCCAGAGTTGTACACCCGGAACTCTTGTCTCTCCAGCCTCATCTGCGTCAACCCCGAGTCAGCACGATGGGCACTCACGCCGGCCTGGGTGAGAGCTCTACATTTATATGATCTCCACATCCCTTTGGGGTCAGAGACTCTCCTGTCCCTGGGGCTGTGAAGGGTACAGGGAGGAATGAGACGGCTGCTGCCTTCAAAGTGCTTTCTTATGAAGGCAAAAGAGGAAAAAAATGGAAATAATGCAAATGTCCAACAAGAAATAAGTTAAATTATGGCACATTGAATGGGGTTAAGCCATCATTAAAATCTGTGGCTCAAGAACTTTAAAAGAAATGCTCATGATATTGGGGGAAAAGGAGTATTTCAAGTGTCCAGTGGGGTTACGGCGCATGTTTAGCACACGCGAGGTCCTGGGTTCATTCTCCAGTACCTCATCTAAAAACCAACCAACCAACCAACCAACAAACCTAGTTATCTCCTCCCACCCTGAAAAAATAATAAAATGCCTAGCAATTTTGTGTTTTACAATATGCACAGACAAAAAGACTAGAAGGAAATGTTAATAATCTCACTCTTTCTGTGGCAGATTTTTTCCTAAACTATTTTACGAGCTTCCAACTATTCAACGCTAATCATCAGAGTGGCAGTAAATATTCCTTTAAAAATAATCATTAGCTTCATGTCACAGAAAGAAACAATGGTGGGAGTCAGTTGTGTACCCCGCATTACCGGTCATCTCTTTCGGCCTCAGCTTCCTCATTTATAAAATGTGGACCTGAAGGACAAAATGAGAATCCCTTCCTCTCTGAAAAATTCAGGCTAACTTCTGGAGGACACCTGGATTTTGAAAATTGACCAGGTTCCTCCTCCTGGAACCAGTCGGGCTGAAACAGAATCTTGAAGGGGGCGAGGCTCTGGATTGATGCGGCAGGGAGGAAGGGAGGGGAGGCAAAGCTGGCAGAACATTGCTGGGCCACGTGTTGGAGACAGGGCCCAATGGAGGATCTATTCTAGGGAAAGGAGTGCGGGTGGGGGAAAGAGCCAGACTGGACTGAGGCCTGCAAAGGATGGTCAGGACATCTGGGGGTTCACAAAGCTGGCTCCATCTGGAGGTGCCAGAGGCTGGAGGTACCTAGAAACCCCTGGGGAAAGTGAAGCACAGTCACTTACGGCAACGTCTGATTCCTGCAGGAGGCAGTGTCCCTCATACCAGGGCCAGCACAAAGTGGTGGAAACCAGGTGGGAAACCAGGAGGGACGAGGGGGCGCGGGGAGCCCGGCACCTGGTTCCACCTCCTGCGGGCTGGGACAGCGCAGTGCTCGCGGTCCCTTTAAGAAAGTTCGCCGGGCGAGTTCATCAAAGTTTAAAAACAGGTGGAGAAGGGAAAACGGAAAGAAGATGGGGGAGAAAGGAGGGAGACAAGGGAAAAGCCGCGCCGGAGGCTGGCGCGTCACGGCCGGCCGGGCGAGCCCGCACTGGGCTGCGGGGATTGGCTGCACCTTCCCCCGGAGACCGCGGGGGTCGGGAGGGGGCCGGCCTGGTGCCGCCGCCGCCGCCGCCGCCGCAGGCGCCCTCGCGGGTCGCAGTGAAAACGTGGAGGCGGCGGCCGCTCTGGCTCCGCTCCGGTTCCCATCGCCCGTCCTGCCGCACCCCCTCCACGCCTCCCGCACCGGCCGAACGTGATGTGACCCCAGCCCGACACAGCGGCTGCCTCTCTCGCCGCCCCGCGCGCCTCTCCCCTCCCCCACTGGCCCCGCCCCGCGCCCCTTCCCACCTCCTCGCCGGGCCGGCCGCCGCGCTCGCCCTCCGCGTTCCCTACCCCTCGCCACCCCCAGCCCACCCCAGCCCCGGCACCCTGAGCAACCTCAAGACGGAGGGTGACAACTGCACCGGCACGGGCCCGGGCTGCCGCCGCACCCTGGAGAAAGAGTAGGACCTGCGCCCCCGGGACTCGTCGGGTTAGGTGCACCTGGAGGTGGGCGGGAGTCCCGGGCTTTCGGGCCACCGCTCCCAGAGCCTTCCCGCCGCTGCCCTTCTGCTGGGGAGGGGCAGCCCGCATCCGGCGGGCGGGGCGTGCGGCCGGGACGGCCCCTCGCCCCTTGGCCGGGCCTTGTCTCCCAGCCCACCCCGGGCTCGTCGCGGGCAGCGCGCCGCCCGCGGTCTGTGCGCCCCGCGCCTGCTGCCCGCAGCGTCCTTCGTTCTCCGCTCTTGCGGGGCTCGCCGCCTTCCCCGCAGGCGCTCCTCCCGCGCCTTCCCGACTCCCGCCTTGGCTGGGGGGAAGTGAGAGGGATTTTTTTTTTTTAAACACTTTTAAAACTGTCATTATTTGTTATATTTCCAAACTGGAAACTATAAATTTACAACAGCAATAGGTTGGATAAAGTTATAAATGAACCACTGCTATATGTAAGACTGAACCTCACATCACTTCGTTTTGGTTTTGATTTCCGTTTCTTGGATATTTTTTCTATTTATGCAAATAATGCCATTAGGATTTTGATATGGATTGCATTAAATATTGGATCATTTTTAGTAGTATGAATATTTCAACAATGTTAAGTCTTCCAAGCCACAATAAAATATATTTCTATTTATTTGTCTCATTTCTTTTAGCTGGGAATGTTTTATAGTTTTTAGGGCACAAGTCTTTCACCTGCTTGGTTAAGTGTATTCCTAAGTATTTTATCCTTTCAGATGCTATAGTCAATTGGATTGTCCTCTTCAGATTGGTTATTGTTAGTGTATGGAAACAATTTATTTTGAGTATTTTTTTTAGACTGCAAGTTTGTGGGATTCATTTACTATTTTGTTGACTGTGCTCTTGGTTTTCTTTTCTAACAGCATTTTGGTGGAATCTTTAGGGTTTTCTACCTACAAGATAATGTCATCTGTGAACAGAGATAATTTTACTTGTTTCCCAATGTTTATGTCTTGTATTGCTTTTTCCTGTCTAGAACTCCTAGTACTGTGCTGAACAGCAGCGGTGAGCGGGGGCATGCTTACCTTGTTCCTGATCTCACAGGCATGGCTTTCCGTCATTCCCCTTTGGGTGTGATGTTTGTGGGCTTTTCATACATGGCTTTCATTATGTTGAGGTAATTTCCTTCTATTCCTATTTTATTGGCTGTTTTTATCATGAAAGTGTATTACATTTTGTCAAATACTTTTTCTGCATTGATTGAGACAGTCATACGGTTTTTGCCCTTCCTTTATTTTGTAAACGTGGTGTATTACATTGCCTGGTTTTCACGTTAAACCATCCGTGCATCCGAGGTAGAAATCCCACTTGCTCGTGGTGTATGATCCTTTTGATGTGCTATTGAATTTTATTTGCCAGTATTTTGTTTAAGATTTTCACATGCATATTCAGCAGGAGTGTTGGTTGGTAGTTTTCTTGTCTTGTCTTCATCTGGTTTTGGTGTGAGGGCAATGCTGGCCTTAAAGGAGGAGTTTGGGAGTGTTCCCTCCTCTTTGATTCTTTGGAAGAGCTTAAGAAGGACTGGTGTTAATTTGTCTTTAAATCTTTGGTAGAATTCCCCAGGGAAGCCATCTGGTCCTCAGCTTTTATTTGTTGGAAGATGTTTTTTGCTTGGCGTGGGGTTTGTTGTTGTTGTTGTTTTTATGCTCAATCTCCTCATTAGTTACAGGTCTGTTCAGATTTTTTTATTTCTTCATGGCTCAGTCTTGGTAGATTGAACATTTCTAGGAAATGATCCATGTATTCTGGTGTATCCAATTTGCTGGCATATAATTGCTTTTAGCAATCTTTTACAATCCTTTTTATTCTGTGACATCAGTCATAATGTCTCCTCTTTCATTCTTAATTTTAGGTTTTTGAGCCCTCTTCCCTTTTTCTCAGTTTAACTAAGAATTTATCAGTTTTGTTGATCTTTCTCAGAAACCTTTCTTGGTTTTGTTGATTTTTTTCCTATTTTTTTTTCTCTATTTCATTTATCACTGCTCTAATCTTTATTATTCTCTTCCTTCTGCTGACTTCACCCTCATGGTTTAAACAGGACTTATTTGTATGCCAAAAATTTAAAATATGCTTACCTCCCACCAAGCCCATTCTCTGGAACTCCAGATGAGCATACCACATCCAACCAACTTCTGACTGTCTTCACATGGACTCCCAATACCAAAATGTCTAAAACTGAACTTAGCCTTTTGCCCTTTAAAACGTGTTCCTTTCCCATAATCAAGGTGGTAATTACTTCTGCAGGACTTTCCCTGTGGCAGCCATGATTCTAAGAATATTACACCTATTTACTCATTTAATCCTTACCAGCATCTTTAGAAGTACATATTATCAATATCATCTCCACTTTACAGATGAAACCTGAGGCACAGAGAGATTAGGTTACCTCCTCAAGGTCACACAGCTAGCAGTGGCAAAGCGAAGATTTGAATTCAGGCCCTGTGGCTCCAGAGGCAATGCTTTGAACCACTGTGCTGCCTCATTCTCGCACTGGTTACCCCATCACCAAGGTTGTACACCCAGGGACTGGCTTTATCATTTCTCCCCTTCATCTCTGCATCTAAGCAAATGCAGAGGATTTGTCATCCTTACATCCATCCCCTTCCTCTCAGGTACAGTACTCCATTTTTGCAAATCTACTCAATGACTCTTCAATAACTCCTCAACAAAGAGAGAGCAAAGGCATGATTTCTTCATGTGATCTGACTGCGCGGCTCCTCCAGCTTCACCCCTTCCAATTCCCCACCCGGACAAGATGCTCTGGCAACACTCAGATGCTCCTCATGCCCTTTGAACACAACATTGTGCTTTTCCTGCAGATTTTCTCCCGTCTGTTTACCTGAAATGCCCTCCCCCTTTCCAAATACTTACCTCCGAATTCCTGTGCACTCTGTTACGATTTAGGTCAGAGTTCCTTTTCCAGCAGGCCTTCCCTAATATCTCTACCACTGCTGTCCACCCAAGTTGGCTGGTTAGCTCAGCCCTCCGTGGTTCCACAACTGTGGCCCCATCATTGACTTTTCCTGTTTCAATATTCATTCTGTGCATCCTTCTGCCCTTCCCACCAGAGCCATTTGCTCCTTGAGGGCTATGATGGCACTCAGTCATTGTGAGATTCTCTATCACCCAGTATACCGACGGAAAAAATTGTAAATTTAATGAATTTTTCATGTGTGAATAGACATAAAGAGAAACTGAAAATAAAATGCCAGGTGGGGTTTATTAGTAAATTAAATGTGCATACCTACAAGGGAAAGAATGGACACACATCTTGCTGGGTTATTGAGTAAGTATTAAACACCTGCTTTGCACCCAGCCCTGGTCGCTTGCAGTGACTGACAACATGACAAACAGTTGAAACGTTTGAATTGAAAATAAGAGTATTCTGATTAAAGCCAGTGTATCAATTTGCAAGAGGGTTTCTGGAACCTGAGTCAGTCTCCAGATGTCAGCCACCCCTTGGGAAGTGTCAAGACTCCTCTTGAGTCTCTAGAGCTGCAGGAAATACTAGAAAAGAAGAACCATCACATCCTTGTCTTCCTGGTCAACGTGGATGAGAAGTCCAGGGACTGTCTGCCCTGGTGCTTTTCTCGAGTGTCTCCTTGGCAGGTGTGCTCTGGACTGGACTTCCCTGAAGCTGATGTGGTGAAAGCTCAGGTGCAAAGGTGGCTTTGGGACCAAAAATAAGCAAAGGAGACCAAAGCCAAATTAGATTTTTCAGCACGCTAATGACATAGCCTAGATTATGGGATAGCAGCTGAGTTCACCAAAGTGTCACTTTGAGGTGTGACCAAGAGCACAACCCTCAGCACTTAATGCTTTGGAGTATGTCTGCATGTGATAATTAAGTCATCCACTTAAACATTTCTTGAGACTCCACATAAGCCAGGCACCATGACACATTCTGGAGGTAAAAAGAAAAATAGGTTTTATACTCACGAAGTGTGTGATTTAGTGAGTGAGACAGAGGAGAAAAGACATACTTAAAATAAATAATGATAAAGGAGCAGGTTACAGGAAGCAGGGGGCCCTGCCAGAGCACAGGAGCCAAGTCCCCCTGTGGAGGAGGGGGTGGCGGGAAGAGGTCATTATCTGGAACAATGGCCTGACCGTCTCGTTGCTGCACAGCACACACATGCGGTCCTACACTGGAGATACACCCAGTTCTCCCAGTTCAACGAGGACGACTTCTGTCTCTAAAGATTTGCCAATTCTGGACATTTCACATAAATGGAATCGTATAGTGTGTGGCCAATCATGTCTGGCTTCTTTCACTCAGCATCATGTTTTCAAGGTCCGTCCATGCAGCATGAATCAGGATTTCTGTCCTTTTCCCGGCTGAATCATATTCCACTGTGGTCATGATGGTTTTAAAGACAGGTCTCATTCTCTTCAAGCAGAAACCCAGGCCCCAGAAGAGGGTTTGTGGGGTGGTGGGGGAGTGGGCAGCCCCTATGAATGGCCCTGTGTACCTGGTCCCCTGACCCGTGGTTGCTCCCAGCTCTGCCGAGGGGTTTCTGCAGGAGCTGGAGGGAGGGTGGGACAGCACTGCCCCTACAGCAGGCGCTCTGGGAGGGTCCGGGTGTGAGCAGGGCCACAGGCTGTGGTGGTCAGCTCCTCCCTGCCGACCCAGACAGGCCCCTGCTGAGTGGCTGTCGGCCTAGCTGGCTGGTGCAGAGGCAGATAGGCTTGGAGAGCGGGGGACAGGGCAGCTGTGGAGTTGTCTGCGGTCAGCAGGACCCGATCAGCCTGCTGGGTCTCATGCTCGGCCACAGCAGGGGTGACTCCCCAGGGCTGACTGTGGCAGAGCCCTTCAGGCAGCAGCCCTCATCAGACCCCTGTGGGCCCTCAAACGGCCAGGCGGCCTCCGGACAGGATCAAGGTGAAGGAGACCAAGAGAACACCGCTCACTCTGTCTGCTTGCTCGAGGCACAAGCTCCTGAAAGCCCCACACAATTTCCTGGGATTCTCTCCTAAAGAAGATGCCCAGGGCCAGCTCTGCCCAGATCCACCGGATCAGAATTCCTGGCACCTGGAATCTGCATTTTGAGGGTTCTTTAGGGATGCACTGGGTTTGAGAGCCCCTGGTAGAGTGCTAAGAGGTTTGGGAGCGAGACAGCCCCACTTTAGTGGGGCTGCTTGATTCTCAGCAAGTTACAGACATTCTCTGTGCCTCAGTTTCCTGATTTCTAAAATGGATATAATAACTCATCTCAGGGTTGATTGTGAGGATTTAATGTGGCAACAAGAAACTGCTCAGAAATTGTTAGCTGTAATTAGTAGTATATTATTATTACACATATGATCCAAATCAGAGAACTGTCTGGATATTGAAAGACAGTGGGGAAAGGAAGCATTAATAAATGAGAGAGGAGGGGTGGTTTAAGATCTGGAGAGTTAGCCTTGTGTCGGGGGAGCGGATCTGGCTTTGAATCCCACCATTCGGGCTGCCATTTTCCCCCTCAGTTTCCCCATCTGTGCGAGGGCGATGGAAAGAGCTGCCCTCACTGGTGGGCTCTGCAAACTGTAATGAGCTGTCCTGCGTCGGGGAGAGGAACCCGCCGCGAGGAGGGCGGAGGCCTCATGCTGATGCAGACTGGCCACTTGTGTCTGGGCCGGGCCAGCTGGCCGGGGTGGCTTCTGGCCTCCCAGCATCTGGGGCCCCGGGCCCCGTCCTGTCCGCTCAGGCTGGACTGGTTCCTCAGGCCCCAACCAGCAGGGGGCAAGTGGGGCCAAATGGCCCTGTGACAAGAACCCATCTTTCAGGCCCCATCCCATCAGTGTGTCATGTGACCCCTCGCCAGGCAGGCCTGTCTCTGTTCCAGGTCGGGGGACGGGACTCAGGCATTGAGCTGGGTGCTGAGGTCATGATTAGCACAGCCGGCTGGGCCCTCTGTCTGCCTCTCCTGCCTCTGCCCCAGCATAGGCCATCCTCCCTTCTCTCCTGGATGACTGTGGCTGCCTCCCCTTTGAGTTACCTGTCTTTGTCCTGGCCTGGGCCACCCCTGTGCCTGAGGGACGCTGTTGAAACTGGAAGCTTATCCACTGCAACCCTCCCTAGAGCCTTCTGTGGCTCCCAGTGACCTCGCCGGCCCTGTCTCTCCACTCCCAGCATGACCCTCACCCTTTAGGCACCTCAGTGGAGCCAGTTATTTACTCCACAAGTATTTACTGAGCTCTGACCAAGTGTGAGACCCCACGCCAGGCAACAGGAACTGAGAAGGGCCCAGATGGGCACCTGGCAGCCCCTTCACCCACTGGTCTGTCCCGTGTCCCCTGGGGGACAGCGAACGCTGCTCGCTGTGCACACAGAGCCAGCCTGCTCTCCCTCCGCCTTCCTCTTGCAAGGGCCCATGTCTCAGTCTCTGAGTGACAGTCTGGTAAGGGATGACAGTGTCCAGGGCACCCCCACGAGAAGGGCTGGAACAGCAGTATAGTTCCGATGTCAGAGGCGCCCTGGGGTGGGCTTGGCAGGCAGACGGGTGGGATTCACTCCACCTCCACCCTGGCTGTGAACCACTGTCAATTCAACCTTTGGAGGCTCAGTTTCCTCACCTGTGAAATGGGCGTGATGGTGCCTGTGAAACAGGCCACTGTGGGTAAAGGCTCAGCATGGGGCCCAGCACAGAGGCCCGCTTGATTTGATGCTGCTGTCTCTGTGGGACCCAATTTGCTGGTGGGAGCTCCACAGGCCACCAGAATGGCTGCCTGGCTCCCTGGTGGGACTGAGTCCCAGTTCCCCCGAGACTTCCCTTTCCAGCCTCAAGACCACCGGCACGACCCTTCTGCTCGGAATGCCAGGAAGCGGACAAGGTGTGGCTTTGGAGATGTTCCTATCCTGATGACACACTGAGTCCCCAGTGGGGGATGCTGGGGTCTGAGGGGGTCACACTGGCTGGGAGCCCACCACGGGCTGGGCACCAGCCAGGCGCCTCCCCCACAGTGTGTATCCGCCCGCAGCAGTGCAAGGGGTTTGTGGCATTCTGCCATTTCCACGTGGGGAACTGGGGCTCCAAGGGTTGAACTTGTCCTCAGCCTCAGAGCTGGCAGCTTCTCTGCACTGGCTGGACCCCAAGGCCTGTGCTCCTGACAAGGTGAAGTGGGACAGTCCAGCCCCAGGTCCCACCCCCACAGGACGGCCATGCACGTCCACGGATGCTGACAGTGCTGCAGCCTCCTGCCTCCTGCCTGCACCCGACCACACCAACACCCCTTCCCACCCCAGGATCCTCGTGGCCATTATAAAGATAAGCAAACTGAGGCACGCTCAGGTGGGACTTGTGGGGCCAGGCAGGTGTGGAGGCCTCCTCTGCCCCGACTGCTGTGGCTTCCGGGCTCCTTTCCTAGGTTTTTCCTGGAGACACAAACTTTCACCCCAAGCGTGTTATTCAGCAACTGCTGAGTAGATAACAAGTGTCGGTCAGAGAGGTGACCGCCCTTACGTGTGGCATCACGCTGCACCCACCTCCAGTGCTACACACCCAGGACCTCAGTTACAGACCGGGGCAGACTTAAGGGGCTGCATTCTTTGCCCCCATTTCCAGATGAGGAAACTGAGGCTTCAGGAGGGAGGGTCGTGGTGTGCTAGTGAATGGCTGGGCCCTGGCTCTTCCAGGTGGGGTGGGGATGAACATGCCCTCGGTTGTAGCATCCGCTGAGTCTGGGGGCTTCAAGCCACCCGTGGTTTATCAACCAGCTCACACAATTCCTGACATGAGACAGCTCCAACTCACCCTGGGCAAGGGGAGTCCCCAAGTCCACACTGGCAGGAACGCCGAATCAGGACTAAGTCCCAGCCTTCAGCCTCTGGGTAAGACTCTCCTCACAACCCGACTGCTGGCCGGCCGAGGGCAGCGTGGCCCCTGGGAACCCCAAGACTCATCAGCAGGACCCTCACCCTCCCTTGCAGCCCCACCTCAGGCCGGTCCAGCCTCGCAGACACCAGGACCAGACCCACTGCTCGTCCCCGGCTGTGAGCCACCACCACCCCAGCGGGGAACGCGGGGGCCTGGCTTCAGAAAACACAACTTACTGCCTGGGGAAAAAAACCTGGGTGATGTTCTCGGTGCTACATGAGTCTGAGGCATGGGTGCAGGGTAAGGGAATGGGGCCTCAGGGACGGCCAGGCGACAGTGGGCCTCCTCCCCATCCGCTGACCTAGGTTTGGGCCGGAGGAGGGAGAGAGGCAGGATGAACAGGAGCCAGGGGAGACGGGCATCGGGCATCACGGGCACAGCAGCACCCAGTTCCAGCCGCCCTGCCCTCATTCTGCCCCTCTTGGAGAGACACCTGCTCCCGTGTCTTGCGCTGGCCGGGAGGGGGCGTCTGCAGGCCCTGGCTCCTATCCCCTCCTTTGCTCTCCCCTCTCCCCTGCAGAAGCATATTAAGTATCTCTGTCTCAACAGCAGGTGCGGGCCAGCCTGGAGGCGGGCTCAGCCCTCCACCAGGCGATTCTTGTGTCCCTGGGAGAGCGGCAGCCTCTCCATCCCCTCTGCCAGCCCAGGCCGCAGGATTCTGCCTCCTCCTGTTCAAGAGGACAGGCGCTCCCAGCTGAGGTTTTGGGCCGGTGGGGGCCTGGCCCTCCAGCTGCCAGAGCTGACTGGCACCCCTTTCTGAATGGACTTCATCTGCCCACGCGTCCATTCACTCACCCAACTTTTACCAGATGTCGTCTCTGCACCAGGACCCCGGGGCTGGGCCACAGCGATGGGTATCCAGACAGTCTGTCTTAGTGGAGTCCACGGCTTAGAGGAAGATGGACAAGGAAACTGATAAACTCTTTGCAGCCTCACAAGTGCAGGGGGGAGGTCTGCACAGGGACTGGGCAGACCCCGAAAGAGAGGGCAGTACTGCCGAGTGGTTAAGGGCAGGAAACTGCAGCCAGACGCCCCAGGCTCACACCTCACTTCTGCCTCTAAGTTACCTAGGAAAGTCACTCTTCCCCTTGGAACCTCAGCTTCCTCATCTGTAAAATGGGTTGCACACTCACATCTGCTTCAGAGGTTTGTAAGGATTAAATGAATGAACATGTGTTGGGATTAGAACAGGACATAGAATAGCCAAAACAATTTTATAAAAACAACAAAAAACCACAAAGTTGGAGGACTTAGCCAACTTGATTTAAAGACTTACATAAACCTGGGGCAATCAAGCCAGTGTGATATTGGTAAAAAGACAGACACATAGATCAGTAGAACAAACAGAGAATCCAGAAACAGACCCCCAAATCCATAGTCAGTTGGTTTCTGTTAAAAGCACTCAGACAATTCAGTGAGGGTAAGATGGTCTTTCCAATAAATAAACAAATGCATGGGAAAAAAATGAACATCTACCCTGACCTTATACTATGTATAAAATTATGTTGAAATGCATCAAAATATAAATGTTGAAATGAGACCTAAATATAAAAGCTAAAACTAAAAAAAGCTTCCAGAAGAAAATACTGAAGAAAACCTTTGCAACTTTGATTTCCTAGACAAGACATAAAACACATGGACAACAAAAGGAAAAAATGGATAAATTGGCCTATATCAAAATTTAAAACTTTTGCTCATTGAAAGAAACCATTATAAAAACAAAAAGGCAAGGCTCAGAATGACAGAAAATATTCACAGTCTGCATATCTCACAAATCACTCGTATCCAGAATGTATATGGTCCTCATGTAACTCAATAATAAGAACACAAACCACCTACTTAAAAACAGGTAAAAAGGTGGGGAGGATATAGCTCAGAGGTAGAGTGCACACCTAGCATGCGCATGCATGAGGTCATGAGTTCAATTCCCAGTACCTCCATTAAAATAAATACATAAACCTAATTACCTCCCCCCACCAAAAAAAAAAAAAAGGCAAAAGATTGAACAGACACTTCTCAAAGCAAAATATATGAATGACCAATAAACACATGGAAAGATGCTCAACATTATTGGCCACCAGGGAAATGCAAGTTAAAATCAGAGTGAGACCCCAGGATGTACCCCTCAGAATAGCTCAAATTTAAAACTGATAATACTCAAGTTGGTGAAGATGTGGTGCAACCAGAAATCTCCTTCACTGCCAGTGGGAACGCACAGCCACATCCTCCCTTTGGCAGCGTCTTACGAGGTAAGCATATGCCTATCCCATGCCGCAGCCATTCTCCTTACGCGGAACAGTGAAAGCCCAGGAACCCACACAGACGTGTACACACGTGTTCACAGCAGCTTCGCCCACAGTAGCTCAAAACTGGAAACCATCCGTTATCACCTGTTCATCAACAGGTGAAGGGACCAGCTGTGACAGACCCATACAATGGAACGCTACTCAGGAATAATGAACAAGGGCAAACTACTGATACACACAGCAACAGGATGAATGTCACAATGAATACCGCGTGAAAGAAGCAAGGCATTTATTATTATTCCACTTACGTGAAATTCTGGGAAGTGCAAACTAATACATATGTCAGGAGGCGAACTGGTGGTCACCGGGACGTGGAACGGAGTAGGGGACAGACCACACAATGGAACAAGGAAATCTGGGCGGGGGTGATGGAAATGTTCTGAATCTTAATTCTGAGTGGTCTCATGAGCATCCACAGCTGTCAGAACTATGGGATTCCACGCTTTAAGGAGACGCCGTTTATTATACAGAATACCATCTTTTTAAAAGTCTTTGCAGTGAAGGGGGAAAAGGGAAAAGAGCAGAGGCAGCCTCCCACCCGCTTCTGAAGCCTCCAGCAAACTGCTGATTTAACCCCCTAAAGGCGCCCTGGGCCAGCCGACCACCCGAGTAATTACATGAAGGGGAACAATCATTTGGTGCATTTTTCATCAACTGAGATCATTGGTATTAATCAAGCTGCTAATTCATCTGGATCTGTCCCAGGAGGTCCGAGCCACCCTGGCCCGGGCATGAAGAATGTGCTGTGCTGGGCACACGGCAGGATCTCATTAATCGTATGTTGAATGAATGAATAATCACCCTGCCTTCCCGGGAAGGTCATCAGTGGCGGATGGGAAGCCGGAAGCCAGTGTGGGCAGCCTGAGCTGACCCTGGGAGAAGCCCAGGTCAGCCCTCCCTCCTCCACGGACAAAGCCCTTTCCAGGACACTCTCAGATGCTGAGGCTTGGAACAGTGGGAAAAGGCAGTGAGGACCATGTTTGAGTTGGCATTAGGGGATGGTGTGGGCAACAGAGCAGTGCAGCTTGAAAGCCAGTGGGCAGCTGACCTGGGCCAAATGCAGGCTCTTCCCAGAAACGTCCAGTCCAGCTGGATAGAAGTCTGTAGCTGGATAAAGCCACTGGGGACAGTTGAGCCAAAGGGTCTTGGTTGGGGGCCTGAAGTCAGGTCAGTCACTGCTGGTACTTCTCTCTTGGTCTGTCTCCAGGCTGGACACCATCAGGGCTCTAAGATCCTGAGTTTCCTTGTCAAGGCAGGAAGTGACCTGCGCGTCACATGCTTTCTCTCTGCCGTCATCTTGAGTTCACTGACCACCTAAACCAGCAGTTCTTAGATGTGGTCCAAGGACCCCTGGACATTCACTGGGTTCTTCCCTTTCCAGCTACGTATCTGTGTGAGGCTGGATGTTGGACCTCATTTCAGCCAAACAAAATATCACAACACACTGAATGCAAAAGGTGACGTGAGAATCCAGCTGTCATCTCTGAAGCCAGACATTAAAGAGAGTTACAAAAGTGCGACTCCTCTCACTATATTTTTGTTTTGGAAAACATAGTTGTTTTTCAGAAAAAAAATGTTATTTATGTTAAGATGTAATTGGCTTATTATTTCTATTGTTAAATGAATTAATGTATGAATCTTTCTCAGTGTTTCAGTTTTCATTTCTAACATAGTAAATATCGATGGATACAGCCCACATACATAGAAGCTCTTTGGGATCCGAAATCGTTTTTAAGAGGTCAAGTTGTGTGGGAGGGAGGCTAAGCAGGGAGGGGCCCAGAGAACGTCACAAGGGGAGAAAGGGTCTCAACTCACATAGACACTCTGTAAAAAGTAGAGGTGTGTCCAACGCACATTTTGGCCAAACGGCTCACAGACTACGAAAATCAGTATCTGGCCTAAGGCAAATATCACCATCACAGAGACGACTTCTGCACCATGAAAATTTGTCCAAAATTGTATTCAACAACTGATTTATTAACCATGTTAGAAATTAGTCAGCTCACCTGCCCTCTAGAAAAACCTGATCAGGGCGAAGACTTTTCTCTCCATCTCTCGGACTCTTGACAGTGGGGGTGCTTTGTAAAGCACAAGTGTCCAGCACAAGTGGACACCATGGCAATGCTTCATGAACGCTGTTTCTGAGTTCTCCCAGGAGCCATCTCAGACGGTCTCCTTCACCTCTGTGTTTGTTGCAAATATTTTTACACGTGCTTATCCCATAAGTTTTTTCATGCAGTGGCTAGGATGGTGATCTTCATAAACCTCGGACCTCTGGTCCCAGACCCCTTATGGATGGAAAGATGCAGCTATCCGGCCTCCCAGAGACCAAGGGCAAGGCCAAAGCATGAACAGCAGCTTGGGCCCAGCACACGCCAAGCCCGAAGCTCTGGCACATCCTGTCCTGAGATCCCCTTGGAGCTGACCTTGAGGCCCCCACTTCCCTCTGCAGGATGGTGAGCCCCACAGCCCTCCAACATCATGACTTCAGCCAGGTGCTCCAGGGGCCACAACCATGGGGTGGTGGCCAGAGATCAGCTCCAAGTGCCCATGTGCTAGGCTCACAGAGGAAAGTCACAAGCTCAAACGGCAGAATCTACAAGGGGGCGTCCCGGGGGTGGGGGGGGTGACGATGCTGAAGAAGGTGCCGGGGATGACAGCAATAGTGGCTGCCACTTAAGCACCTCCCACATCTTAGGTCACATTCCAGTCCTGGTCCTGACGCTCACTGGCTGTGTGACTTTGGGCTAGTTACTTAATCTCTCTGTGCCCTGGTGGCTGCCTCTATACATTGGGATTAATGATATGGAGGGCGCCAAGTGGCTCACCGGGCTGCTGGAGGGTAAATGGTGACACAAGGTAAGTCGATTCCACTGCTGTTACCATCTTGTCTGGTCCACTCCGCAACCAGGGAGGTGAGGCTTCCGGCCGCCACGTTACAGATGAGGAGACCACGCTGGAAGGCTGCAATGCCCGCCCGAGGTCCTGTGGCAGGTGCAGCAGGGCTTTGCGCCCACACCCGCCTCACTTCAAGCCCTCTGCACGTGCCGCTTTACCCGTGGCTCCTCATCAAAGCCATTCCTGTTTCTCAAAATCAAAAAGAAGCTCCTCTTTGCTACTTTAGACTCAAGATGGAAAGCACGATGAGCTAGTAGAAGGGTGCTTGGCTTGGCCACTTCTTGGTTGCATGTCCTCAGTCTTCTCCTCTGCAGAATGGGCACAGTGCTTCTGCCCTCCCTCCCATCCTGCTCTCTCTCCTCTCCTTTTCCTTGTCTCCTTTTTCCTTCCTTCCATTTCAGCAGATTGTGCTGGGCCACCACACCAGGCCAAGGGTGAATCAGACACGGATGCCCCTACACTTAGGAGCTCCCAGTCTCGAGGGGGAGTCAGAGATATAAGAAGCACCACACGGTGTGGCCAGTGCTTCCATGGATGGAGACAATGGGGACTGTGAGGGCCCTGCCAGGGGATCAGGGATGGCTTCCTGGAGGAGGAGGTACCAGAGCTGAGACCTATAAGGTTAGGGTGAGCAGCCGAGACAAGTGGGGACCAGTAGCAGAGCACTGCTACTGGGAGAATGAGATGCACTAACAGGTGAAAAGTGCTCAGAGGAGTGACCCCAGGTAAGTGTTAGGGGTTCTCATGGCCGTCACTGCCCTGTGTCACTAGGCAGCGTGTGAGTTTACATCCATTACGTCCTCTAATTCTCGCAGCCACTCTGTAAGGCAGCTGCTGTTATACTAGCCTGTCTCTCTTACAGAGGAGGAAGCCAAGAGAAGAGTTAGAGGAATTTACCATGGTCACAGGGCTTCTGGTCAGGGCACCCCCACACACACCCCTTCCCGCCTCCTCCCACCGCAGCGCCGTCCTCTCCCGCCCTGCTGTGGGGAATGGGACACACAGCACTCCAAAGTGGCTCTAAGCAGGCACTCAACAGCGGTTCTCTGAACAAATGAATGGATGAATACATGAACGAACAAATGAATGGGTGGAGGGATGAAGGGATGAGTGAGCTCAAAGATGGAAAGAGGATCCCCAGTTTAATGGTGGGGAAGGGACCCCCAGGGCAACCCCATGCCAGCAGTAATACAAACAATTCCATTACTGTTTATGGCTTCCTGGGCCCATAAGCAAATCCCCCAGGCTCCTGGGGCTGATTAGAAACGGGGAGGGGCTGGGCTTGCCCGCGGGCTGCACCGGAGGGCCTGGTTCCGGGAAGCAGCTGTCTTGAGTCCAGGTGCTGACACGACACCATCAAGAGAACCTCATTTGCAAACCCAGATTAGTGCCGTCCTGATGATCATATAAAAGAAGGATGGGCACATAAAGCGAGCCGTGAACGAGCCTGCCAGGGGTGACGGCGGCAGTGAGGAGCCGCGAGAGCTCGTAAAGAAAGGCTTCTGCCATCAGAACACATCTGGTGACTCAGGGATTCAGCTCATTTCTTTGTCTTATATCCTGGGGCGGGGGCGGGGGGGGGCTCTTTACCCCTTCATGTATTTATGACCAGCTTCATTAATAATACAAAGCAATATGGTACGGATATAAATATACAACAGTGATCATTACACTCAAGATGGTGAATTTAGCATTTATTAAGGGCTGGTGCTGCACCTGGCCCTGTTCAAAGCCTGTTACAAGCATCACCAAATCTGCTTTTGAACAATTTAAGACATTCTTGCCCTTCTGCTGTCTTTCAATTTGCCTTCCTGAGTGCATCTGACATACTTGTACATCAAATTAACCCCTGCCCAACCCTGGCCAGAGGCTCTGGACCAGCACTTCCTGTTACAGGGAAATGATGCAGAGTACAGCTGGCCTTTCATAAGCCACTATTACTGTGTGCATTTCATAGCTTAGAAAAATAAAACAGTGTCTCACCTTGCTTTTTCATTCTCACTGTCACACCTCAGTGTTTCACTGTGGGGGTTGAAAGGTGGCTCCACAAAAGGTGTGTCCACATTCTAATCTCCAGAACCTGTACATGTGACCCTATTTGTAAAGGTCTTTGCAGACATAATGAAGTCAAGGATTTGAAATGAGATCATCCAGGATCACCCGAGTGGACCCTAAGTCCGGTGATAGGCATCCTTACAAGAGACACACAGATGAGAGGCACAGCGAGAAGAGGAGGGGACCGTGTGACAAGGGAGGCAGAGATTGGAGCCATGTGGCCACAAGCCAAGAAATGCAGGCAGCCTCCAGAAGCCGGGACAAGCAAGGACGTGTCCTCCCTGGAGGCTCAGCGGGAGCACAGCCCTCTGGTCACCGTGACCTCAGACCTCTGGCCTGCAGAACTGTGAGAAATGCATTCTGCGTTGCAAGCCCGAGTTTGTGGCAGTATGCTATGGCAGCCCCAGAAAATAAACACACTCACTAATCAGAAGCGAACACTAACGACGGGCTGCCACCCGGCCTGCAGCAAGGACCCAGCAGAAACAGGACACAGGCAGTCAGGATGCACGGACCTAACCCTCCAAAACGCCAGCAGGTTTTATGAACACTTATTGCCAGAGACCCGACATTTTAAAGTCTAATACTCCTAAACAATGGGCTGTAAAGTCCCTAAACTATTCGAAAGTGGGTAAAAGTACATTTAAAAGGATGTAAAGCAAGGTCCTCATCCAGAGCTGCACTTCCCTGTCCATGGCCGTCAGCCACACATGGCCACTGAGTCGCTGAAATGTGGCCAGTCTGGACTGAGATGTGTAAATGTAACTGCACACCAGATTCAGACAGAGATGTGGAAGCAGAATGTGGGACAGCTTATTAATAATGCCTTTATTGATTACGTATGTATCGTATTTTGGATATGTGAGTAAATTATTAAAATGAATTGCACCTGTATGTTTTTACTATGTAATGTGGCTACTAAAAAATAAAAAATTACATGTGTGGCTCCTGTTACATTTCAGTTGTTCCGTGTTAGACTATATTGAAAATTTAGTAATTTGGGGAATTTAAAAATTGTGTGTGCCATTAGGTTGATTTAAAAAAAAATGGCAGAAAAGGCAAAGGACCCAAAAAAGGTCAAATGTTGATCAACTAACAGCAGCGGTGACCTTTCATTGCCCCCAACCCCTGTCCCCCAGCTGGCTCCAGCAGCACCACCATGTGACCACAGCCCTATGCTGCCCTCAGCTGATCGGATCAAGAGGTGGACACCCCCCTGTTAGAGGCAGCCAATCACCAGGCTGCCCAGAGAGCTTAGCCAATCACGTTTCTCTCCCAAGGGGACACTGAGCAGCAGTGAGCGATAAGCTCAGGAAGCATAAGGCTCCCTGGGGGCTGCAGGACTGGCAGCTGAGGCCACGGAAGCCACAAACACAGCTGGCCCTTTGGGTTGAGCATCCTCAGATCAAAAAATATATATTTGAAAAAAAAAATTCCAGAAAGTTCCTAAAAGCAAGACTTGATTCTCCTCCCTCAACCCCTTGTGGACTCCCCCACTCTACAGATGAGAAAACTGAGGTTCAGAGAGGTCATACAACTTGACAAAGTCACCCAGCTCCCAAGAATGGGAGCCAGGATTCAAACCCAGGTCTGACTCCACTACCCAATGAAAATGCCACAGCTGATCCAGCAGCCGCCTGTCCTTTCTGTCATCTCGATGTCCCGTCAGGCTCCTCTGGGACCCCTAGCCTCTGCCAGCTTAGCAAGCCCCCCACTGCCTCTGGTCTCACCCGCCCCTCCCCCATCCAGCCTGAGCTTTCCCAAACAGCCCACCAGCTGCCACCTCCTCGATGACGTGGGAGCCCCGCACCAGTCCAGCTTCTCTTTCGCCATCTCTGCTCCACCTCCCTCACCTCTGCTCCAGTCACACTGATCTACTGGCCAGGCCTGGGCTGCCCACATGCCCTCTGGCTGCACAGATGCCACTCTGCATCCAGATCTTTCTGTTTCTCAAGCTTTTGGCTCCGAACACAGAGCCACACTGGTACCACCCCGCAGGATGGTGGGGGCCATTTGACAGGGTTAGGGGACCAGGGGAGACGCTTCTTCCAGACTCCTGCTGTGTCCTCCACTGTACGCTCCTGGCCTCCCCCTCCTTGGAAGGGAGGGTGACCCACTCTGATCCGTACATATGGAAGGAGGACTGGGTGTAAGGAGCCCCGCCCCTCCTCCCCCCTTCCTCCTGGGAGCCCAGTGCCCAGGAGGGCCTGCTCTGCTCTGCGCCTGCCTGCCTGCCAGAGTCCAGAGATGGGTGGGCATGCTAGACAAATTCTGGGGCTCAGCATTAGGAAGCCCACTTGGCCAGCACACCTAGGCCAGGTGTTCCGTGTCCACGATGAGGTGCTAGGTGTGCTGCTCTGCCTCTCCCTGCTGCCTCCTTTGCCAAGTGTCTCGATGGGGTCAGACCCCGAGCTCCAGGCACCCTGTAAGGACGTCATAAAGGATGGGGGGTAAGTGAAAAGGGACGGGAGGCAGGGTGGTGGTGGTGCTGCTTCTTCTAGAATAAGAAAACAAAGAGAGTATAGCGACTCTTAGCCCCGGGGACTAGATCTTCACCTGGTTCCTCCCAGGGTGACATTCAGTGAGGGCGTGGCCCTCCCCCCAGACTCCACTGCCTGCAGACCCAGGCTGCAGGCCTCCTGGGGGATCTTCCGATAAGAAGCACCACCCTAGACAAACCACAAGGACCTGCTGCAGAGCGCAGGGAACTATATTCAGTAGCTTGTAATAGCCCATAATGGAAAAGAATCTGAAAAAGAATGTGTATATGTATAACTGAATCACTTTGCTGTACCCCTGAAACACTGTGAATCAACTATATTTCAAGAAAAATTAAAGAAAAAAGATTATACAAAAAAAAGCAGCACCACTCTTCCTGGGGCTCCTGGCGCCCCTCCCCCTCTGTGGCCTGGGTTTGGGGCTCCCATGCAGCACCCGGCCCCCTCCATGCAACATACTGACGAGACTCCAGGCTCCTAGAATCCCCAGGGCAACTCAACTGGGTAGGTCTCCAGGGCCCCGCCTGCCGGGTTCCCTCTGGACGCTGCTCCAGCTTCTGCGTAAACACATTTTCCTGCAGATTCTCTCCGGGAGGGGACGCCAGGGACCCCAGTCCATGGCCTCGGCCTTGTGGCAATAAATCGAAGCTGTCTCCTAGTCAGGGCAAGCAAGCAGGTCTTCACAGGACCGGCTTTGATTAAGGGGGGCGGGGGAGGGTGGGTGCCTAAAGCAGCCACCACGGGGGTGTTTGGGGGTCACCACACCTCAAATGGCAGCATTCCCAGCAGATTTCTGCCGATCAGTCCAATGAGATGATGGAGGCTTCCCTCAGCTCCCGCCCGTGTGCCTGAAGGTCCATGGCTGGGAGAGTGCCTTGATCAGACAGGCAGTCATTTGGGTCGGCGAGGAGCGGGCTGGAGGAGGACCGGCCTCGGGTCCCCTTCAGCCACTTGTCTTGCCTTGTGGCCTCGGGTAAGGCCCCTTACTTGCTGAGCCTGTTTCTTCGTCTGTACAATGGGGCGGCCATGGCAGCCCTTGGACAGAGCTAGGATGGGAGAGTTCCAAGGGGGCACGGGACACACACCCACGATGGAGGGAGTGCAGGTGTGACAAAAATGCAGGCTTTACCATTCAGAGCCACCTAACGACGGAACTGCTGCTAAGAGCGGGCACCCCCATGCGCCAGGATGCTTTCTGCTGCGCACATCTTGCCCCGTCCTCTGCCCTCCTGGAGAGGAGGCTGAAGCCCAGCAAGGGCTGAACAACAGAGACAGGCCCTGGCACGGACACACGGTGGTGGCCTGCCTAGCGCTGTCCCCTCTGGCCTTCATGCGGGAAAACCAGTCATCATGCCCACTGAAAGGTCTGAAAACTGACGCCTGGGGGCTCCAGGCTGGCTCCTCCCCCATCAGCACGTGGCCTAGCGGCAGAACCATGACCATGCGCCCTGATGATGGACGGTGTGTGTGTCTGGGGCTCCCTACAGGCAGAATTAATGCCTTGAGTCTCGGCTGGCAAACTGCAGCCCATGAGCTAAATCCAGCCCAGGATCCAGAATAGCTTTGTGCACTTGGAAAGAAAAGTAAAACAAATGACAAGCAAGGACAACAAAACAAAGAAAAATAAGCAACACTTATAAGAGTAGGCAAAGGGTATTTAAACTGATTCAACAGCAGAACTAGATGGGAGTATTGGGGTCTATAGTTGCACCACCATTTAGGTCCCACTGAATGTTTTGAATTCCCGTGTTTGCATCTTCTGTTCCGAGAAGGGATTCTGCCCTGGCTCTGTGTCATCTCACTCATTTGACTCAGAAAACACCCTTCAGAGGACCCTGTTCACTGCTGTACTTTCTAATGAATTAAAATGTATTTCTGTCCTAAAAAAGAATTTAGTTTTAGGCCTGCAAAGTCTAAAGTATTTACCATCTGGCCACTTACAGAAAATGTATGTCACTCCCATTCTAGCTCAACACGTCACTTTGCAGATGGAGAAAACAGGGGTCAGAAAGTCAGGGTCTGGGTCCGGGTCCTTGATTCCTTTCCCACACCAACAGGCGGGCTGGAAACAACAGAAATGTGCCATCTCAGTCTGGAGGCTGGATGTCCAAAGTCAAGTCGTCTGCAGGATTGGCTCCCTCTGGAGGCTCTAAGGGGAGAGAGAGCCAGTCCTCGCCCCTCCTAGCTTTTGGTGCTTGCCAGCCGGCCTTGGTGGTCCTTGGTCTGTAGACACGTCACTCCCAACTCTGCCTCTGTCTTCACATGACAGTCTCCCTGTATGTCTCTGTGTGTCCGTCCTCTTCACATAAGGACACCAGTCATTGGATTTAGGGTCCCCTTTAATCAAATATGACCTTATATTTTTTTAAAAATATGACCTGATCTTAACTTAAGTAATTGCATCTTCAAAGATGCTATTTCCAAATAAAGTCATAGTCTAAGGTTCTGGGTGGACTTGAATCTTGGGGGACAATATTCAACCCAGTATAATTTAGGACCTCTAATCCCCCCCCCATTAATGCTGCCTCCTCCGGGGAACTGTCTCATCATGGGTGTGGACACTTTTCTCTTACACAGACACACACACACACACACATACACATACACGCCTGCATGCACACAGATGTTCTACTCCACACGACAAGCGGGCAAGACTTCCCAAGGACAGGCTGCGGGA
Organism: Camelus dromedarius; assembly: GCF_036321535.1. Lineage (NCBI taxonomy): Eukaryota > Metazoa > Chordata > Mammalia > Artiodactyla > Camelidae > Camelus > Camelus dromedarius. Next base: position 12,286,300 of record NC_087459.1, on the reverse strand, counting down.
CGACATGCAGGCTGGCACACGGCCACGACAAATGGCTTGTTTCTGCCAAGCCCCCCCTGCCAGTGCCTCCTTCCAGGAGGACTCACTGCCGGCAGGCAAGGTGGGGGTGAGGCTGCTTGCGGTGTGGAGCGAGAGCACGCCCTCCCTCCCTCCCACCGCGCAGGCAGCAAGGCTCTCCTAGGGCCCAGCTGGGGGTCGGAGCTGCTCGTGTGGCTTCCGGTTTCTACAAAACACCGCCACACCCCTGCCTGAGGGCACCCGGCGTCACCTGGCAGAGTGGGACTCACGCCCAGCTCTGACTGCAGGCCTACGTTTTGCCCACCTCACAGCAGGTCACTCCTACTCCCCTCTTTGGTCCAGAGACCTGCTCTTTGTTAATGAGGCCACACAGCTGGGTTGGGCCCAGTTTTGGCCACCCAGCCCCGAACCACGGGTAGGGGCAGGGCTCCGCTGGCCCACCAGCACCCACTGGGGGGAAACACTGGGCAAGTCCTGCTCACTGAGCTTTGCAGGCTGCACTGCCACTGAGAGTCCAGATGAAGAGAAGCCAGTTTCAAAAGCTAATTAAGAATCTTTTCGTGGGCCCAAAACTGAGCTGGAACATGGCACACACAGAGGGGGCATCTGCAGGGATTGGTGGTCCTGCACTGAGAGATGATTCCTGTGGTGGGGCTCACACCAGTAGGTCTGCCCCATCCTGACCTGCGCCTTCACCTCCACAGGGACAGAGCAGAGCTGTGGCCCAAGATGAGAAAATCTGACCTGGAAACAGCCTGGGGGACGAGGCTCATGCTCTAAGCCCTGGTACTTCTGGAGGTCCAGGACAAGTCTGGTGGGCCCCTGCTGTATGCTTGGTGCCCAGAACAGTGTCTGGAACAGAGCAAGTACTCAATAAAACATTTGTTGAATGAATAAAAGAACTGAGTTAGAGAACAAAGGCTCAAAGTTCAGCACCTCGGTGCTTGAATGAAGCCTGGGAAATCCTAGCAGGACAATTCCTTCCAGTAAACCCAGCAACTGCATCCTTCGTGCCGCCATCTGCAACCAAGCCAGGGGCTCCCACTCAGCACAGTCCAGGGGCTTCTTTGGTTCTGTTGAAGGGGTTGGGGGACAGGGGAGAGATCAATGTCACAGAGGTACCTGTGACTCCACCATCAAGGGTCAGGGCCACTGTTTTTCTGGTTCAGTAACCACATCTTATAAGGGCAGCTGGACCTTAGCAGGCCTGAAGGGCTGACTCATCTGAACCAAACACACAAGAGACTGATGAATAAACCAGACAGTTCATTCACAGTAATAACACTGACGGTGACCAGAACCGGGCACCCAGTAGGTGCTGACCCCTTGTTAAGTGTGTCAGTCACGAACTATGACCCTCCAAAGTGAGCAGTACTTGGCTGCAGTTTACAGATACAGAAACAAACCTTGAGAAGTGGCAGAATCAGCTCAAAGTTCCAGCCAGGAAGCAGCAGAGATGAGATTTGAACCCAGGTCTGCCTGACTCCTAGGCCCTGCACAATCCTTTACTGCAGATCATCTGACCCCGAGTATCAGGTGTGTTAGTCAGAAAAACAGGGCCAATGTTTCTGTTTTTGTTTCTCCAAAGAAACAACCAATGGGATGTTTATATATACATAGAGAGAGATTTATTTTATGGAATTGGTTTACACAATTATGGGGACTGAAAAGTCCAAAATCTGCAGGGTTGGCCAGCAGGCTAGAGACTCAGAAAGAGTTGATATTGCAGTTTGAGTCCAAAGGCCATCTGCTGCAGAAATCTCCGCTGCCAAGAGGAGGTTAGTGTTTGTTATAGTCACACCATCAACTGATTAGATGAGGCCCACCCACATTATAAAGGATAATCCGCTTTACTCAAAGTCTACTGATCTAAATGATCATCTTATCCAAAAATACTCTCACAGAAACATCCAGAATGTTTCACCAAATATCCAGGCACGACAGCCCAGCCAAGCTAACAGATAAAATTGACCATCGCAGTTGGCAGTCTTTCTATAAAGGCCAGAGAGCTGATACATCAGGTTTACAGGCCATACAGCCTCTGTCACAGCTCCTCAGGTCTGCCCTTGTAGTGAAAAACAGCCATGGACAATATGTAAATGAACAGGTGTGGCTGTGTGCCAATAAAACTTTATTTACAAAAACAGTCGGTGGGCCAGATTTGGCCCACAGGCTTCTGTTGCCACCTGTGTTCTAAACAACTCAGGAGCAGCCTTCATTTCTGACTGTGACACTGCCTTTTCTCCAACTTAAGCACTACATTTTGATTTTCATTTCTAAGCTAGTTTTTCACATCCCTGAAAAGAATTCATGTGTGGCTCAAATCAGATCATCAATAATCAATTAACAGTAAATTTCAGGCCTTAGTACCTGATAGGAAGACAAGAATGAAGATCAAAAGCCTCATTAAGATGTGGTTTAATTGAAGATGGCAGAGAAGAAAAACCGTTAAAGAAATCAACAACACATTTTAAAAGGAAACTTAAAAGCAAGCAGTTAAATATGATGGTAAATTCCAGCCTTGTTGCTCAGAATTACAGCTGAGTCTGCAGTTATAAACAGTGGGAGGTGTCCAGGAGTCCTGACTGTCGCTCTAAATTAAACACCCTGCAGAATACAGCATGCTGCTCCATCTTTCTCACTTTCTGTAATAAGGAAGTTCTGACAGGGATGAAAAGCCAAATTTATGGCCCACCTCATGCTGTTTAACCAGCTTCTTGAAGCTTTATTGTGTGCTAACACCACGGACATCAATTCCTGATCGAACAGAGTTTGCTGTCAGGGGATAAACAAACAAATGCCCAGTCACATCCACAAAAAAAGGGTCTGAGGGTGCAGGCTGGCCCTTGAAGCAGGGCATGGAATGAGGACCAGCTGTGGCCCCACAGCATCCAGGAAGGGCTGAGGACCCTCTCTGGGGGTGGCCTGTTCTACCCAGAGGCCCAGAGAGACCAAACGCCTTGCCTGAAGTCAAATATCACACCTGCAGGAGCTCAACCCCCACTTGAATGGTTTCATAATCTTAGGATGCTACCTGGGGCCTAACTCTCATATCCAGGCCAAGATCAAACTGGGGGCTGTGCATTTAAGAAATGGCCACGTGAACCTCCTTCTTTTTTCACAGTGAGCTGCATTTTCCTCAGCACCAAAATCAATGAACGTTGCTACAGCTATGTCCCTGATGCTAGGTGCGGGCATGGCGCTTCACAGCTGCCACCTGCACTGTCTCACCTGGCCTCCTGGAAACCCTGGGGGGGATTTCCGATCATCCAGATTTCCCTGAGGGAAGCTGAGGTCCAGAGAGGGGAAGCAATTTCCCTGAGGTCACACAGTCTGCACCAGCGGTCTAGCTCCAAAGGCCATGCTTTCTCTGTTCCAGCTCTAGTGCCTCGTATCAGTGAAATGCTAAAGGGGCCCTGGGGTCCAGGAAGAGAGAGGTTACTCCCCTCTGTGACAGCCCCTCCCTCCAGAGTCTCAGTGTGAGGAAAGGCACAAAGCCAGAGGTTCCCCGTTACAGTGAACACTCACACCTCACAGTGAACCTGCAGGCAGGGACAGAGCAAAAGTGGCCCTTGGCCAGTATAAAATGTCCTTGAGCTGTTTGTTTAGAAAATTCACACCAATTTTGTAGTCTATTCATTCCTTCTTTCACTAAATTACAACTTTGCAACTGTGTATTTTTTTTTTTAATGTAAAGATTAGAAGAGGGGGATGTTATAGCCCCAGGCACTCGGCCACCTGCCCCACTTTGAGAAGCACGGCCTTGAGGGAGCCCATTCACCAAGGAGGGTACCTGAGATTCTAGATGACAGATATAGTTGGGTTTTCAAGGCCAGGAATTAGCACAGTCTGGTAAAGGGGGAGAGGAATCCTGAAGGAGGGGAAGGTCTGAAAGGCAGCCAGGAGTGTGCTGGCAAATGCTTAAGAACCGGCTGGGCCCTGACTTGTAGCATCTGCCCCCATCGCCTACCACGGCCAACTGCAAACTACCGAGATAATGACCAGCTCACAGAACCGCAGCTTCAGTGGTCGGCGCTCACCAGCGAGTGTGAGCCGCCTGGAGCGCCACCGGATGAGGCCCACCTCCTGGGTAAAGTCAGGCAGGACCACAGGGACTTCCAGAGGCTTCCGCACCACAGGCCCTCGGCAGTGGCCGCCTGACCCCCAGGGTGGACAAGCTCAGGGCATATCCGCAGGGTCAGGCAGAAATTTCCTTCACCTGCAGTCACACCCTCCCCTGGCCTGCCTCCCCCACTGCCCACCTGGTCTCCCCTGGCAATACTTCCTGAACAAATCATCCTCATGTCAGGGTCAGCTTCTGGGGAACCCGCTGAGAGAGCCTGGAACCCCAAGATCTCATCTGCCCCTGCCCCTGTCCGGCTGTGCGGTCTTGGAGTGGAGGAGGGGCCAGCACTGAACCAGCACTTCTGGTCTCCTGAGTCCCCTTCCACCTTGTCCGCTCTGAGCCATCCTCCAGGGGCCTCGGGGAGTCAGACCAGCTCCCAGCCCACCTTGCACACACTACAGATCACCCCCGGGGGGATCTGGGCTGTGTCAGTGCCCCTTTCTCAAATGCACTCCTATTTCTATAGCAGAACATACAAAAATTTACATTAAAGGAATAAACAGACTCTAAATCCATTTAAGACATCAATATGAGTCAGGTTTTGCTGCCAAACAAGTTATAAAATATCTTTTGACTTTTTAAAAAATTTTAGAATATTGTTGAATGAGTTCCTATGTGCGTAGTTGCAAGAGTTTGTCTATCCTATTTATCTTGAAAGGGACTCACCAGGCTATAGGTCTGGGACATCTTTCGCATGTTGGCAAATTCCTGTCCGAGTGGTTTGCTCTCATTTACGCTTCCAATGACAGTGTATGTGCCTCTCCGTTTCTCCACCCTCTCCCTACACCTGAGATCCTGAGACTTCAAGATCTCTCTGCAGACCCGAGGGGTGGGAAATGGTACTGTCTCATCTTCCCATCCATTCTTTAAGACCCAGCAAGATAGCCTCCCCAGGTGGCCTGATCCCCAGGATGAGCTGGTTGTCCCCTTCTTGGCACCCCTCTCCAGACCCCTGACTGGCTGTGGCTCACCTGTTGCCAGGTGGGCCACCCCTATTGGACCAGGAGGCACATGGGCTCCAAATCCAGACCCAGTGTTCAACCACGGATGTGGTACTTATATCGGCTAATTGGACTGTACCTGTCATGTGCCAGGTTCTGTCCTAGTCATTTCACTTGGCTAAACCCAGCTGATCCTCAACAACTTGATGAGGTAGTGAGTGTCCTGGCCCATCTGGGATGTTATGACAAAAAACACCATGACTGGGTGGCTTATAAACAACAGGCATTTACATCTCATGGTTCTGCAGGCTGGGAGGTCCACGACCACGGTGCCGCAGATTCAGTGTATGGTGGGGACCCACATCTCAGTCTTTGCACCATAACCTCACCTGGTGGAAGGGACACGCTGGCTCTCTGGGCTCTCTGGTACAAGACACTGTTCCCAGTCATCAGGGTTCTGCCCTCATGATCTCATCACCTTCCAAAGGCCCTACCTCCTAATACACCTTGGGAATAAGGATCCAACAGACGCATTTTGGGAAGACACAGACATGCAGACCACAGAAGCAGGGACTATTGTTAGGATTTTTTTAAATCTTATATTTGGAAAGTTTTCCTGAATCATACTGACATTTTAGGAATGTAATTATTTTCATTCTCATTGCCAGGGACAGCAGTTTTGTGTGTGTTGGGTCCCCTCTGTCTTCTGTATTACTGTTTTTCGACTCCTTTTATCCCTTCTTTATTTATATGAATTTGCCTTGCTTTTCCCAGCCCCCTTCCAGGCCTCTCACTGTGTTTTCTGTTGAGATCATCCCACCATGGGCTTCACTTGCTCTCAGGCTTACTTTTCAGCCCATCTGTTTTACCGAGATCAGTCATATCACGGGCCAGCCTCTTCTGTCATGTTGCCATCTCTGCTGGGTTCCTGTATCTCAACTTTGCACTTTCACAGGCAGGAATACCTCCAGTACTTCTTCCTTCATTCAAGACATTATGTACATTTGGAATTTTCACCTGCGTTGTGGCAATATTTTTCTTATGTCTATTCTTCACCTGTCACTTTCTTGCTTTTTCAGAGTAACTTAATACACAGCTGTGCTGGTTCCCGCTGATTATGACTCAGCTGTGAGGCAAGTCCTTCCTGAGCTATCGATTTACACAAGATTCACATGCAAGACAGTCCAAAAAGTGAGACAGGTCTTATACAGGGTGTGAGTGAGGGTCAGTTCTTTCAGCCTTTACTTTTTTCTGGGTAAAGATCAGAGGCCTCAGACCTGCATTCCACACAGAGCCTCTGTTTCCCACTCTGTCTCCCCAGGAGATGCATCTAGAAACTATGGTTTGTCCATATGGGTCCGTGTTCAGACTAGACCCATCCCTGTTTTTACTTTGTTTAAAACTAGATCTCATGGATGAATGGAAAATGTAATTTTATACACAGACACACACAAATACACACACAGAGAGCAGTGCAAAGGGAGAGGGAAGGAGGGAGATACAATGGAATATTACTCAGCCATGAAAAAGAAAATCTTGTCATTTTTGACAACACGGATGGAAATTGAAGGCACTAAGCTAAGTGAAATAAGTCAGACTGTATACTGTATAATCCTTAAATGTAGAATCTAAAAAAAATCGCCACTAAGAGATACAAAGAACAGATTGGTGGCCACCAGAGACAGACGGTTAGGGGTGGGCAAAACCGAAGAAGTGTGGTTGAAAGGTACAAACCTCCAGCTGGAAAATAAATAAGCCATGGAGATGTAATGTATAGTATGGTAATGGTCATTAATAATACTGGAAAGTTGCTAAGAGAGTAGTTCTTAAAAGTTCTCACTTGTCACAAGAAAAAAGTATACAACTACATCTGGTGAAGCATGTTAACTAGACTTAACGTAGTGATCACTTCCCAGTGTAGACAAATACTGAATCATTAAGTTACACACCTGAAACAGATAAAAGGCTGTATGTCCATTATATCTCAATTAAACACAAACCACTAGATGTGGGAGGGCTCCCACGGCAGCTGATGCACGAGAGAGGCGATACGTTCTGCCTTCTGTACGCACCACCTGGAGTAGAGAGAACTCGGCCCTCCCGCTCCGTCTGAGCCCTTCTGCAGCCAGGCGTTTCTCTCCCTCTGGACTCTCCCTGCACTCATCTTGACCTTTACTGATTTCCCCATGTATGAGGTTCCAGACACTATGCTTTCATCAAAGACATTTGCATTTCCGTTTGTTGCTTCAGGATCATTTCCAAAAGAAGAAAAGGACAATGCTGTCCTATCTCTGTCATTTTACAGCTGGACTTCCCTGAGCCAGCCTTGGAACTTGGGCCATTCGGGCTCCGGACCCAGAATGTTTTCCCAGCCCCACAACAGCTCCGTGATACAGACCGAGGCCAGCACATGTTTTCTCTAGAGGACCAGGCAGGAAACATTGTAGGCTTTGCAGGCCTCACTGTCTTTGTCACAACCACGCACCTCTGCTCCTGCAACATGAAACTGTCCACAGACAATCCCTGAACCCCCTGGTGTGGCTACGTTCCATCTGAACTTCATCTACAAAAATGGGAGGCAGTTCAGCCTGCCACAACTTACCAACCTCTCATATAGACTACAAGGCAGAGGTCACAAATGTGGTTGCAAATGCCCAGGCTGTCTCTGGGCAACTCAGCCTACAGCTGGGCTTTTGTCCAAATGTTTAAAAACTTGGGGAGCATTTAAAAATGAAACGATTTGATACACAAACCCGATTTTCTTGTTTCTTTTCAGAAACTGTTAAGAGTAAGAGCCAGCCATTCTAGGGTCCCACAGGCTATGCTTGCCAGCACACCACAGTCCCCACCGCTCCCTGATGCCTGGACGTCACTTTGCCACTGCTGGCATCACATTGCACTGTTTTCCTTACACATTTTGTACTTTATTCATGGACATACCCCGCCTGGCTTCTTTGGGCATCCCAGTTTAAGGGTCACCAAGGCGAAGGACAAATTTGTTGCATTTCCTCAAAAAAGCCAGTAAAGTGCTATGCCTGGCTGTCAAGAAATACTTTGGAATTGCTCCAAGGTAAATTACATCTCTGGCTTAAAGCCGTCTGGCTCCGCGGGCAACAGGATATCTAACACGGATGGGCTGGAAAACCTCTTGTATCCATCAGGCCTGACCTCTTCCTTTTAAAGATGGGGAAGTGGGGCCGAGTGTGGAGCATGACCTGAGCAGAGCCAGAGGAAGCTGGGGACAGAGCTCTCATCAAACGTCCCCTCTGTCATTTATAATCCACTGGACCCCTTTCTTCAAAACTGCACTTGATCTGGGGAAAGAGGAGAAGCAGAAGGAGCCATGCCTCTTGACATCTGCCTTCTGTGTTTACTGAAAGGTATTTGTAAAGACTCATAAATATGCCCAGGAACTCAGAGCACAAAAACACAGCAGCCAACAGTGCACGTCACCCTCCCCCAGCCTCCAGCGAAAACAGCAGGCGCTGCCACTCAGGCTGTGAGAGCGTCACCTTCACCACCTCAACGCCGTCCCCACCTCCGCTGTCTGCTCTTTCATATCGTGTTCTTTGAATCCTCACAACAACCCCGAACAGACAAGTTGCCTTTTGTGTAAGAGAACTGTGGTCTCCTGTCTCCATAAGTCAGTTTTCTTACCCTAACAGAACCATTGATCCTTGGAAGGGAGGGGGTAGAAATATTTTGGCTAATTTTTCTTCTTTCAAGCGTCTGGACCACGTGGCTCTGCTGTTGGTTTAGCTGCAGGTCCACCAGGTTTTCTGGAAGTGCGCTTCATGGGTTGGTGCCGGAATTCTCATAAACCTCTTTCCCATCCTTTTTCGTCCCAGGCAACTGGATTAACAGTCCTGAGTCACAGCCCTGTCACAGCCGTATCCAGCCTGCATTTAATCATGCTGCTTTGCCATCGTCTGGCCCATTTTGCTACAACCACTGCTTTTGCAAAGCAAATCAGGTCACACAGGATTAGCAAACAGGAGAACGATGTTGGGATAATGTGAAAGTCAGATTGGTTGCAACACGATTCGTCTTGGTGTGTTAATGTTCTGTGCCAACCAGTGGAAGCAGCTGAACACGAAATACCCCGACGGCTGAACGCAGGAGCTGCCGAGGAACATGGCACGGGGGCACCACGCCATTCACCTCCCGTCTTCCTCGTGGCTCCGTCTGGAAGTGTTCGGTGGGCGAGTCTCTCTTCTGACTTGGGACTTGTTTCCATCTGTACTTCAAGCTCCCATCCTGAAAGCCCTTCCATCAAACAACCTTCACCTTTTTTTTTTCTCAACATAAAATTGTATAACTGCTGGAATATTAGGAGTTCAACATGCATTTTCTCTTTTTTTTTTTTTGAAGAACTGTGCTAGATATTTATGGGATTGTTACTATTTTTGTAGTGTTGGTTAACTGCGGCATGGGTTTCCAGTGGTCTGCCCCCACTGCATCCCGCCCATCAGCCTGGATGTTGGTAGGCATGCAGTTTTGCAGCTCAAGAGGTTTCTCAGGAATGCATACATCCTGCGTGAACAGAAACACCTGCACTTATCTTCATAGTTACTTTTTATTTTTGTCCTGATTTGTTGGTCTTCCACGTATGATGGAGGGCTTATTATTGTTGTTGTTGTTGTTTTTATTATTATTATTATTATTATTAAAGTATACTCAGTTACAATGTGTCAATTTCTGGTGTACAGCATAATGTCCCAGTCATGTGTGTATATATATATATTCATTCTCATATTCTCTTTCATTAAAGGTTATTACAAGATACCAAACATAGTTCCCTGTGCTATACAGAAGAAATTTGTTTTTTAATCTATTTTTATGTATAGTAGTTAATATCTGCAAATCTCAAACTCCCAAATTTAACCCTTCCCACTCCCTTCCCACTCCACCACTGGGTAACCGTAAGATCATTTACTATGTCCATGAGTCTGTTTCTGTTTTGTAAATACGTTCACTTGTGTCCTCTTTTTTTTTTTTTTTGAGCCCACATATGAGTGACATCATATGGAATTTTTCTTTCTCTTTCTGGCTTACTTCACTTAGAATAATGATCTCTAGGTCCCTCTGTGTTGCTGCAAATGGTATTATTTTACTCTTTTTTATGGCTGAGTAGTATTCCACTGTATATATGTACCACAACTTGTTTATCCAGTCATCTGTTGATGGACATTTGGGTTGTCCATCAACATCCATGGACAATGTCCATTGACAGAGGGCCAATTTTTAAAGAAAAATAGTGACTAACAATGTGTGGTATACAGGTGGTCCCTGACCCAATTGAGGGAGTAGAAACTTCACAAAGTGTGGCACAGTGGCAGAGCAAACATTGCACGTGATGAGCTCAGTCAGAGGACTTCAGAACACGAGGGCAGATTACACGTGGACAAGGGATCCCTTCACACGGAAGCCCCCCACCTTGCCAGGGATGTGGTAAGAACTCCATAAATGGTGTTTGTTACTATTCCTGCCACACCAATTTCTAGAAAAGGCAAGAATGGAATAAACAGGATGTTTCCCCTTACAAACAGGCAGAAGAGCCCATGGTGACATTTGTGAGCAAAAGCAGTTCAAACAAATCTGCTTTCCATTAATGCTGCATAAGCAGTGGTTTGCAGTATTAGCAGAAATGACTAATTACTCTAGTCTGAAGCCTAAAAAGATAAAGAATTAGATTTATTATAAATGCAAGGGTGTGCTCTTGTGTAGAAATGACTTGTTCTGCATTTTTGCGACGTGTACTGATTTATGGCACAACATTCATACAGAGCTGCCTTTTCCATTTCTGATGCTCTAAATGAGACATGGATTAAAATGAAAATTAGAACTCTAACTTTAGCATGACTCATAATAGCTCATTTCCATCCCAGAAGAGCAGAGATGAAAAGCATCTTTCTTCTCAATTTTCTTCTAAATTAGGGACATGTGATCTGGGCTGATGGATGCCTATGGTCACAACTGGGCCCTGTGCCTGCTCCCCTCCCCTGGAAAGTCTGCAAGTCTCCCCACTGCCCTCCTGCCTCCAGGCTCCTCTGTCTTGTCCGCTCTCCCCTCCAGGTCCACAGAGATCTTCCTAAACTGAAAATCTGACTCTCATACTCCATACTCCATACTCAATACCTGTGTCAGACAGCTATACCTCCAGGTCATGCCAAGTGCCTTGGTACGCTTCTTAGGGTCCTTAATAGCCAAATCCACACTTCCAGCCCCATCCTGGCCAGCCTGAGCTTAAATCACACCTTGCTATTTGCCGTCCCTCAGGCCAGCACCTCCATCCAGCCTGCCCTCTGTTTCCACATCACTGTCTGGAAAACTCTTGCTAGCCTCTCAAGTACAGCTCAAGGAACACTACCCCACCACTATCCATCCCTCCATCACTAAGGAGAGGGCTCACAGCCCCGTGCTCCCTTCTTCCCTAGAACTTGTCAAGATAACACTGTAGTTGTCTCTGTCCAACTATCCTTCCCTCTACAGCTACTTCCCCAGGGCATGACCATGGGGATCTAGCCATCTCCAGGTCCCCAGTGCATAGCATGGGGTCATCTAACAACTGGAAAGCAATCCATATGGATAATTGGACAGATGGACTGGTTGGCAAATGCCCCTTGGATTCATTTTCTGGGAAGTCCTCAGAAAAGGGTATCTACATTTACAGCTTCATGCCTAAACAGCCCTATGTCCTGGCAAACTCAAGCTGGAACCCAGTCTCATAAGCAGGAAAGCAGAAACAGGGAGCCCAGAGTCCTGTCAGGCTGTCCTCCTGGGCCAAGGGTTTGCAGGGTGGGTATGGGGAGGACAGATCAGCAACTCCCAGGTGCCACAGCACTGACCAGAGGACAGCCTGGCTCTCAGGCGCTTCCCAGACAGGCTGGATGTAACATGCGGAATTCTTTACACCCCGCTGTGGTGCCTGGGGCCCAGCCAATGGGGAGACCCTGGCGCTGTCCGCGGTGCTGACTTCCAGCCTCTGGTTCGGCCCAGGGCCTCAGCACTTCCCTCCCCATCTGGCACTGTCCCAGAGCCTCCTGGCACAGCTGACAGCCACTGCCTGGGTCCTGTCTCATGGTATGTCCCCGAACTTCCTTTTGAATGAGTACCTTGGTCTTTTCGCTTCCCTGTATTAGGTTGGACCCTGAGGCAAGGATTTGAGAGGAAGTGATGAGGAAGTGACCTCAGGAAAAACTAGAAGGGTGTGGAGAGTGGGGCCAGGACAGAAAGGAGGCCAAGAGGGGACTGTGGCCAAGGAAAGTCTCAGGGAGGGTGACTTTGGTTCAGTCTTGTGGGGAGCTCTGGGGACGGTGTAGGTCACCTGTCAGGGTGTCCTGGTCAGGAGTGAGGGGTCTAGGGTATTTGCACCACCACACCTGTCAAACTGGGTGCGGGATTCCCCTCAGAGGACACAGCTTCCCAGGACCTCCCTCCACAGGCAAGGGAGGGAGAGCCAGGTGCAGGCTCCTGGAAGAGAAAGCACTTTGGGGTCCTTTGCATAAACACAGTACAGGGGTCTGAAGGGACACGGGCAGAGACTGGACGACCTCAGCCACAGACCCCACCTCCAACCTCCTCATCTTCAAGCCCCTTTCTATACCGACACCACAGTGATCACAACAGTGGTCCTTCTCGACCCAGCTCTGGTCTCTCACTCAGCTCAAAGCCCCGTCTGATCCCTATGGCTGCAGGGAGGGTCTAGGCTCTTCAGCCTGCCTTTCAAGGCTTCCATGACCTGCACCCTGACTCCCAACTTGCACTTACATTTCTGCTCAGTGGAGGCCCTGCAGTACCCCCCACTCACTTTCTCACTGCCTGGCCTTTATTCAAGCTGTGACCTCTTGCCGGAGAGTCCTCCCAGGGGTGCTCCCCTGGCTCATGGTCCAGGCATCACCCTCTGCTCTGCAGCTCTGTGACCCACCCAGCCCACCTGGGTCCCTGCCCATCGCTCATGTCTCAACCTCCATCCCTCAGCCCGGGCCTCTGCTCCCCTCGTTACCATCCCAAAGTGGAGAAAAGGAACATCAGGGGTGAACTGGGTATGTAATAAAGGGTGATGTCGTGGAAAGAGAGGGGACAGGGCCCCCACCCACATGAGATGATGGCAGCGCCTGGCACCGTATGTTTCGGTGCACAGACACAGCCCCCGAGTCCCAGTGTCTGCACCTGTGGGGGTGGGGGGGGTGGAGAGGGGCACAGCTCAGTGGTGGAGCACGTGCTTAGCAGCACAAGGTCCTGGGTTCAATCCCATTTAAATAAATAAATAAATAAATAAATAAATAAATAATCTCTTAAAAAAAAATCTTCATCTGTAACTTGGGGTCACAGACCCTCCTCTTAGCGCTACCATCAGAAATAAATGCCTAGTGCATGCAGCTCTCAGCCAAACATGGCTCCTCCCTCTCCACCCTGCTGCCTCCATGCACATCTCACAGGCCATGGCAGAAGCCACTGACTACCTGAAACACACAGAAGTGGACGTTCCCAAGGGTGCGCATCACATCTTTATATGAAACACCCGAAGTCGGGAAAACGGTGTCCAAGAGTGGGAGGTCTCCCCACCTCTACCGCCCTTTCTCACCTCCGAGCTCCTGTCCGTAACATCCCCCTGGCATGTAAGGGGGGTCTCCCCTTGTTTCCCACTTCAGTCTTCCCAGGTCCTGAAATGACTCTAATCCTTTTCTTCAGATGAGTCAGCAAGCACATCCATGAGGTGTCATGGGAACTCATTCAGAGACTGATGTAAAGTAGCCCCCACCAGCTGCTCTCTTCCTGCCCAGCCGGTACTGGGAAAGGGCTTGTCTGCCTCGTGTGTGCTTCCCTGTGCTCACGTTATTTGAATGTTCTCACCTGTAAAAGCGTCACGTGACAGAAATTGACAAGTAGAAAGAATTTTCACTGCAGCCTGGAAGAAGGTAATTTTGGATTTTAAAAATCTACCTAGGAACAACACTATACACCTGAGTGTGCTTGCAAAGTGGAGAGCTTGAGGAGTGTGTGCACCCTGTCCTCCTTGAAAGAAGAGGACAGAGGGGGAGGTGGCCGAGTTCAAAGGGCACCAAAGACACACGTTCTATAATGTGAAGCTTTGTCCAAGGCAGGCTCAGGCAGCAACTCCTCCTAACTCCCTGTGCACTCAGCCATCTAAGCCTGCTCCTCTCCCGCAACCCAGAATTCAGCGCGATTAGTGACGTGCTGCTCCGAAATATGGTATCTTGGCATACTGAGTACCTTAAGCTAAAGGAATTTGAGAAATAGCAGGTGCAAGGACTCTGCCCTCCCTCTTCCCATGAAGCAGATCCTAAGACCACCTTAGGAGAGGTGCTCCCTCTATTCCCAGAGGAGAGGGGCACCCTCATCTCCAAAGACGGAGGGACACAGAGAAGCATCCAAACACACAGGTCTTGCTAAGTTTCCCCAGTTTCTCGTCCTTAGCTCGTATCCCTCAGTCCTATTACACCTGCCCATGGCTTCCCCCTCTTCATCAAACCTAGCAGAAAACACTCAGGTTTAACTGCTCCTTCCAGTCTTCACTTCTTTATGAAGGCTCCCGTGTCATGTAAAAGTTGTTGGCACGCTTCCTTCTTCTTACTCTACCCAGAAGCCAGAAGGGCAGGAGGAAAAAATTGTTTCCCTCTCCTCACTAGCATTACACTTACATCGCAGGTTAAAGAGGCTTTTGCGGGTTACTCTGAGGTACTGTCACTGCAGTGCTGTTTATATAAAAAGGACGGTACTGACAAGATTAATGCACAAAAATCAGTTGCATTTCTTTACACTAACGATGAATCAACAGGAAAAGAAAGTAAAAACACAATCCCTTTTAAAATAGCACCCAAAGTAATAAAATACCTAGGAATAAATCTAACCAAGGACGTGAAAGGCTTACACATGGAGAACTACAAAACATTAAGAAAATTAAAGAAGACTTTAAAAAATGGAAAGATACGCATGCTCCTGGATTGGAAGAACCAGTATTGTTGAAATGGTCACACTGCCCGAGGCAACCTACAGATGTAATGCAATCCCTATCAAGTTACCCAGCACATATTTCACAGAACTAGAACAAATCATAATAAAATTTATATGCAATCACAAAAGACCTAGAATTGCCAAAGCATTACTGAAGAAAAAGAATGAGGCTGGAGGAATAAACCTCCCAGACTTCATACAATACTACAGAGCTACAGGAATCAAGACAGCACGGCATTGGTACAAAAACAGACATATGGACCAATGGGACAGAGTAGAGAGCCCAGAAATGAACCCACAAACTTTTGGTCAACTAATCTTTGACAAAGGGGACAAGAACATACAATGCAGTAAAGACGGCCTCTTCAGCAAATGGTGTTGGGAAAACTGGACAGCAGCATGTAAATCAATGGAGCTAGAACACTCCCTTACACCATACACAAAAATAAACTCAAAATGAATTCAGGACTTAAACATAAGGCAAGACACAATTAACCTCCTAGAAGAAAACATAGGCAAAACCATGTCACATACATCTCAGCAATGTTCTCCTTGGGCAGTCCATCTAAGCAATAGAAATAAAAGCAAAAATAAACAAATGGGACCTAATTAAACTTACAAGCTTCTGCACATCAAAGGAAACCATAAGCAAAACAAAATGACAACCTATGGAATGGGAGAAACTATTTGTGAAAGATGAAACTGACAAGGGCTTGATCTCTGGAATATATAAACAGCTCATATGACTTAATAAGAAAAAATAAACAATCAATCCAAAAACGGGCAGAAGACTCACAAGCAATTCTCCAAGGAAGAAATACAAATGACCAATAGGCACGTGAAAAAATGCTCAGTATCACTAATTATCAGAGAAACGCAAACCAAAAGTACAAAAAGGTATCACCTCACACCAATCAGTATGGCCATCATTCAGAAGTCCACAAATGACAAATGCTGGAGAGGCTACGGAGAAAAGGGAACCCTCCTACACTGCTGGTGGGGTTGCAGTTTGGTGCAGCCACTGTGGAAAACAGTATGGAGATTCCTCAAAAGACTAGGAATAGACTTACCATATGACTCACTAATCCCACTCCTGGGCAGATATCCACAAGGAACCCGAATTCAAAAACACACCTGCAGCCCAATGTTCATAGCAGCACTATTTACAATAGCCAAGACATGGAAAAAGCCTAAATGTCCATCAACAGATGACTGGATAAAGAAGAGGTGGTATATTTATACAATGGAATACTACTCTGCCATAAAAAGGATAAAATAATGCCATTTGCAGCAACATGGTTTGACCTAGAGATTGTTATTCTAAGTGAAGTGAGCCAGAAACAGGAAGACAAATACCATACGATATCACTCATATGTGCAATCTAAAAAAAAGACACTATGAACTCATCTACAAAACAGAAACATACTTGCAGACTTAGTAAGTAATCTTATGGTTACCAGGGAAACCGGGTGAGAAGGGATAAATTTGGGAGTTTGAGATTTACAAGTGCTAGCCACTGTATGTAACAACAGATTTTACATATAGTGGTTTCTGTATAGCATAGAAATCTATGTTCAGTATCTGGTCATAACCTCTAAAGGAAAAGCGGCTACAGCCACCAACTGACAGAAGCAAGATTAGAAAGGAGAGCTGTTGCCCTAGGCCAGAGCCCAGTCCTCCTAAAGTCCCTGTCTGCCGCTGACGCTGCCCCCTGACCGCGCTGCGCCCTCCTCCCAGGAGCAGACTACCATGAAGACGTGGGTCCTGCGAAGCAGAGGCGGAGGCCGCTCCCAAGATAGGCCTGGGGGAAGACGGGAGCAAGTCCACCTGCTCCTCCTGGGGCAGCACCCCTCCCCGCAGCCGCCCCCTGAACACACCGCGCCTGCCTCCCGGGAGCCCACTGACCTGGAAACAAGTGTCCTGCGAACCTGGGGCAGCGGCGAGAAGAGGGGAGCTGCCCCTGGTGAGCTGGTCGATTTCTCCCCGTCATCCCCGCGGCAGGGCCTGGGGGCGGCCTCTGCTGCCCCAGGCACGTCCCCAGGTCAGCCTGCTCCCAGGACGCGGGCGCCATGCGGTCAGAGGCGGCGGCGGCGGGTTTAGGGATCTGCCTATGCGAGCCTGTGGATTTGCTTCTAACTCCTCCGCAGCCTGCCCTGGGCTCGTCCTGTGCTACCCAGGTTCTCAGGACTCAGGTGACAGGTCATCCTGCTCCTGGAAGGCGGGCGCTGCGCCGTCAGGGGGCTGCGGAAGCATTGGCGGGATTGGGGCTGCTCTGAGCGAGCGCGGGGATTTGCTCCCATTTCCCGCTGTCGCCGCCCCCGCCCCCGCACACTGGCCGCACCGCGCCCGCCTCACAGGAGCAGACTGACCTGTCACCTGCGTCCGGCGAACCTGGGGAAGCAGAGGCCGCACCCAGGACAGGACGCAGGGGAGATGGGAGCAAACCCACAGGATCACAGAGGCAGACCCCTCTCCCCACCGCCGCCTCCGATGCCGCGGGCCCCGCACCCTGACAGCACCGCGTCTGCCTCCCAGGGGCAGGCTGACCGCCAGACGTGCGCCCCGCGAATATGCGGAAGCAGAGGCCGCCCTAGTCCAGGCCACGGGTGAATAGGGAACAAATCCAGGGGCTTGCACGGGGCAGCCCCCATCCCACCGCGGCGCCCCCTGCGGCCCCGTGACCGCAACGCATCTGCCTCCCAAGAGCTGTCCATGGCCTGAAGGCCGGTCGGAGCTGCTCCCTGGACGTCCAGCGCCCTCCCACCTCCCGGAGCTGCACGCGCTTTCTCAAAGCCGGGTATAACCGGCAGCGAAGACACGGGGTTCAGGGACTACCAATGTGGGGGAGGGGCACCGCGAACCAGGGCGGCGCCCGGCACCCGCCTCAGGGCCCTAAGGAGCTGCGCGGCCCGGGCCTCACCCGCCGGCTCCCCGACCTGCGCGCCCCACCAGCGCCCCCTTACCTGCCCGGCGACAGCAGCAGAGGCGACGGCAAGCAGCGGCGCAGACCCCAGGCCGCGTTCCTCCTCAGGGACCTGGTCCAGGAGCACCTGGCTCAGGCCCAGCTTCCACACGCTCTGGGCGGGTTCCGGCGTCCGCGCCTCTCCTCCTCCCGCCCGCAGCGCGGACGCTCGGGCTGGGGCTCCTGCTGTGTGTGGCCCGGCGACTGATGCCCGGCGGGGCGGCGGGGCGGCGGGGCGGGGCGGAGCGGCGCGGGGCTGCGGGGTGGGGGGCGGGGCGGGCTCACCCCACGCACCGCAAAGTCTGCATCCCGCCACTGACTGGTCCTGGCACCCAACCAGCACCACCGCCGGCCCTGGGCCAGGCAACATCCTCTAGCCCCGCTCCCCCAGCTCGCCTCCCCTTCCCACCCCGTTGCTGTCCCTCTAGCCCCAGCCAGGCCCAGTCTCTGACAGGACCTCCAAAATGGGGCTCCTCCTCACACCGAGGTTCCCGCCCTCACACCGCTCACCCCTCATGCCTCACCGCAGGACCCCCACCGCAACATCCCGAAATGGTCCCCCTCACCCCTCAGCCGGGTCTGTTCCACTGGGAGCGGCCCCTCACCGCGTGATCCCCCCTCACTCCAAGTGCACCACTACCCCCAGCTGACCCCCTCACCCATCACGCCCTGGGTGGGGCGGGGAAGTCTGTGCTCCGGTCTCCATGGCGACTGCCAGGAGCTGGGGATCTGGCCTGGTCTAGTGTCTGGCCACACAGCTAGTGTCCAAGGCTACAGGGTGCGGCGGGTGGGGCTGGAGGCGGTTCCAATTCCTGCACTCTGCTCTGTGCCTCATCTGAGCCAGCGGGTCAGGGTCGTTCAGGGCTGCCGGCCACTGGCCTGTGGGCCATCCGTTGTTGATATCCCTGATGGTGATCGGGACCCCTAGGGTGGAGGCGCTGGGCTTGTGGACCGGTGGCGGGGGTGCAGCTGAGCTTGGGGTATGGACAAGCAGGCGGGTAGGCTGTGCGCATGGCCTGGACTCTGCCCAGGTGGGTACGGGGACCCTGTCCATTAACGCCAGGGCAGAGGAAGAGGGACTGGAGCTTTGAAAGTGTCCACATTAGGAAGCCAAGTCTGGAGAGCAAAGCAGGCAGCTGTGCTGGCCAGGCCACCTTGGAGCCTGCCATGACACTGGTCCTTTGCATATGGGGAGACTGACCATTGGCCAGCCAATGAGACGTTTCGTACCCCCCCAACGTTGGTATAGTTTACAGGCAATTAAACGGATTTGACAGGTAATTTTAATCACCAGTAATTAGTACTTTCTCTGCGGGAGCTCAGGTCCACAGTCATGGTGAACCTGGCAGGGCTCCTGCCTGAACCCCAGCCTGGGGCAGAGGAGGACCTGCCCAGAAACATCCCTTTACCTCTCACCAAAAGTCACTGTAGCAGAGAAGAACAAATCTAACTCCATGAGATCTGTTTCTTTTCCTTTAATCCTGTGCCCTGTTTTCTGGGCTTAGTCTTGCCAGCTCTGCACTTTGTGTAAAACAATGTTGCCTTTAGCCTGAAATGTACCAGAGAGCCTAGTCTCAGGGCTCTGACCTTTAAGGATATTGACATTCTGCACTCCTATAAAGATAACAAGTTGCAGAATAGAAAATAACCTTTGCTTTGTTGGAGGTTTTACAGGGGCACCGGGACCTGACCAACCTGGGCCTCATTTTGAGAAACTAGAGTGTTCGGGATAAGACATTTTGCAAAGGGGTAGACAGTGAGTTACTATCTCATCTACAATTTTAAATAAATTTTGAATGAATGACATTTTCAAGTTAGATATGTTCTCAAAAAAAAAAAAAAACCCATCAATTTTCTGTCCATAATGTTACAAATGATGGGCATTTATCTGTGATGAGGTTTTAACCAGTATTCACAGTGGCCTTTTGTTTTTCAATCTTTTTTTAAACTAATAACATTTACTATGTATTTTAATTTATGTCAGTGTTTTAAACAGAATTGCGTTACAAATATGTTTTTAATTGTATTGTTTTTGGTAGTCTTTATGTGCCGTTGCAAATTCTTTTTATATTACATAGAAGTTTTCTCAAATTACTCACCGGGGACTAAGACAGTTGACAGTCAGAATGGTTGGAATTGTGTTCAAAGAAAAACTTTCTCTCGCATGAGCGTGTATGTGGTCAGGGCACTTTGCGTGTATGCAGCCTGAAGTGGGTATCGGGTGTTATGCGTGTTTAGTACCTGTGTATTTACTTTTTAATTTTTTTATTTTGATTTTTGTCACGTAGAATACTGTCTTGGTATAATGTAATCTGTATTTGTGTACCTTTTTTTAACTTTAAAATCTTTGAATGAAATGTTTAATACTCATCAGAAAAAAATCCAAAATCTTTTCACCAAACCCTCAGGGAAAACTGCCACTTCAGGAAGGTGCCCTACGTTACAGCACAGCCCCTGCACACCTGCTCCCGGCCGCCTGCACAGCAGCTTGAGAAGTGTAAATGCGGAGAGCAAACAGTGCCCTTTGGGGTCCGGCCAGCCAGGGCCTGACTCCCGGGGATGCTATTTATTCTGTCTCTAAAGTGGGGGTAATCATGCCCAGTTTGTGATCGCTGTAGGGATTACATGGGACAGGGGATGCGGGGAAAGTGTCTGGCATCACACCCAGCACGTAGCAAGAGCTCAGTATCACCGTCACCCGTCACTGTCGTATTACTATTCGACGCTGTTCATTACTCTTCCTCCTTATAAACAATGGAATAAGTCACAAGAACGCTAGTTTCTCTATGAAGTCGGGTTTCCTAAAATCTCTTTGAGAGGCTGTGCAATTAAATCCAGTGAATGAAAAGCTTCAGCTTCAGAGATACGTCCTCTGCTCTGACACTTTCCCATGTTGGTGTTGGAAAATTTTGTTCCACTCTTAACTCCATATTTTTTTTCCTATCATCAACATACTTCTACCCTCCTCTTTTGCCCACTTTTCCTTCTCCCTCCCCTCCCCTGCACATTCACGTTTGTCGCAGGGACCTCTAGGAGGCTCACTTCAGGGGCTGTGCGTTGGGGTGAACTCAGCGGTGAGAACTGGGGCCCGTGGCAGCCCCAGCGAGGACAGGCCGCACTCAGCAGGAGCAGAGCACAGGAGCCCCACACCGAGTCGAAGGACATGACTCTGCCCCTCAGCAGGGGCCGCAGATCCCCGCGAGATCACCTTTGGATTTGGAGCTCACCGCCTTGGCAGGTTCTCAGGAACCAGCACAATGATTCAGCTCCTACACTCCCCGAGGAAGGGGTTTCCGAAGCTTCCGTGGGTGCGGTCATCACAGTGAGTCTCCGCTGCTTGACCTGCTCAAACAACCCTGCTTACAGATTTTCCTCCTAATCATTGTTTGGGGGAAGAAAAAGGCACTACTTTAATGTAATTGATTCTCAGATTCCTAGACTTAACTTGATTGCTGGCTATGAACACAAAGGATTAATTCTTTTCTCTTGAAAAGGATGTTTTTCACATATACCGAGTAGAAAATGTTAACACTCATGTTCCTTCATTGACTTGAATTGTTTGTGAGAAATAAAGAATGCAAGAAAAAAGCCAGTGTAGGAATTTTTTTTATTTTAAAAGTAAAAAGGTGTTTCCAGAAGACATCTCATATTGACCTCATAATTTTAGTGGGGGAGATTCCTTCCTTCAACGCCATATGACTCAACTTCAGTTTTTAGAAACCCCAGTAGGCGGGGCCAGGAACTTATAAACCAGGTCCTACTCGCCTGCAGTGCCCTGGTGGTGGGTCCCTCGGCTCAAATAATGTGTTCCTGCTCTTCTTCTGAGATGTGGAAATAACATAGCTTCAGCTTACTCCACAGGTTTGCAGGGGAGGTCAAATCACACGATGCGGAGACTTCTCGAAGGAGTAGGTGAGGATGTATGGGGGGATTATGGGGGCTTTGCCTCCTGCGTTGATCTGGTTTTAGTTATGCTATTTACTTACAAGTTTAAACCATCATTAAGGGAGCTCATAAATTGTGCCATTTGTCACAGTGGGACATGGTTTGAGAAACTCTCAGTCGGAGTATGTGCTTTGTATAAATGTTTTTATCGGGTTCAGAGAGAACGTGGGCTTGTGGAGACATGGGCTGGGGAGATGTGGGCTGGGGAGATGTGGGTTGGAGACATGATGTGCGCTTAGGGAGATGACACGGGCTTTGGGAGATGAAAGGGGCTTGGGGACATAAAGCGGGCTTGGGAGATGATTTGTGCTTGCAGAGAGGATGTGGGCTTGAGATGAAGCAGGCTTGGGGTGGTGAGGTTGGCTTGGGGACCTGTGGGCCTACAAACATGATGTGGGCTTGGGGAGATGTTTGCTTGGGGAGATAATGCGGGCTTGGGGAGATGATGCGGCTCTGGGAGATGACACGGGCATGCATAAATGATGCAGACTCGCAGACACTACGCTGACTTGGGATCATGATGCGGGCTCGGCTAGAAGATGCGGGTTTTGGAAATGATGCAGGCTTGGGGAATTGATGTGCCTTTTGGGAGATGTGGACTTGGGGAGATGATGTGGGCTTGGGGACATGATGCGGGCTTGGGGAGATGTGGGCTTGGGGAAATGAAGCGGAGTTAGGGTGGTGAGGTCAGGTTGGGGACATGTGGGCCTGGAAACATGATGCCGGCTTGGGGAGGTGATGCGGGCTTGGGGAGATGATGCCAGCTTGGGGAGACTGGGCTCAGGGAGATAATGTGAGCTTCGGGAGATCATGTTGGCTTGGTGAGATGATGCAGGCCTGTGTAAATGATGTGGGCTTTCAGATATTACGCCGGCTTGGGGACATGACACAGGCTCGGCTAGATGATGCGGGCTTGGGAAATGATGCGGGATTGGGGAGATAAGGTGCCTTTTGGGAAATTTGGGCTTGGGGAGATGATTGGGCTTAGGGAGATGATGCGGGCTTCGGGAGATGATGTGGGCTTGGGGAGATGATGCGGTCTTGGGGAGATGATGCGGGCTTGGGGAGATGATGCGGGCTTGGGGAGATGATTGGGCTTGGGGAGATGATTCGGGCTTTGGGAGATGATTGGGCTTGGGGAGATGATTGGGCTTGGGGAGATGATGCGGTCTTGGGGAGATGATGTGGGCTTGGGGAGATGATGCGGTCTTGGGGAGATGATGCGGGCTTGTGGAGATGATTGGGCTTGGGGAGATGATTGGGCTGGGGGAGATGATGCGGGCTTGGGGAGATGATGCAGTCTTGGGGAGATGATTGGGCTTGGGGAGATGATTGGGCATAGGGAGATGATGTGGGCTTGGGGAGGTGATGCCGGCTTGGCAAGATGATGCGGGCTTGGTGAGATGATGCTGGCTTGGGGACATGAAGCGGGCTTAGGGTGGTGAGGTCAGCTTGGGGAAATGTGGGCCTGGAAACACGATGAGGGCTTGCGGAGATAATGTGGTCTTGGGGATATGTCAGCTTAGGGACTTGATGCCGGTTTGGGGACATGACACAGGCTCGGGGAGATGATGCGGGCTCACCGATATTTTTGGGGCTTGTGGACATGATGTGGCCTCACTGACATGACACGTGCTCTGGTACATGACACCGGTTTGGGGACACAACACAGGTTCAGGGAGATGACGTGGACTTGGAGAGCTGATGTGGGCTTGGGAAGATGTGGGTTTGGAGAGATGATTCAGATTTGGGGAGATGATGTTCGCTTGGGGAGATGTTGGCTCGGGGAGATGACGCGGGCTCAGGGAGATGACCCCGGCTTGTGGAGATGATGTGGGCTCCCTGATATGGCATCGGCTCGGGGACATGACACGGGCTCATGGAGATGATGGGGGCTCGAGGAGATGACGCGGGCTTGCAGACATTTTACAGGCTCGCAGACATGAGTTGGGCTAGCTGACATAACGTGGGATCGAGGACATGACACTGGTTCAGGGAGATGACGTGGGCTTGGGGAGATGATGTGGGCTTGGGGAGATGATGCAGGCCTCTGTAAATGATGCGGGTGTGCAGATAATACGCCGGCTTGGAGACATGACACAGGCTCGGCTAGATGATACATCCTTGGGAAATGATGCAGGCTTGGGGAGATAATGTGCCTTTTGGGAGATTTGGGCTTGGGAGATGATTGGCCTTAGGGAAATGATGCGGGCTTGGGGAGATGATGTGCCTTTTGGGAGATGTTGGCTTGGTGAGATAATGTGGGCTTGGGGAGATTATGTGGGCTTGGGGAGACTATGTGGGCTTGGGGAGATGTTTACTTGGGGAGATAATGTGGGCTTGGGGAGATGATGCAGCTCCGGGAGATGACACGGGCGTCTGTAAATGATGCAGACTTGCAGATACTACGCCGACTTGGGATCATGATGCAGGCTCAGCTAGAAGATGCGGGCTTGGGGAATGATTCAGGCTTGGGGAATTGATGTGCCTTTTGGGAGATGTGGGCTTGGGGAGATGATGTGGGCTTGGGGACATGATGCGGGTTCGGGGAGATGTGGGCTTTGGGAGATGATGCGGGGTTTGGGAGATGATTGGGCATAGGGAGATGATGTGGGCTTGGGGAGGTGATGCCGGCTTGGCAAGATGATGCGGGCTTGGTGAGATGATGCTGGCTTGGGGACATGAAGCAGGCTTAGGGTGGTGAGGTCAGCTTGGGGAAATGTGGGCCTGGAAACACGATGAGGGCTTGCGGAGATAATGTGGTCTTGGGGATATGTCAGCTTAGGGTCTTGATGCCGGTTTGGGGACATGACACAGGCTCGGGGAGATGATGCGGGCTCACCGATATTTTTGGGGCTTGTGGACATGATGTGGCCTCACTGACATGACACGTGCTCTGGTACATGACACCGGTTCGGGGACACAACACAGGTTCAGGGAGATGACGTGGACTTGGAGAGCTGATGTGGGCTTGGGAAGAGCTGGGTTTGAAATGATGTGGGCTTGGAGAGATGATTCAGACTTGGAGAGATTATGTTCGCTTGGGGAGTTTTTGGCTTGTGGAGATGACGCGGGCTCAGAGAGATGTCCTGGGCTCGTGGAGATATGTGGGCTCCCTGATATGGCGTCGGCTCTGGGACATGACACGGGTTCGAGGACATGACACTGGCTCGGGGATATGACGTGTGCTCATGGAAATGATGGGTGCTCAGGGAGATGATTGGGCTTAGGAAGATGATGCGGGCTTTGGGAGATGATTGGGCTTGGGGAGATGATTCGGGCGTGGGGAGATGACGCGGGCTTCAGGAGATGTGGGCTTGGAGACATGATGCGTGATGTGAAGTAGCAGGGAAACACTGTGAACTGTTTTCTTAAAAATAAAATACTGATCAATAAATTATCACTAAGTATAGATTATGGCATGTCTGTGACTATATTCAAAAGCTCCTTGTACTGAAATCGGATACCACATGGAGCAGAGCATTACTTTTTATCTCATGGTGGAGAATGACACCCAAACTATGGTTTCTGAACTGGCTATACGTTTTCCTCCTTACCATCAGTGGAAATGATATAGTAACCTGTCCATTCATCTATCAAAGGAGTCAGATCACTGCCAGAAACTAGAATGCCTGCCGTTATTAGCAACAGTTTTCAGATAATGGAAAGTTCATCAATTCCTATGGAAAATATGAACAGCCTCTCCTTCGATGAGGACATTGTGAATGTCACTACATCACTGTTGCAGGCAAATGGATTTGAAGTCAAAATATTTCTTTATCCAATGGACCAGAAATGAAACCCCCAGAAAATATAGTTACATATATAGGCTTTTAAAACTCTCTATACTTTCTGTACCTATAGTATTGGTTTTAAAACTATATAAGTATGCAAATTCATACACACACGATTGAAAATGACTAAAGAAAATACCTCAGCATTCATTTTCTTATTAGCCTTTTCTGCCTCCTTTTGTTGGGAAAGATGATGGGCCAGGATTTCATCTTGTATTACTCTGGCATTCTGCTCTTGAGAAAGTTGTCTCTGAGCGTCTTTTTGCTCCTCTAAAACCGGGAGACATATTTCATTAGGTTTTGGGTTTTATATGATGAAAAAGTAAAAAAAAAAAAAAAAAAAAAAACTGTTAAAAAAAAAAGACTCAGCCTTTTTAAGCACAAGGATCTTTATCGCACATAAATAACTCAAATTCTAATTTAAATGACAGCTAAAGTTATCACAGAAGAAAAACACAGGGGGACGGATTTTCGTGAAAGAAAACTTCGTTATGAAGCTTTTAACCAGTTCCATCACAGTCTCAAGGCAATTTAGCCTGTACTTTAAGCTAAAAAAGCCAAAATTAACACATGGATTTGAATTAAGACTATTACTTTGTTGAATGGACCAAAACCATCAATCATTATGTTAATAATTAAGCTCAAGCTACCTTCCATTCCTTCAGTTACGATGGGGATTGTCCTGCTCTGGAAGCAGCTTCTAAACTGAGTGACAGGTCTCTCAATGCAGCAGCAAGCAATAAACCCCCTCCTCACAGCCTCCACCTTAGCGGATGGAAAAAAAGAAGATTAGCAGATTAAAAGAAAAAAAGACTTTTGCTTTTAATTAGGGATTTTTTTTTTTATTTTGGGTGGTACGGGTGGTAATTATGTTTATTTATTTATTTCTTTTTAGAGCAGGTACTGGGGATTGAACCCAGGACCTCACGCATGCTAAGCATGCACTCTACCACTTGAGCTACACCCTCCCTCTAACTAGGGAGATTTTAACAGCTTAACAAAGAAGTGAACCCAATAGGTCTACTATTCCACCCCAGCCTGTGGTTTTCTGTCTCCTTCTCCATAGTAGGGAGGTTCCTTTTTCAGTGCCTACAGCTTCAACCCTGCCTCCTGGAACACATGCTGTGTGTAATGTGTAAAGTTCCTGGTCTTTGTGAGCATGAAGTTAAGAGTCCCTTAAAATAAAGGATTCCTTTGAATTGGTTGCAGATGGTTTGGTGTCTTTTTTCCTAATCCTCCACTTACATGATCTTCATTTGGAACTCAGGTCTTCTGTTATCAGGACGCATGGATCCTTTCTCCAGGGGTTCCCATGTTAACACTTTATCCACATAGCCCAGTCTCATGCACACTCGAGTTGGCTTTTCTCTCTCTGTTTCGTCTTCTCCAACTTTATTCCCTTTACAGGTTTTTCTACACTATTTTCTTTACCATTTTTTGAAGTATTTTTCATCATTTCCACTCCTGTTTAATCTTTCTCAGAAGCACAAGTTCACACACACACACACACACACACACACACGAGTTCCCCACACCTGTGTTTAGGTGCCATTTTACTGGGCTGTCTCTGTGTTTGACTTAACATTTTCATTATTCCACAATATCACCACATTCCAGGAGAGACAACCATTTGCCTGTGAACTTCTCATTTTGATCCACACGTCTCAGTAAAATGGTGAAGAAGAGTCGCAGACAACATGAGTGCTTTGTTTAAGATGCTGGCCATACATAAATACATTGCACCTGTTCCCAAAGACGAGCCTGTGCATCTGAGCTATGACTGGTCATTTGGTGCCACCTGCTGGACACAAAGAGTCACAGGCTGGGAAATCAGATCTGACTTCATGATTATCAGGAGCCCAGGGGTGACCTAGAACTGTGCTGAGCAAATTACTTCCTTCTGGAATGAAGCTTTATGTCCCTTTAGAACAAACCTCTCCAACTCCTGATAAATATCTCTTGGGTAGATTATGATGCCCAGTTGCTTGGTCAAACACCAGTTTAGATGTTTCTGTGAACGTATATTTCAGGTGAGATTAGCATTTAAATCACTGACTTTGAATAAAGCTGATTACCCTCCATAATGTTGACGGGCCTCATCCAATCAGCTGAAGGCCTTCAGAGCAAAGACTGAGGTTCCCCAAACTGGAGGGAATTCTTTTCGTGGCTGAAGCATGGAAACCCAATCTGAGTCGCCAGACTATCGTTCCTTGGGATTCAGACTCAAGACTGCAATGTTAACTCTTACCTGAATTTCCAGGCTGCAGGCCCACCCTACGGATTTCAGCCATGATAGAAAGCTAGAAAGACAGACAGACAGACAGAGATATAGGTACTCTATTATTTTCATTTCTCCCTTGGAGAACCCTAAGTAATCATCTTACTGTATCCCAGCGACAGGGGTATAGTTATGTTAATAGTTACAGCAAAGTACATTGCAGTCATCATCTCATGATATATATAAATTAAATCATTATGCTGTATGCCTTCAACTTATAATACAGTGCTGTAGGTCAATTATACCTCAATAAAACTGGAAGAAATAAATTGCAACTTGGGAGACACAGATTTGGGTAAAACTGAGTGTTTCAAGGATGGGAGTCAGGGGCTTATAAACACAAAAAGCCAAGAGGTTGTCAAAAGTTGCCTGATGAGTATTGTGACTGACACTGACGTGAACCAGTCAGGAGACACGTGTCCTTAAGGAATCACAGGTTATTTTAGGGTAGGGGCTTAGTAAGTATCTCAAGTTTCTGGCAGGTGTTCCGGATGACTTCATTAGGCAACAAATGCTCACAGGGCCAGATTCTGTGTGGGCTGAGATGTGCATAAGTCACACCTCCTTAGTGAGCCCTCTCGAGCAATGCAGACTCCATTTTTATTTTCCTTTCACAAAGGCAGTCTTCTGCTGCCGGGAGCAGTGACCCCACCTCAGCCTGGAGGACATTCAGGTGAGCTTCAGCTCACTGGCTAGTGCTGTAGGAATAGCGCAGTTTGCCATCGATCTCTTCCCTGCAGGCGAGGCAGCGCCCACGCCAGCTGTAAATGAGCGCAGCTACCTGTGCTCAGGCTTGAGCTGGGGTGGGGGCGGGGAGCGTTCCTCCATCTTTCTAGGCTCATCTGGCTGGTCTAAGAATTAACCTGACATGAGGCAGACTAACAGGAGGAAAATAAACAAAAGTTGAATAACACGTATACTTCCTGTGTATACCCATGGGAGACAGCCAGGGTAAACGGAGTGAACTCACCAAGAAGGCTGAAGCCCTCACCTTCAACATCACCTTCAGCTAAAGACTAAAGAGGATGGTGTAGGCAGTGGTCAGTTAGAGGTCGGTTACATGGAATGCCCGGAGAAACGAGTTCAGTTAGACAAGGGCCGGAAAGGTGTCACTTTGATTTAGACGTGGGGGTCATCAGTGACTCGCTGCGTGGGGATGGAGGAAGGGGAAGACACACCAGAGTGGGTGGGGACAGACTGCTGGTGAGGAAGCAGGCAGATCCTTCAGGAAGTTTGTCGTCAGAAGTAAGACTGTCTGGCTCACGTGAGAGGGAAGAAACAGGGAGATGTTTACAGAGGGGAATTGGAAATCATCACTGAGAAGGAAGAAGATGAAAATTAACTAAATAAAATTAGCAGGACCGCAGGGCAGCGCGTGACTTTCTTCAGCAGCACTTAGATGCCTGGGGGGACGTAAGGGGGAAGAATGAGAATCAGTCTGTTGTGTAGTCGGGAGTTTTGCCAAGTAAGCACACTGAAAGGACGGAAAAGGGAATAAAGGATGTAAGTAGGAGTTATTAAAACTTTAGCTCCTGGAAATTGTTGAGAAGGAGAATATTTCCTTCACTGGCTTATGTTCAGTGATTGGGAACCTGCAAATTAAATTGACTAAAGCAGATTACTGTGAGAAGAAAATTACGCATGAATACATGCAAGAGTTCACAAAGAAGTGTGATTTGAGGGGTGGCTAGAATTGGGGGCTTATATACAATTTAATAAGTGACAGGAAAAGGAGAAAGGCATTTTCTGAAAAACAAATGACTTCTTGGTGAGAGGGGAGAAAAAGGCACTTATGGAAGAACAAGTGATATTTAGGAAAGATAGATAACACCTTAGGAGAATGTATGGGGGAGATGGCAGGTTTGTGACAATGTCCGTTTGCGTCTGGTGCATGGAACATGTCTCTAATTTTAAGACTGTTTCCAAAAAGTAAGTAAATAGAGAAAATGAAAAGCCTGAGGCAGATTTCGTTTCTCCATGAGTAAATATCTGTGAATCAGTGTTTAAGGTAACATACAGAAAGTCTGATGGCACTGTAACGATTGTTGTGATCCATCAGAACATTGAAACAGCCACAGCAGATCCAAACGCTGTCCGTCTAAATCTTTAGGTCTATAGACAGTGATTAACACTGGAAAATTCAAAAAAGCTATCAATCAACACTGCTCAATATCAATGACAATTTGCTGGGTGGTTGGCTGTTGTTTAAACAGCTGGCATCCGGGCTCGGTTTGAGTATGTAATACTCCAAAGTGCTGGGTTTTATTCCCAAAATTTGCTGAAAAGTTAATGAGATGCAGAGAAACGTGATTTAAAATACTGCATAAATTTTAATCATGTACATATAATACAGACGTATTTTCCTTTAATAAACATTGTCAATATCTTAACGGGAAATAACTAAAATGTTAGGCAAACAGCCCAGCAGGTAAATGTTTACTATTTATCTTGTAGA
Source organism: Camelus dromedarius (assembly GCF_036321535.1). Classification (NCBI taxonomy): domain Eukaryota; kingdom Metazoa; phylum Chordata; class Mammalia; order Artiodactyla; family Camelidae; genus Camelus; species Camelus dromedarius. The sequence continues at coordinate 12,255,802 of NC_087459.1, read as the reverse complement.
TCATACACTCTTTCTTCAAAATCTCCACATATTCTTGACATGCTTTTGAAACCAGACCTTGACTTATACTTCACTCGTCCATCGAGCCTACGAAGAGTCTGTAGGACTGGTTGAAGTTCAGTAGTAGCTGGAAAGAAAATGAAAGAATTAGATTCTTTACTTAAAATACTTCATAGGTAACTAAATGTCAGTTTACTTTTTAAGAAAAGCTGAGACTTTTCTAAGTTTTAAGACGAATGAAAAATACCTATATACGAATACAACACAAAATACAAGATTACTACTCTAGACTTTGCCCATGGTTGCATGTTGAATTAACTGCTCTTGTGGCTAAGGATCAGAGCGCCTGGTTTTCTCATTCTTCATTCATTTACTCAGCAACCATGTGCTAACGCACTGTGACAAGCACTGGACTCACAAGATGAAGATGACAGAGTCCACCCTGAAAGATCTTGTACCGTAAACTGGAAAACTAGATGAACAGGCAATTTCGGTACAGAGACATAAATGCCATGTCAGGTATAAAAGAGGGCACAGTTGGAACACTCAGAAGGGACGTCCAGCTTTGTGTCAACACTGTCCGCTCTTTGATGGCTGTGATATGTAAGCAGATACCTGAAGGAGGAGAAGAAAGTCTGGGAGGGAGAGGCAAGAAGCAAACACAAAGAGCGGAGGCAGGAGGGCACCCGCGGAGCTGGACGCAGTCGGACCAGCCGCTGGAGCACAGGGGCAGAGCAGGGGAGTAAAGAGATACAGCTGAAGACTTTGGCAAGAGCCAGATCGATGTGGGTGTTTTTCTTTCAAGCTAAGGAAGTTGGAATTTTTCCTGAGGGCAAAAGGTTAACCAGTGACAAAGAGAATGACAGGAAATTTAATTGTCATCCACCAGGTGACAGCTACATGAACTGTGTTTGCTTTAGTCTCGGTTTTTGGCCTCAGTCACTACCAGAAACTCGAGCTGATGACCTCCATGCTTTATGAGAACAGGTCCGTGAGCGTGTGACAGGCCCACGGGGACAGCAGGAGAGGAAGGGCACAGCCAGAAATAGAGAAAACAGACTTCTTGAGATTTTTTTTAAAGCTATGGATCATGAGGAATAAGTATATTTATCATTATGAATGAAATTAAGCTTTCACATTTTTCATTCGATATGTGTAAGAAAAACATTTAACATAGTATCTGTTATTCAAACAATAGAAAGAGGTGCCATTTACTGTTTACAGTGTAGTTCGGAAATCAATGTCTAACGTTAATTCAGAAATGTTGGCAACATACCTTCTTTTAATTCTGTAGCTATATAAATCATCGACTTCTTCTGCATCTGAAATGAGTCAAATATTATTTTTAATGTTTAAGTTAAACAAGAAACACTATTATAGGAATGACAGCTAGCTTATGAGATGTGGCCTTTAAATACTACTTTTAGAGACTTGACCTAACTTGGGGATTGCTTAAACAGAAAAATAATCACATGAATGAAATAAATTGCTACTTACTTTGATTTTAGATAATAGAGAACATACATATGTAAGGCTATTTAGATTCACTTGATGAAAAGCACAATAAATACTGCCCTGTCGCGTACACATAATTTTACAGGGCGATGCCCGATCTTATGAGCACAAAGAGTTTCAACAATTCATGTTTCACACTGAATGCATTACGTTGTCGTTCTTAGAAAAATTACCCTTTATAAAAGTTTAGTTTTTTTTAACGTTAATGGATTTTTCCTTAAAATGAGCTTTCCATTCCTGCACTTTTAGAAAACTAAGATTTTAAGGTCTGTTCTATGCTAATGTTTTTAGTACAGAATCGTAGATACACAAAATGAAGAAAGGGGTTCTGTTATAATGTCAAGCGAAAATTCTACTGCAAACAAGTTAAATGTATTTTGCTCTCTGTAGATGACTAAAATATTTGTCAGAAAACCTGCTTGAAGAAAAGAAAAGGAGAGGCTAGTGCCAGTTTTCAAAGTTGGTTTCTGATTCACAACTTCCTAGAGTTAGAAACAAGGAAAACAATACCTAATTCTTTAACTGTAACTTTGTTTCCATTCTAGAAACTAGGGCCAACTTTTTGAAACTTGACTTAATTAGCTACGTATTTAATTATGAAATGTGTGGGGACACTTCAGACTTCAAGTGTCCCCATCTAGAGTGTTCTTTTAAAAATCTTTCTTATAAAAGTCACCCGCTCACTAAACAGGGTCTAAAATAGTACATGAACATAATAAACACTGTGGTGATAACAGCGACACGAGAGCCCAGGACTTTGTAAATGTTAGGTGCAAAGACAAGATTTTTGGCTACCGTTTGCCAATATTTTCAGAGCCTGTTTTCCATAACATTGTCTGACAAGAGCATTCTAGAGAGGCCTTATGCCATCAACAACGTGACAACAGTGCCAGTGAAGTGAAAAACGCCTAGCAGATGAAGGGAAAAGCCTTTACTGAAATAAATTCATATAACCATTAATAAACACTATGCAAAATGTAGATCACACTTTTACATGAGTTGAATGTGAGATTACTATCTTTTCCTCTGCAAAGCTATTTTCCTAAATAGGTACTTCTGGGACCTTTATGTTTATTTCTAGGTGAGGACCCCCATGTCCAGATGGTGGAAGTGGTCTGAAGTCCAACATTAATAAGGAGAAGGCACCTGCAGTTTTACTTAAACTTTTCCATTTAACAAAAACACAGAAAGGTGAGAAAATCATACACAGGAAGACAATGTATCAGCAAGATTTAATTCTAATGATTTTTAATTAGGAGGATTCTCTCATAACTGGCAGTTCGCAGACTATGTCCCATAGAAATGGAAGGTCCCACTGGGGACACTGCAGGATTGAGGTCAAAACTGAGGTCACAGGCTGGAAGATAATGCTGCCCTCTCTTTCTGAGATCAATTTGATAAAAACACACTTGCCAACACGTATACACACACGTTCATTTCCGAAGTGAATATATTTTCAGATTATTGATACTTTTAAGTTCAAACTTGGTATCATTCTTACTTTAAATGTTATAAAAATAAGTACAATTCCAGAAATGTAATAAAACCAAGGCATTTAACCACTCTCATTCATTATCCTGTTGTAAATAGGTTAACGTATGAAGGAAATGACACTTGTCAGTTTGTAACTATTAAATACATGTATTTTGCTGCAGAGAAAAGAAATGAGAAAGAATTTGTTGATCAAGGAGCTAAAAAATTAAGTCCAGAGAAAAAAGTGAATGAAAGAAAAAGAACTGGAAGAAGTTGAGTGATCGTCTTTCAAAAGATAACGTGCTTCCTCATTTGTCCATTCAGACAAAATGAAATGAGGGCAGGAGGGAGTCCTCAGAGTAGAGAACTGATACCAGAAACAAGGTTACTAAACTCTGCCTCCACCTTATGAGAAGTGAGCTTAACTACTGTGATAGTTTGATTAGAATTAAAATTCTGAGTGGATGTGCCCTGCCTTGGAAGCCTACTTTTAAAAGAAACGTGACCAAGATACTGCTGAGACGCAGTGCTGTGTCATGTAAAAAGTTAAAGTCTTAGGAATATTAATCGTTTTAGCTCTGGTGCATTGGTATAATCCCATTTAGAAAAAGGGCTGCTACACTGAATGGACATTTGAGAAATTTAAAAATTATTTAAATAAATCATTAGAAAACGTTTCAAAGTGTCAGTAATACACCAAAAGTCCAAAATCAATCAGTGTAAAATTTAGTCTTCCTATTTCAAATAGATTTGAAGGACATTTATTAACTATTTTGGCCATGCTTCATGTTAGGCACACCAGTACTTAAAAACTCTTGAACATAAAAAAGTCTTTAAAACAGAGAGATTTTGCCTGTTATAATATTGTCTGGAATCAATTTTTAAGTTTTCAGTTCTCAGAAAAAATTCTATGTGCAAGAAAATCTAACAGCGATGTATCTGCTCAGGCTAATTTTAACTTTTTGTATTTTATAGTAATAAAGTTAAGTAACACAATTGAGTAAAACTGTAAAATTGCTTCTGACATGTAGGACAAAACATCCCAGAAATAAACTAGAATGTGAAATCTGAGGGTAAAAATTAGCAAAACAGATAAGGGGTCCATCTGTTACCACTACAACGATGTCAAGGGACAAGGCTATACTTCATGCAGCAGTAAGAGAGGCAATAAACCCAAGTGTTACGAACTGGAAAAAGCTTGCTTCGACAACCAGCGCGACTGAAATCACAGACTTAGAACAACACTTCTGTCAAGCTAGAAAAAAATGCGGAGCAAGCTGGAACTTCACAGTAGGAACAGTCCAAAATGTTAAAACCTTGCAAATAAAGGAGAATGTTAAAGTCAATCCCAATGTCGTTTTGAACATTTTGCTTTCTAGAACCATAGCTGAAAAGCTGTGCAAGTCTGTTGTTTTGTTAAGCCCCATGCAAAACCCATCCCTTCCTGTCATTAAAATGACAGTATGTTCACACCTCTCATAGCATTACTTTATGTTTTCCCAGCAGAAATAATTACATCCCTAGCAATTCCAGAAGGCACCTTCTTTCTCTAAGTCTGACTAAGAAATCTGTAAACAGTAACTGTACAATAGCTCCTGTGAAGCACCCTGTAGTGCTGAGGAAGCCGGGTCTCTGCACCCGGACAGAGCGGGGCTTGTTAATCTCCCTGCTAAATCTAGCGTGATTTGGCCCCACGGCCCCACAGAAGAACTACGTGTGCCTTGGAAGTACAACACTGAGTTTAAAATAAGTTATTTTCCAGTGTACTTACAAGTACTAAAAAATAGACACCTCTTTCCTCCAAAAACATTAAAGGAAGGAACTGTCCTCAGGAGCTTTCTCTCGCATTGCTTTTGCACTCACACTCACCATCATCCTGTAAATGACACACTGGCGATTTTTTGGTGACAACTAATGAAAACATTTCGAGTTTGCATCATGCTTAGCCGCTGACAGAAGTGTTAGCCATGCGTTTTTTTTTAACACCACGCAGTCTGGTTTCATAACTCTGAAGCAATTAGACTCGATTTACCCACAGCACTGTCTACGAAACCTGAGCTTTTTTCTTCTTCGATTTATTATGACATGAAGCCAAGTGAGAAAAAACAGGTTGGGACCTCACTTAACAAGGGCCTGTGCTACCTTTCTCTACATCAAGAAGATCATGAAAACACCATCAAACCATAAGCCAACGCGCACCGCTTTAAATGGCTATTTTAACAACGATACACAATGAAAACTGGTTGTAATTTAAAGACTCCCTATTGTTGCCACCTCGGTATTCCTACAGGTGAGGGCAAGGCAGAGACATAAGCGAACTTCATTTTAAAATTTTAAATACTTGCTATACTTGACTACATATTTAGAAATGTTCTACAACTGCTCAGTAAGACATTTTATAACAATTAAAATAACAATGCTATAAGTAAAATAGCAATTAAGGATGTACTCTTACAGAAGAAAATGATAAAAATTTTAAACTTAAAAACAGAACTTAATGTTTTTAGTGTTACAAGTTTATTGAATTCATAAAAAGAATTTATCTTGGATCCCTTTAAATAAAAAACACCTGTATGTGGTTAAGTATCTCGATGCCAATCATTTACTTATGCTTAGGGGCAGAAAAACTGGGGTGCAGGCAAACTTGAAAATTACTGTGAACCAATGCCAAGCCAAAATCAATCAGAAACTAAGCCAAACATTGGAAAGTGTATCTCTAGTTATTAGGCAATAATACTTAATTTCTAAAATAGAATTTAAAATGGAGCTTTTGAAGAAATTTAAAATTTGTCAGTTTAGTTGCATTGATTGAATAAAGTTAATGACAGGTATCTTGAAAATTACAAGTCCAGGGACTTTAAAAAACTATAAAGTTTCTGTCTCCTTTCTTTATTAGCACAATTAATTATGGCTTTTACTTAGTGTGCAGAAGTCAAATAAACAACTCAGAATTTCATCAAATTAAAAACAAGAATTATATCAGAAATCTGAAACCCAAGGGAAAAAAGATAATATAACTAATCGTGAACAAGTGACCGCCCGTGCTAGTTGAAGGGTCTGAAAAATTCCTGAAGTTCCTTCTTCGAGTAACATTCCTTTTGGGCTCTACGCTAGTAGTAGAACTTTCAGCAGAAGGCGGTCCGTCAACAGGCCTTGCAGGAACAAAGCCGAGGAAAGAACTCTTGTGCTGTTTCTCCAGCTGCAGTTTAGTGTTCATCTCTGCCAGCCTCTCATTAGCCCTGCGGGGATTGCAAAACACACATTTCATTCATTTCATTTTCTCCCTAAGTGATGTGTATTTTTAAAGTTGCTGTAATAGTAAACAGATTGTCCCATTAAACTGTGTTTTGACACCAAAAAATACATCAGCGCAGACCTACTGTAAACAATTACAGTTTAAAACTGTCCTAAAGAAGGATGTTCGGGCCTGGGGGGGCCGTTAACTAACAAGTACTTCAAAGTGGGGAGAGTCAGAGATGGAGACGCCCCCACAGAGGATCCCCGCTGCCTTCTGCACTGGCTGCATCTAGACATACTCACCCTCAGTAAACCAGTTTAGAAATAAAAAATAAACCATCCCTCAAAGCCACTTTCAAGCATTTGCTTTCACCCCCCTTATATACACATTTCACTCATTACCTGGGAGAAATTAAGCATGTAGCACTGAGGAACAGTTTAGAGCCACCACCTCTAGGGGGGCACCAGGTGGCACAGCCCACGGTGGGAAAGAACTACGACAGCGCCAGGGGCAATTTCAAGTGTCCCCCAATTTCCCAAAGCTCACTTTGTTACTTTGCTTTTACCAGAGGCCTACATCAACACCTGTTTTCCATAACTAAAAAAATCTCAAGCGCATTTTCACTTTTATGAAAAGAAAGCAAAAAGCCAGAATAGCACTGGGTGCTTGTCTTAGCCCAAGCCATCAGAGGGGCAACGAGCACCCCGAGTAGCGAGAGGGGCCCCACCGAGCTCCTTCCCCAGAACCACACTCAGTATCCCGGCATCACGCCGCCACAGCTTTGGACTGTGTCTGTGAGCACCTGTGCTTTATGCATATTTCTTTTATGCACCCACCAGCAAGTTGTGTCCTAAGGTAACTGCCTCTTTGCTTTACACCGACAACTTTCATAGGAACACTCTACTTTTGGATAGCGGAGAGACCTGTAGCTTATAACACTGTTATTCAGGCACCGGAGGTGGGCCCTGCCCTTTCTGTCTTCCACACACCCCCTCGGGCAGGCCACCATATTCTTTTTAGCCACTTTGTGAACCACTGTACTGCCCTTCACCCCATGTTAATTTCCCCCTTTCCCAAGCATGCCTTTACGTAGCGGAGACAAACTTAGAAGGATACAGTACTTCGTCTCACGGTGCCCACTAGTGGTGACACCAAATATCACAATCAAGAAAGTAAATTCACCAAACACCAGAATGGGGCCCCTTGGCTTTAAGTTGTACTCTTCCAAAACACAGTTAATTTTAAACTCATTAACATTTCTATTTCTGGGAATTCCAGCTAGAAATTTTGTGATAATATGGCTGTCTAAATTACAAAGTTTGCAAAACCCCTAGCTTAAAGACTAGATCAGGTTAAATATATGCAAATACAAAAAATAAAGTCATGTAAAAGCAACAAAATGCAGTGAGATGCAAACTGCCCTGGACTGACATTTTAAAGGAGAGTTCATTTACTAACACCATTTCCCAAAATTACACTATCTAGTTAGCTCTCACTTGCTACTCACCTCATGCACTTGGCTCAATAAAAATTATGCCTAAGAGGCAAATTAATGACCTAGATTATTTTCTATAATGCTACGTTTTCACTTACGAGTTTAGTTGACTTGCCAATGACATTCTATTTTCTAGCTCTTCCAGGTACAGTTGTCTGTATTTTTCCAATTCTTTTTCATTAGAAAAGTAAAACTTTTCAGTTCAGTTTCCAGATCTTTAACTTTGTATTCCATTTGACTTAGTGAAGCACGTTTATACTCTCTTAATGAGTTTTCTTGAGATGCTGCTTGTGCCTAGAGCAAATTAAAAGGATACAATTTTAAAAATACTTATAACCTGAGTAATTACACTATATTTGTTCCTTTTATTTTTGAGTCAGTGATTCAGAGAGCAATTTTAAGTGTGAAGAAAAGCTGAACTTTAAAATACTTATCATCAATGTCAAGTGAATTAAATCTGAATTACGAAATTAAAGTTGAATCACTCTTATATTAGTACTCGTGTAATGTGATAGTTTAAAGAATAATAGGATCAATTTAAAATTTTAAAACTTGAACAATACAACCTAAGAGTAATCCAAGAGTGTGGCACAGTATTTCCATCACAATATATTCTTTTCCTCCTAGTAGCCTTGATTTACACCAATCGGCCTTAAAATGATTCTCTAGTGACAATTGTTCTGGAAGATCAATCTAATGATAGTAATGATGGAAACTGATTTAAAGGGAGTAACAAATGCGGCCTTCCTTCCAGAAATCTACAAAACAAACTGCTATATGGGAAGCAGAGGAAACACATAAAATGTACACATCCGAAATCTAATTCTCAGCAAAGTGAGTTAGAGCACGTTACAGATCAACGCTTCACCTGTACAAACTGGCTGATTTCTTTCAATTTTTCTGCTACATCCTGTCTTGCTCTCGCTTCAGTCTCCCGGTTGTACTGCACGACTTGACTGAGTTCTTTCCATTTTTCTGCTACATCCCGTCTTGCTCGCTCTTCAGTCTCCCGTTTGTACTGCTCTACTGGACTGCGTTCCACTGTGTTCATTTCTAGGTGACGTCTGAGGTTTACTACTTCTTCTTCCAACTTCTTCTTCTCCTCTAGTGTGTCACATTTCTTTTACAATTCTTTCATAGATAATAACTCCTTTAGAAAAAGTTGAGTTTCTGCACTCAGATGGAGAAGTACTGAAGATGTAGATTCCACTTTTGTTGGAGGATCAGCATTCTGCATGAAGAAGATAACACTGTTTGGTAATGAGGTTAGCAGACCAAGAACAGCCTAACTCTAACCCAGCATCAAAGGTTGAAATAAATTCAGTTACAATAAAATGGTATCTGCCTTGTGGAATGGAGAAACTCAAATTACCCAGAAAATCAAGAAAGAAGTTCAAACCACCATGAGTCACGAAAATATACTGTTCACTGTTGTCATCTTTGTTATACATTTGTGCTTGATTTTACACTCTTATTTTTCTGTAATTGTTTCATGTCTTTCCTACATAAAAAGGTGACTATAAGGCACCTCTTAGTAGAAAGTCTCTTACCCCTTCCTCCCCCAAGTCTTAACTCTCCATGGTTTTTAATTTTAGGGAGATCATATTGAGTTACTTAGGGCTGGATTAATAAATGTCTCCCAAAACAAGACTGTGAAAAAAATGCAATTAATACATCTCACAAATATGGGTTCTAATGCCATAAGCCTTTCTCTGAACTACAAATATTTTATGCTAGTTTGAATTGCATTCCAAGGAGCAATGAATGATTCGCAGGGTTAAGGAGAAATCCATCTCCAACTGTAGTGGTTTAGTAAGGTGATCCATACATTTTTCTAAACAAACAAACAAACAAACAAACAAACAAACAAAAAAGCCTTAATTCTTGTAATCCTTTGTGGCTCTCCGCAAAACAAGGGAACATACTCAACAAAAACAAACAAAACAACTTGCTGGAATTTCAGTGACACGGACTTGGGAAGAACCACTTTCCTTCAGATAGAAGGATTATTTGCTAAGACAAGGCAGGCGGAGGTGGTGGTTGTAAAACATCTCTACAAATTCCTTGACACTTCCCCTATGAAATTCTCTCCCCTGAAGTATGTACTGGCCTCAGTCAACTGGTTTCTAGGGGACAGAATGTGGGGCACTGCTGTGTGATTTCTAAGGCTAAATAGCTTCCGACTTTCACTCCGTAGGAATGCTCACCCTTAGAACCCAGCCACCACGTTGTGAAGCCCAGGCCACCTACTGAGTCTTTGTACATGCAGCTGTCCCAGCTGATGACCCCAGGGAGTGTCCTTAACCAAAGCCAGCTCCAACTTCCAGATGTGAGCAGGAACAAGCCTTTAGATTATTCTAGTGCCCGCTTGATGCCAAGTGGAGAAGAAATGAGCTGGCTCCACTGAGCCTTGTCTAAACACGGGTTTGTGAACCAAGCAAATGCTGTTTTGAGTCACCAGGCTTTGAGGCAGTTTATTATATAAATTATTAGCAATAAATAACTGGCACAGATATTGATATTAAAAATGGGGCACAGCCATTAAAAAAGAACCCAAAATGTGGGGATGCCTTTGAACCTGGAGGTAGGTGAAACCTGAACAGATGTAGAGAAGAGTAGGAGTGAAAATCCAAAGTGTCCACGAGACTGTGAGTGGAAGCCTGAGGGCCCTTGAAGGGCTGAGAGTGAAGGCTTCTAGGCCAGGGAAGAAAATGACACTGAAGCCGGAGGAAACGGGACTCTTGCCACCTAACAGCTGAAAGTAAAATTGACCAGAGAAATAAGCTAAAACAAACAAAAAGATTATTAAATATAAAGGAACTAGGACTCACTGGGTTCAAGTATCTGTATCCTATTTAAAGCATCTCCATGTGCCCAACTGTCACATAATGGGTAAGCAGAGAAATGGCTTCCGGGCTAAGATCCAATCTAGGGTGCTGCCAGGAAAACAGTCTAAAGATGAAGCCAAGACTTTGTTAAGACCTTGGAAAGATTTAAGGTGCTGCCTCAAATTCCTTTAAAGATCTTAAAAGCATAAGAATTTTAAAGGCATGGTCCCACAACAGCTTCACAGAAAGCCCAAGGTGAAGACTTTATCTCAAAAAGACGTGAGAGTAGCTTTTCCAATGGCATGAACCCCAGTAAAATTCACAGGAAACTCAGTTTTAAGGAGAACTGTGGTAGCAAAAACACTGCTTGCTAGCTTGGACTGAAAGAGACAGACAGTGCAAAACGGGAAGAGGCCTTTGGGTTTTTCTTAGAAGGTCTACAAGGAGGAAGCTGGCTTGAGAGAACTACTCAGCTGCAAACACAGGTCACTGCTCATGAAAGGGACAGAACAAAGAGCTCAGAGAGGGCAGCGAAGGAGAACCCCTCCCAGGGTTGGGACTAAGTCCTAATCAAAGGGCGAGCATCAGGCTGCGTTTCAGAACTGTTACGGGCCAGTGTGCCTCCCATCTTCCATCTGTGAGTGAGGGAGTCCTTAGCAGTTCAGCAGAATGTCGGGTGTGTGGCGGTAAATAACCCGTGTCTCCTTATCCTCAAGCCTCAGCACTGAGAGGAGTGTACCCAAGAGGCTGTACTCCAGAAACCACGCCCAGGAACCTCACCCCACCTGAATCTGGTGAAGATGGTAAAGTCAGACCCTGGACTGGAGCCTGAGCCTAACACCACAGCGACCGAGACCTGCTGGGGGACTGAGTGGGGATAAGTGTATTTCTCACATGGAAGCAGTAAGAAAACATTGTGGCTAATGAGTAATTATGCTGGTTTTTGAATGTCTCCATAAATTTTCAAAATTAATTCCATAAAAAAGGTAGACTATGGGCCAACCTTAAGTGCCCTGCTCCTAAAGAACAGCAAACGGTGAAAGGGGCACCGAGGGAACTGCAGGGCAGGTTTGAAAAGGCAGTTCAGCTTCTGCCTCGCTCTTAACCCTGGAACCCAGGCTCATGAGGGCAAGCTCAGGCCACAAAGACAGCTTAGGTGTTCCAGGGGAGGTGGCCCGCCTGCCTGCCCCACCAAAGCCACAGCCCACCACCAACATCAACCACCAGACATCAATGGATGAACCTTCAAGCGATTCCAGCCCCCGCCTTCCAGCTGCCCCACCTGAAGCTGAGAGGAACAGGGGCCGGCTGTCTTGGCCACACTTTTCCTAAGCGCAGGTTGTGAACAAAATAAATGCCTATTTAAGCCACTGAACTTTGGGGAGTTTGTTAAGCAAAAACAGATAAACAGAAAAGTGGGTGAAAAAAGATAATAAGAAATGTAACTTGAATATAGGAGAAATTGGTCTCCTATAAAGTGGAAAGTAACAAATGTTGAGATTAACTTATTAATGACAAAGTGCTGATGAGAAGTAGCAGATAGCTGAAAGAAAGACCTAAGAACTAGTGAGAAGGAAGGTACTTCAGAGTTCCCTCCAATTACAGCTTCTTACACATAGGCATGTATTTCACAATTTCCCCTCAACTTTGAGGATAAGGAAGACGGGTAAGCAAGGAGACATAGGATTTGAAGTCTAATAACTGAAGAACAACCAGAAATAGTTTACCAAAATCAGCCTTTTTACCTCATTTCAATTAACTGATCTTCTAAGAGACAGGCAGCTTTGAGAACTTATTAATCTAGCACTCACTCTTCACTTTCCTTTCCTCAGAGAGAAAATAAAATATTATGGAACCATAAATGTAGTGTCCTTTGGCAGTATTTAAATTAAATACAATTTTTCCTTTACCTTACTTAAAAGCTTGTTGGTAAGGGAAGGTAAGACTGTCTCAGCTTTATGTTGTAGCACAATGCTTCTCCATATCACACAGACTGGCTTTGAACTTTTGAAATTCAAATTACTGATCTGTTATCTGTTTCTGACAAACTGATTGAATATTATCTAGTATTTAACAGCTGTACTCTTAAAAATTTTCCTTGGATGGGATGAAATATTTATTTCATTAATTACGCATTAAGCTATAGAACACAGCTAGGCATCTCTCTTTTTAAGTAAAAGGAGGTAGACACAGGGAGCTGAGAATGCAGGATCTACACCAAGAACAAGATCGGCACCAGTGTTACACACACGAACCAAGCCAAAAGAGGACTTCATCATGAACCGTGAGATGATGGATTACAGAGGCTTCCAAAGAGGAAGGTTGAATTAATCTTCTCCACGCTTAATCTATTGCCTCTAGATAGTGAAATCTATGGACGAGTCTATGAATTATAATGAGTGCAACATAATGAAGTATATTGCAGGCTAAGTCAGCAGATCCCGTGACCATGATTTGATGGAAACTGGAGTGAAGTGGGAGGCACTGGGTGAGAAACTAAAGGTCTGAATGGGGGGGAGGAATGGACTTCATCTTTGAAAGCCTACTTTCTGTCATGTCACAGAGTCAGCAAGGCATAAGCTGGCCACAGGCCCCTTCAGGAAGCAGCAAATCTCCACAGAAGTAGTTACAGACATCCCACGACACTGACTTTTTATTACTATGTGAAACAACTGGTAATACGCAAGATGACTCGGAAACAGTTCTCATAACGTATGAATTGGTACTGGCATAGGACAGACATAGATGAATGCATCACCACTGAGAATCTAAAACAAACCCTCACATTTACGGTCAATTGATTTTCAATACTAGTGTCAAATAACTGAATGAGACAATAATAGTCTTTTCAACAAATGGTACTGGGACAACTGGATATCCACATGCAAAAGAACAAAATTCGACCTCTACCTCATACAATATATATAAAACTAACTCAAAATGAAAGAGCTGAAACTACAAAATTCTTAGAAGAGAACACAGGTGTGTGTCTTCATGACTGGACCTGGCACTTGTTTCTTAGGTAGGACAGTAAAAGACAGAAGTAGACTAACTGAACTTCATCAATGTTAAAAGCTTCTACTCTTCAAAAGACAACATCAAGAAGGTAAGAAGGCAAGCTGCTGAGCAGGAGAAAACACCTGAAAATCCTACATCTGATCAAAGACTTGCACCCAGGATACAAAAAGAACTCTTACAATTCAATCATAAAAAGACAATCCAATTCTAAAATGGGCAAAAACCTGAACAGACAGGTCTTCAAAGAAGATACACAAATGGATAAGCACATGAAAAGATCCCCAACATTCTCAGTCATCAGAAAAATGCAAACCAAAACCACAATGAGATGCCAGTTCACACCTACCAGGAGAGCTAATGACCAGTGCTGACAGAAATGCATAGAAATTGGGAGAATTACACACTTTGGATAAAAATGTTAAATGGTGCACCCACTCTGGAAAACAGTATGGCAGCTCCTCAAAAGGTAAAACACAGTTACCATATGACCCATATGACAGCATTTCCATTCTTAAGTCTGTTCCCCAAAGAAATGAAAACATGTTTACACCAAAACTTGCACAGAAATGTTCACAGCAGCATCATTAACAAGAGCCAAAAAGCAGAGGCAACCCAAAGGTCCATCAACTGGTGGATGGATAAACGGTTTAGCCCCACAACCGAGTACTGTTCGACAATAAACAGAAATGGAAATACTGACAAACGCTGTAACGTGGATGAACCTTGAAGACGTTTTGTCAAATGAAAAAAGCTAATCATGAAGGACCACACAGCATGTGATTCCACTCATGTGAAACACCCAGAACAGGCACATCTATAGAGACACAAGTCAGCCTGGTGGCTGCCGGGGGCTGATGGGGACGGGGGGCTGGGGGTGATGGCCAAGGGATGCAGGCTTTCTTTTTGGGGTGATGGGAATGTTCTAAAATTGATTGTGGTGACAGCTGCACATCTCTGAATATACTAGGAGATACTAACTATGCATCCTAAATGGGTGAATTACACGATACGTGAATTTTATTTTTATTTATTTATTTTTTTTGGTGGAGGGAAGCAATTAGGTTTTCCTTATTTATTTTTAGAGGACGTACAGGGGATCGAACCCAGGACCTTGTGTACGCTAAGCATGCACTCTACCACTTGAGTTATGCAATCCCCCCTATCATATGTGAATTATATCTCAATAAAGTTAAAAAAAAATCTAAAAGCAGGATCTAGACAATTTTCTTAATTCTCTATTTTGGGTGTACATTCATGATCTGAACTTCTCCATGCTTTGACAACATACGTAAAATGAAGAGAAAATGAAGGCGATACCTAACTCCAACTGGTTTGTATAATGACCTTTCTGCACAAGTTACTCTGAAATCCATGAAATAAATACACACAGATTCTATATCCATTCACAAAAGTGAAGATGCGACATGACAATTTTCTGGAACATGCCATGAAACATTATCCTCTGATTTTATCTAGCTTGCCTTATTGTGGTGAGAGATCACTAAAAAATACTGTTTAATAGGAAAAAAAGTTAACTTCCGTGAGGAAAGATGTGTAACTCTCAAATTCTCTAAGGGTAAATATTATAAGAAAACAACATATAAAGAAATGGCAGAATGAAAGTCAAAGTTTAAGAAAAAAGTACATCATAAAGATAATAAAAGTGTAATTATAATGAAGATACAAAAGAAAGCTGTCCCTGAAAAGCTAGCGTCCTGCAACACTCTGCGCTGCACATTCACGACCGACGTGCTGAATTTCATACATACTGGGCTCGCAGCTTGATGTGATTTCCTCTCTGAATCCTGTCTCTCATTTTCTGAATTAGTCTGATGATGTGCTGTCACCTCCAGGGAAGCTTCCAACATGGACACTTTCTTTTGGGTGTCAGTCAGCTCTTGTTGAAGCTGTCTCATACAGGCCTAAAGAGATAACTCTGTTACTGATTTTTAAGTCACCTTATCATTAAGTTACATTAATAATATGTAACTCCAACATATGGACTTTGAGAACTATCCCCACAGACATCAATTCACCTTCTTTTCCTCATAGGTACACATTCCTGTTTACCCAATTTCATTAAAGACACAGAAGGCATGACCCTCCTGCCTTATTGACAGTAAGTTAACTTAGACAATGGATGCAGCCCCACCAGCCATTCCCTGCCCCTCCCAGGAAATGGCCAAGCTTTACCCCCACTGAAGTCTCAAACAGAAACAGGTGTGTGGGTGGGATGAGTGGTGGTAAATTCCACACTGTGGAACATTCTCCCTCTTTCTCATTAGAGGCTTAAGTTCAGAGTTCTTCACATATTCAATCTGGTGTTTAAATTCTTCCAATAGACTCCTATCTCACAATAAAAATGAGGTTATTCCAATGGCCTTTGGGGACCTGAGACAACCTGGCATCCCTTGCCTCCTGGACTGCAGGTCCTACAGCTCCCCCACCCCTCCCACTCATTCCCTTCCTGCCACTCAAGACTCTGGCTGCTCCTCCTCAGTCTGAAAAGGGGACCCCAATGCCAAACTCGTACATCACAGAGTGCTCCAGTCCCTCTGGACTGGACAAACTTAGATCCAAATGACTAACTGAGCCTTGAAATGAGAATTGTGAGCACATTATTTGAAAAAATATTCAAAGTAAATTATAAATAGAACAGGGGAGACTAAGTCAAACACAGTTTGGCTAAAATTTACATTTGTCCCAAATTATGACTGAATGAAAAGTAGATGCCTTTAAGGAGTGGAGGTCATGACAATGCATGATTTGAGATGCAAATATCTCTAAATTTAATTCCAATTGACATGAATAAAAATAAAATATCAACTAAAAATATATGAAAAGCAACTGAATGAAAAGTACTGCAAGATACAGCATTTACACATCAGTTCATCTGGGAAATCTGGATTTGACTGTCAAGGTAATCCACACAATTGAATCTTTTCTCTCTCTTTTTTTTATTTGTTCACACAATTGAATCTTAATTTCAAAAATACTCATTTTAGGTCTGAGCATTTCATTTATCTGCTTCATCACGATACTAAAATGTGGTGACAGAACGATTAAAATGACTTGGGCACTATAAGAGTAAATTACTAAGACCTGTCTGTACCTATCAACAACTTACAGCTTAATCTCTTAGAAGTTCAGGTGACACGGCATCTTTACTCAAAGTAAAGCACCTCTCAGGTCTAATTTTTGTTTGCTGGATACAAGATATGCTTTCAGGCTGCTTTACAGTGTATATATTTATAGCGCACACATTTCTTATATTCAACTAGTTTCAACATTCAGCTTCCATCAGATACCTCTTTGAATTTTCTTTGAGGAACTCTGAAAATTACTTCCCTTTCTGGGTACTTACTTTCATTTCTGCTCTGTCAGTTACATGCTGATACAGTCTGTCCTTTAAACATTTGTATTCATTGACTAATTCCCTGTTTCCTTCCTCCAGCATCAGAACTCGTTTGCTCATGGCTTCAAGTTTTCCCATGTGATCCAGAAACGGCTCTGGGATATTAAGTATTGTCTTTTTGCTTTTGGCCTTATTTTGAGCAACTTCCAGTTGCTGTCGAAGCAACATGTTTTCACTTTCTAGTTCACATACTCTCTCCTCCAAGAATGCCTGCTTTACAATGTATTTGTTGACTTTCCCTTGTTTTCTCTGAGACAACGATTCAGTTTCCTTCTTTGAACACTGGGCTTGGCCTCGGTCTCTATGCACACATTCTAATACCAACGTCGTTGGTCTAAAAGCATATGTCCTGGGATGGAGCTCAATTTCTTGGCCACGGAATTGACTTCCAGCTTCAGGAAGTTGCTGAGGAAGCACCTCGCTGTTATCTTCTGGGTCAGACAGCTCAAAATCCATTGTGTCCTGTAAGTGAAACCCCTCATCTCTTACTCTTTGAACTGTACTCAATAAACTGACATATCATAATTTCCTTTGAAGTGAAAGACTAATCTCTAAGTTTATACAACAAAAAGTTTGCAATAACTGGGTATCCAACTGGAAGAACTTAAGGTGGATACAAATCTCAAACTTTAAACAAGCAGAAATCCCCAAAAGTTCAAAAATTTAATTAAAGATACTGAATCCATGAAAGTAAAAAAGAAACCACAAAAGGATGTTTAAGAAGCTCAGAACTGGGAAGGCCTTTCTTTCTCTGAAATACAACAAACCCAAAAGGCTTAAAATAAGAAATGAATAAATCTGAAAACACTTAAAAATTATATCTGACATCTAACCTTTACAGCTACCCCCAAAGTAAGAGCCTTAGCTCTGTATATATTTGGACAGCTTAAATTTCCTAAAAAATTTTTTCCTGAAAATATTCCATGAATATTCTCCCTTTCTAACATTTTTAGACCGAATTATAAGAATTACATCTACAGATAAGTGATAAATCTAAGCACTGTACTAAGTACGTCTACAAACATGAGTTAACTCAGTTAGCTGTGACAATTCTGGAATAAAGGGTTAAAAACACAAGCAAGCTGCAGGGTTTCCCCCAGGGCTTCTGACTCTCTGACTCTTACACCAAACCAAAGCCACTTCTGTAGGATAAATATATAAACACAAGAGAACCTTCTATGTCCCTAATGGTGAATACACTAAAGGTAAAGAAGGTCAAATTTACAGAGCTCTTCTTAGAAAATCAGGAGACTATTTGCTTCTGCAATAATTTTTATTTCTTCCTCATGGTGTTTATAACAGTGATGGATGTGAAATAGTAGGGAAATACAGTGAGCTGTTTTATTAAAAATAAAATACTGATCAATAAATTATCACTATAGATTATGGCATGTCTGTCACTATATTCAAAAGCTCCTTGTACTGAAATCAGATACCACATGGAGCAGAGTGTTACTTTTTATCTCACGTAGGAGAATGACACCCAAACTACGCCAAACTACGGTTTCTGAACTGGCTATACATTTTCCTCCTTACCATCAGTGGAAATGATAAAGTAACCTCTCCATTTGTCTATCAAAGGAGTCAGATCACTGCCAGAAACTAGAATGCCTACTGTTAGTAGCAACAGTTTTGAGATAATGGAAAGTTCATCAATTCCTACGGGAAATATGAACAGCCTCTCCTTGAATGAGGCCATTGTGAATGTCACTATGTCACTGTTGCAGGCAAATGGATTTGAATTCACAATATTGCTTTATCCAATGGACCAGAAATGAAACCCCCAGAAAATATATTTACATATATAGGCTTTTAAAACCCTCTATACTTTCTGTACCTATAGTATTGGTTTTTAAACTATCTAAGTATACAAATTCATACACACACACGTTTGAAGATGACTAAAGGAAATACCTCAGCATTCATTTTCTTATTAGCCTTTTCTGCCTCCTTTTGTTGGGAAAGATGATGGGCCAGGATTTCATCTTGTATTACTCTGGCATTCTGCTCTCGAGAAAGTTGTCTCTGAGCGTCATTTTGCTCTTCTAAAACCTGGAGACATATTTCATTAGGTTTTGGGTTTTATACCATGAAAAAAAGTCAAAAAAAGCTTAGGAGGGGAATCTTTAAAAAAATTTTTTTTAAACTGTTAAAAAGAAGTAGCCTTTTTAAACACAGGGATCTTTAATGCACATAAGTAACTCAAATTCTAATATATATGACAGCTAAATTTATCACAGAGCAAAAACTCAAGGGATGTAGTATCATGAAAGAAAAAGGTTTTTTTTTTTTTAACACTTTTTAAATTGAGTTGTAGTCATTTTACAATGTTGTGTCAAATTCCAGTGTAGAGCACAATTTTTCAGTTGTACATGAACATATATATATTCATTGTGACTTTTTTTGTTGTGAGCTACCACAAGATCTTGTGTACATTTCCCTGTGCTATATACAGTATAATCTTGTTTATCTATTCTGCATATGCCTGTCAGTATCTACAAATTTTGAAATCCCAGTGAAAGAAAATTTCTTTATAAGGCATTTAACCAATTCCATCACAATCTCAAGGCAATTCAGCCTGGATTTTAACTTCAAAAAGCCAAAATTAACTCATGGATTTGAATTAGACTTGTTACTTTGTTGAATGGACCAAAACCGTCAATCCTTATGTTAATAATTAAGCTCAATTTGACTTCCACTCCTTCATTCAGAAAAGACACAGAGCATCTATTAGATGCCAAGAACACCAAGAAATTAGTAAGTTAAGCTCTAAATGTCATAGTTCATATTTAGGATGAGATAACTCTTACTTGTTTTAAATGAAAATACAGATTAATTCAAAAGAATATTATAAAGAATATTGATGAAACAGTGTTAGAGATATGAAATTTTCATGAAAGACAAATTTACCTGATTTGCTTTATTCCATATGCTCTTCACTTTGCATTCTAGTGCTCGGGCAGTGATTTCAAGTTGTTGTTTCAGGTAAACTTGCTCATTGTATTGTTTCTCTTTTCTTTTCAAGTCATCCTTTGTTTTTTCATATAATATATAAGCATTTCTCTTCTTCTTTGTTTCTTGTTCTAATGTGAATCTGCAGTGAAATATGCTTACCTTAAAATTTATTTTGTTAGAAAATAAAAAGTTGGTTTTATGATCTGGTTCTTCACATGCTGATTTATTACCCTAATGGAATTTCTATGTTCTCAATTTTTTTTTTTCATTTCTAAGTCTCACATTTTAAATTCCTCACTTCAATCTCTTCAGAATGATAGACTTATGTGTATATATATATATTTGAAAAGTAGCAATGAAAACACATAATGCTACTGAGTTTCAGTCAAGAGTAACTCTGGTCAATAGTGTAGGGAAGAAATTTTGCAATTATTCAGTAAGGTTTGAATTGAAAATTACCCTTTTTTCCCCACATAGTCATAAATTACTCCTTCATTAGGACAGAGAATTTAGTTATTAATTAAAAGAGAAGTTGCTATTTAGAAACAGGTTTATAAGTTCATGAGAAATAAAATTTCAACTTCATGAGATATTACAGGGACTCCTACATGATCTCCAGGGGAAGGTAACATCCGCAGACGACTTTTCCAGAACACAGACCCGGTAATTAGCATAATCCAAGGCGAGGCTGGGGAGTCTACTCCCTGATGCCCTACACTTTATGTTTCTTCTTTTGCAGCACTTTGAACTTACCTTGTTGAATATTATTTATTTAGTAAATCATTTTTAAATCCCTTTTGGTACAAGGCAGGATCCCTATTAAGTAATTAAGAAATTAAGAGTAATCCGTGCTTTCAGCATAGACCTTTGAACTAATCTTATCTCTGTATGAGAGAGATGCTGAAAAAACTAACCAGTAATAACTCTCCACTTTACTTTTTAGTCCAACCATTCATATGTTAAGAATCAAACTGCATAAATTTTTTTTACAGTTTCTGCCTTGAGAAAAATGGTCATTTCATAATTCTGCAAGTGGGAATGTAAAGTAATATAAACTTTCTGGAGGACAATTGAGAGATAAGGATCAAAGATTTTTTTTAAAGAAATATAGAATGTAGTGTGTGTATGTGTGTGTGTGTGTGTGTGTGTGTGTGTGTATGGCTGTGTTATTTCCAAGAGTCTCATATTCCACAATATTAATGAAATTTTCTCCCCTGTAAAATCCCAAAAGGTAAGTTAGCAATTTTAAGACTTCTCCTACATACCTACAGTATTAAAGTAAATATAAAGAGTTCAAATATTTTTTAAGACCAAGAAATTCAGTACCTCATACTGCAGAGCTCTCGTTCCCACTCCACATTTTGAAGCTTTAACTGTGATGTTTCTTCTCTTGTTTTCAACAGCTCTGTTTGTAGCCAGTTCACCTTATTTTCCATTTCTTTAATTTTTCCTCTAAGTAGTGCAGAGTCAGATTCTTTCAGTTCTATTGATCTGAATGAATGAACTGGATCCTGAATCTTCAATAACCTATCAGAATCTGCATTAGGAAGAAAACAAAAATAGAAACAAAATATATGAATAATTTTTGTGTACAAGGGACTGTGCATTTTCACATTCATTCATCCATATATTGAACAAATGGATATTGAGCATCTATAACATGGAAGACATTCTTCTAAGCTCTGCAGATATTAAAAGAATGACAAAGTAACATTATGAACATTATGCAAGTAAATCTGACAATTCAGATGAAGTGGGTAAAATTCCTTCAGAGAGAGAATTTACAAAAGCTCAATTAAGAAAGAACAAATAAGCTAAAAAGCCCTATATCTTAAAAACCAAAGCAGAAGTCCTATTTAAAGACCTTATGACAAAGAAAATCCCAGTCCCAATGGTTACACTGGTGAATTCTACCAAGTATTTTAGGAAAATTTAATACCAACTCTACACAAATTCTCCTCAAAAAACGAAGAGGAAGAAATATGTCCTCATTCTATAAAACTAACATTACCCTGAATCCAAAACCAGACAAAGATATTACAAGAAAGAAAACCAATGTCATGAAAATGGAGGTAAAAATTCTAAACAGAACATTAGCAAATTAAATCCAACAATACAGGAAAATTCATCACGACCAAGTGGGCTGTATCCCAAGAATGCAGGGCTGTTTTAACACGTAAAAATCAATGTTATTCATCATATTAACAAACTAAAAAAGAAACCATATGATCATGTCAGTGGATAAAAAGAGGCACCTGCCAAACCTCCATATCGATTCCTGATAAAAACTTCCAGCAAACTAGGAACCAAGGGAACGTCTTCACTATGACAAAGATCTGTGCTAACCCTACAGCTGACACCATATGCAATGGTGAGAAACGGAATGCTTTTCCCAGAAGGTGAGGAACCGGACAGGAATGGCTTCTCTTACTCCTTCGATTCAGCACTATACTGAAGCCAGTGCAATCAGGCAAAATGAAAAACCAAAAGACATCTAGATGGGAAATGAAGAGGTAAGACTGTGCTAATCAGCGGGGAATATGATTACATGGTGCGAGTCAGCTAACTCCAACCTGTGGGCCGGGTTGCTTGCTTTGGTAAATAAAGTTTTACTGAAATACAGCCATGTCCATTAACTTGTGTATTGTCTATGGCTACTCTTGTTGCAACAGTGACAGAGCTGATTAGCTGTGACAGAGAATGTATTTATTGGCTGCAAGTCTTAAACGTGAACTGTCTTTAGTAAGACAGTAGTTTAAAGAAGAAAAAGCTTGACCATCTTTGGTTACGTAGAAAATCTGAGAGAATCCATAAAAAGGCTACTAGAACTAATAAATGGGTTCAGTCAGGTTGGAGGGCACAGAGTCAGTATACAGAAATCAACAGTATTTCTCTCATTAGAAACTAAAATTTAAAATACATTATTTTAAAACAAACAAATAAATAAAAATACACTACTTATAACCGCACTGAAAAATAAGAAATACAGGTAAGCTCATAAAAGATGGAAAGACCCAGACACTAAAAACTCTAAAATATTACTGAGAAAATCAAGGAAGACCTAAACGGAGAAATAAACTTTGTTCGGGGTTAAAAATTCCGTATGGTTAAGAAGTCAGTTCTCCCCAAATTAATCTACAGATTCAACATAATCTACGTCTAATTTCCAGGACACTAGCAGCCTTTTTTTTTTTTTTTTTTTACATTGACAAGCTGATTCTAAAACTCATGTGGAAAGAAGGGTAATAAAATGAAACAAGATGAAGCCAGAGGACTGTGGCCTTTAACTATGGAGCTGTGAGAAGCAGTAGCTGGATTTTAAGCAAGGGGGTAACAAAGATCTGAATTTTAAAAACTATCTAGTAATC
This sequence comes from Camelus dromedarius, assembly GCF_036321535.1. NCBI lineage: Eukaryota > Metazoa > Chordata > Mammalia > Artiodactyla > Camelidae > Camelus > Camelus dromedarius. The sequence continues at coordinate 12,232,497 of NC_087459.1, read as the reverse complement.
ATGGTTGCGGTGTAGACCAACGTTCCAGGAGGCGGACAGCATAGAAGAAAGTCCTGAGGTGATTTCAGCATTCTAGGAGGGAAGCAGTGATAACCTGACCTTGGGTGAAGGTGTAGGAGCAGCAGAGTCAACAGAAAGCACAGGGAGTGGGAACGGTCACAGCCCCTGGCTGGCAGCGCACAACACGTCTGATTCTGCTTTGACACAAAGCAGGTTTCTGAGACGCAGCGGACTGTAACGTAGCCGTGCTCCCTGGGGCAGTACTAGGTGTGCACACTTTACCACGAGATACTTAAAAAGGCTGTGTAGTCATACAGGGGTCCTACCTTTACTGTCCGGGCCAAGTTCTTCGATTAGCCTCAGGGTATTCTTACAATTAGGGTAAAGCGACTTGCGATCCTCAGAAGCTGTTTCCGGTGACAGAGTTAAGTCATCGAGGTCGTCCACAGAATTAATCTGCTCTTTGACCTACAAATAAATAATGCTATTTCACAGTGTCTCCAACATAGTTATAAAATATGCTTAGTGTACAGAGGTGATAAATATCCATCTTTTTATGAGAGCAAAAACACAGACACTTCTCGAAAGAACTGACTTTTGTCAAAAGGCTAACTTTATCAATAGTGTTTCTAAATTATTTTTAAGTAAATGTCTCTACAACAAAGGAGGATTTTCTGTTTTTCCACTCTTTTATCATTTATGAATTATTTTTACCATAGGGAAATATTTTTATAAGTAGTATTTTACTATACCTTGTCCTTTTTAGTAGACATTTTCTTTGAAGACCTGAAAAAAGAAAAAAGCAATTCATTTAAGCCAAATACTAAATATTGAAAATACAAGAAATATGTAAATCTATTATTTTTTATATAAAATCTTTGCCTTGATAATTAATTTTCAATAAAAGGGATTAAACAAACAGTGGAAACAGTAACATTAAAGGACAAAGAAAGTATGTCAATTATATTATTGACAAAGTATTAAATTTAAATCAAGGGGACAAGCAGAGGAAAAGGAAAAACATAACATTACTTGTATTATTTGGTAGGAAAAAATACACCAGGATTTTCTTCTTGTTGTCTTTTTCAATAAAAACTGGCTTTTATGGCAATAAAACCTGTTTGGAAAGTATTACTGAAGTCCTTATATGAAAGAAACCCTTTTCTAATAACCATGGTATTAGCTTTTTTGAGGACTTACTATGTAACCGCTATGCATTATTATTAGCACTTTACATGTCTTAAAGACATTTTAATCCTCACAACAATCCTGGGAGGTAGGTAATACATTAGGTACTTTACCCAGGAAGAAAATGAGGCACAGAAAGGCTAAGTCATTTGTCGAAGCCCCTATGTCTGCCCAGAATTCCAACCCAGGCAATCTGGCTTCAATACTTGCATTTCACAATATGCTAAGAAAGTAATATTTATTTTTAAGTATTTTTAACTAATGTAGTAAATGAATCTCTATTATTATTCTATGTCTAGGCATAATTATAAATAATTTCTGGGGCATATGTCCAGAAGGAACCCTACTTCAAAATGACACCTGCACCCCAATGTTCACAGCAGCACTATTTACAATAGCCAAGACATGGAAACAGCCTAAATGTCCATCAACAGATGACTGGATAAAGAAGAGGTGGTATATTTATACAATGGAATAATACTATTCAGCCATAAAACCCGACAACATAACGCCATTTGCAGCAACATGGATGCTCCTGGAGAATGTCATTCTAAGTGAAGTAAGCCAGAAAGAGAAAGAAAAAAACCATATGAGATCACTCATATGTCGAATCTAAAAACAAAAACAAAACATAAATACAAAACAGGAACAGACTTATAGACATAGAATGCAAACTTGTGGTTGCCAAGGGGGTGGAGGGTGGGAAGGGACAGACTGGGATTTCAAAATGTGGAATAGATAAACAAGATTATACTGTATCGCACAGCAAAATATATATAAGATCTTATGGAAGCTCACAGCAAAAAAAATGTGACAATGAATATATGTATGTTCATGTATAACTGAAAAATTGTGCTCTACACTGGAATTTGACACAACACTGCAAAACGACTATGACTCAATAAAAAAAGTGAAAATAATAATAATAATAATTTCTGAATCTTAACACCTATTTTTTAAAAATACAAAGACTTTAGACCTAGGCAATACTGGAAATCTACTTTTAATAAAGATTTGCTTTCGCTAAAGACATTAATCAGCGGGCATTCATTATCCATTCAGCTGTTTGTTCATGCATTTGACAGGTCCTTATGGACCATGATGGCTTTTTAAATTTAGAACTTAGTAATCCAAAAGTAATCATCTCTGATAGATTGTTAATAGTTTATTATTCTATTGTATATAAACAAAATCTTCCCCTTCTTCCTGGAACCTAAACAAATATTAAGTTAATATAATCTGATATTTTACAATAGCATACAAAACCATAGCCACTCATGGTGATACTGTCAAGGACACTATAAAATCTAGAATCATCAAGGAATGATTAAACCCTATTCAGTATGGCCTAAGTGTCTGTATACTCATTATGAGTATACAGTTTTTAAAAAATCTATGGACAATGGTGTAACTTTAAAGTCATTATCTGCATATTCAATTGCGTAAGAATATTACGCTTCAAAACTAACGAATAAGCCCTTACAACAAAACCATACATGAATAGTTTACTACAATATCTTAAAGATAACATAGTACAATCAATACACTTTCTAATATCAGAAATGCAAAGTTAAATTGAAAAACACGTCTTCTATGGAATCGCATCCAACAGCAAAGAGACATGCTCTACAATCTACCGTCTCATCATTAAAAAAAGAAAGGGAACCCCCACGAGCCCCACGTTCCCCTTCACTTATCACCCAGTCCTCTCCTGCCTTCCCAGGGAATGTCCTCTGAGGGGCTGTTCACACCGACTCACTACAGCCCGGCTTCCTTGGGGACGTAGTACTGAAACTACTTCCGGTCAAAGGCACTTGTCCTCATGTTAGCCTTTCGGCACTGTTCCTCCCACACAGTTGAGAATTCTCTTGCCTTGGCCTTTGCACTATATGCTGCTGTTCTATTTCCAGAGAAGGTAATCACTGCTAATACGTCTTCACCTACAAATAAAGAATTTGTAGATTTTACCTGCCACAACCTTGACCTCCTTCACTTAAGCTGCTGTTCTCATTCATGCGTAGGAGACCACCAGCCAGTGAGGCAGTCTTCTCCAATACATGTGAAGTCACAGATGCTTTTAATGTCCGTTTTCCACTTTCATTCTTCTTTACTTCCTTCATATGCAAGCCAGGACAGCTACTTTAAAACAATCCATAAAAAAGCCAATTTTTAAAAAATAGTTCTACTGATAAATTTAAAAAAAACCCCAATTTTTGTAAAACTCCAACTCTTACCCATCTTCAGTCATTTATTAATTCACAAAATGGTTAACAAGTGCCAACCGTATGCAAGGAAACACAAATTCTTGCTTCAAAGACAGATAAACAATTATGATACAATGTGATATGCAAGAGCTGACATATGAAAGTAAAGTGAGCATAAGGAAGGCTTTACAGAACAGGGAAATAAACAGGAGGTCATGAGCAAAAGAGACAGGAGGAAATTATTCTACTTAAGAGATTAGAATGTGAGCACAAAGATTAGGCACAAGGCATTTAGGTGTGTCCTGGGAACCTGGAAGGAAGAGTACAAAATACATGGAAGCAAGTGGAGAGATGAGCCTGGGAAGAAATGCTGAACAATATCTAGGAAAATAATAATTACCTACTGCTGAATACTGATCTAGGCTTACCTATCAGAATCTCCTTTCTGCAGAGCAGGAAACTGCCGGTCATCACTTTTTCCCCTCTTCCTCTGCCGAGTTAATCCTTCATGGTAACTGCCACCACACATGGTTTCTGACCCTTTCAGTTCACTTTTGTTCCTGTTCTCTTCTACTTCAACCTTTAGTGAAAGTATGATACAAAGCGTAATTATTACTTTATTCATTAGAAACACTTTGTTTTCATTCATTTTATCATTTGACTCAGACTTTGCCCTGATTTCAATTGATTAAAATATTTTTGTGCTTATTTTAATTTTTATCATTTCAAGTCATTGAAGTGTTTGTAAATTCTGCTTCTTTCTGTTTGAGGAAAAGAAACAATTTCTAAAATTTCAAAAAGGACTTTCTGAATGTTGTGCTCTTACATCCACTCTTCCCCATGTGAATGGCAGAGACAGAGAAATAGAAAGACAAAGGCATAAAATTTGTCCTCTTCTGTCTTTACCACCTAGATTTTACATTAACCAGCCAGATTTAGAAGATGTCACACCTTGGTGCTTCAGTAACAGAAAGGAAACATTCTTCTTTCTGTGCTAAAGCTATCCTTTCCCCACTACTTTTTAAAATTCTTCTTTCATTTGGATCCTGGGGTATCAAAAAAGTGGTGTTTAATAAAATATATAAACCCAAGTTTACTGAAAGGAGCAGAGTGAAACTGATGAATTGCCAGTTAGTGTGGAATTCTGCAAAAGGAATAATGCTTCCCAATTTCACATTTAATAACCATGACCATTTTATAGCTAGACGGCATAGGAGTAATGAGTGATCTACTTTAGCCCCACTGTTTACTGATAATGGGAACACAACCAAGAAAGGTTAACTGATTTGTCCAAATTCCCTAAAGCAGTATTCCTGAGCATTTTACAGTGTCAAGAGAGATGATACAATTCTCTAACACTGAATCTAATAAGCTACCAAATAAATTCATCAAATTGATCAGATAAGTTAAAAGTGTGACTTTGGCAAAGCTGGGGGCAGGGCTCATCTCCTTTTTCTATTACAGGAGAACACCTTCAGAGCTCTATCCTTAACATTCTTTGCACCTCACACAAAAGAACACACACATTTTAAAAATCTATTACTAGAACTAAAAAAAATCATTCAGTGCATCTCACAACTCAAGTTTTCTCTTTTGGAGAGAAATACTGAATTTTTTTTTGCTGAGGGTTCATACTACCTATATAATAAAATCATACATGTCAAAACTTACTACATTTTATTAAATAATATACTGTAAGTGACTCAACAGAAACACCCGAAAGTGGTGATTCAAGAACATGTGGGAGCACATGTATTTCTTCTTAAGAATATCTCAAAGTGGCCATGATGGAATTCTAAGTGTCCAGTGATCAGTAAGACAGATAAGCCCGCACTCACTAACGCACAATACACGGATCAGTTTAGTGAGACCTTGTGCTTATATCCCTTCTCTCAGTCACTGCTTCCTTCCCATTCTATGGAAGTGCAACTTACATTTAAGCCAACAGATTAAAACAAAAAAACATACAAAAAAAAAAAAAAACCACAACCTTGAGCTTATTATATTTCCTAAGCCATTTCACTTGCGTTTATTCCGGCTCAGGTCACGTGGCACACAGCTGAATTACTTTCCCACTTCATATGAAAGACTGGCACAGAGACTTAGGTTGGTTAAGGAACAAAACCCAGGAAAATACTTTCCTGAGTTCCTGTTATTTAGATGGCAGAAATAGTCTGTTTCTACACAATTACATATTTAGATGACCCCGTTTTATACATAGGCTATTTTCATAGAGTGGAAAATAAGATCAAATATGGATCAGAATGGAGGAGATTATTGATAAAGAGAAAAAACAGAGTAGCAGCAAAGGAACCTCTACCTCTTTCTGAAGCTGAATTTTCTTTTTCCAAACCCAGGAATTCTACTTGTAACATGCCTACCTCATTCTTAAACCTTTGCATACCTTGGTGTGTAACTCTTTTAGATATACTTTGGATGTTCTGTTACCATTTGATGGAGAAGAACTCACATTTCCTAATTCAGGGTCCATGTTTTTAGACTTATCAGCACCACAGTTATCTGCAAGCGATGGCTTCTGGAGCTGGTCTTGTATTGGTTTGGTTTTCTTACAAGTAATTGAAACAGCAGGCATATCATGACTTTTTATTTGAATCATGTGTTTCTTCTCACTGGAGCGGGCAAGCCACAAACCAAAAAGGCTTTTTGGATCACTTACCTGAGGTGCATGTCCAATGTCTGATTTCCAGTGAGTATTTTGGTTCCTTTTCGGTTTTCTTTTCGTAGCAAATTCTTGGTCTTCTTTCACTTTAAATGGAACTCGGTTCCGTACTTCATTTTCTCTATCATTACAAAAACTCTCCTCAGTTTTGTTAAAAACGTGTTCAGTGTCTGGCTTACCATTTTCATCCAACTTATTTTCATTTAAATAAAGTTTTGAAGATGACTGGCAACCATACTTTCTTGACTCAGACTTGGAATAAAATGGAAAAACATTTTCAAGACTGGGCTCTTTGTGTTCAGAGACTGCCTGGAATCCTATAGAGACAGAGGCTCCAGGTGCATCTACTTCCTCAAAATCAAATATATTATCTATCACGTTGGAAGGTAGTTCCTTTAAGTCACCACGTAGTTCACAGTTGTCATGTAGTGACACTACCTTACGATGAAAAGTAATTTTGCCTTTTTCATGGATTTTACTGATTTTCTGATTTGACTTCTTTGTGATAAATTCTGAATTATTTTTCCAGTCGAATTTGCCTTGTTTGACCCACATGTCCTCATGCTTCTCCACACAAGAACGTTTTGAAGACACAGGTATGTCCTTTCTGTCATGTTCCTTATTCATTTCTGGTTCTCTAGGCATTTTCTGCAGATGCACAAGTGAAAGATTAATCTGCGTGATTTGATCTTCAGATTTCTTTTCTTTCACACTACATGCTTGTAAAACACATTTATCCTTAAGTAGTCAAGTACGGATAAAGAAAAATTAGAAAACAATTAAAATTTAACAAACTTCTTAATCTATGTTTGGCTAGTCACAAACTGAGAAGTGAAACATAACTTGCCTTAGCCTTGAAACAGGAGAAAAATAGGAACTCAGAAACCTAACTTTGTCACTGTTTGTTTGAACTAAACAATTCACACATGTTAAATCTACCAAGAATCAGAGATTAGATTTTTAACATTACAAAGATTTCCTCACTAAAAAATATTTCACCTCTCATACCTTAAATAGTGAGCCCCTGCAGTGCACGTAAAGATTTTTTTTAAAGGACTAGTAACTGGACAATAAGCAAACTGTAAATTATTAGGTGCCAAAATCAATTAACATCAGAAAGAGGAACAAATTCCTGAATTTTAATGCAAATGATATACTATGATAGTGATCTATCTCAATACGTATTCTCTGCATCCACTGAGTTATATTATACTCTAACATTCACTAGTGAGAGTGAATAAAAGAATTTTTAATAATATTTACTGATTTCCTACCCTGAAATGAAATAAATTAGAAAGGTTTTGTTTCTTCCCTAACAGCAAAGGTCCAATCGTGGAAGGTTTGATTCTCTTACTAGGCAGCTGGGTTGACTCTATGACCCCTGTTCTCTCCCTGATTGTAGATTCTGAAATCGATTACATAGAGATCACAAGACAGAAGAATCTTTCATCCTGGCATTAATGACTTGCAATTTGAAACTGCAAATTTTGGACCACTGGGAATGACTGTTCCTTACATGAAACTAACTCGGTGGCCATCACTGCTATATTATTTACAATTTCAACTGCTTATATCACATGATTTAATATTTGATATCACCTTCATCATGTGAGGAAGTTATAAAGATGGAAGAAGTAAACCATATTCAGGAAGGTTTTTTGCCTCAATTCCAAGGATAAAGTTTAACTATAAATTATTATAGATCCTAACAATACTTTAACATTTGTAATTAGATAAAATGCTATTAAAAACTAAATATTAAGTAATTATTTATTGACTCTAAAAGTCTAGTTTGAAAGGCAATTTCTTTTGAACTGCGTTATTAAACCACAGAAAACAGTATTAAACAAGAAATTTAAATTTACATTTTTACATACCTGTGAGTGGTTATTTTCACTCGCATCAAGTCTTTCTTGCTCTTCCTCAGATGCCCTTTGTAAGTCTAGGTCTGCTGAAAAATGAATATACTTAGTTAAAATTCACTACTTAGAACAGCTAGATAAAAGGCACCATCTTTATAAAAACAGAAAAAACATTTCATCAATTGACAGTTGAAATTAAGCTTAATCTTTAGCTGGATATTTACTTCTTTAAGAAATACTTCTAATTATCTAAAACTTCAACAAACTATTTGGGAAATACTAGATGTTACCAGATTAAAGGCATACAAACATCTCAAAGTTTCACTCACAAATTGATTCACCAGACATGAACAAGACAAAGAGAAATAAAACAAAATTTAAAAATACAGTAGGAATATACAAAGTCACGATAGACTCTATTCTCTACCTCCTAACAGTACCTTTTTAACAACATACCAGGCTTCAAGAGCAATGTTATTCATGGTTTCCAAAATTACTGTTACTTTTTATGCCTTTATCTTTCCTTAATCTGAAATGTTTCCCTCTATTGTTCTGACAGATTCCTTTTCCTCTTTGAAGACTCAGCCTGCTCTGTGAAGTCCTCCTGGATTGCAGCTGTCTTTCCACGCAGACACAGGGATCTCTTCCCTTGGAGCTACCTTGGTACTTCACAGATTTTTCTAGTGTGTCTTCACCAGCTGAACTGTAAACTATTTCTTTACATGTCTATCCTCTTTGCTCCCATGCTGTAGAGGACAAACTCTTAAAAGTATCTGTGTATAAACAGTATTTATTAGAAAAACTTTGAGTTTAGAGCTTGTAGTCACTACTATAGGAGATAACTGAGAATCTTTTGTAAATACAACATTAATTCTGCAGGTAAGGAAAGAAAAGATAAAACTATAGGAGCAGAAAAAATATTGTATGACTTATTACTACAGCTCTGATTATATCACTGATTAAGGCAATAAATTCATTGGTATATAAAGTAGAATACATATTAGATGTGGTTAATCAACAGACTGGGTATCCTAGAAGAATCAGAATTGATATTCCATATATTATTTTTAAGTGACAAAGCACTCCTTAAAATCCAATATCCTTTTCGACCCATCAATCCATTAAAAATAATAAAACAAGATGATATACTGTGTGGACACAGTTAAGAAGGAGGTCCTGTGTAGCAAATTCCCAATGACTGCCACTACCGCTGGGAAAGCCACTTCTAAAATACAAAAAGGCAGAGAATATACTAGAAATACTTTGATATTTAGTTGCAGAGGTGCTTTTTCAGTTACACTGAATATAGCTATAACAAATATTTATAAATTCAGAGCTAGATAAAAATAAAGCTAAGAAACCATACTTTGAGAAGGGAATCTTTGGATGGCCACCTAGGTTTCCCAACTAGTCACAAAGCTCTAGACATCACCCTCCTACCTGCTCTCAGGAGCATGCTAAATACTATTCTGAACGAACTTACTTTCACCTAATTCTCTTTGCTATTTAATATGTTGCTATGGTCAGAGAATGAACATAAATGTCATGCCAAAAGGTATTGTCTGGTTGTAGGTTGCATAAAAGGAGTAAACACAAAGGAGATCCTGCCACAAAATGATTTCTGCAAAGTCAGAGTATGGTGAAGCCACGCACAGGTAGACTATGGCTAGTTCTCTATGCTGCTTTATTACCTTCTTTGCGGCTTCTGTTCTCTGGCAGCTGTGACTCACACAGGCCACGGAGCGCTGCATGTTCTGACACAGACACAGCTCCAATATTCATCCGGTCTTTATCTACCAGGGCCGTCTGCCTCAGTTCTGTGGGTGCTGACTGGTTTGCGGTCACTGATCGTGATACCAACGGACGTTTATCAACTTTCAAATGCTCGGCTCTTTGACCAGCCTCATTATTGAGGCTCAAACTAGTAGAAACCCAGTCTGAAGAACCTGAAAACAAAGTTTCCACTTATTAGAATGTGAACAACAATACAAATGACTAACTTTTATGAATTCTCTTCCCAGAGCAGCAGCCCCACGTCCGCAGCCCCACGCCCTCCTCTCCCCCAAACACACTGCTCCTTCCCAGCTGGTTGTACTTTACATGTCATTGCCGTTCATATAGGGAACCACTGTCTCTCTTTTTTCTACCTTTAATTTTCTAGTACTGCTAATTTGGATTCACTCATCACTCTCTATAAAACAGTCTATATTCTGTAAGAGCTTTATGAATTATGATTCTTCAACATATGAATTTTTTCATTAACAAAATGTATGTCTAATGAGCCATATACTGGATGTTTAAATATGCATGACAGTATTGAGGCCTAGAGACGTGGGCTTTAAGAAAACTTTTACTGAATGGTACTACATAAATTACAATGAGACAGTCTTTCCTCAATGTACCAATATCTTCAGAATTCTTACCTTAAGCCTTGGATAAACATCATAAATTTATGTAAGAAAGGATAGCCTTGAGTGACTAATTTTTTCCATATAAAAATAGGGTAAATCTACGTACAAGCTAGATCCAAAGAGTACAGAGTGCCATGAGACAGGAAATATCTAACAAAAATGTTTTCCTTTTTTAAAAAGAATTAAGTTGTCAGATTCAAACTTTTTAAGACAAGTTAAAGAAAAAAAGGCAAGAAATGTAGAAGTGAACTTTAAAGCCCACATCATCACAAGGGCCCCTTTATTATTTCACATCCATGAACCCTGTTTAAAACAGCACTTCTCAAGTGTCATCTGAGAAGCCCTGAAGCCCCATGTTCCCTCCATCTAGGGAGTCCAGGAGGTCAAAACTATTTTCACAATAGTACTGAATGCCATTTTCATTCTCATTCTCTGTTAAGTGTGCAGTGGAGGTTTCCAGATACATGACATGTGATAACATCATAGCTCTAATGGCTAACGGAATGTTTGTGTGTGCTTGTTTTTTAAATCTTTCAGTTTTATTTTCTAATATACTAAACATCAATAGATACAACCCACTTAAAAGTTCTTCAGAATTCTCAATAATTTTTAATAGTATAAAAAATACCCTAAACCCAAAAGCTTTTAGGATTATTGTTTTAAAATATCATATCTACCAAACATTAAGGTAGGACTAATTACTTCCATCATTTTTAATAATCAAAGACACCACACACACACACACACACACACACACAGAGAGAGAGAGAGAGAGAGAGAGAGAGAGAGAGAGAGAGAGAGAGAGAGAGAGAGAGCGCTAATCAAAACATCCAGTTGGCTTAAGACCTTTGGGCTAGGGAAATAGCTCAGTGGTAGAGCACATGCTTAGCATGCACAAGGTTCTGGGTTCAATCCCTAGGACCTTCATTAATAAATACAGAAATAAATAAATATCATCAATGTGATAGCACTAAATAAAATAATTAAAGTGAAATATGACTGACATGTTAGCAAGGGAAGCTTTACTCTACGTAAAGGTCAAAATTCAATTAAGCATTTTAAAACTCTGGAAAAATCTTAGAACCTAATAATCAATCTCTCAGAATCCCTGAAAAGTATAGGGACTCCAAGCTGAGCACTTTAGTGTCTCCCAACCTCAACAGAAACATCCAAGTCAAAGCTGACATTTTAAAAATCTATTTCTTATGCTTATATATATTTTTCAAACATGGATACCAATAATAACATCTGCCTTATTTATGTCATCTTTCAATTAAATTTGAAGAAATAAAAGGAATTACCAATAAGAAGACTGTACTTCTTTTCAGAGTTAAATTTGTATTGCAGAATTTACCTGATTTGAATGTTTGTAAATTCTTCATTTCTCCTGTTTTCTTAGGAACAGAATCTTTCACTCCAACTGCAGGCTGAATGGTTTTTGAAATACACCGATTAATAATGTACATTTGATACAATCTGTAGTAATCATTCAAGGGGGGAGGGTCTAGCTCAGTGGTAGAGTGCCTGCTTAGCAGTGCATGAGGTCCTAAGCTAAATTCCCAGTACCCTTACTAAATTAAAAAAAAAAATCAAGATAAAAGTATAAAAGTTCTTACCTTCAAGTGAGGATATTTTTCAGTAGAATCTAAAAGAAAAAAGGGACACATAATCAATTATAGTAAATATGAAAGCCAACTACCCATTCACGCAGAGTTAGTACTGAGTGCAATCCTCATGCTTGCTTTGGAAATGAACATGTTAGGTTTCGGTGTTTTGTTTTTCAGGGGCAGTTAGGACAGCAACAAGACAGAAACATGAATCCATTATAGATACTCAATAAAGAACGGGAATATAGGTTTAACAAAACATGCAGTTAAGATTTCAAAAGTACGATTATGTTTCAAGTGACTTATTTATAAAATAGAAACGTGTACGTATACCAGTGTGAACTTGCTGCCTGAGGAGGAGAAAAGCGATCTCTAATCAGAGGAACAAATCACGGCTCCAAGAAGACAAATGTGAAAGCTGACCGTAAAATGCCACAGCACATCTTTAATGCGACTGACACCATTAGACTACAAGTACTTATCATGCTCTTCAATTCGCCCTGTAATTTAGGAAGTCCACAGTTGTGATGGCAGTTCATTTGAATGTGCAATTCACTTCTCATCAGAGAAAATGTTATGAATTGATCGGCTTGGATACACACTTGTAGAATAATAGTTCATAAAAATATTTTTCCCATACCCACATGGGCTATTGGTATGCCTACATTTCTTGGATCCTCTAGCCATCAAAGTTTCTTGATCCACTCATGCAAGAAAGAATGTATACTGAGTTTTCAATATTGAAATCTGGCGATCAAAAAAAATTTTAATTGCCAAAGGACTATTAAATATTAAAAGTCTTTTATATTTCAAAACCTGTGCAGTATTCACTGAAAACAACAACTTCAGCATTTATGGAATGAACCCTGTTAATTTCTTTTGTTTCCAAAAGTAGTTTGGTTTGGTAAATCAGGCTAATGTTTACAAGGATTTTTGTGAAACAACTATCTTATCAAAAAATTAGCTATCCTTAAACAAACAAAAAGCACAGTCAATGCTTCATATTCAAGTTAATCTCATTGGAATAACAAATACCAATACAACATTTACCTTTGAAGCCTGATAGGAGGAGAGGCTGTGGTTTACCCCAATTCTAGGCCCCCTCCTGTTTCCAGTATTCTCTGGAGTGGCAATGATCTAACCTACCTTCAGTGCAAATACAGTGACGCCATCGAAAAGGAGTTCTCTCAAGTTTCCTCCTCAATTCCAAAATTACCTACCTGCTGCCTTTTTTTCCTCCTTCCTTCCTTTCACTTTCTTCTTCAAAGGTACCTCTACATCTGTGGTCTTAAATCTTCCCCTTTTCTATTCTTCTGACAGACGATCCCCACCACTTCTTTTTCCTCTCTGCTTAGCAGCAGTAGCTTACATCTCTAGTTTCTACTTCAACTCTTTGCCTCCCTCTGGCTATGAACGTGCTCAGAAAGAAAAACAAAATCATGCTTTTCCTTGTTGCTGTTGTCTTTAACTCCCCAGTGGCTCTTCTTCCAGATTCCCCTAAACACAAGTCTACCCTTTGAGCATGATCTGAAGACCAGCAACGAGGGCATCACCTGAGAGCTTGTTAGAAATGCAGACCCACTGCTCAGAATGTGCACTTTTCACTGGGTCCCCAGGTGACTAAAATTTGAGAAGCTCCGGTCTATACCAAGTCTGCTTCTATAGCACTCGGACTTAACCGATCTCTCTGAAATCCAGCTGCACACGTCTCACTGTAACACTTCCCCAAAAGCTGCATCAGGAGCTGCAGACTTTTCAGTGGACTCTTTACCAGGCTCCAGCTCCCCTGACCTCCCCAGAACGCACCCTGCTCTCTTCCTCTTTCCCACTCTTCTGTTGGCCTATGAGACACCATCCTATAAAGCAGTAACATGCTGCATGACACGAAGGTCCAGACATTGACAGCTGACCCCACATGCCTGTGCTCACCGGCAGCCACACCCGGCTCTGCGTGATCAGGTACCACAGTCCTCGCTGCCTTCCTAAATGTCAGGGGGACGGGGGAGTGGAACGTTCTGCTGTGCCTCCCGGACAAGCTTTGGTGCTGGAAGCAGCTCACTTCATACCCGTCTCATTTCAAACACTCTTGTCTTCTTTCTCCTAAAGAACTATTCTACATTACCACCTCCTGCCAGGGACCGCCCCCTCCTTTTCCTTCATTCACTCCCCTCCTCTCTACCTCTCATTCTTCACTCCCTCCTTCCCTCCTCCTGGTTTCCTGCCTGTCCTCAGGTCACAGAGCATCTTGAAAGAAAGCTAACAACTGAGCTCCTTAAACAGCATTCTAGTTTAACCTGTTGCTGACACCTGGTAAGATATACAATTTACTTCCTCTTCTCCTCTTTTTTCTCACTATATGTTCAACAGGTGATTTTCTTTGGCTGAGAGAATAGATCCAAATCCATGTTTTAAATCAACATTCTGTAAAATGACTTTTTTTTTTAATAAAATACAGTACTTACTTTCTATTTGTCCATTTAATGAATTTTTTCCTCCTAGACCTGCAGCTCCAGATAAATGATCGACACAGTTCGGTAGTTCAATCTCGGAGATACTCTGTTAAAATTAATATTAATAATGAGTTGCATAAAGATTTCCTGATCCCTTTCTAAGAAAATACCTGCATTTCCTACCTTATTATTATTATTTTAATTTCCTACTTTAAAAGCAATTACACTTAAAAACAAAATAAGCATATCCTGGAAACCCAAACACTTAAATAGAAAATTTCATACACACTCTTTAGATCAAGTCTATCTTTTATCTTCAGTTGGCTTTTGACTCTGTAAACTGAGCATGGAAAGCTAGAGCAAATATTTTCACAGACAAAATACTGACATGCAGATTTCAACAAAGAATTAACTTCAAAACACCTAATTCCATTTTGCATTCCTCGACAAAAGAAGAGGATGTTTTAAAAAAATATGTATTTTTATATGTATAACTGAATTGCTTTGCAGTACACTTGAAAGTAACATTATAAACTGACTACACTTCAATAAAAAATAAAATTAAAAATATACATATTTAAATATATTCTTTAGTAAGTGTGCTATAAGTTTAAAATGTTTCTTAGTACAGATACTGTTAATAGTATTGAAATAACATACATGGCATGAAAAGAAGCCTTAGAGTCTGTCATGTTGAGTATTAACAGAACACTGTGGAAACTGCTACATTTCAGTAAACAAAGGCTTAGCAGAATCTATTATTTGATAAAACTTTTATTGATAGGGAAAATAGTTGAATAAAGTACCAAAGTAGAAAGAAAAACATTTGTTTAAATTAACAGCAGAAAAATTTTAAATGTAGCTATGCAGCTCTTCAAAAAAGTACCATAAGCTTTACTTTACTTAGGGAAGAATAAGAACACTGCTTAGTGACCACCCGCATGTGCCAGGCCCTTATGATGCACATTCTCTTTTCTACACACAACAATAATAAAAGTGATTCTAAGGACGGTTACCCACTTGCTGCTTCCTGGTCACTCCAAGATGCTGGAGTATGGTGATGAGCAGATGTGACCCGCTGATCTCTCTGTCCAGAACATCCCTCCCCGGGACCTTCGTGTGACTGGCTCCTTCCTGTCCATCACCTGGCAGCTCTGGTCACACTCAGCTCTTTTCTGACTACCTAAGTTCCACCCTTACTCCACCCTCGTCCTAACTACAAACTCCCCCACTGTTGTCTAAACTAACGCTCTCCACGTTCCTTATATGAAGGACTTACTGTCCCTGATAAAGGGTTCCTGTTTACTTGTTCTTCTGTTCCTGCCACTACAGCCTAACCCCTCAACTGCGACATTCAGTGTCTAACTGCCTGGTGCATAGCTGGTGTTCAGGAACAGGAATTTATTTAAGGTCAAAACATCTAAAACCCCAGAGGCCTTCAAGTACCAAAGCACTATATACCTATCGGAGATGTCCGATAATACTCTACCAACACTCAACATACCCCAAATGAGAAATCCCCATGCCTGCTCTAACTTTCCCATTTTACTGTCCTTCAGATTTTAAAAAAGTGTCCTCAGCATTTCACTAGGTCACTAGTGGCCACTGTGATCATTCTGTCTTACATTTCTATAGCACCCTTTACAGTTGACAATGTGTTTTCACACTTGTTACCACATTTTTGTTCATGACACATAACCTGAGAGGTAGGTATCAGTACCATGTTTCTGAATGAGGTCACTGACATTCAAATAAGTCAGACAAGTTTTTCCAAGATCCCACAGTGGGTCAGAACCAGGATGCTACGTCTGCTGACTTCAGATACAGTGCTGTGCCACTAGGCAGGAGCTGCTGAGATCCAAGAGTTCAGGCTCTTCTTACCTCCTTCCACGGCTATCACCTTGGAATAGGTCATCAGTACCCTGCACTTAGCTTCCTTCACGTTCAGTCGCCATAAAGGTACTCAGTGCACACTATTTTCCCTACCCAAAATGGGCTGTCCTCATTAAAACATCACTAAACCAAACTGCTGGTATTTTAACCCCACGTATTTATTACTATTCTCCATGCTTTTGCTTATCCTGAAATGTTCATTGCAGATCTACTTGACAATCCAAATATAATGGTACTTTCAACTCACAGGCACTGTCTTTTCAAGAACAAAGTGGTTAAACAAACAAAAACACCGTTTTTTTGTGGGGTTTTTTTTGTTTTCTTTTTTTTGTACAACCTCTTTCTCTCTGAATCTCACTAAGAGTTTTACACATTCACTTATCACGAAGAAACAAACATCTGGTCACAGGCTGACCAAGATTTATTTTCTTTAGTTTTTAGAAAAGGTAACTTCAGAACACAAACCGATTCCCTGTGACTTCCAAGCCTTGGCTTTTGCACTACATACACCGGTTTCATTAGGTGAGTCTGGAAAATTAACAGAAGTGCACTCTGCAGTGGCATGACATGTAGCATGGAATGAATTTACTAAGTGTGGGTTAAAATGAGGAAAAAATTTGGCTGGGAAAATGCAAAAGTGAGAAAGTGAAGTCAAAACATCCCTCCATTTATGTTTTAACATCACGCAATGCTTATATTTGAAAATAATACTAGAAGGCAGCACCTCAGAATCCAAGGGTGATTCGACATCTTCCTTTTCTTCTAATCCCAATGCTGAAGTTGCGTCTACAAAATGCAGTCACAGATACATTAATGAGAACACATACTGCTAGTAAGTTAAATATATATATATGTCTATCTCGATTCATGAATATGTCAATAAATTAAAGTGGCAGAAAAGAATTTCAGAGGGTTGAAGCATTTTCTGGAAGAAAACTTGGTCATAGTTGGGATATTTATGAAAGAAGACGGCAAAAGAAAAACACTTGAGAAGAAATGGACATCATATTTGGATCTACACACTTTACATTTTTTACACTAGCTTTTTTTTTAAATGGCGGTACTGGGAATTGAACCCAGGACCTCGTGCATGCTGGGCATGCGCTCTCCCACTGAGCTATACCCTCCCCCCTCCAACCACATTAGCTTTTAAGCAGAGAAGAAAATCCATAGATGCTCACTGACTTACCACCTCTGTCCCTTTTGTGTGCTCCATCAACAGGAATCAATTTGCTATGATCTGCTTGCTCCTTTAGAACACTGTTAATAGTCCGAGTGCCATTCTCTTTTCCCCCAGTTTTCGGCTTTGTTGCTTCTTCCTATAAAAACAAAACAAAATGTAACAAAAACCCAACTTCAGAAAACATCATATTCCTACACTTGGTCATTCAGTCAGGGAGAGAACATATATTTACTGTATCCATCAGATCATAGGCATTATCTTGGGAGAAGCTGGCAATATACATAAAAGACAGATTCTGCTCTATATTCTAGGGGAGATAGAGACACATGAAAATGAATCAACACAGACAAGTATCATTCAGCAGCTCTACACCTGCAGTGAACAGATACAGTAAGGGCACAAAGGAGAGAAGAGACTTGCTGCATGTCAATAGCTCAGGGAATGCTGGGAAGACCAGACTGTGTCTTAAAAGACAGACCCAGTGCAGAGAGCAGACGTGAAGATGGTTCTAAAAAGGGCAGCCTGAGCCAAAGGTCGAGGTGTGAAACAGCATGATAAGTCACATGGAAAACTAGAACAGTTACTGGGGATGGAATGGAGAGACAAAATTTGCTAGATTAAATATAAGACATCACTTCATCAATTTAAATGTGAGGACTTCTAAAAAAAGAAATAACTTCAAGTTAAAACTAACTTCCATAGGGAACTATATTCAATATCTCACAAACAACTACAATGGAAAAGAAAGAAAAAGAATTAGGTATATGCATATATATGTCTAACCAAATCACTTTACTGCACACTTGTAACTCATACAATACTGTACATCAACTATATTTGAATTAAAAAACAAACTTCTATAACCAAAAAGAAAAAAGGTGAGGATCAAATTTTCTTTCTGTTGTTCATAAAATCAGCTATATGTCCTTCAGAAGAGTCTGAGCACTTTTTTCCATGACCTGACTTTTCCCTCTCTTAATTTGAATTTGAGGTAATTTCTATCATAATTTGTACTATAGAGTTCCTGCTCTCACTTAACCCCACTATTTCTGCTGTGTTTGTATAATAATCTCTCTCATTTTGACACTCATTCATCTTGTCCTTATTAGATGAATCCTTCCCCTTTGTACCCCTGCCCATCTTCATATTCATCCAGCTGTTCTTTCCAGTTGCTTTCTTATTCTTTCTTTTCTTAATGGCATATTTGAGAACTGTTTATGCCACCAACCTTTACAAATCTCAGTCCTGCACGTGTACCTCTCTTGTTATCACACTGATTTCTATTGTGATCTTGAGCACTTCCATTCCTCTGTAGGATCCTTTTCATCCCCATGAGAATCAGGGGGACGGTAAGTGAAAAAGCACAGGAAGGAAAAGTTAAAAACAAAACGACTTACCTCTGTAACACCAAGGACTGCTGAAGACGTGAGAGGTTCCGGTGCTGGGGAGGCAGGATGAGAAAAGCCTGAAACTTCACTTGATGGTTGGGAAAAGGTTCTAACTGCATCTTCATTTTCATTATTAGAATTATTGTCCTCAAAGAAGGTGCTAGTTCCTGGTTTCAAAACACCATCTTTTGCCTCTGCTGTAGCGACAAGGTATGGTAGATGAAATTATCTATAATTTCTCACCAGTGAAAACACAAAAAGACAGTCTTCAAATAACTTACTGTTTATCACGGGTTCTCCCCAGGCCTGAATTAGCTTTGCGAATCTTGGATGCCGGACTTTCTAGAGAAGAAAATAACAGCTTTAAGAACAAGAAATACAAAATTGAATAAAGTAATTATAACATTCCGCATTCCTAGATGATCTAACACAAAGAGCACTGGCTTCGGAGTCATTCAGATATGGATTCAAGTCCTGGGCCTGTCATTTACCAACCTACATCTTCTCATGGGGTGAGGATTATGAGAGATGACCTCAGGGGTCCCAAAATGTTACTTTCTTTACCCCTCATTGATTATTATACAAACACTATGGTATCCATTAAATGACATTCTTGACCAAAATGATCTAGAACAAAAACTTATCCCTGATAGTTTAGAGTCCTATTGAAAAAACTAACATTAAGAAATTTAAAATAATTGTTATATTTTGAAATGTGCTTGCATGACTTATATATGTGTGAATGATCTCTCATGGGGGAAATATGAGAGTTTACTTTTTAGCAGTATCTTATTTGGATGAGTTAGAACAGCAAACAGGATAAGCTACTTCTATTCCATTCGCCAAAAAGCTGAAGACAAATGATTGTTCAAATTCAGCTACTTCTAAGAAAGAGGAATAAAAACAAAAGTAATTCTGAGGGGCAATGACTCATGAGTGAAAGCCACACACAGAGTAAACAGAAAGCTGTCACTAAATATGCTCACAGAGGCAGAGTGAGATGGACTGAAAGAACAGACACTGAAGAAGTGTTTTCTGCAAAGAAATATTAGGTTTGGGGCAAACCATTAAAAAAAAAAAAAAGTGGGGAGGAGGAAGAAAAGAAAAAATGAGACATGACTAGTCCAGTACAAACTTAGGGCAAGAAAAAAAGGAAAATGTAAGTATAACAAGGCATGTGGAGAAATATATATATTTCAGCATTTATATATAATAGATCAGGGATGTATCAGTATTGTTAGGGATATACGATGAGTGAAAGCCTCTGTTTTACCTTTTTATTATATATATAAAAATATGTAAGTTATATATGCAAGTATATATATTATTCTTCAGCAAACTTTATAAAATATCAAAATATATGATGTACAAACCATATATATAAAACAAAGGCCTTTGTTCATAGTATATCCCCAATAACACTGACCTGTATTACTCTACAACCGTTTGTTTGTAAATACTACTATAAGTAAGAGTTAAATCTTGTCACTGTAAGTCACTCAATTGAACATGGTCATCTCTCACTACCTGAACTCTGCCAATTATTACTAGAGAGAGAGAAAAATAGATTTTAGAAAGTTCCTAACACATCAGCTTTCCACCTAGACAAAGAACTGGTAATCAGGATTCTAAGGATAATATATAGCTTGAAAAGATATCTTTAATGGAACATCAGAGGGGGCTAAAAGAAGGTTAAAAAGTTTTCATCTCAAATTCTAAGCTCACAGTTGATGGATACTGAAAAACAGACTGTAACCTTTTCCTAATTATCATATACTTCTTATCTATTTCCTCGGCATTTATGACATATTTCCTCTCATAACAACTGAACTTTTACAACCTAAACAAAGGGAATAGAAATTTGTCATATTTTTAGAATTCAAATAGATTTCACTATGACATAGTACGCATATTATATTACCTGTATCATCAAATAGATTTCATTATGATAGAGTGTGCATGTTATATTACCTGCAGCATGATGCAGAATTCCATGTCTCTTCATGCATTCACATTCAAAAAATACTAAAATGCTTCTTACATTTAAGACCTTACTCTAGGTGCTCCAGGAAATGCACAATTACGTTCCCTAATCTCTAGCGGTGTATACTGATGCAGGGGCTATAAGATAAATATGTAAATAACTATACTACAAAATGTCTGAAACTTGAAATTTTAGAATGGGACATGAGGACTGGACATACTTTTTAAAACTGTAATACAAAAGAATTCTGAAATAGGTTCCATCATATGGTTGATATTAAGAGTCTACTTTTAAAGCTGGCTGTTATTTTAGGGAAAACATGTATTCTTCAGTTAGATGCAGAGTTTTGAATATACTCATAATGGGATAATTTAGAAAACACAGAGGAATTTCTTTATAATATGGATTTTGAGGAACAGAATTTTAATTTCTAAATTTCTAGAATGTCAACTATTATTTTAGTCTTAATGCAGAACCAGAGATAGAAATAAAGTTAAAAAAAAAAAAAAAACTCTCTTTCCACACAACTCTCTGATATCAAAATAAAAAGTGTCCAAGGGGGGGAAAAAGATACATGCTACGTAGTTTTGGAACTGAAAGGCCTCAGGAAGAGGCCATGATTATCACAGTAAGTGGCTGTGTGCACTGAAGATGTCCCTGAGGCACGAGTATTATACAAGTGCCGTCAGTGTGGTTTAAGTCAAAGAATCCTTATCCTTGGCCAAGCTTCACACTTCCTCTGTTGTGGGAAGCCTTTTCACAGTACAATTTTCCGGTCGTGATCTATTTTCTAGTCCATTTTGCTTCAGCCTCATCTTCAGTATTTACCAAAGTAAAAAAAAAAAAAAAGAAAGAAAGAAAGAAAGAAAAAAACCCTGCCACATTTTTATAAAATGGTTTACTCTGACCAACTTTCTCATACAAACATAAAACAATGATAGGCAGAACACTGCTAAGTTTTAAGAGTAAATACTACACAAAACTAAATTCAGAGCAGAAAAATTAATTTCACAAGAGAACACTTTACCTTGGGAGCAAGATCTAAGTCATCATCTGATGGAGGCCGTGAATCATCAACATCATGTTTCGGTGAAATACTTTGGAGCAAAAATACACATCAAAAATGAGTGAGTTCATTTCTTTAAACAAACAAGTCACAAAAGTCTATGCTGAGGGATAAGAAAGCAGATTTGGGAGCCAGGCTGCCTGATGGTTAAGTCACAGGTCAACTACTTGTTAACCATGGAATCATGGGTCAACTAGTCAACCTCCTTAAATTACAGTTGCCTAATTAACTAGAAGTAAGCTATAACAGCACAGCTACTCTGCAAAGCTGTTGTGGTGACTGTATGAGGTAACAAATGCCAAGTACATAAAACAGTGTCAAACGCAGAGTAGGACACTCAACAAGCCTTGTTTCTTTTCTCTGTGTTCCCTTAGTCAACATGTAATTTTTAAAAATCCATAAAATCCTACCGGCTTACAGAGATGTCTTCAAACCTCGGTGCAACCTTAATCACTAAACTCTCTATTAAAGAAGAAAGTAAAATACAGTTTATATGAGCAACAGAAAAATACAGAATATTAAAAGTATAAAACCAATGTTTTGTTAAAAAGCATTCCTTTGGGACCACACCTGGAGACTACACACTTGAGTGAATACTGATTATACTCCTGGTAGGTAATTAATGCATAAAAACCACTTCCCCTCCTTTATATTTATCAAAAAAAAAAAAGGGTGTTTATCCAAATTTGATATTTTAAAGTGAACTGCTGTTTACAAGGACCAAAATACCAACCAAACTTTAAGAGACTCACAAAAGAATGATAACCATTAGTAGAATCAGTATCATAAACTGACAATGTCAAGCTTACATAGCATGGTATTTCTGGATGATACCCATGGGACAAACCCACCCTGCCATTTGGCTTTGTCAACCTCGTGTTATCTGGGCACGGTCATCCCTATTCGCTCACATACGGTCTGGGGCTGCTTTCACACTGCAATGGCAGACATGAGTGGACGTGACAGACATCACATGGCCTAAAATATTGACTCTCTGGCCCTTTATAGAAAAAGCTTGTGCATCCCCGCTTTATGTCATAACAGGAAACCCTAAGACTCAAATCGAATCTTCTTACTCTTCTGCTCAACATTCTTCACTGAATCCATGCAGCTGCCATTGCTGGTTCCCAAATCGACAGCCACTTCTTCTTCATTGTCCTTGCTGGGCAATTGCAACTTTTCTTGGATATTTTCTGCCCCAGCATGCGAAGAAGGTAAACTCTCCTTAGCTGCAAAAAGAGAAATGATTGTTTTAAGGTCATCACAGTAACTGCATTTCTTTCCCCAGTGGCTGCTTTAGGAATGAGCATGTGATGTAGCCCAGCCCATAAGATGCTAGGGGAAGTCTACCGGAAGCGCCTCTGTTTTCTTCCTAGTTAACAGAAAACATGCAGAGAGAAGCAGCCCTCCTCGCCTGCGGATATTGTCATGTGAGAAGATGATGCTTGGAGCTGCTGCTAATCAGCAGACCAGGAAGGGCAACATCAAACACCAGCAGCCTCACAGCTGAAGGAGGGACAGCATCTGGGATCCTGATGACATCACCGAACCTTCTAAACAATCCTGACTCCTGTTGCTGTAGCCACTGTTACTTAGGGCTCCTATTATTATTGGCAGCTAAAAGCATTCTGACAAATTTCCCAAGGTCTACAGCAGACCTACTCCTTTCTATAGTACTAGAAAAGCTTTCAGAAGCATGCCTGAGCTAGGTAGTCACCTCGTTCCCAACCATTCCTACAGCATCCTTTCTGCACCAACAAAATGAAACTCACAGATCCTGCAAAGTTCACTGGCACATCTTAGCCTTTGCACCGCTGTCCTTTCTGCCAAATGTAATCTTCAAAGATGTTCCACCCACCAAACACTGCCCTTCTGCCTCCTTCCCTGGCAAACTTCTACTCGCTCTGCGTGGCTTACCTAACATCCTACCCATTTTTAAAAAACTTCTTGCCTTACCATGGACTTAAAAGTATTTGGTACCTATTAAGTACCAATAAAACATACATAAAGACAGTTACAAAGTCCTAGTAGGCTCTGGGACACAGTAAGCACAGAATAAAGTAAAGCCAATCATAAAAATGAGGATGACAGCAACAAGCTCCTGGAGGCCAGGAACTGTGCTTTTGACCTGTTTGCATTCTGTAACGTCACAGTGCTGCTTAGTACCTAAAAGACACTTGATAGTCATCTGTTAAGTGGATGAATTCACAGATAGGAATGTTTTCTTTGAAAATCCTGTTTAAAAAATATACAGACATTAACCAGGGACAACTCTATTGTGTTATGAGCACCTTGAAGACCAAAACTCTGTCTTTTCCATCTTTGTATTTCCTACAACAGAATTTCTTTGCTTGATCAAGGTGTACTAAGTTAAAGGTGCCCTCATACAGTTCAGACTGAACAGCACGCTAGGGGTCACATCTAGGCAACACAGTCTTTTTTTTTTTTTTTTTTTAAGTGAAGCACTTCTGTGCTTTTTTTTTTTTTTACAATTTGTTGAGTCCTGAGTTGTGCTGAGTATTTATTATGACAATCCTTTAACTAATGGCAATAGAAAATCTTGTTCTAACAAAATATAGTTTCATGACAAGTATCCCCCAAAAAGAAGAAAACATCTGACTCTCATGAAGGCAATATATCTCATTCTGTTTGCACTTCTGAGGAATGAAATTGGTGAGAGAGAGCCCTTGTTGGTGTAATGATGTGAAAAGTAACCAGTGCTTCTCAACAAGGCACTGCTTTCCTGACTTCTGCCCTATCACTAGGTACCTTTAAAAAACAACCTCTTACTAGTATGCTGCACACTGGCCCAGCTGTGCAGTTCTAATTGTTGGCCATTTGTTTACAGCACCAGGAAGGTATTGCTGAGCTCCCAGTTTCAAAGACAATCACTTTTTAGTGAGACTAATCACTATGCAATAACTAGCATTCATTTACCCAATGTAATCCATTTGCTGTAAGAATTAAAGAGCCAGCTCTGTAACAAGGCCGACTTGTTATACTGTTACAGGAAATGTCCAACAAAGTTAAAAACCTATTTTTCTTACTTACACAAAGATATAATATGGGACTTCAGGGGCCATGATTAAATAAATGAATTTCTTTTCAGACAATATTGTCTCAGATTTTAAATTACCTACAATTAACTTCTTACATAATTCTGAATACTAGACCATTAAGAAAAAATTAATTAAAAAAATGAAAACATACACAAAATTTACACAATGGCCTTTTTCACTGCTCTTTCATTATCAAAACTTCCTCAACCTTACTTTCTTTATCTACGGTGGGCCCAACAAGAGTAACTTATTACCAGAACTCTGTCCTGGGTCGCTATTTTGAGGGGGAGTATCTGGAATCTTTCCGTCTCTGTAGTCGACAATCAGCTGGGAAAGGCTATGTATAAAAAAATGTGATAAATAAGTATTACTACTTGAATAGTAATATGAAAAACAATTACCAAGTATATTAAATTCTTAGGTTATTTCAGACAATATCACAGGCAGTATCAAAACTTCAATTGTCCCATATATTCAAATTTGTACAATCTACACTTTTAAATTTAAGATGTATAATTAAAAAAGAAAAAAAAGTAAGGTGAAGTAGTCATGAACTGAGGGCACTACAGCTCAGCAAGTTAACTAGAGCGAGCCTGACATACGGAAAGTATCTCGAACTCAGAAGTCCCAGCTCTATAACCAACAGCTATTTGTTCCTGGACAAGGTGCTTCTCTTCAGCTCAAAGTCTTCCTTTATAAAACTGGGATCTTACTGTAAGGCAGTTAGTTATTAATACTCATAAGAGTATTATGAAGATTTAATGAGATAATGTATCCCCCAGATGCTCAGAGAAATACTGGAAGAATGGAATAATTTGTTCTTGAACTTTAATGCTGGAACTATTGGAGAATCCCAAATAAAACCCAAGGTGTGTTTTTTTCATAGGTGTAACATTTAAATGTGGCAGTTTTCAGAAAATGTTACAAATTACGGTGATTAGCTGTTCTTCGTGGTTTATACTTCAGGGCACCTCAGCTACTATCTAACTTGTAGTTAAACTTATTTATAAATATATGACCTCATACAAGCATATGTATGAGAACTAAACAAGCTGTCACTCTGAAGTTTACGTGTCCATCGCCACGAAGACCGCGGAAACTGGATCAGCACAGGCATCCCGGGAGCAGAGGTCAATCATGACCCGACTGCAGGACCAGTTTCTTTTTCCTTTTCTTCTTTTAAAATTTTGTTAAAGGTCTTTAGAGAGCAACATCCAGACCCCAGACCCAGCTGCCGAGGAGATCCTGTTAAAACCAGTTTTAGTACCAACGCTGCAGCAACAGAATCAAGGGAAACAAGAGAACGATTAGAATGCCCTCGCCCTGCCCCGATGCCTTGTGGGAGAGGATTGTCACTGTGGCCTTAGGGAATTCCTCAGGTTCTTGGAAAATTCAAGAGGAAGATTATACAAGAAAGTCCCCAAAGGAAAATGCAGGATTTTCTGCTCTACTAAACATTTCAAGACCCAAACAACTAGTTAGAAAAATCAGATATGTGACATTATTTGTACCCCATGCATTGGGGCTACACTGGAATGAAATGGAGAACAGCAGGACCCTAAGGATAAACATCTTACAAACTCTGAGATAAAGAACCCTGTGCCCACTGCTCCATCTCACTAGTCTGGCTTTTTGCTGGTTTCCAGCTGATGATGTGGAGGGTCTCACTGCCATCCCCAAAGTGCCTGCTCCCAACTAGGAATTCTCACCTGTCACATAACAAGTCACAGTTAGATCATTTCCAACCTCAGTTTAGAGATAACTGGTACTTTAATGTAAACACTTACTGTTTAAAACCATTAGAACACGCATATCGTTCAGCAGACTGTCCGTGTACATCTAGCAGATCGGCATTAACACGTCTCTGAAGAAGCAGCTTGACTACGTCCGGTGAGTCATGACGTACAGCAAGCATCAGTGCTGATCTAAAATAAAAGAGACAACTTCACTCTTAGGAACTTAGTTAGCTTAACTTAAACAGTTAGTTTGATCTATTTTACCAAGTTAATATCCTGCCCACCCCTGGAGAACTGACCATGTACATGCTCGAGTGCTCATCTTTGCAAATTACCTCCAAGGCCAAAACGGAGGGACAAAAAAGAAGCCTCCTGTCCTACTTGGGTAGCACATAGTAGAAGTTGCTAATTTAAAGTCCTCTGAAGGACAAGAAAGGATGCTGAGGTCATTATCTGAAGTAGGTAAAGATTTAAATAAAGGATTCCCCATTTCTTCCCCCGTCTGAAATACAATACTTTAAAATCAGCTAGAGGTCAGGTAAGGAGAAGCTCTTTGCAGGCTGAAAACAGTAATATGAATAAAAATGTCAATAAAAAGAGTCATGGCTGCAGTTAATCACGCTGAGAAGCATGTGCCCAGCACTAACCTGAATAGTCTACGTATGGTCTTTCTTAGGCACAACCACCCTTGAAGGATGTACTACGACCCTCCTTTACGTGTCAGGAAACATATTGGTTGGTAATAAGTCATGTCCCCCAGGGACATGACACACCTGACCAGCAGGAGAGCTGGGAATTCAACCTCGTCTGACTCTAAAGCCCAGCTCTTTCCTCTTTATCATCCACCAATGACTTGTCTTCTTTAAAGGGAATGTTTATTCAATAATTAAAGCTATTTCTCTTCCTCCTACCATCATCAATTAAAAATAAAAACATCAAAATGTACTAGAAATGAAAAAGGATAAAAACTGATGAGCCCACAGTATCTGGTAATAGTTACTCTCGTAGTGATACTCACTCAGTGATAACCTAATAACATCAGTATCCTTCAAAGAAAGTAATTTAAAGCAGAGTCATCCAAAAGACAAAACAAACTCCTCTTTGTTTAATATGCGTCTTTTAAGAAAAAAATATGTACCAAGAAGAGGTTAAAACAAATTATAAAAGAATGAAGAAACTCAACACTGTCTCATAAGGTAAATTAAAATTAGAGTCCATACTAATAAAACTAAAATGAAACCCCTGAACTATTGTAAGATCGTATGACCAAAACAATCAGGATGCAAATGACATCAGTCGCTATCATAAAGGAAGATGAATCCTGCTGCATACTGTTCTTTGTCACACCAGGCAGAATAATTGCTTTTCTACCTAACTGATGATGTGTTGATTCTAAGTTAATCCTCTTCTTATTAGGTTAACCTTTCTGATTGGCTGTTACTACTCTAGAACAACATTAAGATTAGAAAAAGAGAGAGAGAGAGAGAACAAACTATTGTACCTTTGCAGCTTGTCGACTGCATGTACATTTGCCCCGTTCGCTATCAAAAATTTGACCATTTCTTCTTTGTTCTTCCTGACGGCGAGTAAAAATGGTGTCAAGTTATACTGTAAAATAGTAAAAACAGTTGACAATGTACAAAATTACATATAAATTTCAAAACTGAATTTAAAAACTTAAGTCTCTGAACTTAAACATACACTATAAAGTAAATAAAAAGTAGCCCCTTCCTCCTCACCCCTCTGTGCTCCTTCTCTTTAAAAGGTTCCTCCTGGACCTCTTCCAAAGTTTCATTCTCTGAAACTCACTTCAGACATTTGCTGGTTCCAAGAACCTTCGCTTCTATTGCAGCGTGTGTCAGGCATTCTCTAGTTACCTTACTGCTCAACTACTACTCCCGACACTCTAAACACTGCTCCAGAGAGAACCATTTAGCTACTGAATCAACTACATTTCTAAGGAGCCACGCTGAGGAGAAAGATACCATACTGTCTGCAACATGCATAACCTATCCAATTACAACTATGACTAATCTCATAAAGCTTGCAGACATTCCAGTGGGAATATGATTATTTGCATGTAAAGAAAAAGTTTTTCTGAAACCAACTTAAAAATTCTAATTAGAAAAATTCCATCCCACTCTTAAGGGATTATTATAAAATATGAAGTAGACTATAAATTAATATAGACTGTCTTTAAAATCTTGAAATATTTATCAAAATATACAACAGGAATTGGAAATTCAAATGCTTACAGAGGCAACACAGGTGGCCTGAGTAAGGGAAGGTCACAAGTGAGGACAGCAAACTGGAGAACACACGCCCCACCGAGAAGGGACCACCTCTGCACAGCAGACCACATAGGCCTGGGCTCAAGGGGGACCAGATTTGATTCTTTAGGAGAAGTTCTGAAGTGTAGATTTCTGCACAAGTCTCCTAAATTTTAAATGTTGACTCAATGTGTGGAGACAAACTGAACATACCCAGGCATGTTTAGTCTATAGCCCACTTGTGTTTTTATGTTTGCTGTGTTTCCAAACAGTTGGGTATAAATCAAGTATTTGTATATAAAACCTTGCCTTTCTTTAGAAT
Organism: Camelus dromedarius; assembly: GCF_036321535.1. Classification (NCBI taxonomy): domain Eukaryota; kingdom Metazoa; phylum Chordata; class Mammalia; order Artiodactyla; family Camelidae; genus Camelus; species Camelus dromedarius. The sequence continues at coordinate 12,203,194 of NC_087459.1, read as the reverse complement.
CATATGTCTTACACACAAAAACACTGGGCCCTAACATGTAATAAAAATTGTGATTAAGACTCATAATACCCACTTCAAGAATTTTTCCAATGCCTACTAAAACTACAATCTATCTGTATCGAATTCTTCCTGATTGTTAATCAAATGGATAATTAGGATTAAGGATTAAGAGGTATAAACAATCAGGCATAAAATAAGGTACAAGGATGTATTGCACAACCTGGGGAGAAGAGCCAATAGTTTATAATAACCATAAGTGGAGCATAGCCCTTAAAAATTTGTGAAACACTCAGCTATATACCTGTAACATATAATATAGTACATCAACTATACCTCAATTAAAAAAAATATTGTAAGATAAATACATTTTTAGAAAGGCTCATAACACCTGCTTCAAGAATTTTTCCAATGCCTACTACAACTACAACCTACCTGTATCTAATTCTCCCCAATTGTTAATCAAATGGATAATTAATTCATGAGATGGCTGAAACTAAATTATTAGAACAATTCCAATTTGTTACTAATGTCATGGGTCTTGATGTTTAAAACTGCCATCTTGCACGGTATACTTATATATAATGCAATACAACTCAGCCATAAAAAAGAATGAAAGAATGCCATTTGCAGCAACATGGAAGGACCTAGACATTATCATACTGAGTGAGGTAAGTCAGAAAGTGAAAGAGAAATCCCATAGGATATCACTTAATATGTGGATTCTAAAATACGATACAAATGAACTTATTTACAAAACAGAAATAGACTCACAGACATAGAAAACAAACTGATGGTTACCAAAGGGGAAAGGGGGTGGGAGAGGAATAAATTAGCAGTTTTGGACTAGCAGATACAAATTACTACATATAAAATAAATCAACAACAAGGTCCTACTGTATATACCACAGGGAACTATACTCAATATCCTGTAATAAACCATAATGGAAAAGAATGTGTGTGTGTGTGTGTACATACATATCTATCTAAGAATGTATATATAACTGAATAAGAATATATATAACTGAATAAGAATATATATATATAACTGAATAAGAATATATATATATGTATAACTGAATCACTTTGCTGTACACCAGCAACTATCACAACACTGTAAATCAATTAGACTTTAATTTAAAAAAAACTGTCATCTTGATTATGCTAGGGCTCAGTGAATCTAACAGATAGGTTGCAAGAGTCCGTCACACAGCTTTAACCAAAAGAAGGCTCATGATTTCCTATTACTGCAATCAGAAAAACCCTGCTGACCTAATGACCTGGATGGGAACAAAAGGTGCAAAATCTTTAAAGGATCCGACTCTACTTATTGAATCACTCACCACAAGCAAGTTTCTAAGACTGTCTGAGTGCCACTGAATGATCAGTGGTTAGAAAGGAAAAGGAGCTATTCTTCAAGGCAATAGATACTGCCAGTAATATTGCCAATAAACTCCTCAGTCACAAAGGAAGAGACGGGTAAAAGTCAGGCTAACATGGCTGCAAAGGAGAGCACTGAAAGAAGCAGCATCTATCAAACCCCCGCTCTTCCAGAGATGTCTTATTTTTGAGATCTGTGAATTTACATGCATTACACGTATCCATTCAATAGTTCTTAACCAAGGGTTGTATCAGAATCTCGGGGAAGTATTTTGAAATACCTGCGTCTAGACCTGAGTACATTTATTCAATCAAAATCTTCAGGGGAGAGCCAGGAGAAAAAGCAGGAGGACCAGTCTCGCCATCACTTGCTCCCCACCTACAGCCACAGCCCCACAGGGGAGCTACACCAGGCTGAGCATGGAAGACCCCAAGGTGAAGGTGTACACGGAGGGCCATGTGGCCACCAGCACAAATGAATGCCCCTGCTGGCTGTCAAACATGACCTGACCTCACTTGCCCAGGTTCTAGAACCTGGGATCCTGGGGTGCTCAGGGCCTGTGGCTTGCTGCCTCCCCTGCCCAGGTGCAGTCACCCAGCTCCCCCTGCTGGGTACTGGGTTCCTTCCTCCTCCCACCCATCCCCAGGCAGGCAGCCCGCCCTTGCCATCACTTCACTCCCCGCAAGCCTTCATCTTCTGTAGGCTCTGAGCCTACCACCCACTCCCAGGCACTTCCTAATGGGAAGCTGTTCCTTCTGGGGTACAAGTGTGGCTGGGAGACAGAGCTCTGCCCTTTCTGCGGGCACTACCTCTAGCCTCTGGCCTTGGCTTTGGAGTTGGCTCCATGATAACAGGGCCTGATGTATTGTATTCAGTATACATATTACTATAAATAAAACACCTGTAGCTAGAAAAGACCCTGTATTTCAAATATCTTGTAAATAAAGTCAGTTGAGCTATACCTTGTTTATCGCCTCAATATTTGCATCATAGCGGAGCAGCTCTGCTGCAATTGATGTATTTCCAGCCAAGACGGCGTAATGCAGAGCAGTGTTCTGACAGTCGTCCGCAAGATTTGGGTCAGCACCCCGTTTCAGCAGGATAGTGACACACACTTCTTTCCGGCATTGTACAGCCTGTTGGTATCACACCAAGAAACAGACTGTAAGTGCTAGGCATTCCAAGTTAACATTCCTCAAGTCCCAGCAATTCGTTATATTTAAAACAGATAAATTCATTTTTATTCTAAGTAATTAAATCAAATCCATCTCACATGGACACGGTTGGCTGCTACACACCTTGATGAGAGCTGTCTTGCCTTCCTTGTCACGAGCATTCAGATCACACCACCACTGTGTAAGGAGATCCACCACTGGTGACTGGCCGCTGGCGCAGGCTAAGTGTAGGGCAGTCCTGCGAACATGAGAGGACTTTTTAGGAAATTAGAGCGTACTACTTCGAAGATACAGTTACTCATGTAATTGTAAACATTCAACAGCATGCTATTCATACCCCTTTAAAACTAACATTTAGTCTTATCTTAGTTCTTTCTATGGGGAAAGAACAATATTTATTAGCTCTTACTACTCACCACATTAATGGAAGAACTACCTGTTTGAATAGAAAGGGCATGCCGTTGAGATTCAGCTCAACTTGGGTCTCACTTCTACTTTAACACTGTCACTTATTAGCTCTCACTTAGCCTGTCTGTGCCTCAATTTCCTCATCAACAAAATGGGCATGAAGTAGTAGCTATCTTACAGGACCCCACTGTGATGCTTAAATGAAAAGCTATACAAAATGTCTGGCAGTTCCTTGCACAAAATAATAGCTCAATAATTGTTAGGTAATATTATAACTGTTACCGTTACTATTTTACAAAGACAACATTTCAATTAAGTAAAATGATCGTATATCTACTTTACTGCTGCAAGGATGAGAAAGAACACTGTACTTCTATGATTCTAACATGCTCATTGTCTCACACTTCAACATCTCTGACATGGGAAGGCAATTTAAAATTCATGTCTTACAACCATAGTTGGCAGCTCCTCCCAGGCCCGCCCCGCCCCGCCTCACCGCTGTTACCTGTTCTTCCTGTCTCTGCTGTCTACGACATTTCTCTTATATGTCAGCAGCTCCTCCACTGTACACCTGTCACCTAAATATGCGGCTCTGTGGAACTTCTTCAGCTCTCTCACATCGACATGATACCCAGGCACGGGCTTCTCACGATCCCTGCGTGCTCTCTGATGGGTGCTGAAGCCCACCCAGCTCACTAAGTTAGCGAGTCTCTTCTTCATCTGGCTTATCGCCTTCCAACACCGCTCACTTCCCTCCTGGCCTCTTGCCGCCTCCCGATCTCAGCGCTGGCGCTACAGAAAAGCCACAGAGGTCTCGCTGCCACACCTTGGCTGCAAAGCTCAACGGCTTGGAATGTTTAGTCCGGAACAGTCGTAGCCTAGCAACAGCACTGACCCTCAACTGTCCCTCAACTGTCCCTCCAGAGCCAGTGTCCCCGTGAGTGCGCACAGAGGCCCGGAGGCCCAGTGTGCCCAGTGTGCCCAGTGTGCATGTGGGAGCCTAACGCATTTCAAATCTCTGCAATTGCCTGTGGGCCACTTTGGATTCCCTTCAAATGTTGGTGCTAGGTGGCTGAGTGTTTTGGGACATTTCCAGAAGTGAGGTTTGCCCCTGAGAAAGGCATGTTTGTATGCAACTGTGGTTAGAGTGGGGTGGAACCACAGGATGCTGAAGGCCTAGTCCCCCAGAGAGCTCCCCACCAAAAATCTCTAAATCTCCTTATCCCTCAGTTTATTCCTTTCCCCATCCCTCTGGGCCCCAGCCAGTCTCCAGGGAATTTAGCAGATGCAAACAGCAGAAAGCTGTTTTCATGGTTTCAGACACTGTGGCAATATGTATCATTAAGTACAAACTTCAGAAACCAATACACCTCTCCAGACGAAATGAAAACGTGTTTCCGCATGCCTGCTGACCCTGCTCTGTGGCTCAGCCTTATGTTTACACGCTTTCTTCACTTTATTTTATTTTTTGCTTTTATTTCCACCAATTAAATCTTGAATCAATCCAAGGTTTATTTGGGAGCATGGTATAACATTTGAGAACTTTTTAATCAAGTAACTATGGAAACACCACGTCAGTTACTCAGTGAGGCCATGCTGCTGGCTGACCACTTGCAGGAGGGGTGGAAGGCAGGGCAGGCCTCCTCTTCCTGCCTAACTCCATCCTTCCTCCCTCAGCTGGCTAATTATGGCTTCTGGCCCTGCCAGGATCAAAACTGCAGGGGGCGGTAGAGTTCCTAAGTGGCTGACACTCCTGGGAGCTGGTTTTGAGTGGACTGGACCTGGCAAGTGTTTTGAAGCTGACTCTCTCAGGGGCATTTCTGTGCCCACACCTGCCCTCACCTGCAACTCCCCTGACCTAAGTGAATGTGGTGTTACTAATTTACCCTTTTAACCTATCTTTTCTATTAGCATACACTGTTATTTCCCTCATCTTCAGAAACAATGATGCGTTCACCCTCCAGCTGCGGCCCCATCTCTCTGCTCTCAGGCACACACGCCTCCTGCCCCTGCAAAGGAGCTGTTCCCATTCGCTTCCTCTGATTTCTCTCATTTTCCAACCAAGCAAGCGTGTCCACTCACTGCAACTGCTCACGACAGGGTCACCCACCACCCACCAGGGGCTGACTGCACGGGGAGCTCTGTCCTCTCCTCGCACGGCCCGGCAGCCACACTTCCCACCGCTGCTCTCCCCACCGCTGCTCTCCCCAACTTCCTCAAGCCCTTTCCTCACGGGGCTTCCCGGGTCTCAGGCTGCTCTGGTTTCCTCCCAGGGCCCTGGCCGGTCTTCTCAGTCCCAGCCCCTGAGTGCTGGCACACAGCACCCCTGAGGCTCAGTCTTCTGGCATCTACTACTTTCTGCTGCCGCCCCAACAGCCTTAGGGCTTTATGTATTCTCTACAAGTTGCTAACTTCCAAACTGCCATTTCCAATCCAGACCTCCCTCCTGTATTCCAGACTCAAATACCCACTGCCCCTCAACGTCATCTCTTGGAAGTCTAATAGGACTTCTCCTGTACCTGCCCTCTCCTGGGCCTGCCCTCTCATGTTCCTGCCCTACTCTTGGTATACATTTGCTCACTACTCTCAACATTCTCAAAACTTTCTCTTTAAATTATGGATTATTTTCCTAGTACTTTGACCGCTTTCTTGATAGTGACCCTGTAAAGATAGTTCACACTTCTTAGCTTTTCCATGATATTTAATAACACTGTAGCACATCCCAGTCTTTTGAAAATTATATGTATTTTGCCCTCCTATTCTTCTGTACATTGTGCTGATACTCCAGTCTTGTAGGTAGATTCCCCTTTATTTACTGTTAAAGGAGTAGGTCCTTGTGTTGTCACTACAGCTCTGATAACTGAAACGAGTCAGCTTATGTACATGCTGTGCTGTGCATCATGCTTTAGTGAAAAAAATATCTATTCATGGGCCATTTATGCTACTCCCAAGTCTTTCCAGGTGATCTGCATTCATCTGATCACTGAACTAGGTTTCTGCCTGCCTATTTCTTCCATGCTCTGGTACTCTGGCTCACCAGCTACATTTTCAGCCAAATTGTGTGTATGATTTTCTTCAGGTTACCAACCTTGGTATTCTCACTTAACCCTTGTCTGTATTTCTTCAAGCTTTGGCTCACATCCAGATCCAGGCAAGCCAGACTTCTTACATACACTTGGTTCCAAAGACCAATAAAGTAAGGCATTTTTGGTGTTGACTGAACACCAGAAAAGTGGTATTTATCTATCCTAAATGAAGGCCACAAAATACGTACACTTGCTTTACTATTTACTAATACGAGGCCTTAAAGGAGTTCTGTAACGTGTCTGATAAGGAGTCAGTTGCTAATCTCATGGTTTGCTGCACAGAATGAATTCTTTTGCTCGTTGCTTTTAAGATTTTCTCCTTGTCTTTCAACTGTCTGTGCTGTCTAGTTGTGAATCTCTTATGTTTGTTCTCTGTAATGTTTGTTGAACTTAGGTGTGCAGATTAATGTTTTCTTTGAATTTAAAAAGTTTTCAGGCATTATGTCTTCTAATTTTTTTTTTTTTGTATTTCTCTCTCTCTTCTGGTCTGCCAGGTTTGTGTGTGTTGCCATGCTTACTGGTGTACCACAGTTCTACGAGAAACTATCTTAATTTTTTGCTGTCTGTCAGACTGGATAATCTCTTTTGACCTGTTTTCAACTTTACTAATTGTTCCTTCTGCCACCTCTAATGTGTTGTTGAGTCCCAACAGTGAGTTTTTAATTTTAGTTATTGAATGTTTCAATTTTAAAATCTTCATTTGTTTTCTCTTAATGTAATTTTTACCTCTTGCTGTTATCATTAATTTTTTGAATCACTGTCATCATACTTTCCTTTAAATCTTAAACACAGTTTTCTTTGAATAGAGTACTTTGTAATATACTAGTATTATAGTACTTGTATTCTGAGAACATATTTATAACAGAAGCTTTGATTTTCTTCTAAATCCAACAGCTGAGCTCCCTCAAGACAGTTTCTCAAAAACAAGCAAATGTTTACTAAAAGTGACTGTTAAAAAAAGAGATGACTAAATGAGCGTAAAGTCATCAAAGTGAAGGATTGAGATACAGGAGTAGTGTGTTTGTGGAAAACTTTCTTTTTGATACCAGTTTAGGAATTTTCTCAGCACATTTTATGTATTCAGTCTTGTGTGTGTGTGTGTACCTTTAAAAGAAAGAATTAGTGGAAATAGAAAATAATCTCCTGTAATCTTCAATCTTCTTCACAAAACTGTTCCTATGACTTCCTCTACTCTTTTGCTAATAATGTTATGTTCAAATATGATACTAATTTATATATATCCACAGTTTCAGATACCTTAGTTTGGATCAAGCAAATAACAAAATAAGATACGAACTGAAAATAAGATGCAAACTGGAAAAGTATAAAATGTATAATATGTAGATATATGAAATCTTTATCTATTACAAATACTTAAGTATAAGCATGTATTTTTTTTTATTTACCTTATGTGACACAGTCTGCATAATTCAGGAAGTCCACACTTTTCCACAGCGCTTCATTATACGTTGAAGAGAAGCTATGCATTCTATCCTCTAGTCCAATGTATACCTTCAAGCACAAAAGTCACAAAGTCTATTCTTAGAATCATTTCTCCCCACCAAGGCCAAAACTTTCATTTGTACCTCAGTTCATCTATTCTTTATAAGTACTCTTCTGTGAATTTATTCATCAATTAATTTCTGATGGGTTAGCCCTATAATTTTTTCCCACTGAATCCAAGCAATAAATACATTCAAATTAAAACATTCTACCACATAAGTCTTACTATATTTTAATATTTAACAATGTTTCTTTAACCTCAATTTATAGGTTAATACTATTACTGTGTATTACCTGAATTTAAAACGGTGAACATTTTTGATGTATACTTTGCCAGTATCGGTAAACTGAGCTGCAAGTGTAGGGAGGATGGGATAACTTTATGAGCACTGTAGAACTCAATGGCTATGAGTATTTACTATGTTTGGACGTTATATTTAATTTGAAAAACAACCTTAATTCTATTAATAATTTGCATAATTCTTTCCAAGATTTATTTTCATCAACGTGTACGTGTGTGTATGTATACATACATGTGTATGTGTACGTTTGCTTATGCTTATGGACAGAGATTTATACTCATGTAACTAAGAATAAGCAGGCTTATATATAGGCCTGTACTTCTGAACTTCATCTGACTTGTGTCATTAACATTTCACTTACCACTATTAACCAAAATTTGATTCTTACTTGGTATGTGATTCATATATGCAACACTTAAGTAAAACATTTCTATGTTATTGACTATTAGTTTTTTTCCTCTAGAATCTTCATTCTCATAAATAACACTCTGAAGGACATCTCTGAAAACAAACCTAAGCTTGTATGTCTTGATTATTTCCAGCATTACTTCTAGGGAAAAGTCTTGACTGGGCGGTTAAAATGAATTGTTTGTAAGCTAAACAAAGGTTTAAAAGCTAGAATTATTAAAAATAAATTCTAATACATAATTCACATTTGGTCAGGTAATATTTCATACTACCACAAAAATATTATATAAGGATTTTTATCCTCTCCTGATTTTCCAAGATGTTTGGTTAATACGTAATAAAATGTAAAGACTAAAACAATATATTTTTTAGATAAAACTAAAAACAGTAAAACAACTCACACTTTACACTTGTATTGCCTCTTGCTTTCTCAAATTAATTCTGTATTCTCAAAAGTATGATCATAAAAGATAACAAGTAAAAAATTAAATCTCAAATTATTAATATTGCTTTTCACAAAGGCATTTAAAACTGTCTGCTATTTGCATTTATATTAGGAAACATCCTTTTTAAACATCAGTGAGCATGCTCTCCAAATGCATTTACTTAAGCATTCTTATTAACAGTCCTGGTATTATTTTAATAAGAAGTATCTAATCAAGATATTTTAATCTAAATATTGTAGATAAATCAGAATATATTAATCATTTACATGCAATCAGAACATTAGAATTTTTAAAGCTACATAACTGTTGATTTACTGAGATACGTCAGCCACCAAAAGTAGCAAGTAATGAGAACAAGTAATTTAGGCTGAGTAAATTCTAATCAGATGTCTTTAAAAAATTGTGTAGGAAAATGAACATGTACAACTATGATGAACTAATCTCCTCAACTAGAACAGTCCTGGATGTACTTAAAATATTGAGATTTCATTTAAAATAATATTTATAGTCTTTCCTCCAAAAAACACATTTTAACTATTTTGGTCTCATTGCCAAGGGAATAGAAAAGGAACTCACAAAATGAGATTATTTTAATTATCTTATTTTCCTATTAAAATGGCAAGACACATATTGAGTTTAACAGATATGAGAGAGTATATTCTTTTTGACTATAAAAAATATTTTTGAGGTCTTTTTTCTTGGTAGTGGGATGTCACTTTGCAGGAGTAATATCTAACTACAGATACATATAGATACAGATACAAATACAGATATATATATGTGTGTATTCTATTTGCAGAGAATTACTTATTAAAAGGTATTTGTGATAAATATCTCCACTTATGAAATGAAAAAGTGATTTAAAAACAGCAAATGTTGACTGAAGGGAAATTATCTTGCAATTTATGACAGCATCTAATTTAAATCCCTACTTTGTGACTTAAATCAACATTGTGAGTTTTAATTAAATTGATACTGAATAATAAATTCTTCAGCATAGTGAGATAAGTGGATTCAAACTTACTATATTTCCTACAAAGCATACATTATTCACTTACGAATATATCTGTGAAAAAAAATTTTAATGTGATTATTTGGAAAGAAAGCCAAAATGAGTATGACTCATATCAAAACATCTGTTTTTAAAACTGTAGTTACCACATGAAATGGTTAAGGGTAGAATTTAAAAGACATGTATTCTATTATTTTTTCACTTTTAAAACATTCTCTGATTTAGAAGGTGGGGTAAAAGGAATCAGAATATATGTGAAAATAATTATAGTGCATACCCGTATTGAAAGGTAGTATGTTTAATGAAGCTGCGGTATCTTTTTATTCAACGGGAACACGAGAGGAAAGGAGAAAGGAGGAGACAGGGGTCGGGTCACAAGACGACGGACTGGCGGCGGCGGCGGCGGCGGCGGCGGCAGCAACAGAGCGAGCTCCGGGGGCAAAGGGCGGGAAGGGTGGGCGTGTGCAGGGGCGAAGCGAGTGGTGACCGGGACGTCGGGCTGAAAGGTCTCGGTTGGTTCCCGTTGCCCCTTCCCGCGGCTGAGCCTTGGGAGCCACGGTGATCTCGGGCGTCTCCGGAGCGGCCGCCGCTACCGTCTCTCCAGGCTGAGCGGGGAGGCGGCGGCTGCAGCCGCGGGCACAGCAGCCGCCACGTCGCACACGCGCGGAGAGCGGAGGTCCACACCCTGACGACGATCGGCAGTGCGAAGACCCAGGCCCCGGGCACGTCTCCTCCACTTCCGTGGAGGAGCTCAAGGGGATGTCGCTGCTGGACCCGGCAGAGTCCAATGGATCACTGCTTTTGGAATCAAAGATAAATCCAAACACTGCACATCAGAGACAACAGGATCCATTAACTGTTTGGTCAGAAGCTGAAAACTATGATCTGGCAATAAGTTTTCAGGAAAAAGCGGGCTGTGATGAGATCTCGGAAAAAAATTTGTCAGGTTCAAGGTAAGAATCAACCAGTGAAGCCACACAGGACCTCACTGATGAACCAGAAGAATGATTTGAAGAAATGCCTGAAACAAGTCATCTGATTGACCTGCCCACATGTGAACTCAAATAAACTTGAAGAGATTGCTGACTTAGTGACCTCAGTTCTCTCCTCACATATCCATAGGGAAAAGCTGGATCTGGCCTTGGAAAATGAAGGCTATATTAAACAACTACTGTTCCAAGCTTGTGAGAACCTAGAAAACACTGAAGGCTTACACCATTTGTATTAAATTACTAGAGGAATCCTACTCCTAAGTAAAGCAACTCTGTTTGCGGTAATGTTCTCTGACGAGTGTATCGTGGATGTCGTGGGATGCCTTGAATATGACCCTGCTTTGGCTCAGAGAAAAAGGCACAGAGAATTCTTGACCAAAACTGCAAAGTTTAAGGAAGTTATTCCAATAACACATTCTGAACTAAGGCATAAAATGCATCAGACTTACAGGGTACAGTACATAAGTGAGAAACTACTTGTTTTATGAGGTCAAACAGAATCTTGATACAAAATCCTGACATTAACTTTGTAAGAAAGGAAAGTAATAAGCTAGTTTTAAGTGTAAAATAAAATTTCAAATGTACTAAAGGTATAATACCTCAAAACAAGTTGACATATTCAAGAAATGAAAGGTAATTTACTATAGTATTAGGATAAAGAAGAAACACATTCCTCAGAGATACATGTAAGTTATTTTTAAAATTGAACACCTTTCATGTTATACCAAAAAGGGAAATATAGAGGATTTTGCTTATATAATTAGTGTTAAATATAAAAAACTTAGAGCAAGCATCATACTTTATGGTAAAATGTTGAAAGCTTTATCTTTGAGATGATATACCATTCAAGGATCCATATAACTATTTCTCATTAAAAATTTAAAAGTAGTCACAATCTGTATAGCATAAAAGATACAAGAAAGAATGTGTAAGGAATAAAAAGGGAGAAAAAAACTTTACTACTTAGAGATGTTCTCAGTTGAAGGTAGAAATACCCCTTCAAAAACTCTGTACAAAAATTATTCTAATTAATAAGTTTAGCAAAATTAAAGTGAAAATTAGGATAAAAGCTGCATTTCTAAATGAAGGAATAAGCAGGATAAAAGAATCTTTGAAAAGTTCCATTTAAGACAAGATATAAAATTATCAGATATATAAGAACAATTGTAAAAACATATTTTAAATATATTTGAACAAAAACAGTACAGATCCAAGGTCAGCCAAATGGCACTGAACAAATAACAATTTATGGCCCAAAACAGCTTTCTGAGAGCTCTAGAAAATGGTTAGGAACACCCCACAAAGAAGCAGCTGCATTCAAACCGGCAGGAAATTTGTGGCATTCTGCTCACCCTTGCCCCACCTCCTTCATGTTACATCTCTGTGTGATCTGGAGGAAACAGCTCAATTCTCAGCTCCTACCTTGGACAGAAAGACAAGGATGAAACCTTCTTGCCACATTCTAGGGGTTGGTTGAGGGGGTTATTTCTGTCTTGCTTGACCAAGAACAGTGATGAGAGTGGTGGCAGAGTTTAGATATCAGACTGGAGGCTGCTGAAAGCAGTGGAGGGTACTGTGACATGCTGGAGATACATGTAGTCTGCAGTCCCACTGGAACCTTGGGGCATGAGCTTATGGGCAGAGAAATAAAATAGAAATCTAAGATGACCGGGAGAAATCAGGGATGAGACCCTTAAAAGCAGCTGTATAGATGGGGAACTTAAAAAAAAAAAAAAAGCAAAGGCCCAGAGAAGATGCATCATTCCTGGAAAAGATATGAAAGGACCTGGAGCCTTTGAACTGAGCTGATTAGTGAAGGTCTTCCTCTACACAGAGCTATTCCATAAAAACTGGAGAAATGGCTGCTTTTCCAAATTCCCAAATCTCAGTAAAAATCACAGGTACATAAAGAAACAGGGAAAGAGCCCATTCAAAGGAACAAAATAAATATCCAGAAACTAACCCTAGAGCAATTCAGACTTCTAACCAACTAGACAAAGACTTGAAAACACCGCCTTAAGTTTACTCAAAAACCAAAAGAAAAATGTAGACAAATAAGCAAAATTAGGAAATGATTTATGAAGAAAATGAGAATATCATAAAGAGATGCAAATAATAAGAGAAAAACTCTGGAGCTGTAAAATACAATAAACGAATTGAAAAATGTATTAAAGGTGCTCAACAGCAGACTTCATCAAATAGAAGAGAAAATAGTGGATTTGGAGATAGATCGTTTGAAATTATCAACTCAGAGGAGCAAAAAATAATAATAAAGAAAAATGAAAAGAGCCTAAGGGATTTATGGGACACTATCAAATGGAACAATATACATAGTATGGGAAACCCAAAAAGGGAAGACGAAGAGAGAAAAAGGAGCAGAGAGCTTATCTGAAGAATTGAACAGTTAAAAGTGGTCAAGTTGGTAAATGTGTTTTATCACACAATGAAATTAGGAAAAAAATGAACAGACACCTGTTATATAAAGCAACATGAATGAATTTCACAAAAGCATTATTTAGTAAATGAAAGCATAGCCAAGACATGGAAACAGCCTAAATGTCCATCAACAGATGACTCGATAAAGAAGATGTGGTATATTTATACAATGGAATGGTATTCAGCCATAAAAAAAAAAAAAAAAAAAACAACAACAACAACTTAACGCCATTTGCAGCAACATGGATGTTCCTGGAGAATGTCATTCTGAGTGAAGTAAGCCAGAAAGACAAAGAAAAATACCATATGAGATCACTCATACGTGAAATCTAAAAATAAAACAAACAAACATAAATACAAAACAGAAACAGACTCATAGACATAGAATACAAACTTGTGGTTGCCAGGGGGGCGGGGGGTGGGAAGGGACAGACTGAGATTTCAAAATGTAGAACTGATAAATAAGATTGTACTGTGTAGCACAGGGAAATATATACAGAATCATGTGGTGGCTCACAGTGAAAGAGAATGTGACAATGAATGTATGTATGTTCATGTATATTCAAATTCTACACTGGAATTTGACACAACATTGTAAAATGACTGTAACTCAATAAAAAATGTTTAAATAAAAAAAGTACATGAAAGCAAGATATTAACATATACTTTAAGACTCCATTTATATAATGATCAAATTTGATAATTTAAACTATCGTATTTAAGAATTCTTCTATCGGCAAAACAATAAAGGAATGTTAAGGAAGCGATTACTATATAACTCTTCCTTATGATTACCTCTTGGGTGGGAAGAGAATAGTTACGAGGGATCATGAGAGGATCTTCATGGATGCTGGAAATGCAACTGCAACTTATTTTTTATCTGAGTGATACACTGCTGACTGCTTTTTAATTTACTGCTCAGCAGTTTCTATTTTGCAGTATTTTGTGTATGTGTGTCTGTCCTGGATAGTCTCTGGGCAGTTCACCATCACATTATTCTCTTCTAAATTTTGTCAGTGAGAAGTGGCATCACAAAACGTGTCTCTCGGGAGGGAAGAAGGGGTTCCTGAGGCAGTTACAGATATGAATGGCAGAGCTGGCTACCTAGAAAACTGCTCACTTTTGTGGCCAAAACAAGGAAGTTTGTGAGGACTGCCTACATATTCTTATAAATTGCAGCAACTTTTTACAGATTTGTCGAGAACATCTGTCTTCGTTCTGCTGGCTACTCTGACCTTTGCTATTCTTAGAATATATGGAGAGGCTTCTGAATTCTAAAAGAAACCTTGATTCTATATCTGTATTTGTATCTAGAACTACGTCTGTATCCATATTTATCTACATATCTCATGGTTACACATGAGTTATATTTCACATTAAAACAAGTTGAAATGTTTGGAGGATGCTGTTAATACTGTGTTGTATATTTGAAATTTGCTAGGAGAGCGTATCTTAAAGTTCTCATCACAAGAAACAAATCTGTAACTATGTGAGGTGATGGATGGTAACAAAACGAACTGTGGTAATCATCCAGCAATAGATACATATATCAAATCATTCTGCTATGCACCTTAAATTTATAGTGTTATATACCAATTATATCTGGATAAAACTAGAAAAAAGTGAGAAAATACTACCATGATTTTTCTAACACCCAACCATCTTAATTCATTTTGATCACCTTGTTCCACATGGTGGGCACTTGTAAAATATTGTCACTTCCCAAAATACAAAGTACTCTGAAACTCATTAATTTAAACCACAAAGGTATATAATCTGGTCTTAGAAAACCACCATGAGAAAGAACATCTACTCTAACTTTTAAAAAGTTATTTCTGTTGTGAGACTATATAGCTCAGAGAGATGCATTTTGGAAGTCTTTTTTATATTAACAGTGGCAAGGGCTATTACTGCAGGCAGGGGCTGTTACTGTAGGACAACTGAAACAGCAGGAATCAAATCTTCACTCAGTGCTTGATATGCAAGCCAGGTACACGGTGCAAGGTTATGTAGGTGTTCTTTCTGGCTTCTGAAAACTATTTCAAAGGTTGTTCTCTCTTGCTGGTATGTTACAGCTTGAGAATCTGCTGTCTTAGTACTTTTCACACCAAACAAAGCCAACATTACAAGGAATGGAACACAACTTTCATCAATAGTTAGGATGAGTTTAAATTCTAATCTACTAGGCATTTGCTATACACACACACACACAAACACATACATATAATAGGTTACCATTGAAAATAGAATAATTGGTTCCTTTTTCACTCATTTTAGACTTTCAAACAGTAACTAATAAAGACATAGTTGTAAGATCATTAAACAAGATTACAAACCAAAGAGCCTGAGAGTTAAGGCTATTTAATAAATAAAAATACACAACAGGAGTTGAAATAAAAATTCAACTCAAAAGATATTTAATCTCAGATACTTTCATTTTATAAAACGAATTAATCAAGTTGATGTCCTTTTTTAATACTGTGGGACTAAATTTCCTGCTTTATTACAGCCCTGGGAATGAGAATCTTAAAGCTTTCATTAACTTCTAGTAGAAAATACATTCAATCAAAAATTTGTATGTTTCTATGTGATACATATGGTGACATTCTAAAAATTTTACTGATCAAATACCAAAGTTGTATATGAATATTTTTAACATACATGCATAAAATCTCAAAATACTTTATTCATTTCAGGTTAGAAAGATGGGAGGATACAAGGGAAAAAAGTATTTGAATTCTGAATATCAGAAGTAGTTACTAGTAATCATTTTTAAGTTTCTATTTTAGTAACACAAACATTTGCTTTAGAGCCTTTTCGCTTATACTTAAAAATTCTAATCCCATTTAATTTTTATTATAAAGCCCCTTGAATTATAACCAAAACTAGCAACCCATTTCAATTCACGCTCCCTTCCCAAACTTCTCAGATGAGGAAACAAAAATAATTAACAGAACCCACTAGCATTTACTTCCGGGATAACTTGAGTTTTTTTTTCTTTTGAAATGTATTTTTCACGAGTTTTACAAAGCCTTGTGAAGTGGCTGTCATTTGAACTGTTTCTTTATCCTTCGGTATCAGTGCCCGGAGAGAGAGCTTCAAAAATAATAGAAAATAAAAGATTCAGCAAAGATTTGATATTTTTAAATACTCTGTCAGTTCTATCAAGGCTACAAATTATAGTTCCAATAACCAATCACTGTCTTCTACTCTCATAAATGTCCTCAAATATTGAGATACTGAATATAAGTTTAAAATTTCCAGTTGTATTTTAAATTTTTTTCGTCTTTAGTTTTTATGGACTGTGCCATCCTTTTGCTGTCTTGTGTGGCAGCTAGCAACATTTTAGGATTTTGTAATTATTTGTTGAAATCATATATACATATATTTCATGAAAAGAGACATGTTCCATCATCAATAGCGCTTATAAAGAACGTGCTACGTTTCAGTGAGGAAACAATGGTAAATATATTGTAACGTTGTGCTATGTCTTCACCCTCAATTTGATAAATTTATCTCAGGGAATGAGCACCTGAGAGCGCCTGAGGGTCCCGCTGTGTTGGGGCGTGTCTCACCGGGGACGCCCCTCTTTCCAGCCTCCTACCTCCTTTCCAGTCACCACCTCGAGGACAGCCTTCTGGGCCCTTCTCTGTCTCCGGCACCACACAGCCAGCTCTTTCGTGCCAAGCGGCCCTGAGCTCCCGGCCTCGGCGGGACGACCTCGCGCGCGGAGGCCGCCCGCGCGCGGAGGCCGCCCACCCGGCTGGTCACGGGCGCCCGTGGGTCCCCCGCACTCACCTCGCCCGGCTCTGTCTCCACCGTGACCCGACCCCAGGAAGCTGGCTGAGTCTCAGGGTGAAAACGCCAGCGCAGCGAGGCGGCCTACCTTCTTCCAGAAAGTACGGTACGGAAGCCGTCCCACGACAAACGGACGACAACCGTGGACGCCAAGGAAGCCCCCACGGCCCTTTCGGAGCCGCCCGGCTCCGGCCCCGCCCCCTCCTCCTCCCCAACAGCCATGCGTGAGCCGCCCGGCCCCGGCCCCGCCCCCTCCCGCGGCTTCCCGGTACGGGTGCCCGGCCCCGCCCGCTCCCGCGGCTTCCCGGGGCGGGTGCCCGGCCCCGCCCCCTCCCGCGGCTTCCCGGGGCGGGTGCCCGGCCCCGCCCCCTCCCGCGGCTTCCTAGAGCGGCCGCCTAGGCGAGCCGGTGGAGGGCATCCTCAAGGTGGGCAACCATCTGAGTAATTTCTCAGTCAGCTGACCCCAGGGTGGGCAGGGCGAGTATCTCTTCCAAAGCCTCATCCTGGAGCTGCACTGGAGCCTCGGGAGCTCCGGGGCCTTTGAGGGGCGCCTCTGCGTTCCCCTGGTGTCAGGGCTTCTTGCTTGAGCCTTTCTGCCTGCAGCCACCAGGCAGCTTGAACCATCCTGGAGCCCCGCCCAAGCCACGGCCCAAGTGGAAACAATAAAGCTTCTGCAGCAAAGTTAAATAAAGCAAAATAAACAAATAAAAAGGCTTTAGAAAGGGTCCGTTTGTCTTTCAAAAAAACCTTTTTATTCTCCCCTAGATTTCCCACATCCCCCTATTCCCTTCCCCTATTAAGGTGGTATATAAGCTCTCAAATCTCGCCCCTTTTGGGGGAGTACTTTTCTTTTTTTCCTGTGAAACTCCTTGTGTATGTGTATGTGTATGTATGAGTATTTAAAACAATAAATTTGTGAATCTAGTCTCCTGTTAATTTGCTTTGTTGCTTATTTCATAGAGTCAGCTTTTGAAGTGAAGTGTAGCAGAGAGTGTGCCACCCCCAGATGTATGATTTGGGCATAAGAATTCTTTTGATCTGAGGATACAAGAAAAGCTCCCACCTTCCCCTGTTTGCTTAAAAGCAGGACATACATTTTCACAGCCATTCCTTCTCCCATTTCTACCAAAAAGGACAGAAGTTAATCACACCAGTAGACACCCCATTTTCCCATAAGGGGAAAAAGACTTCTTCTATCCCTCTGGGCTCTACAGGGAAGGACAAATAATTTTCTTTCTACCCTTCTGAGTTTTGGGACCAGAGCAATCTGCATAACAAACTTTACTAAACAGCCTTTATTTCAACCCCTGGAGGCCTGAACCTTCTTTCTGCTGTCCTGTCATTTCTCCACAAATTTATTCTTTGTTGAAGATGCTATATAAGCTGGAATTCTAAACTGTCTCTTTGAATTACTCATTTTCCCTTGGGTATCTCCCATATATACATGAGGTGTACATGTTAATAAACTTCTGCTTGTTTTTCTCTTGGAAACCTGTCTTTATTACAGTGGTCTCAGCCCAAAACTCAGAAGGGTAGAAAGAAAATTATTTGTCCTCCCCTGTAGAACCCAAGAGGGTAGAGGAAAAGTCTTTTTCCCCTTATACTTTCTGTGTATAAAGAGAGAAAAACTAAGTGTAAGGCACAGCTGTTCTTTTAAGATGCACAAATCATCTAACTCTAATGGAATCAACATGTGATTTAAGAAAAAGCTAATTAATGAAGATCTGGAGAATAGGCTCCATGAAGGAAAACAAAACCCAAACCAAAGCAACACAAAAGAAAATGATACAGTGGAAAAAGGAAATCTGAAAATGTAGATCTTTCCACGTTCCTCAACACACAAACGCCTACAGACACAAACACACATGCAGGCACGTGTGCATACACAGAGACATATACATGTTAAAATAAGTAAAGTTGTTTCAGTATATAGCATAAGGCATTTCTGGAAACTTTCACTCTGATAAATATTAGCCAATTAGGAAACATAGGATTTTAGATTTTTATTTTTTATTTGCCTGCTTAGTAGTAGTAGTAGTAAATATTTTATTAATTTCTCAGATCCTTTATTCATAACTTTTAAAATATATAATCATTTTGCAGGAGGAGAGTAATAGTAGGCAATATATAAAAATGCTGGAGATATTGGGGTTCTGATTAAGTTACTTGCCTGACTGAAGAATAATAAGAAATAAATTGTAATTATTTTTTGTTATTCAAACAATAGCACCACAAACATTTTGCTAAAGTTATCCTAATGTATTGATTTTCTAACACAGTCATAGCAAAGCACCACAAACTGGGTGGCTAAACAATTTATTGTCTAACAGTTCTGGAGGATAGAAGTCTGAAATCAAAGTGTCAGCAGTGCTGGTTACTACTAAGAACTATGTGAGAGAATTTATCCATGTCTTTCTAGCGTTCGTGGTTTGCTGACAGTCTTTTTCATTCTTTGACATGTAGATGCAGCACTACAATCTTTGCCTTCATCTTTATGTGGAGTTCTCCCTGTGTGCATCTATTTCAAGTGTCCAAATTTCCCCTTTTTATAAGGACACGGTCATACTGGATTAGCGCCTACTTTAATCACCTCGTCTTAACTTGATCATCTACAAAGATGCTATTTCAAGAAAATTTTACACTTACAGGTACTGCGAAGTTAGAACTTCACCATCTTTGGGGGCAACATAATTCAACCCATAACACTTAGGAACTTTGGCATCATTAACACAAGTACAGTTGTGTTAACTTGGAGAAAGTAAAAAAGGAAAGAAAAAATCCCAGTTAGATAATTGAGGCTCATGTGCCCCAGTGACACTCATGTTTCTTTGTAACTAATTTATTTCTGGTACAAACACTGTATTTTGTCAATTCTAATATATACTTTTTTACATTTTAAACTTTATTAAGTCATAATGGATATTAAAAATCAGTGATAATTTATAATTCTAATTGCAAGCTTTTTTCCCTTTATTAATGATGATTAAAATAATATGTCTTAAACTAGATAACATTGTAGATCCTATGATATATGACAATGTGTTTCCTTTTGCAGTATAAGTTAAACCTGAATCATCGTTACGTATAACTCCTATTTAACCAGGTCAAACCTGTATTCTGTCTTTGCCCAGTTTGTTTTAACAACATGTAGTACTCTTAGAGAAGTCATATTTGTTCAGCAGAGAACATGAAATTAGAAATCTGCACGCAAGTTTGTGCATCCCATAACATTTTGATTGAAAATAACCTTCAATCAACCAAGCATATGATTACTGATTATAATCAAAACCTCTAAATGCATTAATCATATCTTTTTTTGTTTAGTTCCAAACCCCCAGTCACCTTTTTAATTTTAATATTACTAAACTTGATTAAGTGTCAGTATGTTCAATTCCTTTGTGGATTGTTAGTACCAAATTATATCATAGTTCAGCCCTTTTGCAAAATCTTCCTTAAAAACTTTGTGATTGCTTATTTTTAAGAATTGTACTCATCATTTGAATGATGTGCACTATGAAAGCTATGTAAAATGCAAAGATGCGGGTATCATTTGTGCCTGTTTTTATATGATTCTGTGTATTAAACACACACATTTTGTTCTCAAGTTCTCTTCTCAAAAATATTTGTCTCACAGCATTTGAAAATACAGCATTTTCCTCAGTTAAATAACCTGTCACTATCATGTTAACCATGTGTTGACCATCTGCCATGTTCGTTTCAAATCAGATTGGTGAATAATTATTTCCACAAGCACAATACCTTTGAGAGGAAAGCTTAGGCAAAGCACACGGAATTACAATTTTCACTATATTCATTAGCATTAATATTCATTCACAAACACATGTATGTATTTATTTTATCTTGTTCTGGTAGATTAAAACACTAAGAGGATTGAGTTATGCAAGGGTTGGGGCATGTTTAGTCAGTACATTTCTCTAAGGGACATTTTGTTCTTTGTTAAATGAGAACAACGAGACCAAGGGCACTCTATTTTTTTTGTTTACTTTTATGTTTGTCTGTGGAGGGTCTTGCTCTGGTTGACTAATGTTCTGCTGTGGTACCATTTTTATATGGGGCTGAAATTTTAATTAGTCCTTTGAGTCTTAGCCAGTTGTCTTTTGGCGACTCAACGCACACGCCTTCAGTCACTCTCTCTGACACCAACTTATGTTCTGACACTCTCTGTCCTAATTAATGCACTTGCATAGCTTTAAATAATTAACTTACTACTAATGTAGAAGCCCTATTTATAAAATATTTTTGGAGTGTCTTAAAATTTGTCTTTTTATTGTTATTATGACTATTTGCTTTTAACCTTTGCTGAATACAGCTCAACTGTATCATGCTTCATCAACATTATTCAGTTAAATATTATTTTGTGTAATCAACTATATTATTATGCTTGTTTATATAATTTCACTTTATTGATATAGATTAATCCATAATGTCTCATGTAAGGAAGACACTTTTAAAGCACTATAAAAACAATATTATGACTATTGATAGCAGTAAATTTGAGAAGTATTATTACAACCTTTAAAGTAAGAAAACAGAATTATAACTTGAAGTTGACAATTTTTGGTTTACTGGAAGGTGCACGAGTACAAGAAGCTAAGTATTAGCCTGTGATTTAAAAAGTTTCTTGAGATTATTGGTATGATTATCTCCCTAAGAAAAAAAGAGGCTGGTTAGTCAGTTACAGTATGAAACGGTATAGTCATTGACCTACCGTTCTATTGTTTGTTGAGTATTTCTCAAAAGGAAGATATTCTTCTAAGGGACATAATTAATTGTTTTGGTCTCCAACCTGAAAGTAAGTGAGCCCCTGAAAAGTAAGATACAGGTCTGCCATTTACAGCCTTATTGGAGATGCCTCAGTCAGAAATAGTCCAATTCTGATGCACAGGGGGGGAGGAGACACACAAACACACACACACGCGCGCGCACACACACACACGTACACATACACACAGATCTCAGACCTAATCTGAGGAGGGGTAGCTGCAGACAATACTTCACTTATTTAGATGACACCTTTTGAAACCAAACTGTACCCAGGGGCTTTCTTTGAAATAACCTATCAATAAACTAAACATGGGTATAGCCATGCCGTGGTCCAACATAGGGAAATACATACATATCTGAAACATGATTATATCCTGCCAGAGACAGGAGTAGGAAGAAAGAGGAATTGGAAACATACCACTTTTTCCTCTATTTTTGCCATAAGACCCAGCTAACACATTATTAGTCTTTTTATTCTTTTTTATCCCTCCAAGTGGGTATTAGTTAGGGTTCTCCAGAGAAACAGAGCCAGAGGGAAGATAGATAGATAGATAGATAGATAGATAGATAGATAGATAGATAGATAGATAGATAGATTGAATACATATATTTGTATGATTGTGGGGGTTGAGGGTTAGTCATTGGCAAGTCCAAAATCTGTAGAGCAGACTTGAGACTCTTGGCCAGGAGCTGACACTGCAGTCTTGAAGAAGAAGTAATTCTTTCTAAAAAATTAGGGCTTATTTTGAAAAATCTGACTTTAGCTCAAATGTATGTCAAAACCTCAAGAGTGTATTAAATAAGTCCCCGGGGCTAAGTAGGTGTGTTCCTAGATTATGAAAGTGGCATAGTGAGCTATGTCAATGTTGCTTAAAGTTCCAGCAAAACAGGTATATGTAGAATAGACAAGAAATAGTGCAACGGTGTAGAGTTGGACTGAGAGGACAAAATTAGTTCATGGAGGGCAATCTTAAAAATGTCAATCCAGGGTCCATAAACAGAGTATCTTAAAAGGTACTAAGTTAGCATTCAAGAGATTAGTTACAGGGGCTAGGGGAGAAGCTGATAATAAAGCAAGGAGTCAAAATCCATGTCTGACAGTAATAGTGCCTGACATTGTCCAAAATCAGATTGAAATAAGGTATCCTGACTCTTCATCAGTGGGCAAGTGTTTCGATGCTATGCAATATTCTTATGTTGTCTTGAAAGATGATTCTCTTATATTAAGAGATTACAATCACTTAAAAATCAGTCTTTTAAATACAAGCAATGAATAAACTTCATTCGTTCAACAAAAATATCTTGAGTTTTTATGATTAGCTCAGTATTGTAATATATGCTGAAGAAATACAGATAAAGCTGTTTTACTTTCAAAATAATTAACTTCAGATTAAAAAAGCATCATTGAGACCATGGTACAAATATTTTGAGAACAAGTTGAAATTGTCTAAGTGCTCCAATAATTTTAAAGTATAGAATCTAAAAATTAAACCAAAATAGTTCAAACAAAAATAGAGGACATTACAATACTCAAAGGACTAACATACTTGTGTGAGATTTCAATATACTTCTTCAGCTATTTATAGGTCAAGCAGATAACAATTAAAAATACATTGAAAAATTAATAACAAAATCAATAAACTTTAGCTAATGTACAAGTATACAATTCTACATCTAACAGTTGAAAATATTGTTTTCTAAACAGTACATGGAATAACATGCACAAAAACTAATTATGTGATTGACCTTATAGTAAATCTAAATAATCTTAGAGAATTATCACAGATAACCCAGTCTCTTTACAACAAAAACAAATTAGAACTTAATAGCAAAAAAGGTATATTAAAACTTCCATTTATTTAGAAATTGTATTACATACTTAATTTATGGTTAAGAAAGAATTAATGGAAATAAAGAAAACATAATTGCATGACATTGAAAACACCACATATAAAAGTGGGAGGATATAGTGAAAGTAGTGCTTAAAGAGCAATTTATAACCATAGTAGCTTATTCTATATCTACCTTAAATTAATGTCTTTTATATAAATATTAATTTCTACAAATCAGTATCATTCTACATACCTTCTGATGGTCTTGATGTTTTATTAAATATCCAAATTTCAGATATCACTGTGGTATCTTCTTACCTAGAAATTAAAGATATATATTCATCATTTGTAAAACACATCATTTCAGGTGCTATAGTGAAAGAAAACAATTCTCCTAATTCAAATATGATACATGATTGATTAAAAATTCATCCTGATTTCAAAAATGTTAAAAATTTTGGAAACAAAAGTGTCTTACAATTCATAAAATATAACATACTTATGACCATTTTTAGGGACCATCTTTTTGGGTTTTTTTTTTTAATTGTTTTAAATTCAGAAGAAATTAAATATTGTTTGTCAGTAACCAAAACATCTCACCAGATATCAAATACCCACAATGAATAATATTAACAAAGTTAGTCTGTAGCAGACTCATTGTCATTTACATTATTTTTGTGAAAAGCATAATGAAATAACTGAAACATTTAAATGTGAAATTTATAATAAGCAGGTAGAAAAATCATTTACATATAACTAGAAAAAAGACATGGTTGCAAAGAAACACTAGGAAGTCTCTAGCACTACAAGTTTATTCAAACACTCTCCTACATTCATTGCTTATTGTTTTACATATTGCATGAGAATTTTTAATCCATAGAAATGTTTTATTTTACATGGTGAACTGGGCATTGGAGAACGTTTATCAACCACCAATTTTCTTTTCTTCCTCTTGCAATTAGCACCCACATTTGTGTTTGGAAGCCACTACCCCTATGCTGTGTTGCAGCAGGATATGGCTATGTGATTTGTCAAGAAAACTAAGACTAGTCTGGCTCTGAATGGCTGTCCCTGCACATAGGAATGATTTGGTGCAGTTCACTCTGTATAATTCTCAGAATCCAACCATGAATTCTTAGTTACCATAGACAATCATTTTTCTAAGTGAAATTTGAAATGCTTTTATCAAAAAATTGCATTGAAATCATGTCTCTGTAATCGATTTATATTTTAATAAGTTAATTGATTTTTTAACCAATGTCTAGGTTTTCCTTTATATTCCTTCATTGAAGATATTATCATTTTCTGGAGCTATTTAATTAGATTTATAGTTTACTACCTCTTCTGTGTGTGTGTGTGTGTGTGTGTGTGTGCGTGCATTTAAGAGGTCTTTTATTGGTAGTAAACTAGAGCAAACAATCAGAATAGTACATATGCAGTATTCAGTACACACAATAAAAGTTAAAGAAATTCCAAACCTGCATAAAGCAAAACACCGGAGGAAGACCACACAGCTCAGAGGTAACAGCGGTAAAGGGCCTCTCCATCCTCTGATTACACCTCATGCTCTGTCCCTAACAGAACTTACTGCGCTTACTGAAATACAGACTTTTTAGTATTGCGTGTATTTAAGAAGATTAAACACATTTTCTAAGAACCTTGCAATGACCCTTTAGCTGGTAAAGCAGACTTAAGGGAGGAAAGTGGGGGAGGAAATTAACTAGTATTTTGTTAAAACACTACCTTCATAACAAGTGTTTCACACTTGCATAGTATTAATTATTTTGTTATACATGGAAGCCGATTACACAATAAGACTGCAAACAACCAGTGGTACTTCTCTGACATCAGAAGAGTACCTAAGACTGAAACATCACCAAAACTACATAAAAAACTCACCAGCATAAAGTACATTAAGAAATATAATCAGGAAAAAAGTACAATTGCTAAAAAGTGGTTTAGAGCAGAGCCACTGTCCACCAGTAGCTTCAAATGGCAATTAGTGTTCATAGCAAGGTTTGATGACTTTACACGAACCCGTGCAATACTGACTGACGCACCCTTTCAAAATGTACGTTAAACAGGCTGCAACTTCACAGAAAGATTCCGATGTTACCACCAAGTGAGACGCTCTCACCCCTCTCATTGGCTTTGTCACCAGCTGGAATTACAACCTTCTTACTCACTATCTATAGCTCTGAGTAGGGCGGCTTTATTATACATGGATATCTGTAAGGATTCTGTTCTTAAAAAGGGGGAGGGAGGATGCTAACCCTACTGTTTTAGTATTTGGATGCCAGAAGGCATATTGAAATGCACAGCCAGTTACCTATTGGAATGGGACGCCTTCTGAAGTTGAAACTGTCAAGACAGGGAGAAGAAAGAATAAGCAGGCCCAGAACTCTGAGTGAAAGGATATGTTAAGAACAAAAATAACCACGATAAAAACCCCAGAAGTGTGGGTGACATGTAATAACAGAGACAGGGAACAGTGTTTTTAGGCCATGTATAATAAATAACACATATCCAAATTTTCAAAGAATGATGTAATTCCAACTTGGGTTCTAATACTGGAACCAACCAACCACCTTGGCGTCAACACTGTGCCCGTCAACTCCTGACAGGACTTGTCACAGTTGGGGTGAAGAGAGGGTGCTTTTTTTTCCTCCTTCTTTTATTAAAGCTATCATTTCAGACTTTGATCAAAGACTCAGGAATATTTGTTCTTCCAGGCTGGAATGAATGTGGTTTGGAAGCTCAGAGTACATTCAAAAGCTGCAAAAAAATATAGGTAGCCAACAATTCAGAATTTTGGATCGGCCCAGATGGAGACAGTAATTTCAAATGTTTTCGATCCCTGACTTAAATAATGAAATGTATATCATACTCCCCGTAAATTGGATATTCCATTACAGCGATAACGTACAGAATTCCCATGCATTATGACACTTGCCTGAGAGTAAAGCAATTAGAATACCCTTAATCCTAATAACAAAGTTTTGTTTGTTTGCTTTGGTTTTGTTTTTTTGTACTTTTTTTTGGGGTTTTTTTTTTTTTTTTTTTTTTGCATTTAAAACTTTTGGGCTATTCCCTGACAGCGTATACATGTAAATTTGATTGCTAAACATTGTCATTTTCAATGTCAAACTATTTTAATCTATTGATTTTGACTAAAAATCATAATACAAACAGAGCTAAAATCACGCCAACAAAATAAACTAAAGATGAAAAGTTGCACTGAAAGGGCATTACATTATTCTTAATAGGCTCACGTAGAAACATTCCAATGGCAGCGTTCTCAAAATAAAATGAAATAACATTAGAAGCCCCCCAGCCTGGTGACTCCTGGGCCTTACCTGTAACTCTGGCTAGGGGGTGTCTTTACCCTCCAACTACATGCCTCACTAGCATCGGACATCATATTTGCATACCCTGAGAAATCTGACACTGAAGTCCTTGCTCTGTGGTCCACTTCTCCATTAGACTTAGTGAATGGGGTCATTGGCGCCCTGACGCCCGACTTGAACTGAGAACCAAATGCCTGTGCCAAGTTCTTAATCTGGTACGATGTTCTAGTCTCTACATCTTTCTGAGGAGCTACCTGGCTGGCTAACTCCTGAGATGGGATCTGAAAGCTTTTTCTGCTGTTCCTTCTGGCTAGTCAGTTTCTGAGATGAGGACTGGACGGCTGAAGAAGTCTCTAAATTCTTCTGAGAATCTATCAGATCATCCAGCTCCTGAGAAGGGGTCACCTGCAGATGTGTGGCATCCAAAGCAGATAAATAAAGACCTGGCTGCGATCGAAACAACATCCCAAAAGGAGGCTTTGGCAACGAAGATGGCAACACTGAGGTAACAGACTGGCCGAAACCACACTCCGAAGGAGATGTTGTGTTTATCTTTTTCTGGAAATAAAGTGTGCTTGTGGAGAGGTGACGACAGGCTGACAAACTGGAAACCGTGTCCAAGAGCAAAACCTGCATTCGTGAATTTTTCAAAAGCCTGCTGGAGGTGTTTGGAGTATTCTTGCACCATGCTGGCCTTATCACTGATCTGGGTGCCTGGGCTCAAGTCTTCTTCTTGCACCAACTCTGAATGTCCTCCCGAGGTGTGGAAATCCGTTATGCTGAAGGGATCCCCCTTCTGGCTCTCGGACTTGGAGTACTGATCCAAAATACTCTGTAAAACCTCATCAGGAATTCCAGACTTGTCGTGACAAGACAATTTCCGCATGCAGGCCCGCGGAGTCAGTAAGGGGCAAGGGGGCCTCGCTGTCTAAAACTCCGACGCCCGCAGACTGAATGACAAGACTGCTGGGAGACCGTGTGTCCCACGCTCACGGAAAAGGCACTGTTGCTGCTGGCAGTTGGTAAGGATCTTCTTTTCTTCGAGAGCTGCATGGCATCGGCCTAATTACTGCTCATTTGACCGTGTTTGCCACTAGCGCTCTGGAGAAGACTAACGGTCTCCACGCTGTTGTCTGACTCTAGGCCAAGCGAGCCACCTGGTTTCCCAGACAAGGACTTCTGTCCCACCATGTCTGGTACTGGTGACACGAAGTTCAGGTAGTTCTTCTCCGTTCTCTTTCTACTTCCTTTCTTAAAGATCAATTTGGGCACCCTTTTCTGTAGCTCATCTATACGAGGGCCGATCATGCCTCCACTGGAAGACGCGGCTGGCATCTCTACCAAGTAACTTTGCAGGGTCATACTGCTCGAAGCCTGCCAGTCGCTCGTTTTACCAGTCTTGTGTTCCTTGTTTTCAACTGCGATGCTTTTTGACTTCGCCTTTCTCCTCGAAGAGCTGGGATTTCCCTGCGACAACACAGCCAGATTCCCCACGCTGTTGTGGCCGGATGCC
The DNA here is from genome assembly GCF_036321535.1 of Camelus dromedarius. Classification (NCBI taxonomy): domain Eukaryota; kingdom Metazoa; phylum Chordata; class Mammalia; order Artiodactyla; family Camelidae; genus Camelus; species Camelus dromedarius. The sequence continues at coordinate 12,174,773 of NC_087459.1, read as the reverse complement.
CCGGGTTCTGCACCGCGGGCCCTTCCTCTATGGCTTCTCTATGGTGCGCCTGTCTTCAAGACGCGATCGGTCCTTGAGAGATACTGCTGGCAAGTGTCACACGTGTGTGGCTTTTCTCCACAGTGCGTCCTCTTGGGTCTCTCCATGTGGTACTTCTGGATGAACTTCATGCTGCACTCGGCGCACCCGAACGTCTTCTCTGGACTGGATCTTCTCGTGTCTCTGCAGCAGGTACTTGTGGATGAAGCCCGTGCTGCACTGGCTGCGCTGGAAGGGCCGCTCCCCGGTGTGGATGAGGACGTGCCTCCGCAGGTGGTAGCAGCTCCGGAAAGCGGCGCTACAGTGATGGCAGATGTGCGGTTTCTGACGGGGGGAGAGCAGGGCGCCTTCCCCGTCTCCCACCAGCGGCGGTTTGGAAGATGCGCTCAGCTTCCTCTTGGCTTTGATTCCCTGAGATTCTTCTGGCTTTGGCCTCTTCACATTCTTGACGCTCGCGTCTGGCTTTGGCTCCTCGGGGCCACGGGGGTCCTCGGTCCGGCCGCCGCCCAGCAGCACGTTGCGGGAGTGCGGGTCCGGCGGGTACAGGACGCTCAGGTCCTGGATGACGCCGTGGCCTCCCCGGTCCCCGCCGCCCGCTCGTCCGCCCCGGCGAACAGGCCCCCGGAGCCCTGGTGCAGGGGGGCGCCCGGCGGCTCCTCGGGCTCGGCCGGCTTGTCCTGCTTGATGCTGACCGGCGACTGCAGGAAGCCCCCGGGGGTCCTCTGCGCCGGGAAGGCCGCGCGGGGCGCCGCCGGCTCCTTCTTGAAAGTCCCGTCTGAGGTGGGCGCCAGGATGGGGGGAGTCTCGGCGGCCGTGCCCGCGGGCGGGGCGAAGCTGGCCACCGGGGCCAGCCGGTGGTTGAACTTGAGCATCCCCGGCGGGAAGCTGGGCTCCATCTCCGCCCGCTGCCGCCGCCGCCCAGGAACGCGCTGCCGACTTTCATGTCCCCGGAGCAGGCCTGGGGGGTCCCGCCGCCACCGCCTCCGGTTCGTAAAAACCTATAGTTTAAAACTTACACGATTTTTGGTTCTACATACGTTTCTAAATTGTACTTGCATAATTTTAAATGTGGGGAAATCTTTACAATAGTGAATATCATGTTTTTATTTTCTTTTTATTTATATTTTCCAGGTTTTTGTATGTTTCAGTGTTATAAAGAAACAAAATTTTTAAAACCCTTTGCTCTTTTTGCTCTGATTTTTATTTTTTAGTTCACTATTTTAGATTTTTAAAATTAACTTCTGACTTCTATTTTTTATTTCATATTTTTCGTAAATTGAATCATTAACCCACTCATTTTCAGATTTTTATTTTAAAATAGTAAGTCAGTAAAACATAAAGCATACTGGTTGTAAATAGTGAATTATTTACACATTTGTTTTCTTAATATAGTTTAGTTGTGACCCATGCATGTTATTTTTACTATTCTTTTTTATTACTATCTAGATAGTTAAATTCAATAGTTAATTTCCTCTTTGATCCGTAGTTAGGAAATAGTTCTTTATTTATGGACGATTAAGTGTCTTTAATATAGTTTCTAACTCTGAACTTTTAGGATTGTGATCAGGAATTATGGTCTAGAAAAGCTTCATTGTATTTTGTGTTCAAGGGGAATTCACGTTTTCTAATGTCCTATGACCATGAGGAGACACAATGAGTAACGTTCAGCATGAGAAAAGTCACAGCCCGGACAATGATCTGCCCTCCCCTCTCTGCCTCACGGATCACACCCTGCACAGCTCCAGCTCAGCAGGCTGCGTCCCTCTTGGCTTCCTTGCCCCTCCTCTCACACAGGAGGCATGATTCTACCTCAGGTCCTTTGCACTTGCTCTTCCCTCTGTGGATCCTACTTTTCCAAATAGCCATATGATCTACAGACTCAACTTTTTTTTTTAACGGACTCAAACTTCTAGTTTTTAATTTAAGTACTCTCTAATTCAAGTAGCTCATCTGCTTCGTTCCTCCACTCTCAATTCCTCTGTTGGTCAAAGAACAAAATAAAATCTTATGAAAAACAGTTTTGTTCAATGTTTTATTGATCTTTTGCTGTCAACCACTTTTATGCATCTATTATTTTCTAGAGGTTTCCGGATGGAATATATATAGAGTTCAATGTGGAAAAAAACAGAAAAAAGAAATGAAATTTTAAAATAAAAAATGTTATTTTTTAAAAGTTTTTGTTTTTTTAAGTGATGAGAAAGTATGCTTAATGGGGAATGCCTCTTTATTTGTTTAATCTCATAGTCACATTTTTAGCACCCATTCATAGTTCTTCTTATTCTTTTAATGCACCTGATCCAACACGAGAGAAGGATGTATATCCACAAAGTGGTATCAATTCTAGGAAAAAAATAAACATAGAGACAGAATTACATCTGCCTTTTGAGTACCACATAAAAGAGAAAGAAAAGTTGTGCACAAAGGAAGTAGAGTGAATCTGCCAGAATATTTGGCAGAATCAACTGAATAGACCATTTAAAACAATTGATTTTTGATATCCTTAAATTACATTATTGCTACCTGTATCCTTGCAGAAAATAAAAGGAAAGGTAGAGAGCAGTCTAAAGATGTGATTCTTATCCCTGCTTCCCCAAACTTGTTTGCATTATAGGGGAAAAAAATCTCATTCATGTTAAAGATGAGAGCAAAATAAATTTTAAATCTTTTGAATTCAGTAGGGATTTGACTAGAGATCTTATTTGGAGCTTTGAACAATTCTCTTATTCTGACACTTTCTCTATTAAACATGCAATTTTCTTTCAAAAATAAGAAAGAATGATGTTGATAACAAAATGAACTATTTGATGTGTTATTATCATTTACTGCAAAAGTTAAAATAAATCTTGGAAAATTTATCAATTACCAAACTGTAAATATTCATACATGAGCAGAGTTAAATTTTGTATTCTTGCATAGTGTTGTGCAGAAGTTTAGTTAAATTTATAATCTAGTAAGTAGTTCTTTTAAGTTTTAAGAAGATATCTTTTATTTATACACATAGATATCATACAAATTTAAAAAGAACATTTGGAGAGGGTAGCATCCTGGCAATTAATTGAAAGAAGTGTGTCTAGAAGGAAGGTATAATAATTCTTGAAGAGCTTCTGCTCATCTTGTTTTGAGTTCTGAGAACTCAACATTTAGGAAGCGTAGTCATTAGTGGTAATCTTCACAAGGGTCATTTTGTGGACGTGGTGGTGTGTTCAAGGTAGAATCAGAGGTAAAGAGGTGGAGGCTATAAACGTAGACAAGTATTTGATGGTTATGATCTAAAAAGGAGCTGAGGACCATTCCAATAGCTGGGGTTTGTTAAAAGGTGAAAAAAGGTGTTTTATTAAAGAAGGAATATTTTGTATTTTTTTTTGTTTGTTTATATGAGTACGATCAAGTAGAGAAGGCCAACAAAAGAGAGAAGAAATAATTATAGAACAGTATCTCAGGCACAGGGAAGGAGAAGAGATTACAAACCCAACTGAAGGCTTGATTCTGAAAGGAAAAGGAACAATTTATTTATTCTAATATGAGGGAAGACAGAGACTATGAAAAGAGATACAAGCAGTTGTTATTTCTGGTAGTGTGACGATGACAGCCTTCTCTGCTTTTGTTTTTTATTGCAATAAGAAGCAAGATCATAGCTGAAATAAAAATGAGAGAGAGGACACTGGAATTTGAGAAAAGATGAAAACATGTGAAGTTATCTGATATTATTTGATGATGAGCTGTCTCGAGAAATGGAACATGGCCACTTGAGGTTTCTGAGGACCACGAGAAGGATGTGGTTAAAATCTAAAATGAGATGAGTCACCATGTTTGGGTGTTTGTTTTTTCCCAGTCGTATTGACCTGCTCACCCTTCATGTGTAGACATGAAGTTGGCATCCATTTCAAGTTTAACCAGCATGAGGTATTGACCTTGCGTCTGTAACGGAAGAACAAAGAAGCCAGAGAGAGGAAAGTATGCATGAAAGTGACCCTAGCCTTGGGACGTGAAAACAATTGTGTGAGAGAGAAGAGAGGGCATGAAGGGCGGGGAGGGGGAGAGGAAATGTGACTAAGGTCAGCACACCCAAGGTCCTGAGCAGATCAAAGAGTTGTTGTTACGCAGTTACAAACAAAAGGCAAACTGGAAAACAGAAGTAGTTTTCTACAAGCAGGGCTACTAAAAATCACCAATGTACAGGTAGTGCTGTTATTAATAATGGTAAGTATTAGAGTGATACCAAAATCTTGAAATGGTCCATATATCATGATACGAGGATGTTTCCATTTACACTTAATTATAAAATTATTTAATTGAGAATTTTGGAGATACACCAAATTATGTAGGTAAAAGTAATGACTAATTACATATCTGTCACTAGCAAAACAAGTATGTAGTTTCTAGTATTCCATCCAAAATATTAAGGGAAAAATTGCTATAAAGAGATTATTCAAAGAAAATAGAAAATTATATAAATCCATCATCATTGGCTTTAAGACAGAGAATTTTTAAAAACTTAAATTAGTGTTTATGAATTATGAATAAACAATGTCCTTTTTGAAAGCTAAAACTAATTTTCTTGTCAAAGTCAATAATCAATATATCAAATGTCAAGAATCATACAAAGAAGGATGCTTACATTTTTTTAGAATCACAGCAATCAGATAGACATTCTAAAATGACAGTGTTTCAAGTAAAATAAACTTGATACAGTGCTCTACTACAGACTCTTTGAAACTTTACTACACTTGTTTTGAATTTTTATTTTAATTTATATTACACGCTAAACACAGCCTGAGTATGAGAAAGTTTAAAATAACTTTTTAAAACCTAAAAGTAGAAAGAATAAAATTACCATTAATGGATTTTCTAATCATGTAGGTTGAATAATTTAAGATATAATAATGGCCAAACCTGTACATCCCGCATAAAACGAAGAGTCTTTCTTCACCTTTAGGGAATCCTTCTTTTATTTATTTCTAATTGCTTTTTTCATAATCTTTTCCTAGAAATTCTATCAGAGGGATTTCAGAACCTCTGGGTGATTTCTTCATTTATTTTAACTTGTCTTTTACAATTTCCATATCTCCATCAACTTGACATTTCCTAATGGAAATTTCCACGCCCTGATGTAGAGTCACTCTAATTATTATAATCAAATGCTCCAGTTATTGTGGCTGTATAACAGATTGCCTCACAAGTCAGCGCCATAAAGCAATGATTTATTATGCCCATGGATTTTGTGGGTCAGGATTTTGAACAGGTCATGACAGAGATAGTTTGTCTCTGCTCCGTAATACGTGGGACCTCAAACTAGAAGATTCAAAGGCTGAGGGAAGGAATTATCTGAAGCTTTCCCTGTTCACATGTTTGGAGGATGAAGCTCTCTGGAGGCTAATGCTAGTTGGGGCTGTTGAACAAGATCTCCTAAACTTGGCAATGCCGTATTGCCTGGGCTTCTTCACTACAGGATGGTTGGACCACAGGGTAAATATCCCAAGAGAGAGCATCAGGTGAAAGCATATTATCTTTTATCCTCTATGCTCAGAAGTCACACAATATCCCCTCCAACATTCCATGTATAGATGCAGAAACGAAACCCCACTGAGTCCAAGGAAAGGTGGGGAGGAATCTACCCCTTGATGAGACCAGTAACATTCTGGAGATAATCCAGAAATATTGCTAAGGACAATTTTGCAAAATGCAATTTGCCACAAGTAATCTATTTTTATGATCTTATTGTCAAAGAGGACAATTAAGGTAGGCGGAGAGGATAAGAGGTAATTAATTTGGGAGACAATAAGAACAATTTTATGCCAGTCAGAAAGACCCAGAGTTAGAAAAATTCATGGCATGCAAGAATGAAGTTCTCAGTAGGCTCTGATCCAGAACCAACCGTGGAGGCGGCCTTTGAGAGGGCGAGCCCATCCATTCCTCACTGTAATGGTTAGAAACACACAGGCTTCCGCTTTAGTTGTAGATAGGCATTATTTATTTAACAAAAACTAATACTGGTTTATTATATGTAAGACTGTTTTAAGCAGTATACGTCTGTTAACTGAATCCTCATTACAACCCTGCAAAGTGTTATCTCTGTACTATACATGGATAAGGAAACTGAGACACACAAAAGAAAAGCATTTTGCTTAAGGCTGCACAGCTGATGGCTGGGCGGCGGGATTCAAAGCCCATCAGGTGGTCTCCAGAAAGCATGCCGCTAAGCCCTCGGCTAAACTGCTTCTCTTGGCAGTTTTAACTGAAGAAAAGTAAGTGAGTTCCCAACAGACTGTTTCTATTTTCTCAATTAAAAAAAAGAAAAAAAATAAGTTGTCAACCAAGAGCATCTCGAACACACTGCCTTAAAGAGCAGACGCTACCTAAGGTTTTTGGAAGGAAACCTTATAGCAGAAACATGTTAGCGTGCACCCAACCCCACACCTTTGGTCATCCCACAGCCCAGGTGGCGCAGAGCGGCCCCACACCCAGACAGGCCAAGGGCCCAGCAGCGAGGATCACGGGTGGGCTGCAGGTGGGCCCGGCCACAGGGCGCTCTGCCCTGCACTGTGTTACACACTTACAGGTCAGCCTAAGCTGGGCCACAGAACTTCTAATTTCCCTAAGTAACAAACAAACAAAAAATATCTCGGGGTAGCCTAAAGAACACCAGACAGTGTGCACACTCGGCCCCAAGTTCTGCGCAATGAGGGCCGCGGTGAGAGCCGGGTCCTCGTGGGGGGGGGGTGACGTCAGCCAAGGCCCTCTGCTGCCCAGCACAGAGCTCTGCATTGAACTCCCAAGAGGGGAAGGAACTAATCTTCCACATGATCCGGATCTGTCTATCAACAAAGATGATATACCATCAGAAAACAGAAGTGAGATCATATTGAGAAGTGATTCTGGGTATGGCAAATGTGAAAACGAATTCACTAGAGAAATCTAGTGGTAATTTATTAGTGCTGAGTGCCAATATAAGGCTGACGGTCACGAGTTTAAAGAGACCACGTAACGTAGTTTTGAGATGTTTTTGGGTAATATAGCTTCTTGAAAGCAGATTGCTGAGCTTAACTAAAGTTAGGACTTTGTCAAGTTGATATGATTAGTGAGCAACTATTAATTAATTAATTAATTAAAGTATTAAGTCAGAAGTATTAATGATGTTCGTAAGGGAGTGCACCCACATGGGATCTAATATTTGTAGGCAAAGAAGAGAACATATCAAGGGAGTGGTGAATAGTGAAAGAAAGAAGTTTAGTATTATTAGTTTACTGTGAATCAATTTTGGCATCTTTTTATTCCCCTAAAACTTCACAAAACTTAATTTTAAATAATTATTCGATTATTTTCCATGAAATCTCTTCAGAATTATATTCAAAGTCTTTCAAGTTATTTGACATTTTTGAACACTATATCCTAGTGAGTTTGCTATAAAGTTAATACATTTATATGGCTAGTGGCCATAATGGTAATAATGTTCCTAAAATCGAACTCCTCAGATTTTTTTTTTAGTTTTAAGACCATGATACTTTTTAAGGAAAGTAGCATGGTGAATGTATAGGAGAAGCACGGAAATGTCTGAATACTTGCAGATAGCACTCAGGTATCATTCTAATGTTTTGCCTTATTTACATTTGATCTTATTTCTAGTTGTCTCTTTAACCTCAGTGGGAATGATCATAATGCATATTGCTGACTGACATCTAGGCTCTTCAACTGCTGGATACCTCATGGGATAAAGAGATCAGTAGAAGGAAAACAAGGCATAACCTCTCTCTACAATTCCTCAATGGCCTAACGCTGGAAAAGGAAATTTGTCAGAGGCTGAGTATTTCTGGATCCCTTTTGCGCACAAACAGTGCACACAAGGTGATGGGTATTTTTGGATTGGTCCCACATAAACACATTAGAACAGCAGGAGACCCCCAGTGGTCTGGGCATAGGAGGGTTTCCTGCTCTTTCTCCAAGAGGAGAGGGTATTTTTCTTTCCTTTTCTTTTCCTTTTTTTTTCTTTTCTTTCTTCAAGATGCAATTGGTCTTTACCTATGCTCTTGGGAAAAAACATCTGCTGCCTTCCCCTTTACTAATACTTTAGCATTTTGTTCTTTAGTGGAGGAGGTACCAGATAGAGTAACAGTGGTCCTGCCACTCATTCAGCCTTGCATCACCAAGGAAAGCATTGTCTCACATGCCGCCTTGTCCCGGTCTTTGTGAAGATCTAGCATGTTCTACAGAAATGAGCCTGAGTGTGGGCAAACTCCCGCTCTGCCCTCAACATTTTGGGATTCTGTATCCTCATGCTATTTCACACGCGGCCTTTAGTAATTCATTCAAAACCATGGCTGAATTCTTTCCATCTACTTGTCTGGAGACCTCGTCTTTTTCTTATTGCCACAGACTGGCTAATGCTCACATCCCGTACCTCCTTTGAAACTGTTTTCTTTCCTTCAGTTCTAATCTAATTGGTTGTTCTATGACTTTTGCTCCCTGTAATCATGATGTAGCATATTATGTGACTTGTTCTTATTGTTAAAATTCATGTGACACTTTTTTTCCAGCTTTTCTATCCAAGATAGAAGTCGACAGCCTTGCACCATTTGATCTGAATCCATTAAAAGATACAACTGGTGGCCAGAGAGGAGTTTTAATGAACAAAATTCCAAAGCTTTTAACTTGTCTTCATTGAATCAAAAATTGCTTACTAGTAGCCTATAATGAAAAAGAATATAAAAATGAATATGTGTATGTTCATGTATGACTGAATTGCTATGCAGTACACCAGAAATTGATACATCATAAACTGACTATACTTCAATAAGAAGAAAGAAAATTGATATGAATATACTAAAAAAAAATTCCTTTATCAATGTTTCAAGGAAAACTCCATAATATGCCCTTGGGTAGCTTTTGACAAAGAGCTTTGCCATGTGGTTTATATATTTTGTAAGTAATAGCTCATTTTAAGATATAAAATTTTTCTTAAATGAGGAGTAGGAATGATCGGAAAAAAATTACGTGACAGGAGCTGAAGTTTTCACAAAAAGTCTTATGTTCCACTTTTGGATATTTTAACTCATTTAATCTTCAAAAAAATTTATGACATAAAATCAAGAAACGTGAATTTTAAGTAACTACTCAGGGACATCAAACTAGTCATTGCCCAGGCCAATATTCAAACCAGGAAGTCTGGATCTAGAAGTTATGTTCTTAATCTATTCAAGCTACTACCCAAGGTAGGTTATTAAACAAAATAAGTAAGTATTCTTAACGATTGTTTGCTTAATCAGAACCTATAATATAAGCTCTAAACACATCATCCAAAGAAACCAACCAGAGGTCATTTAACGATAATGCTAATAGGCAAATATTTTAATATTGGGAGCTTAGAATTATACTGTAAATTGAATTTTTAAATCATTTAAGTACAAATTGTTTTATTGGCTGTAGAAACATTTTCTCTTCTATTAATCGACTATTGGGTAATATATGAATTTATATTCCTTAAGTAAAATATAATCTGGTTTTATGTAAGCCTGTAGAAACAGAATGTTTTATAAAATATGACAAAAGGTAAAACTGAATCAGATGGGTACATTTTGACATAGCGTACCAGAACTAGAAATGTCTTCCTGTGCACTGCTGATACAGGGAGTTGATAATCTCTACAATGACTCAAAGACAAAAAAAGTATGTATTTCCTGAAAATATATACTTGTTAGGCACATATTATTTAGCAGGAAAAATGATAGCGGGGTTTTTGTTTGTTTGTTTGTTTTGATACTTATTCTCTCATTTAAATTCTCAGATCTCCTCTAAGAAATCAGTACCAAGTTCTTTGTCGTATAGATGAAGAAACTGGTTTCCTTGGAGGTTAAAATCATTTGGTAAAAATTACACTGAGATTATCCCCTCTAAATTTAAATCTAGTTGCTTAACTCATTTAATAAACATACTTCAGACTTGAGAAAAGCACATGATTACTATATAACTCTTCCTTATGATTACCTCTTGGGTGGAAAGAGAATAGTTACGAGGGATCACGAGAGGATCTTCATGGATGCTGGAAATGCAACTGCTACTTATTTTTTATCTGAGTGATACACTGCTGATTGCTTTTTAATTTATTGCTCAGCAGTTTCTATTTTGCAGTACTCTGTGTATGTGTGTCTGTCCTGGATAGTCTCTGGGCAGTTCACCATCACTTTATTCTCTTCTAAATTTTGTCAGTGAGAAGTGGCATCACAAAACGTGTCTCTCAGGAGGGAAGAAGGGGTTCCTGAGGCAGTTACAGATATGAATTGCAGAGCTGGCTACCTAGAAAACTGCTCACTTTTGTGGCCCAAACAAGGAAGTTTGTGAGGACTGCCTACATATTCTTATAAATTGCAGCAACTTTCTACAGATTTGTCAAGAACATATGTCTTCATTCTGCTGGCTACTCTGACTTTTGGTATTCTTAGAATATATGGAGAGGCTTCTGAATTCTAAAAGAAACCTTGATTCTATATCTGTATTTGTATCTAGAACTACATCTGTATCCATATTTATCTACATATCTCATGGTTACATATGAGTTATATTTCACATTAAAACAAGTTGAAATGTTTGGAGGATGCTGTTAATACTGTGTTGTATATTTGAAATTTGCTAGGAGAGCATATCTTAAAATTTCTCATCACAAGAAAAAAATCTGTAACTATGTGAGGTGATGGATGGTACAAAACGAACTGTGGTAATCATCCAGCAATATATACATATATCAAATCATTCTGCTATGCACCTTAAATTTATACAGTGTTATATACCAATTATATCTGGATAAAACTAGAAAAAAGTGAGAAAATACTACCATGATTTTTCTAACACCCAACCACCTTAATTCATTTTGATCACCTTGTTCCACATGGTGGGCACTTGTAAAATATTGTCACTTCCCAAAATACAAAGTACTCTGAAACTCATTAATTTAAACCACAAAGGTATATAATCTGGTCTTAGAAAACCACCATGAGAAAGAACATCTACTCTAACTTTTAAAAAGTTATTTCTGTTGTGAGACTATATAGCTCAGAGAGATGCATTTTGGAAGTCTTTTTTATATTAACAGTGGCAAGGGCTATTACTGCAGGCAGGGGCTGTTACTGTAGGACAACTGAAACAGCAGGAATCAAATCTTCACTCAGTGCTTGATATGCAAGCCAGGTACACGGTGCAAGGTTATGTAGGTGTTCTTTCTGGCTTCTGAAAACTATTTCAAAGGTTGTTCTCTCTTGCTGGTATGTTACAGCTTGAGAATCTGCTGTCTTAGTACTTTTCACACCAAACAAAGCCAACATTACAAGGAATGGAACACAACTTTCATCAATAGTTAGGATGAGTTTAAATTCTAATCTACTAGGCATTTGCTATACACACACACACAAACACATACATATAATAGGTTACCATTGAAAATAGAATAATTGGTTCCTTTTTCACTCATTTTAGACTTTCAAACAGTAACTAATAAAGACATAGTTGTAAGATCATTAAACAAGATTACAAACCAAAGAGCCTGAGAGTTAAGGCTATTTAATAAATAAAAATACACAACAGGAGTTGAAATAAAAATTCAACTCAAAAGATATTTAATCTCAGATACTTTCATTTTATAAAACGAATTAATCAAGTTGATGTCCTTTTTTAATACTGTGGGACTAAATTTCCTGCTTTATTACAGCCCTGGGAATGAGAATCTTAAAGCTTTCATTAACTTCTAGTAGAAAATACATTCAATCAAAAATTTGTATGTTTCTATGTGATACATATGGTGACATTCTAAAAATTTTACTGATCAAATACCAAAGTTGTATATGAATATATTTAACATACATGCATAAAATCTCAAAATACTTTATTCATTTCAGGTTAGAAAGATGGGCGGATACAAGGGAAAAAAGTATTTGAATTCTGAATATCAGAAGTAGTTACTAGTAATCATTTTTAAGTTTCTATTTTAGTAACACAAACATTTGCTTTAGAGCCTTTTCGCTTATACTTAAAAATTCTAATCCCATTTAATTTTTATTATAAAGCCCCTTGAATTATAACCAAAACTAGCAACCCATTTCAATTCACGCTCCCTTCCCAAACTTCTCAGATGAGGAAACAAAAATAATTAACAGAACCCACTAGCATTTACTTCCGGGATAACTTGAGTTTTTTTTTCTTTTGAAATGTATTTTTCACGAGTTTTACAAAGCCTTGTGAAGTGGCTGTCATTTGAACTGTTTCTTTATCCTTCGGTATCAGTGCCCGGAGAAAGAGCTTCAAAAATAATAGAAAATAAAAGATTCCCCAAAGAGTTGATATTTTTAAATACTCTGTCAGTTCTATCAAGGCTACAAATTATAGTTCCAATAACCAATCACTGTCTTCTACTCTCATAAATGTCCTCAAATATTGAGATACTGAACATAAATTTAAAATTTCCAGTTGTATTTTAAATTTTTTTCGTCTTTAGTTTTTATGGACTGTGCCATCCTTTTGCTGTCTTGTGTGGCAGCTAGCAACATTTTAGGATTTTGTAATTATTTGTTGAAATCATATATACATATATTTCATGAAAAGAGACATGTTCCATCATCAATAGCGCTTATAAAGAACGTGCTACGTTTCAGTGAGGAAACAATGGTAAATATATTGTAACGTTGTGCTATGTCTTCACCCTCAATTTGATAAATTTATCTCAGGGAATGAGCACCTGAGAGCGCCTGAGGGTCCCGCTGTGTTGGGGCGTGTCTCACCGGGGACGCCCCTCTTTCCAGCCTCCTACCTACTTTCCAGTCACCACCTCGAGGACAGCCTTCTGGGCCCTTCTCTGTCTCCGGCACCAGACAGCCCGCTCTTTCGTGCCAAGCGGCCCTGAGCTCCCGGCCTCGGCGGGACGACCCCGCGCGCGGAGGCCGCCCGCGCGCGGAGGCCGCCCACCCGGCGGGTCACGGGCGCCCGTGGGTCCCCCGCACTCACCTCGCCCAGCTCTGTCTCCACCGCGACCCCACCCCGGGGAGCTGGCTGAGTCTCAGGGTGAAAACGCCAGCGCAGCGAGGCGGCCTGCCTTGTTCCAGAAAGTACGGTACGGAAGCAGCCCCAAGACAAGCGGACGACAACCCTGGAAGCCGCGAAAGCCCCCTCGGCCCTTCCGGAGCCACCCGGCCCCGCCCCCTCCTCGCCGCCCTGGGGGAGCCTCCCGGCCCCACACTTTCCCTGGGCGGGTGCCTAGCCGCGTCCCCTCCCGCGGCTTCCCGGGGCAGGTGCCTGGCCCCGCCCCTTCCCACGGCTTCCCGGAGCGGCCGCCTAGGCGAGCCGGTGGAGGGCATCCTCAAGGTGGGCAACCATCTGAGTAATTTCTCAGTCAGCTGACCCCAGGGTGGGCAGGGCGAGTATCTCTTCCAAAGGCTCATCCTGGAGCTGCACTGGAGCCTCGGGAGCTCCGGGGCCTTTGAGGGGCGCCTCTGCGTTCCCCTGGTGTCAGGGCTTCTTGCTTGAGCCTTTCTGCCTGCAGCCACCAGGCAGCTTGAACCATCCTGGAGCCCCGCCCAAGCCACGGCCCAAGTGGAAACAATAAAGCTTCTGCAGCAAAGTTAAATAAAGCAAAATAAACAAATAAAAAGGCTTTAGAAAGGGTCCGTTTGTCTTTCAAAAAAACCTTTTTATTCTCCCCTAGATTTCCCACATCCCCCTATTCCCTTCCCCTATTAAGGTGGTATATAAGCTCTCAAATCTCGCCCCTTTTGGGGGAGTACTTTTCTTTTTTTCCTGTGAAACTCCTTGTGTATGTGTATGTGTATGTATGAGTATTTAAAACAGTAAATTTGTGAATCTAGTCTCCTGTTAATTTGCTTTGTTGCTTATTTCATAGAGTCAGCTTTTGAACTGAAGTGTAGCAGAGAGTGTGCCACCCCCAGATGTATGATTTGGGCATAAGAATTCTTTTGAGCTGAGGATACAAGAAAAGCTCCCACTTTCCCCTATTTGCTTGAAAGCAGGACATACATTTTCACAGCCATTCCTTCTCCCATTTCTACCAAAAAGGACAGAAGTTAATCACACCATTAGACACCCCATTTTCCCATAAGGGGAAAAAGACTTCTTCTATCCCTCTGGGCTCTACAGGGAAGGACAAATAATTTTCTTTCTACCCTTCTGAGTTTTGGGACCAGAGCAATCTGCATAACAAACTTTACTTAACAGCCTTTATTTCAACCCCTGGAGGCCTGAACCTTCTTTCTGCTGTCCTGTCATTTCTCCACAAATTTACTCTCTTTGAATTACTCATTTTCCCTTGGGTATCTCCCATATACATGAGGTGTACATGTTAATAAACTTCTGCTTGTCTTTCTCTTGGAAACCTGTCTTTATTACAGTGGTCTCAGCCCAAAACTCAGAAGGGTAGAAAGAAAATTATTTGTCCTCCCCTGTAGAACCCAAGAGGGTAGAGGAAAAGTCTTTTTCCCCTTATACTTTCTGTGCATAAAGAGAGAAAAACTAAGTGTAAGGCGTAGGAACAAAGTGAACGGTGTCTGAAACGTGAGCACAATTTCCTTACAGGTGAAGGAATAACGAATCTCAAAATGTGGTTTAATGACATACAATTCTTTAAACTGGTGACACTTATTACTGTTTTAGGACTGCAATGTTTATATTTAATCATTACAGTGTCTGCAAATGTTCCATGAAATATTTAGTTGAGATGTGATCTTCAAATTGTGTTTGTTGTGGAACTTCTTTCATTTTTGAACTCACACAGTAATATCCTAAAATGTTTTACCTTTTTCATAATTAACAAGTGGCCAACTTGGACTTAAATGACTTTTTCTTACTACATTTGTTGCTCTTTTCTTGTATGTGGTTCAAAAAAGCCTCTTTTTCGGAAACATAGAGTAGACTCTGGAACATATGTTATTTGATTATTAGAGTTAAACAGAAATAGCTACCTAGAAGTAAACTTGGGGTAAATAGTTTCTTTTGTAAGTTTAATGCTTGCCTACAATCACCCAATTCTTAGTGCTTTTTGATTTCAATTTTTAAGTGTTACACATTTTAAACTTTAAAAAGAAGCTGAAACAATACCCAA
This sequence comes from Camelus dromedarius, assembly GCF_036321535.1. NCBI lineage: Eukaryota > Metazoa > Chordata > Mammalia > Artiodactyla > Camelidae > Camelus > Camelus dromedarius. Next base: position 12,159,646 of record NC_087459.1, on the reverse strand, counting down.
AGAAAATTTCAAATTTCAAGTTAAAGAAGTTTCCAAAATAGAAGCACTACTTTTCATAATCATTCTCTGTTCTGCTCTATAGAGTATGAAATGATAGGTTCCCCGTGTGACTGGCCCACAGAAGAACACGTCATTCCTGTGATTTGCTGCAATGGTATTTGCACAACATGCTGCTAGGTGAGAAGCATATAGTTTAATGGATGGCCTGGTACACCGTCATTGCTAATAGCTTCGATTTTGACACCAGAATGAAAGAGAGCCTATAGACCCAGAAATTTGGTGAACTTCCATGCTTCTCTTCATGTTCGTAGTTTTAATTTTTGACCCTTAAACTTTAATTTACACACACTAGAAATATTTATTTTTTCTAAGTTTTTGATTAAATCTGATGGTGAAGTTGAACCAGATAACATTTAAAAGCCATGTCATAAAAGAAAAAAGAAGATTTCATTTTCTATAGTGTGACTAGGAGAATGCTTAGACGTCCATGTCCTGGCAAAATGATGAAAACATAGATCTAACCTGAAATGACCACATATGCACTTGCCATATTCTCACTTTCAATGAAGAAATACATGATTTCCCTTATTTTATAAATGGGATGGATTCATTAATAACTTCTAGAACATGTCGCTTCGAAGTTTTAGGCAAGAAATGTAGTGGATTTCAAGCCCCAAATAGTTATCAGACTCCAAACTTTTAGACACAAAGTTCAATTTTTAAAATTATCACAGAGAACTACATTATAGAATAGATGATGGGGGCTTGGGAAATTATGCGGGCTTGGGGTGACAATGTGCCTTTTGGGAGATTTTGGCTTAGGGAAATGATGAGGGCTTGGGGAGATGATGCAGGCTTGGGGAGATGATTGGTCTTGGGGAGATGATGCTGGCTTGGGGAGATGATGCGGGCTTGGGGAGATGTGGGTTGGAGACATGATGTGGACTTGGGGAGATGATTGGACTGTGGGAGATGACTCGGGCTTGGGGTGAGGAAGTGGTCTTGCAGATATGCTGTGGGCTCAGGGAGATGATGCAGGCTGTGGTAGACGATGTGGGCTTGGGGGATCATGCGGGCTTGGGGAGATGATTTGTGCTTGGGGACATGATGTGGCCTTAGGGTGGTGAGGTCGGCTTGGGGACATGTGGGCCTGGAAACATGATGCGGGCTCGGGGATTCGATGCGGGCTTGGGGAGATGATGTGAGTTTGGGGAGATCATGTTGGCCTGGGGAGATGATGCGGGCCTGTGTAAATGATGCAGGCTTGCAAATATTACGCCGGCTTGGGGACATGATACAGGCTCGGCAGGATGATGGGAGCTTGGGAAGTTATGTGGGCTTGGGGTGACAATGTGCCTTTTGGGAGGTTTTGGCTTGGGGAGATGATTGGGCTCAGGGAGATGATCCTGGCTTGGGGAAATTATTGGCCTTGGGGAGATGATGCGGGGTTGGGGAGATGATGCGGGCTTGGGAAGATGATTGGGCTCGGGGAGTCGATGCGGGTTTCGGGAGATGATTCGGGCTTGGGGAGATGATTGGGCTTGGGGAGATGAGTCGGGCTTGTGGAGATGATGCTGGCTTGGGGAGATGATGTGGCTCTGGGAGATGACAAAGGCGTGCGTAAATGATGCAGGCTCGCAGATACTAAGCCGACTTGGGAACATGATGCGGGCTCGGCTAAATGATCGGGCTTGGGATATGATGCAGGCTTGGGGAATTGATGTGCCTTTTGGGAGATGTGGGCTTGGGGAGATGACGTGGGCTTGGGGAGATGATGCGGACTTGGGGAGATGATTGGACTGTGGGAGATGACTCGGGCTTGGGGTGAGGAAGTGGTCTTGCAGATATGCTGTGGGGTCAGGGAGATGATGCAGGCTTTGGGAGATGACGTTCGCTTGGGAGATCATGCGGGCTTGGGGAGATGATTTGTTCTTGGGGACATGATGCAGGCTTAGTGTGGTGAGGTCGGGTTAGGTACATGTGGGCCTGGAAACATGATGCCGGCTTGGGGAGGTGATGTGGGCTTGGGGAGGTGATGTGGGCTTGGTGAGATGATTGGGCTTCGGGAGATGATGCGGGCTTGGGGATCATCTTAGAAATGCAGTCTAAGGGGGGTGGAGGGTGGGAAGGGATCGACTGGGATTTCAAAATTGTAGAATAGATAAACAAGATTACACTCTATAGCACAGGGAAATATCACAAAATGTTATGATTACTCACAGAGAAAAAAATGTGACAATGTGTGTGTATATGTCCATGAATGACTGAAAAATTGTGCTGAACACTGGAATTTGACACAACATTGTAAAATGTTTATAAATCAATAAAAAATGTAAAAAAAAAAGAAAAGAAATGCAGTCTAAACTTGTATTTAATGTTTTTACTAATTAGATATTCAAGGCTCATAATAATGTTAAAATAATATAATAAATAATTAACATTCAATGCTATATAGCCTCCATCTCTTTTTTCACCTGGGCTGGTGTCTCTGCTTTTGTTGTGTTTTCAAGCCAGTTCTATTCCATGTATATTTGGTAAGTAGTAAGGGATCACTTCTAACTTGGACACGTTAAGGTTATGAGAGAAATTATGTGCTCTGTCTCATGGAATTAAGACCAAAATTTTACATAAATAAACCAACTGGAGAGTAATACAAGATGAATTTGACAATAAAACAGTAACTAATATTTATTGATATATTTATGTCATTCAAAATTGACATGCTTCACAGAGGCTGTATCATAAAATATTCAAAAATTATAATGGACTTTCAATTCCAAACAGTCCTCAGCTTTACTCTCAGATGCACCACGGCCCAAGCTGTATTGCCTTGGCAGGTCACTTATTTTCTCATGTATTAAAAACATAAAATATTAGTTATCTATGCTCTAGGTTATCAATGAGATATAAATTTAATGAAGACTTGTCTAAGCAGCAAGGTAGATGCAATTTATTAATCAGCTAGTCGTTTTGTAAGCACATGCTACGTGTCAGGCGTTATGTTATTTCCTGAGGAAACCCAGGTACAATCGTGCATGATCATTTTGCCGTCAAGGAATTTGGGGATAGAAAGATATAAGTAAATCAAGAATTAAACTGCACAGGGTGTATTCAGGTGCTGCAGGAGCACAAATGAGGTGTGCCAGTGTTCAGATGGCTGGTCAGGGAATACTTAAAGAAGCAATGTTACCGAGTCCAAACTCATTCTGCTGGCCACACAACAGGCCAATAAATTGGGAGACAAGGTGTTGGGGCAAGGAATAGCAAAATTATTCAGAAAGCCAGCAGACTGAGGGGATGGCAGACTACTGTCTTGGAGAGCCATCCTGCTCCAGTCAGAATACAGGCTTCTTTTATCCAAAAAAAATACCGGGAGGGGTGTGGGTGTGGTTCATTGTTGCAAACTTCTTGCTGTAGAAAGTCTTTGTTCTTGCAGCATCCGTGTGGGCCAGGCCATGGTGTCCCTGTAAACCTCCAACAAAACAAAGGTTATTCTCTATCTTGCAACTCACCACCTCTACCTAAGTGCAGAAGAGCTAACATCCTGAAACTTCAGAGCCCCTAAAACAAGACTCTCCTGTCTATTTCAGGCTAAAGGCAACATTGTTTAACAAAAGGTGCAGAGCTGGCAAGATTGAGCCTAGAAAACAGGGCACAGTGGTCAAAACTAAAGGAACGGATCCAATATAGAGTCAGATTTGTTCTCCTTTATTACACTTAGACAAATCGTAAAGATTTGTTAAATGCCTTGGGGTTTTCTTCATGCATTCTCATTCCTTCCTACCATACTGAATCCTCCTAAAATTGTATTTGACCATGCCCCCAAAAGAATAATGTGCTATCCAAGAGTGAATTATTTGTGCAGATGGTCAGCTTCTCATAAAGGTTATCTCTGATAATACGTCTTATGAAAAAGGGTAGAGAATACACACAGATGGCTGAGAAATAAAATGTCTGCTTGTGAAGAATGAAAATACAAGTTTTTATTAAATTATTCAAGATTATCCATGGAATGTTACAGACATCATAAACACTTCACAGACTTCAGCCAACCACATTACATGTGGAGATAAATAACATTTGAAACAAGACAATCAAACAATTGACTATGTAATCACATTATCGAAGTACAATGTGAGAAATACTGTTGTGGTATTACTGAGCGCTGTCGTTACTGCTGCTGCTACTAATGTCACTGTTCCTACAACAGCTATGAGGTAGCCCTCCTATACTGAGCCCCTAGAATGCACTGGAACTGTAATTAGCATTTCTACAAAATCTCCTTTAATACTCAGAGCATTCATGTGAAAGGAGGTGACATGGTTAATTCAGTTTTAGATACTGACACATAAAAGCATGAAATAATTTATACAATATCAAACAATAACCAATAATTTTTAGATTTAAAACCGAGACCAAGACATTTCTGATTATACTTTTATAGCTAGAAAATTACATTATATCAGAAACTTTTTCAGTAAAAAATAAGCGGTGTAGTCACTAATTGATTTGGTTATCATCCTAATACCCTGTGTCATTCTATTTTAGTAAACTTTCTTGAAATTTACTCAGGCCAATATGCTTGAAAATAAAGAATAACAGCGATTTACCTGTGTCCCAGGATCTAGGTGTCTGGGTGGGATCTCAAGCCAATATAGGAAGTCTGTCAGGCCTAAATGTTATTTCCAGCTCTTCACACGGTCGACATTACAAGAATAGTCACTGCAACAGATAATATAATTTCATATATAAAAACATCCAGAAGCTGTGATTTGTCCTGAGATGCAGGGCAGCTCACTCATCCCTAGTTAACCACTCCTGTGAGAAGCGGCCGGTATCCACAGGGCTCTGCAACGAAGACACTGCATGTGAATGTTAACCTCATGTATCCTTGGGAGCCAGTGGACCAGATTGTCTAAACTGTCTTGATGGTCAAGTTGGTAGTAAAACCATTTGTGGTGGTGTGTGATGGGGGTACGTGAAGGTGATAGATAAACTGGGAGTGCATTTGGGGGGCTTTTTCTAGGGAGCATAAATCCAAGTGGTTCTGTTCAAATTCTCCAAATGGGTCAGGAGTATTCCTATTCCATGCAGGTATGGAGAACTGCAAATGAGCCTAACAAGCCTGTTGGTGGAAGTTTCTGGGTGGCTGTGCAATCACACACATATGCATATTATATATGCTCATATACCTGTACATACATATAAATATATATATTTACATATGAATATATTTAAATATGTGTAGTTGTTCTATATGTAAATGGTGATCATCGGATACACTATCTTCTCTATTTACTTGAAATACATTAATAGACAACTTAGCTCATGTTTTCCTGTGATCTTTTCATTTTTTTCTGTTCCTCTGGTACCTCTCTCGACTATTTTTCCCTCCACCTTTCACACTAGAAGATGTCCTCACATGCCCCAGAGTCCTCCCCTGCCCATTCATATTTGTGTGCTTGGTAGGAATCAGCTGAAAATGAATGCTGTGTGCCTGGGGGATGGCTTGGATCTCTCAGAGCTCCTTCCTGAATTAAATGCGGGGGGAATGAATATGGATCTGGAAGTCTTTGCCTTGGACAGCTTCCATAAACTCACGCGTGTCCTGCAGTCTCCTGTCCAGCAACACTGAACATGGCTGCCAGGATCCTGGAAGCTGAACAAGGAAAGGAGAAGCGGGGGTTCAGCTTACAATTTACAAATAAGGCTCTTGTTTTCAGCAGGACAGTCTATCCCCCTACCTCACCTTTGCTCTCAGCATGATGTTTATCAGATTTAACCATTTGTTGTAATTCTAAAACTGTGACCCATTTTAATCCTGAATGTCCCAGTTTAAACCTTCAAATGGCTGTACCATGTTTAACCAAAGATATTTAATGTCTCCAGTTTTGAAGAAAAAAATTTTAAAGATGCTATAAACATATAGTTACACATGTTTTAGAGGATCTATTTTTCCCCTGGGTAAAAACCTAGGGGCAGAATTGCTAGTTTACAGAAAAGGAGTGTGGTTAAATTAATTTTTTCCAAAACGTTTGTACCATTATGGCATCTCATCATCAATCTAAGAGCTCAAGTTTTCCATGTCATTCCCAATACTTGATATTTTTTGTCAGCTGTTATAATGGGCCTAGCTGTTATTGTTACTTAGCTTAACATAAAAGTCAATATGTTACTGGGGTTCTACTTTTGTTTTTCTAAAGAAAACTGTTGGCCACTGGGTCACCTACCAGGGCCAGGTAAGTCTCGATGACAGAGAAGTGCACCACATGCATGGATGGAGCAGAGACGAGTTATTTCCTGGCTCTACAAGGTGAGTCCAAAGCACCGATACCACTTGGCTGAATTTCTGTCTTAATTTCACTTTTTAACGCTAATTTACTGTTTCTGTGTTTTTGCTACATTTACAGCTGTAAGTTGGTGCTCATTAATGGCAACAGTGGTTTGAAGTTTGTTTTCTCTTTGTTCTTAAAACTATTTTTATGTAGATATAATTCACATTATATAAAATTCAATATGTTAACCATTTAAAAATGTACAATTGGGGCATCAACACAATGGTGGAACTGGGTTTTCCTGATCCTCTCCCCTTCCATGGATGTATTAAATAAACAGCCACACAAGAGTCAATTCCCTGTGAGAGAAATCTAAAAACGGTGCATTCTCCTACACACTGGACGGCTGGGCAAATATCTGAACGTTAGGAAAAGCTGAGATACACCTGTGCCATAAACCCAGGGCCCAGCACTGAGCCTTACACTCAGGATGCAACCCCAACTCTCACCTTCTCTCTAAGGAGCACAGGGTCAGAACAAATCATCTATGGTGCCAGCACTCAGAGTTGCCTTCTGAGGGACTGGCCCCTAAATCACTTAGCCCAGGGAGCTCGGGGGGCTCAGCATTCATGAGTACCCCAGGGAACCACAGATACGAAAGCAGGGGTTTTAAATAGGTGTGTAAGCACTTCCAAGGGCCATTTCTCCTAGCTCAGCACCAAGCAAGTGGGCAAAACACTCAGCACCAAGCAAGGAGGCATATGAAGATGTAAATACTACAGAGCTATATTTTATTTTTTACATCTTCATATGTAAAAATAAAATAAAAAACAAAACAAGCGGGGGAGGGAGTAAAACAGCAGATCTTTTAGAACTTATATGACCCTAAATGACCATCAGTTTAAAACAATTAGATATCGTTACAGAGCAACATATATGAACCACACAGTAACCAAAAATGTTTAAAAAACTATATTAAGATATGGAAAAACAAGCAAGAGAAACACAAGTATAACAATAAAGAAAATCAATTAACCGTAAGGCAAGAATCTGAAAGAAGAAAAGGACAGAGAAGAACTACAAAAGCAGTCGGCAAAGTAGCAGGATACAACATTAACGTATACAAATCAGCTGCATTTCTTTACACTAACAGTGAATTAGCAGGAAAAGAAAGTAAAGAAACAATCACTTTTAAAATCATGTCCAAAACAATAAAATACTGACCAAGGAGTAAATCTGACCAAGGAGGTGAAAAACTTACACATGGAGAACTATAAAACATTGATTAAGGAAAATAAAGATGACTTAAGGAAATGGAAAGATATCCCATGCTCTTGGACTAGAAGAATCAGTATTGTTAAAATGGCCATACTGCCCAAAGCAATCTACAGATTTAATGCAATCCCTGTCAAGTTATCCATGACATTTTTCACAGAACTAGAACAAATAATCCTAAAATTTATATGGAATCATAAAGGACCTAGAATTGCCAAAGCAATACTGGAGAAAAAGAACGAAGCTGAAGGAATAACCCTCCCAGACTTCAGACAATACTACAGAGCTATATAGTAATCAAAACTGTGTGGCACTGGCATAAAAACAGACATAAGGACCAATGGAACACAACAGAGCCCAGAAATAAACACACAGATCTACAGTAAATTAATCTCCGACAAAGAAGGCAAGACTATAAAATGGAGAAAAGACAGTCTCTTCAGCAAGTCGTGTTGGAAAAACTGGACAACAGCATGTAAATCAATGAAGTTAGAACACTCCCTCACACTACACACAAAAATAAACTCAAAATGGCTTAAAGAATTAAATGTAAGACAATACACAGTAAACCTCCTAAAAGAAAACATAGGCAAAACATTCTCTGACGTGAATCTTAGCAATGTTCTCCTAGGGCAGTCTACGAAGGCAATAGAAATAAAAGCAAAAATTAACAAATAGAACCTATAATTAGACTTAATAGCTTTTGCACAGCAAAGGAAACCATAAGTAAAGAAAATCGACAACCTGCAGAATGGAGAAAATACTTGCAAATGATGTGACAATAAAGGTTTAATCCCCAGAATATATAAACAGCTTATATAACTTAATAAGAACAACAACAAAACCAATCCAAAAATGGGCAGAAGACCTAAGCAAGCAATTCTCCAATGAGGACATACAAATGGCCAATAGGTATATGAAAAAATGCTCAATATCACTAATTATCAGAGAAATTCAAATCAAAACTACAGTGAGGTATAACCTCACACCAGTCAGAATGGGCATTATTCAAAAGCCCATGAACAATAAATGCTGGAGAGGGTATGAAGAAAAGGGAACCCTCACACACTGCTGGTAGGAATGTAGTTTGGTGCAGCCATTATGGAAAACAGTATGGAGAGTCCTCAAAAAATTAAAAATAGACTTACCATATGATCCAGCAATCCCACTCTTGGGCATATATTTGAAGGGAATTCTAATTAGAAAAGATACATGTATCCCACTGTTCATAGCAGCACTATATACAATAGCCAAGACATGGAAGCAATCTAAATGTCCATCAACAGACAACTGGATAAAGAAGTTGTAGTATATTTATACAATGGAATACTACTCCGCCATAAAAAAGAACAAAATAATGCGATTTGCAACAACATATATGGACATGGAGATCATCATTCTAAGTGAAGTAAACTAGAAAAAGAAAAATACCATGATATCTCTCATATGTGGAATCTTAAACAAAAAAAAAGAGGACACTAATAAATTCACCTACAAATCAGAAACAGACTCGCAGACCTGGTATACAGTCTTACCGTTACTGGGAGAAAGGGAGTGGGAAGGGATAAATTTAGGAGTTTTACATTTGCAAATGTTAACAACTATATATAAAAATAGATTAAAAAACCAAAATTATTTGTATAGCACAGGGAACTATATTCAGTATCTTCTAATAACCTTCAATGAAAAAGAATATGTAAATGAACATATGTATGTCTATCCATGGCTGGGACGTTGTGCTGTACACCAGAAACTGACACATTGTAACTGATTATACTTCAATAAACAGTTTTTTAAAAAGAACTCAGACACAAAACAGAAAAAAAAATACCTGGGAAAACACTTCAGTGGGGGGAAAAAAAGAAATACAACAACAAACTTAAAACAAATAAATGGCATAAGTACATACCTATAATAATTATTTTTAAATTTGTTTAAATTTATTCTTATTAAAGTCTAGTTAATTTATAATGTGTTAGTTTCAGGTATACAGCAAAGTGATTCAGATGTGTTTACGTATATATAGGTATATATACATTTGCTTTTTCACATTCTTTTCTGTTATAGGTTATTACAGAATATTGAATATAGTTCTCTGTGCCATATACTAGAACCTTGTTTTTTATTGATTTAATATATAGTAGTGTGTATATGTTAATCCCAAACTCCTAATTTATCCTTCCCCCACCCTTGCTTTCCCCTTTGGTAACCGTAAGTTTGTTTTCTATGTCTATGAGTCTATTTATATTTTGTTAATAAGTTCATTAGCATTTTTCAAGATTCTACATTTAAGTGATATCATATGATATTTACCTTTCTCTGACTTAGTTCACTTAATATGATAATCTATACGTCCATCCATGTTGCTGCAAATGGCATTATTTCATTCTTCTTTATGGCTGAGTAATATTCCATGGTATAAATAGACCACATCTTCTTTATCCATTCATTTGTCAATGAACATTTCGTTTACTTCCATGTCTTGGCTATTGTAAATAGTGCTGCAATGACCATGGGGTGCACGTTATTTTTTCAAATAAGAGTTTTCTCTGGATACATGCCCAGGAGTGGGATTGCAGGCTCATATGATAACTCTAGCTTTATTTTTTTTAATTCTCCATACTGTTCTTCATAGTGGCTGCACGAATTTACATAGAACCAACAGTGAAGGAGGGTTCCATTTTCCTCATACCCTCTCTAGCATTTATTTATAGATTTTTGAATGATGGCCATTCTGACCGGTGTGAGGTGATACCTCATTGTAGTTTCAACTGGCATTTCTGTAAAAATTAGCATCACTGAGTATCTCTTCATGTACCTGTTAGCCATCTAAATGCCTTCTTTGGAGGAAGGTCTATTTAGGTCTTCTGCCCATTTTTTTGATTGGGTTGTTTGGGGTTTTTTGGTATTAAGCTGCATGAGCTGGTTGTATATTTTTCAAGATTAAGCTCTTATCAGTTGCATCATTTGCAAATATTTTTCTCCCAACCTGTGTTGTCTTTCTATTTTTTTTTTTCCTTCTGTAGATGTTTATTCTACTTCAAGGAACAAAGTTCTGAAGTCCATGTTTTAATGTACAGTGATATAATACTCTGCAATATAAAATACAATTTACAGAAATTTGTCAGGTAAACCTAAAGAAACACACATGATTTTTACATTTGTCATATTTAAATTAGAAAAGTTTGTTTTATATGTTAAAAAAACCTTCACATCACGTCACATGTTGGGACCTGACACCACTTTAATGCAATTTAACCTACTGACTCTGGTCTATAACCAATCATCCCAAATGGGTAAGTTCTCTCTGTTCTCATACCGTAAAACATTTGTGTCAGAAAGTGAAAATCTGTAGTGATATACAATGGAATAGACTCTGAGGAACAAATGAAATTCTCTAATTTTACATTTGCAAAAGTAAGTTTATAAAAATATAAAAAAAAAATTACCAAAGTGTGTTTGTACAGTCAAATAAATTAGGTTTTCTCTACTTCACACTTAAGTACTCGGAAAATACAGTGTACTGTATTTCACAGCGAAAAGCTTTCTAGTTTGTAGTTCTTGAGCCAATATCACTATTTTCCATTTCGTCCTTTATACAAGTATTGTTCAATTTTGATGGCAAGTTTATAACCTGATAACAGTTTGGAGCTAGTGCACTTTACCTGGGATACAGAAAGAAATGCTCAGATGGTAAAGTTCAACAAACAATACTTTCCTGATTATTCAGATCAAAGAAACCCACCTCCCCCTTTAAAGTACACTTAATTGGTTTATTTTCTCTTTAGGGTGGTAAAATTTAAACCTTTTTAAAATAAACTGTTTTTAAAATTTAACAACTTCTACTCAGATGTTGCTTTTAATCATGTTTTTGAAAAAATGTGTAAGATGATATACAAGATCTTGTGTTAGCTCACAGGGAAAAAGAATATGAAAATGAATATATGTATGTTCATGTATGACTGAAAAATTGTGCTCCACACCAGAAATTGACACAGCATTGTAAACCAACTATAACTCAATTTAAAAAAAACTGAGCTTTTGCTCGGAAACGTGTTTTGTTCCCTGGCTGAATTTGTAATTCAAATTTCTTTATGACAAGAGAAAGAATTACCTGTAAGTTCTGCGTTTCTCAACCTCCCAGATATGAGCTAACACCCAACATGGCTCTCTCACAGCCAGGCGCACACACGCAGCGACGCCCGCCGCCAGGAGACTGACAAAGCCTCCGGAAACAGAAACACGGGCAAGACGTCAGGAAAGGTATGGCTCTGGGAGTTCCCTTAAAGCTCAAGTCCTAAAAGCTCAACTTCCCTTAAAATTTACAAGTCAAGAACAGGAAAATGAATATATGTATATTCATGTATGGCTGAGGAATTCTGCTGTACACCAGAAATTGACACTCATTGTAAACTGACTATAACTCAATTAAAAAAAAATGTAAACAATTTACGAGTCAAGTTACTAGAAAAGATAACTTTAGAATCTGAGAAAGCAATATGCTTTTGTAGATAACTCATTTCAGTAATTTTTAATGGAAATGTTGAGTTCTTGGTGTGTTTTTTTTAAAGCATCAGAATTGGAAAGGTGTGAAATTTTGTGAGAAGCCATTATACACAAAATGAGTCATTTCTGGAGTCCAGAACATTCTATTCAGCCTGAGTTCAGAGCTCTTTCAAAAACCCCCTGTTGAACCCGCTTGTGAGCCCGGATCTCGAGCCCACGGCCCTAGGTCTGGGCGTCCAGGCCTCAGCCTTGAGGTCCCGGGGGACGCTGCTGGCTCCAGCGGTGGTCCCTTTGCCGCCGCGCTCCCGCTCACAGGCCTGGTCGCGGTCGCGGTCGCGGTCCATGCTGCGGGACCTCTCCCGGTCGCGCCTGCGGTCGTGGTCTCGGTTGCAGCTCCGCTCGCGACCCGAGTCCCACTCGCGGCCGGCATCCTTGTCCCAGTGTCGGTCCCAATCGCGGCCGCGGTCTCGGTTCTAGCTCCGCTCGCGACCCGAGTCCCACTCGCGGCCGGCATCCTTGTCCCGGTGTCGGTCCCAATCGCGGCCGCGGTCTCGGTTCTAGCTCCGCTCGCGACCCGAGTCCCACTCGCGGCCGGCATCCTTGTCGCGGTGTCGGTCCCACTCGCGGCCGCGGTCCCAGTCCCGCTCCTGCTCCAGGTTCCGCCCGCTCCCGCCCCCAGCATTCCCGAGCTCGCGCTCCTGCCTGCGGTCCCCGAGGGCTGGGCCCCGACGACTGTCCGGCGGCGGTGCCTCAGGCTCCTCCAAGGGCTTCTCCTTGGGCCCGGCCTCGAGCCGCTCCCTTGGCCGCCCTTCGAATGCCTGGTTCCGGTACTCGTGGGCCTTGCCCTCGCGAAAGTCGCGGGAGCCCACTGCCCCTCGGCCTCCAGAGAGGAGGGCGGGGGGGCGGCCCGGCCTCGTCCCACCTGTTTTTCCTGCGCTGGCGGGGGTGGGGCGGAGGGGGCGGGGGTGCTTGGCTGGGTGGCTCCGGCAGCCAGCAGGCTTCGGCTTCTCGCGGGGCGGGGACGGGGGGGGGGGGTTGGCCCTGGATGTGGAAATGACGGGGCGCCGGCTCACTCTTCTCAGGAAAAGGGGTGGACCCCGAAACTGCAGGGGGTGCCGGTGCCCTCTGTTTTGCAAATCTGAGCAGTGAATTGACTCTGCTTTTCAAACTGAGGAGGCTGCATTCCCCTGGGTACCGGCATGAAATTTGGTGCTTGGCCTCTAGACCCTTCAAACCAGTTGGGGTGGGGACCCTGGGCAGTTTCAAACTGGCTCGAATGTGGCCCTCTTGGGCCCACAAAGTGGAGGGGGATGGTCCTCCCTGGCCTCGGAACTGAGAGGGAGGAGGGCCTCCCCCGGGGTCTTTTAAACTGAGACAGCAGAGGCCTTCTTTGGAGTCCAAACTGGAAAGAGGCCATAGCCCTGTTTCCCACCACCTGGGCTTGTTTCAGGCCTTCAAACTGAGCAGGAGGGCCTGCGGCCTCGGCCTCGCTATACGGGGGTCTTGGAATTCCCTTTCCTCGCTCTGGGTGGGTGTTTGTGTTCTTCCAGTGTTGGTGGTGCTGCTCCTCTGGGCACGCAAGATGAGAGAGGGAGGGGCCCCTGGTGTCAGCTTAGGGAGGCGGCCCGTGTGACCCAGAGAACAAGGAAGGGATGGGCCCCTTTTGTGGCCTGAAGGTGGCCAGCGGTGCCCTCCTCTTGGCCCGTCCTTACTGGAAATTATATTCTCTTCCCGGAAACGGAGGGGCTGGCCCTCGTGGTCCTGGGAAGCCGGAGCCGCAGAGGCCTGCCATCCTGAAAGGGCGCGTGGTGCGGGTCCCGTTGGCCCTGGAACTGGGCCGGAGGCGGCCCTCCTGTCTGGGCGGGTGGGGGGGAACGCGCCGGCCTGCTCGCCAGGCCTGGGTTGTGGCTCTCTGTCTCCCTCAGTGTCAGCTGCTGGGAGGTCACTTTTTGCAGCAAGCAGCGTTTCTTGGATCCTTGTACTGAGAGGAGCCAAGGGGCCTTTCCTGATCCCTTCCCGGCGGGGGTGGGGGGGCGGGGGAGGCTGGAGGGAGGCGCTCCGGGGAGTGCGCGGCAGCACCTCGCAGGCCGGCGGCAGGCGTCACGCTCTGGGCGGGCTGCTGGCCCGGGCTGTCTGAGCGCTCCCGCGTGGGCGGCTGGGCCTCCCCGCCAGGAGCCCACCGGGGACGGGCTGACTCTGGCTCCTCCTGGGCCAGCCCGGCCCCTCTGGGCCCTTCTCCGGCTGGCGGGGTGGCGGGGGGCTCTGGGGCGGCTTCGCTCTTGCTCTCGCTGCTCTCCGGGGCCAACCAACCGTCAGGCCTGCCGAGGGCCCTGACTGCTGCGCCCGGGCGTTGTCGGGCCGGCCCCTGGCTGGTGGAGGGGGCGCGGCCGGCCGGCCCACAGGCTGCTGCTCCTGCGGAAACAGCTGGGCCCAGGGCAGCGACGCCTTTGGGGGTGACGACATGAGGGCCTCCGACAGGGAGAAGTGGCCCTCTGCTAACTGAGAGCTGCCCCCTGCTCCTGCACTTGTCTCTTCTGCTCCTCGACTTGCTTGTTGAGTTCCCCTGTCATCTTCTCCTTCTCAGCCACGGAGGGGGCAGAAATGCTGGTGGTGAAGCCAGTGGGCTTCCCCGTGCCCGAGCCGTGCTTGTCCGCACACATTCTGTTGGGCACACCGTGGATGGTCACTTCAGCTTCTGCTAAAATCGTCTGGTCCTCTGGGTCATAGGCCACCTCCTCCCGCTCTGCCAACTCAGAGGCCTTTTCCGCGTCCTGCCTTTGCCCCCAGTCACCCAGCTGAGTGTGGAAGGCTCTCACGGGACCGTACCCTCCCTCGGGGTCATATGGTCTGTCATCTTCCTCTTCCTCTAGACCTTGTCTTTTGAGAACTGACCAAACTGCTGGACGATGGGTGGCAGCTCACTGTTGGCCTTGGCCCTGGAGTCTTGGTGGGAGGCCGGGGCGGACTCTGCATCCTCCTTGCTGGGGGTGGGGGTGGGGGTGGCCTGACAGCTTCTTCCCAGAGAGTCTGCAGGATATGTTCCAAGGGCGACGCTGTTTTTGAAGTAGAGGACGTGACAGAGGAAGTGACTGAGGTGACTCTTGCTGAGGCAGGTGATGCTGTCATGGAGTTTGTGGCTCCTGGTTTGAAGGACAACAGTGGTTTTAACACCGAAGACCTAATACTTCTGGAAGAGCGAGGAGACCCCGAGGGTGTGCTGACAGCCGTGTCCCCAGAGCACAGCTGATACTTGGGGAGTTTCTTTTCAGGCAACAGGGCCTTGGGCACCTTGGGATAAATGGGAGTGTCTGTTTCTTCTTCAGTCTGAGGTCTCCTGTCCGATTCTCCAGTATCTGAAGGACATTTGATTTTGTTGACAGATTACTAACCCAAGGATTTTGATTGGACATGGTGACTCAAGACCTGGTCCCTCAAAGGGCAAGAGTTTGGATGGAATGGAGTCAAAGGGTGCTTAGCAGGATTGGGTAGAGGTCCTTGACATGCCTGCTATTGTTAGCGACCACGTCAGCCGAAGTGGCCACGGCTGCTAAGACAGGAGGAGAGGGACAGAGGCCACCTCCTCCTCCGTCGCGGGGTGAAACCAGATCAGGCCCAGCTCCTTAGACACAGAAGATCTGAGTTTGCCAACATAATTCCAAATGGCCCTTGGGGCGATTTTCATTTTGTTCATGGTTTCCTTTACTGTGCAAAAGCCTTTCAGTTTATTAGGTTCCATGTATTTATTTTTATTTTCATTACTCTAGGAGATGGACCCAAAAGGAGGGAGACTGAAAGACCTAGTAGTAAAACTAGAAAGGTTAAAAGACCTAGTATGGAGGTTAAAAGACAAAAGTAGTAAAATCACCTCTATCCACAATAAGCAGTTAAGGAATACACAAAACAATTAGCTGTAAAATATATTTAAAATAGTAATTGTGAGGAGAGGAGAGTACAAATGCAAGGTATTTAAAATTATTTAAATTATAAGATGGACCTAACTGCCATGTGTAGGGCATTCCATCCAAAAGCAGCAGATTACACATTCTTTTCAAATGCACGTGGCACATTCTCCAAAATAGATCACATGCTTGACCCCCAAATCAAGCCTTGGTGAATTTTAGAAAACTGAAATCAAATCAAGCATCTACTCTGACCACAATGCTATGAGGCTAGAAATCAATTGCAAGGGGAAAAAAATGTGAAAAGCACAAACACGTGGGGTTTAATAATACACTACTAAACAACCAATGGATTACTGCATAAATCAAAGAGGAAATTTTAAAAAATACTTGAGACAAATGAGAGCAAAAAAACAAGGATCCAAAAACCTATGGAATGCAGCAAATCAGTCCTAAGTGGGAAGTTTATGGCAATGCAAGCTTACCTCAGGAATCAATAATCACTTTAAATGTCAATTAACTAAATGCTACAATCAAAAGATATAGGGTGGCTGACTGGATAAGAAAATGAGATCTATCTATATGCTTCTTATAAGAGACTCACTTCTTCGTAGTCAAGGGGCGGCAGAGAGCCCCATCCATGAGCTTCCCCTGTGGGACCATCAGCGCTTTGCGCAAGCTCCCATTTCTGAGGCCCAGGTGTCTGTGCTGGAGCCTTGGGGGTCCCAAGCACACCCCGGGCCCGGCTGTCGCACCGACTCACTGAGGGCCAGAGGTTGGGTGCCGGGCGGCAGGGCCAGAGCAAGGCAGCAGCAGCCCCGGGTACCCTGCGCACTGGCTTGTTTTCCGGGCACCGCCGACAGTTGTTGGATGCGATTTTAAAAGCTATTGTTTCTTTCCCTTCCTTTCCTTTCCTGATACTTCATCATTAGTGTAGAGACATGTAACTGATTTCTGCATGTTAATCACGTATCCTGACGGATGCCCACTCCATTCCCGGGACCGGCAGGGGGTGAGGCTCAAACTAACTGAGCCTGAGGAGGTCGCCAGGCTCTGGGGCGTCCAGAAGAACCGGCCCGCCGCGAATTACGGCAAACTGGGCCGCTCGCTCCGACACTGCTACGAGGAAGGCGTCCTGCAGAAGGGGGCTGGCCAGCGTTATGTGTACAGCTCTGTGCGTGAGCCTGGAGGCCCTCTTCTCTCTGGCCTTTCCGGACAATCAGCATCCAGCTCTCAAGGCAGAGCTTGACTGGTTGGTCAGTGAGGGGGACACAGTCCCTTTGTCCCACTTGGACTAGAGCCCCGCCTACCTCCCAGAGCTGGCTGGCCCTGCCCCGCCCTTGGGGTTGCTACTCTTGCTAGCACCTGGCAGTTGCTCCCCTGCCACTGGTGAGTGCTGCCCTGTGTACACAGAGGTGAATTTGGTGTTGGGGAAACGCCCACTCTGAAACCCACAGATGTCTTTGGAGCAGGTCCCCTCTAGCCCATTGGTCACGCCGGCCCAGACTCTGAGCTTCTCCCCAGGGTGGAGGGGATGGCAAAGTGGAGACACTGTGAATACAGAGGTGGAGTCTTGGAAACTCCTCCGGGGTCCACCTCTGGCCTCTCCCTAAGTCCTGCTTAGAGGCCGAAGCCCCACTCCCCCTCCCTGTCACAGAGAACAAGAGTTTGCTCTGTTCTGGGGGTCAGAGAAGGAGCCTCCCCACTTCATCCAGCATCATTCATGATTCAAAGTTATTACTCAGAATCAGTAAGAACAGACCCGTGGGCTGGTACTTTGCCAGACACAGACAGTGGGCAGGGCCCTTCAATCCTGACTGTTGCGCTGCTTATTTTAAGGGTAAAGCTGTTCGATATAAAACAGCCCGAGACGTCAGGTTCTTCTTTGGCAAAATGAAGTCCTGAACTACATCGTCCAGAAGGTTTTTTTTTTTAATCTTAGCTTTTTTTTCTGGTTTAAGAACCAAATCGTATTTCCTATGATGTGTACAGTCATGTAGAAAAAAATAAACAAACAACAAAAAACAGCTTCAACGCAGAACAGATAACTAGCACGCACCTACTACCACATTTTCCAGAAAATTTTATTGTTTTCCAAGGTTTGTGGGGCACTGTTAACAGCAAATACCATCATTTTCTACAGGAGGTGTCCACGGAAACCAAGCAGTAAATACCAGTGTGTCATGAATCCAGGGAAAACACACAGTCATGGGAGGGGAGCAAATGGACCAATGGAGCCCCCTCACGCGCCTCTGACCAGGCTGCCCCAGGCTGGGAGAAGCTGCAAGCCCCCCAGGGGAGGCGAAGCCCCCTCCCCTCCGCCTAACTGTGCTCCTTTCACAAAGCTCTCCCAAGTGCCGACGGGTAAACGTGGAGACAGACCCATAGCTCTGCAGACAGCAGTGTGGGCCATCAGGACCAAACCCTTTCTCTCTCTCACATGCCGTGTAGCCAAGTCATTCCTTGGACAACAAAAGCACATTCTGGAACTCATTTGCCATGCATGTCACCTGCCTCTTTATTTACTTGATGGAGGTACTGGGGGTTGAACCCAGGGATCATGCCCAGGACCTTGAGCCCGCTGAGCACACGCTTTACCGCTGAGCTCCCCACCCTGACTCTTCTGCTAAGAAATATATTCTCATCCCTCATCAGATACACCAGTCGGAGGGGCTCCAGGAAGTGACAGTAGGATGGAATCAGGCATAAAGAAGATGCTTAATTAATGGAAGTTTTTATCATCTAATGAAAATTCTATCCTTTTTTTTATTTAACGAAAATTCTATCCATTTTCTAGACTTTCTAGTTTTTCACTCACCTTTGTTGTTGAACTCATAGAAATGGAATTTTACTGTGATCTTGTTTGCTTTTTCTGTCTTTTCCTCAGTGATCGCTATATAGAAACATGCATATATGTGTGTGCATATGCCCCCACACACATGTGAATACACATATATACCTGTGTGTATTTAGGGTATAAATATTTACCGTATAGGTAGGATAGTTAAAATTCTGCTTATACCACTTTCCTTTTTATGAAATGAAATAAAAGTACACATGTATTTACTTTAAGGATGTTTGGTATCAATCTACATAATTAACCTCTTGGAATACCATAAAAACACTTTTTAAAATGTAAACTCCAGAAACTCAATTACGTAAAGATGGGATAAACTTTTTTTAACTTTACTTAGCAATTTTGAAACCATCGATCTTTGAATTTTTCCAGGGTCACCACTTTTATTTCCAGTGACTAAAGATTTATGGGATCTGTGGGATGATCCCTTCTTCACAACCTGATTACAGAATGAGGCCAAAGGCAAAAAATAAAAAAATAATAATAATAATAATAAAAAAAAAACCCAGAGAAGACTGTCATTTCTCAGGAAACTAAACAGAAATCTTCAGATTCAAGGAAACATTTCAGATTGCTGGGTGGTTGGGTCAGTCTGGTAAGTCCTGCAAAGTTGATGACTTCATATTTTGCAGCATGAAAAGGGAAAGAAATCCTGGGCTCCTCACCCATGTGGCTGCACCCACCGCCCTGGGCACCACTCCTGAGGCCGGGCGACTGAGGTCCCCCGTTTGTTGTCTTCTCCTCATCTCACTTTTAAAATGTTCCCCTTGCTCTGTATTTCTTTCCTCATCCTGGTAAAATGACCCCCTCCAGGGGCTCCAATGACCAGGATTCCTACCCAAGCCCTTAGGAGGTTCCTGGGCTCCCAGAAGACTCTGCCCTTCTCAGCAGTTTCAAATGTATCATTCACTGTGGTTCTGCATTTCTTTTTAAAAATTGTTTTAGTTTTAACTTTATTTTTTGTTAGTTTGCATGCTTTTTTAAAAGTTTTTTATAGATTTATTCTGTTTTTATTTTATTTATTTTTTGAAGGGGGAGGTCACTAGTTTATTTATTTACTTATTTATTTAATGGAGGTATTGGGGACTGAGCCCTGGACCTCATGCATGCTAGGCACACAGTCTACCAGTGAGCTATACCCTCCCCACCCATTTCCTCTTTTGCTCCAATGTTTTCTCTTAGATTTCTCACCCTGTGACAGAAGGGGCAGAATAGCTTTTTTCCCCCTTAATTTCTTTGGTTTTCTTTTTTTATTGAAATATAGTTGATTTACAGGGATATATTAATTTCCAGCATACAGCATAGTGATTCATTTATACATATACATGTATTCCTTTTCATATTCTTTTTCATTATGGGTTATTACAGATATTGAATGTAGTTCCCTTTGCTATACAGTATAAACTTGTTTACCTATTTTACTTACAGTAGTGTGTATCTGCAAATCCCAAACTCCCAATTTATCCCTCCACTCACCCCGACTTCCATGCATATATTCAGAGATTTTTATCTACCTACTTATTCCAGTAAGCCTCAGTTTCCTCTCTGAAAATGTCAAGAATCAATCATGCATTTCACTTCTTAATTGTATTCATCTTAAAGAAGAAAATCATATAAATTAGGTAAGGACCAGATCCTGTGCTAGTGTGAAAAACCTCCTATTCATATGACTTTGGAAATTTAATAGAACCAAATAGAATAGTTTCAGATAGTTCAGAAACTTATCTGAAAAGCTGTGGTAATCACCCCACATATAGGCAAAACTGATGTCTGACAAGTAGGTACTTAGAGCAATTTATGTTCCCTGGTTTCAATGACAGCTGTTGATATTTTCATTTATTTAGAATTTTAAATATAAAGAAATATGAGAATTTAAAATATAAAGAAATTACCCATGAAATGTCTTTGTAATACTGTATTAGCATAAGACGCGAGCTTAGAACATAAGCTCTTGGAAGGCAGGGGCTGCATTTCTATTCTTTTTTCCTTTTTTTTTTTTTTCAGTCTCCAAGTCCCTGGCCTCTGGTATGTGACACTAAGGCAGGAACACTGACCCATTCATTCCATTGGGTTGACATGAGAACTGAAGTCCTTCAAACTACACGAGAAAGTGAGAGTTGAAGGCAATGTGCAACCTCTCCCTGCCCCCACCCTCTGCAAACTGTAGGGATATCATGACATGGACAACTTTCCAGTCCGCCTGTGGGCCTTTGGGCACCTGAGTAATTGTGGGCTACTCAGGGCTTAAGTCATCTGTGGACCTAACCCGGGAGAGACTGCACATTTCACCAGATAGCGAATATGGTCACCTCTTTAAGAGCAGCAATCCAGCAATAATATTCCTGTCATAGGCCAAGAATGCATTTTATATCTCCAAGTTATGACTAACGGGTTCCAAGCACATGTGGTGGAACGTTTCACTGGATACACTTAAAACCTGCCTAATGACTCCTCTAAAACAATGGGTCCTGCGCTCAGTGATTTAAAAGTTGATTGATGCCGCCTCCATGTTGCCAGAAGTATTTGCTCCACCACTTCACTTGGCACAATTCCACGTATCCTCCAGATTCCAGCTGAATAGGATCTTCTCAGACTGTCTGTGAGTCCCACAGGCAAAAAGGCGCAAGCTTTTCCAGCATGTCTGCACCACACCCATTACAATTTTCAGTTATATCTTTTGCATGCCTACACCCTTACTATTCAGTGCTTTATGGAGGCCAGGGCTCCATCTAATAATCTTTTTATTCCCACTATTTCCCATGGCATTTAGTTCATGCATAGTAAGGACTAAATGACTGTTGAGTGATGGATGGCTGAATGGGTGGGCGGGTGGATGGATGATGGGTGGATGGGTAAGTGGGTGGACGGATGGGTGGGTGGATGGATGGATGGATGGGTAGGTGGGTGGGTGGATAACTGGGTGAGTGAGTTTACAGATACATATATGCTAACATACATATTTCTATACAAATATATGCAGAGTAAGTAACCAAATAGTCATGATTCTACATGTGGTCTTGCAATAATCCTATATAACTAATATTTATACTCTTGAAAGTTTTTTCCTCTTCTTTCTCTGATTCTGGCTATTCACATTACTACAAGCATGACTGACTTTCTCAAAAATAACTGCGAGTGGCTTTTAAAAAATGAGGACACTGGACTTTGAATTCTTCAGAGTAATAAATTAGACACTATTTTTTTTAGAAATTCATTATGATGTGAATCATCCTTCATTTTCTCACATGCTAACCATTACCACAGTGAGCACTCTGATCTGCCGTAGACACTTGGCACACTAGCTTAATACTGGTTATGCAACTCGCTGTGTTTGAATTCTGTGGTTAAGGAATCTCACTATTTCATTTTGAAATCTGTCTCCAAGTTAGGAGACATACTTATATATCTCAGCCTCAGGAGTGGTCACTGGACTGAATAAAGGACTGTAAAGCAGTATTCGCATATTCTCCAGTAAATCTCCAGCCTTATTTTTACTATCAATCATTCTCTTTGACTAAACATTTTACCTCTCTCAAGGAAGTAACGAGCAGAACTGTAGCTAAGGCTTTCTAGCTCTCCCCACCTGCTTTGTTAAACAGGAGATTAATGAGTTATGAAGTGGTCTCTGACTAGTCCTCCCTTATCACACCCAGCCTGGCCCATAAGTTGTGAGTGCAAATACTGTTGTTCATTTCCAAAGATGTCAGTCTATTTCCTCTCTTCATACTGAAACCCCATGATTTCAGGCCCTCATTAACATAACCCAGAGGATTCCAGCCGCCACCGGGACTCCACAATCTTTCTCCGCCTCCTGCGACGCCTCACTTCTCTACACGTTGTGAGACTAGCCTTCATTTATCAGCCACTTTGTGATGACGCACTGGTCCCCACATCACATACACCACATACAAAACCGCCAATTGTTATTTATTTGCCTCTTTGTCAGATCAGAACCTTGGACAATTACATTTTTCATTTAAGTTTAACACATTTCATTCTGGTTTACAGGTTGGTATTTGGAGAGTTCTGCTCACATAATACCTGTCATCCAGAAACTGTTCACTATTCAATGTCTAATTCACACCAGATTTGGGATCATCAGCTAAAGGCCACCTTCCAGTGGTGAGTTCGTGAAGGGAAATACCAACTTTTGGCGTCTCCTGGACTTGTGACCCTCCACCAGGCAGTTCATTTCTGTTCAGACTCCTACACTTTGCAAATCTAGCCTATTCTTCACAATTCAGCAGTTAATTTCTTATTGTCTTGTTTCTTTCAAGCGCCCCTGGGTCCAGCTACCATGGATGTTCCCTGAAGGCAGGGATGATGTCGATGCTTCTGCCCTGTCCCTGAGGCCTCCTTACGCTTAGTGGCCTTCCCTCAGCTCATACTTAATCTCCGATCCAAGGAGGGGAAACGCACATCGCCCACTGCAGCACAGTAAGCCAGAGCCCAAGTAAGTAAACTAGAACCTTGCACTGACCGTAAAGACTTGATGGCAATAAATTCCTATCGTTAGCCAAAGGTTTGGGGAGGGATGATGTGTTATAAGCCAGTTACTCCCTAGTCATCAAAATCATCAGAGAGGCAGTAAATTGGTCACGTGATCATGGCCACGCTACGAGGTGTTGTTTTTATTCAGTTTTATGATGAACAGGAAAGACAGATAATGATGTTTTTCTTGCTGAGAAAATAACATAACAGCCAGTAGAGTCAGGGGTAACTCTGCTCTTATATCATGCTTCACCTCTGAGCCAAGGTAGGAGGACCATCTCTACCCTTTACCAGCTCTGTCTGTTTGGACAATTTTCACGTCCTCTTTCAGCCTGTGTCCTCTTTTGTAAAATAGGGACAATCTCTACCGAGAAGAGTGGCTGAAAGAGCTCATGTGACTGACTAACCCAGGTCAGGGCTTCCCAAACAGACACTCAGTAGGTGGTAGCAGCGGTCACATGGCTGCTACCTGCCAGGGTTCTCTGCCCTAGCCCCGTGACATGGACATTGGGAGAGGAGTGCCCTTTGCAGACAGCCCGCAGCATCCAGACCATCTTGCTCCCACCCTCTTTCTTCTCTCTTCCTTTCTCTTTTTCCTTCTTTCCTTTCTTTGCAGGCTGCATGGAAAACTCTGAATAAGTTTTCAAATCTTCTTTCTTGGCTCTTAAGGAACTCCCCCTTTTCAAGCTCTTGAGAGAAATAAACAAGCCTCCAAATTTTGCTGAGCCTAAAAGAAGAGCAGCACCACGTGGGGACTGAGGTACCACTCTTAGAGTCCTGTGTTTGGAAGTTCTTAATCTAAGTGGTGGGTAAACTGTGATTAGAGAGTTTGGGGCCAGCATTCCCTAGCATCACATACAGGCCAGGTCTCATTGCCACCGAGATTAACCCCGACACCTCAGCACAAACAGCCTACCACAATCCCATGAAACACTGTTAGAAGCAGTAAATTAGGACTGGTTCCATTTACACAAATATTTTGATATCATGAACCAGCTTGCTTATTCAAACAGACAGGCTGAGATGGGGTGCCGCAGAAAGAAAAGTCAAGAACTGCATGATGTCTTTGAGGTTAAAGCGTGGGGTTTCTCCTGAGAAAGGAGGAGGGGTAAGTCAGAGGCCATCTGGGGAACAACCTGCAGCTCTTGGCAGACTGGGAGTACAGGGTCCTTGAGCTTTGAAAATTTGCTTATTTTCCCACATGCTTGAAGGAGCTCTGAGGAATAACTCGGGAGGGGGATTGGATCTTTGAGCAATGAAGCGTCAAAGTGTCCTGTGTGTAATGGGGAAGTTCTGTACTATGACCTCTCCACAGCACATTCAACCAAAGCTGTTGGTTCAGTCACATTTAGGGATCTGTCCTGGGCTTAAGTCATACAGTTAAGGGCTTGAGAATGACAAAAGATGTAACTAAGCACCTGATAGATTCCTAAGCAGTGACATTTCTGTCCCATTAAACTTAATTTAAAGGAAGGTGATTTTTTTTTTTTGATTGAAGTACAGTCAGTTACAATGTGTCAATTTCTGGAGTACAGCACAATGTCCCGGTCTTGCAATATATATACATACATTCTTTCATATTCTTTTTCATGAAAGGTTATTACAAGATATTGAATATAGGAAGGCAGTTCTTAAAGCTCAAAAATGGGAAGGAAGGAGGCCAAGTGATGTGCGAGGTGTGGGAGGTGGGAGAGCGGACAGGACAGGAGTGGTAGTGGCATTTCCAGAAAATGTGTTTACTGACAACACTGTGAACTGACTGTACTCCAATTTAAAAAATCTTTAAAAAAAGAAATGATACACAATAAAATTATAATAACGATAAATGTTAGGATCCCAGAAACCAGGTTTATAGTCATCCAGGAAAAAAAAAAATCTTTCACCATTCTGAATACATAGAACTACTTCGTAGTTTTATAAGAAGCTAATTTTCCTATATCACTTTTTCTCTCTGCTAAACAAAACAATTAGAGAGTGAAATACAAGATTTTAAGGGGGGAGGGCATAGCTCAAGTGGTAGACTGCATGCTTAGCTTGCACAAGGTCATGGGTTCAATCCCTGGTACTCCCTCTAAACATCAACAGATAAACCTACTTACCTTCTCCTCCTAAATAAAAATAAATAAAATCTTTTAAAAAACCAAATACAAGATTTTACAGCAAAGTTATTGGGGTATATTTTTTAAATATGGTAAAATGTGAGCGAAAAAGTAAAAAAAAAAAAAAGCAGATTTAATTGACAAAAAAGAAAAAGAAACCATTTACTGATGACAATACGGAGTATATCACTACTTCTGACATTTGCCACTTAGAAGTAATGTCAAATGAAAATTCAATTTTAATACAAAGGATCATGTGTAAAATGACAGTTTAGGAAACATAAAGTGCTTTTTTCCCATAGAAACAGAAGAGTTATGATATTATCTTGTACTTTAACATTTTCAGAGAACTTTTATAAAGCACTACCTGTTTGGATAAAGGGAAAACAGACGTTACTGTGACCCTATGTGTGTGGACAGCCCGAGCAAACCAATCTTTCCGTGTTGGAAATGACTTGAATCTTCATCTGGAACCCAGTCCCCTTATTTTATTTAAAGAATACAATGATAAAACAGGCTAAGGAACTGAACCGAGGCCACAAAGCCAACTGCAAATGACACAACTGGATCTGAATTGTGGTTGGCGCTCCAAGCCAGTGTTCCTCCTCGTCAGTGAGATTCTCTCAAGCGCAGGAGTTGCCAATTCATCCCACTAAACCACCGAAGTCATCAGTGTGGGACCCACAGCAATGTGAAAATGGAATTTCTTTATTTTCCAACCGAGTAGCCCCAGTACTGTGTGTACAGAAAAATACATCCAGAAATTTACCTTGCTGCGTGAGGAAGAATCCATTCGCCTCATGGTGTCCCCTGGGGTTTTAATACCAGCGTAGGAACATACAGCTCTGTGTACCATAACCTGAATGTTTCTATTGTCAAAAATTAAAGAAGATATACATTACTCTGGGCAAGGGCATATTTCCCGATCCAAAAAGAAGCATCTTCCCACATTGCTAACCTTCGTTGAGCTCTGAATTGGAGGTCACAGAGGCAAAGTTCACTCCCTGGGGACCAGACTTCTGCCCTCCTTCCACACCACCCACCCTTGGGTGCATATCTCAGAACACACAGAGGTCTTGCCAACTGTTTTTAAGCCAAGTGGTAGCTTAGACAAGCACCCATCATGACCTATATTGAATTTCATCTCATCTGTAGGCAAGTCATGACCATCATAAACCCTTGGGTTAGAACACTGTCTTAAATTAAGGTGAGGTTCCCTTGATTTGACTCAATGAGATGTTAAAATAAGGTCTTTTCCATAGCATAATCATTAACTATTTTCATCCAATAAAAGAACTTTTTCTCTGATTTCTGAGATCCTCTGTCTAACAACAGAAAACCCCTTTTTTCTATTCTTTCTGTTAGTTTCAGTGAATGCCCATAGTTGCTTCTGCCTTCACAGAATCAGTCCACTGGGGCACACAGGGGCACTGCCTTACCTGTGGTGAACACGGGCAAGGAAAAAATACTCACGGCAGCCCTTCTGCTGAAAACAGGTGTATGGATGGCCGACACGGCCAAGGAGGCGGGAAGGCGGCCCTTAACGCCCATCTCCACCTTCACATGTGAATCAGGTGCACTGACATCATTCAAGCTTAACTTAGAGGGTCTTGTTAAATATTTCAACCTCTGTCAATTAAATGGCAAAATAATCATCTTTTTGTGAAACTTCTGTCTTCTGATTCATTCTGGCAAAAGCATTAGATGGGAAATCAAATCACAATTAGAAACAAGTCCATCAATCAGTTAGAAGTGAATCCTAAGTCAGCAGCTCCCTGTCCTATAAAAGCCAGAGGAGGTAGCCTACTTAAAGGTGAACTTCTTCAGAAGTTAGGCTGTACCCTAAAGAGAGCTGGCATCTGAACACAGCCCATGTCATGACCAGGTGAACTGAAGAGAGCTTGTCATTTGAAAGCTATATAGCAAAAACGTATTAATAGCTTAGTACTGGAGATACAGGGTTTTTTTTTTTCCAGTATTCTTTAAGGCAGGCACTGAGTGACTTTTAATATGCAAATCAATGTCAATAAGACACAAGTCAGACAAGTGCAAACATGTTTTAAACCAAAATTAATAGGAAAGCAAACAATAGACAAATTTTATTTTGTTTTGTTTTGCAACATCTGTTAGCCAGTATTGTTAGTCAAGTGGTTAATCACAGATAAAATACACTTTGCGGAATGCTTGGCATAGTCAGAAGTCATCCTCGCAATTCAAGCAGCCGTGTACTATACCACCAGGATGAGTTTACATCCAGAAATACTGAAGAGAAAGCAGGCAAAATGTTTCAAAACAAACCAACAACACAAGTACAACCACACTTGGGTGTAAGGGGGCAATGTCTTTTAAAACATAGTCAGGGAAGGGCAAAATCAGGAAAAATTACAAAACCAGTAAAAATTATACTATGTTAACACAGCATTCCAAAGAGGGCGGAAGGTGCATTTCTCCAACGCACTAGATTCAAAGTTTGAAGGAAAAGAAAGCAAATACCTGCTTTTTGCCTTTTTTTAACTGCATAAGACACTGAGTAAGTTGAGAAGCAAGAAGCCAGCGCAGAAGCATAGCCACGTGTGTAAGACGCGCGCACGCAGAGGTCCTCTGTGATGCTGACGGGCCCTGAGCTGCTCTTGGTCGGTTTTCCTTTGCGGGTAAAAAGACACAGGCAGATAGCTAGCTAGCTGCCCAGCGATACAGGTATTTCTTTGGACCTAAAAGTTGTCCATGTGTATCAGCATGCCAGTGGGAAAGTCGAACAGGAGATTCCACCATCACTCCAAGGGAAGACATGGGGGCAACTCCAAGTACAGACGTAGCACTAGGTGGTACCCAAAGATTCCCCAAATCCTCACAGACTGCAAACCATCAAACTCCTTCTGAATCACTGCGGGAAAAGTGGTACCAGGGCAATAAACAGGGAAGGCGGGGAAGGAAGGCAAAAAGAGAGGGCGGTATTGGGAGTAGGAGAGGCGGGGACAAGACCCAGGACAAAGGTAGAGAGTCCAAGAGAGACAGCGCTGGGTGAGTCAGACGTGCGTGCTGGGGGCTACACGACTCATTCTTTGTCTGCTGGAATGTTGATTTTGAATATTTCAAAACATAAAACCAAAACATCTTATTAGCCAAGGGCAGAGTCCCTTGATCTCAGACTTGGCCAGATCCCGATCCTTCGTTTTAAGCCCTCTCGGGAAATGATTTTTTTTTTTTTAAGTTACAAAAGTAATTGCTACAGAGGTCAAAGGATAACAAAACTATACATTACGCCATTGAGCTAATTGTACTCAAAAGAGGTGCTGGAAAGGGCAACATCTTCACTCTAAAGAGAACTTGATTTTGTGGCCACAGGGCTGTGCCAGCAGGAAAAACAGTAGGTGTACGTTTCAAAGCTGCACTTAACTCCTTTTGGGTCTTAACAGCAATCATGGGGATGGTTATTTTTACACCACCACCAATTCCTCCTTCTGATGGAAAAAGAAAGTTTTGCTTTCAGGAACCATTTATCCCCCAATACAGTCCTTCACTTCATTTCAGGATAGGCAGGTGACCCCAATCTTGCCAGGTACCCTAACACCTACCCCCAGCTCCCCCTGGAACTGATCCAATGATGGCTACTTGGCTCAAACCAGGCCAATCAAAACTCTTTTGAGAATTTTGGCAGGAAAAGTTCCTGGCTCCCTCAGAGATTTCATGTGCTAAAATCTGGGCACTTCTCTGGCTTTGTCTGCCATTTTACGAAGACAAAGATGGACTGATGGAGGAGAAAGTCAACCATGGGAGGAAGCAAGTCTATGGTGGCAGAAAAAGAGACAGCGTGGATGGCATCATTCAAACATGGATGAAGCCCATCCCTGAGGTGTTCTGAAACGTCCAAACATTTCCTTTTTATGTCAGTTACTGGCTAATTTTGTGTGGTTATTTGAAACTCAAAGACTCCTAAAGTGACACTTTCTTGTGTAAATCCCACTTTCAACTTATGCCGTCCCCTAGTGGGGGGATTTGATCTACTACAGCACACCTGTAGCAGAGCTGCAGTAGCAGTGTTCCTGGGAGCTACGAACATCGGTTTGTGCCATCTGCTCCTCTCAGAGTCCACGGGAACCTGCCCTAACCCTTGGAGGAATGAGAAAGGCGTCTCTTCTCTGTAACTGTGTGGTCACTTATCACACTAAATTATTCCTTGGTCTGTCTTTAATATAAATATTTTGATTGTCAACAATATTGAAGTTGGTCATTTTGTTCTTCCCAAAACTTGTGCCCTGGGACCAAGAGGATGGAGCTCTGAAATAGAACGCATCCATCCCGATGGAGAGTTTCTGCAAATGCAGGTCCCTGGGCGCCCCTCCTGCCCCCACCCTCACAGGGAGCTTTAACAAAGAAGGGGCGATGGCCAGAGAGGGGGGTGCTTTCTGTCATTAGATCAAGCGGAAAACAATCAGGGCAAGTGCAGGGCTGAGGAATGATCTACCTGTAAAGTTTGTGTCTGAGAAATAAAATTCCTTCAACTCTTCTAAGTGCCTTTAAACTCTCCTCCCATCTATTTTGCACAGCTTCTGTCAGCATTGTCGCCTAAAATAGAAACCAGAAGATGCTCTATCTGCCACTAAGCCCTTAACTTAGCTTCCAAGAGGAAAGAAGGAAATGCAAAGCCATGGCCAAGAACCCCAAGCCCTCAGACCCAGCCCCCCCAACCACGCTCCACAGCGTCACCTGCTCCTAGGAGCCAGCCTGACTCTGTCTGGAGGGCTCAGTCCTTTGTAACCCACCTATTATTTTATCTTAACTAACTTTTACTGAGGATCTAGTCGGTGCCTGTCTGCTGCTGAACTCTGACCTACTTGTCAAGGTCTACTCCCCCTTGTATCCCCATCCTTCTGGATGGTCAGGAATCTTTCTGTGCTTAAAGACGCACAACCCTTCTTACTACAACAGGCACTGCAGAAGACACAACGTTTGCCCTCACAGGTTCCTCCAAAGCACCCTCCCCTTCAGCCCTGAAAGGGCAGTGGTCTGTTTAGGTAACCCACCTGCACTTGCTGCCACTAAGACAGGCCCTTTCAGAAAGTCTTGAGAATGAATAATCAATGCTCCAAGCCAACTGGGTTCCCCTACCCCTCGCCAGGGATGCAGGGAGGCGAACCACGTGGCCATGTGGAACACCAAACAAAACTCATCAGGTCTTACAGCAAGGTTCCCATGGCACACCTTCCAAAGGCACTGCTGCTTTTGTTCCACCTGAGCTTTTCTCGCCATCAGAACAGGACTGGGCTTCCCAGGCAGAGGATAACTCATTCCAACCCAGCTGCACACTGAGAGCCCTGGCTCTGGAGACCACAGAGGTCGAGGGCTTCCTGGGACACCTTTGGACCTCTCGGGGCTGAAATGCAAGATCAGTCATGCCAAATCATGACTAGTGCTGCCCCCCCATCAATGTAAGGGGCTCGTGCAAATGTTTGGCTTGAAAAATAAACTCTTATGACGCACTGATGGGTCTGTAAGGTCATTACTGGCTAAATAATATTGTCCTCCTTTATTTCCATTGTATAGCAATGGAACTAAGATATATTTTTATTCCTTTTCATAAAATAATTGCTTCCTTAAAATGTTATCTTCTATAGCTTGCAACTGTCCTTGAGAAATTGATACAAGAAATCTATGCTATGCTCGAAAGTTCTGCCCACCAGAGGGAAACACAGAAAATGAGCATTTGAGTGCTTGAGGTCTGCGTGGGGTGGGGGTGGGGGGTTAACGTCTGCACCCAATTTCTCCATAATAAATGAGTAACAATTACTTAGAGACTGTTGCTGGTAAGCCTCAATTAGAAAATGATCAAGAAAGCAACCTAGACACCGTCAGTTACGGTAATGACTGTGCTCCATGTTACTGAACATATTCTGGGACTGGAGGCATTTATTTTAACTGCATGTTTACTTGTCTGCCTCTTTCCCCAGACTGGGAGCTACTTGAGGGCGCAGCCTCCTCCTCTTCACCGCTGCCGCCTTCACCCTCCTACCTCACTCGGTGATCAGGACACGCTCCTTGAATTCAACAGTAATGAGCACATGAACAAATGACAATGCCATGTGAATTCCATTACAAACAGCAGGAAGTGAGGAGAGGGTCCAAGAGACTTGTTTTTAATTTTAAAGAAAAACTAACAATTTTGATCATCTCAAATTCTAAATATTAAATAGGTGTTTATCTCATTTAGTGTCTTTTAGCATTTCTATTATTAAATTCTTCCCCCATGGCACTGATGATAATTTTCCTCCAAAAGAGAGCCCGTTGTTTTGGTGAAAAAGAGGCCCTATTTTAAACTGGACCAACTGATTGCAAACACTGTTTCTTACGGTATTTCTCTTTGTAAAATATAATACATAATTGAGTATAAATTATTTAAGTCAGAAGAACAAACACAAATATTTTTAGAGAAGTTTTCCACTAAAAATATCACCTCTTGAGACAACATATGTCACTTACATAAGAGCCACTCAGGCACAGACAATATTGAAAAACAAGACATATTTCAGTAATTTTTACTGATGTTTTTATACATGTGCATGCGTGCGTGCACACACACACACACACTCCTGTCTCTCTGCTCCAGCCCCACACCAACACCTCCACCATGCTGCCTGCACTGCTTCTCGGGCTATAACACGACAGAACCTAACTTGCCTCTGACTTGCTTTGCTCTTTATAATAATATCCATCTTCAGTAGCATAAAGACACCTGTATCTCTTTCTTTATAAAGTGTGATCTGAGAAGCCACCAGGGCTGTGGGGGGAAATTCAAACATCTCACTGGAGTCTGTCCTTTTACAGACATAGCTAAAACACTCATTCACATTTTCCAGACTCTCCCATGTCTCAGACTTAAAAAAAAATACTGAAAATGGGGCAGTTTACATTCATAAGATGCATTTCAGTGGCAGTACATCTGTATTTTAGTTCTCTAGCACTGTCATGGAGAAGAGTAAATTCTACCATTAAAAAAAAAAATCAGCTTTAAGTTTGAACCTGAGAGTACTGAATCCTGTTAGGAGAAACTTTATTTGCTTGAAACAGTCTTGCTTCCAGCCATGCGGTGGACAAAGTTAGGCAGAGATACTCCTGTTGGTACATCACAACAAAAATTGCTGAATAAATGATTCAAAGAAAATCGGTCTTTCATGCAATACTGAACTGTCAGGGAAATGAGCGAACTCTCAGGAGGACAAGCCAGGCACAAGACACCAAGATTACAGTGAGACAAATATGCTCTGGACCCCTGTGGGCCACTGCCCAGCCTCAATATGCAGAACAGGGGTTCACGGGCCACAGGAGGTACACAGGCACCTGCGGTGGGGCCCTAGCTCCATCCCCCCTGCGCACCCTGAATGTACCACCGAGCGGAAGGCTGCAGGGCTGTTGTCAGCAGTAATCTGACCTAGCTTCTCGACAGCCTTAAGACAATGGAGAGGCATCTTCATGTTACGGAGAAAAACACCAACATACAACTGAAAATTCCATGTCCAGTCTGGCCAAATTTGAAGAGTGAGGGTAAACCTAAAATTCCATGTGCAGTCTGACTAACTTCCAAGAATAAAGGTGAAACAAAGGACTTTTCAAATAAATAAGAACTGAGTATTTACTTCCAACGAGCTTTCACTTAAATTAGACTGTACTTAAAGAAATCAAATAATATCCACCCCCTAAATTCTGAAACGCAAGAAGAAATCATTCACGCCAAAAGTAAACACAGAGGTGTAGCTACAGAAACATTGATTATACGTGATAATAACAACACATGCTTAACTTGTGAAGTTAAAACATACAAAACAAAAATCCTCAGTAACTAATATGTACCATCAGGCGTGGGGGTAAAGGTAGTGATTGGACAATAAGGATGAAACCACTGAGTTAACTGCTAACAGTGACACAGCATTCCTATGCTAGTGTCTTCATCATTGCCCAGGCAAATAACTTTTCTGTTCATTACAGGAACTTCTGCCAGAGAACCATTAACTCCTTCAACTCAAAGCATAATTTCCTACCTAACACCATGGAACCCCATACCTGAAAACCCTTGCCTTGTTTCCAGCAACTCTACACCATTACATCCTAATTCTTACCTGACTCTTCAATTCATCAAGTCTCCATTTGAAACCCAACTTCAAATCCTCAAGAAAATCTGGCTCTGCTCCCCCGCCCCAGATGACAGCAAGGCTGCCCAGTCATCTCTGTCACCACGGTGAGCAGTAAACTCAGCTTTGTCTTGTCGGCAGGACAGCAGGATGTACTGAGCTAGGGGTCAGCACTCATCCCACAGCATTTCAGATGGCCTCAGGTGATTTTATATCTGGGGAAGGAAGGTAGACATGAACTTACCTTAGATGTTAAGTTCAATGTGCATTTCCAAGCTACTTAAAAGCAGAAACTGGTGTACACTTTCTAAATTAGCAGAACAGAAAATGAGATAAGAAGAGAAACTAGATGAATGCAAGAAAAGAAACAGAGAACCAGAAAAATGAGTGGAAAGGGAATGGACAAAATAAATACCAGCGTTCAACCTAAAATATGCATGCTGATTTCTACAGTGGAGTACTACTCAGCCATAAAAAAATAATGAAATAATGCCACTTGCAACAACATGGATGGACCTGGAGATTGTCATTCTAAGTGAAATAAGCCAAAAAGAGAAAGAAAATACCATATGATATCACTTATAAGTGAAATCTAAAGACAAATGAACTTATTTGCAAAACAGAAACAGACTCTCAGACATAGAGAACAAACCTGTGGTTACCCAGGACGGGGAGAGGATAAACTGGGAGTTTGGGATTAGCAGATACTACTATATATAAAATAGATAAACAACAAGGTGCTACTGTATACCACAGGGAACTATATTCAATATCTTGTAGTAATGTATAATGAAAAAGAATATGAAAACAAATATATGTATGTTGATGTATGAGTGAAACATGCTGTACACCAGAAACTGACACATTGTAACTGACACATTGTAACTGACTATACTTCAATAAAAAGTAACAATAAAATAAAATATGCATACTAAGAATCAGTGGTCTAAAGTAAGTTCCTATAAAGATTTTTTTAATTGAATTTTTAATGTTACTCATGTTCTTTTCACAAGAGATGTCAAAGACACATAGGGACCCACGGAGTAACTTGAATACACGAGCTCGTACACACGTGCGCACAAGGACACAAGAAGGTTGAAAGTAACCAGGGAAAGATTTCTGGGCAAATAACCACAATCACATCCTGCAGCTACATGAGTTCTCAGGCACTATATACTTTGAAGTAAGAGCAAAACATTAATAAAGAGTAAACAAGGTCAGATCTCTGAGCTTACACGCACCAATCGGCACAACTTAAAAACCAAAACTGACAGCCCTGCAAGGTGAAACTGACAAATACATGTATCTCCTATTAGGAAGCTTTAACACAGTGCTCTCAGTAATTGCTATGTCAAGAAGAAAACGGAATCAGGAAAGAGACGGGTGTTGCCATTAGCACAGTTGCAAAAATGGACGCATTTGCACATACAGGCGGTGGTGCACCCCACAGTGGAAGGCCAGCACATTTGAAGCATTAAAAAATCTGAAGCAAACGAAGCCAAGTTTCAAATTTCAAATAATCACAAAGGGGCCGTATTCTCTATCCCAAATACAATTAATTTAGGAATCTATATGTAAAAAATGCATTTTAAAAACCTTATATATCTAATGTAGAAAACAAGCAACATGCTGCTTCTAGATGATCTATGGTTTAAAAGAGGAAAACGATGGATATTGTTAAAATCCTCAAATGACAGGAGGCGGGCTCTGCGCAGCCCGCGCAGCGGGCGCTCGGGCACCACGAGCGAGGCGGCCCGGCTGCGGCAGCACCGGCCCCTGCGGACGGCGGCTGGTCCGGAGGCCAAGGGCGGCAGGTGGGCAGAGGCGAACCGGGGTCAGTTTAGTCTCTGGCAGCCTCACTTCACCGGGAGGGAGCGGGCTCCCGCCGCGCGGGGCACCTGCCGCACCCCCCAACGCGGTCGTACATCACTGCCCCGCTCCCCGGCCCCTCCTGCCCCCGGGCCGCCGCCTGCACCTCGCCGGGCGCCCGCACTTCCCCGCGCGGCCTCCGCACTGGTCTTCTCGGCGCGGTTTTCAGGAAGAGAGGGGGACTGAAGGGACGGGGTTGGGCAGTTTCTGTGAGAACCCAGCCTTGCACATTCTCCTGACAGGGCTGGAGATGCGGAGGACGCTGTGGTCACTGGTGCCTGTAAAATCTCAGGGCTTTGTCTTTGGATGCATCTCCCAAGCTTCCCAAAATTTAACTATGCTTCTAGGTAAAGAATGAAGCATAAGCGTTTAAAATTCTCAAGGTTCTTATTTTAAGTTTGTGCCGAGTGTCATAACTTTGAATTGTTAGAAACAAGAGATCCCACAGAGTCCAAGCTCAGTGTGCGGAACTGACTTACCTGTTCACAGGAACACTGGGAGCACTTATTGCAATGACCGCGTGTGCGGTGCATCCTGGACGAGGGACGGTCTTTGGCAAGAAGGACTGAGTTGATTCGCTGATGCTAGTAAGAGGAACCCCTCTGAAGGAGAGTTCTAGCAGTGAGGGGGGTCTGGGCTCTAGAAAGGCAAGTCACAGAGGAGGTTCTCAGTCATGAGAGTCAGGGGCCAGTGGAAAGCACTCCTCTCATTTTTGGGGAACATAGTTGTCTGGGAAGAGAGACAACTATGTTTAATGTCTGTACATCACTGTTAATGAGTGAAGATTTGAAAATTTAGCAGGTGTTCTTCGAGTCAACTTCTCAAGGGTTTTAGACTAATTAAAAATCTCTACTAGGTCATTTTCCTTTTTAAGTATGAAGCATCAGGGAGGCAGTGTGGAGAAGCAGCTGGGCTGTCATAATAAATGAAGTTGTCAGGAGCCAGGAATACTGAGTTTTCTTCTCCGCTCCTCCCAGGGTATGTGTTTTCACATTGCTCTTTGACCTTGTTTTAAATTTGTTTTCAGTGCTGAAACAGGGATGCCCACAGTCTAGGAGCCCAGTTTAAAGAAGTGTGACAGGTGAGCCAATGCAGGGTGCAGTCCCTTGGGAAGCCTGGGCCATGGTGTGTGACTCTCAGGTTCTAGGGATCCCCTTGGCACCTGGGGTTCTGGTCTCCCGTGGATTTGGGCCTAAAAGACTTTGTAATAGAGGAGGACAAATCTGACTCCGTATTAGATCTGTTCCTTTAGCTTTAACCACTGCGCCCTGTTTTCTAGGCTTAGTCTTGCTCGCTCTGCACCTTTTGTAAACAATGTTGCCTTTAGGCTGTCTGGTAAACAGGAGAGCCTTTTCTCAAGGCTCCGACCTTTAAGGATATGAACACTTCTGCACTTGCATAAAGATAACAAGTTGCAGAATAGAAAATAACCTTTGTTTTGTTGGCAGTTAACAGGGACACCATGACCTGACCCACATAGATGGCTGTAAGAAGGAAGAATTCCTACAGCAAGAAGTTTGCAACAACCAACCACACCCCCTCCCCTGTGTTTTTGTATCAAAGGAGCCTGTATTCTGACTAGAGCAGGATGGTTCTCCAAGACATTAGTATGCCGTTCTCTTGCTCTGCTGGCTTTCCAAATACACTCGCCATTCCTTGCCCCAACACCTCGTCTCCCAATTTATTGGCCTGTCATGCGGCAAGCAGAGTGAGTTTGGACTCGGTAACACTCCTGTGTTTGTTGCAGCATCAACAAAGCTGATGACAGTGGAGCCCCTTCTGCCCTGAAAGGGGCAGCAGTTAATTCTGATGGGATTAGACACATTTTCCAGATACGAATTTGCCCACAGGACCTCAGCCAGCATCTCTAAACAATGTTGAAACCACCAATACAGGGTCACACATGATATCACCTCAGACCAAGGGACCCACTTTATGGCAAAAAGAGGAGCAGGAGTGGGCAACATGGCCAGGGGACCCACTGGGTCTGATCACATGATCTGGCACCAAGCAAGTGTGAGGCCCACACTGCCACAAAGTGTCAGCCCGGGACAAGATGCCCTCACCCAGGAAGCTATCTGAATTCACATCAGTCACGTCACATGTATGTAGCTCTCCATCACCGACAAAACTCAGGGCAGAGGAGCAAAAAGGTGAAAGGAGGCCCTACTCTGTCCAAGCGACCCACGTGGGGAACTGGTGCTCCCCGTCCCTGCAACCAGGGCCTCTCACCCTGGTTCACAAAGGTGAGAGAACACTTCTACCAGGGGACATGGCGAGTCTGTGACACTAAAAGCTCCAGCTGCTGCCCGAGCCCTCTGGGATCAGCAGGTCAGCACCTGGACAGGGACGACTGACCGCGAGGGCCAGGAGGAGGGAGACTCGGTGTCAGCAGTGAGGGCAGGGAAGGGTGCGGTCCCGGGTTCTGCTTGGCCTTCTCTTGCTGCCCCCTGGGCCTCTGTTGGTGGCGTGGAAAAGTACAGCAGGCAAGACCCAAGAAGGGGATGCTGACCTCTCCGGGATGAAGGTCAGGCTCATACCTCCAGGCAAGCCACTGAGACCAGCGGAGGCGCCAAATGGGAGTGAGGGGAACCTACAAAGGACAGAACAGGAGGGGATGATGAGTCCTTAAAGACCCTTCTAAGTTTATCCCAGGAAGTGAGGCCCCCCGAGCGCTGGAGTTGTTGCTCCCAGCACATACCTGAGCAGCAGATCTGAAGTGGCATCTCCCAGACCCACCCCAGGGTCCTGGGGCGCATCCCTCAGCTGCAGGTAGCACAGGTACCAGGAAGCAGCTCTCAGAGGCCAGTCAGAAGGATCGCCTTGTCTGAGGATAGCTGCTCCACCCAGGGTCCTGCTTCCTTCTGGACCAACCCCACCTCCAGCTATGGATGGATGTAGGGGGTCCTGAGGCTCTGCTCTCCTGCCCCAACTTAGGACCATTCTGGAGCGCCCTTCCCGCACTGCTGCAGATCAGATGCCGATCCTGGGACCCACTGCAACACATGGGAGGCAAGACGGCCCAAGCCTCCCAACAGCCACTCCCAGCTCAGTTCCGCCAGAGATGACTCGTTCCTACAGTCCAGTTGCCTAATTCCATTCAGAAAAGGGGGGCGGGGGGATCTAAACTTGACATTGCTTGGCTTTTTCACTCCTTATTTCATGGCAGGAAGTTATATAGCCAAAGGTTTGTAAGAACCATCTTCCCAATATCCCAGCTCCTTCCAGAGGGTATTAGAGACCAGAGCCCGAGGTCAGATCAATGTAACAACATTGATGGGGAACACACAGCTGCTGCCTTGGAGCCCCCTTTTGTGAGAGAGAAGAAACATCGGTGTGAGTTCACTCTAGTTCTGAGAATGAGATGTCACATAGGTCCTGTTGTGGAAAATTCATCAGGAAACTAGTTAGTTTTCTTGTTTATTTGGTGGGGGTGGGAGTGAAGGTAATTAGGTTTGTCCATTTATTTTTAATGGTGGGACTGCGGATTGAATCCAGCACCTCATGCATACTAAGTACATGCTCTGCCACTGAGCTATACCTTCCCCCTTTGGAAACTAGTAAGAAATACAAAGGGCCAAGAATAGCCAAGACAATGTTTACAGAAGAAAAGTAAGAAACAGCTTTTTCTACTACATAGCAACCTCTTTTTAAAGGTGCAGTAGTAATTAAGGCAGCGCAGTTCCGATGTGAGAAGAAACAAACGGGACAATGAATGGAAGAACCGTAGACTCATATATACATGGAGACAATTTACAGCAGAGGGGATGCTTCAGAGAAGTGGGGAAAGGATGGCCCTGTAAATAAATGATGCCAGGGCCACTGAATACAGATCACTTAAAAAAGAAATGAAAACAAATGTGACCTCATACTATACACAAAAATCAACTGGTGGGAGGGAAGCAGTTGTGGTTATAAAGAAGACAACATCAAGGATCTGACTGTGATGGTGGACGCACAGATCTACATAGGTGAGAAAATTGTGTAGACCTTAATTCACACACACACACACACACACACACACACACACACAAATAAGTGCAAATAAAACTAGGGGAGAAATCCCATATCTATGTCCAGGTTGTGATGGTTTACTACAGTTCCTCAAAATGGCACCAGGTTGTGAAACTAGGAAAAGTGTACAAAGAATCTTTCTGGATTATTTCTTTTTATTATTTTTTAAAATTTATTACTTTACTTGGGGGCGAGGTACTTGGATTTTTCTTTCTTTCCTTATTTTTAATGGAGTTACTGGGGATTGAATCCAGGACCTCATGCTTGCTAGACACATGCTCTTCCACGGAGCTATCCCCTCCCTCTCTGGACTATTTCTTAAAACTGCATGGGAATCTGCAATTAACACAATAAAATCATTTATTAAATTCCAGGTACAGTAAGACCTCGGAAATACTGCGAGTTCAGTTCCAGACCAGGCGATAAAGCAAATATTGCAACAAAGTGAGTCACACAAAGCTTTGGTTTCCCAGTGCGTGTAAAAGTGTTGCTGATACTTCATCGTAGTCGCTAGACGTGCAAGAGCACTGTCTAAAAAAACAACATACACTCTTCAATTTAACAATATTTACTGGTGGGAGGAAGGTATAGCTCAGTGGTAGAGCACGTGCTTAGCATGCACCGGTCCTGGGTTCCATCCCCAGTCCCTCCAGAAATAAATAAACAAACAAACAAACAAACCTAATCCTGTAATAGAGGAGAACAGATCTGACTATACTGGATCTCTTCCTTTAGTTATAACCCTGTGCCCTGTTTTCCAGGCTCAGTGTTGCCAGCTCTGCACCTTTTGTTAAACAATGTTGCCTTTAGCCTGAAATAGACAGGAGAGTCTGTTTTAGGGGCTCTGAAGTTTCAGGATGTTAGCTCTTCTGCACTTAGGTAGCGATGGTGAGTTGCAAGATAGAGAATAACCTTTGTTTTGTTGGAGGTTTACCGGGACACCATGGCCTGGCCCACATGGATGCTGCAAGAACAAAGACTTTCTACAGCAAGAAGTTTGCAACAATGAACCACACCCCCTCCCCTGGTTTTTTTTTTTTTTTTTGGATAAAAGAAGCCTGTATTCTGACTGGAGCAGGATGGCTCTCCAAGACAGTAGTCTGCCATCCCCTCAGTCTGCTGGCTTTCTGAATAATTTTGCTATTCCTTGCCCCAACACCTTGTCTCCCAATTTATTGGCCTGTTGTGTGGCCAGCAGAATGAGTTTGGACTCGGTAACATTGCTTCTTTAAGTATTCCCTGACCAGCCATCTGAACACTGGCACACCTCATTTGTGCTCCTGCAGCACCTGAATACACCCTGTGCAGTTTAATTCTTGATTTACTTATATCTTTCTATCCCCAAATTCCTTGACAGCAAAATAATCATGCACGATTGTACCTGGGTTTCCTCAGGAAATAACATAACGCCTGACACGTAGCATGTGCTTACAAAACGACTAGCTGATTAATAAATTGCATCTACCTTGCTGCTTAGACAAGTCTTCATTAAATTTATATCTCATTGATAACCTAGAGCATAGATAACTAATATTTTATGTTTTTAATACATGAGAAAATAAGTGACCTGCCAAGGCAATACAGCTTGGGCCGTGGTGCATCTGAGAGTAAAGCTGAGGACTGTTTGGAATTGAAAGTCCATTATAATTTTTGAATATTTTATGATACAGCCTCTGTGAAGCATGTCAATTTTGAATGACATAAATATATCAATAAATATTAGTTACTGTTTTATTGTCAAATTCATCTTGTATTACTCTCCAGTTGGTTTATTTATGTAAAATTTTGGTCTTAATTCCATGAGACAGAGCACATAATTTCTCTCATAACCTTAACGTGTCCAAGTTAGAAGTGATCCCTTACTACTTACCAAATATACATGGAATAGAACTGGCTTGAAAACACAACAAAAGCAGTGACACCAGCCCAGGTGAAAAAAGAGATGGAGGCTATATAGCATTGAATGTTAATTATTTATTATATTATTTTAACATTATTATGAGCCTTGAATATCTAATTAGTAAAAACATTAAATACAAGTTTAGACTGCAATTCTTTTCTTTTTTTTTCACATTTTTTATTGATTTATAAACATTTTACAATGTTGTGTCAAATTCCACTGTTCAGCACAATTTTTCAGTCATTCATGGACATATACACACACATTGTCACATTTTTTTCTCTGTGAGTAATCATAACATTTTGTGATATTTCCCTGTGCTATAGAGTGTAATCTTGTTTATCTATTCTACAATTTTGAAATCCCAGTCGATCCCTTCCCACCCTCCACCCCCCTTAGACTGCATTTCTAAGATGATCCCCAAGCCCGCATCATCTCCCGAAGCCCAATCATCTCACCAAGCCCACATCACCTCCCCAAGCCCACATCACCTCCCCAAGCCGGCATCATGTTTCCAGGCCCACATGTACCTAACCCGACCTCACCACACTAAGCCTGCATCATGTCCCCAAGAACAAATCATCTCCCCAAGCCCGCATGATCTCCCAAGCGAACGTCATCTCCCAAAGCCTGCATCATCTCCCTGACCCCACAGCATATCTGCAAGACCACTTCCTCACCCCAAGCCCGAGTCATCTCCCACAGTCCAATCATCTCCCCAAGTCCGCATCATCTCCCCAAGCCCACGTCATCTCCCCAAGCCCACATCTCCCAAAAGGCACATCAATTCCCCAAGCCTGCATCATATCCCAAGCCCGATCATTTAGCCGAGCCCGCATCATGTTCCCAAGTCGGCTTAGTATCTGCGAGCCTGCATCATTTACGCACGCCTTTGTCATCTCCCAGAGCCACATCATCTCCCCAAGCCAGCATCATCTCCACAAGCCCGACTCATCTCCCCAAGCCCAATCATCTCCCCAAGCCCGAATCATCTCCCGAAACCCGCATCGACTCCCCGAGCCC
The DNA here is from genome assembly GCF_036321535.1 of Camelus dromedarius. Taxonomy (NCBI): domain Eukaryota; kingdom Metazoa; phylum Chordata; class Mammalia; order Artiodactyla; family Camelidae; genus Camelus; species Camelus dromedarius. The sequence goes on along the minus strand of NC_087459.1, from coordinate 12,117,315 downwards.
AATCATCTTCCCAAGCCCGCATCATCTCCCCAACCCCGCATCATCTCCCCAAGGCCAATAATTTCCCCAAGCCAGGATCATCTCCCTGAGCCCAATCATCTCCCCAAGCCAAAACCTCCCAAAAGGCACATTGTCACCCCAAGCCCACATAACTTCCCAAGCTCCCATCATCCTGCCGAGCCTGTATCATGTCCCCAAGCCGGCGTAATATTTGCAAGCCTGCATCATTTACACAGGCCCGCATCATCTCCCCAGGCCAACATGATCTCCCCAAACTCACATCATCTCCCCAAGCCCGCATCGAATCCCCGAGCCCGCATCATGTTTCCAGGCCCACATGTCCCCAAGCCGACCTCACCACCCTAAGGCCACATCATGTCCCCAAGCACAAATCATCTCCCCAAGCCCGCATGATCCCCCAAGCCCACATCGTCTACCACAGCCTGCATCATCTCCCTGAGCCCACAGCATATCTGCAAGACCACTTCCTCACCCCAAGCCCGAGTCATCTCCCACAGTCCAATCATCTCCCCAAGTCCACATCATGTCTCCAACCCACATCTCCCCAAGCCCGCATCATCTCCCCAAGCCAGCATCATCTCCCCAAGACCAATCATCTCCCCAAGCCTGCATCATCTCCCCAAGCCCTCATCATTTCCCTAAGCCAAAATCTCCCAAAAGGCACATTGTCACCCCAAGCCCGCATAATTTCCCAAGCCCCCATCATCTATTCTATAATGTAGTTCTCTGTGATAATTTTAAAAATTGAACTTTGTGTCTAAAAGTTTGGAGTCTGATAACTATTTGGGGCTTGAAATCCACTACATTTCTTGCCTAAAACTTCGAAGCGACATGTTCTAGAAGTTATTAATGAATCCATCCCATTTATAAAATAAGGGAAATCATGTATTTCTTCATTGAAAGTGAGAATATGGCAAGTGCATATGTGGTCATTTCAGGTTAGATCTATGTTTTCATCATTTTGCCAGGACATGGACGTCTAAGCATTCTCCTAGTCACACTATAGAAAATGAAATCTTCTTTTTTCTTTTATGACATGGCTTTTAAATGTTATCTGGTTCAACTTCACCATCAGATTTAATCAAAAACTTAGAAAAAATAAATATTTCTAGTGTGTGTAAATTAAAGTTTAAGGGTCAAAAATTAAAACTACGAACATGAAGAGAAGCATGGAAGTTCACCAAATTTCTGGGTCTATAGGCTCTCTTTCATTCTGGTGTCAAAATCGAAGCTATTAGCAATGACGGTGTACCAGGCCATCCATTAAACTATATGCTTCTCACCTAGCAGCATGTTGTGCAAATACCATTGCAGCAAATCACAGGAATGACGTGTTCTTCTGTGGGCCAGTCACACGGGGAACCTATCATTTCATACTCTATAGAGCAGAACAGAGAATGATTATGAAAAGTAGTGCTTCTATTTTGGAAACTTCTTTAACTTGAAATTTGAAATTTTCTTTGGGTATTGTTTCAGCTTCTTTTTAAAGTTTAAAATGTGTAACACTTAAAAATTGAAATCAAAAAGCACTAAGAATTGGGTGATTGTAGGCAAGCATTAAACTTACAAAAGAAACTATTTACCCCAAGTTTACTTCTAGGTAGCTATTTCTGTTTAACTCTAATAATCAAATAACATATGTTCCAGAGTCTACTCTATGTTTCCGAAAAAGAGGCTTTTTTGAACCACATACAAGAAAAGAGCAACAAATGTAGTAAGAAAAAGTCATTTAAGTCCAAGTTGGCCACTTGTTAATTATGAAAAAGGTAAAACATTTTAGGATATTACTGTGTGAGTTCAAAAATGAAAGAAGTTCCACAACAAACACAATTTGAAGATCACATCTCAACTAAATATTTCATGGAACATTTGCAGACACTGTAATGATTAAATATAAACATTGCAGTCCTAAAACAGTAATAAGTGTCACCAGTTTAAAGAATTGTATGTCATTAAACCACATTTTGAGATTCGTTATTCCTTCACCTGTAAGGAAATTGTGCTCACGTTTCAGACACCGTTCACTTTGTTCCTACGCCTTACACTTAGTTTTTCTCTCTTTATGCACAGAAAGTATAAGGGGAAAAAGACTTTTCCTCTACCCTCTTGGGTTCTACAGGGGAGGACAAATAATTTTCTTTCTACCCTTCTGAGTTTTGGGCTGAGACCACTGTAATAAAGACAGGTTTCCAAGAGAAAGACAAGCAGAAGTTTATTAACATGTACACCTCATGTATATGGGAGATACCCAAGGGAAAATGAGTAATTCAAAGAGAGTAAATTTGTGGAGAAATGACAGGACAGCAGAAAGAAGGTTCAGGCCTCCAGGGGTTGAAATAAAGGCTGTTAAGTAAAGTTTGTTATGCAGATTGCTCTGGTCCCAAAACTCAGAAGGGTAGAAAGAAAATTATTTGTCCTTCCCTGTAGAGCCCAGAGGGATAGAAGAAGTCTTTTTCCCCTTATGGGAAAATGGGGTGTCTAATGGTGTGATTAACTTCTGTCCTTTTTGGTAGAAATGGGAGAAGGAATGGCTGTGAAAATGTATGTCCTGCTTTCAAGCAAATAGGGGAAAGTGGGAGCTTTTCTTGTATCCTCAGCTCAAAAGAATTCTTATGCCCAAATCATACATCTGGGGGTGGCACACTCTCTGCTACACTTCAGTTCAAAAGCTGACTCTATGAAATAAGCAACAAAGCAAATTAACAGGAGACTAGATTCACAAATTTACTGTTTTAAATACTCATACATACACATACACATACACAAGGAGTTTCACAGGAAAAAAAGAAAAGTACTCCCCCAAAAGGGGCGAGATTTGAGAGCTTATATACCACCTTAATAGGGGAAGGGAATAGGGGGATGTGGGAAATCTAGGGGAGAATAAAAAGGTTTTTTTGAAAGACAAACGGACCCTTTCTAAAGCCTTTTTATTTGTTTATTTTGCTTTATTTAACTTTGCTGCAGAAGCTTTATTGTTTCCACTTGGGCCGTGGCTTGGGCGGGGCTCCAGGATGGTTCAAGCTGCCTGGTGGCTGCAGGCAGAAAGGCTCAAGCAAGAAGCCCTGACACCAGGGGAACGCAGAGGCGCCCCTCAAAGGCCCCGGAGCTCCCGAGGCTCCAGTGCAGCTCCAGGATGAGCCTTTGGAAGAGATACTCGCCCTGCCCACCCTGGGGTCAGCTGACTGAGAAATTACTCAGATGGTTGCCCACCTTGAGGATGCCCTCCACCGGCTCGCCTAGGCGGCCGCTCCGGGAAGCCGTGGGAAGGGGCGGGGCCAGGCACCTGCCCCGGGAAGCCGCGGGAGGGGACGCGGCTAGGCACCCGCCCAGGGAAAGTGTGGGGCCGGGAGGCTCCCGCAGGGCGGCGAGGAGGGGGCGGGGCCGGGTGGCTCCGGAAGGGCCGAGGGGGCTTTCGCGGCTTCCAGGGTTGTCGTCCGCTTGTCTTGGGGCTGCTTCCGTACCGTACTTTCTGGAACAAGGCAGGCCGCCTCGCTGCGCTGGCGTTTTCACCCTGAGACTCAGCCAGCTCCCCGGGGTGGGGTCGCGGTGGAGACAGAGCTGGGCGAGGTGAGTGCGGGGGACCCACGGGCGCCCGTGACCCGCCGGGTGGGCGGCCTCCGCGCGCGGGCGGCCTCCGCGCGCGGGGTCGTCCCGCCGAGGCCGGGAGCTCAGGGCCGCTTGGCACGAAAGAGCGGGCTGTCTGGTGCCGGAGACAGAGAAGGGCCCAGAAGGCTGTCCTCGAGGTGGTGACTGGAAAGTAGGTAGGAGGCTGGAAAGAGGGGCGTCCCCGGTGAGACACGCCCCAACACAGCGGGACCCTCAGGCGCTCTCAGGTGCTCATTCCCTGAGATAAATTTATCAAATTGAGGGTGAAGACATAGCACAACGTTACAATATATTTACCATTATTTCCTCACTGAAACGTAGCACATTCTTTATAAGCGCTATTGATGATGGAACACGTCTCTTTTCATTAAATATATGTATATATAATTTCAACAAATAATTACAAAACCCGAAAATGTTGCTAGCTGCCACACAAGACAGCAAAAGGATGGCACAGTCCATAAAAACTAACTACGAAAAAAATTTAAAATACAACTGGAAATTTTAAATTTATATTCAGTATCTCAGTATTTGAGGACATTTATGAGAGTAGAAGACAGTGATTGGTTATTGGAACTATAATTTGTAGCCTTGATAGAACTGACAGAGTATTTAAAAATATCAACTCTTTGGGGAATCTTTTATTTTCTATTATTTTTGAAGCTCTTTCTCCGGCACTGATACCGAAGGATAAAGAAACAGTTCAAATGACAGCCACTTCGCAAGGCTTTGTAAAACTCGTGAAAAATATATTTGAAAAGAAAGAAAAACTCAAGTTATCCCAGAAGTAAATGCTAGTGGGTTCTGTTAATTATTTTTGTTTCCTCATCTGAGAAGTTTGGGAAGGGAGCATGAATTGAAATGGGTTGCTAGTTTTGGTTATAATTCAAGGGGCTTTATAATAAAAATTAAATGGGGTTAGGATTTTTAAGTATAACCGGAAAGGCTCTAAAGCAAATGTTTGTGTTACTAAAATAGAAACTTAAAAATGATTACTTGTAACTACTTTTGATATTCAGAATTCAAATGATTTTTTCCTTTGTATCCTCCCATCTTTCTAACATGAAATGAATAAAGTATTTTGAGATTTTATGCATGTATGATAAATATATTCATATACAACTTTGGTATTTGATCAGTAAAATTTTTAGAATGTCACCATATGTATCACATAGAAACATACAAATTTTTGATTAAATGTATTTTCTTCTAGAAGTTAATGAAAGCTTTAAGATTCTCATTCCCAGGGCTGTAATAAAGCAGGAAATTTAGTCCCACGGTATTAAAAAAGGACATCAACTTGATTAATTCATTTTATAAAATGAAAGTATATGAGATTACATATCTTTTGAGTTGAATTTTTATTTCAGCTCCTATTCTGTATTTTTATTTATTAAATAGCCTTAACTCTCAGGCTCTTTGGTTTGTAATCTTGTTTAATGATCTTACAACTGTGTCTTTATTAGTTACTGTTTGAAAGTCTAAAATGAGTGAAAAAGGAACCAATTATTCTATTTTCAATTCTAACCTATTATGTGTGTGTGTGTGTGTGTGTGTGTGTGTGTATAGCAAATGCCTAGTAGATTAGAATTTAAACTCATCCTAACTATTGATGAAAGTTGTGTTCCATTCCTTGTAATGTTGGCTTTGTTTGGTGTCAAAAGTACTAAGACAGCAGATTCTCAAGCTGTAACATACCAGCAAGAGAGAACAACCTTTGAAATAGTTTTCAGAAGCCAGAAAGAACACCTACATAACCTTGCACCGTGTACCTGGCTTGCATATCAAGCACTGAGTGAAGATTTGATTCCTGCTGTTTCAGTTGTCCTACAGTAACAGCCCCTGCCTGCAGTAATAGCCCTTGCCACTGTTAATATAAAAAAGACTTCCAAAATGCATCTCTCTGAGCTATATAGTCTCGCAGCAGAAATAACAGAGTAGATGTCCTTTCTCATGGTGGTTTTCTAAGACCAGATTATATACCTTTGTGTTTTAAATTAATGAGTTTCAGAGTACTTTGTATTTTGGGAAGTGACAATATTTTACAAGTGCCCACCATGTGGAACAAGGTGATCAAAATGAATTAAGGTGGTTGGGTGTTAGAAAAATCATGGTAGTATTTTCTCACTTTTTTCTAGTTTTATCCAGATATAATTGGTATATAACACTGTATAAATTTAAGGTGCATAGCAGAATGATTTGATATATGTATATATTGCTGGATGATTACCACAGTTCGTTTTGTACCATCCATCACCTCACATAGTTACAGATTTTTTTCTTGTGATGAGAAATTTTAAGATATGCTCTCCTAGCAAATTTCAAATATACAACACAGTATTAACAGCATCCTCCAAACATTTCAACTTGTTTTAATGTGAAATATAACTCATATGTAACCATGAGATATGTAGATAAATATGGATACAGATGTAGTTCTAGATACAAATACAGATATAGAATCAAGGTTTCTTTTAGAATTCAGAAGCCTCTCCATATATTCTAAGAATACCAAAAGTCAGAGTAGCCAGCAGAATGAAGACATATGTTCTTGACAAATCTGTAGAAAGTTGCTGCAATTTATAAGAATATGTAGGCAGTCCTCACAAACTTCCTTGTTTGGGCCACAAAAGTGAGCAGTTTTCTAGGTAGCCAGCTCTGCAATTCATATCTGTAACTGCCTCAGGAACCCCTTCTTCCCTCCTGAGAGACACGTTTTGTGATGCCACTTCTCACTGACAAAATTTAGAAGAGAATAAAGTGATGGTGAACTGCCCAGAGACTATCCAGGACAGACACACATACACAGAGTACTGCAAAATAGAAACTGCTGAGCAATAAATTAAAAAGCAATCAGCAGTGTATCACTCAGATAAAAAATAAGTAGCAGTTGCATTTCCAGCATCCATGAAGATCCTCTCGTGATCCCTCGTAACTATTCTCTTTCCACCCAAGAGGTAATCATAAGGAAGAGTTATATAGTAATCATGTGCTTTTCTCAAGTCTGAAGTATGTTTATTAAATGAGTTAAGCAACTAGATTTAAATTTAGAGGGGATAATCTCAGTGTAATTTTTACCAAATGATTTTAACCTCCAAGGAAACCAGTTTCTTCATCTATACGACAAAGAACTTGGTACTGATTTCTTAGAGGAGATCTGAGAATTTAAATGAGAGAATAAGTATCAAAACAAACAAACAAACAAAAACCCCGCTATCATTTTTCCTGCTAAATAATATGTGCCTAACAAGTATATATTTTCAGGAAATACATACTTTTTTTGTCTTTGAGTCATTGTAGAGATTATCAACTCCCTGTATCAGCAGTGCACAGGAAGACATTTCTAGTTCTGGTACGCTATGTCAAAATGTACCCATCTGATTCAGTTTTACCTTTTGTCATATTTTATAAAACATTCTGTTTCTACAGGCTTACATAAAACCAGATTATATTTTACTTAAGGAATATAAATTCATATATTACCCAATAGTCGATTAATAGAAGAGAAAATGTTTCTACAGCCAATAAAACAATTTGTACTTAAATGATTTAAAAATTCAATTTACAGTATAATTCTAAGCTCCCAATATTAAAATATTTGCCTATTAGCATTATCGTTAAATGACCTCTGGTTGGTTTCTTTGGATGATGTGTTTAGAGCTTATATTATAGGTTCTGATTAAGCAAACAATCGTTAAGAATACTTACTTATTTTGTTTAATAACCTACCTTGGGTAGTAGCTTGAATAGATTAAGAACATAACTTCTAGATCCAGACTTCCTGGTTTGAATATTGGCCTGGGCAATGACTAGTTTGATGTCCCTGAGTAGTTACTTAAAATTCACGTTTCTTGATTTTATGTCATAAATTTTTTTGAAGATTAAATGAGTTAAAATATCCAAAAGTGGAACATAAGACTTTTTGTGAAAACTTCAGCTCCTGTCACGTAATTTTTTTCCGATCATTCCTACTCCTCATTTAAGAAAAATTTTATATCTTAAAATGAGCTATTACTTACAAAATATATAAACCACATGGCAAAGCTCTTTGTCAAAAGCTACCCAAGGGCATATTATGGAGTTTTCCTTGAAACATTGATAAAGGAATTTTTTTTTAGTATATTCATATCAATTTTCTTTCTTCTTATTGAAGTATAGTCAGTTTATGATGTATCAATTTCTGGTGTACTGCATAGCAATTCAGTCATACATGAACATACACATATTCATTTTTATATTCTTTTTCATTATAGGCTACTAGTAAGCAATTTTTGATTCAATGAAGACAAGTTAAAAGCTTTGGAATTTTGTTCATTAAAACTCCTCTCTGGCCACCAGTTGTATCTTTTAATGGATTCAGATCAAATGGTGCAAGGCTGTCGACTTCTATCTTGGATAGAAAAGCTGGAAAAAAAGTGTCACATGAATTTTAACAATAAGAACAAGTCACATAATATGCTACATCATGATTACAGGGAGCAAAAGTCATAGAACAACCAATTAGATTAGAACTGAAGGAAAGAAAACAGTTTCAAAGGAGGTACGGGATGTGAGCATTAGCCAGTCTGTGGCAATAAGAAAAAGACGAGGTCTCCAGACAAGTAGATGGAAAGAATTCAGCCATGGTTTTGAATGAATTACTAAAGGCCGCGTGTGAAATAGCATGAGGATACAGAATCCCAAAATGTTGAGGGCAGAGCGGGAGTTTGCCCACACTCAGGCTCATTTCTGTAGAACATGCTAGATCTTCACAAAGACCGGGACAAGGCGGCATGTGAGACAATGCTTTCCTTGGTGATGCAAGGCTGAATGAGTGGCAGGACCACTGTTACTCTATCTGGTACCTCCTCCACTAAAGAACAAAATGCTAAAGTATTAGTAAAGGGGAAGGCAGCAGATGTTTTTTCCCAAGAGCATAGGTAAAGACCAATTGCATCTTGAAGAAAGAAAAGAAAAAAAAAGGAAAAGAAAAGGAAAGAAAAATACCCTCTCCTCTTGGAGAAAGAGCAGGAAACCCTCCTATGCCCAGACCACTGGGGGTCTCCTGCTGTTCTAATGTGTTTATGTGGGACCAATCCAAAAATACCCATCACCTTGTGTGCACTGTTTGTGCGCAAAAGGGATCCAGAAATACTCAGCCTCTGACAAATTTCCTTTTCCAGCGTTAGGCCATTGAGGAATTGTAGAGAGAGGTTATGCCTTGTTTTCCTTCTACTGATCTCTTTATCCCATGAGGTATCCAGCAGTTGAAGAGCCTAGATGTCAGTCAGCAATATGCATTATGATCATTCCCACTGAGGTTAAAGAGACAACTAGAAATAAGATCAAATGTAAATAAGGCAAAACATTAGAATGATACCTGAGTGCTATCTGCAAGTATTCAGACATTTCCGTGCTTCTCCTATACATTCACCATGCTACTTTCCTTAAAAAGTATCATGGTCTTAAAACTAAAAAAAAAATCTGAGGAGTTCGATTTTAGGAACATTATTACCATTATGGCCACTAGCCATATAAATGTATTAACTTTATAGCAAACTCACTAGGATATAGTGTTCAAAAATGTCAAATAACTTGAAAGACTTTGAATATAATTCTGAAGAGATTTCATGGAAAATAATCGAATAATTATTTAAAATTAAGTTTTGTGAAGTTTTAGGGGAATAAAAAGATGCCAAAATTGATTCACAGTAAACTAATAATACTAAACTTCTTTCTTTCACTATTCACCACTCCCTTGATATGTTCTCTTCTTTGCCTACAAATATTAGATCCCATGTGGGTGCACTCCCTTACGAACATCATTAATACTTCTGACTTAATACTTTAATTAATTAATTAATTAATAGTTGCTCACTAATCATATCAACTTGACAAAGTCCTAACTTTAGTTAAGCTCAGCAATCTGCTTTCAAGAAGCTATATTACCCAAAAACATCTCAAAACTACGTTACGTGGTCTCTTTAAACTCGTGACCGTCAGCCTTATATTGGCACTCAGCACTAATAAATTACCACTAGATTTCTCTAGTGAATTCGTTTTCACATTTGCCATACCCAGAATCACTTCTCAATATGATCTCACTTCTGTTTTCTGATGGTATATCATCTTTGTTGATAGACAGATCCGGATCATGTGGAAGATTAGTTCCTTCCCCTCTTGGGAGTTCAATGCAGAGCTCTGTGCTGGGCAGCAGAGGGCCTTGGCTGACGTCACCCCCCCCCCCCACGAGGACCCGGCTCTCACCGCGGCCCTCATTGCGCAGAACTTGGGGCCGAGTGTGCACACTGTCTGGTGTTCTTTAGGCTACCCCGAGATATTTTTTGTTTGTTTGTTACTTAGGGAAATTAGAAGTTCTGTGGCCCAGCTTAGGCTGACCTGTAAGTGTGTAACACAGTGCAGGGCAGAGCGCCCTGTGGCCGGGCCCACCTGCAGCCCACCCGTGATCCTCGCTGCTGGGCCCTTGGCCTGTCTGGGTGTGGGGCCGCTCTGCGCCACCTGGGCTGTGGGATGACCAAAGGTGTGGGGTTGGGTGCACGCTAACATGTTTCTGCTATAAGGTTTCCTTCCAAAAACCTTAGGTAGCGTCTGCTCTTTAAGGCAGTGTGTTCGAGATGCTCTTGGTTGACAACTTATTTTTTTTCTTTTTTTTAATTGAGAAAATAGAAACAGTCTGTTGGGAACTCACTTACTTTTCTTAAGTTAAAACTGCCAAGAGAAGCAGTTTAGCCGAGGGCTTAGCGGCATGCTTTCTGGAGACCACCTGATGGGCTTTGAATCCCGCCGCCCAGCCATCAGCTGTGCAGCCTTAAGCAAAATGCTTTTCTTTTGTGTGTCTCAGTTTCCTTATCCATGTATAGTACAGAGATAACACTTTGCAGGGTTGTAATGAGGATTCAGTTAACAGACGTATACTGCTTAAAACAGTCTTACATATAATAAACCAGTATTAGTTTTTGTTAAATAAATAATGCCTATCTACAACTAAAGCGGAAGCCTGTGTGTTTCTAACCATTACAGTGAGGAATGGATGGGCTCGCCCTCTCAAAGGCCGCCTCCACGGTTGGTTCTGGATCAGAGCCTACTGAGAACTTCATTCTTGCATGCCATGAATTTTTCTAACTCTGGGTCTTTCTGACTGGCATAAAATTGTTCTTATTGTCTCCCAAATTAATTACCTCTTATCCTCTCCGCCTACCTTAATTCTCCTCTTTGACAATAAGATCATAAAAATAGATTACTTGTGGCAAATTGCATTTTGCAAAATTGTCCTTAGCAATATTTCTGGATTATCTCCAGAATGTTACTGGTCTCATCAAGGGGTAGATTCCTCCCCACCTTTCCTTGGACTCAGTGGGGTTTCGTTTCTGCATCTATACATGGAATGTTGGAGGGGATATTGTGTGACTTCTGAGCATAGAGGATAAAAGATAATATGCTTTCACCTGATGCTCTCTCTTGGGATATTTACCCTGTGGTCCAACCATCCTGTAGTGAAGAAGCCCAGGCAATACGGCATTGCCAAGTTTAGGAGATCTTGTTCAACAGCCCCAACTAGCATTAGCCTCCAGAGAGCTTCATCCTCCAAACATGTGAACAGGGAAAGCTTCAGATAATTCCTTCCCTCAGCCTTTGAATCTTCTAGTTTGAGGTCCCACGTATTACGGAGCAGAGACAAACTATCTCTGTCATGACCTGTTCAAAATCCTGACCCACAAAATCCATGGGCATAATAAATCATTGCTTTATGGCGCTGACTTGTGAGGCAATCTGTTATACAGCCACAATAACTGGAGCATTTGATTATAATAATTAGAGTGACTCTACATCAGGGCGTGGAAATTTCCATTAGGAAATGTCAAGTTGATGGAGATATGGAAATTGTAAAAGACAAGTTAAAATAAATGAAGAAATCACCCAGAGGTTCTGAAATCCCTCTGATAGAATTTCTAGGAAAAGATTATGAAAAAAGCAATTAGAAATAAATAAAAGAAGGATTCCCTAAAGGTGAAGAAAGACTCTTCGTTTTATGCGGGATGTACAGGTTTGGCCATTATTATATCTTAAATTATTCAACCTACATGATTAGAAAATCCATTAATGGTAATTTTATTCTTTCTACTTTTAGGTTTTAAAAAGTTATTTTAAACTTTCTCATACTCAGGCTGTGTTTAGCGTGTAATATAAATTAAAATAAAAATTCAAAACAAGTGTAGTAAAGTTTCAAAGAGTCTGTAGTAGAGCACTGTATCAAGTTTATTTTACTTGAAACACTGTCATTTTAGAATGTCTATCTGATTGCTGTGATTCTAAAAAAATGTAAGCATCCTTCTTTGTATGATTCTTGACATTTGATATATTGATTATTGACTTTGACAAGAAAATTAGTTTTAGCTTTCAAAAAGGACATTGTTTATTCATAATTCATAAACACTAATTTAAGTTTTTAAAAATTCTCTGTCTTAAAGCCAATGATGATGGATTTATATAATTTTCTATTTTCTTTGAATAATCTCTTTATAGCAATTTTTCCCTTAATATTTTGGATGGAATACTAGAAACTACATACTTGTTTTGCTAGTGACAGATATGTAATTAGTCATTACTTTTACCTACATAATTTGGTGTATCTCCAAAATTCTCAATTAAATAATTTTATAATTAAGTGTAAATGGAAACATCCTCGTATCATGATATATGGACCATTTCAAGATTTTGGTATCACTCTAATACTTACCATTATTAATAACAGCACTACCTGTACATTGGTGATTTTTAGTAGCCCTGCTTGTAGAAAACTACTTCTGTTTTCCAGTTTGCCTTTTGTTTGTAACTGCGTAACAACAACTCTTTGATCTGCTCAGGACCTTGGGTGTGCTGACCTTAGTCACATTTCCTCTCCCCCTCCCCGCCCTTCATGCCCTCTCTTCTCTCTCACACAATTGTTTTCACGTCCCAAGGCTAGGGTCACTTTCATGCATACTTTCCTCTCTCTGGCTTCTTTGTTCTTCCGTTACAGACGCAAGGTCAATACCTCATGCTGGTTAAACTTGAAATGGATGCCAACTTCATGTCTACACATGAAGGGTGAGCAGGTCAATACGACTGGGAAAAAACAAACACCCAAACATGGTGACTCATCTCATTTTAGATTTTAACCACATCCTTCTCGTGGTCCTCAGAAACCTCAAGTGGCCATGTTCCATTTCTCGAGACAGCTCATCATCAAATAATATCAGATAACTTCACATGTTTTCATCTTTTCTCAAATTCCAGTGTCCTCTCTCTCATTTTTATTTCAGCTATGATCTTGCTTCTTATTGCAATAAAAAACAAAAGCAGAGAAGGCTGTCATCGTCACACTACCAGAAATAACAACTGCTTGTATCTCTTTTCATAGTCTCTGTCTTCCCTCATATTAGAATAAATAAATTGTTCCTTTTCCTTTCAGAATCAAGCCTTCAGTTGGGTTTGTAATCTCTTCTCCTTCCCTGTGCCTGAGATACTGTTCTATAATTATTTCTTCTCTCTTTTGTTGGCCTTCTCTACTTGATCGTACTCATATAAACAAACAAAAAAAAAATACAAAATATTCCTTCTTTAATAAAACACCTTTTTTCACCTTTTAACAAACCCCAGCTATTGGAATGGTCCTCAGCTCCTTTTTAGATCATAACCATCAAATACTTGTCTACGTTTATAGCCTCCACCTCTTTACCTCTGATTCTACCTTGAACACACCACCACGTCCACAAAATGACCCTTGTGAAGATTACCACTAATGACTACGCTTCCTAAATGTTGAGTTCTCAGAACTCAAAACAAGATGAGCAGAAGCTCTTCAAGAATTATTATACCTTCCTTCTAGACACACTTCTTTCAATTAATTGCCAGGATGCTACCCTCTCCAAATGTTCTTTTTAAATTTGTATGATATCTATGTGTATAAATAAAAGATATCTTCTTAAAACTTAAAAGAACTACTTACTAGATTATAAATTTAACTAAACTTCTGCACAACACTATGCAAGAATACAAAATTTAACTCTGCTCATGTATGAATATTTACAGTTTGGTAATTGATAAATTTTCCAAGATTTATTTTAACTTTTGCAGTAAATGATAATAACACATCAAATAGTTCATTTTGTTATCAACATCATTCTTTCTTATTTTTGAAAGAAAATTGCATGTTTAATAGAGAAAGTGTCAGAATAAGAGAATTGTTCAAAGCTCCAAATAAGATCTCTAGTCAAATCCCTACTGAATTCAAAAGATTTAAAATTTATTTTGCTCTCATCTTTAACATGAATGAGATTTTTTTCCCCTATAATGCAAACAAGTTTGGGGAAGCAGGGATAAGAATCACATCTTTAGACTGCTCTCTACCTTTCCTTTTATTTTCTGCAAGGATACAGGTAGCAATAATGTAATTTAAGGATATCAAAAATCAATTGTTTTAAATGGTCTATTCAGTTGATTCTGCCAAATATTCTGGCAGATTCACTCTACTTCCTTTGTGCACAACTTTTCTTTCTCTTTTATGTGGTACTCAAAAGGCAGATGTAATTCTGTCTCTATGTTTATTTTTTTCCTAGAATTGATACCACTTTGTGGATATACATCCTTCTCTCGTGTTGGATCAGGTGCATTAAAAGAATAAGAAGAACTATGAATGGGTGCTAAAAATGTGACTATGAGATTAAACAAATAAAGAGGCATTCCCCATTAAGCATACTTTCTCATCACTTAAAAAAACAAAAACTTTTAAAAAATAACATTTTTTATTTTAAAATTTCATTTCTTTTTTCTGTTTTTTTCCACATTGAACTCTATATATATTCCATCCGGAAACCTCTAGAAAATAATAGATGCATAAAAGTGGTTGACAGCAAAAGATCAATAAAACATTGAACAAAACTGTTTTTCATAAGATTTTATTTTGTTCTTTGACCAACAGAGGAATTGAGAGTGGAGGAACGAAGCAGATGAGCTACTTGAATTAGAGAGTACTTAAATTAAAAACTAGAAGTTTGAGTCCGTTAAAAAAAAAAGTTGAGTCTGTAGATCATATGGCTATTTGGAAAAGTAGGATCCACAGAGGGAAGAGCAAGTGCAAAGGACCTGAGGTAGAATCATGCCTCCTGTGTGAGAGGAGGGGCAAGGAAGCCAAGAGGGACGCAGCCTGCTGAGCTGGAGCTGTGCAGGGTGTGATCCGTGAGGCAGAGAGGGGAGGGCAGATCATTGTCCGGGCTGTGACTTTTCTCATGCTGAACGTTACTCATTGTGTCTCCTCATGGTCATAGGACATTAGAAAACGTGAATTCCCCTTGAACACAAAATACAATGAAGCTTTTCTAGACCATAATTCCTGATCACAATCCTAAAAGTTCAGAGTTAGAAACTATATTAAAGACACTTAATCGTCCATAAATAAAGAACTATTTCCTAACTACGGATCAAAGAGGAAATTAACTATTGAATTTAACTATCTAGATAGTAATAAAAAAGAATAGTAAAAATAACATGCATGGGTCACAACTAAACTATATTAAGAAAACAAATGTGTAAATAATTCACTATTTACAACCAGTATGCTTTATGTTTTACTGACTTACTATTTTAAAATAAAAATCTGAAAATGAGTGGGTTAATGATTCAATTTACGAAAAATATGAAATAAAAAATAGAAGTCAGAAGTTAATTTTAAAAATCTAAAATAGTGAACTAAAAAATAAAAATCAGAGCAAAAAGAGCAAAGGGTTTTAAAAATTTTGTTTCTTTATAACACTGAAACATACAAAAACCTGGAAAATATAAATAAAAAGAAAATAAAAACATGATATTCACTATTGTAAAGATTTCCCCACATTTAAAATTATGCAAGTACAATTTAGAAACGTATGTAGAACCAAAAATCGTGTAAGTTTTAAACTATAGGTTTTTACGAACCGGAGGCGGTGGCGGCGGGACCCCCCAGGCCTGCTCCGGGGACATGAAAGTCGGCAGCGCGTTCCTGGGCGGCGGCGGCAGCGGGCGGAGATGGAGCCCAGCTTCCCGCCGGGGATGCTCAAGTTCAACCACCGGCTGGCCCCGGTGGCCAGCTTCGCCCCGCCCGCGGGCACGGCCGCCGAGACTCCCCCCATCCTGGCGCCCACCTCAGACGGGACTTTCAAGAAGGAGCCGGCGGCGCCCCGCGCGGCCTTCCCGGCGCAGAGGACCCCCGGGGGCTTCCTGCAGTCGCCGGTCAGCATCAAGCAGGACAAGCCGGCCGAGCCCGAGGAGCCGCCGGGCGCCCCCCTGCACCAGGGCTCCGGGGGCCTGTTCGCCGGGGCGGACGAGCGGGCGGCGGGGACCGGGGAGGCCACGGCGTCATCCAGGACCTGAGCGTCCTGTACCCGCCGGACCCGCACTCCCGCAACGTGCTGCTGGGCGGCGGCCGGACCGAGGACCCCCGTGGCCCCGAGGAGCCAAAGCCAGACGCGAGCGTCAAGAATGTGAAGAGGCCAAAGCCAGAAGAATCTCAGGGAATCAAAGCCAAGAGGAAGCTGAGCGCATCTTCCAAACCGCCGCTGGTGGGAGACGGGGAAGGCGCCCTGCTCTCCCCCCGTCAGAAACCGCACATCTGCCATCACTGTAGCGCCGCTTTCCGGAGCTGCTACCACCTGCGGAGGCACGTCCTCATCCACACCGGGGAGCGGCCCTTCCAGCGCAGCCAGTGCAGCACGGGCTTCATCCACAAGTACCTGCTGCAGAGACACGAGAAGATCCAGTCCAGAGAAGACGTTCGGGTGCGCCGAGTGCAGCATGAAGTTCATCCAGAAGTACCACATGGAGAGACCCAAGAGGACGCACTGTGGAGAAAAGCCACACACGTGTGACACTTGCCAGCAGTATCTCTCAAGGACCGATCGCGTCTTGAAGACAGGCGCACCATAGAGAAGCCATAGAGGAAGGGCCCGCGGTGCAGAACCCGGGGCATCCGGCCACAACAGCGTGGGGAATCTGGCTGTGTTGTCGCAGGGAAATCCCAGCTCTTCGAGGAGAAAGGCGAAGTCAAAAAGCATCGCAGTTGAAAACAAGGAACACAAGACTGGTAAAACGAGCGACTGGCAGGCTTCGAGCAGTATGACCCTGCAAAGTTACTTGGTAGAGATGCCAGCCGCGTCTTCCAGTGGAGGCATGATCGGCCCTCGTATAGATGAGCTACAGAAAAGGGTGCCCAAATTGATCTTTAAGAAAGGAAGTAGAAAGAGAACGGAGAAGAACTACCTGAACTTCGTGTCACCAGTACCAGACATGGTGGGACAGAAGTCCTTGTCTGGGAAACCAGGTGGCTCGCTTGGCCTAGAGTCAGACAACAGCGTGGAGACCGTTAGTCTTCTCCAGAGCGCTAGTGGCAAACACGGTCAAATGAGCAGTAATTAGGCCGATGCCATGCAGCTCTCGAAGAAAAGAAGATCCTTACCAACTGCCAGCAGCAACAGTGCCTTTTCCGTGAGCGTGGGACACACGGTCTCCCAGCAGTCTTGTCATTCAGTCTGCGGGCGTCGGAGTTTTAGACAGCGAGGCCCCCTTGCCCCTTACTGACTCCGCGGGCCTGCATGCGGAAATTGTCTTGTCACGACAAGTCTGGAATTCCTGATGAGGTTTTACAGAGTATTTTGGATCAGTACTCCAAGTCCGAGAGCCAGAAGGGGGATCCCTTCAGCATAACGGATTTCCACACCTCGGGAGGACATTCAGAGTTGGTGCAAGAAGAAGACTTGAGCCCAGGCACCCAGATCAGTGATAAGGCCAGCATGGTGCAAGAATACTCCAAACACCTCCAGCAGGCTTTTGAAAAATTCACGAATGCAGGTTTTGCTCTTGGACACGGTTTCCAGTTTGTCAGCCTGTCGTCACCTCTCCACAAGCACACTTTATTTCCAGAAAAAGATAAACACAACATCTCCTTCGGAGTGTGGTTTCGGCCAGTCTGTTACCTCAGTGTTGCCATCTTCGTTGCCAAAGCCTCCTTTTGGGATGTTGTTTCGATCGCAGCCAGGTCTTTATTTATCTGCTTTGGATGCCACACATCCGCAGGTGACCCCTTCTCAGGAGCTGGATGATCTGATAGATTCTCAGAAGAATTTAGAGACTTCTTCAGCCGTCCAGTCCTCATCTCAGAAACTGACTAGCCAGAAGGAACAGCAGAAAAAGCTTTCAGATCCCATCTCAGGAGTTAGCCAGCCAGGTAGCTCCTCAGAAAGATGTAGAGACTAGAACATCGTACCAGATTAAGAACTTGGCACAGGCATTTGGTTCTCAGTTCAAGTCGGGCGTCAGGGCGCCAATGACCCCATTCACTAAGTCTAATGGAGAAGTGGACCACAGAGCAAGGACTTCAGTGTCAGATTTCTCAGGGTATGCAAATATGATGTCCGATGCTAGTGAGGCATGTAGTTGGAGGGTAAAGACACCCCCTAGCCAGAGTTACAGGTAAGGCCCAGGAGTCACCAGGCTGGGGGGCTTCTAATGTTATTTCATTTTATTTTGAGAACGCTGCCATTGGAATGTTTCTACGTGAGCCTATTAAGAATAATGTAATGCCCTTTCAGTGCAACTTTTCATCTTTAGTTTATTTTGTTGGCGTGATTTTAGCTCTGTTTGTATTATGATTTTTAGTCAAAATCAATAGATTAAAATAGTTTGACATTGAAAATGACAATGTTTAGCAATCAAATTTACATGTATACGCTGTCAGGGAATAGCCCAAAAGTTTTAAATGCAAAAAAAAAAAAAAAAAAAAACCCCCAAAAAAAGTACAAAAAAACAAAACCAAAGCAAACAAACAAAACTTTGTTATTAGGATTAAGGGTATTCTAATTGCTTTACTCTCAGGCAAGTGTCATAATGCATGGGAATTCTGTACGTTATCGCTGTAATGGAATATCCAATTTACGGGGAGTATGATATACATTTCATTATTTAAGTCAGGGATCGAAAACATTTGAAATTACTGTCTCCATCTGGGCCGATCCAAAATTCTGAATTGTTGGCTACCTATATTTTTTTGCAGCTTTTGAATGTACTCTGAGCTTCCAAACCACATTCATTCCAGCCTGGAAGAACAAATATTCCTGAGTCTTTGATCAAAGTCTGAAATGATAGCTTTAATAAAAGAAGGAGGAAAAAAAAGCACCCTCTCTTCACCCCAACTGTGACAAGTCCTGTCAGGAGTTGACGGGCACAGTGTTGACGCCAAGGTGGTTGGTTGGTTCCAGTATTAGAACCCAAGTTGGAATTACATCATTCTTTGAAAATTTGGATATGTGTTATTTATTATACATGGCCTAAAAACACTGTTCCCTGTCTCTGTTATTACATGTCACCCACACTTCTGGGGTTTTTATCGTGGTTATTTTTGTTCTTAACATATCCTTTCACTCAGAGTTCTGGGCCTGCTTATTCTTTCTTCTCCCTGTCTTGACAGTTTCAACTTCAGAAGGCGTCCCATTCCAATAGGTAACTGGCTGTGCATTTCAATATGCCTTCTGGCATCCAAATACTAAAACAGTAGGGTTAGCATCCTCCCTCCCCCTTTTTAAGAACAGAATCCTTACAGATATCCATGTATAATAAAGCCGCCCTACTCAGAGATATAGATAGTGAGTAAGAAGGTTGTAATTCCAGCTGGTGACAAAGCCAATGAGAGGGGTGAGAGCGTCTCACTTGGTGGTAACATCGGAATCTTTCTGTGAAGTTGCAGCCTGTTTAACGTACATTTTGAAAGGGTGCGTCAGTCAGTATTGCACGGGTTCGTGTAAAGTCATCAAACCTTGCTATGAACACTAATTGCCATTTGAAGCTACTGGTGGACAGTGGCTCTGCTCTAAACCACTTTTTAGCAATTGTACTTTTTTCCTGATTATATTTCTTAATGTACTTTATGCTGGTGAGTTTTTTATGTAGTTTTGGTGATGTTTCAGTCTTAGGTACTCTTCTGATGTCAGAGAAGTACCACTGGTTGTTTGCAGTCTTATTGTGTAATCGGCTTCCATGTATAACAAAATAATTAATACTATGCAAGTGTGAAACACTTGTTATGAAGGTAGTGTTTTAACAAAATACTAGTTAATTTCCTCCCCCACTTTCCTCCCTTAAGTCTGCTTTACCAGCTAAAGGGTCATTGCAAGGTTCTTAGAAAATGTGTTTAATCTTCTTAAATACACGCAATACTAAAAAGTCTGTATTTCAGTAAGCGCAGTAAGTTCTGTTAGGGACAGAGCATGAGGTGTAATCAGAGGATGGAGAGGCCCTTTACCGCTGTTACCTCTGAGCTGTGTGGTCTTCCTCCGGTGTTTTGCTTTATGCAGGTTTGGAATTTCTTTAACTTTTATTGTGTGTACTGAATACTGCATATGTACTATTCTGATTGTTTGCTCTAGTTTACTACCAATAAAAGACCTCTTAAATGCACGCACACACACACACACACACACACACACAGAAGAGGTAGTAAACTATAAATCTAATTAAATAGCTCCAGAAAATGATAATATCTTCAATGAAGGAATATAAAGGAAAACCTAGACATTGGTTAAAAAATCAATTAACTTATTAAAATATAAATCGATTACAGAGACATGATTTCAATGCAATTTTTTGATAAAAGCATTTCAAATTTCACTTAGAAAAATGATTGTCTATGGTAACTAAGAATTCATGGTTGGATTCTGAGAATTATACAGAGTGAACTGCACCAAATCATTCCTATGTGCAGGGACAGCCATTCAGAGCCAGACTAGTCTTAGTTTTCTTGACAAATCACATAGCCATATCCTGCTGCAACACAGCATAGGGGTAGTGGCTTCCAAACACAAATGTGGGTGCTAATTGCAAGAGGAAGAAAAGAAAATTGGTGGTTGATAAACGTTCTCCAATGCCCAGTTCACCATGTAAAATAAAACATTTCTATGGATTAAAAATTCTCATGCAATATGTAAAACAATAAGCAATGAATGTAGGAGAGTGTTTGAATAAACTTGTAGTGCTAGAGACTTCCTAGTGTTTCTTTGCAACCATGTCTTTTTTCTAGTTATATGTAAATGATTTTTCTACCTGCTTATTATAAATTTCACATTTAAATGTTTCAGTTATTTCATTATGCTTTTCACAAAAATAATGTAAATGACAATGAGTCTGCTACAGACTAACTTTGTTAATATTATTCATTGTGGGTATTTGATATCTGGTGAGATGTTTTGGTTACTGACAAACAATATTTAATTTCTTCTGAATTTAAAACAATTAAAAAAAAAAACCCAAAAAGATGGTCCCTAAAAATGGTCATAAGTATGTTATATTTTATGAATTGTAAGACACTTTTGTTTCCAAAATTTTTAACATTTTTGAAATCAGGATGAATTTTTAATCAATCATGTATCATATTTGAATTAGGAGAATTGTTTTCTTTCACTATAGCACCTGAAATGATGTGTTTTACAAATGATGAATATATATCTTTAATTTCTAGGTAAGAAGATACCACAGTGATATCTGAAATTTGGATATTTAATAAAACATCAAGACCATCAGAAGGTATGTAGAATGATACTGATTTGTAGAAATTAATATTTATATAAAAGACATTAATTTAAGGTAGATATAGAATAAGCTACTATGGTTATAAATTGCTCTTTAAGCACTACTTTCACTATATCCTCCCACTTTTATATGTGGTGTTTTCAATGTCATGCAATTATGTTTTCTTTATTTCCATTAATTCTTTCTTAACCATAAATTAAGTATGTAATACAATTTCTAAATAAATGGAAGTTTTAATATACCTTTTTTGCTATTAAGTTCTAATTTGTTTTTGTTGTAAAGAGACTGGGTTATCTGTGATAATTCTCTAAGATTATTTAGATTTACTATAAGGTCAATCACATAATTAGTTTTTGTGCATGTTATTCCATGTACTGTTTAGAAAACAATATTTTCAACTGTTAGATGTAGAATTGTATACTTGTACATTAGCTAAAGTTTATTGATTTTGTTATTAATTTTTCAATGTATTTTTAATTGTTATCTGCTTGACCTATAAATAGCTGAAGAAGTATATTGAAATCTCACACAAGTATGTTAGTCCTTTGAGTATTGTAATGTCCTCTATTTTTGTTTGAACTATTTTGGTTTAATTTTTAGATTCTATACTTTAAAATTATTGGAGCACTTAGACAATTTCAACTTGTTCTCAAAATATTTGTACCATGGTCTCAATGATGCTTTTTTAATCTGAAGTTAATTATTTTGAAAGTAAAACAGCTTTATCTGTATTTCTTCAGCATATATTACAATACTGAGCTAATCATAAAAACTCAAGATATTTTTGTTGAACGAATGAAGTTTATTCATTGCTTGTATTTAAAAGACTGATTTTTAAGTGATTGTAATCTCTTAATATAAGAGAATCATCTTTCAAGACAACATAAGAATATTGCATAGCATCGAAACACTTGCCCACTGATGAAGAGTCAGGATACCTTATTTCAATCTGATTTTGGACAATGTCAGGCACTATTACTGTCAGACATGGATTTTGACTCCTTGCTTTATTATCAGCTTCTCCCCTAGCCCCTGTAACTAATCTCTTGAATGCTAACTTAGTACCTTTTAAGATACTCTGTTTATGGACCCTGGATTGACATTTTTAAGATTGCCCTCCATGAACTAATTTTGTCCTCTCAGTCCAACTCTACACCGTTGCACTATTTCTTGTCTATTCTACATATACCTGTTTTGCTGGAACTTTAAGCAACATTGACATAGCTCACTATGCCACTTTCATAATCTAGGAACACACCTACTTAGCCCCGGGGACTTATTTAATACACTCTTGAGGTTTTGACATACATTTGAGCTAAAGTCAGATTTTTCAAAATAAGCCCTAATTTTTTAGAAAGAATTACTTCTTCTTCAAGACTGCAGTGTCAGCTCCTGGCCAAGAGTCTCAAGTCTGCTCTACAGATTTTGGACTTGCCAATGACTAACCCTCAACCCCCACAATCATACAAATATATGTATTCAATCTATCTATCTATCTATCTATCTATCTATCTATCTATCTATCTATCTATCTATCTTCCCCTCTGGCTCTGTTTCTCTGGAGAACCCTAACTAATACCCACTTGGAGGGATAAAAAAGAATAAAAAGACTAATAATGTGTTAGCTGGGTCTTATGGCAAAAATAGAGGAAAAAGTGGTATGTTTCCAATTCCTCTTTCTTCCTACTCCTGTCTCTGGCAGGATATAATCATGTTTCAGATATGTATGTATTTCCCTATGTTGGACCACGGCATGGCTATACCCATGTTTAGTTTATTGATAGGTTATTTCAAAGAAAGCCCCTGGGTACAGTTTGGTTTCAAAAGGTGTCATCTAAATAAGTGAAGTATTGTCTGCAGCTACCCCTCCTCAGATTAGGTCTGAGATCTGTGTGTATGTGTACGTGTGTGTGTGTGCGCGCGCGTGTGTGTGTGTTTGTGTGTCTCCTCCCCCCCTGTGCATCAGAATTGGACTATTTCTGACTGAGGCATCTCCAATAAGGCTGTAAATGGCAGACCTGTATCTTACTTTTCAGGGGCTCACTTACTTTCAGGTTGGAGACCAAAACAATTAATTATGTCCCTTAGAAGAATATCTTCCTTTTGAGAAATACTCAACAAACAATAGAACGGTAGGTCAATGACTATACCGTTTCATACTGTAACTGACTAACCAGCCTCTTTTTTTCTTAGGGAGATAATCATACCAATAATCTCAAGAAACTTTTTAAATCACAGGCTAATACTTAGCTTCTTGTACTCGTGCACCTTCCAGTAAACCAAAAATTGTCAACTTCAAGTTATAATTCTGTTTTCTTACTTTAAAGGTTGTAATAATACTTCTCAAATTTACTGCTATCAATAGTCATAATATTGTTTTTATAGTGCTTTAAAAGTGTCTTCCTTACATGAGACATTATGGATTAATCTATATCAATAAAGTGAAATTATATAAACAAGCATAATAATATAGTTGATTACACAAAATAATATTTAACTGAATAATGTTGATGAAGCATGATACAGTTGAGCTGTATTCAGCAAAGGTTAAAAGCAAATAGTCATAATAACAATAAAAAGACAAATTTTAAGACACTCCAAAAATATTTTATAAATAGGGCTTCTACATTAGTAGTAAGTTAATTATTTAAAGCTATGCAAGTGCATTAATTAGGACAGAGAGTGTCAGAACATAAGTTGGTGTCAGAGAGAGTGACTGAAGGCGTGTGCGTTGAGTCGCCAAAAGACAACTGGCTAAGACTCAAAGGACTAATTAAAATTTCAGCCCCATATAAAAATGGTACCACAGCAGAACATTAGTCAACCAGAGCAAGACCCTCCACAGACAAACATAAAAGTAAACAAAAAAAATAGAGTGCCCTTGGTCTCGTTGTTCTCATTTAACAAAGAACAAAATGTCCCTTAGAGAAATGTACTGACTAAACATGCCCCAACCCTTGCATAACTCAATCCTCTTAGTGTTTTAATCTACCAGAACAAGATAAAATAAATACATACATGTGTTTGTGAATGAATATTAATGCTAATGAATATAGTGAAAATTGTAATTCCGTGTGCTTTGCCTAAGCTTTCCTCTCAAAGGTATTGTGCTTGTGGAAATAATTATTCACCAATCTGATTTGAAACGAACATGGCAGATGGTCAACACATGGTTAACATGATAGTGACAGGTTATTTAACTGAGGAAAATGCTGTATTTTCAAATGCTGTGAGACAAATATTTTTGAGAAGAGAACTTGAGAACAAAATGTGTGTGTTTAATACACAGAATCATATAAAAACAGGCACAAATGATACCCGCATCTTTGCATTTTACATAGCTTTCATAGTGCACATCATTCAAATGATGAGTACAATTCTTAAAAATAAGCAATCACAAAGTTTTTAAGGAAGATTTTGCAAAAGGGCTGAACTATGATATAATTTGGTACTAACAATCCACAAAGGAATTGAACATACTGACACTTAATCAAGTTTAGTAATATTAAAATTAAAAAGGTGACTGGGGGTTTGGAACTAAACAAAAAAAGATATGATTAATGCATTTAGAGGTTTTGATTATAATCAGTAATCATATGCTTGGTTGATTGAAGGTTATTTTCAATCAAAATGTTATGGGATGCACAAACTTGCGTGCAGATTTCTAATTTCATGTTCTCTGCTGAACAAATATGACTTCTCTAAGAGTACTACATGTTGTTAAAACAAACTGGGCAAAGACAGAATACAGGTTTGACCTGGTTAAATAGGAGTTATACGTAACGATGATTCAGGTTTAACTTATACTGCAAAAGGAAACACATTGTCATATATCATAGGATCTACAATGTTATCTAGTTTAAGACATATTATTTTAATCATCATTAATAAAGGGAAAAAAGCTTGCAATTAGAATTATAAATTATCACTGATTTTTAATATCCATTATGACTTAATAAAGTTTAAAATGTAAAAAAGTATATATTAGAATTGACAAAATACAGTGTTTGTACCAGAAATAAATTAGTTACAAAGAAACATGAGTGTCACTGGGGCACATGAGCCTCAATTATCTAACTGGGATTTTTTCTTTCCTTTTTTACTTTCTCCAAGTTAACACAACTGTACTTGTGTTAATGATGCCAAAGTTCCTAAGTGTTATGGGTTGAATTATGTTGCCCCCAAAGATGGTGAAGTTCTAACTTCGCAGTACCTGTAAGTGTAAAATTTTCTTGAAATAGCATCTTTGTAGATGATCAAGTTAAGACGAGGTGATTAAAGTAGGCGCTAATCCAGTATGACCGTGTCCTTATAAAAAGGGGAAATTTGGACACTTGAAATAGATGCACACAGGGAGAACTCCACATAAAGATGAAGGCAAAGATTGTAGTGCTGCATCTACATGTCAAAGAATGAAAAAGACTGTCAGCAAACCACGAACGCTAGAAAGACATGGATAAATTCTCTCACATAGTTCTTAGTAGTAACCAGCACTGCTGACACTTTGATTTCAGACTTCTATCCTCCAGAACTGTTAGACAATAAATTGTTTAGCCACCCAGTTTGTGGTGCTTTGCTATGACTGTGTTAGAAAATCAATACATTAGGATAACTTTAGCAAAATGTTTGTGGTGCTATTGTTTGAATAACAAAAAATAATTACAATTTATTTCTTATTATTCTTCAGTCAGGCAAGTAACTTAATCAGAACCCCAATATCTCCAGCATTTTTATATATTGCCTACTATTACTCTCCTCCTGCAAAATGATTATATATTTTAAAAGTTATGAATAAAGGATCTGAGAAATTAATAAAATATTTACTACTACTACTACTAAGCAGGCAAATAAAAAATAAAAATCTAAAATCCTATGTTTCCTAATTGGCTAATATTTATCAGAGTGAAAGTTTCCAGAAATGCCTTATGCTATATACTGAAACAACTTTACTTATTTTAACATGTATATGTCTCTGTGTATGCACACGTGCCTGCATGTGTGTTTGTGTCTGTAGGCGTTTGTGTGTTGAGGAACGTGGAAAGATCTACATTTTCAGATTTCCTTTTTCCACTGTATCATTTTCTTTTGTGTTGCTTTGGTTTGGGTTTTGTTTTCCTTCATGGAGCCTATTCTCCAGATCTTCATTAATTAGCTTTTTCTTAAATCACATGTTGATTCCATTAGAGTTAGATGATTTGTGCATCTTAAAAGAACAGCTGTGCCTTACACTTAGTTTTTCTCTCTTTATACACAGAAAGTATAAGGGGAAAAAGACTTTTCCTCTACCCTCTTGGGTTCTACAGGGGAGGACAAATAATTTTCTTTCTACCCTTCTGAGTTTTGGGCTGAGACCACTGTAATAAAGACAGGTTTCCAAGAGAAAAACAAGCAGAAGTTTATTAACATGTACACCTCATGTATATATGGGAGATACCCAAGGGAAAATGAGTAATTCAAAGAGACAGTTTAGAATTCCAGCTTATATAGCATCTTCAACAAAGAATAAATTTGTGGAGAAATGACAGGACAGCAGAAAGAAGGTTCAGGCCTCCAGGGGTTGAAATAAAGGCTGTTTAGTAAAGTTTGTTATGCAGATTGCTCTGGTCCCAAAACTCAGAAGGGTAGAAAGAAAATTATTTGTCCTTCCCTGTAGAGCCCAGAGGGATAGAAGAAGTCTTTTTCCCCTTATGGGAAAATGGGGTGTCTACTGGTGTGATTAACTTCTGTCCTTTTTGGTAGAAATGGGAGAAGGAATGGCTGTGAAAATGTATGTCCTGCTTTTAAGCAAACAGGGGAAGGTGGGAGCTTTTCTTGTATCCTCAGATCAAAAGAATTCTTATGCCCAAATCATACATCTGGGGGTGGCACACTCTCTGCTACACTTCACTTCAAAAGCTGACTCTATGAAATAAGCAACAAAGCAAATTAACAGGAGACTAGATTCACAAATTTATTGTTTTAAATACTCATACATACACATACACATACACAAGGAGTTTCACAGGAAAAAAAGAAAAGTACTCCCCCAAAAGGGGCGAGATTTGAGAGCTTATATACCACCTTAATAGGGGAAGGGAATAGGGGGATGTGGGAAATCTAGGGGAGAATAAAAAGGTTTTTTTGAAAGACAAACGGACCCTTTCTAAAGCCTTTTTATTTGTTTATTTTGCTTTATTTAACTTTGCTGCAGAAGCTTTATTGTTTCCACTTGGGCCGTGGCTTGGGCGGGGCTCCAGGATGGTTCAAGCTGCCTGGTGG
Organism: Camelus dromedarius; assembly: GCF_036321535.1. Taxonomy (NCBI): domain Eukaryota; kingdom Metazoa; phylum Chordata; class Mammalia; order Artiodactyla; family Camelidae; genus Camelus; species Camelus dromedarius. The sequence goes on along the minus strand of NC_087459.1, from coordinate 12,089,841 downwards.
CTGCAGGCAGAAAGGCTCAAGCAAGAAGCCCTGACACCAGGGGAACGCAGAGGCGCCCCTCAAAGGCCCCGGAGCTCCCGAGGCTCCAGTGCAGCTCCAGGATGAGGCTTTGGAAGAGATACTCGCCCTGCCCACCCTGGGGTCAGCTGACTGAGAAATTACTCAGATGGTTGCCCACCTTGAGGATGCCCTCCACCGGCTCGCCTAGGCGGCCGCTCTAGGAAGCCGCGGGAGGGGGCGGGGCCGGGCACCCGCCCCGGGAAGCCGCGGGAGGGGGCGGGGCCGGGCACCCGCCCCGGGAAGCCGCGGGAGGGGGCGGGGCCGGGGCCGGGCGGCTCACGCATGGCTGTTGGGGAGGAGGAGGGGGCGGGGCCGGAGCCGGGCGGCTCCGAAAGGGCCGTGGGGGCTTCCTTGGCGTCCACGGTTGTCGTCCGTTTGTCGTGGGACGGCTTCCGTACCGTACTTTCTGGAAGAAGGTAGGCCGCCTCGCTGCGCTGGCGTTTTCACCCTGAGACTCAGCCAGCTTCCCGGGGTCGGGTCACGGTGGAGACAGAGCCGGGCGAGGTGAGTGCGGGGGACCCACGGGCGCCCGTGACCAGCCGGGTGGGCGGCCTCCGCGCGCGGGCGGCCTCCGCGCGCGAGGTCGTCCCGCCGAGGCCGGGAGCTCAGGGCCGCTTGGCACGAAAGAGCTGGCTGTCTTGTGCCGGAGACAGAGAAGGGCCCAGAAGGCTGTCCTCGAGGTGGTGACTGGAAAGGAGGTAGGAGGCTGGAAAGAGGGGCGTCCCCGGTGAGACACGCCCCAACACAGCGGGACCCTCAGGCGCTCTCAGGTGCTCATTCCCTGAGATAAATTTATCAAATTGAGGGTGAAGACATAGCACAACGTTACAATATATTTACCATTGTTTCCTCACTGAAACGTAGCACGTTCTTTATAAGCGCTATTGATGATGGAACATGTCTCTTTTCATGAAATATATGTATATATGATTTCAACAAATAATTACAAAATCCTAAAATGTTGCTAGCTGCCACACAAGACAGCAAAAGGATGGCACAGTCCATAAAAACTAAAGACGAAAAAAATTTAAAATACAACTGGAAATTTTAAACTTATATTCAGTATCTCAATATTTGAGGACATTTATGAGAGTAGAAGACAGTGATTGGTTATTGGAACTATAATTTGTAGCCTTGATAGAACTGACAGAGTATTTAAAAATATCAAATCTTTGCTGAATCTTTTATTTTCTATTATTTTTGAAGCTCTCTCTCCGGGCACTGATACCGAAGGATAAAGAAACAGTTCAAATGACAGCCACTTCACAAGGCTTTGTAAAACTCGTGAAAAATACATTTCAAAAGAAAAAAAAACTCAAGTTATCCCGGAAGTAAATGCTAGTGGGTTCTGTTAATTATTTTTGTTTCCTCATCTGAGAAGTTTGGGAAGGGAGCGTGAATTGAAATGGGTTGCTAGTTTTGGTTATAATTCAAGGGGCTTTATAATAAAAATTAAATGGGATTAGAATTTTTAAGTATAAGCGAAAAGGCTCTAAAGCAAATGTTTGTGTTACTAAAATAGAAACTTAAAAATGATTACTAGTAACTACTTCTGATATTCAGAATTCAAATACTTTTTTCCCTTGTATCCTCCCATCTTTCTAACCTGAAATGAATAAAGTATTTTGAGATTTTATGCATGTATGTTAAATATATTCATATACAACTTTGGTATTTGATCAGTAAAATTTTTAGAATGTCACCATATGTATCACATAGAAACATACAAATTTTTGATTGAATGTATTTTCTACTAGAAGTTAATGAAAGCTTTAAGATTCTCATTCCCAGGGCTGTAATAAAGCAGGAAATTTAGTCCCACTGTATTAAAAAAGGACATCAACTTGATTAATTCGTTTTATAAAATGAAAGTATCTGAGATTAAATATCTTTTGAGTTGAATTTTTATTTCAACTCCTGTTGTGTATTTTTATTTATTAAATAGCCTTAACTCTCAGGCTCTTTGGTTTGTAATCTTGTTTAATGATCTTACAACTATGTCTTTATTAGTTACTGTTTGAAAGTCTAAAATGAGTGAAAAAGGAACCAATTATTCTATTTTCAATGGTAACCTATTATATGTATGTGTTTGTGTGTGTGTGTATAGCAAATGCCTAGTAGATTAGAATTTAAACTCATCCTAACTATTGATGAAAGTTGTGTTCCATTCCTTGTAATGTTGGCTTTGTTTGGTGTCAAAAGTACTAAGACAGCAGATTCTCAAGCTGTAACATACCAGCAAGAGAGAACAACCTTTGAAATAGTTTTCAGAAGCCAGAAAGAACACCTACATAACCTTGCACCGTGTACCTGGCTTGCATATCAAGCACTGAGTGAAGATTTGATTCCTGCTGTTTCAGTTGTCCTACAGTAACAGCCCCTGCCTGCAGTAATAGCCCTTGCCACTGTTAATATAAAAAAGACTTCCAAAATGCATCTCTCTGAGCTATATAGTCTCACAACAGAAATAACTTTTTAAAAGTTAGAGTAGATGTTCTTTCTCATGGTGGTTTTCTAAGACCAGATTATATACCTTTGTGTTTTAAATTAATGAGTTTCAGAGTACTTTGTATTTTGGGAAGTGACAATATTTTACAAGTGCCCACCATGTGGAACAAGGTGATCAAAATGAATTAAGATGGTTGGGTGTTAGAAAAATCATGGTAGTATTTTCTCACTTTTTTCTAGTTTTATCCAGATATAATTGGTATATAACACTATAAATTTAAGGTGCATAGCAGAATGATTTGATATATGTATCTATTGCTGGATGATTACCACAGTTCGTTTTGTTACCATCCATCACCTCACATAGTTACAGATTTGTTTCTTGTGATGAGAACTTTAAGATACGCTCTCCTAGCAAATTTCAAATATACAACACAGTATTAACAGCATCCTCCAAACATTTCAACTTGTTTTAATGTGAAATATAACTCATATGTAACCATGAGATATGTAGATAAATATGGATACAGACGTAGTTCTAGATACAAATACAGATATAGAATCAAGGTTTCTTTTAGAATTCAGAAGCCTCTCCATATATTCTAAGAATAGCAAAGGTCAGAGTAGCCAGCAGAACGAAGACAGATGTTCTCGACAAATCTGTAGAAAGTTGCTGCAATTTATAAGAATATGTAGGCAGTCCTCACAAACTTCCTTGTTTTGGCCACAAAAGTGAGCAGTTTTCTAGGTAGCCAGCTCTGCCATTCATATCTGTAACTGCCTCAGGAACCCCTTCTTCCCTCCCGAGAGACACGTTTTGTGATGCCACTTCTCACTGACAAAATTTAGAAGAGAATAATGTGATGGTGAACTGCCCAGAGACTATCCAGGACAGACACACATACACAAAATACTGCAAAATAGAAACTGCTGAGCAGTAAATTAAAAAGCAGTCAGCAGTGTATCACTCAGATAAAAAATAAGTTGCAGTTGCATTTCCAGCATCCATGAAGATCCTCTCATGATCCCTCGTAACTATTCTCTTCCCACCCAAGAGGTAATCATAAGGAAGAGTTATATAGTAATCGCTTCCTTAACATTCCTTTATTGTTTTGCCGATAGAAGAATTCTTAAATACGATAGTTTAAATTATCAAATTTGATCATTATATAAATGGAGTCTTAAAGTATATGTTAATATCTTGCTTTCATGTACTTTTTTTATTTAAACATTTTTTATTGAGTTACAGTCATTTTACAATGTTGTGTCAAATTCCAGTGTAGAATTTGAATATACATGAACATACATACATTCATTGTCACATTCTCTTTCACTGTGAGCCACCACATGATTCTGTATATATTTCCCTGTGCTACACAGTACAATCTTATTTATCAGTTCTACATTTTGAAATCTCAGTCTGTCCCTTCCCACCCCCCGCCCCCCTGGCAACCACAAGTTTGTATTCTATGTCTATGAGTCTGTTTCTGTTTTGTATTTATGTTTGTTTGTTTTATTTTTAGATTTCACGTATGAGTGATCTCATATGGTATTTTTCTTTGTCTTTCTGGCTTACTTCACTCAGAATGACATTCTCCAGGAACATCCATGTTGCTGCAAATGGCGTTAAGTTGTTGTTGTTGTTTTTTTTTTTTTTTTTTTTATGGCTGAATACCATTCCATTGTATAAATATACCACATCTTCTTTATCGAGTCATCTGTTGATGGACATTTAGGCTGTTTCCATGTCTTGGCTATGCTTTCATTTACTAAATAATGCTTTTGTGAAATTCATTCATGTTGCTTTATATAACAGGTATCTGTTCATTTTTTTCCTAATTTCATTGTGTGATAAAACACATTTACCAACTTGACCACTTTTAACTGTTCAATTCTTCAGATAAGCTCTCTGCTCCTTTTTCTCTCTTCGTCTTCCCTTTTTGGGTTTCCCATACTATGTATATTGTTCCATTTGATAGTGTCCCATAAATCCCTTAGGCTCTTTTCATTTTTCTTTATTATTATTTTTTGCTCCTCTGAGTTGATAATTTCAAACGATCTATCTCCAAATCCACTATTTTCTCTTCTATTTGATGAAGTCTGCTGTTGAGCACCTTTAATACATTTTTCAATTCGTTTATTGTATTTTACAGCTCCAGAGTTTTTCTCTTATTATTTGCATCTCTTTATGATATTCTCATTTTCTTCATAAATCATTTCCTAATTTTGCTTATTTGTCTACATTTTTCTTTTGGTTTTTGAGTAAACTTAAGGCGGTGTTTTCAAGTCTTTGTCTAGTTGGTTAGAAGTCTGAATTGCTCTAGGGTTAGTTTCTGGATATTTATTTTGTTCCTTTGAATGGGCTCTTTCCCTGTTTCTTTATGTACCTGTGATTTTTACTGAGATTTGGGAATTTGGAAAAGCAGCCATTTCTCCAGTTTTTATGGAATAGCTCTGTGTAGAGGAAGACCTTCACTAATCAGCTCAGTTCAAAGGCTCCAGGTCCTTTCATATCTTTTCCAGGAATGATGCATCTTCTCTGGGCCTTTGCTTTTTTTTTTTTTTTTTAAGTTCCCCATCTATACAGCTGCTTTTAAGGGTCTCATCCCTGATTTCTCCCGGTCATCTTAGATTTCTATTTTATTTCTCTGCCCATAAGCTCATGCCCCAAGGTTCCAGTGGGACTGCAGACTACATGTATCTCCAGCATGTCACAGTACCCTCCACTGCTTTCAGCAGCCTCCAGTCTGATATCTAAACTCTGCCACCACTCTCATCACTGTTCTTGGTCAAGCAAGACAGAAATAACCCCCTCAACCAACCCCTAGAATGTGGCAAGAAGGTTTCATCCTTGTCTTTCTGTCCAAGGTAGGAGCTGAGAATTGAGCTGTTTCCTCCAGATCACACAGAGATGTAACATGAAGGAGGTGGGGCAAGGGTGAGCAGAATGCCACAAATTTCCTGCCGGTTTGAATGCAGCTGCTTCTTTGTGGGGTGTTCCTAACCATTTTCTAGAGCTCTCAGAAAGCTGTTTTGGGCCATAAATTGTTATTTGTTCAGTGCCATTTGGCTGACCTTGGATCTGTACTGTTTTTGTTCAAATATATTTAAAATATGTTTTTACAATTGTTCTTATATATCTGATAATTTTATATCTTGTCTTAAATGGAACTTTTCAAAGATTCTTTTATCCTGCTTATTCCTTCATTTAGAAATGCAGCTTTTATCCTAATTTTCACTTTAATTTTGCTAAACTTATTAATTAGAATAATTTTTGTACAGAGTTTTTGAAGGGGTATTTCTACCTTCAACTGAGAACATCTCTAAGTAGTAAAGTTTTTTTCTCCCTTTTTATTCCTTACACATTCTTTCTTGTATCTTTTATGCTATACAGATTGTGACTACTTTTAAATTTTTAATGAGAAATAGTTATATGGATCCTTGAATGGTATATCATCTCAAAGATAAAGCTTTCAACATTTTACCATAAAGTATGATGCTTGCTCTAAGTTTTTTATATTTAACACTAATTATATAAGCAAAATCCTCTATATTTCCCTTTTTGGTATAACATGAAAGGTGTTCAATTTTAAAAATAACTTACATGTATCTCTGAGGAATGTGTTTCTTCTTTATCCTAATACTATAGTAAATTACCTTTCATTTCTTGAATATGTCAACTTGTTTTGAGGTATTATACCTTTAGTACATTTGAAATTTTATTTTACACTTAAAACTAGCTTATTACTTTCCTTTCTTACAAAGTTAATGTCAGGATTTTGTATCAAGATTCTGTTTGACCTCATAAAACAAGTAGTTTCTCACTTATGTACTGTACCCTGTAAGTCTGATGCATTTTATGCCTTAGTTCAGAATGTGTTATTGGAATAACTTCCTTAAACTTTGCAGTTTTGGTCAAGAATTCTCTGTGCCTTTTTCTCTGAGCCAAAGCAGGGTCATATTCAAGGCATCCCACGACATCCACGATACACTCGTCAGAGAACATTACCGCAAACAGAGTTGCTTTACTTAGGAGTAGGATTCCTCTAGTAATTTAATACAAATGGTGTAAGCCTTCAGTGTTTTCTAGGTTCTCACAAGCTTGGAACAGTAGTTGTTTAATATAGCCTTCATTTTCCAAGGCCAGATCCAGCTTTTCCCTATGGATATGTGAGGAGAGAACTGAGGTCACTAAGTCAGCAATCTCTTCAAGTTTATTTGAGTTCACATGTGGGCAGGTCAATCAGATGACTTGTTTCAGGCATTTCTTCAAATCATTCTTCTGGTTCATCAGTGAGGTCCTGTGTGGCTTCACTGGTTGATTCTTACCTTGAACCTGACAAATTTTTTTCCGAGATCTCATCACAGCCCGCTTTTTCCTGAAAACTTATTGCCAGATCATAGTTTTCAGCTTCTGACCAAACAGTTAATGGATCCTGTTGTCTCTGATGTGCAGTGTTTGGATTTATCTTTGATTCCAAAAGCAGTGATCCATTGGACTCTGCCGGGTCCAGCAGCGACATCCCCTTGAGCTCCTCCACGGAAGTGGAGGAGACGTGCCCGGGGCCTGGGTCTTCGCACTGCCGATCGTCGTCAGGGTGTGGACCTCCGCTCTCCGCGCGTGTGCGACGTGGCGGCTGCTGTGCCCGCGGCTGCAGCCGCCGCCTCCCCGCTCAGCCTGGAGAGACGGTAGCGGCGGCCGCTCCGGAGACGCCCGAGATCACCGTGGCTCCCAAGGCTCAGCCGCGGGAAGGGGCAACGGGAACCAACCGAGACCTTTCAGCCCGACGTCCCGGTCACCACTCGCTTCGCCCCTGCACACGCCCACCCTTCCCGCCCTTTGCCCCCGGAGCTCGCTCTGTTGCTGCCGCCGCCGCCGCCGCCGCCGCCGCCAGTCCGTCGTCTTGTGACCCGACCCCTGTCTCCTCCTTTCTCCTTTCCTCTCGTGTTCCCGTTGAATAAAAAGATACCGCAGCTTCATTAAACATACTACCTTTCAATACGGGTATGCACTATAATTATTTTCACATATATTCTGATTCCTTTTACCCCACCTTCTAAATCAGAGAATGTTTTAAAAGTGAAAAAATAATAGAATACATGTCTTTTAAATTCTACCCTTAACCATTTCATGTGGTAACTACAGTTTTAAAAACAGATGTTTTGATATGAGTCATACTCATTTTGGCTTTCTTTCCAAATAATCACATTAAAATTTTTTTTCACAGATATATTCGTAAGTGAATAATGTATGCTTTGTAGGAAATATAGTAAGTTTGAATCCACTTATCTCACTATGCTGAAGAATTTATTATTCAGTATCAATTTAATTAAAACTCACAATGTTGATTTAAGTCACAAAGTAGGGATTTAAATTAGATGCTGTCATAAATTGCAAGATAATTTCCCTTCAGTCAACATTTGCTGTTTTTAAATCACTTTTTCATTTCATAAGTGGAGATATTTATCACAAATACCTTTTAATAAGTAATTCTCTGCAAATAGAATACACACATATATATATCTGTATTTGTATCTGTATCTATATGTATCTGTAGTTAGATATTACTCCTGCAAAGTGACATCCCACTACCAAGAAAAAAGACCTCAAAAATATTTTTTATAGTCAAAAAGAATATACTCTCTCATATCTGTTAAACTCAATATGTGTCTTGCCATTTTAATAGGAAAATAAGATAATTAAAATAATCTCATTTTGTGAGTTCCTTTTCTATTCCCTTGGCAATGAGACCAAAATAGTTAAAATGTGTTTTTTGGAGGAAAGACTATAAATATTATTTTAAATGAAATCTCAATATTTTAAGTACATCCAGGACTGTTCTAGTTGAGGAGATTAGTTCATCATAGTTGTACATGTTCATTTTCCTACACAATTTTTTAAAGACATCTGATTAGAATTTACTCAGCCTAAATTACTTGTTCTCATTACTTGCTACTTTTGGTGGCTGACGTATCTCAGTAAATCAACAGTTATGTAGCTTTAAAAATTCTAATGTTCTGATTGCATGTAAATGATTAATATATTCTGATTTATCTACAATATTTAGATTAAAATATCTTGATTAGATACTTCTTATTAAAATAATACCAGGACTGTTAATAAGAATGCTTAAGTAAATGCATTTGGAGAGCATGCTCACTGATGTTTAAAAAGGATGTTTCCTAATATAAATGCAAATAGCAGACAGTTTTAAATGCCTTTGTGAAAAGCAATATTAATAATTTGAGATTTAATTTTTTACTTGTTATCTTTTATGATCATACTTTTGAGAATACAGAATTAATTTGAGAAAGCAAGAGGCAATACAAGTGTAAAGTGTGAGTTGTTTTACTGTTTTTAGTTTTATCTAAAAAATATATTGTTTTAGTCTTTACATTTTATTACGTATTAACCAAACATCTTGGAAAATCAGGAGAGGATAAAAATCCTTATATAATATTTTTGTGGTAGTATGAAATATTACCTGACCAAATGTGAATTATGTATTAGAATTTATTTTTAATAATTCTAGCTTTTAAACCTTTGTTTAGCTTACAAACAATTCATTTTAACCGCCCAGTCAAGACTTTTCCCTAGAAGTAATGCTGGAAATAATCAAGACATACAAGCTTAGGTTTGTTTTCAGAGATGTCCTTCAGAGTGTTATTTATGAGAATGAAGATTCTAGAGGAAAAAAACTAATAGTCAATAACATAGAAATGTTTTACTTAAGTGTTGCATATATGAATCACATACCAAGTAAGAATCAAATTTTGGTTAATAGTGGTAAGTGAAATGTTAATGACACAAGTCAGATGAAGTTCAGAAGTACAGGCCTATATATAAGCCTGCTTATTCTTAGTTACATGAGTATAAATCTCTGTCCATAAGCATAAGCAAACGTACACATACACATGTATGTATACATACACACACGTACACGTTGATGAAAATAAATCTTGGAAAGAATTATGCAAATTATTAATAGAATTAAGGTTGTTTTTCAAATTAAATATAACGTCCAAACATAGTAAATACTCATAGCCATTGAGTTCTACAGTGCTCATAAAGTTATCCCATCCTCCCTACACTTGCAGCTCAGCTTACCGATACTGGCAAAGTATACATCAAAAATGTTCACCGTTTTAAATTCAGGTAATACACAGTAATAGTATTAACCTATAAATTGAGGTTAAAGAAACATTGTTAAATATTAAAATATAGTAAGACTTATGTGGTAGAATGTTTTAATTTGAATGTATTTATTGCTTGGATTCAGTGGGAAAAAATTATAGGGCTAACCCATCAGAAATTAATTGATGAATAAATTCACAGAAGAGTACTTATAAAGAATAGATGAACTGAGGTACAAATGAAAGTTTTGGCCTTGGTGGGGAGAAATGATTCTAAGAATAGACTTTGTGACTTTTGTGCTTGAAGGTATACATTGGACTAGAGGATAGAATGCATAGCTTCTCTTCAACGTATAATGAAGCGCTGTGGAAAAGTGTGGACTTCCTGAATTATGCAGACTGTGTCACATAAGGTAAATAAAAAAAAATACATGCTTATACTTAAGTATTTGTAATAGATAAAGATTTCATATATCTACATATTATACATTTTATACTTTTCCAGTTTGCATCTTATTTTCAGTTCGTATCTTATTTTGTTATTTGCTTGATCCAAACTAAGGTATCTGAAACTGTGGATATATATAAATTAGTATCATATTTGAACATAACATTATTAGCAAAAGAGTAGAGGAAGTCATAGGAACAGTTTTGTGAAGAAGATTGAAGATTACAGGAGATTATTTTCTATTTCCACTAATTCTTTCTTTTAAAGGTACACACACACACAAGACTGAATACATAAAATGTGCTGAGAAAATTCCTAAACTGGTATCAAAAAGAAAGTTTTCCACAAACACACTACTCCTGTATCTCAATCCTTCACTTTGATGACTTTACGCTCATTTAGTCATCTCTTTTTTTAACAGTCACTTTTAGTAAACATTTGCTTGTTTTTGAGAAACTGTCTTGAGGGAGCTCAGCTGTTGGATTTAGAAGAAAATCAAAGCTTCTGTTATAAATATGTTCTCAGAATACAAGTACTATAATACTAGTATATTACAAAGTATTCTATTCAAAGAAAACTGTGTTTAAGATTTAAAGGAAAGTATGATGACAGTGATTCAAAAAATTAATGATAACAGCAAGAGGTAAAAATTACATTAAGAGAAAACAAATGAAGATTTTAAAATTGAAACATTCAATAACTAAAATTAAAAACTCACTGTTGGGACTCAACAACACATTAGAGGTGGCAGAAGGAACAATTAGTAAAGTTGAAAACAGGTCAAAAGAGATTATCCAGTCTGACAGACAGCAAAAAATTAAGATAGTTTCTCGTAGAACTGTGGTACACCAGTAAGCATGGCAACACACACAAACCTGGCAGACCAGAAGAGAGAGAGAAATACAAAAAAAAAAAAATTAGAAGACATAATGCCTGAAAACTTTTTAAATTCAAAGAAAACATTAATCTGCACACCTAAGTTCAACAAACATTACAGAGAACAAACATAAGAGATTCACAACTAGACAGCACAGACAGTTGAAAGACAAGGAGAAAATCTTAAAAGCAACGAGCAAAAGAATTCATTCTGTGCAGCAAACCATGAGATTAGCAACTGACTCCTTATCAGACACGTTACAGAACTCCTTTAAGGCCTCGTATTAGTAAATAGTAAAGCAAGTGTACGTATTTTGTGGCCTTCATTTAGGATAGATAAATACCACTTTTCTGGTGTTCAGTCAACACCAAAAATGCCTTACTTTATTGGTCTTTGGAACCAAGTGTATGTAAGAAGTCTGGCTTGCCTGGATCTGGATGTGAGCCAAAGCTTGAAGAAATACAGACAAGGGTTAAGTGAGAATACCAAGGTTGGTAACCTGAAGAAAATCATACACACAATTTGGCTGAAAATGTAGCTGGTGAGCCAGAGTACCAGAGCATGGAAGAAATAGGCAGGCAGAAACCTAGTTCAGTGATCAGATGAATGCAGATCACCTGGAAAGACTTGGGAGTAGCATAAATGGCCCATGAATAGATATTTTTTTCACTAAAGCATGATGCACAGCACAGCATGTACATAAGCTGACTCGTTTCAGTTATCAGAGCTGTAGTGACAACACAAGGACCTACTCCTTTAACAGTAAATAAAGGGGAATCTACCTACAAGACTGGAGTATCAGCACAATGTACAGAAGAATAGGAGGGCAAAATACATATAATTTTCAAAAGACTGGGATGTGCTACAGTGTTATTAAATATCATGGAAAAGCTAAGAAGTGTGAACTATCTTTACAGGGTCACTATCAAGAAAGCGGTCAAAGTACTAGGAAAATAATCCATAATTTAAAGAGAAAGTTTTGAGAATGTTGAGAGTAGTGAGCAAATGTATACCAAGAGTAGGGCAGGAACATGAGAGGGCAGGCCCAGGAGAGGGCAGGTACAGGAGAAGTCCTATTAGACTTCCAAGAGATGACGTTGAGGGGCAGTGGGTATTTGAGTCTGGAATACAGGAGGGAGGTCTGGATTGGAAATGGCAGTTTGGAAGTTAGCAACTTGTAGAGAATACATAAAGCCCTAAGGCTGTTGGGGCGGCAGCAGAAAGTAGTAGACGCCAGAAGACTGAGCCTCAGGGGTGCTGTGTGCCAGCACTCAGGGGCTGGGACTGAGAAGACCGGCCAGGGCCGTGGGAGGAAACCAGAGCAGCCTGAGACCCGGGAAGCCCCGTGAGGAAAGGGCTTGAGGAAGTTGGGGAGAGCAGCGGTGGGGAGAGCAGCGGTGGGAAGTGTGGCTGCCGGGCCGTGCGAGGAGAGGACAGAGCTCCCCGTGCAGTCAGCCCCTGGTGGGTGGTGGGTGACCCTGTCGTGAGCAGTTGCAGTGAGTGGACACGCTTGCTTGGTTGGAAAATGAGAGAAATCAGAGGAAGCGAATGGGAACAGCTCCTTTGCAGGGGCAGGAGGCGTGTGTGCCTGAGAGCAGAGAGATGGGGCCGCAGCTGGAGGGTGAACGCATCATTGTTTCTGAAGATGAGGGAAATAACAGTGTATGCTAATAGAAAAGATAGGTTAAAAGGGTAAATTAGTAACACCACATTCACTTAGGTCAGGGGAGTTGCAGGTGAGGGCAGGTGTGGGCACAGAAATGCCCCTGAGAGAGTCAGCTTCAAAACACTTGCCAGGTCCAGTCCACTCAAAACCAGCTCCCAGGAGTGTCAGCCACTTAGGAACTCTACCGCCCCCTGCAGTTTTGATCCTGGCAGGGCCAGAAGCCATAATTAGCCAGCTGAGGGAGGAAGGATGGAGTTAGGCAGGAAGAGGAGGCCTGCCCTGCCTTCCACCCCTCCTGCAAGTGGTCAGCCAGCAGCATGGCCTCACTGAGTAACTGACGTGGTGTTTCCATAGTTACTTGATTAAAAAGTTCTCAAATGTTATACCATGCTCCCAAATAAACCTTGGATTGATTCAAGATTTAATTGGTGGAAATAAAAGCAAAAAATAAAATAAAGTGAAGAAAGCGTGTAAACATAAGGCTGAGCCACAGAGCAGGGTCAGCAGGCATGCGGAAACACGTTTTCATTTCGTCTGGAGAGGTGTATTGGTTTCTGAAGTTTGTACTTAATGATACATATTGCCACAGTGTCTGAAACCATGAAAACAGCTTTCTGCTGTTTGCATCTGCTAAATTCCCTGGAGACTGGCTGGGGCCCAGAGGGATGGGGAAAGGAATAAACTGAGGGATAAGGAGATTTAGAGATTTTTGGTGGGGAGCTCTCTGGGGGACTAGGCCTTCAGCATCCTGTGGTTCCACCCCACTCTAACCACAGTTGCATACAAACATGCCTTTCTCAGGGGCAAGCCTCACTTCTGGAAATGTCCCAAAACACTCAGCCACCTAGCACCAACATTTGAAGGGAATCCAAAGTGGCCCACAGGCAATTGCAGAGATTTGAAATGCGTTAGGCTCCCACATGCACACTGGGCACACTGGGCACACTGGGCCTCCGGGCCTCTGTGCGCACTCACGGGGACACTGGCTCTGGAGGGACAGTTGAGGGACAGTTGAGGGTCAGTGCTGTTGCTAGGCTACGACTGTTCCGGACTAAACATTCCAAGCCGTTGAGCTTTGCAGCCAAGGTGTGGCAGCGAGACCTCTGTGGCTTTTCTGTAGCGCCAGCGCTGAGATCGGGAGGCGGCAAGAGGCCAGGAGGGAAGTGAGCGGTGTTGGAAGGCGATAAGCCAGATGAAGAAGAGACTCGCTAACTTAGTGAGCTGGGTGGGCTTCAGCACCCATCAGAGAGCACGCAGGGATCGTGAGAAGCCCGTGCCTGGGTATCATGTCGATGTGAGAGAGCTGAAGAAGTTCCACAGAGCCGCATATTTAGGTGACAGGTGTACAGTGGAGGAGCTGCTGACATATAAGAGAAATGTCGTAGACAGCAGAGACAGGAAGAACAGGTAACAGCGGTGAGGCGGGGCGGGGCGGGCCTGGGAGGAGCTGCCAACTATGGTTGTAAGACATGAATTTTAAATTGCCTTCCCATGTCAGAGATGTTGAAGTGTGAGACAATGAGCATGTTAGAATCATTGAAGTACAGTGTTCTTTCTCATCCTTGCAGCAGTAAAGTAGATATACGATCATTTTACTTAATTGAAATGTTGTCTTTGTAAAATAGTAACGGTAACAGTTATAATATTACCTAACAATTATTGAGCTATTATTTTGTGCAAGGAACTGCCAGACATTTTGTATAGCTTTTCATTTAAGCATCACAGTGGGGTCCTGTAAGATAGCTACTACTTCATGCCCATTTTGTTGATGAGGAAATTGAGGCACAGACAGGCTAAGTGAGAGCTAATAAGTGACAGTGTTAAAGTAGAAGTGAGACCCAAGTTGAGCTGAATCTCAACGGCATGCCCTTTCTATTCAAACAGGTAGTTCTTCCATTAATGTGGTGAGTAGTAAGAGCTAATAAATATTGTTCTTTCCCCATAGAAAGAACTAAGATAAGACTAAATGTTAGTTTTAAAGGGGTATGAATAGCATGCTGTTGAATGTTTACAATTACATGAGTAACTGTATCTTCGAAGTAGTACGCTCTAATTTCCTAAAAAGTCCTCTCATGTTCGCAGGACTGCCCTACACTTAGCCTGCGCCAGCGGCCAGTCACCAGTGGTGGATCTCCTTACACAGTGGTGGTGTGATCTGAATGCTCGTGACAAGGAAGGCAAGACAGCTCTCATCAAGGTGTGTAGCAGCCAACCGTGTCCACGTGAGATGGATTTGATTTAATTACTTAGAATAAAAATGAATTTATCTGTTTTAAATATAACGAATTGCTGGGACTTGAGGAATGTTAACTTGGAATGCCTAGCACTTACAGTCTGTTTCTTGGTGTGATACCAACAGGCTGTACAATGCCGGAAAGAAGTGTGTGTCACTATCCTGCTGAAACGGGGTGCTGACCCAAATCTTGCGGACGACTGTCAGAACACTGCTCTGCATTACGCCGTCTTGGCTGGAAATACATCAATTGCAGCAGAGCTGCTCCGCTATGATGCAAATATTGAGGCGATAAACAAGGTATAGCTCAACTGACTTTATTTACAAGATATTTGAAATACAGGGTCTTTTCTAGCTACAGGTGTTTTATTTATAGTAATATGTATACTGAATACAATACATCAGGCCCTGTTATCATGGAGCCAACTCCAAAGCCAAGGCCAGAGGCTAGAGGTAGTGCCCGCAGAAAGGGCAGAGCTCTGTCTCCCAGCCACACTTGTACCCCAGAAGGAACAGCTTCCCATTAGGAAGTGCCTGGGAGTGGGTGGTAGGCTCAGAGCCTACAGAAGATGAAGGCTTGCGGGGAGTGAAGTGATGGCAAGGGCGGGCTGCCTGCCTGGGGATGGGTGGGAGGAGGAAGGAACCCAGTACCCAGCAGGGGGAGCTGGGTGACTGCACCTGGGCAGGGGAGGCAGCAAGCCACAGGCCCTGAGCACCCCAGGATCCCAGGTTCTAGAACCTGGGCAAGTGAGGTCAGGTCATGTTTGACAGCCAGCAGGGGCATTCATTTGTGCTGGTGGCCACATGGCCCTCCGTGTACACCTTCACCTTGGGGTCTTCCATGCTCAGCCTGGTGTAGCTCCCCTGTGGGGCTGTGGCTGTAGGTGGGGAGCAAGTGATGGCGAGACTGGTCCTCCTGCTTTTTCTCCTGGCTCTCCCCTGAAGATTTTGATTGAATAAATGTACTCAGGTCTAGACGCAGGTATTTCAAAATACTTCCCCGAGATTCTGATACAACCCTTGGTTAAGAACTATTGAATGGATACGTGTAATGCATGTAAATTCACAGATCTCAAAAATAAGACATCTCTGGAAGAGCGGGGGTTTGATAGATGCTGCTTCTTTCAGTGCTCTCCTTTGCAGCCATGTTAGCCTGACTTTTACCCGTCTCTTCCTTTGTGACTGAGGAGTTTATTGGCAATATTACTGGCAGTATCTATTGCCTTGAAGAATAGCTCCTTTTCCTTTCTAACCACTGATCATTCAGTGGCACTCAGACAGTCTTAGAAACTTGCTTGTGGTGAGTGATTCAATAAGTAGAGTCGGATCCTTTAAAGATTTTGCACCTTTTGTTCCCATCCAGGTCATTAGGTCAGCAGGGTTTTTCTGATTGCAGTAATAGGAAATCATGAGCCTTCTTTTGGTTAAAGCTGTGTGACGGACTCTTGCAACCTATCTGTTAGATTCACTGAGCCCTAGCATAATCAAGATGACAGTTTTTTTTAAATTAAAGTCTAATTGATTTACAGTGTTGTGATAGTTGCTGGTGTACAGCAAAGTGATTCAGTTATACATATATATATATTCTTATTCAGTTATATATATATATTCTTATTCAGTTATATATATTCTTATTCAGTTATATATACATTCTTAGATAGATATGTATGTACACACACACACACACATTCTTTTCCATTATGGTTTATTACAGGATATTGAGTATAGTTCCCTGTGGTATATACAGTAGGACCTTGTTGTTGATTTATTTTATATGTAGTAATTTGTATCTGCTAGTCCAAAACTGCTAATTTATTCCTCTCCCACCCCCTTTCCCCTTTGGTAACCATCAGTTTGTTTTCTATGTCTGTGAGTCTATTTCTGTTTTGTAAATAAGTTCATTTGTATCGTATTTTAGAATCCACATATTAAGTGATATCCTATGGGATTTCTCTTTCACTTTCTGACTTACCTCACTCAGTATGATAATGTCTAGGTCCTTCCATGTTGCTGCAAATGGCATTCTTTCATTCTTTTTTATGGCTGAGTTGTATTGCATTATATATAAGTATACCGTGCAAGATGGCAGTTTTAAACATCAAGACCCATGACATTAGTAACAAATTGGAATTGTTCTAATAATTTAGTTTCAGCCATCTCATGAATTAATTATCCATTTGATTAACAATTGGGGAGAATTAGATACAGGTAGGTTGTAGTTGTAGTAGGCATTGGAAAAATTCTTGAAGCAGGTGTTATGAGCCTTTCTAAAAATGTATTTATCTTACAATATTTTTTTTAATTGAGGTATAGTTGATGTACTATATTATATGTTACAGGTATATAGCTGAGTGTTTCACAAATTTTTAAGGGCTATGCTCCACTTATGGTTATTATAAACTATTGGCTCTTCTCCCCAGGTTGTGCAATACATCCTTGTACCTTATTTTATGCCTGATTGTTTATACCTCTTAATCCTTAATCCTAATTATCCATTTGATTAACAATCAGGAAGAATTCGATACAGATAGATTGTAGTTTTAGTAGGCATTGGAAAAATTCTTGAAGTGGGTATTATGAGTCTTAATCACAATTTTTATTACATGTTAGGGCCCAGTGTTTTTGTGTGTAAGACATATGATTCTAAAGAAAGGCAAGGTTTTATATACAAATACTTGATTTATACCCAACTGTTTGGAAACACAGCAAACATAAAAACACAAGTGGGCTATAGACTAAACATGCCTGGGTATGTTCAGTTTGTCTCCACACATTGAGTCAACATTTAAAATTTAGGAGACTTGTGCAGAAATCTACACTTCAGAACTTCTCCTAAAGAATCAAATCTGGTCCCCCTTGAGCCCAGGCCTATGTGGTCTGCTGTACAGAGGTGGTCCCTTCTCGGTGGGGCGTGTGTTCTCCAGTTTGCTGTCCTCACTTGTGACCTTCCCTTACTCAGGCCACCTGTGTTGCCTCTGTAAGCATTTGAATTTCCAATTCCTGTTGTATATTTTGATAAATATTTCAAGATTTTAAAGACAGTCTATATTAATTTATAGTCTACTTCATATTTTATAATAATCCCTTAAGAGTGGGATGGAATTTTTCTAATTAGAATTTTTAAGTTGGTTTCAGAAAAACTTTTTCTTTACATGCAAATAATCATATTCCCACTGGAATGTCTGCAAGCTTTATGAGATTAGTCATAGTTGTAATTGGATAGGTTATGCATGTTGCAGACAGTATGGTATCTTTCTCCTCAGCGTGGCTCCTTAGAAATGTAGTTGATTCAGTAGCTAAATGGTTCTCTCTGGAGCAGTGTTTAGAGTGTCGGGAGTAGTAGTTGAGCAGTAAGGTAACTAGAGAATGCCTGACACACGCTGCAATAGAAGCGAAGGTTCTTGGAACCAGCAAATGTCTGAAGTGAGTTTCAGAGAATGAAACTTTGGAAGAGGTCCAGGAGGAACCTTTTAAAGAGAAGGAGCACAGAGGGGTGAGGAGGAAGGGGCTACTTTTTATTTACTTTATAGTGTATGTTTAAGTTCAGAGACTTAAGTTTTTAAATTCAGTTTTGAAATTTATATGTAATTTTGTACATTGTCAACTGTTTTTACTATTTTACAGTATAACTTGACACCATTTTTACTCGCCGTCAGGAAGAACAAAGAAGAAATGGTCAAATTTTTGATAGCGAACGGGGCAAATGTACATGCAGTCGACAAGCTGCAAAGGTACAATAGTTTGTTCTCTCTCTCTCTCTCTTTTTCTAATCTTAATGTTGTTCTAGAGTAGTAACAGCCAATCAGAAAGGTTAACCTAATAAGAAGAGGATTAACTTAGAATCAACACATCATCAGTTAGGTAGAAAAGCAATTATTCTGCCTGGTGTGACAAAGAACAGTATGCAGCAGGATTCATCTTCCTTTATGATAGCGACTGATGTCATTTGCATCCTGATTGTTTTGGTCATACGATCTTACAATAGTTCAGGGGTTTCATTTTAGTTTTATTAGTATGGACTCTAATTTTAATTTACCTTATGAGACAGTGTTGAGTTTCTTCATTCTTTTATAATTTGTTTTAACCTCTTCTTGGTACATATTTTTTTCTTAAAAGACGCATATTAAACAAAGAGGAGTTTGTTTTGTCTTTTGGATGACTCTGCTTTAAATTACTTTCTTTGAAGGATACTGATGTTATTAGGTTATCACTGAGTGAGTATCACTACGAGAGTAACTATTACCAGATACTGTGGGCTCATCAGTTTTTATCCTTTTTCATTTCTAGTACATTTTGATGTTTTTATTTTTAATTGATGATGGTAGGAGGAAGAGAAATAGCTTTAATTATTGAATAAACATTCCCTTTAAAGAAGACAAGTCATTGGTGGATGATAAAGAGGAAAGAGCTGGGCTTTAGAGTCAGACGAGGTTGAATTCCCAGCTCTCCT
This sequence comes from Camelus dromedarius, assembly GCF_036321535.1. NCBI lineage: Eukaryota > Metazoa > Chordata > Mammalia > Artiodactyla > Camelidae > Camelus > Camelus dromedarius. The sequence continues at coordinate 12,070,525 of NC_087459.1, read as the reverse complement.
GCTGGTCAGGTGTGTCATGTCCCTGGGGGACATGACTTATTACCAACCAATATGTTTCCTGACACGTAAAGGAGGGTCGTAGTACATCCTTCAAGGGTGGTTGTGCCTAAGAAAGACCATACGTAGACTATTCAGGTTAGTGCTGGGCACATGCTTCTCAGCGTGATTAACTGCAGCCATGACTCTTTTTATTGACATTTTTATTCATATTACTGTTTTCAGCCTGCAAAGAGCTTCTCCTTACCTGACCTCTAGCTGATTTTAAAGTATTGTATTTCAGACGGGGGAAGAAATGGGGAATCCTTTATTTAAATCTTTACCTACTTCAGATAATGACCTCAGCATCCTTTCTTGTCCTTCAGAGGACTTTAAATTAGCAACTTCTACTATGTGCTACCCAAGTAGGACAGGAGGCTTCTTTTTTGTCCCTCCGTTTTGGCCTTGGAGGTAATTTGCAAAGATGAGCACTCGAGCATGTACATGGTCAGTTCTCCAGGGGTGGGCAGGATATTAACTTGGTAAAATAGATCAAACTAACTGTTTAAGTTAAGCTAACTAAGTTCCTAAGAGTGAAGTTGTCTCTTTTATTTTAGATCAGCACTGATGCTTGCTGTACGTCATGACTCACCGGACGTAGTCAAGCTGCTTCTTCAGAGACGTGTTAATGCCGATCTGCTAGATGTACACGGACAGTCTGCTGAACGATATGCGTGTTCTAATGGTTTTAAACAGTAAGTGTTTACATTAAAGTACCAGTTATCTCTAAACTGAGGTTGGAAATGATCTAACTGTGACTTGTTATGTGACAGGTGAGAATTCCTAGTTGGGAGCAGGCACTTTGGGGATGGCAGTGAGACCCTCCACATCATCAGCTGGAAACCAGCAAAAAGCCAGACTAGTGAGATGGAGCAGTGGGCACAGGGTTCTTTATCTCAGAGTTTGTAAGATGTTTATCCTTAGGGTCCTGCTGTTCTCCATTTCATTCCAGTGTAGCCCCAATGCATGGGGTACAAATAATGTCACATATCTGATTTTTCTAACTAGTTGTTTGGGTCTTGAAATGTTTAGTAGAGCAGAAAATCCTGCATTTTCCTTTGGGGACTTTCTTGTATAATCTTCCTCTTGAATTTTCCAAGAACCTGAGGAATTCCCTAAGGCCACAGTGACAATCCTCTCCCACAAGGCATCGGGGCAGGGCGAGGGCATTCTAATCGTTCTCTTGTTTCCCTTGATTCTGTTGCTGCAGCGTTGGTACTAAAACTGGTTTTAACAGGATCTCCTCGGCAGCTGGGTCTGGGGTCTGGATGTTGCTCTCTAAAGACCTTTAACAAAATTTTAAAAGAAGAAAAGGAAAAAGAAACTGGTCCTGCAGTCGGGTCATGATTGACCTCTGCTCCCGGGATGCCTGTGCTGATCCAGTTTCCGCGGTCTTCGTGGCGATGGACACGTAAACTTCAGAGTGACAGCTTGTTTAGTTCTCATACATATGCTTGTATGAGGTCATATATTTATAAATAAGTTTAACTACAAGTTAGATAGTAGCTGAGGTGCCCTGAAGTATAAACCACGAAGAACAGCTAATCACCGTAATTTGTAACATTTTCTGAAAACTGCCACATTTAAATGTTACACCTATGAAAAAAACACACCTTGGGTTTTATTTGGGATTCTCCAATAGTTCCAGCATTAAAGTTCAAGAACAAATTATTCCATTCTTCCAGTATTTCTCTGAGCATCTGGGGGATACATTATCTCATTAAATCTTCATAATACTCTTATGAGTATTAATAACTAACTGCCTTACAGTAAGATCCCAGTTTTATAAAGGAAGACTTTGAGCTGAAGAGAAGCACCTTGTCCAGGAACAAATAGCTGTTGGTTATAGAGCTGGGACTTCTGAGTTCGAGATACTTTCCGTATGTCAGGCTCGCTCTAGTTAACTTGCTGAGCTGTAGTGCCCTCAGTTCATGACTACTTCACCTTACTTTTTTTTCTTTTTTAATTATACATCTTAAATTTAAAAGTGTAGATTGTACAAATTTGAATATATGGGACAATTGAAGTTTTGATACTGCCTGTGATATTGTCTGAAATAACCTAAGAATTTAATATACTTGGTAATTGTTTTTCATATTACTATTCAAGTAGTAATACTTATTTATCACATTTTTTTATACATAGCCTTTCCCAGCTGATTGTCGACTACAGAGACGGAAAGATTCCAGATACTCCCCCTCAAAATAGCGACCCAGGACAGAGTTCTGGTAATAAGTTACTCTTGTTGGGCCCACCGTAGATAAAGAAAGTAAGGTTGAGGAAGTTTTGATAATGAAAGAGCAGTGAAAAAGGCCATTGTGTAAATTTTGTGTATGTTTTCATTTTTTTAATTAATTTTTTCTTAATGGTCTAGTATTCAGAATTATGTAAGAAGTTAATTGTAGGTAATTTAAAATCTGAGACAATATTGTCTGAAAAGAAATTCATTTATTTAATCATGGCCCCTGAAGTCCCATATTATATCTTTGTGTAAGTAAGAAAAATAGGTTTTTAACTTTGTTGGACATTTCCTGTAACAGTATAACAAGTCGGCCTTGTTACAGAGCTGGCTCTTTAATTCTTACAGCAAATGGATTACATTGGGTAAATGAATGCTAGTTATTGCATAGTGATTAGTCTCACTAAAAAGTGATTGTCTTTGAAACTGGGAGCTCAGCAATACCTTCCTGGTGCTGTAAACAAATGGCCAACAATTAGAACTGCACAGCTGGGCCAGTGTGCAGCATACTAGTAAGAGGTTGTTTTTTAAAGGTACCTAGTGATAGGGCAGAAGTCAGGAAAGCAGTGCCTTGTTGAGAAGCACTGGTTACTTTTCACATCATTACACCAACAAGGGCTCTCTCTCACCAATTTCATTCCTCAGAAGTGCAAACAGAATGAGATATATTGCCTTCATGAGAGTCAGATGTTTTCTTCTTTTTGGGGGATACTTGTCATGAAACTATATTTTGTTAGAACAAGATTTTCTATTGCCATTAGTTAAAGGATTGTCATAATAAATACTCAGCACAACTCAGGACTCAACAAATTGTAAAAAAAAAAAAAGCACAGAAGTGCTTCACTTAAAAAAAAAAAAAAAAAAAGACTGTGTTGCCTAGATGTGACCCCTAGCGTGCTGTTCAGTCTGAACTGTATGAGGGCACCTTTAACTTAGTACACCTTGATCAAGCAAAGAAATTCTGTTGTAGGAAATACAAAGATGGAAAAGACAGAGTTTTGGTCTTCAAGGTGCTCATAACACAATAGAGTTGTCCCTGGTTAATGTCTGTATATTTTTTAAACAGGATTTTCAAAGAAAACATTCCTATCTGTGAATTCATCCACTTAACAGATGACTATCAAGTGTCTTTTAGGTACTAAGCAGCACTGTGACGTTACAGAATGCAAACAGGTCAAAAGCACAGTTCCTGGCCTCCAGGAGCTTGTTGCTGTCATCCTCATTTTTATGATTGGCTTTACTTTATTCTGTGCTTACTGTGTCCCAGAGCCTACTAGGACTTTGTAACTGTCTTTATGTATGTTTTATTGGTACTTAATAGGTACCAAATACTTTTAAGTCCATGGTAAGGCAAGAAGTTTTTTAAAAATGGGTAGGATGTTAGGTAAGCCACGCAGAGCGAGTAGAAGTTTGCCAGGGAAGGAGGCAGAAGGGCAGTGTTTGGTGGGTGGAACATCTTTGAAGATTACATTTGGCAGAAAGGACAGCGGTGCAAAGGCTAAGATGTGCCAGTGAACTTTGCAGGATCTGTGAGTTTCATTTTGTTGGTGCAGAAAGGATGCTGTAGGAATGGTTGGGAACGAGGTGACTACCTAGCTCAGGCATGCTTCTGAAAGCTTTTCTAGTACTATAGAAAGGAGTAGGTCTGCTGTAGACCTTGGGAAATTTGTCAGAATGCTTTTAGCTGCCAATAATAATAGGAGCCCTAAGTAACAGTGGCTACAGCAACAGGAGTCAGGATTGTTTAGAAGGTTCGGTGATGTCATCAGGATCCCAGATGCTGTCCCTCCTTCAGCTGTGAGGCTGCTGGTGTTTGATGTTGCCCTTCCTGGTCTGCTGATTAGCAGCAGCTCCAAGCATCATCTTCTCACATGACAATATCCGCAGGCGAGGAGGGCTGCTTCTCTCTGCATGTTTTCTGTTAACTAGGAAGAAAACAGAGGCGCTTCCGGTAGACTTCCCCTAGCATCTTATGGGCTGGGCTACATCACATGCTCATTCCTAAAGCAGCCACTGGGAAAAGAAATGCAGTTACTGTGATGACCTTAAAACAATCATTTCTCTTTTTGCAGCTAAGGAGAGTTTACCTTCTTCGCATGCTGGGGCAGAAAATATCCAAGAAAAGTTGCAATTGCCCAGCAAGGACAATGAAGAAGAAGTGGTTGTCGATTTGGGAACCAGCAATGGCAGCTGCATGGATTCAGTGAAGAATGTTGAGCAGAAGAGTAAGAAGATTCGATTTGAGTCTTAGGGTTTCCTGTTATGACATAAAGCGGGGATGCACAAGCTTTTTCTATAAAGGGCCAGAGAGTCAATATTTTAGGCCATGTGATGTCTGTCACGTCCACTCATGTCTGCCATTGCAGTGTGAAAGCAGCCCCAGACCGTATGTGAGCGAATAGGGATGACCGTGCCCAGATAACACGAGGTTGACAAAGCCAAATGGCAGGGTGGGTTTGTCCCATGGGTATCATCCAGAAATACCATGCTATGTAAGCTTGACATTGTCAGTTTATGATACTGATTCTACTAATGGTTATCATTCTTTTGTGAGTCTCTTAAAGTTTGGTTGGTATTTTGGTCCTTGTAAACAGCAGTTCACTTTAAAATATCAAATTTGGATAAACACCCTTTTTTTTTTTTTGATAAATATAAAGGAGGGGAAGTGGTTTTTATGCATTAATTACCTACCAGGAGTATAATCAGTATTCACTCAAGTGTGTAGTCTCCAGGTGTGGTCCCAAAGGAATGCTTTTTAACAAAACATTGGTCTTATACTTTTAATATTCTGTATTTTTCTGTTGCTCATATAAACTGTATTTTACTTTCTTCTTTAATAGAGAGTTTAGTGATTAAGGTTGCACCGAGGTTTGAAGACATCTCTGTAAGCCGGTAGGATTTTATGGATTTTTAAAAATTACATGTTGACTAAGGGAACACAGAGAAAAGAAACAAGGCTTGTTGAGTGTCCTACTCTGCGTTTGACACTGTTTTATGTACTTGGCATTTGTTACCTCATACAGTCACCACAACAGCTTTGCAGAGTAGCTGTGCTGTTATAGCTTACTTCTAGTTAATTAGGCAACTGTAATTTAAGGAGGTTGACTAGTTGACCCATGATTCCATGGTTAACAAGTAGTTGACCTGTAACTTAACCATCAGGCGGCCTGGCTCCCAAATCTGCTTTCTTATCCCTCAGCATAGACTTTTGTGACTTGTTTGTTTAAAGAAATGAACTCACTCATTTTTGATGTGTATTTTTGCTCCAAAGTATTTCACCGAAACATGATGTTGATGATTCACGGCCTCCATCAGATGATGACTTAGATCTTGCTCCCAAGGTAAAGTGTTCTCTTGTGAAATTAATTTTTCTGCTCTGAATTTAGTTTTGTGTAGTATTTACTCTTAAAACTTAGCAGTGTTCTGCCTATCATTGTTTTATGTTTGTATGAGAAAGTTGGTCAGAGTAAACCATTTTATAAAAATGTGGCAGGGTTTTTTTCTTTCTTTCTTTCTTTCTTTTTTTTTTTTTTTACTTTGGTAAATACTGAAGATGAGGCTGAAGCAAAATGGACTAGAAAATAGATCACGACCGGAAAATTGTACTGTGAAAAGGCTTCCCACAACAGAGGAAGTGTGAAGCTTGGCCAAGGATAAGGATTCTTTGACTTAAACCACACTGACGGCACTTGTATAATACTCGTGCCTCAGGGACATCTTCAGTGCACACAGCTACTTACTGTGATAATCATGGCCTCTTCCTGAGGCCTTTCAGTTCCAAAACTACGTAGCATGTATCTTTTTCCCCCCCTTGGACACTTTTTATTTTGATATCAGAGAGTTGTGTGGAAAGAGAGTTTTTTTTTTTTTTTTTAACTTTATTTCTATCTCTGGTTCTGCATTAAGACTAAAATAATAGTTGACATTCTAGAAATTTAGAAATTAAAATTCTGTTCCTCAAAATCCATATTATAAAGAAATTCCTCTGTGTTTTCTAAATTATCCCATTATGAGTATATTCAAAACTCTGCATCTAACTGAAGAATACATGTTTTCCCTAAAATAACAGCCAGCTTTAAAAGTAGACTCTTAATATCAACCATATGATGGAACCTATTTCAGAATTCTTTTGTATTACAGTTTTAAAAAGTATGTCCAGTCCTCATGTCCCATTCTAAAATTTCAAGTTTCAGACATTTTGTAGTATAGTTATTTACATATTTATCTTATAGCCCCTGCATCAGTATACATCGCTAGAGATTAGGGAACGTAATTGTGCATTTCCTGGAGCACCTAGAGTAAGGTCTTAAATGTAAGAAGCATTTTAGTATTTTTTGAATGTGAATGCATGAAGAGACATGGAATTCTGCATCATGCTGCAGGTAATATAACATGCACACTCTATCATAATGAAATCTATTTGATGATACAGGTAATATAATATGCGTACTATGTCATAGTGAAATCTATTTGAATTCTAAAAATATGACAAATTTCTATTCCCTTTGTTTAGGTTGTAAAAGTTCAGTTGTTATGAGAGGAAATATGTCATAAATGCCGAGGAAATAGATAAGAAGTATATGATAATTAGGAAAAGGTTACAGTCTGTTTTTCAGTATCCATCAACTGTGAGCTTAGAATTTGAGATGAAAACTTTTTAACCTTCTTTTAGCCCCCTCTGATGTTCCATTAAAGATATCTTTTCAAGCTATATATTATCCTTAGAATCCTGATTACCAGTTCTTTGTCTAGGTGGAAAGCTGATGTGTTAGGAACTTTCTAAAATCTATTTTTCTCTCTAGTAATAATTGGCAGCGTTCAGGTAGTGAGAGATGACCATGTACAATTGAGTGACTTACAGTGACAAGATTTAACTCTTACTTATAGTAGTATTTACAAACAAACAGTTGTAGAGTAATACAGGTCAGTGTTATTGGGGATATACTATGAACAAAGGCCTTTGTTTTATATATATGGTTTGTACATCATATATTTTGATATTTTATAAAGTTTGCTGAAGAATAATATATATACTTGCATATATAACTTACATACTTTTATATATATAACAAAAAGGTAAAACAGTGGCTTTCACTCATCGTATATCCCTAACAATACTGATACATCCCTGATCTATTATATATAAATGCTGAAATATATATATTTCTCCACATGCCTTGTTATACTTACATTTTCCTTTTTTTCTTGCCCTAAGTTTGTACTGGACTAGTCATGTCTCATTTTTTCTTTTCTTCCTCCTCCCCACTTTTTTTTTTTAATGGTTTGCCCCAAACAATATTTTTTTTTTTGCAGAAAACACTTCTTCAGTGTCTGTTCTTTCAGTCCATCTCACTCTGCCTCTGTAAACATATTTAGTGACAGCTTTCTGTTTACTATGTGTGTGGCTTTCACTCATGAGTCATTGCCCCTCAGAATTACTTTTGTTTTTATTCCTCTTTCTTAGAAGT